>NC_045630.1:9062500-10312500 GCF_009829155.1 Mustela erminea | reverse complement strand
AGAGCTTTCTCAGGGAGGAGAAAGACCTAAGGAACCCCGCGGTCTGGAGGAGCACCCGGGGCGTTCTCCTTGAAATGCATCTGGACAGTGGTAGGTAAGACACGGGCCCGGTGTGGGCACACTGCCCCATTCCCGCAGGACACAGCCTTGCCTGAAGCCTGACATGGGGCCAGGGGCTGTGCACTGGGGCTAGGGTCTTGGTCTTCCCAGACTCCTAACCCAGCTTCCCAGTCTGGACTTCTGTTCCAGCCCGGGTTCATGGCCCTGGGCTTTCCCCCCATTTGCACTTGGGTCCTTACACACTTGTCCCTGTGCTAACAGACCTTCTAGTGGTTCCCTTCTGACCAGGGGCTTCCTGTCCGCAGAGCTTCATCTCTGGCCTGATCTGTCCAGGCCAAGCCAGCTTAGTACCCAGGAAACTACATGATGTAACTTCTTCCTGAGCCATTCGTTTGTACATGGGGCCCAGTCATACATAAATTAAAGGAACTGTGGGGGCACCTGGGTGGCATCTGCCTTCCTCTCAGGTTGATGTGGAAAACGAAGGCAAAAGAAAAATTAAATTTCCTTGCTACGCAGAGCCCACTGACAAGTCCCTGAAATAGGCAGAGTGACATTCCTCTAAGGACTCAGCTGCCTCGATGTTAACACCTTGCTAAGGGCAAAAGGCAATCTTAACCCGATCCCCCAGGATCCTGTTAAGTCTACTTAAACATATAAAAATTCCTTTGGACATTTCCTTTATCTCTAACCACCCGCTCCCCAAGATACGTGTTGTCAATTACCCCCTCACCCAGAGCGTAAGACCCACCAATACACATCTAAAGGGTCTCATGACTAAGGTTTTATTAGACTGTAGTAAACGACCTTTTCTTAACAATAGCCAGCCCTCTCAAGGTCCTGGAAACCTTGCTTCCAAATTCCTTAGAGACTTAAGCTTTCCCTAACGCCCTCCCAACTTGAAACTATATAATCAGCCACTCCTCACAACCGCAGGGCAGCGGGTCCTGTCCCGTGCTGTAATAAAACCACCTTTTTGCACCAAAGACGTCTCAAGAATTCTTTCTGGGCCGTCGGCTTTGAATCCTAACATCTTTGCTACATCGGGGTCATGGGCCCCGGGTCCTGGGATTGAGCCCCGCATCGGGCTCCTTGCTCAGTGGGGAGTCTGCTTCTCCCTCTGCCCCTCTCCTCGCTCATGCTCTCTCTCAGATAAATGAATAAAATCTTAAAAAAAAAAAAAAAGAACTATGAGCACCTAGGACACCAGACCCGAGTAAGTGCAAATATTAATTTAAAACTCCATCTCAAACCAGATATATATGATCTTAGTGAACTACGATCCCTGGGATCTTTCATAAACACAAATAATTGAGAACTGGCAAGTCTTACTGAATAAAGTAGATGAAACCAAGTAATGACCATCCAGCTATAGACAGAAAAAGACAATCACAGGCTAAGGAGAGCCCATTCCTTGGGGAATACGAAGGCCTGATTTCTCTGGTGAGAAAGAATTGTCCAGTGTGTGTGTTTGTGTGCGAAAGTGTACACGCCCATAGATCTTCTGCAGTACAAAGACCGTCTAAACTAAAATTAAGATTCCTTCCAGGAATAAGCATATTCCAGATAATTTGATTTTAAGAATCCAATGAATCTAATGTTCTTTTCATTACATCATGCTGCCTTGTAAATGCTAACTCCAGTAGTTTCTAGTTAAATCCTTGATGCATATGCTAATGTAATGTTAAAGGCAGAAATTGCATGATTTACCCTAAACAAGATAGCCCACTTAAAAGCCCAGGGTGACCACTCATTCCCCCAGGAGTTTTCCTTAATATTTATCTTCCTTAGCTGTTTGGCAGGGAATTATCCTGAAAGGCAGCAGAAATGGAATAGCCATGGTGGTGTTCACCTTTGAGGTCTTTATTTGAAAAGAAACGGGGCTTTATTCCCGCTCTTCCGGTATTATGATCATGTGAAATGAGAAACTGACATGGAGTTACTCACTCCAGAAATAATTTGATGCCTGAAGCAGCCAAGTGCTATCAGGGTGTGAGAGCTAGAAATGGACAGCGTGGGCAGAGGAAAAAAAGCCTTTAATCCACAACTCTTTGCTCAATACCTGTGGCTCTTTCAGATGCAAAGCTAATTAATTGTCAATGCTGGGTGACTTGCTCTGTGGTTTGGGGGCTTCTTGGTTAATTAAATTTGAATATCACGGCTTTGTTTGCTAAAGGAAGTCATTTTTTTCTCCTTTAATATCAATATTTCTTTTTGTTCAACAAATTATTTGCTATAGTTGAAACTGGAGGACATCATTAAGTAAGTTATTTCAAAGAACGACAATCCGCATGAGGTCTCCGCAATACGGTGGGACGAACTGGACGCGGCAGAGGCGCAGAACGTCTGTCCCTGACTCTGCGGCAAGGCTGCTCTGCCCCTGATGCTGGGACGTCTTTTCAATTGCCGGCACCTCTGCAGCCCCACTAGAGGGAGAGAGGCAGAAATTTACACCCTCTCCTTTCCTACCTACTCAGCCACCAAGCCATGTGGGTTGGAGTCCATGCAGACTGTGACAACCACGGTAAAGGCACACTGGGATAAAGTGCACTCACCACAAGCATGTGCAAAAGCTCCCGTGCAGAGGAAGAAGGCAACTTTTATTTTCAGTACAGCAGCGATCTCTACTGAACAGCATAGATGAGAGATTAGTCCAGAGCAAAATAACTCGTGAATGGAGAAAGAATCTATAGTAATCACAGTCTATGAGATGGGAGGGGTGAACATTTTGTGACATTGAATCAAAGCTGCTAACAATGACCTACACTTTTTTAAAAAGATTTATGTATTTATTTGGGATAGAGAGCACACGAGTCGGGGGCGGGGGGGAAGGGCAGAGGGGAAAGACTCAGCACAGAGCACGAGTACGCCCCACGGCTCAATCTCAGGACCCTGAGGTCATGACCTGAGCCAAAACTAAGAGTCAGATGCTGAACCGACTGAGCCAGCCAGGAGCCCCGATAATTTACCTTCTCTTGCACATAATGGCTTATTTGATTATTTCTGCAGGTGTAGGGCGATTATGCTACAAGGTAGCATGGGAAGGGAAAGGAGATAGGTCCGGGGTGCACATCTCCATTGACAGGTTGTGACTTGAGCGCGGAGAAGGGACTTCCCCCCTCCCCTAACTCCCTCCCATCCCACTACTGCATTTACTGTCCCTATTGCTGCTCCTGAGGTTCTCGGGCGCTGTGCACAAGCGGGAGTGTGTGTGCGTGTGTGTGCGCACACGTGCGTACACGTACATCCGTATAGTAAGGGGGAGGAGGGAGAAGCCAGAAGAATAAAAACTCAGGGGATTCCTCTCCATTAAAGATTTTGCTACATTCTTCATACTTATTTTATCTTGCAGTTAATAAATATTTTTGAAAAGAACGATCAAAAGGTTAAACACTGCTGGGGCGCCTGGGTGGCTCAGTGGGTTAAAGCCTCTGCCTTCGGCTCAGGTCATGATCCCAGGGTCCTGGGATGGAGCCCCACATCTGCTCTGCAGGGAGCCTGCTTCCTCCTCACTCTCTCTCTGCCTACCTGCAATCTCTCTCTGTCAAATACATAAATAAAATCTTTAAAAAAAAAAAAAAAGATTAAACACTGCTGTAACAAAAGGAATTGTTTTGAAATTGCCGGCAACAGAGAAATTTATCAAAGCAAATGGAGATTTTGTCCACATTTCCTGGTTAACTCTGAAACCTGACCTGGGTGAAGCTGCCCAGTTCACTCACGTTCACTTTGGAAGGAGTATTACTTTGCGGTCGGTGAAATCTACAGTAGGTAATATTACATATTTTATGCTGGGGCGAGTGTTCATTTTTGCAGTCCTAAATTAAATGAAGCCCATTTTTGCAGAATTGGGAGCATGATTCTATTATTTTAAGTAGCCATATTGGTTTAAAGTAGTATCTCAACTTGACTACCTTGTTGTTAACTGCAACTATGGTTTTCTGACACTGAATCCTTGGCTAAGAATAAAATTCCCAGGCATCAGGAAGATAATATTTATTCTAACAGAACTTCTAGGAACAGATTGCACGAAAGGAGGAAAACACCCATTCTCTAAAGCAGGAATCCATCCAGCTGCATCGGTGACATACTCTCGCTCGGTCGGACAGAACGTGAGTCACGTTATATGATCCATCAAATGATCAATCATCTTCTCGTGTGGACTCCCGCGTTTGCGCAACAGACATGCTCTACAAATTGCCGGTAATTTGAGTTTTTATAAATTGAATCTTATTTCACATTGATTTCTATTAAAATTGCAGAAGGCATTTTATCTTTATGAATGATATTCAATTGAGAGTGGCTATAAGCACTTTATCTTTAAATGTCTGTGCTTTCCTTCAACTCTGTCAAACAGATAAGTAATAACCACCAGTGCAAAGAGGTGTTCAAAGATACAAAGAAGTGACTCCTGACATAGGACTAATTATCAAGAAAAGGTTCGGAAACACATCAGAGCTTTTGCTTTTTTTCCCTAGCCTTGACTTCATGAAGAGGAGCCACTGATTTTCCACTTACAGTCATGGTTAAGATCTTTCTTAGTATTTGGAAATAAAAAAATATTTGATTTTGGTTTTTCCAATGGCATAGTCTTTACCACGAAGGTGGCCACCGAAGTCACGAGAGTGGCAGAGATGTCCAGGAGGGTGCCGAGCAGAACAAGAACGGAAAGTGGCCCAGGACAGAACCATGAGGAACCCCAACATCTGTCCAGTGGTGCAGAGAGGGGAGGGCGGAGGAGCATTAAAGGAGCCGTGGACACTGCGAGCGAAGGACAGGCAGTGGTGGGGGGAGGGGTCTCCGATGGAAAATGCCACTAAGAGACCAACAAAGCGAATAAAGAGTGTCCATGGAACCAGAACTAACAAGCTCATCGTTGACCTTGAACATTAGTCAAAGGAGAGGCAGAGCACATTGCATGGGGTTGAAGAATAAGTGGGGGGCTGAAGAAGTAAACAGAAGGAGGCCTACGCCGCTCTTTCAAAACATTAAATGAGCAAAGAAAAAAGATAAGACATAGTTTTAGATCTTTACCTAAATGCCTTGGTAATTAGGATGCTACGATGCGACTTTGTGCTTAAATAGAGGCTGATATAAAAGCACCCATAAAAACCATTTCTATAGCTTACAAAAATTAAAGAAGATCTCTTTCATCTTATTATCTATGCACTTATTTATTCAAGTTATTCTACAAATACTGACTGAGCACCTACTATTTACAGGTTACTGTGTTATTACCCATGGTTCCCTGCCTAAAGGACCCATTAAAACAAATTCTCCAAGAAAAACTAGGAGTCTGCAGACAAATGCTGTATGTCACCTTATTGGGTGAGAATAATATAACCCAAGAGAAAAAGCCCCGTCTTAGGGATCATAGTGACGTGGTTCAAATCCTGGCTCTGCTATATCCTTTGACACATAGGAAAATAATGACGCCCAGTGCAAAGGTCTGTTGGGAAGACAAAGGACATAACATGGGAAGTGGCCATCAGAACCACGGGCCGTAGTAGGAACTCAGCAGATGTCTCAATGCCTTCCCCTTTCACTCCTTCCGGATCCATATGCTTTTGTTTCCATAAAATTAAGAGCCTAATTAATGTCCAACTGCATAGCCAACTTGGTCCAGAAACTGGTTTCTCTTACTGTCTCCTTCTACCTGGTTGCCTACATGTATTTGAAGATCTAATTTATTTATCTATCTATTATCTATTAAATTATCTAATTTATTTAGTACATTTTATAAGCCACTTAGAACCATCTTGGGGAAACAGATACGGTATAAATCCTTAAACAAATGGTATCTGTACCCACTCTGTGATTCATTGAGCTCCTAGGTGATTTTTTTTGGTTCTACTTCTATCGAGGTGGCCAAGAGGAGCTCCCCACCGATGTCCTACCATAGAATGATGCTGTATTCGTCAATCCTTTCAAAGTTGGTTCAGTTGGGTGGTCCCGATTCATTACAGGTAGCTGAGGTTCTAGATGATTAGCCGATGGATACTCTAGACTCAATCTAGACTAGAAAATCTCTCAAGGGTGCTTTCAGGCCCATGATTTCGACGGGCCTCCGGGACCCCACAGTGAAGTGTGGGTGGGGAACCGGTATTAGCTTAGGAATCCGTGCGTGTTTCAGCGAACATTTGTCGAGTGTGACGATGCTTTAGTATTTCGGAGCCTCTCCAGAGGCAGAAAAGAGAAACAGCCAAGAGCAGAACTTCTGGAGCCAAACTGTCTTGATTCGATACTGCCTTCTGCTCCTCGCAGCTCTATAACCTTGTCGAGCACATTTCTTGGCTGTGTCGCGGTTTTGTCAGCTCTCAAACAAGATATACAAGTGGCTGCACCTCACGGAGTAGTGAGATTTAAACTACGCACAGTCTGTCTGTCCGTCTGTCTATCAGTCTATCTCTTAGAACAGTTCCCGCCCCAGAGTACATACCGTGTTTGCCACAATTATCATCATCATGAAATATTAGTAAGAAAACCATGTCTTCAGCGTTCCTTTTTAGGGACTCTTTTCCAGAAGCTTCTAAATAGGTGAATAAAGACAAGCAAGGTGAAAGCCTTCGCCCCTGAGGCCGTGGACCCCGACTGCTAATACTGGCCCCACCAGGGGCTTCGGCACATTCAGTCCACTCCAGGAGGCCGACTAGGAGGGGGTTTAGGTCCCGGCACCTCCAGTGGGCGTTTTCCGTTGTGTCGTTGGCTGGGCGGGGGGGCTTCCTGGCTAAGAAAGGTCAGAAAAAAAGACATTCTCAATCGGAGCCAACGAACTGGGGTCTTCGGACAGCCTTAAATCAGACGTCAGGAAAATCTGCATCAGTGCCGTTGCTCTGGCCTGAAAACCACCGGCCGGAGTAGACCCTCTGTCAGCCGCGTCAGCCGTGTGTCTGCAGGCTCGGCGTGCTGGAGGCAATTACTGAACTTGGTTGCTCTTTCGACGGTGCATCCTTGTGCGGGAATGACCGGGGCAGGACAACCGATGGTCACCGTCACCAACACACTTCAGGCAGCGTCCTGGGCCCCTCCGAGAGCGCGTGCGCCGAACAAATACACGTGCCAAGCTAAAACACTGCCCCAAGCAAACTAAGGGCAGTTGGGTTTAAACCAGCCCATGACTGAAATGGGGTGTAGACAAAGTCACTTTCCTTAATGCACTAGAAGTAAGTTGTCTGTGCTGCCCCCAGGCTGCGAGAATGGACTGCTGTGTTTCCTGCCCCCACGGGGGGGGGGGGGAGGCGGGGTGTATACCTACCAGCCAGGCACCTGATGGGGGGAGGGGGTTTCAGGGGAAAGAGGAGGAGTGATGCGTCACCAGCCACATTGCCCCTTACAACGGGCTGTGGTTACTAGTGTCTTCCTCGCCGGACTGCAAACACCATCAAGTCAGGAGCCACCCCCACATCTTTCCTGCAGCTGTGTTCCCAGCGCTGCATACCCACGGACAGGTGCATGGAGGACTGGCTCCAAATCATTGACCTTGAAGAGGAAAAGTCTTCCTGATAGGGTCCACACCTGCTTCCCATCAGTGGAGGAGCTGGGAAACCACGGGGGAGGGATCTGCAAGAAGCCCAGGGCTTCCACAAGGCTATGCTTGGGGGGCCTATTGGGATGTCTTTGAGTTTCTCAATATTCCAAAGCAAGGACTGTTAACAGGTTCTTCGTCATCGGTGGGAAAGAGAGTTATTTTCTATTTTGTACGGGGGCTCAAAGAAGATTCTGCAGAATGCTTCTTAAAGGGTGCAGGCAGTCCAGGCTTCCGAGACCTCTCTGGATTCCCCAGTGTTTTCTGCTTACCTGTCTCCATACCCACAACCCTCACTCATCCTATAGGAGGGCACGCGGTCAGAGCTGATGCTTAGTATCTCCTGCTCCGACCGGAGTCCTGCTCGCCCACAGTAGATACCCCATAAACACCTGTAGAAATGAGTGAGCAAATAACCAGATTTGTTTGTTTGTTTGTTTTTATGGCTTGCTGACTTCTTAAATGATGATAATCCATGAAATACTGTGTTGTGTGGGGTTTTACAGGCTATTACCCTCGTAAAACAAATACAATTATTGTGTTCGTTATAATTATTTTTTCTACATCATTAGTAGTCCGTGTCCAACATTTGTTTTACCAAGACTTTGAGGGAGGGATGTTTTCGAAGCTGCCTCTTGAAGGAAATATCTTCCTTGGGTTCTCTGTTGAGTTAGAGACTGTAGACTTTGGATTTATAAGGTTAACTGCAAAAGTCAATTTGATTAGGTGATTCTTTTTTTTTTCCACTTCTGACCTTTAGAAAAGAAACCCTTTGCCGCCGGAGCTGCCAGGGAGGGCTCCCTTTTTTTCCTCCAGAGGGGGCTCAAAGCCCACACTTCCTTGGCCTATCCCTGGGGTCCCTTCTCACCACAAGAGAGCCAAGCATGTTGGTATTGCTCCCATGTACTGTTCACTAACTGATGAATCTTTGATTTTTTTAAAATAGATACTTTTCAAAATTATGTTTTCAAGCTAATTAAATCAATAATGTGCTTGGACTTGAATGGTATGTTCTTAGGTTATGAACAAATGACAAATGAGAACATATTTTTCCACAACTCAGTTCTAATCCTACTCTGCATTTCCCCAGAATAAAAACATGGGTTATGCCATGCACTCAACGTCACCTAACTTTTCTCTCCTGCTGGATGCTCAAAACTCCTTAAATAAGACAAATGTGACCGTGGTAGTCCACGCTGATAGAGCAAATTCTCTATTTCAGGGGCCTGTCTTCCATTTTATGGGGAAATGATTTTCCATTTCTTTCCTAGGTGGTTTTCATTGTGTTTTAAGAATAACTTCCTGTCTACATTCTTCACATACGCATGTTACTCCCTTACAAAACAGGCAGCTCCTGGAGGGCACGGCCAGCATCTCCTGCAAATATTTATCCTACATGTTGCATGCAAGGGCCTTACGATCATTTGTTGACTGGAAAACAAGGATGCGCAATCGGAGCCAAGAAGGACTGTGTGAGAGCAGCCCAGTCTCTACTCCCAGAAGGCCATTCTTCAAGGATCTGAAAGTCACCAAAATACATGACTCCCCACTGCCCCCAGGACTCTTCCAGCTCAGAAATGCTATTTCTTCTGTAACACTATGATGCTCTGATTTACGAGCATCCAAATTATTATTATCCTATCCTTCTTTGGTGTTTTGGAAGGGTCATTAGTATCTCCCAACATCAAGAGTTTTGGGTGTTCACCTTCATAAAGGAAATCGATTAGCAGAATGCTGGCGGGCAGCGTGTTGACTATAATTGTAAAAAGACTAAATTACCCGAAGCGGGGGTCCCTGGGGGGCTCAGTCGGTTGAACATCTGATCCTTGGTTTTGGCTCAGGTCACCGTCTCGGGGTCATGGGATGGACCCCCACGTTGGGCTCTGTGCTTAGCGTGGAATCAGCTAGCGATTCTCTCTCTCTCCCTTCCCCTCTGTCCCTCTCTCTGTTCTCTCTCTCTAAAATAAATAAATAAAATCCTTTAAAAAATTACCTGAAAGATACTATAAGATCCTGCACTTATACTAGAGAAAGTTTCCCAGGGACTTTTCACTTCTCAAGGGAAATCGGCTTCTCCGGACTCAATCTCCTCTCCCTTCTCCCGAATGGCCTTTCCTCTCTACGCTGTGATATTCATGAATGGACGCACAGATGTAACGAGTGGACGAGGGGTCTAAGACCACCCACCCCATCAGTCACAGAACCCCGGTCCCCAGCACAGGTGTGGGTCTTGCATCCGCCCAGGGTACTTGCCCCACGATCCGTCGTTTCCCATCAGCGGCGAAATGGGACCTGATTTCCCGTCGTATCTGCTTGTTCCCATCCTCCTCCTGCCACCCGATTACCACGATCTATCATGAATCTTCGCCTATTTTGAGAATCTAGAAAATACAGTGCACCCTCGAACCAGGCTGCACTGCGCAGGACCACTTACACGTGGATTTTTTGGTAAATACGGTTCGGTAACTGTATTTCCTTTTCCTGATGATTTTCTTAAGAACGTGTTCTTCTCTCTAGTTTACTTTATTGTAAGAATACAGTACCTGCAATACATACGACGTACAGAATATATGTTAATCGACTGGGTTATTGGTAAGACTTCTGGTCAACCAAAGGCTATTTTCAACTGTGCAGTGGGTGCGGGCGGGGGGTTGTGTTGATGCCCCCAAGCCCCACACTGTAGAAGGCTCAACTGTTTGAGTTTTAATCATCATGCAACATGTATATAATTACATGACAGCCGTGCACTTTCATGCTTCTGTGCATAAATCCTCATGCCAACTCCTCTGTCGGAAAGGCCACCTGCTTCCTCATCCCCGAGACACACCTCTAACATGTGTAAGTCCGTCCCCACCACCCAAAGGAGACCTTATTCTTTTTCTTCCATAATGTCCAGTACTATTTTGCTACTAGGGCTACTTTGGGGCTTCTCATGAAGTATTTCAGCAGAACAGATCTGCATCTTGAGCAACCCTCCCCTAGATTCACTCTGATCCCGCAAACCTTACAAACTGCCTGCAATGTACCCGATGCCCCGGGAACGTTTAGGTACCAAACCTCTGCTTCCTGCCCTGATTCTTATCTGCAGGGGTGGATTTAAAATTAGATATATAGGCAACTGTTGGTTTTGGTTAAGATCCCGGCAGAGTTTTAAACGTAATACAACAGAGATTGAAATCTGTCCGGGTTCAGTCGCTGTTGCTGAGAGCCCAAGGCTGGCAACTGTTTTTTCCAGCCTTCATTTACATATTCATACTCAACCCTTTTCCTACTGCTAACGCCACACTGCAAAAATTTTTGCCTACACTTAGTAATCAAAATACCAAGAGAGAAAGCCCCCTGACGCTGGGGTGGAGGCGGAGACAGTGCCCATGGAGAGCAGCCAGAGATCTTTCCGGAACAATCAGCCCAGCTGCCCCTCCCCACTCCCACTCCCCAGCTTTGAGTCCCCCGCATCCAGGGACAGTCTGGCAACTGGAACTCTGCGTTCAGCTGACGATAATGTGCAAATGACAGTTTTGGCTGTCAGGGAGCTTATTACCTAAGCGAGGAGTTTACATATTTATGAGCTGACATCTTGGATTTGTGGCTTTTGCAGAATTCCTTAATTTCCCTTTCGCACAGCCAGCCAATAGGCAGAGAAGGGCTTCGCAGGCTCCTGACCCCACCCCCCCAGCCCCAACCCCATGTCAAGATACAGTGGGCGGCTCATTCACGAAACCATCCGAGAGCCAAAGTTAAGTTAAAAACGAGCCTCTCCACTCCTGGGCTGGACCCGGGGAGGCGAATGAGAGATACATGGGGTGCTCCGTTGATGGCAAAGGCAGCCGCCGTGGGATTTCCATCTGGATGTGCAGGATTCCCATACACACCCCTTAAAAGTGTTCTATGAACAAAGCCTGCTCATGGACCTGAACTCAGCCACCCTCTGGGCTACCCCGTGACCCTGCACTGGCCACTGTGAATGACTATTTCTCTTAAACGTGCTTTTTCTTCCCCACTCTTCTCCTGCAAAGACTTTTCCTGAGGGAAACTCCACCCTAACGCCGAGGAAGAGCTCGCTTCATCATGGACCAGAGTCCGAGCATCGGTAGAGAAAACCATAACCTCCCGTGTGCGGGCTTGTGACACGCAGCAGAGACCTAAATGTGAGGCTGGAATCCAAGTCCAAGCGTGTGAGGCTCCCAAGTCCTTGCTGGTACCTTCCTTGACTGTGTCACCACCAGGATGAAGCCGAGGAGTGGGCGAGCTCTACCCTCTTTGCCCCTGGGCCCTTTGCCCCAGGACCCCTTTCTTTCTTTCTCCTCACCTGTCTCTTTAGAAAGCTCCCCCCATTTTCTCAGGCACCGATCTGCAATCACCCACTCACCCTGGGGTCAAGTCAAGTCCCGCAGTGATCCCTCCCAGGGGCACCGGCTTTCAGAGCCTTATCTCTCATTTTGGAATGAAACCTTTTGTCGCTCACAGATTTTCAAACATCAGAGCCTCTGGCGCACACAGACCCTGCTCTGCTTCTGTGACAAAGAACGGACCTGTCTTGCAAGGACAGTACAAGAAAAGAAGATTGTTCGGTTCGCTAAAGTGTATCCGGAAAAACTCGCCTAAAATACAGGGACTAAAAGTACACTGTGCCTCAGACAAATTTAAAACTAAAGGCGACCCCACAGCACTCTCCACCGATCAAAGCCTTTGACACATTCTTTCATTTTATCTTTGCTGGAGACCTCCGATGGAGGCAGGGCAAAGGTCCTCGTTCCTTCTTGCTTTCACTTACGAATTTATTCAGCAAATGTCTGTTGAGCAGGGTCCTGGTCTTGACATTCAGGATGGGAGGGGGAGGTGGTCAAGGTCAAGGTGATTACAGTCTAGTGAGGGAGACAGAGAAGCACACCACGAAGTCTCTGTGGTGAGGAAGCCTCCGGTGGACAGAAGCAGGAGCCACAGAATTGTGGGGGAGGGGCCCTGACCCAGGCGCAGGGGCCCAGGGAAGGTTCCACAGGGGAAGAGAAGGAAGGGATTAGCCGAGACCTGGAGGGAAGGAGGACCCTCTGGCTTGAGGGCCAGTGTGAATCTCCGTGGAGTAACCCACTCAGGGAAATGAAACTATTTCCATTTGTGGAGATGGGGAAGATGTGATCATGTTCGCAAGGTCATACAAGGGGACCCAGCTCTTGACTCCTACGCCAGCACCCTGTCTTCCCCGGGATCCCCGTCATTTAGGATCGGGGTCCTCTGTAGAAAGAACAGGAGGACGTGAGGGCAGTATTACCAACGAGGACACAGCAGGACACCATGCTAAGCACATGACACCACTCGATTCCCACAAAATCCCATACACTAAGATTTTATGCATTTTATTGACACCAAGAACAGAAGCTTCTAGAAGCTAAGAAGTGTACTGGTCAGTAGCTCACAGGTGCATACTGACTATTGATTCCGTGGGACGTAGCTGTGATCGGATAGTGTCTTCCTAGAGGAAGACAACGAGAAAGTGTGTGACAGAGAAGGCAAATCCTTCCTCCCATCAGGAAAAATCCCAGAGGCATTTTTCACAGGTCAGATTTCTTTTTCCAAAGTCTTCTCTGCAGCCTTTCCAAGGGAATAGGAGGGAAGGTGAGGTGGGGGATGGGTGTGCTGTGTCCACACATCATTGCTCTGCAACCAGACTCACCAGGAAGCTGAGTTCCCCGCAGTATAGACGAAGTAGACAGGATTAGCGCTTGTGGTGAGAAGCATCCTAAAGGTGTTAAGACTGTGGACTGTGAGCTCAGACAAAGAGCAAAGACACGAGCCCGCAAAAGTGAGGGGGACCCTAAGGGTAGCACTTTTTCTTGGAGCTGAAGATCTGAACACCACACTTGGTTTTGGCAAACTTGGTAAGCACCCAACCTTTTATTTATTTATTTATTTATTTATTTATTTATTTATTTATTTATTTATAAAGATTGATTTATTATATTTTAGAGGGAGAAAGAGAACAAGCAGGAGGAGCAGAGGAAGAGGGAGAGAGACTCTCAAGCAGACTTCACACTGAGCCTGGAGCCCAACGCGGGGCTTGATCTCACGACCCTGAGATCAGGACCTGAGCGGAAACCAAGAGCCAGATGGGACCCAGTTGCCAAGGAAGAGGGGAGATCACCCTCTCACAGCCGGGACAGCAGAGCCGAGTGAGAGACCCAGCGGTTCGTTCTGAGCAAGCTTTCCGCAAACCATGGGGCCAAGAGGAGCGTTCCCTTCCACCCGCAAGGCATCGATCAGTTTCAGGCTCAGAACCATCGGCCTTGTCAATTTCAACCTTCTTGTTGCTTAACAGAACTTCGGCCTGAAACTCCTCCAGGGCGACCCACGTCTTTCTCTCACCTTGACTGTCGTAGGTTTTTCGTTGCTCAGCAGTTCTGCTGATGTCAATCAGCGGCCTCGCTCCAAGACTGTACGGTCTCAGCATATTGGGTCCCATCGCTCCTTCGCCACTAAAAAGCACTCTCCACCGTCCCTACAAACCCTGCCCTTGGCAGCTGGGTTTTTGCCCTAATAGGACACACATGAGATCCCTGGGGGATTTGGAGCTGCTCCGCAGGGAGGCTCCCAAGGCACAGAGAAGACCTGGGGTGGGAAGAGAAGACCCCAAGGCACAGAGAAGACCCCCTCCGAGGAAACGTCGGAGGGAATGGGAGTCGCTTTCTCGGGTGAAGGGAGCCGAACTAGAAAGATGGGTTCTGACTGCCTTTAAGAAGGATTTCTGGAGCAGTCTCCCCTCCTCTGCCTGAAATACAAAAGCAGAATGGATGGAAACTGGAACTGGGTAAGAGAATGATTCCCTTTTGAATCCGACTTTCTTGAATTTCCTTCTCCCTGCAAGTGCTGCCTTAGCTTCCACATCCCCCCACCCCCAAACCTCTTCCAGATGCGCCAGCCTGACGGAATCCATATAAACAAAAAACCAAAACAAAACGGCACAAGATTGAAAGCATTTCCCCCTTGTGATAACAACAACCACTTTCAGGCGCAGCAAGGCACTCACGTGACCCTGCCAACATGTGTTTTCTGTCTCAGATTTCCCTTGATAACAAAGGACAGATTTTAAAAGGCGTGGCCCTAGGTCTATTTGCCCAAGCAGGAATCCGAGAAGAGTTTGGGGATTTCGTTGGGTCCCAGGCTGGTCCCCTCGGGGGCTCCGTGCTGTAACCTTTGATGATGTTGAGTGCCCATCAGTAAAGTTAGGAACACTTCGGGTTAGGTTTGTAAGATATGATCTCATTCAGTTGCTCACAGAACTGATTTCATATTCAGGAATCAACAGAGCTCATTCAATTCCAAATTTGGCAGCTCCGCCTGTTACATCACAGTGCTCCCTCTGTCCAGAGCTGGGCAGGGCTCGCTGAAGGGGATCTTTAGAAGGGTCTTTCATGAGGTTCCAAGACTCCGGGGGTTGGGGGTGGGAGGTGAAGGATGGAGGCTGGGAGACAGGGGGATGGGCAGGTAGGAGGGGTGGGGGCTCTTCCCCGGGGCCTGCACGTGATGGGGAGGGAAAGCCAAAGGTCGCTCAGAAAAGCTCGTTACAGTGTTGCTGTTAGAAGCCCCACTTCCTAATCTCAGCAAGTTTCAGGAAGTCAGAGATCTCTGCATTGACACTATTGTACAGACTCAAAGAGAGAAAGTTGCAACCAGCCAAAGGGGAGGGGGGGAGACCAGCAAGCTGCTTTGATATCCTTACCTAAGTGACTTACAATCTTCAAAGTCTCTTAGAATATACTTTTTTTTTTCATCAAGAAAGCTTAATTCACTCTATACAAAATTAACCTCATTTCAGATTTCGAAGAAAAAGCAAATCATATTCTTTCATTTCAATTTCTAATCTTTCAGATAGCTATTCCTTTCTCCTATGAAATAAACTGATTCTGGTCTGCAAGTTACTGGTTTCTCTCCCCCCCTCCGCCCCCAAGACTGGGCAGTTTGAAGTGCTTAAATCAAGCCCCAGGACAGAAAGATGGAAAACCCTGAGTCGCTTTCAAATTGCTAGCGTCCTACAGCCCAGACATTATACGTTAGATCGCTAGATCGGGGAGGTGGTCTGTCTCAAGAAAAGCTGAAATAGAAGGAAAATAGAGTCGACATTTAACATTAGGGCGGAAAAAAAAAAAATCAATCTCCTATGTACGTAGCCAGAGCCTGTTCTGAAAGCCATAGGCTAACTTCATTTTTATGACCCGGCAAAGAGAATACATTTCAATTCTGGCTTTGATTCCGCAGCGAGCCAATTGTCAAATATTTTAGCAACTCTGAATAAGTCTGATTATAGCAATGACTGTCAGTTCAAAAACCCAGTTCATTTATTTCCCATGTCAGCCTCCCCCTCCAGGGGGATGTCTGGAGATTTAGTATTCAGTAGTTTGTGGGTCTCTCTGATACAGCTCTAAGGATTCTGCAAGTCAACAGAACAAGAAGAAAGCTTGTATAATCTGGACCCTCCTAACTTCTTTGGAATACTTGATACATGGTATTTTCACTTTTCTCCAAAAGGAAATTCACTGAAAAAGTTAAAAAAAAAAAAAAAAAACCAACTAAGACAGACCTTCTAACTACAGGCACAGAGACCGCTGTTACTTACAATGCTTTCCAATCCATCATCATGGATAAATCATGGCTAAATAACCAAGTCCAGAATCCATGTCTTCACATCTGTTAGTAAATAGCTTCTTGCAAATGTCTCCTGCAGATCTGGGGCCATCTCAGGAGGAAGGGAGATAGAGCGAAGGTAAAGGAGAAGAGGCTGGGGAATTCTGCAATCCATGGGGGTCTGGGAAGGCTCAGGGCAGACCCCGGTGAAACATTCCTGTGATTCCAGCCTGAAGCTAGACCACGCTCCTGGCCTCCCTGAGCTCCCAGCCACCTTTCCAGTCCAGCTCAGCCCCTGCTCCAACATTGCATTTCCCTCCAAGCACGGGGCATCGGATGCAAGAGGAACTCGCGGGATCCTGCCCGTCGCTGCCTGCAGGCACGCTTCTCAGGGGAAGCCGCACCAGTTTCTCTCTTGTCTGCTATCTCCGAAGCGCGAGGGAGGGGAGAGCAGAGGCAGGCAGGCGGGGAGGGGGAGAGAGGGAGAGAGGCAGGGGAGAGAGGAGACCGGGAGAGAGAGAGAGAAACACTTGCTGGAACTCCCATTAACCCGCAGAAGCTTAGGAATTTTCTGAGCACGGCAGCTGCAAAGCAGACGATCAAAATCAAGTGTTTAAAATCTTTAATTACACATCCATATACACCCATTTGGTGCAGACAAAGCCGACAGAACCAAGGTTCTGGATGCGCGTGTGAGTCTGCAAGTAAATACTTGTAGACAAACAGATGCAGGCGTATGTCCCCATGAGAATAATATCTACATGCATAATTTTCAGTGAAAACATCTAGTCTCACAGTTTACGGGTCCTTAAACTATTCAAACGCTCTCAGTAATGGAAGTGCAAATCAGACAACCCACGCCCTTTGCCTGGGATATCGCCAGTCATGCCTTTCCCCGCTTTGGGGGGCAGGTGTTCCTGTTTCTTTTCCCTTCCTTCAGGGAGCCCCACCGAGGGGGGGCTTTCAGTGTGACTGTCAACTTTGCACGCCACTCCATTGTGTGTGGCTGCGCAGCCTGGGACGCTGGGCAGACAGAGCCAAGGCACGGATGGCGCCCTAGGGAAGGAGTGGCACGGTGCAGGGGCGGGAGGCACACAGACGGGGCTCCGGGGACCGCAGGGGAACAGGTGGTGGCATGGGAGGAGGAAGAAGGGACGGCAAGGAGGAGCGCAAGCCGGAAGGGCGAGGCGAGAAGGGCACGGATGACGCACGCACACTGGAGGGGCAGCCGTGCTCATGGACAGCACGAGACCATCTCCCTCCGATTCCTCAGGTTCTCGGCAACCCTCCCCTCGCCACACAAGGAATCCGTTCACACGTTTCTCTAAGTGTGGTCCTGATCGCCTGCGTGGGAAATGCCTGGGGACCGCCTGTCGACAAAGCGGATCCCTGGAGCCCACCCTAGGGATGGAGTTCCGAGAAACCAGAATCTGCATTTTTAACAAGCTCCACAGGTGACTCTGATGCAGGCGGAAGTTTCCAACGACTCCCTTCTTCCCCAGCATCGGGTGAGCATTGTGAATGAATGACGGAGGGAACGAAGCGGGAAGAGATGCGGGGTCACACCTGTGACGACACCCCAGGGCTGGCGTGGCGGGAGGGAAGTAGGAGCGGGGGTCAGAGGAGCCAAACGAGAGTTGAGAGAAGGACTGGCCACTTGCCAAGCACGCCGGGCTTTTCAGCTCGGAGACTCCACATGCTGTTGCTTTGCCAAGAATTCTCTTCTTCCCCAGGCAAACCATCCCTTAAAACCCAGTCCAAAGTTGGGACACCTGGGTGGCTCAGCTAAGCGTCCAACTCTTGGTTTCGGCTCAGGTCACGATCTCAGGGTTGAGAGATGGAGCCCAGAGTCAGGCTCTGTGCTGGGGATGGAGCCTGCTTAAGATTCTCTCTCCGGGGCACCTGGGGGGTTCAGTCAATTAAGGGTTCAACTCTTGGTTTCTGATTAGGTTCTGATCTCAGGGTCATGAGATCAAGCCCTGCATCGGGCTCTGTGCTCACTGGGGAGCTGGCTTAAGCCTCTCTCTGCCCCTCCCCCCATGCTTTCTAAAATTAATAAATAAATCTTAAAAAGAAAAAATAACGGGAGGGCACCTGGGTGGCTCAGTTGGTTAAGCATCTGCCTTCAGCTCAGGTCTTGATCTCAGGGTCCTGGAATGGAGCCCCAGGGACTCTGTTTCTCCTTCTCCCTCTGCTTCTCCTTTTCAGTTATGTGCTTGCTTGCTCTCTCTCTCTCTCTCAAAAAATAAATAAAACCTTTAAAAATATTAAAAGATAATGGGATGAACAGATGGACAGATAGAAGGATGGAATGCTAGAGGAATGGAGTCCGGAATAACACCCATTTTCTAGAAGGTACTGTAAGTACTGCTTTATAGTTTTTAAAGTGTTTCATTTGGTTGTGAGTCCCCCCATGAATGGCTGAAGAACCAGAGCTCTGAAAAGTTAACCCACTCGCTCTTGGTCACACAGCTAATAAATTCCAGAATAAGATCTAGAATCCAAATCCTTCTATACATCCTCGGCTACGTTTCCCTCTGTACCAAATTAAAACCCAATCAGTGAAAATGGTCCTTAAACTTGGTGAGAGTGAAGTGAACACTACACACAGGATTCGATCCCATAGCACAAAGGAGAAGCGACTTAAGGTCTGGTCCGTTGGTCAACACGTTTGTTTAGCATCATTCTCAGTACCAGTGAGTGGGGGATCCGAACCAGAAGTTTGGGGTGGCCTGGCATGGCTGGAAAAGCTGCCACCCCCACTGTCCTCTCCCCCTTCTCTTGTGTTCTCCAGAACCTGGAGATGGCCATGTGTAATGGATGTGAAGAGGTTCCTTCTAGATCTTTCTTCAAGGGGGGTCTTGGTGCCCCCACTGTTACCATTCTATGATGTTCCCACTGTCCTTAGACCACACACAAAAAAAGGTAGAATGACACCACAGTACCTAAGGCCATCCACTGATTGGGACAACAAATCAGCTCGCACATAAAGACAAGATCATAATAGAGATTTGACAGCAGACGCCTTCATGGCTAACTTCTGGTTTACCAGAAAGACAGGGAACTACATAAATAACGATGGGATTAAGAATGGCTTCCCAGAAGACTTGGGAAATTTGCTGGTTTATGGGTCTATTGGAAAGATTGAAGATGGTAAAACAGAGGAAAGAGCTTTCAGTTCAATGAATTCCTTGGTTGTGGATCATAGTGACGTCCTTCCTAGCCCCCGAAACACAAGTAGTGCGTGTGACAAAGGCTGTCTGGGGGGGACAGAGGAAATTAGGCCCCGCTGTCTCGGCAGCAGGCTGGCCTAAGGGAGAGTAGTTTCCTGTTCCCTCTTGTAAGAAAATACGGCCCCAAGTATTTTAAGAAATCTAAGTACACCAGTGACACCTTTTACATAAAAAAGTAGGTATTCATATGCAAGGAAGAAGGTTTACCGGTTGCTAAACCGTTATGAATAATGAAAAGAACTCTGAAAGAATCATGCCTAAATTACCTGCGAGTGTCCCCAAGGGAAATAGCCAATGTAAGAAAATCCTTAATCATCTCCAAACACGGAGATTAAAATGGATCCTGTGTGTTCCGGAAACACAACACAGAGGGGGTTAAAAAGCAGTCCGTGTTCCTTGATGTGCCGCTGAATCCATACATTTTATGAATGTTTCCATTCGGTCGTGAGTTTCAAGATCCGCGCCATTCAGAGAAGAAAGTCTGACGAAAGGAATGAAGGGACTTCATGTGCGATTTGTATGCAATGCCCTTTGTCCCTTCGAGACTTCACCTGTCCACAAGTAAGGATCCCGAGGCTGCTAATGAGAAAACAGTCCCTCCATCTTTTTGGAGCTGTCAGGCATCCTGGGAGCCGGGTATAGCTTGCCTTTTTTTTTTTTTTTTTTTTAAACAATACTATGTTTTATTGCTACATTTTCCCAGATGAAGACCACTATGCAATTAGTCTTATAGTAGGAAGTGAAGGATCTGTATGTTTATGATACATAGTTTCACAGGTTCCTCCATGCCCTGCTCTGGTCTCGGACTCCGTTTTCCAAGCCTGATCATGGCTTCAATTTTATGAGAAAGCAAGGGAAGAAGCACCGAGGGAGAAAGGAAGGATGGAAAGCGGCCAGGAAGGCAGGGAGGCGTGTGTTGCAGAGGTCCTGGAATGGGGCCATCTGTGCCCAGAAGAGGGGGAGCGAGCGATGGGTAGGTTTGAGCCTACCAAAGTAGGTTGGTCCTAGAAAACAAAGCCTCACAGGAGAGATGGAGCTGCAAACCTTCATAAGGCACCACCCCGTGCCAACGCCAAGAGGAAAAGCCCTAAGTTCTAGGTCCATCCCCTTGCTGCCAAGCCTCCTTTCATGATGATGATCGCTCTCCTGACATGAGGTGCTCTGATGCCCTTGATCTTCAGTCTGGTGGACTTGAGAGAGAATTTTTATCCCTCTCAAAAGAACTGAGGAATTCTCTCCATAGAATGCATTTGAGAACAGAGATCTTTTGTTAGAACATCAAACCTTTTTTTTTTTTTTTTTTTTTACAATAAAAGGTCAAATACCTCTAATATTTAGTTAGATCTGTGCGGGGGGCAGAAAGGAAGTGCTTTCAAGAATGTAAATGCCGAATTTGGGAAAAACCAGTATCTGAAAAAGTTTTCGACACGTATCTGCAAGGTGGTCGGCACAACCCAAATCGGGCATGAAGATCTTGACACTTTATATATATTAGAAGTTTAATTCATGTCATATATGGCCACATAGACATGAAACCTTTTATGTTACTTAGGTATACACACGAAGGAAAGTGATGCGTGGAAATCTAGATGTAACTTCTTTTAAAGATTTTTATTTATTTATTTGAGAGACACAGCACAAGCAGGGGAAGGGGCGGGGGGGCACAAGCAGACTCCCCACTGAGTGCAGAGCCCATAGCGGACTGGATCCCAGGACCCTGGGATCATGACCTGAGCGGAAGTCAGATACTTAACGGACTGAGCCACCCAAGGCACCCCTAGATGTAATTTTTTAAACACAAATTAGGAAAATGTATGCGTAGTTCAAAAAACAAGTTCGCCATAAGCTTCTTTCCCTGCTAGTACAGATAAGGTTTTTGGGGCGATCCCATGCCACTCATGGAAGAATCTGGGACCTACTGATGTCCTGGGTCCTTTACCTCCTGACGTTGCTTCTCTTTCTTCATCCAGCGGCGTCCTCTTCATACCCAGACTAGGTCCATAATCGCGAGCATTCCTGTCACTCATTTATTCAATCCTCAAACCAGTATGTATGGAGTGCTTAGAGCAAGACCAACCTCGTTTTGACCTTCTCTGAGCCTGCACGGTTTCCAGAATAACTGCAGCTGCTTCTTCCTAAACATAACCTCCTCTCATTCCAGCGGGCTCTCAGAACGATGTGAGAAAGTGTATACGTTTTATCTAGTTTTCCGTTGAATGTTAAGTCTCTAGTTGGAAGAGATCACGTGCTAGTGACCCTTCTTCTCAGTCATTATAAAACAAGAGACAAAGCGACTTTCTTATCAGAAAGACTTGCTGATCAGAAAGGGCGGATCTGGTTATCTATCCTGGATCTGGCGTTCGTCCAAAGCGCAAGCCACCTTGGTTGGTTTATAGGTACCGGCTTTGGGTAGTCAACGGGCCAAATTCTCACAGAATTCTATAGATGGAAAGCTGGCATCCATCTACGTGCCCCAGAGCCGTTGTCACCAAAATACGAGGGAAGCACTATGTGTCTATAAGAAAGCAATTGCCTAGTTCTAAAGACAGAAGCGCAGCGGAGCCAAATTTAGGAAGAGAGGCTCAACTGTCCTCCGTGTGTGTGTGTTGATAAAGGACCAGAATTATTTTGGACTGCTGGGTGCCTCTAAATATAGGCAGTCTTAGCAAAAATGCAATTGTTTATACTTCAGGTCACAAAGTCTAATGTGGGTCTGAATTCTACCTACCAGCCCGGCACAGCAATTATCCTGCGTTTCAGAAGCTCTCTGCAGAGAGAAACGCGGCTCCGTGATCCGTGTGTATGCCAAAGCTGGGATATCAGCTCCTTTCAGCGGTCAGAGAGAGAAAACATTTCCTCTGCTCGCTTGGATAAAGTGATACAACAGCAGGTGACAGAGAGCTCGGGCCTCGACGGGATCCAGGTGCAAGTCTCGGTGCCCACTGTGCTCCAGGTCTAAGCAGTGGGGCTCAGTGAGTCCTAGGTCCTGGGTTCGTTAGGAGGATTTTTCTCTGGTTCTCCTGGGATGGAGGCTGCGTCTGAGCTCCAAAAATAAGGACCTGGTGCTAGAGCTGGTGAAGGAAATGAGTTTCACCTTTATCCTCACCCTGACACTTGGGTAAGTTACAAATCAATTAACTCCTCGCATTCCGATCGGGCATCCTGCCATCCCGAGGACCCCCTCTCAACTCCTCGGAGTTCTTCCTCTGATTCAGCCTGACTCCTCAAGTTGGCTGGGAGCCAGCCCTTACCCTGGCGAAGGCTGAGGGCTGCATAAGCTACCTGGTCTTGGATGTTCTTCTGAGAATTTGGAAGGAGCTCTAAGTCAGTTTTTGACACGTTATTGGCAAAAGCAGAAGGAACGCCGGCCAATTTGCTCCAGGCGCTCAGCGTGTTAACAGGCATTACACCAGGTGTTATTAATATGTTACTTACAACAAACCCCGTTTCAACCCCATTGTCTGAGTTCTACAGCGTTACAGGTTTTGCCCTCTGTGAAGTCATGTATTTTCTCGAACTCACAATACTCAGAGCGTGTTAAAGAACTTGGTCCTCGAAGGTGAAATGTATTCACTGCAAGTGTGTCTTGTTTAGGAAATCAGGATGTGGGTTAAGTTTGCTCAAATCAGATTGTCGCTTTATAAAGCTAAAGGCTGGGACAAGGGTCACTCCCAGGCCAGCCAGTCAAGCTCACAGGTGCGAGGTCGGCACCCTGGAAAAGGGCCCTCCTTTTACGGCTCTCCCAGGGAAGTCAACAACCTTGTCCTGAGGAATTTCAAAACCGGAAGGAATGTCCCCCCGCGCTCCTCTCGGGGACTCAGAGAATGGATGTCTGTCACGGGAGTCCTAAAAACTGCCTGTGTTCTTAGCAAGAATCAGGGCGGTCTACATCCTAGTTAATGACAAGCTTCTCCCGGGTCCGAAACAGAGTGTGCCTTGGAAGGTCATTCCAGCGAGGCCAAGCCTCGGCAGACTCCCGCAGGACCTGGAAATTCCCCCCTTAGGAAGATGAGCTCTTCCTACACTCCGTATGGCTTCAGCGCTGTCCTGGGCTCCAGACCTCCCAGCCTGACCACCACAAGCGAAACCCCAACAAAACAAGGCTTCCGTCCAGTTTTCCACCCCTTCCGGCCCAGAACATCAAAGGATTAATCTGAAATCTGCGTGTATGGACAAGCTGCTTCCTAGAAACATGGTTTCCGAAGCCGAGCTGAAGTGGGTGCCTCCGTGCCCCCCTTCAGCTGACTCACACGCAGAGAATTAGCACATCTGTGGGTAGACCCTTTTCGGGTCACTACAATGATCAACGCAGCGGCTACCTGTTCATCTGTGGTCCACTGCACACCTCCAGCAATGTGGCCATGTTTACCTGTCCTGGAAAGATCAGATCAGGTGATAACAGTCTGCACCTTACTTCCCACGCAACATGGCAGGAAAAAGTCAGCATGATGTAGGAACTCGGAGATTACTTCCAAATTCACTATCTAGGGGCGCCTGGGCAGCTCAGTGGGCTAAGCCTCTGGCATCTGGCTCAGGTCATGATCCCAGGGTTCTGGGATCGAGTCCCGAGTCGGGCTGCTAGCTGGGTGGGGAGTCTGCTTGTCCCTCTTCCTCTCCCCCCACACCCCCACTCGTGCTTGTGCACACTCATTCTCTCTCTCTCTCACAAAAATAAATGTGTATATATATAAAATTCACCATGGAGAATCTATCTGGAAGAACTTTTCTAAGCTCGTCATAGTCTGATCATGCCGCATTAATTTCCTTTAATTTCAATTAATTTCCTCCAGGAAAGGATGAAATTGTACTTCCCCGCCCCCACAGACACAGGTGTGTGTGCGTGGGCACACACAGACAGACACACACCTGAGGCAAGGGGACAAGCGTGTGGGCAGGTAGACCAGGGAGAGGACAGGGGAGAGACCAGTTATGCTCCTGCCTCCTCTGTGGACGCCCTCAGACTCTGTGGACGCCCTCAGACTCTGCCCGTGGAAGCGTGGGGCCGAGTGGCCATGGGCAGCGCTGGCCTCCTCACAGGCAGCTCTTACATTCCTGAATGTTCCAGACTGGAAGAAAGTCAAACACTAATGACTGTGTCCTTGGGAGGAAGAAAATCGGGCCATCCGCCCCGATGCCAGGAAGAAAGCCCAGACTCCGCGACGGGGCCATCAGCCCGAGCTTCGGGGAAGTCACCGCCTGTCCGCACGCGCGCACAGAAGGCGGCCGCACTTCCTTGACCCCCCAGAGAAGGCGGCCACGCCTCCTCGCGCCCCTCTTTCTGTGGCGGCCGCCCGGGACGAACGGTTTTCAGTCATGGCTCACAAACGCTGTTTTCAGCATGTCCTTCCCGCACCCAGCTGCCTCGCAAGTGCAGGTTTGCGCAGGTGGAGTGAAGGATAATATTCCACCAGCTTCTAATTACGCACACGGAGCCAACAGTGATAACCTTCCCACCCAGGCTGACTCATCATCTGGGCTGCCCCTGAGGTCTCTGATTCCATTTCCAGCTCCTCCGATCGCACTATAGCCATCCGGTGGAGAATATTAAGCCCCCAAATGTGGCGGAGGGGTTCTCCTGCCTCTCTCTCCCCCTCTGCTCCCAGGAAGGCTTCCCGTGGGGAAAGCAATACCCAGGGAAATGGGAGATGGTCATCTGAGGCATTGACAGACGATGTCTCGGTGTTGAGAAATCACCTTCGTCTAAGCGTTGCTTTGTGTGTCCCAATTGGAAGTCTCACCTAAAGCTCTGGTTTTACCCTTGTTACGTTTAAAATACAGTCTTTTGGGGGTGCCTGTGTGGCTTGGTCAGTTGAGCACCTGACTCTTGGCTTTGATCTCAGGGCCGTGAGATCGAGCCCTGCATTGGGCTCCACACTCAGTGGGGAGTCTGCTTAAGATTCTCTCTCTTTCTCTCAAATAAATAAATAAATCTTTAAAAAAAAATAGAATAGTCTTTCAGCATACATATGCAATACATATATGGTCAGTACTCATTTTCACCACAGGGACAGTTACTTAACATTTAAAATGCCTTAGAAGGAAACCCACACTTCAGGCATGATGGGTTAGTTAGCCTTTGACGTGTAGAATTTTCATTATTATTTAACTTCAACATATTGCCTAATTTCCACCAAGACTTCTTCTTTAGCCCCTGGGTGACATAAAAGTGGACTGCTCCATTTCCAAACATTTGGGGATTTTCTATTTTCTTGGTCATTGATTTCTAGCTCAATTTCTCTTTGGTCGAAAAGCAAACTCAATGGATTTCAGGCCTTTGAAATTTGTCGAGACTTGCTTTATAAAAAGCCCACACACAGTAGGTTCTGGTAACTCGGAAGAAATTGTTCTGTGTCATTGGTCAGTCCAGTGATCCATGGGCGTTAATCAGGGAAAATGAATGAATCGTGTTGCTCAGATCTTGTACATCTGGATTGGTTCTTCTGTCTGTCTGATCTATCAGCTCTCGAGAGGGGATGTTCGAGCTCCCCCTGGGACTATGGATTGGGTTATTTATCCTTCTTTCAATTTTTTCTTTCTCCATTTGGAGTTCTGTTATCAGAACAAATTTAGAATTGTTATGACTTCCTTGTGGAGTGATCCGTGAATGTTTATAAAATGTCTCTTTAATGGTGATTTTTCCTTTAAAGTCTACTTCCTCTGGCATTAGTAGAACTCCTCCAGCTTATTTTGCTATTTGCAAGGTGTCTCTTTTCCCATTCTTTTATTTTTAAAATAGAGTTATTTTTCTCGGCGTCCTTATATTTAAGTAGTGTCTCTTATAAGCAGTCCAGTTAGAGATTTTAGGGCTTTTAAAAATATATATTTATTTGAGATAGAGAGTGAGCAAGTGAGGAGGAGTAGAGGGAGAGGGAGAAGCAGACTCCCTGCTGTGTGGGGTGCCTCATGTGAGGCCTGATCCCGGGACTCTGGGATCATGACCTGAACTGAACAAAGGCAGACACTTAAGTGACTGAGCCACCCAGGTGCCCACCTTTCTTGCTTTCTTTTAGATGGATCAAGTGGTTGTCATTCTATTTCCCCTCCTTTGGATTATTTTACTAATTACTGGAGTAAATTACTGGAGTAAATTACTGGAGTAAATTACTGGAGATCATGATATATGTCTCTGACTTACTATGGTCTAGTAAAATGACATTTTTTTAAAGATTTTATTTATTTGACAGAGAGAGATCACAAGTAGGCAGAGAGACAGACAGAGAGAGAGAGAGGAGGAAGCAGGCTTCCTGCTGAGTAGAGAGCCCAATGCGGGGCTCGATTCCAGGACCCTGGGATCATGACCTGAGCTGAAGGCAGAGGCTTTAACCCACTGAGCCACCCAGGCACCCCAATATATTTTTAATATATACCAGCTTAACCATGCATTTACCTATTCCATCACTCTTCATTTTTCCTGCATTTCTGGGATCATTTTCTTTCTACCTGTATAAATACTTTCAGTATTTCTTTTAATGCTGGACGACTGCTCATGAATTCTTTCAGTTTTTGTCTTAAAATATCTTTCTCTTTTAAAAGATTTTATTCATTTATTGGGGGGGGAGGGACAGAAAGAGAGCGAGCGAGGGAGGGGAAGACGGAGAGGGAGAGAAGAAGCGAACCCCAGGCAGACTTCCCACTGAGCGCAGAGCCCGAAGCGCGGCTGGAACCCATGACTCCGAGATCCTGACCTGAACCCAAACTAAGGGTCAGATGCTCCACCGCGTGATCCATCCAGGCGACTGCCTTCAGGAGAACCGAATGCCTCCCTCTCCATCAGAAGAAAGCTTGCAAAGCTTGTATATACCATCCTAAGCCCACAGAGCCTGGGAGTACGGGAATCCTGTCTCTGGGAAACAACCCAAGAACTAGACTGTCCGCTAACGTGACATTTCTGACAATCGTGACGGGTCTGAGCTGATAGTGTGCACGCAGGCCTCCTCTTCACGGGGTTCATGGGGAGTGGCCCCAAGAGACAGAATGAAACAGCAGACATCCGGAAGGTTCTGGGCACAGAGTACCATGGAATCCTCAAACTCTTAACCTTGGCAAGAACTTCAATATACTGGTTCATCATCTCCGTCTTAATCGGGAAAGCAGGTCAAGAGAAGTTTGGTAACTTAGCCAAACAGGACATAAGGCCCGATCTAGAATGCAGTTTACTAGATTTTTTAATCCATTGTCTTGTTTGGGGTGCCTTGTTTTCTGTCCTCCGCAAGGAGCTCCTAGAGGCCAGAGGTCCCTGTTGAGGCTACAGGAACATTCTCCTGGGCTTGCTTTTATGACCTAGCCAAAGTGACATCACCATAACGCTGAAGCTGGCCCAGGACTCTTAGGTCGCCTGTGTCTGTCCAGCTGTGTGGGGTCAAAGCAGAATGCCTTAGACAAAGGAAATCGAAGTTTTCTATCAGAGGAACAGGAAACAATAGCAAGTCAGTAATGCAGGCTACTTTTAATTCTGAAATATCAACATATAGTTGTTTTCTTTCCAGAAGAGGAACAGGAAAACCCTGATGTCAGCAAGACAAAACCACTTCTATGTTAGCTTTGACCTAGATTTTTTTTTTAGGTCCTTACATCTCTGGTTGAAATTCATTTCATTCTTCGAATAATTTTGGCAGAGAGCAAATACGCTGTCTCGAAAGAAAGAATAAACAAAATTAAATCTGTTCAGTGATTTCTCATGGGACAGATGCCAATCTAAGCAACAACATGAAGAAGGAAAAAAATCTTCATTACTGGAGAGGTAGATGTGTGTTTGAGTTTCCTGTAAAAAGGGAAGAATTATGACGATCTGATATACTTGATGGCCAATCTTACAGGTATTTCAGAACACCACTTACTTCTCTCTTTTGATTTCCCCAGCCACAGTTAGAGTTAGCAATGTATTCCTCAAACAGGGAAACCACAGAGCACTTCAGAGTCTTGCTAGAAAGGTTCACATACAGTAAGAAATCACTCTTAGGTTGTCTCAAATATTTTTCATCATGTCACTTTTCCCAAGGATTCCACATCGAGGAAGAAAACAAACCTAAAAGTAGAATTAATGGAAAGTGGGCACTGCTTTTGAGAAGACGCGAATACAAAACTGCCTACTTTTTATTAGTACAGAGCCCACTGACAGGCGAGAAAAGCAAATTACAGCCTGTGTGATAACAATGTGTTCTCCAGAAGCCTGGATGGCACGTAAGCCACACGGAAGTCCCTCGGGGGTAGTTTGAAGATACTCTAATATGGGAATGGCAGCTACAGTTTCATCTTTTTTCTGTCCCATATCTACCCACTGTGGATAGTACAGATCAGTTACTGATAGAAGTGTTTCCTGCCACGGTCAGGACTCAAGCTGGAGGCCAAGGTTTGGTTATAGCGGGTGAGGAAGCTGAAACTGACTTACTATGCCAGGAACTCAAGCAGTTCTCCATACACAAGTACAGTTACTACAGTATGGGCCTTGGATGTGCTCCTTCATTTCTTGGCAAATGGTTATCGCTCATGTCTCCTAACCTCCCTGACCCTCTGTCTCTTCTTCTGCAAAACTGAGATATGGACAGTATCTACCTCAAAATGTTTCTGTAATCATTGAGTAGGTTAAGTAGTATAAAGTTCTTAGGAAAGTGCCAGGCACAGTACAAGTGCTCAATGAATGTCAGCTATTAGAATAATGAATTGTTGTAATAGAATAATGAATGTTAGTATCACTGTCTAAAGAGACAGAGTTCCTGGTCACTACTGAACTAAGCCACACGTGTTATACCATGACGCGCTCTGAGCAAGTTCGCTTCTTTCTCCCAATACCTCTGCATATTACATACACCCATAACCAAAGAGGAATCAAAAGTGGAAACTTTTTTTTTATTACAAACTTGGCAAACACTAAAATTAAATGTTCCCAGAGGGGTGCAGGGCTGTGTTTAACAGATGTCCTGATTCTGACGGTCTCAGACAATGACAGGCTGAGATCATGTTTGCAGGCTCTCCCAGAGTCATTTCAGCCCATCGTGTGGCTCAACACCTCTTAGATTTCTACCCTAGGACTTGGTCATGGAATGTGTAATTTTAAAAGAAAACGAGCCCCTGGATCCACTTCCTCGCGATGGGGATATCTTTCCGGTACGTGCATTCATGAACCCAGTCCGTGGTTATTCACAGGTGACACACGATCGCAATTCAGCGATGGATGCTTTCTCTGTTCTGCTTCCGAGGGCTGAAAATCATGCATCGGTCCCCTGTGGCCTTTGTTTCAATAAGTCCATCCAAGGGAATGCCTGAAATTCAGAAGGACTGCTTGGTGATGGACATGTTTCTATGATCAGTAAAGGGCCTTGACATAGAGTATCAGAGAAGATCCTAGCTGCCAGAATGTGGGCGCTGGGCTAGTAGTTCCAGGCCTGGCAGTGACTTGCAGGAAATAAGAATCTGCTTTCCTGTCTAGAACCCACGGCCAGGGATTCTAGGACGAGAGTCCTACTCCTCTGAGATGGGGGGTCGAGGAGGTTTGCAGATAAACAGCACGAGGCGTCAGGGCATGGGAACAGCTTTACTCTCCCCATGCAAACCCAGCCTGAGGCACAGAGAATCCAGTCTGGGTGCCTCTGTTATTAAGGTCTCCCTCACAACATCAGCCTCTCAGAGATCTGCCCTTTGATTTTAGTGTCTGAAGTGAAAGCGAGCACCACTCCAGGGCCCCGGGATAATTATAATAATCTCCAAACTCAAATGCGTCACTTGTCTGCAAGTCTCCATTACAGACCAGACCCAAGTCTTCTGTTCTTCAAAATCCAGACGGAGGAGGAAAGGGCCAGAACACAGGAGCGGCTGATCTGTGGATCTGATCTAACCCTGGGGAGGTGGCCAGACCTAAGGTGCTCCGTTCCAGGGACTAGGTTGTGGGCTGCTGCTCAGATGCCATGTGACCCCCCTCAGCCAGGCCCTCTCCAGCTGTTATATCCTCTGAGATGGTCCCTCCCAGAGAGAGGGGAGCACAAAGCATGCATCAGTCCTCCTCAGCCTGTATTTCAGTAAGATCATTGAAGAAAATCCCGAAATTTGGAAAAAAATATATTTATTTATTTGAGAGACAGCACAAGCAGGGGGGAGGGGGTAGAGGGAGAGGGAGAAACAGGCTCCCCACTGAACAGGGAGTCCAACACGGGGCTCAATCCCAGAACCCTGGGATCATGACCTGAGCCGAAGGCACTTAACCGACTGAGCCACCCAGGCACCCGATGAGGGACATGTTTCTAATGATCAGTAATTTCTTCTTGGGATCCGTTGGCAAGATTATGGACAAATGTCAGTTCAATGCAAAGCTTTTTGTCCACCTTTTCCATGTGATTAGAGGATATTTATAAAAACTAAGAGGCAGAGGGAGAGAGAGAGGGAGAGAATCTCAAACAGACGCCACGATGAATGTGGAGCCTGACGCAGGACTCGATCTCACGACCCTGAGATCAGGACATGAGCCGAAACCAAAAGTCTGACACTCAACGGAGTGAGCCACCCGGGTGCCTCTGGAATTACTTTATGAGTCTGAACGTCCCACCAAAAACAAACAAACAAACAAACAAACAAACAAACAAAAAAAACCATTCTTAAAGAAACTGTATGGGATGCTCTTCTTTTCTCTTTCATTCCTGGAACTGCCCGCACAGTCTTGTGCTCTGCAGGTACCTCTTTGTCACAAATGATTTATCAACTCGACATACTTTTCTTTCTTCTTTTGCTCCAAATATGACCCTCTTAAAATAAGGCAGAAATATTTTTCTGGAGTTTCTCAGTGATTTTATAAAATGCTCATGAATCAGCATTCGCCCAAATGGATGGAGAGATAAAACGAGAATGTGTCAAAGGAGGCTGCAAAAACAGGTGCTTAAATTAGAACCGACATTGCTTTGCTTTGCCTACATTAACCCTTGAGAAAGCGTCCAGTGTTCTATTTTTAATCAGGGCTTATGGATTTCTTCAAACCTCCTCTGGGAAAGGTCAAGTCTAAGTAAATGCCAGTGTATTTAAGAATAACAGCTGCGAGAAGTTTGCTACCGAGGAAGATGCTCCTATTATCCGGAAGATAGGATGAGTATTGATGAAGGTGCAAAGCAGTGCAGAGTCCGCATGCCGTCCTCCATTTATTTACTCCTCACAGCGAAGGAGAAAAAGTCAGCATCACTTGTGTGAAAGTTTCCCTTCTGAAAGCGTTACCTTCCAGGACCAGCGATCACAAGAACGGGAGGCCCAGGGTCACTAATTTATGAGAAGCTGCAGAGTTTTCTCCTGATGTTCTTTTGTTTTTAAACATGAAGCAGCTTTTAAAATAATTTTTTATTGGGATGCTTGGATGGCTCAGTCAGTGATGCGTCTGACTCTTGATTTCGGCTCAGGTCATGATCTCGGGGTCGTGGGTTCAAGCCCCTGCAGCGGGCTCCATGCTCAGTGAGGAGCCTGCTTGAGATTATCTCTCCCTCTTCCCCTCCCCCCTGCTCCCTTATGCTCTCTCTCTCTGATATAGATAAACACATTTAAAAAATAATAAAATAGGGGCACCTGGGTGACTCAGGTGTCAAGTGTCTGCCTTCGGCTCGGGTCATGATCCCGGGGTTCTGGGGTCGCGTCCTGTATCAGCCTCCCTGCGGAGCAGGAAGCCTGCTTCTCCCTCTCCTACCCCCCGCTTGTGTTCCCTCTCTATGTGTGTCTCTCTGTGTCAAATAAATAAATAAAATCTAAAAATAAATAAATAAAAATAATAATTTTTCTTGTGGTCAAATGTATCATAAAATTTGCCATTTCAGCCCTTATTAAGTGTACATTTTGGTGGCATTAAGTACATTCGCAATGCTGTGCCATCATTGCCAGAACTTTTTCATCTTCCCAAACTGAAACTCTGCTCCCATGAAGCAGTAACCCCCTGTTCTCCCCTCCCCCAGCCCTGGGAAGCACCGTCTGCTTCCTGTCTTCACCAGTTTGCCCATTCTAGGTGCCTCCTAGAGCTGGAATCGTCCACTTGCCCTTTTGTGGATGACTTGTTTCACTTAACACGTGGCTTCGAGGCTCATCTACATTGGGGCCTGTGTCAGAATTTTCTTCCTTTTTTATGGATAAATAATGCTCCACTGTATGGGCATCCATCCTCAGCTGATGGGCACGTGACCCACACTGGTCTTATTTCTCAATATCCATAGGGAAGGGGCTCCTGGGTGGCTCAGTCAGTTAAGCTTCTGCCTTTCACTCAGGTCGTGACTCCAGGGTCCTGGGGTCGCGCCCCACGTCGGGTTCCCTGCTCAGCTGGGAGCCTGCTTCCCCCGTCTTCCCTGCTCCTGCTCTCTCTTGCCATGTCGGTCTCTCTCTTTCCGATAAATAAAGAAAATCTTAAAAAACACATCCACTGGGAAAACAGACTTAAATACTAAGGTATCTGCTTGTCTTTTGTCCTCTCACTTAACTCAGGAAAGCAGCCCTCAGTCCCCCCGTCACCAGGTGCTCTCACACGAATCTGCTCCGTTGGACGCTTCTCCTTTGGGGGAGGGGGGGATGTGTGGGAGGCGGGGAGAAGAATCCTAAATTTCTGGAATAGCTTCCAAATCGGTGATTTAGAACAAAATCCAAATCTCCAAATCTTGAACAAGATCTCGGATCTGTTTCATTGTGCTACGAAGTCTCCTTCCCATCAGCCTCATTTGTGAGGCAAATATTTCAGAAAGGGGCTCTGTCCCATAAACGACATGGGCCAGCAGAAGGACTGGCCGCGTCTAGCGGAGCAGGGGAGTTACACAGTGTCCCCGTTACACGGTTCCGAGGGACGGCAGACAGAGCGACCCAGGGGACTGGGGACAGTATGTCCGTGTGGCTCCGTTAGGTGTTCTGAGTCACACGGCCTTGTGAGATCTCGCACGTGCAGAACAGGGAACATCTCATTAGCACCTTCCTTTAGTGAAGTCAGACTCAGAATACGGCCCGAAAGGGTGAAAATATAACCCAGAATGGTAACCCATAACGAGGGGGTTAGGGCAGAGAGGTCAGAGGTCAAGGAAGGCGAGAGAAGGGGGTGGTGAGAGTTTCTGGACCGGAAGCAGAGATCAGCAGCCGCTTGTATCCGCTCACTCTGGACAAGAGTCCAGGAAAAGGCAGCGGGGTAAAGGAAAGACAGGAGAAGGCAAGACGTAAAGGTAGAACGAGGAAGGCAACTCACAGGCAACACCTCACTAGTATGTTACCAGGAGGAGCAAAGAAAGAGAAAAACATTCGATACACTAAGATTAAAAAAACTTTTTTCTGGTTGAATCCCTCATAGTTCTGCATAATTAGAATATGGGGTTCCCACTGCAAACCTGATGAAATCAGCAAAGCGAATATTCCAGCACTGAGATTTTTAAAAATATATATATTTATTTATTTGAGAGAGAGAGAGACAGAGACAGGATAGCTGGGGGAGGGGACAGAAGGAGAATCTGAGGCAGAGCCTGAGGTAGGGCTCGAACCCACGACCCTTGAGATCATGATCTGAGCCGAAATCAAGAATCGGATGCTCCACTGACTGAGCCACCTGGGAGTGCCCCCGGCCCTGAGATTTGCCTTCTCCTTTGTGACCTCTGGTCACCCCCACCCCACTGTTAGAACTACAGCACGCAAACACGCACAGGGGCAGGCTTGCTCAACACATTGTCCCCGCATTCACGAGTGACATTTCTTCTTCACAGTCCCGTCTTGACTCCTGCACCTCCCCCACTCCCCGAAAGCAGGTGTAAGCGACTGCGGGAAAGACACCGGGAGGACTGAGGCATGCTTGTGGGCGAACCAATCATTGGCGGGAACACTAGTAGTAAACACAGCCTCTCTGGGTAGTAGACATGTGAGGAATGCATTAATTGAGGCTTTATAACCCATCAGTGAAGTGAGTTCCCCACTGCCCCGCCTTTCCATCCCAAACCCAGCCAACAGTGACCCTCTTCTCAATTCATCGACCCAGGCCGATGGAATAGGTCATTTGTGTAGAAGGCAGAGCGCCCTAGGATGGCCCTTCCCAAGCCCTCAGAAGAGCCTGGTTAGTGATGTTTCTATCAGCTCTCTGGATTTTCAGAGGAAAAAAACATGCACATCCACCCAGTAAAACACCCAATTCTAAGGTTGGTTATAAAAGATGACTCATGGGAAGCTCTCACTTAAAAATAAATGTCTTTCCCCCATGGACTGCTTGTTTGACAAGCTTTCTCCTTGGTTTGAACCTACTCCTAGAATCCAATATGGCTGCCCACTCGTTACGGGTCTCCTCCTTTGCTATGGGTCCCATTAGCAAGGGCAGTAAACACACACCGTTCCAAGAGGGTTGCACTTTGGTTAGATGCTGCTGTGAGACAGAAGACCACAACACACTATCACATCAAACTGGTGCCCGCTCAAAGTGGCGGAGGCTGTTTATCAAGGTCTGTGGGTGAGATTCCCAGCCAGAGGGCTTTTGGGGAATTCTGAAGAAACAAACAAAGCTTTGCGCTCAGTTATGATAACATTTGGACTCATCTCTTACAATAATAATCAACACTTGGCCATATCTGTCCTCACTTGTTGAAAAGGAAATCTCTTCCTTGGCTTCACGGTGAGTTGACAGGAGGTCTGACACTCCAGGGAGAGAGAGAATTCTCAAATATTAGCCCCATGAAAAAAGATCAGAGTTGTGGGAAGAGGAGCGAGCATTACATCTCTCTACAGTGTGTAGACCAGAGCCCTCATGATGCTGGAATGCACATCGGGTTTCCGTGTTTAATGAGGAGTTCCCAAGCGCCACACTCATTTTCCCAGGGGAGTGGTTCAAACACGGAGCCTGAAATTTTACATTGTCCTTTTCCCATTACATTTGAGCATAAGGATGTTTCAGGACTTCCATTGTTCTCGAGACAGATTGACTAAAATATGGGAATGGGCCCCCAAATGGTTCACTTGCCAGCTGGGCTGGTGGCCGTGGGCACTCTCTAGGCTCTGGGGGGGAGGGAGGGTGCAGAGCTGGTACGAGAGCCTTTGCCAGTCGTCCCCTATGAGGAAACCCACGTGGTAGGAAAGATCAGAGAAAGCTGTTTGATTCACTGTTGGTTCTAAGCAGTGGTTTCTTTCTAAAGCATGAATATTCCAAAGAGAGGGCTTACAGACAACATTTTCAATAGGCCAGTGGAGACGAAATGCATGACCAGCACAGGGCCTGGCACGCTGTTAACTACTTTCCACATGGTAACTGTTGCCAAATCTTCAAATAATAAAACTGTGGACAAAGCCCTTTAGAGGGAATAAGAGGAGAAGGTCTGAGTCAACCACCTGCTCTGGGGTAAATCACTGTCTGGATCTTGCCTTCTCCTTTGCTACAAAATGAGATTAGACCTGATGAGCTCTGTGGTCCCTTTCACGGAGAATATTTAATGATTGCAAGGGTTTGTATCTGAACTTGAAACATTTTTTTTCAATCCTTTAAAAGTGTTAGGATTAAGCCACATGAGCTCTTGGAACACAGAAGATAAAGAAAATAAAGACTTGAGATCTCTACAGAATGGGGGACAATTCAGGCACAGAAGTCCAGGGCGTATATCTAAAATGCTCCGAACTCGGTCTGCACACCCGATCATGCACCAGCTCTGACTCTGGGAATGCATTGTTATGACCTACGATTCAGTTCAACGCGAGATGTGCTGGTTGACCCAAACTGGCTTATGAGCTGCTCTACAACCTTTTGAAGAACTAGGGTCTGTTTGGATCACAGAAATGTAGACACTCTCAATACCCTTCCAAAATCCACCCCATCTTTTTATTTTTTTTTATTTTTTAAAGATTTTATTTATTTACTTGACAGACAGAGATCACAGGTAGGCAGAGAGGCAGGCAGAGAGAGAGGAAAGGAAGCAGGCTCCCGGCCGAGCAGCGAGCCCGATGCGGGGCTCGATCCCAAGACCCTGGGATCATGACCCGAGCCGAAGGCAGAGGCTTTAACCCACTGAGCCACGCAGGCGCCCCGACCCCATCTTTTTAAAGACGTGCCCCCCTAGAATCACGGAATGGGCACGTCGGCCCAAGACATTCAGCTTCCACATGTCATGGCGACAGGATGCTGGTTGCCCTTTGCCCAAACCACAGTTTTGTGGCTTTAATTGTTTGAAAGTGCTTCCCTATTTAAATGGAAATCTGTTGAGAGGTGCTGGGGTCGCTCAGTCGGTTGAATGTCCAAGTCTTGATTTCAGCTTGGATCATGATCGTCAGATCAAGCCCTGTGTCAGGCTCCACACTCAGGGTGGGGTCTGCTTAGGATTCTCCCTCTCGGTTTTGCCCCTCCCCCTGCTCATGCTCGCTCTCTCTCTAAAATAAATAAAATCTTTTGAAAAAATTGGAAATTTGTCTATTTGCAACCCTCAGCATGAGTCCTACTTCTATCTAAAGCTTAAAAATAAAACATAAAAAAAACCCCAAACCCACAACATAAAAAAACATTTAAAAAGCACCAAAAACCCCATAAAAAGCCGCAAAAATTTTTAAAAAGCCTATAAAATAGATCTGTGCCCTTTCAAATACCTGAATATAATTCTGACTATTCCTCCTCTCTGCCTTCTCCAGGCTCAGCCTGTTGGATCTGTAATCATCCTTCCGTGGCACAGTTTCTGGGTCAGTTAGCATCCATTTGCCTCACCTGTATGGACTCGATGTTTGCTCAGTGATCTCACAAGGTAAAGGGTTGCTTTTGACCAACCTCTCTGCCCTCTCTTGCCAAACCACTTTCTCTACATGGGAAGAGTGTAAATTCATTGTTCCGTAAGGTCACCACCCACTTTTCGCCATGTCTCAACCAAACAACCAGTCCCACTCCTGTACAGACCTACCACAAGCTGAGCTGTACCTGGGAGAAGAGAAAAATAACCCCCAAATGAAGAGCATAACAATTAGAACAAAGGAGTCTTCATATAGCACACGCCCCTAAGGTGTTGATGAGTGACTTCCGTCAATGTCCCTAGGGTGTCTGAGGCTTATCCATATTAAATATGCACTTCTAGAGAAGCTTATCTGTGATGTGTGTTTTCACTTGTGAGCTCTTTGTGGGAGCTCAACAGACAGAAAATATTACCATTCTCTATCCGCATACATGTTATTTTGTCCTTAAAATAAATGGGGACCTCAGTGATCTTGCTCCGTTTCATGGTTCTCAATACCATCTCTATGCCAATGACTCCCAAATTTATATCTCCAGCCCAGACTATTTCCTGAACTCCAGACTCATTTATCCAACTGCCTGCCTGACAGCTCCTCCCGGATGTCTAACGGACATCTCACACAGCACATCGAAAGGAGTTCCTGACCCCTCTTCTCACGCCTTTTCCATCTCGCCTAATGGCAGCTCCATCCTTCTGGGTGATCAAGCTGAAATCTCTGGATTTATCTTTATATGCTCACTTCCTCTCATTAAACAAAACTTCTACTGGCTCCCTATGAAATATATCCAGACCCTGACCACTTTTCAGCACTTCTGATGCTCCCATCCTGGTCTGAGCCACCATCCTTTCTCACCCAAATCACATGATAGTCTGACATGTCTCCCTAAGTCTACGGGGTGTTCACTCCTAAGTCTGTTCTCAATGGGCAGGCAGAGCAATCCTTTCAAAATGTAAGTCAGATCATGTAAAAAACCCATTGCACACAGGGAAAACAAACCAAAGCCCCTGCACTTTCAGCCTTATACTGAAGAAACAGGAACACATGCACACACCAAAGCTGGTATACCAATGTTCATGGAAGCCACAAAGGAAACCCAAATGTCCATTGCTTGATGAGTGCATAAACAAAATGGGCCACATCCATACAATGATATGTTCTTCAGCCAGGGAAAGGAACGAAGCACCGAGAGATGCTAAAACCTGGATGAACCTTGAAAACATGATGGTGTGTGAAAGAAGCCAGACACAGAATCTCAAGGAATGTATAATTCCATTAATAGGAAATTTCTAGAACAAGGCAAATCCATAGAGTCAGAATGCAGATTAGTGATTGCTGGAGGCTGGAAAGAAGGCAGTGAGGCAGGAATGACTGTTCACAGGGTAGGGGGTTTCTTTTTGGGGTGATCGAAATGTTCTCAAAATCGATGGTAGTGATGGTTGCACAACTCTGCAAATGTACTAGAAACCACTGGGTTGTACGATTTGAAAGGGTCAGTACTATGCTATGTGAATCACATTTCAATTTTTAACAATAGGCCAAGTCCTCACAGTGGCGTCCTATGTAGACTCTACATAATGACCCTGCTGAGGCCTCTCTGACTCCCTCACCTCCCATCCTCCTCGGACCAGCCAACCTGGACTCCATGCTGACCCTTGAACATGACAGGCCTGTTCTCACTGCAGAGCCTGTGATCTTGCTCTGTCTGCTGGGAATGCTTCTCCCTGGGAGATGCCCAGATACCTCCCTGGTGAACGACCTCACTTCCTTTATGTCTTTGCTCAAGCCTGGCCTTCCAATGAGTCCTGGACAAGGTACTTAACACAACCACCTGTGCCAACCTGTTTCCAACACCTGCTCTCCTTTCCCTTTTTTCCCATAGCATTTGTCACCTACCTACCACCTAACTGATTTAGCGTGTCTGGGGTGTAGGGTCTGTCTCCACACACAGTAGACTCAACGCTTCCTGAGGTTGTGTCCTGGGCACCTGGGCCAGTGCCCCCACATGGTGCCTGAAAAATACTTGTTGAATGAATGAATGTTGTTCCTTGAGCTTCAAAAAAGGAGCCCTCTGAGTCAAGATGTGGAACAGGGTTTTTTTAATTTGGAAAAGAGAAATGAGGGCTCCAGGGTGGCTCAGTTGGTAAGCATCTGCTCTTGGCTCGGGTCACGATCCCAGGGTCCTGGCGTCGAGTCTCGCATCAGGCTCCTTGCTCAGCAGGAGTCTGCTTCTCTCTCTGACCCTCCCTCCTCTTATGCTCTCTCACTCTCTCTCAAATAAATAAATAAAATCTTTAAAAAGAGAGAGAGAGGAATGAGACAGGACTAAGCATCAAGGACAAGGCACTCATCCCAGGAATCAAAACCAAGGCTGAAAATTAGCTATAGTCTGGCGGGTTTATTTCTACAAAGGAGGAGTCCACAAAACTATTTTGCCAAAAATGTCCTGGCCCACTTAAAAACATTACGTCCCATGCCCACCTGAGACTTTCACTCTTTCTCCCTCTCCCACCCGGACACAATCATTCTTCCAGTTATTCTAAATAAAGAGTGTTTTTGTCTGTCTCTCCAGCCCCATCAGCACACACCCTCCACCCTCTCTTTGCCCCATGACGGCCCATCTATTGCTCACGCTCGTGCTGACTGTTGAAAATGTAAGAGCGCCTTTAAAGGCAGTTTCTTAGGAACCAGAAAAAATGTAAACTTACTCTTCACTGAGTTTTTATTATTATTGAGATCAAATTCACATAACATAAAGTATACAAGCTAGTGGTTTTCAGTACAGTGGCCGAGCTGTGTACCAACACCCCCAAGGTCAATTACAGACCATTCTCCACCTCCCAACACCCCCAGTTCCAGGCACACCAGTCTACTTTCTGTTTCAATAGACTGGCCTCTTCTGGACATTTTATATACCACGGACCATTGAACAATGCAGGTTTGAACTGCGTGGGTCCATTTACATGCAGATTTTTTTTTTCTTTTGTAAGTACAGTACAGTCCTAGAAATGTATTTTTCTCTTGGGATTTTCTTAATTACGCCTTCTTTTCTCCAGTTTCCTTTATTATGGGACTCCAGTACCTAATACATGTGACATACAAAATATGTGTTCATCAACTGTTTTCGTTACTGATATGGCTTCTGGTCAACAGTAGGCTGTTCATAGTTAAGTTGTGGGGGAAGTCAAAAGTTAGATGCAGCTTTTCAACTGCCTGGTGGGGGGAATGAGTGCCCACTACTCCCACATGGTCCAAAGGTCAGCTATAAATGGAATCATGCAACGTGTACCTTTGGTGTCCGGCTTTGTGTGTCACCATGACGTTGATCCCCTTTAGCATATTTTAGTGCTGGGCCCCTTCTATGGCCCAATACCATTCCATCGCATGGATATAGCACATTTTCTTTGTCCATTCATCAGTCGATGGCCATCGGGTCCAGCCGCTCTTTGGCTCCCAAGAATAATCCTGCCATGAATATTTGTGTACAACTTTGTGCAGACATACGTTTTCATTTTTCCCGGCATACCCCGGGGTCAAATGGCAGCTCAATGTCTAACCTTCTGAGGAACTTCCAGTCTGTTCTGCACAGAGGCTGCATCCTTTTACATTCCCACCAGCAAGGTGTGAGGGCTGCAACTTCTCCACATTTCTTTAAAGAATGATCTATACACATGTTTTGTCCATCTGTAAATTAAGTAGTTCGTGATTCTGTTGTTGAGTTGTGTCTTTTTTATATTCTAGACCCTTACCAGACACACGATTGGTAAACATTTTCTCCTCTTCTTCTCACCTCTCACCTGTGCAGAACAGACTGTCCCTGGGTGGGGGAAGCTGACCCCCAACCAGGACCCACCCAGAATGTCCCAGGGAGCCACCATCTATGCCCACTCAGCACCTGCAACAAGGGTAAACAATGGCACCCTCCGGTTTCTTCCCAAGTTGTCAGCCAACCAAGACTCCTCAACAGAGCTGGGGTAAAAACACAACCTTTGATAAACATGCATGAGGATGACTTGGTTCCCATTCATCGGAAACGGGGTCTCCAGTGTTGAGTCAACTTATCTGCACAACTCAGCCCAAGAGGAAGAGAAGCTCAAGGTCTTGTCAGGGCACAGCCATGGCTGCCCCAGTGCCATCAAAAGGCTGTCACGAGTACAGGAGGATATACGGAGGTGTATGTTTATCAGAGTTTTTAACTTTGAACGCAGATGTGGTTCTACTCTACTCTACTCAATGGAACTAGTGTGCATGTCCTTATTTATCTGAGCAGTGAAATCTTCTACCCATCCCCCCAATTTTTTTAAATAAAACATATTCCCGTAAGAATGCAGCTGCCCCAAGGAAAGGCAATCAAAGGGGCCCTTGTCCTTTGCAAGGTCCCTGTTCTCTTGAACAGAGCAATTGCCACCGTTCCTTGAAATACGGACTGACACTTTTTATTGACCTGGAAATTCTCTGTTAGTGAGAAAATTGGCAGTGTGATCTTATGTGCCGTAAAATCTTAGAAAGAAATAATTTCTCCAAGTTGCTGGAGCTGTATGAGCAGCCGCTGGCATCACAGGTATTTAAATTTTTCTTTTTGCTTGATTTTCCTTCCCCCTTTCTCCCTTTCTCCCCCATTAAGAATGGGTTAGTTATGTAATTACAAAAGCAAGTGGGTGAGAGAGGGAGCTCCTTCGAGTGTAGACTTAAGAGAAGTTCTTTAGCACACCCTCACCCCCCGCCAGGGACAGGACGCCCTCACCCTGACTACCAGCAGTCTAGTAACGTCACTAGCTTGTTCAAGTGCCAAGGAGAGGCATCGGTGACAAGCCCTGTGCCACTCCAAGATCATGGTTTTTTTCTTTTTTTTTTTAAGATTTTACTTATTTATTAGAGAAAGAGAGCACAAGCTAAGGGAGGGGCAGAGGGAGAAGCAGACACCCCACTGAGCAGGGAGCCGGATTCAGGGCCCGATCCCAGGACCCCAAGATCATGTCCTGAGCCGAAGGCAGACCCCTAACTGACTGAGCCACCCAGGGGCCCCAAGATCATGAAACACTTAAAGCTTCCAGGAGAATTGAAAACGTCAACCAGAAAATTAGAAATAATAAGAACGATCATAGAGAAGACACATCAGGCAACCATGGCGTCCCAGCCCTTCCAAATCCAAGAGCTTCGCGTCTACCAGTAAAGACTGGAGGCAGATAAAGATCGCAGGTTTGTCCCCTTTGGTCAAATGGTCTTTACAGAGCAAATGCAGACAACCGTGATCCACGTCTGCTCGATCAGCCGATTCTCCTGTTCCGCTCCCCTCCGCATTTCTCCAAAAGGACTCACCATACTGACTTGCCAGTATTATTTGCAGTTTATTTGGTTCCCTAAATGAAGGATAAGTGGTATGTGGGCAGGGAGCAGAAGCCTAGGGGACAAAATAGAGCCACATACATAACGGAACATGTCCAGGCTGGCGGCTTCCGTCTCAGGACTCAGTGGTTCCTCTGTATCTCCCTTTTGTCTGCGTTAGGAACATAACTTTCTGTGCCCACAGTGGAGGAGCCTGGTTTGGAGAAAGAGACGGGCACATGAATTATAGTTCCAGTTGCACTTTGGAAATCCACACAGGAGCACGAGAACTTTCCCAATCTAGTCCAAGGGGCTCAGGAAGTTTCCCCCGGAGGAACTACAGCCTTGAAAGGTAAGGAGGAGTCGGTGTGTTTGAATCATCTGGGGGCAAGAGGGAGTGAGTGCAGAGAACCAGGGCCAATCACAAAGCCACTGGCTTCTCTACCAAGTCTTCGGAGGGAAAACACTACACAAGATCACTTTTAGTAGCGCAATAAAGTTCTAGAGGCCAAGAGTCTACTGGTGACGGTTTTATGAGCAGAAAGATAAAGGCATTTGTTCATTCATTCATTCAATAAATGCATAAGTAGTTTCCCAGGTGTGCGAAGCCCTGTGCCTTCCTGTACCCCTTACGGGAGCAGAGATGTGCCTGGTTTGCTCTCTCTCTAGATTTTTGCCTGGTTGATTCCATCATCACTTTTTCACTGTCAGATACTTTCTGGTTTAATTATTTAACCCTTTCATGTCCACATGATCCATATTGTCAGGAACTCCAGAATTTTTTTTTGAAAATTTATTTACTTGAGAGAGAGAGTGAGCGAGCATGAAAGCAAGAGTGGTGGGAGGCGCAGAAGGAGGGAGAGAGAATCCTCAAGCAGACCCCCTGCTGAGAGCCCAGAGTGCAATGTGGGGCTCGATCCTAGGACCCTGAGATCATGACCTGAGCTGAAATCGAGAGCTGGTCGCTCAGATGACAGAGACTCCCAGGTGCCCCAGGAACTCCAGTCTTGACGATTCTAAGAACATCTCTTTTGACTAATCCAGCAGCATGGCTGGGCCCTCAGTACTTCACATCCTTGAGGGAAATGGCCCTGTCCACAAGGTCTAGGCCTGAGTGTCAAGGTCCCCTCCAGTCAGACCCACCTTGCAAGGAACTGCCCTTGGGCTGAGCAAAGCAGTTTCTGAATAATTGCTATATGGTGGGGAACCCTTCCGGCATCTCTAGGCCACCCGAATCCTGGTTCTTTTCTTTTTTTTTTTTTTTTCCCAAGATTTTATTTATATATTTGAGAGCATGAGAACAAGCAGGGGGAGCAGCAGAGGGGGAAGGACAAGCAGGCCCCATGCTGAGCAGGCAGCTCAATGCGGGGCTCGATCTTAGGACCCTGAGATCATAACCTGAGCCAAAGGCAGACGCTTAACCGACCAAGCCACCCAGGTGCGCCCCCTCCCCCCAACTGGTTCTTTAAAGTCCTGAAGACTCTCCCTGACCCTAATCCACTGTGACCACCCGTCCCTTTGAACTCCTGCAGAAATCCCTTCTGGAGCTACTCACTCGGCACAGATCCACAGACGACCTCTGGCATCTATGTAACTGGGCACATAGGACTCTTGCCAAGGAGATCGTGAATTCCTAAAGAACATGGACTAGGTCACGTCCCCCTCGCACACAGCAGCACAAGGCTGCACACATTTTGGATAAGCAGAAAAAAAAGTTTTAGTGAATTGTGTAAGTCAGCTGGGTTTGGGATGTGTTGAGATCAGGGCTCTGCGTTGTCCATTTCACTAGAATACACAGGCATAGGGAGGGTGCCAATGAATCAAGAACAGACAGAAATGCAAGTTTTTACAGGTCTGTGTGGCATTTTTGAAAAGGTTTGGCTAGGGGCACCTGGGTGGCCCAGTTGGTTAAACATCTGCCTTCGGCTGGCATCATGATCCCAGGGTCCCGGGACCGAGCCCCACGTCGGGCTCTCTGCTCAGTGGGGTGTCAGTTCTCCCTCTGCCTCTGTCTCTCCTTGTCCCCCACCCCGCTCATGCTCTCTCGCAAAAATAAATAAATAAAATCTTTTAAAAAAAGGTCTGGCTCATACAAAAGTCACTTGAAGATGCTATCAGATATCAGACACTCTAAAGCTATGCCTGGTCCAACATGGAATTCAGGTAATCACAAAAAAAATCATTTAATTCCAGGGTAAAGGATAATTCAGATTAAGCTGTGACAGCTCTTTGCTACAAGGAGGGAATATTAATAATACATGCTAAATATTAATAATAGATACGAGATGCCTAAAACCTCTGCCAATCAATCCAGCTTCCCGCCTCCTCCTTTTGAATGGGGACCAGAGAAAACCGAACCACAAAATCTCCACATTAAAGCCGTTAATGGCTTGATTTTAGAGGAGATGAGAAGCAGACCATCCCTCCCTGACAGCATCCCCTTGACGGTCTCTGATTATGTGCAGTGACACAGAGACCCAGCGGGACGGCTGGAGGTGATCTGTGTGTGTGTGTGGGTGTGTGTGTGTGTGTTGGGGCTCAACAAGGGGCCACACCGGTGGGGGCAGAAAGGAGGTCACTTAATGGCAGTCTGTCTCTTATTTATGAAAGATCTTACGGCATAGATACCTTTCCCTTTCTACCCCAGCAGATGCTAGAACAACACAACAAAACAGCCGCACACACACTATTTTATACACACACACACACACACACAGATTGGAAAATAGTTTCAGTTGCAAAAACAGTAACAACTATTTCCCCTGCGAGAACCCTGACTTTCACAGTCCCAATGCGAACAGCCAAAAATGCAGAGCTAGCAAAAAAACCCCAAACCAAACCACAGCGCAGAACTGAGCTTTTACCAACAGCCTCCCCTACCAGACTTTATAACTTTTTAATAAAGAGAAATGTCACTCATCTCAGTAACAAGGGCCTCTCTCTGTCTCTCTCTCAGAAATAAGAATTTCAAAACATAACTTTCTAAGCCTGAATTCCCTCTTTCAGCAAACAACTCCTTTTCTTTTAGGCAAAAGCCTCCTTATTTTCTCATTCTTTTCTCTAACCTCTTCAGGTTTTCAGAGAAAAAGGCCCGTGGCTCCTGGGACATTCTGCAAGCAGGTTCCATTCTCGGGAGAACGAGGTGTTTCTGCGGACACGCCTGCCACCTGCCCTTTCAGATGAAGGCCTGAAATGAGGTCATTACCTCTTTCCCGGTGAGGGGACGGGGAAGTGGGTCCTCAGAAGCAGCAGGGTATCTGGTGAGGGGACGGAGGGCGTGCGGAGAGTCCCCCTCCCCCTCCTTGTAGGGACCAATGACCTCTGCACCCTTCTCTGTCAGTATCCGAGGAGAGGTGGTTTGTGCTAACTCCTAGTGCTGTTTCTGTCCAAGAGTTATTAGGGGAAAGGTCTTTGTCAAAGATAAAAATATAGGATGGAGGCTGGAGAGGCTGATGGGAGAGACCCAGGGGGAGATTAAAGGCATAAGTGAAATTAACTTACAAGTTCCTGATAATTTCAAATCATTAGAAAGGATTTTTTTAAATTCTAAGTTGGTGATACCCACCCCCCAGCACTTTCTGGGAAAGTTCAAAAGTTAGAGGTGACTATCCAAGTCAAAGGGCAGAGGCTTAAGAGGTGTTCACCCTGGTTCTCACATTTCACAAATGTCCTGCACCTCACACCTGGTTTGGGCCGTTGTTTAAGGCAGGGGCCGCTGGTGTGAGAGCCGCTGCCAACCAATGCTAGGCCACGCTAACTAAAATATCAGCTTTGGGGGAGCCCTTAGGAATTCAGATCCCACGGTTTCCCTCCTGGAGCCAACAGGGGGAGAAAAAAGTGGGGAACAAAGGCCTCTTTTTGTTTGTAGGCACTCAAGTCCCAAACATGGTATGTGCCAACGGTGGAGGAAACCGCTTTTCTCGTGGAGCCAGATTGTCCCCTCGAACTCTTACAAGCTACCAAAACCAGTATTTTAAGAAACAATGGAAGCCAGGTCTTACTGCCGGCATGAAATACTCTGCGAGGCACCACCCTCATGATTAAACCAAAAACAGAATAAATGGTTTGCGGCGTCACAAAAATTTTTTTTCAATGGCGGTGGGCTGGGGGAGGGAGGGCACCTGGGTGGCTCAGTCAGTTAAGCATCTGACTTTTGATTTCAGCTCAGGTCATGATCTCAGGGTCATGGGCTCGAGCCCCACATCAGGCTCTGAGTGGGAGTCTGCTTGGGATTCTCCTTCTACCCCGCCTCCACATACTTGTGCACACGCTCTCTAAAAAATTTTTTTTCCCATTGGGCTGTAACGGACATGTAACAATCCATTAGTTTTAGGTGTACAACATAACAATTTGGTATTTGGGTATATGGCAAGATGATCACTCTAACAAGTCTACTCAACATCTGTCGTCCTATATATTTTTCCTTGTGATGAGTACTTTCAAGATTTGCTCTCTTAGCAACTTTCAAATACACAATATGGTACCATTAACTATAGTCACCACACCCATGGGCTGGAAGTCTGTACCTTTTCACCCTCTTCACCCATTTAACCCACCCCCCCCAACAACACTCCCCTCCTCGGGCAACTACCCATCTGTTCCCTGTATCTATGAGCTTGATTTTCTTTTATTTATTTATTTTTATTTATTTTTTTTTTTTTTAAAGATTTCACTTGTGAGATCATATGGTGTCTAACTTTCTCCAACAGATTTATTGCACTTAACATAATGCCCTCGGGGTCCACCTACATTGTCGCAAGTGGCAAAATTTCCTTCTCTTTTGTGGCTAATTATTCTGTACTGTTCTATTCCATTCTCTCCCTATATAGACAAAAAGCTATAGATAGACACACATATGTCCCACATTGTCTTTACCCATTCACACTGATGGCCCTTAGGTTGTTTCTATGTCTTGGCTATGGTAGAATTCCGCACTGATCTCGAGGATACAGGTAACTTTTCAAGTTAGTGTTTTCATTTTCTTTGGGTAAATACACAGCAGTGCAAGTGCGGGCCATATGGCAGGTAACTCTATTCGTCATCTTTTCAGGAACCTCCGTACTGTTGTGCACAGCGGCTGGCCCAGTTTACATTCCCACCAACAGGGCACGAGGGTCCACTTTTCTCCACATCCTCCCCAAGACTTGGGATTTCTTGTCCTTTTGATTTTAGCCATTCTGGCAAAGGCTAGTGAGGTGGTATCTCACTGTGGCTTTGATTCCCATTCCCCCGCTGAGGAGTGACATTGAGCATTTTTCATGTGTCTGTTGGCCATCTATGAGTTTCCAGGGTTACGTCTTTGGAGTAAAAACAGACATTTTCACCATTTTGAGCAGAATATGGCCATTGTGGGGCCCGAGATCCCACGTGACTTTTTTCTCTAGATGAAGGCAAAGCTAAAGCTAAAGGTTAGCGAGACCTTCTACTTGAAGGGGCCGCCAATAATTTAAAAAGCATTTAAAGCATTTATGAGAGAAGGCTCAGACATTTCAGTCAAGAGAATCCCAACTGTCTGCCCACGCATTTGCTGTTCATTTTGTAAACCGAAGAGAGAGAAAATGTATTTGGTTCACAATCTTTCCTTTCCTTCCCGCAGTGGATCCCAGTTACCTTGTAAATCCCAGCCGCCGATTTTCCTTTAAATAGCCATCATTTTAGACACTCCCTTAAAATAACCGAAGGCGCTATTCTATTTTGCCGCATCCTTTTTCAGGGTTTGTCTGTTCTTGTGTTACGTAGAAACCAGAAAAGAAACGTCTGTCTACTGCACACGTGCCCTGTGGACCAGCACGCAGACCATTTGCTCACTCAGCTGTTACAGGCTTCAGGGAGACCCCACACCCAAGGCTTTTTATCTAGGAAAAAAGATTGCCATCCATCTCAATCAGGAACTTTTACCCTGAGGCCAGGATGGGCTAAAAGGAATGCATGAACTCACTGAAAACATTTGTAATATTTTGCATGTCTAGGTATTTTTCTGATGAACAAGTAAGTCTACTGTTTCCATTAGACGCTTGAGCGGAGGATCTCCTATCCGAGCTCCAGCCCTGCTCCCCACCCTGTCCTCATTCCTCTGTGCACGCTGCATGGACAGACAGATTTCCTGTGGTTTCAGGAGGTCTCAGCCGATGGAACATTCTGAAGGGAGAGGACAGGGTGCTGGTGCCCAGTGGCTGCCCTGTGGGGCCCCTGAAGGCTGGCTGTGTCTCTCTGCTTGGTGCTAAGGGCTTCCTTTCCTTAGATAACCTCAGACCTGCTCCTGTCAGGGGCACTTCTGTTTCTGGCTGGAGGGGTTCTCGCCGGGGGCTTCTCTGCACCTGCTTTGGAAGCAGCCCCTCTTGAAACTGTTTATTATACAGTCTGTGCCACCTGTTTTCTGCGGGGCTCCCGAGAATGATTAAGAGGTTGCTGACCCCCGAAACTTAGGAAGATGTTACAGGGTAAAGGAATCTGCATGAATCTGAAGGACAGTGAATTTGGTGAGAACTAGAAAGTGTGTCTCCAGGAAACTGGGTGGAAAAACCCAAAGACATTTGCTGTGTGGTTCCTTCCCATCCTTTGGCTGACACAGTCTTTCTACTCCCCATGCTTTCAGATGAACCCTGAGCACTAGGGGTGCGCCCTGTTGCTTCCCCCTGTCTGGTCACGAGCTTAGGCTAAGGGGTGACAGCTCGTCCAGTCTCACCCGTGGAACTGCAGCAAACACCCCACCTCTCAGGGTACTGTTGGGAGAGCTGAGATGATCCAGACGATGCCGCCCTGGTGCCCCAGGACAGCCCGCACCAGCGTGCATGCGCACTGGGGCTCTGCACCACGCCCTCTGCTCACCGGGCCCCGCCCCTGACCAGTCACCTGCTTTGGATACGACTTGCTAGGTCGTGCTCTCCCTAGGACACAGCTTTGTGTGCTTGTCTTCCGGAGGCTGGTGCCACAGGCTTAGTCCAGTAAGAAACACCCCGGGCTGGGCACACACACGCACAGACACATGCACACACACACACACACACACGCACGCATGCACGTGCACATACCGGGTTGGGGGGGAACCGGACCCACTTTCCTCTGTTAGGCCCACAGTCTCCTGAGGCGCCCACCCACTCCCCCACTGCTTTTAAAACAGTCTGGAGCTATCTGCGACGGGGCCGCAGCAGCATCTTTAGAGTCAGAAGCCAGCCCAGTTTTTTGAATACGCATTTTAGCGCCCGGTGTCTATTTCCTCCGGCTGGTGTGTGCTTCTGTCACTGTGCGCCACACTCCACCGGCAGGACACAAAGTGGTTCTGCTGCTGCTTCCTCTTCTCCCTTTGGTCACCACCAGACAAGATGCTGGTCCCCAGGGTGGGCAATACGCGGAGCTCCCAGGTCCCCTGATGAGCAGATCTGAAGTAATTTCTGCAATAGTGGTCTGCACAGTCCTGGGAAGTCTTTGAGGAATGGACCCAGGAACTCCCTGATGGTCCAAATACCTTCAGGTTCCTGGCTTCCCTTCTGTTACCCCCATGAGCATACTAGCCTTCAGCAGCCCTTTCCCCCCAGAAGGAACTAAAACCCAGTGCAAAATTGCTGTATTTCCAAGGGAGACACAAGCTAGCATGGGACGTTTTGGCTTCTATCATCTGCTGCACTGCCGCATGGACCCTGGTTCCACCGTTTCTCAGCTGTGAGGTAGGGCCAGTTGCTTAACCTCTCTGAGCTTTGATTTGCGGGCTGAAATACTCAGTAATGTAGAATAGATTTAATCTCTATGTTTTAAGAAGTTACCACAAAACCCGACTTGAGAACATTCTGGAGATAACTTTGCAGAAAATGTTATCTAGGAAAAGCAAGTGTGCCTATGTAATGCTTTTAGTAGGTCTTGAAGCCATTCCATTTGACCAGATTTTGATAAAGCTCAGTCCACTCTCAACAGTCTTTCCGAGGATAAAGGTAGATTTGTGGAGTTCGGCATAATTCTTAAACCATTACTGGTCCAAATCTCTCGTCTTCAAGATACCTACAGTTCCTGAGGCAATCGTGAAATCCCATGAACATCTCCATTCCGTCACTGTTCAAGTGTTGCCCTTGCCTGGAGAGAGCCACCACTGACTGGGTGTGCCATCCTCACGGTCAACATGCTATGACCACAGACCCAGCGGGGGAGGAGCACCCAGCTCCCAGCTTCCTGGGAGGTTTTGATCTGCTGTGGACATGGCTTGAGCATTGAGCAGCTGCTGGTGATGGAACAAAAGATGGGTTCCATCTCAGTTTCCTCCCTAGTGTGTTTGTCTCAACAAATCACCACAAACCACAGCTGGCTGGGGCACTCTGGGTCCTGCTGTGGGCTTGCCGAAAACTTTCTTTATGGACCTGATTGGTTGCAAGTCTGAGCAAACAGGGATGACTTTATGGGAAAGCAACGGAAAGAGTCAGTCAAGATTTTAGGGCATCACCCCTAAGCAATCCAGGCTTCGACTTGGGTCCTCAAGTGTTGTTTGAGGATTGAGAGGAGAATCCTTGGTCCTAAATGTCTGATTAGCCGTGCGCGGGAAGACAGCTGGGGGACGCTTCACGTCCCCGATGGCTGGATCGGCTCTTGGTTTTGATTCAGACACTCCTATCAGAATGAAAGGCACCACACTCCAGAACCACAGGCTGGGCTCATCTCGGCCTCTCCAGGCAGTGGGTGGGTTCCTGGCCACCTTGCCCCCATGTCCATACTCACGGGGATATTTGATTTGGTAACTTTTGTTTGTGAATTTTGTCTACGTGTTTGCCTTGTCAGAAGCAGGGGGGCGGCTTCTGTTTTCTCCCTCTTTTCATTGCCTATTCTGAGGGGAAAAGTCTTCAAGGAAAGTCTGTTGAATGGCTTTGGACCACGACGGTCAAAAAAAAACCCTAGAGAGGCACCATCATTTGGGAGCTCTGCTTCAGCTCCCGTACAGAGGTGAGTGACAATGAAACTTAATTTCCAAAAGCAGGTGGCTTTGGGCTGGTTTGGCCCTTGGACCATATTTTGCTAACTCCTGATCTAAGAGAAAAATGATCCAGAGAGAACATGATAAACTAATTCTACTATAAGAAAACTCTGGAGATAATTAAGCTAGGGCATTTCTCGATTTCCTCATTCATCCACAGGTCACAGGTGGATAAAATAAAATAAACATGAGGGGGCCGGAGAGAGACTTTGAACCACAGATCGACTTTGAATCTCAGAGCTTTTCAACTCCTTTCATATGCCGGGAGAGAGGACAGGCACTTAGCCCCAGATCTGCGGTATCAGATTTGTATGCTGATGGTACTTTTTGTTTTTGCTGCCCCTCTTTGGAACTTGTTTTGTTTTGCTTTTTTCTTTTTTACCAGTTCAGATGACCCCAAAGTACCCATTCATTCTTTTATTGACTCTGTCAATTCTAATTCCTTTACGGCAAGGTCGCACTGGCTTATATATCTCACCCCATCTTCCTTGTGACCACCAGTGCCCCTTGTACCAGAGATGCACTGCGGATGCAGTGGGATGGCTGTCCTTGTTGTCTTAAGGAAGCTAGAGGAATTTGGCTTTGTTGACTCTCTCAGGACATTCCAAAGTAGATAAGGCTGAACACGGGTGAGATAACAGACACCTGCAACTCCAACCACTGGTCTGGAGGCAGCTGAGAAAGATATAGGACATAGTTGGGTGGGCATGCAAGTGGGGTTAGAAACCCCACCCGGAAAAAGTAAAACCAACAGAGGGGTGGTTAGTGGAGAGCTGAACTTCACCCAGAAACATAACTGATAAGTCCACTTTGTGGTTTTTGTGTTTCTCTAGCATACAAGATGGACGTAATTGGCTGTTTGCAAACGAAATGTAGAAGGAGGAAATGCTCCCACTAAAGCTATAATTAGTTTGTCAATGGCATGTGTCTATGATGCGTCTACAAAGAGAAATGCATTCCAGCTGAAGTGGTTTCCACCGCCCCCTCTGCCTTCCCTTTCTGACTAACACGAGGCAACTGAAAGGAAGGCATCAGTCAGCCATTCTGCAAGTCGGACTCTCCACGTGATCCTCTTGAGGAGGCTAAGACCACAGGTAGAAATTCCTCACCCACAGTCACAAACGCGGATGGCAGGGATGATCCTAGGAAGATCCCAGTGTAGGAAGGAGGTCAGTTCTACGCCCTTATTTGCCAGCCAAGGACGCTAACATCTCTCTCCTAACTGGGCTCCCATCATATTTGATGAATGTTCAAACAGGACTGTACCGGCGGCATTTTCTCTGAAAACTGCAGCAATTACTCATTAGTAAATGAGGGCCCTTGGGCAAAGAATCTGGTCTGAAGACTGAGCACCGTGTTACCAACAGATGCAACAAATTAATCCTGAAAGTTTGGTCCTCAAACGGGGATTAAAGCACTGCAATTAAAATTGACACATCCAAGATCCTATCCATTCCTACTCCTAAAAATTGTATTTGACCTTTATATTGCAAGCTATGTGCCCTAGACTAAAAGAAATGGGAAGCCCATGAAGATGTAGTGATACGCCTTTATGAACGCAAGATGGAGAGAGAAGCCAAAAACAAGGTGGCTGGCATGGGACGGTCATTCAGCCTCTGGTCAGCCCCTCCCTGATCAGTGGACCCGGGATGGGTTCAGCACCCACCAGGTTCTTCTTCCTAATCTGTAGGACAGGAACACTCCAGAAAGGCTTCTTCCTTCTACAGAGGGTTCCCAGAAGTGACAACGGAGCTGGTGTCTTGGTACCACTAGAACCATGGCGGGGCTGGTGTCTCTCTAGGACTCCGAGTACAGCCTTGAGTCATGAAATCTCAGAGTTTGGGAGTCACACTGCCTGGGTCTGAGCAAGCTCTGTCGCTGGCTATATGACCGCAGGCAGGATCATCAAACGCTCTGTACGCCAGCCAGTTTCTTCATTTGCGAAGGTAATCGGTGAAGATTAATTATGCTGCCTCATGTAAATCCCCTTAAAACATTTCCTGGCCCAAAGTGCTCACTCCAAAAATACTCAACTGGCACTTTTTATGGAAGTGTCCACGGCGGAGCCTTTGGTGATTAGAGAACACCTTCCAAACACGAAAAGTAATTCGGAACTTTCTAGAAAAGGAGGAGACGCACATACCTGTGACTTAGCACTTCCATGGCTGGCCAAGAGAAATTCACCCGTGTGAACAAGGGGACACAATCGGTGACACTCACTGCAGCAACATTTTCAAGAGCAAAATATTGGAATGACCGCCAATGGGAGAGTGGGGAAAGAAGCTGTGTCTTCCCTGCATCAGAATATTCTGAAAATGGATCAATACCAAAAACATAATATTGAATGAAGAAGGAAATGTTGCAATAGGAGGCTTGCAGTTTCCTCATAAAAAGTTTAAAAATGGATAACAATATTTCATATTTCTTATGGACATACATCCATGTCATAGAAGTATAAAAACAGGAACTCGAATAAAAACTACCATATTTGGAAGAATAGCTGCTTCTGGCGGGGGAGGGGAAGGAAGGAGCCAGGAGGCCCCGGCGATTCTGGGATGCTTCATCTCTTTGAAAAGAAAAGAATCAGGAAAAACCCATGACAAAACGTGAAGCTTTCATAAAGCCTTTCTGATTTTGTCCTTATTTTGCATGCATAAAATATCGTTTAATTTGAAAAGAATTCTGAGCTGTGCTTTCGTTGCGATATGTAATTTGGCCCCTCTGATGTTCAGCTAGTGTAGAGTCACATATGTGAATACTGTTTATGTTTTCCTTCCATCTTCTTTCCCTGTGACAATTCATTCTAAAAGGCTTCCCTTCGTGTAACCCCTCATGGCTTAAAAATTCTCATTTTATTTTACAGAGTTATTTCTTTTAGAGAGAGAGCACAAGTGGGGGAAGGGGCAGAGGGAGAGGAGAGAGGATTGTAAGCAGACTCTGCGCTGAATGTGGAGCCCAACGTGGGGCTCGAGTTCATGACCCTGAGGTCATGACTTGAGCCAGTCAAGAGCTGGCTGTTGAACCAACTGAGCTATCCAGGTGCCTAAAAATTCTCATCTGAGCTCCACTAGCCAGCACTCTGCATTGATGGCATGTGTGGAAAATGGATGGTCCTCTCATTAAAAATCATTTATGTAGCTCCCTGTGTGCATAATAGTTCCGTACCAGGCACCAGGGATGGGAACTCAGAATAGGGTTACAATTACGAAAAGAGACCGACTATTGTACCATCATGAAAAATTTAAACCATTTTGCTTAATTCACACATTAAAATAATAGAATTTTAGAGTTCTTAAAAAAAAATCACTAAGTAAAATCCAAATACTCTAATGGAAGGATGTGTAAAAAACCCGGAAAAATTTTCACAGGATAATTTAAATGACTGATGAACAGCTGAAAAACAGTCAACCCAAAAAGCAATAAAATGGACAAAATTTAAAATGAGGTATCAATGGAAACTGTCAAATCGGCAAAGGTAAAATTCAGTATTGGTACAGTTTCAGGGTATTGGGTACCCACATATGGCTGGTAGAGAATACGCATTATACGTCAAGCACCTTAAAAATATCCACACACTCAAACCCAGTGATTCTCCTGCAAGGATCGCATATGGAGGAAATAACCCAAAATATGCACAACAATTCATGTGCAAAGATACTCACGGCAACATCATTTGTCATAGCAAAACACCTAAATGATACCATAACAGGGTTTTCATGAAACAAAATATTATCCACACCATGTAATGATCTGCAGTCTTCAAATATTCAAGTTATATTAAGTGACATGGACAAATGCTCGAGAGGCAACGCTATTGAAGAGAATGGAAGGCAACACTGCCTAGACACGAGAATCCAATTCTGTAAAATAACTATATGCATCGGGAAAAGATTGGAAAGAGACATCCTAAAAAGCCATTTGTGGTTATCTCTGACCCCCTGAGATCATAAAGAGCCTCTTTCCTTCGCCCTCATCTATTTCTCAATGGGCCTGTTTTATAATTAGCCCGAGACACAAATTTTCAGATAATTACAAAAATTAAGATCCAGGGAGGACCTATTCATTTTTAGAGATGGGAGATGTTAAGTGAAGGTGGCACTACTCCTAAGGGGGTCTCTTCCCTTCCCAGCCTGAGCCATGTTTGGAGAAAGACCTAGAGAAGAGCGGAAGGCTGGGCTGGGCGCCAGGGGTCCACGAACAAGCATGAACAAGTGTTCGGGGAGAAGTTCACACTCTCATTTCCAGACTGTTCATCCCTCTGTATCCAGTAGGGTTTAGCACCACAAGTGGGAGGGAAAGGCAGCCGCAGAAGGGCCGTATTTCCCTTGGCAATGCCCCTTGCATATGTGCTTGTAACGTAGGGTGCCAGTACAAATAGAAAGTAACATAGCATAGCTGCTTAAAAAAAAAAAAAATAGATGAGATAGATGTTCAGGGGTTCAGAAACCCTTAATCCAATTAAAACCAAGCAAGAGGTGGTGGCAAGACACTGGAAACCGATGCCAATATGATATAGAGCCAGCCTCGTGCAGACGTGCAAGTGAGTAGAGAGCAGAGGGCCCCTGGGCAGAGGGTCCTCGAGGAACAAGCATTTAATTTTTCAGGTCTTTGACAAACCATACGCACCACACCTACTGCTCCTTCCACCTTGAACTCAAATGTCTGTCCCACATAGGTTTGTTATAATCTGCTGTTGACATGCTCGTTCTACTGAGTGGATACGAGATCTCTAGGCATCTATCCACGTTGGCAGACAAAGCCCAGCTTCAGAGAGATTTTCACCTAAAGAGAGTTCCCACAATTCCTACAATAGAAAGGAGAGAAAAAAGGACAAAGAAAGAAAGACCATTGCAGGGGCGGGGGAAGGTGGCGGGGACAACCTTCTCTCCCACTGCTGGTGGCGCTGGGAGAGGGAACTGGGGCAGTTTCTAGGGCAGATCAGATCTTTTCATTGAGACCTGCTCAATAGTTTTCTCAATGTCTGCCCAGCCCAGCTTGCTGGCAAAGTGCATTGTAGGAGACCTCCCCCGGACGGCGGCAAAGGAAAATACGAAGTTTTGTTCAGCCAGAGCTTTCCTGCTCTGTTACTGATGCCTTTGAGCACCTCAGAAGGAGACAAAGGGAGGAAAACCCGGCGGACCGAAATGTGCTTTATTCCCCCCCCCCCTTCCGTTCACGTAATAAGTGTGTAGCGTGAAAGCTTTCGGAAGGGGCTGGTGAAGGCAAAAACGAAGGCAGATTTTATTTCCACCCGTCTTCAGATTTACGTCCCTGGGTGCTCAAAGACACAGACTCGAGAACTACTGAGGAGAAAAGTAAGAAGGCCGTCTGGAAGGTTGGTGAGCTGTTTGAATGAAGCCAGGAGAATTAAGGAGAGGCTATAAGGTTACAGTAAGAAGCACAAAAGGGAAAAGTAAGGACTTTACTCAGTGAAGTGCCGTGAAACGGCTCCCTGCTTCACTCATGAAGCTTCTAGTGGCTCAAAGAGGAGGCCCCAGGATCTGGTTAAAATCCCAATTTCAAACTACCCTGAGTAGATTGAATCATCCTAATTCAACTGAATCGCCTTCCTTCAGCACACATCCTGCATGTTGGTGTAAGTTGGTGTAGCCTCCCCAGTCTGCCCATCCCAAGCCCTTGGGTGGGCCTCTGGCCCATGATATACTTGTACATGATAAGGATCTTCGCTGTAATTTCTATTCAGACAATTTCAGAATGATGCCATTTCCACACTGAAACACATCAAGGCCGTGACTCTATCAGTACATGGAAGTAATCCACATTTTTAACTGAATGAGCATAATTACTCCAACTTCTTCCCAAGTCCTTGGGCCTTAGTTTCATCGTTTACAAACTGAGGACTTGGTAGACTCTGAAGTTTTCCCTTATAGTTTGTGATTCTGACATCAAGGCAAGGTGGAGTTGAGGTAAAAAAAAATAAGAAATAAGACAGAAGACGTTGTAATAGTAAAGCCATGACTCATAGCTAAAGTATAACATTTGTGAATATTTTTTGAAAGATGTTTTTTATTTGAGAGAGTGAGTGAGAGAGAGAGAGAGGGAGCATGAGGTCGGCGGAGCAGCAGAGGGAGGAAGAAGCAGACCCTCACAGAGGAGGGAGCCCAATGCAGGACTTGATCCCAGGACCCTGGGAACTTAAAGAACTCAACAGGGACTTGTACACCAAAACCAAAAGTACCAAAAGCAGCTAGTAGCAGAAGTGAAACAATAATTTGTCATCTATCATTGTTCTCACGGACCCACTGGGCCTGCTAGACAAGGCCCTACATTTTACTGAAAAAAATCTTAAGAGAAAAAAAAATTAGAGTACTCTTCCCAGATAATTAACACGATTCCTTTCTCCCTCTGACATTGAACCGGAGAGAACATGACTCATTTCCCCTTTCAGAACACCTGAAGCAACAGTGAAAATCTTGGCAGAGAAGCATGATTCGAGTCTACCCGTCTAATCGTTGTGTTCAAATTCTTTTTTTTTTTTAGAAGGATTTTATTTATTTATTTGACAGAGAGAGAGATCACAAGTAGGCAGAGAGGCAGGCGTGGGGCGCGGGGGGTGGAGGGAAGCAGGCTCCCTGCTGAGCAGAGAGCCTGATGCAGGACCCTGAGATCATGACCTGCGCTGAAGGCAGAAGCTCAACCCAATGAGTCACCCAGGTGCCCCCAAATTCGAATCTCAGTCAACTCCTGGGGGTGGCAAACAAGCTCCTTCAGCCCCATAAACTCAGTGGTTTGGAGGGAGCCAAGTTCCTTGCTTCCAAGCTAGACAGAGAAAGCAACTTGCACCTGGAACCATGAAGTCCATAGGGAAGAGTGAAAGAGAATGGACCCAACAATACCAATCAGGGAAGGCAGTGATTTCTATATGTGGGTCAGTGGAATGAAAAAGCAAGGGAAAGTCACCACATTCTGCCAAACATACCCCAACTACACCTCATAGAACAATGCTAGTGCTGCCCAAGGCCAACCACAGCAACACATGCTGCTCTCCCTATTAATAAACAGCACATCCATCGCCTGTGGGCATAGCTGACGTGAATAAGAATGAAAATTGCTCACATGAGAATGGATAGATTCCATATACAGTAAATATTCTTGAACGTATCCATTAGCCCAAAGCATCGGCAGTAACCTGCATCAGATATCAACTAGATCGTCAAAAGCGTCTCATGGTAGGCGAGTGTCCTTGGGACAAACTGACATCTGCAATTTACGTTTTTGTCTTTGGTTGGATACATTTCCCTCCCCACAGTGAGGAATCGGGGATATTTTACCTTTTTATTCAACAAGGGTTTTAAAGGGTTTTAATTACAGAATTCCACCATCCGGTCTAAGATGGGAAGTCATTATCAATTTTCTCCTATTTTGTCAAGTAGAAAGAGCTCGAGGCTAGTCAGGTGTTTAGGGGAGACACTTCCCAGCTCTTAGAAACTTATCGGATTAACAATACAAAGTGGAACCATCCCGCAGCCACAGGAGAGGGGGGTGGGCTATAAAAAGGGTGCTCTTGGGGCACACTGAATCATAGAAATTAGGTATGAGCAGAACAAATTTAGGTAAAAAAAATTAGGTATGAGTCCCTCCTGGTCCAGCTATGGTGGAGATGATTACTAAGACATTTCATAAACAAATGCAATTCAAAGGCAAGTTACCTAAAGCTGCCTCCAAAAAGAGTTATTGGGGAAATGTATTTCCTTTGTGGTGTGTCTACCGTGACTCCTGAGTCAGGCTGGCACGTGGATCTCCCTGATTTTTTTTAAATAAAAGATTTTATTTATTATTTGACAGAGAGAGACATCGTAAGAAAGGGAACACAAGCAGGGGGAGTGGGAGAGGGAGAAGCAGGCCTCCCATGAGCAGGGAGCCCAACTCAGAGCTTGATCCCAGGACCCAGGGATCATGACCCGAGCCAAAGGCAGACGCTCAACAACTGAGCCACCCGGGTGCCCCACGCTCCCTGATTTTAGAAACATCTTGGTTTTTTCACCCCAATCACTTCCATATGACAGTGATCCATAGGGATGCAGAGGCCAGAGTGAGCAAAGCCCTCAATATGGACAGAGCTATAGGCTTGGCCTTTCTGTATCGTGATGGACCATCTGTCGCTACATTCATTTTGGGTTCCCAATCCACTCGATGCCGTTCTGAACTTGCAAGCCAAAAGCCACCACGTAGAAGCAATCCTCAAGTTCAGATGTGCGAAAGTGAACAGTTTCCTCGTTTCAGGCATTGACAGCCCCTTACTCTGAGGATGCCAGGAATATTTTGTATTGCTGGAAGGATTTAACAGCTGCTGAGAGCTTCTGGTTTAAAAAAATCACAAGGTTAGCCAAAGCAGAGAGGATCCCATTCTCTGGAACCGACAGGTGTTCAATATAGTTTTCAGTGAATGGCCGGCGTGAAGTTATTAAAATTCAAGGTAGCTCTGTGTAGGCAGGAGAGGATTCAACACTTTACAGGTTGCGATGTCAATTCTGAATCTACCCGACAGCTAGGGACCTGCAGACCAAACCGGGAAGAGCCCTGGGCTGTTTTTGCAATGCCCCACCCTGGGGGAGCGCCCGCATCTCCCCCAGGCTTTAGAACACAGCCGTACCTTGAGAGTTAGGATGCTTCTTTCCAGTATTAGCCATATTCTTACTCACTTAGGAGATGCTCAAAACAAAAGATGAGCTGGATTGAACGGAATTAAAACATCAAGCCTCCAGCGTTACCCATGAGCTCGCGGCACTGTCAGTACCAAGTGGCCTTGAGCGGAAGATCAAAGCACCTGGGAGCTGCTGTCATATCGAATGTGCAAGATCACAGAGGCAATTGATGGATGGACCCCTTGCACTGTGAGGTGAAACACAAACAGAACTGGGGGTTGCAACTGTTGCGCAGACTACCATTCAATCGGTTAGATTCTATCCCCAGAGTCTATAGAATTCACGGTACGCGCATCTTTATGGAGGAGGTCACTGGCGGTACTGAGACACTGTATCTCCAAACAGGAAAGAAAATGAAATTTATTTCCCATTTAGCGGAACCCCTTTTCCTTCTCCAGAATCCACATCAGTGTCATGGGAACTCCGTAGGGATGAGGTCATGCTTTGTCTTTGTATAAAATGGGAGGGGCCGGGGTTCCCCTTTGATGTTTTGTGGATGGGGTCAGAGCAGGATGTACAGTGCTATGTGATACCTTCTGCTAAACATCATTGTTGTTGTTGTTTTAAAGATTATATTTATTTATTTGAGAGAGAGAGAGATCATAAGTGGGGTGGGCAAGAGGCAAAGGAAGGGGCAGGGTTCCCACGGAGGAGGATGCGAGATTTGACCCCAGGACCCCGAGATCATGACCTGAACCTAGGGCAGACACCCAACCGACTAAGTGACTTAAACTTGTTTTTTAGAAGTAAACTTCTTTATAAAATCTTTTCTGATTACTTTTTAGATTACTCTTAAGCCCAAAGATTACTCTTTCGATTCGTTTTAATTAAGCTCTAGAACCTCCAAGTTTACCAAAAAGAAGGTGTCCCGGGGAGGGGGACAGTTGGGAGTCAGCAGGCTAGGACCCCACACCTGTCGCTTCTCCGAGCCAGCCTGAGGCCTCGTCACACATGACTGCTCTGTTTGCTCTGTTTCTGAGGCAGCCTCCAGGAGCAGCAAGGCTGGCCCTTCACAGAGTCTTTTGAAGGGATCCTTAAGTATAGACTAGTTTCATTATGGGAAATTTCAAACATATTTGAAAATGGACAGCAGCATCTAGGTACTCATCTCCCAGGTTCAGCACGGATCGATCCAGAGCCCACCTGTTCCACGTACACCCCCCACATCTCTCTTCTTTATTATTGTGAAGAAAACATCATATCGTAACGTGTCATCTGTAAATACCCCGGGAGATGTCTCTAAGGGATAACTACAACCTCAAAACACACGGTAATTCCATCACCATCATCAAACACACTGTAATTCATTGCTTTCTGAATTGAGACGCACGCCCCTTCAGTGATGTTCCAGGCTCGCCTGGAAGACCGGGGTTTCGTAAGTCGAGCATGGGTCTCCCCACAATTCCTGAAGACCACACCTTGGGTTTCACTCTCTGTGTTAATGGCTGTGACCCATGGGAAGGGAGCTGAGGACAGAACCAGGTTCGGCTACCGATTACCCAAGCATTTGCCCTTCGTGTTCAGCTGGGACACATGTGAGGAACCCCCCGCCTCCCAAAGAAAGAGCTGACATTTCTTTATGAGGGAAGAAATCTGTTTCCACTTAAAATAGGGCTGCTATGGGTTTGCATGCTATTGGTTTTGAAGAGAGACACGCACAGATTTTGGATGCTGGGGCACTTGGAGTCCCAGCACGGACGCCGACGGGGAGGCTCCCCGTCTTGGGCATATCCCACCTTCTCATTTTCCCTTCCTGTTTTCCCACCTCGTAAGAGAACATGGAGATTCACTTGGAACAACTTTCCTTAGCTTCCAACAGATGTTCGTCGGTCTGGTCCCGTCGTGTCCTCCAACGTGAAATAAACCCAGTGTTCTCTTCCTGCTGCCTTGGGTTGAAAGCCATCTGAACTTAGTGATGAGAAATGGCACCCCCAGAATTCAGGAAAGCCGACCCCCTTTCTTGTGCCTCACAGCCGCTGGTGCTGCCGGGTTAATCTCTCTGGTTCTCGTCCCACCAGCCTCTGACTCCGCCAGCGCCGTGAGACAAGGGCAGGTTCAGATAGCAGTGCGGGAGCAGAGCCCAGGGCCCTCAGCCTTCTTTCTGCATTCGGTGCGTTTCCTTTCAGCGGGCTTTTGCTTCCAAGGTCCGCACCGGCTGCTCTCTTCCAGAGCCTTGTCCTTGGGCTGCTGGAGCCTGCTTCGCCTGCATGCGCAGGGAGCAGACCGGAAGGGTCTGGGATTGACTGCTCTCGGCAACCTTCATGGCTGGTCAGGGGGTGTGACAGCCCCAGCGACACTGCCCAGGTCAGGATCACTCTGGGACGGAGCTCCCACCCCGGAGCGCCCCGGCAGCTAGATGCTGCCCACAGAAGGCTGCAGAGATGGGCCTTTCTTTGGCTTCCCCTTCCTCCTCCGCCTCCCCTGTTCCGTCACCAGGCCCCCAGGGACCACCCCCTCAATCAATCACCAAGCCTCACTTTCAGATCTGCTTCTGGGGAGCCCGACCTAAACACGGCAGGTCACCAAGGACTCCCGTGATTTATTTTGGGGTTCTCTGGGAAGTGTCCTTCCTCCTGGACACACACGGGGCCCAGGCACCCAGGTAGGAAGGACGGTCACATGCCGAAGGATGTCACACACACACAGAGCACAGACGGGACGCAACTTTCCCTTCTTCTTCCTCGTGTGCAGCACCGTGGCACGGAACAAAGGCCACTAGGCTGGGCGACCTTGGCCTGCTCCCCACAGCAGGGTGACCTGGGTCTGGGCTCTGCATTTCTTGTTTTGTTTTATTTTGTTTTTGGTATTCTTTTTTAAAACGGTGATACGTACCTCACAGATGTGCGGATTCAGTGAGATCTCCTAACACAGCCGCCGGGCACACAGCGGGCGCTCAGGAACCGCCTGCCGAATCCGACTTGGCACTTTGATGATGCCCTTTGGGTCAGAAGTGACCCCCCCAGCCCATTCCAGGAGCCGGACGTCTCCGGAGCCCGGCTCTCCTCCAGCAGCCATCTGCCGGCACCCACAGCTTCTTCACACTTGCAGGGACAGGAACCAGATGCTGTTGTAACTGCGGGAAAAAAATGGTCCCTCACCAAGAAAAAAGGCCCTTGACGGACGTTAGGGAGGCTTTATGAGCCATCAAGTGCAACAGCTGGATAGTTCCGGGGAATGTTTCCACCCAACGATTGTTAAGCAGCAGGCGATATTTTATTATCTTTTCCCCTCTGTTTAATGCGCTGTTCACCTTCTGCTGGGATTGTTAGCCTTGATTATCAATCTCCCCATAAAAATATAGGAACGTCCTATTCCCCGTTCCCCTCCTGGGGTCTCCCCGGGTTGCTTGTTACTGTAGGAATCCCACACTCGTTAGTGGAGTGGACGGAAACCTCAGCTGCCAAGAGCCAATGGATGAAGTGGGGGGTAGCAGGTGGGGGGCGTTCAGGGCGAGGAAGCAGGAGGAAGCCGGACCATCCCCCTGGAGCACTGAGAAGTGGTAGAACTCCAGCAAACATGAGGCCAATAGCAGAAAAAGACTCTTACTCCTTTGTGGCTGAAGACCAGACGTTTTAGGGACAGAGTCAACATTTTTTTTTTTTTCCTGAGTTAGAGGCTGCCTCGCCTTTGACAAAGGAAGCCGGGCAGCTGTGTCCTTGGGGAGCCATTGGGCTCCCCTGAATCCTCCCCCGGCATTTCCCACACCCGGCTCCGTCGTCCTCGATGAACACTGGGCAGCAGTGCCTCCAGGTCCCGCTGCACCGCTTCATTAGGGCCGTAGAGACATTGGTGGCACCACTTTCCGGGCTCCAAGCAAGCAGATGGCTGGAGTTCACAGTCCCAAAGCAGCACTTGGCAAGGCCACACAAAACCAAGGAGAGAGGACAGGCCCGATCCTGCCCTCTCTGCGAGGGACTAGACTGATCTGGATTTGTATTTCGTCCTGTCTCACTTCCTTTTAGGCATGAAACAGTCCAGGTGCCAGGGGGATGTGGCAGCATCTATTAACGACACTCGTGTCGGACATCAGAGGTCCCTTGACCCTGGCCTGCCCACGAGTCTGCCTCCATTCAAGGGAGAGGGCTGGTGACGTGTGTCCAGCCTAGAATCTGCTAAGCCTAGGGCTTCTCAGTCCTGGCCTGTTTGCAGCAAACCTCGAGCACTGTATCAGCAGAACTATGGCTTGGTAGAAAGGCTCAGGACAATATAGGCACTTTCGAAAGTGCTGTAGAAATGACTTTCAGAAACAGACATGCTATCAGACTGGAAGCCTAAAGCACTGAGCAGAGAATTCTGCCTCTTCCTGGGCAAGAAAGGCAGGTGGTCACCTTTTGGAGCAGAGAAGCTGGGAAAGGGCTCCCCCATCCAGTTCTAGTAGCTTCCAATCAGCCTACGGGCTGCGCATGAACCCAAACTTGAAGGCTTGATACCTGCTTGGTCTTAGCGCGTAGAGGACAGTCTACTTTGTTTTTCCCTAATGCGGACTCTTCCCAGTCTTAAGAGATGACTCCAGGATTCAATGAGTCATCTATCCGCATGTCAAGTAATCGACTCAGTTTCCCTCCTAGATCCTGTCCTCTGGACGGAAGAGCTCTTCCAACAGCCTGTGATGGAAGGGATGTTCCTCTACCCCCTCAGTAGTGTTTTGCTTCTCTTGCACATTTTAAGGTGTATTTATTACAACTTCATAAGAAGGGGCGCCTGGGTGGCTCAGTCTCCCAGTAGTTAAGCATCTCCCTTCAGCTCAGGTCACGTCCCAGGGTCCTGGGATCGAGTCCTCCCAGCCCAGTGGGGAGTCTGCTTCTCCCGCTGCCTCTTCTCCTCCTCCCATTCATCTTCTCTCTCTCAAACAAATAAATAAAATCTTTTGGGGAAAAAAAAGCCTTCATAAGAACTTCCAGGTTCGAACACAATTTTATTGGCCCAAGGACACAATGATACCTTTCACTGGATCGCCAACATCCTTTCTGAGAAGGTCCGACAGACGTTGCTATTGTGGCTTTCTCTGGTCATGATCTTAGACAGAATCCTCTGGCGGCTGCGTCCTTCGGTTCTTGTCCTCGATTACAACCGGTCTCCCAGAGCCTTCCCTCCCAGAAGGACAGCGTGAACTGCTTGTCCAGAAGTGTTTTTCCTTGCTCCCATTAAAGTTTCTCTGCTTACTTCTTTGCCTGGTTATTCTGTCTTGATGATATTTTATTACCTGAAGGAACTTAGTTTTGTGCACAAGTTTGGAGATTTCCCGTGGTACTTTTCTTCTCTTGATCCTTTACAAAAACGTTAAATAAGTCCAGTTCAATATGTTTTCCTCGGGGTTCTTATTACTAACGCTTTTCCCTCCAGAGAAAAATGATCCTTTGGCCACACTCCTTATTTATTCTCTAAGACAGCTCCGTCTCCAGCTCAAAACATTTTCTCTCGTCTCCACAAAACCTATCGATCTAGCTTTAGTGAGGGATAACTGATACATGAGAAACCGTGCATATTCAAAGCATACAATTCGGGGAGTTCTGTCACGTGTAGGCACCTGTGAAACCGTCCCAGGACAACAGATGTCTCCATTATCCCCCAAAGCCCTTTCGTTGTCTCTCCCCACCCCTCTCCCTTTGCAGCCAACTGCAGATATGTTTTCTGTCCTTACAGATTAGTTTGCATTGTCTATAATCTCAGCTAAAGGAAATCATACCGTATGTAGTCTTCTGGTTTGGGTGGGGGAGTCTGGCGTCTTTCACTCACTCTAATCATTTTAAGATTCATCAGTGTTTTTCCATAAACCGAAAGTTTGACTATCCCGAGTGGTACTCCGTGGGACAGATAGAACACATTTTGTTGCTCTATTTTTCAGTTGGTAGACCCTCGTGCTGCTACCAATTTGGGGTTACCACGAATAATATTGCTCTGAACATCCCCACGTAAGCCTTTGCACTATCGTACGCCTCAGCTGCTCTTTGGTTAACATCTAAGAGCGGAAGGGCTGGGTGGTATCATTTCTACCACTTCTGGTATGACATCTATTTTTTTAAGATTTATTTATTTGACAGAGCGAGAGAGCGAGAGAGGGAACACAAGCAGGGGAGGGGGAGAGGGAGAAGCAGGTTCTCTACCTCGAAGGGAGCGCGATGCAGGGCTTGATTCCAGGACCATGACCCAAGCTGAAGGCAGACGCCTAACCATCTGAGTCACCTGGGTGCCCCGGTATGACATATTTTTAAAAGCTTTTGAAAATCCAAGTAAACTATATCCTCTCTTTCTCCTTTATTTATGTATTTTCTTTTTTTTTTTTTAAGATTTTATTTATTTAATTGACAGACAGAGATCACATAGTAGGCAGAGAGGCAGGCAGAGAGAGTGCGGGAAGCAGGCTCCCTGCTGAGCAGAGAGCCCGATCGATGCAGGGCTCCATCCCAGGACCCTGGGATCATGACCCGAGCTGAAGGCAGAGGCTTAACCCACTGAGCCACCCAGGTACCCCTATTTATGCATTTTCTTAAAAAAAAAAAACAGTAAACATAATTCTCAAAGAATAAAACAAAGACATAAAGACCATGGGGCCTCGGGGGGGGGGGCGGTGGTGGTGATCATACTTGTTCACCAAGACTGCTCAGTCTTAACCTCTGTGAAGTGTAACAAAGCAGCTACACTGCCCAGGTGACACTCAGTCCCCTTAGGGATAGGAGGAAAAAAGTCCTGTCTCCCTCCTGGAGGCTCTATGGTATGCAGGTGTGGAAATATTTATCAACCAGATTCAACCCACCAGCCCTCCTGTGTGTGTTATCTGAGTACACGGAGTAATTTACGGCTCAGAACAGAATGGAAAATCAAGAAGACTTTCCTGTGTTTTGTTTCTGATGGTGTTAGGCTTGTTTTGTCACAGACAAAACACAGACAAAGACCGAAAGGGAGAGAAAGATGCCGGAGAATGGAATAAAGTACCAAAAGAAGAAGGTTACAGACAAAAACAAAATGGGACCAAATTCTGAGAGTCGACGCTCGAGTTCGTAAATAACTCCCCTTCCCTGACACTTTTTACGCACGGTCACAAGACACAGGGTGAGTCGCTGCCTGGGTTTCAAAGCCCAGATGCAAGGACCCCGTCTGAGCCACCAGCCTTGTGGTCCTGCTGGGAAGGGGACCATCCCAGACGAACAGATTGTGATTTTCAAGTTCCAGGTGTATAGAAAATAGACTTGTTATTTTTAATTTATAAGCTCCTATAGCAATAGATGTAAATTAGGATTTCTTTTCCTGGACGTGTAAGGAAACACGAGCGGTGCTGAAATTTACAGCAGCTTGAACACTCAGCTTCCCTCCCCCACTTCGAAGCAAGACCCAGGCTCCATAAATCAGTTTTGCTCACATGCCCAGCTGTAAAGGAAATAAAGAACAGGCAGGGTGGTAAGTCCCCCACCGGCCTTTGGGGCTGTGGTTGGCAATCGGGACCAGAGGAGAGGTTTCAAGATGAATGATAGCCATCTTTATGTTCTCTCTCTTTAACACGAAAATGAAAACAAAATGCACAGCATCTTAAGTCATAAATGATAGGGGATTTTCCAATTTATGGAAAGGCATGAGGATTACATTGAACATGGCTCCAGGCAGGGACACTTCAGGAAAGCACAGAGACTGGGTGAAGACATGCCCCCCGACCCAGGCCTGGCAGGTGCACCCCACCCCCAGCAGCCTGGACGGAAAGACATGGCATCAGGAGCAGCCTCAGAAAGTCTCCGCACACGCTTGAGGAATGGCCCAGAATGAAAAGTTCTTTCCAGTTAAGCTCAGTGCTGATTCGAGGTTAGAGGGCCAATTTGGCTAGGCTATGGTGCCCACTTCTTTGGCCAAACAGCGGTCTAGATGTTCCCCGGAAGGTGTCTTTTAGCGTGATTGATACTGACATCAATAGATTCTGAATGAAGCATATTACCCCCATCCGTCGTGTTAAAGGAACGCGCTCTCCTCAAGCACACGGTTGGGCAAAGCACTTAGTTCCCCAGGACTGGTGACTGGAAAGAAGCCCCGGCCCTCGGGGCGCGGTAGGGAGCAGGCAGGTAGGGCAGGCAGGGAGCCACGCTCTTTCTCTCCTGCTCTGAGCAGAGCCTTTCTGTGGAGCTTAGCTACACTGCAGCAGAGATGAACGACCCCAGGAGGGACAGGAGGAGGCTGACCAGCTCCTGGGCAGACTCCTACCGCTTCCCAGATGGGCTCAAATAGTCACTGAGCCCCAGATCCATTCTCAGAGGTGAGGATACAACTGTGGAACAGACAGACAAGTGCCTCATTGAATGGATCTTCCATTGTAGAAGGGGAGAAGGCAATAAACCAGAGAGCAAGTGAATGGATAAGATAACTTCTGATAAAAAGAGGTGCGATGAAGTCCCCTTTAATAGCTAAAGGATTGGAAGACTCGGGGTGGGTGATACTGGGAGTTCTGGTGTTCTTCTGTGTCCTGGGAGGGAGCTCCCTGATGGCGGTGGCTGCCCATTTGCCATCTTCAGTATCACATATAATGCCTGGCATATAGCATGGACTTAAAAAAATGCTGGATGATTGGATGGATGGATGGATGGATGGATGGATGTTTGGATGGATGGATGGATGGATGGATGGATGGATGTTTGGATGGATGGATGGATGTTTGGATGGATGGATGTTTGGATGGATGGATGGATGTTTGGATGTTTGGATGGATGGATGGATGGATGGATGGATGGATGGATGGATGTTTGGATGGATGGATGGATGTTTGGATGGATGGATGGATGGATGGATGGATGGCTGAATGGGGATATACAGCCTATATCTTATGCTGGGTCTTCTTAGAAGCATCCCTGGATAAGGATGAGAGTTCTAGGAGGTTTAAATGGCAGGTGACTGCAGGAAACAGACGCAGGGGAGTAGGAGTGAGACAGGGAAGGAGGAAGCCACTGCAGGATACATGATCAAGCAGGCTGCTGATACAGGCAGCTGGGGCTCAGCCCTACTTAGGAAACCTGGACCAAGGACCAGGGTCAGGGTGGACCATGCCTCAGCGATGTCCCAAACAAGGGGCAAGGGAGCTGGAGCATTTACCCCCAACTCCTTCAGTCTTATTTGGGAGCTGTTCCCAAGAACACTGCTTCCCTAGCACTCTGGCCAGACCCACACTTGAATGCAGTGGGCTCCAGCAGAGAAAACCCGTGGGCAGAGTTGTAAGGGCTGGACCTTGGGAGCTACAAGGCCTTGTTCAGAGAATGATGTGTGGGAGGTAGAGGCCAACAGTACCAGTTGCTGCCAGTTATGTTCATCTCATGAATTCCCAGGGGGGCCGGGAGGGGCTGAGCTGCCAGACCCCAGCCAGGGTCGGACTTCATGACATACAGGTTGGTAATCCTTGGGCCTCTTCCGCGATCTCTCTCAACTTTTTTTTTTAAAAAAGATATATTTACTTACTTTAGAGAAAGAAAGAGCACGAGCAGAAAGGGCAGAGGGAAAAGGAGAATCTCAAACAGACTCTGCCCTGAGCGTGGAGCCTGGTGGGGGCTCGATCCTGCAGCTCTGAGATCACGACCTGAGCTGAAACCAAGAGTCAGACGCTTAGTTGACCACACCACCCAGGCGCCCCATCTCTCTCGATTTTACTCTGACCCCTGGAGCTCCTCAACGGTGGGAACAAGTTCTTATTTTGATTTTTAAATACTATAGGTGGTGAGAGCCTGTATAAGGACTTAAGACTTGAGTATTTTTTTCGTCCATTGAAAGTGTCACTAAAATTCTGCAGGGCCAGATTCAGAAATAGTCTGCTTTCTCCACAAAGGCCACCTTGCAGCTTTAACTTGAGCACCAAGGAGACAGACAGGAGAATAAATGAAAATTTATTTGAGAAAAATGAACCACATTTATTTTCTGAAGCACCTGAAAGACTAGAAATAAATTTTGAGTGATGGTCTATATTTGTTCGTCTTCTTCTTCTTTTTTTTAAATCAAAGTGGGGCCTGGGGCTCATTACACCCTTTTCATGATAGGCCCAAGGATAAATCATCTTTCTTTGTCATGGCCAAGGCCCTTTCCCCCTTTTGCCGGAGTCTAAAAGGACCAACTATGGACTCTTAAGGCTTTGGTTTTGGAGGACACCAAGACAATGGCACAGGCCATCGTTTCTAATGATGCTAAACTCACTTTTGCATCAGCTCAATGAAAAGATGATGGTCCAAATTCACGTGTACAGAACCTACCTGTGCTGAAATCAATAATGAAAAAAGTCTGTTTGATTACTTAGCTATCACAACGTTTCTTACCAGTAAAGCCAGTACTTGAAAGGATAAGAAATCGGGAGACAGCGTGATATATTTGGCTATCTCCAAGTACAGTCTCAAGGTTCATTTTACATTTTAGTTTCTTTAAGCATTTTTACTCTTTTGAGAAGCAGGACAGGCCCGAGTTTTCCTGCACAGTGGGGTCCCTGTTTCAGCATTCACTTACTGAGCTCCTACTGTATACAAAGCACGGTACCAAGTATAGGGGGAGACTCAACACAGTTACTGTTCTCATGAGAGCTACATCTTGGTAATCAGGAGAAAAGGGAAAACTCATTATTTCCACGTTAGAGGCAAGAAAGGAAGAAGCCCTCCTTCAGGAACATCTTTGGTGGAAGAAGCCGAGACGGCCACTGGTCTCTTTATGCCTCAGTCCGACCTGTTTCTCAGCAAATTATTATGACAGTATCCCTTGAAGTCCTGCGCCGCATTTCCCTGATGAGGAGCCGGTTCCTTATTTAGGGGGCAGACAAAGCCATGGACAGATTCATCACCAGCATGAGGAACCTCTACCCAATACCGTGTAATATGATGCATCTTTAGTTTCTATAACGTCTTCTGCATGATTTTTTTTCCCAAATGCTTTACATACCTCACTAGGACAGTTATAGAATTAAAATAATAAAACAGGAGGCAGAAAGCAAAAATATTTAATCCAAGGGAGGAAAAGTCAGGTTTGGGACGAAATAGGAGGAAAGATGGCGAGCCCTACTGGGTTGTGCTGGTCCTGACTCTTTTCTCTGTTTTGACTCTTTGTGCTTTTGGCCCCGGGTGGTACCATGCAACCTCTCTTGCAAATCTTCCTCTTGAAAAGACAGCTAGGTACTCGCAGCTTCCGTAAGAATCTCAGTTTCTCAGTGATGCCTTCCACATGCTTTGTTATGATGCTATCTCCCCAGAACATCCCCAAACTACAGCAATAATGTAATTCCTGGGCATGGGACTTGAACCGAATGGGAAAAGATGTGAAATTCTCAAAGATCTTCCGTGGAGGAAAATCTGGAGACTTAGCTGCCCATCTTGCTTTTAGCCTGATCTCCCTTCCTTCCCACTTTCCTTCCTTCAACTAATATTGAAGACGGTAGGTATTGTATGGGAGGAGGGATGCAGAGACAGAATGGTTGTACTTTTAAATAGAGAGGACAGGGGGGTACCCAGGTGCCTCCATCGGTGAAGCGTCCGACTCTTCATTCTGGTTCAAGTCATGATCTGAGGTCATGAGACTAACCCCACGTCAGGCTCTACGCTCAGCATGGAGTCTGCATGAGATTCTCTCTCTCCGCCTGCCCCTCCCACTGCTCATGCATGAGCACACAGGCTCGCTCTCTCTCTAAAATAAATAAGTCTTTAAAAAAATAAAAATAAATAAATAGGTTAGGGAAGGCATTTGAACAAAGATCTGAAAAAAGGGAGGGCTGAGCTGAGCAGAAATCTGGGGAAAGGGCCGAGGGAACAGGAAAAGCAGACCTTCTGCAGAGGCCATGGTCTTGCCTCTTTTGAGAAAGGGCAAGGAGGTTGGTGTTCCCGGAACACGGTAGGCAAGAGGGCGATGGTAGAGGATGGGGGAAGAGCAGATGGCCAGTCGCCAAAAACCTTCAGCCTTGACTCTGAGTGAGACAGGAAGCAGTATTCTGGTAACAAACAAAATTAGAAAAGTAGAAGGTAATTGGCCAAAATGTTTTTCTCTGTAGCTTCCCTGCTGGGCTTTGCCTCCAATCTCCTCTTTGGTGTCACTCACGGCCCTTGAGCAAAGGCCTCACGATGGCCCACCCACTACAACCCATCCTGAGTTTGGAGGCAGGAAAGCATGGTGTCAGAGAGTGTTTGTTTATTCACTCAACAAGCATCTCTGGAGTGCTTCTTTGAGGCACTAGGGCTTCAGCCAAGAACAAAGACACGAGCGCCCCTACCCTTAACAGAGCTCACGCTCAGGTTCATGGGCTCTGAGATCGGAAAGCGGCGCTCAAGGACTGCCTCATCGGCTAGCTGCGAAACAGCCGTCAAGCTACTTCACCAGTCCATGCTTTGGTTTCCATACCTAAGCCTTGGACTAAGAAGAGGGCCAACTCATGGGGGCTTCTGAAGTTTAAATTTGTGTCTAGAACTCAGAAACGTGTGTGGCATAAGGGAATGCCCCAATAAATGTTGGCTTTCATTATTCTTAAATGAGTAAGTACTGAGGACAACCTCTCTGATCTAGTGACCACCAAAGACCTCTGCAAAAATGGTGAAGACCGGGCATCACACCTCAAGAGACAAACGCTCCCCACACCAGGCTGAAGAGCATAGTTCACCTCTGAGGAACCAGGTTCCACTGGTGACTGGAAACATCCGTGAGCCATGCAGAGAGGCTGTCCTTGGGGAGCTGCCTTCGAGGGGGGGTGGTAAGAAAGAAAACAGTGGGAAGACAGGAAAGGAAGGGACGGTGGAGAATTCTATGAGCCTGCGGCTCAGGGAGGACTCAGGTGCCAGCAGCTGGGTGGGGCCACAGAGCGGATGATGAAATTGAATAAAAACAGTGGAAGCAAAAGGGGAAACAGTCTGTTTCTTTGTTGACACCCGCATGGTCTGATCCGGGAGGATGACATTCCTCAGAGTCGGTTCCGAAAAAGCAGAGGACGGATGGCTGGAGACGACCCGATTTCATTAGTGTATGCTTTTGAAATCCATTTCCTGGTCACTAACTCAGATCAAAAAAGTACAACGTAAGCATGAAGGTGGCCATGACAAAAGTCATCCACTCCAGAAGGAACATTGAGAATGCTCTGGGCTTCCCGGGAAGCGAAGACTTCTAGCCCTAGCATGTGCCGTCTTAACATTGTCTGTGGGATTTCAATGACGTTTGCAAAGCGCTGTCATGTTTCCACAAGCCTGTGAAATAGACAGAGTGACCGACTGCCATGGAACAGAAGGAACAGGCTTTCAGAGGCTGAGTTAGTTGCCTCGAGTCCGGATCCAGTCCGGTCCAGAATGTCCGTGGTAGGCTCTGGATCTGACCCCGGGCCACTTCCCCTTTCTCTTTTTCCCATACCCCGCTTCCCTCCCCCCAACACTGGTCAAAAAAAGATATTCAAAATGTTCAGGAAGAACCAGAATGTCTGAGCTGAGAACGCTTGACAAGAATCACCGGGATCCCTGGGGCCCGTGGCATTCGCCTCGCCTTGGAGAAACCCCACCAAGGCATGAATTGGGTTTTCAGGGGAGGCCAGGCTGTGCAAATGATTCCCAGATGTGGTGAGCCGATTGCCAACACCCCAACAGGCCATCAGTCAGACAAAGGACTCCTTTAATCAGAAACTGCCCCATTTTACACATTCCCTGCAGCGGGAGACGGGAAGGGGCCGCGAACACTGGTCGTTTTCTTCTGTGTAGACTGGCAGCTCCGAAGAACGGTGTGGGCCACGCCACGAATGCCATCTGCACGATGGTCTGCATACCCCAAAACAGAACAGTTCTGGAGGTTGCTGGGGATGGTACTGGATGGTCGGGTTCTCTATCTCAAGCGTTTTAGGAGTTTTTTCTTTGTACACAAAGGATAACGGTGTAGACGTTGAATGTTCCCTCAGTGCATTCCTTGTGTCTCATAAGCAATCAAGGATTTCCTGCTTCAGGCAGCAAACACATGAAGCTCTTTCCCCGGCCCCCTGAAATCTGATGGCACTCAGCACCCATTTGGCTCCTTCTTAAAGTTTGCCTTTCATATGCCAACTGATGGGTGTTCAAGCGAAGCCCTACTCAAGCAGGTACGAATCCTCCAAATTCGCTTATTCATAAACATGAGCCAGAGTCCCCTCTTTTCCCAGAAGTCCACGGAGTCTTTTCTAAGAAAAGGGAGGTTGACCTGCCAGGAGTAAATAAACAAGAAACCCAGAAAGTGGGGATTTGGCTTCCCACTCGGGCCCTCCAAACTGCGGCCTCGACCCCACTGAGCCCCCAGTGGAGGAAGGGGGCAGGAAGCTGGTGCAGACAAGCCCACACTGTAACTCCAGGCAGCTGACTCGCAGAGGCCCTCCTGGATAGAGGGAGCCCGGGAGCAGGCACCCCACTCACCCCTCTAAATGTTGCCCTCGTCCCCTGAGCGAACGGCACAATTTTGGACACTGATCCTGACCACGAATTTCCCCTAGGAAGTCAGCGGAAGCTTAGCCATGGCTAAGTCAGCGGGAGCTGGAGCAGGTGACGGAGTTTCATGGGGGGAACTGGGGGAAGGAACAGACACGGGGTCCAAGTGCGATCCTGGCCAGGAGGTTAAGCGCAGGTACAACAGGCTTCTTTGAACTCGAGAAACAGGAAAAGCAATAATCGTGGGGGCAAGTTCCGAGAGACGGGCTCTCCGGGGCTCTTCTTCTCCCGGAGGTGCTCTTTTTTTTTTTTTTCTTTTTTTAAGATTTTATTTATTTATTTGACAGACAGAGATCACAAGTAAGCAGAGGGGCAGGCAGAGAGAGGGGGAAGCAGCTCCCAACTGAGCAGAGAGCCAGATGCGGGGCTCGATCCCAGGACCCCGAGATCATGACCTGAGCCAAAGGCAGACGCTTTAACCCTCTGAGCCACCCAGGCGCCCCTCCTGGAGGTGCTCTTCCATCACAACAGACACTAACATGGAAATTTACTTCTCTCAAGAAAGAGTCGGGTCCCCCGGCTCTCTCCTCCTCCTCCCGCATCACCGGGGACCAGCTGGGCCACGTCTGTCACAGTTCTTCTCCGGGGCTAACTACTGATGTGTCGATCACGGGGAGACCTGTGCGTCCCTCAGAAGAATCGAATCTGATGGGAGAACAAGAGGACCACGAGCAGCTTCACGGCTCCCTCTCATCCTTCTCTGACTCCATAAACTCCTGGCATGGAACCGAGGACTACTGTTCCACGTTCACACACCCGGGGTCGAAAAAAAAGGCATCGCTGAGCAAGACTGTATGTTCGGTGCGTGCTCTAACCAGAGCAAACGGGCACTATCTGAAGGGGCTGTTGGCAAGAACGTGCAGGGGATGTTAGGCACGGCCGCCTGTAAGAGTAATGCCTGTGCACACACAGCACGCGCGTGTGCCTGGCGCAAAGAGGAGGGGCCCCAAGGGGCATGAGAGGCGGAGCCAACTGGTCCCAAGGCAGGTCCTCGGAGCCAGGACACAGCTCCTGCCACTCGGCTTGGCCCCCAACCCCAGGACCCGAGCTGATCAAGGGGGAAACAGGGCCAGTCGGTCATGAACGCTCAGTGATGTGCTCTAGGGGCTTGGAGAAAGCAGCTGGGTAATCAGACAAGGGGTCCAAACTCGCGGATGCAAGAAACCGTGAGGCAGGTCGAGATGGACAGAAGTACAACAACATCCCTCAGGAAAGAAGGCGATCGGGCCGAAGGCAAGGGGTTGGGGGAGCTGGCAGAAGGAAACGAGGAACAAAGCAAGCGAGAAAGAGAAAGCAGAGCGAACGGGTCCCACAAAATGTATCCGAGGGCACCCCAATACTGAGAACACCAACTTTTGCCCAGAAGAAGCCAAACCCAGGGCAGATGTACTGTTAACCAATAGCCACACATTGTATAAAGGTCAGAAACTTCAAGAAGAGAATCGGGAAGTACAAGACAACTCTGTTCCTGGAGCATCCGAGGGGGCGGGGGAGGCTGAGGGAGGAGAAGCGCTAAGGCACGGAACGGACCCCGCGGGGAGCCAAGGGACACGCACCAAAGGGTTTGGAACATGGAGTGATCTGAGGTACTCAGACCATGCAAACAGATTTTAGAGCCACTTCTAGTCGCACTCATCACACGCTACTCCGCCACCTCCCGTTCGTGTGGGAATCGCGCACAGAAGATCCCCTAGGATCTTCGCTGGGACAGCTAACCAGCCAGGTGACTCGCTGTGCCAGCCTGGTTACTATGACCGTTACTATTTTTAGTGTCATGCTATCATTCCCCCACCCACCCCCAAAAAAAGTGCTTTTCCAAAATTAAAAGCAAAGGCAGTCTACCCCGATGCTGTTATTTAAAGAAATAGATTCAGACGAGGCAGGCATCGAGGGTTGCCGGCTTGGGACTTCGTCGCTTTCTAGAGGAGTTCTTCTCAGACCACATGCGGTGAAGAATCATTTTTTCTTTAATTTCTAATGACCTCCAAAATACAAGCTCCACTTCTGTATTCCTAGATCCAACAACCATAACACTCCTGTTCGCTGGCTTCCAGATGTTTCTAGAAGCTTCCTCTCCACCTCTCCACCTGTGCTAGACTAGGAACAGTGTGTGGCCCCATGGCCCCACAGACCACACTCGGAGAAGCTCCGGCCATGAAGGTACCGCGGCTTACGTGGAACTGGAACTCTTCATCTTTTTAGTCGTTGCGTCTGAAACAAAGTCCATCCCACCTTTCCCCGTAGAAAGCCAACATTTACACAGAAAGGCTGATGTTGCCAAGTAAAGGGGCTGTCCACAATCCTCAACAAACTGGGTTTCTGCTCTACTCATTTCCTCAAACAAACAGTAGCACCCACTTGTTCCCAGTGTTGTTTCCTAAGCGGTGACCCTCAGTTCCTGATTATGGTGAAGAAATCACTAATGCGTCGAATCATGCCCGCTTCACACTGAGGGCACCAAGGGCTCACGCACGTGGGTGAGGGTCCCCACTCTGCCACTTCCTGGCTGTGCACCCTTGGGTCCGTGACTTAACCTCTGGACATTTCTTTCTTTATCTGTCCAACGGGGAAATGATAGGTTCCACCTGCCACGGCTCATCTGAGGACAAAGGGAGAGTTTGCCCAGTGGGAGCTCAGCACAGTGAGTGACGCTCACTGACTGTCCCGGAAACCTCAGCCACGCTGGCTACAAAGGTGGCAAATGGCCCCTCTCCCCTACAAAATGATGAAATGATGTCCGGCCCAGCTTCCTGAAAGCCGGCCACCTCGGGTCGCTTAGAGCTGCAAGGAGGTTCCAGAACCTTGCAGACCCAGCTCTGCAACCCGGTCTCGCACAAGGAGTTGAGAAGCGGTGAGCACAGTTGTGAGGCACAGGAGCAAACCCCGGCCCCAGATTCCCGGGTGGAAAGACCTTCCCGAGCTTCCACAGGAAACCATAACCTCTAGAGCCTTTCCGGTTTGGGCACCAGTGACGGATGCAGATTTCACCCCGACCAAAGGCCACCTGTCCCATCGCCTTCCGTAGCTTTCCTTGGTCCCAAGCAGAAAACCCCGGACCCGGCATTCCGAGACTGCCGGACAGCACAACCGGGGCTGGTTTGGGCCCCTCCCCCGCAACCCACATCAAATGCCCGTTGGCTCTGGGCTCAGCCCATGGTCTCCATTCTGACCCGGGAGTGCAGGTAAGTCTCAGGCCAGGCTGTCCTTGCCCGTCATTTGTCCCTCCCTTCCCTGGTGTGTGCTGGCTCATTTGGAAATGCTCCTCGGATTAACTGAAAGTCAGCTTCAGGCCTACCCTATGTCTGGCGCATGGGCCTTCCCAGTGAACCCCTACCTCCTCCTGCTTCCAGTCCTGCTTCTGGGGTTTTCTGAGGGTAGCTGATCCAGAAAAGCCTCTGGGTGGAGTCTGCTCTGAGGCCTCTCACGTTCAAGGTGCTTCCAGTCAGGAAGGTGCCCTGGAGGGCAACCTCCATCTGGGCAGTGAAGGTTCTCGGCAGCACCAAGGCCGGCAGTCCCCCAGTGTAAGCTTGATCTCCCTCAGTGATGGGGGCCTCACTCTCTCTTGGGGTCGTCTGAGCTGTGTGCAAATTCTTCTGCATCCTGAGCTGGGAGAGCTGAGCTGGAGAGAGTCCGAGCTGGGCCCCATCACCAGGTTTTATTCGACCTTCGCCTACATACTTGGGTGTTTCTTAGAACCAACCAAATTCTTCATTCACACGATGGCCCAAGAGACAGCTGAGGGTCGTCTTCTCTGGACTAAACCTGCCATGATGTGGCTTCCTCCTTCCTCAGCACGTTCGTTGCCCACCCCGGACACGCTCTCACCACCCGCCTAAGTCCTGGGATCTTCTGTGCTTGCGGCATTTCCCATATTCTGTTCCACCTCCTTATTCCCTCCCTGAATGGCCTGGACATGGCCTCTCAGTTGGTTCTGTCCACGGTTTCAGGCATCCCCTGGCGGGCTTGGAGCATCTGTCCCGTGGATACGGGCACAACCTCATTTCCTGTTACTTCCCATACACCCGAGTCGGCACAACTTTTCACAGGACAATAAACATGGCATCAAGACACAATGAGAACCTCAGACCCAGTCTCCCTACAGGCCCCCGTGCCGTCTTTACTGGGGATGTTATTAACCCAGGGCACTGGCCTCTGTTCTCCCTCTGACCGGATCCTCCCCTATTCGGAGCCCCGTCCTCACATGCTGTGCTTTGGATGGTACCACTTGCGTAACCAGAGAAACCACGCAATTTTCCTTCCTCCTGACGTATTATCGGAGTCTGTATCAAATCGCCCTTTGTACAAGACTTTATCATTTACCCTAGTCCGTCTTAATGTTCAGAGCAACCCGGAGGAGGAGGGGCTGTCCTCGGTGTACAGACAGGGACACCAAGGCAGACCTCAGGGCTCCTCCGATCTCGGACCTGGAGCCATTTATTCTGAATCCCGCTTATCCAGGGACATGCAAATCTTAGGCAGAAAGAGTTTTCTAAAGTTAAGTTCCAAGGATCAAATAAAGAATGAGTCACGGGGTGGGGGGAAAGCTGAAGAATCTGGTTTCTATTTCTGACTTTGCTATAAATTAACTCAAAGTTCAACTTTCTTGGTCCTCAGGCCGGTCCTTCATAAAACAAGGAGACCGAATTAGATGATCCCGAAAGTGCCTTCTGGTCAGCTGTCCTTTGTCTCCTGCCCTGTCTCGGCCGCACTGCTAAAATTAGGCATAAAACATTGTCGAGATACCTTTCATTTGGGTTTCTTGTCTTATTAAAGGCCCTGAGATTCGCTGGAGGGTATAGGGTAACTATCCTGCTCATCTGTCCAGAATGGAAAAAAAAAAAAAGAAGGCTGCCATCTCTTTCCTAGTTCATGGTCAAAGCCATTCATCTGCTGTGCTAAGAACATCAGTCTGGAAACACCAGGTGGGGGGCTGGGCCCCCCGAAGTCCTCACCCCAGGGGCACATCGTGAAAACCACATATTCTTAGAGCCGTGGTCCTCCACCCGCGACACCCATGCCGGTGTCTGGAGACCTTCACAGTCGTCGCAAGTGCGACAGGTGCAGCGGGAGTCCAGCTTGGGGGGCCAAGGATGCTGCTGAGTGTCCAGACCGTCGCCCACAGCAGGGTCGTCCGGACCCAGCGGCGGCAGTCTGAGATTGCGGAACCCCCTCCTAAAGAGGGAAGTCCAAGACGGTTCCAAACTCTCACTAGTGTTTTAGCTAAGCTGGAGAAGTGAGGCTCCGGACGCTTCTCTTACCTGGCGAAGAAGGAAGCGGCCACCGAGGGGCCTGTGGAAGTCTCACTGGCCGCACAGGAGCCCTGGGAGGCTGGGGCGCCGCAGGCCGAGGGCTTGTCCGCGTTGGAGCGATTCAGCGTCGCCTCGGTCTGCCCCTCCCGGCCCGTCTCCGTCATCAGCTGGGAGATCTGACAAGGAAAACGGACACGGGGCTCGTTACCTGTGACTCACTGCCCTTCCCGCACCGCCGATGGCATCCCTCTGTCAGGGGGCGGGGGTCCCAGCACAGGTGGGGGCGGTGGCGCGGCGGGGTGGGGAACGGGGACCAGGGACATGCTCCATGCACGCTGGGGCTTCTTTGGGCTTCTCAGAACATATTTTGCAGGATTTTAGCCTGGACACCTCCTTATTTTCATTAGAAATAACGGGATAAAATTACCCCCCAACACTGTGAGTTTCAATTATGCCCGTGTCTCCTGTCCATTTGGAGCAGAAAGTGTGAGCCATTATCCACAGTTTGCGGCTCAAGACCGGACGGAGCAGAAGCATCGACCACGGCTGCTTTCTTACCGGGACTGGCCCCAAACGCTGACAGACGAGAGGGGCAAAGTTATCGTTTATTAAAGGAGAAGCGAACCGGCTAACGGAGAATGTGAGGGACTCAAACACGATCATCGTTGTTTGCTGTAAACCATCAGCAAACGTGGTGCAGAGAAACTCATGGAAATAATACAGCCGCTGTGGTTTTCCAAGTGGTTTCTGGAAGGATTTAGATCATTTCAGCCAACTTGATGTTCCTACTCCTTCATTAAGATACACGGCTTCTGTTTTGTTTGCAATGATCGCCTTCACGACGGAGGCACCAGTGCACGGGGGCTGGGTCCGTTTTATCTAAACCCATGGGATGTGCGAGGAAGAAGCTCGCTTCTGGGCAAAATGAGAATCTCATGTAGAAATACGCTTTCGCAGAAGTGGTCATTCCGTGACCATATAATGATGATGCAGGCAAAGCCTAAGTGTACCATTTGGAAAGCCTGTTGGTTTAAAACTTTAGTCCACTTACAAAAGGGAAAAATGTTAGTTTAACAAAAATAAGAGGGAGAGGGGATTGGAGAGGAGGAAGAACAAAAGAAAAGAAAAGGAAAGAAAAGAAAAGAAAAAAAGAAAGAAAGAAAGAAGAAAGACTTCAGTTTAAAAAAGAGTCTGCAGGCAGCTCAAACGTCTTAAATGCTGAATGGAAAATGTTCCTAATTACCTACAAAATACAAGCGCAATAAAGCAAAGATCAGGCACAGTTTCCACTTTGTAACTGAGCAGGCCAGCGGGCCAGTGAAAGAGTCCCATTTGCTAACCTTTCAACATAAAAACATTTGTACTTTTCATTATTAGCTGCACAGCCGTTACTCTGAGCCCCATTGACTTGAAACTTTGCTTAAATTCATGCCCTTACTTGGAAAGCTTTGGCATTTTCAGCTGAAATTTTGCCAACACATACTTTCTTATTCTCATTCATTCAGTGTGTTGTAAGGAAACCTGACCCGCATAAGGGAGCCCCGGGAGGAAGAGGCAGAGAAGGGAGCCCATGGCCTGGGGAACATTCCGTGCACTCAGCCAGAGCTGCTGCCCAGGCTGGGGGCCTGCATCCCCTCTCCTCCGGCTTCCTCTGCTGTGTGTGGGGTGAGGGCTCCCCTCTACCGGCTGCCACTCTCCCAGAGGGATGAAGAAGAGGAGGAGGTTGTTCACACCTATGTCACCACTTAGCGCTAAGCAGCACTTATGAAGCCCCCCGTCCCCGTGTTCCAGGACGCCCGCTTCACCAATGGCCACAAACACACCCACTGTCACAGGACCATCGTTTTTTCATCAAGTAGCTACAATCTACCATAGATATACTGGTTTAGTTATTTGTTTTTGAAGATTTTATCTATTATTTATTTGAGAGAGAGAGAGTGCGCGTGCACACGAGCAGGGGGAGCGGCAGAGGGGAGGGAGAGGGAGATGCAGACTCCCCACTGAGCAGGGGGCCCCACGCAGGACTCTATCCCAGGACCCCGGGATCACACCCTGAGCTGAAGGCAGACGTTTCACCGACTGAGCACCCCCAGGTGCCTCCGTAAACTGGTTTCGGCACACAGAGACATCTGAAGAGAGTCAGTACAGTACAGGGGATGAACCCATTGTGTGATTCGTCACCACAGATGTCCGTGGGTTCATGAACGTGGCTGTTGCCTGATCTTCTGGCTGTGGCGTTTCCTGTTCATTTCTGTATTTCTCATCTGAAGTTTGGAAGAGCAGGAACGGGATTCTGTCTCACTATGTATGCACGGTCCTCGCAAACCCACAGAGAAACCCCTGGGATGTGGGGTGGGGAGGATGGTGAGAGGTACAGGTTTCTAGGTGGTTCCAGGTTCCTGAGTCTAGCCCAGGAAGACCATAAGCATCCTGAGGGCTCATGGCTTTCTAGGAAGTCGCTCAGCAAAAGGACTTCAATGCCCTGACCTCCTTCGAGAGCGCTAGTGGCTATCTTTGCCAAGCAAGATTGGATCTCATACTTTAAAAAAAAAAAAAAAGTGAGGACTTGTGGACATGGGACACTCAATTCCCAAACCTGTAAGTAGAAGGATTCAATAATCGATGGTTCTTAGAAATCAGAAACACAGAAGGTCTTAGAGCTAGAAAGCCCTGCCAAGATCAGCCTCTTCAAAACCCCATTTCATAAATAAGGACTCAGATCACATTCGCCCAAGCTCATGTGAGGTTGAGAACCGGCCCCCGACTCTCAGGCCAGTGCTGGCCCCTCCCTTGCTCCTACACCCCTTCTTCCCACCCCTGTCTAGTTAAAAACAATTTTTAAACAGATAGAAAAAAAATAAATAAGTAAAACACATAGGGGTAGATCCAGGACCATAATCAACAAATGTTAACGTTTGATTTAGCTTAGAAAATATTCTTATTTTATTTATTTATATATTTTTTGAGAGTGAGAACGCACGCATGAGTTGGGGAAGAGCCCGAGGGAGAGAGGGAATCTGAAGCAGTTTCCATGCTCGGCAAGTCCCCAAGTGGGACTTGATCCCAGGACCCTTGAGATCATGACCTGAGCAGAAATCTGAAGTCAGATGCTTAACCGACTGAGCCACCTAGGCAACCCCAGAAAACATTTTTTTTTTTTTTTAAGAAATCAAGCCCTGTATAAAACCGCAATTGCCCAGGTCCCTAGTCACATGGTCCTTCCAACCAGCTCTTCCGTTCTCAGATACAGGATGATAATTTGGGAGGGAGACAGCCCACACCTTCCATCACAACCAGCCCCTTCTAAGAGCCCGGCTGAGCTCACCCGGTTTCTTTTGAGCATTCTCTCATTTTTGTTCTGCTTGTTCCACAACGGGAAGAGGGCATCCCCGCAGATGTTTGCTAACATAGGCCACCAGCAAATTCATGCTTTCGCTTGTATTTACACCCAGTATCCTCTCTAGAGATCACATACAAACTTTCAGAAATAACATACAAATCGCTATAGTAATTGCCAATTTATCTCCCCTCTCAATCGCTACACTTCAGGCTTCTGGACTTCCTGAAGTTCCTCAAATATACACACTTCCCTCCTGTCACAGGGCTTTTGCACATGCCTTCACTCTCTATCTGGCATGCTTCTACTTTTCGTCCAGATCCAAGCTCAAGCATTACTTACTCGGAGAAGCCTCCTTCCAAACTGCTTCCAGCCTTGCATAGATGTTGTAACAGGAATGCAATCTTTACTTTCATTGTCTTTTTTTTTTTCTTTCAGTGTCTTTACTTTGGTTCCGATTAGGCATTTAATGATATGTTGTTGTTTCTCAGAACCCGGGGATGGCGTGTTGAGGGCTGGTGTGCCCCACCACTGGATCCATGGAAATCAACCCGGCGTCTGCCACACAGAGATGTTTAAACCATGTTTGTGGGATAAATCAGAGCTGTTCTTATTTTCTGCTTTTTCTCTATGTTTATCTAATTAAATCTTTTTCTTAAGGCCGTGAAGGAAGAAGACTTAGTCCTTGTTACAATTTCCTTCTTGTTTCCGTATGCCCATCCTTCCTTTAACTCCCCCTGAGGCCCTCTCTGTAATCTGCTGTAGGGGAAAATGCCCGAGACAGCGAGGTACCTGGAACTTTAACTTGACCGCATAATTCGGAATCAGGAGCCTCGTTTTTAAAGGACTACAAGGTTCACCTCTGCTTCACAGGTTGCTCAGAGGGAATTTTCTCTGACAAACTCAATAAACAACATTTCTGTGAAAACTCAGATTCCAAACCTGCAGCTCTGCATCTGACTCATCTGAAAAACTTAAGGTTTCGCCAGAAAGGATTCATCACCACGGTTATGTGTATCTGTCACTGCCACTGTCCCCATCTAGGAGCAGCGAATGGAATGCTTGCTAAGAGTCCTAATTGCAAACTTTCAGAGGGAGAGCAGATTTTCAGCACACAATCTTGTTCTGCTTAGTTCTTTTTTTTTTTTTTTTTAAGGTTTTAAAAAAATATTTATTTATTTATTTATTTATTTATTTGAGAGAGAGAGAGAGAGAGAGTGAGCCAGTGAGCAGGGAGAGGAGAAGAGGAAGACTAGCAGACTCCCCACGGAGCGCGGAGTCTGACGCAGGGCTTGATCTCATGACCCTGAGATCTCGACCTGAGCTGAAACCAAGAGTCAGATGCTTCATTGACTGAGCCACCCAGCGGCCCCTGTTCAGTTTAGTTCGGATTAAAACCTGCTTTAGGCTCCAACTCAGGCACATGGGACCTGAGGTAAGCACTAAAGCAACAGTATCTGTTACATTGAAAACAGCTCATCTCATCCTGCTGGCGGTGGTCAGGCAAACACCAGGCAGTCATCAAAGGAACCAGGCTGCAGGGGGAGGGTGCACGTGTGCATGTGTACACACGTGTGCTTGCACACGTGGGCTCTGTCCTTGTGGGAGAACCCCACGTGTCATTCCCGGGGCGGGCTGACACTCTTCACACATCTCCTGGGTAAAGCTCCTCTCTATATCTTAAGCTCAGGCAAGATCCGTGTCTGTTGACCACAGTGAGACTTGTGCACCGCTCCCTCAGTAGGAGAAACTCTCCACTTGTCCCTTAAGAAAGAGCAGATCTTACATGTGGTCATGATCTTGACTACAGAAATCAAGACAAAGGATGTCGAGCTCTCCCAAACCAAGGTCGGGTCCACAGTGCAAACTGCAATCTACAAGCATTGACGTTTCACTCCCCTACAGACCGGAACAGCTGAAAGCTTCCAGACTGCACCGGCACGGGGGGTTCATCTTACATGGCATGACTGACTCAGAAAGCCACCTCCGCTGACTCTGCCAAGGCAGTGGGGAACACCCGCAGCATCCAGTTCCTGCACGGACACATCCGTGGACAGCAAACCCGTCCACGCTGTCCTTATATTTAATGACATCATGACCCCCAAATTCCAGAAAATAACACCTAATAGCACTTTCTCTTAGGCGACTGCTCTCTCCCTGTTTGGGGACATCTCTTGGATGATCATGTACAGCTCACACAGTCGCTTAGTGTTTTCATAGTTTTGCAAACAGTGGGTGCTCAATAAATATTTTTGATCCATGTTAACGGAAACCAACTACAATTGCCTGGAAAGCTGGGCTGCAGACGGGGCTGCGGGAAGCCCCGGCCTGGACGGAAACATCTGATTTCTGTATACTCGCCCGAGTGACACGCCACCCTTCCTTATCTTGCTTCCTGCCTGTCGAGTCACAAGTGCTCGGCTAACCTTTCCCTAAAGCAGGGCTGGCTGCACACTGGGCTGCTTCTAGTCCCGTCCTAGGCTCACTATTCACTTACAGGAATTTATATATGTTTTATTATGTATTTACATTAATGTATAATATGTTAACTATTTAAATTTAAATAGTTAATTCTCCTACGGCTCTTGGCGTGCTGTCCCCAAAGCAAAGGCTCTTGCCACCAAACCTGAAGCTTATCCCCGGCTCGCACACACACAAATCACCGCTGAGACTTTGGTGCTGGCCTGGAGACAGACAGATAAGCTCTTCCCTGCACTGTGCACTGGCCCCCACCTCGGCCAGCACCGAGGGGCCATGCTGGGATTCTTGTGTCCCAAGGCTGGACGTTTGATTACCCTTATTATCTTAGCTTGCTTTGGCTATAAATTTTATTAGCGGCCATAAAATTATCCATCCACAGCATGTGACTCCGTGACCTCTTGCAAGGGAGAATTCCACTCGCTGGGGCTGCCCAGGGCCTAGGAGGGCCGCTCGCCTTCTCTTCACCCTCGATTTACAGCCTCGCCTCCATCCAGGGTCCTGCCGACGGGAAAGGCGGTCGCGTTGCACGATTTCACCGTCAGGGCTGAAATCTGGCCCCTGAGCCCCTGCCCACTGCTTTCTGACGCTCGGGGTGGCGAAACGGTAAAGCAGGAAAAGACAGGGTTGTGGGATGAAGCCAAGGGTCAGTTGCGTTTGTGTCTTGGGAGTCTTCCCGGAGATTTCTTAGCCCCAAGATGTGCGGCTCAAGGCACGGCTCGGCTATCCCTTTGAAGAATGTCTTAGGACAAATGCTCTGTCAACTCTTGCCATCCAGCTCAGAGGATTTCTACAGCTTCATTTTACTTCCCCTTGCAGAGATGCTGGCTCAGAGTGACGTTAATGCTCAGTACTGGACTGCGTTTTGTGGATGTGGTTTTGGTGACATATTCGAGGACATACGATGATGCACAGAGCCCAGCCTGGGAGAACTCCGAAAGGCAAGGGCAGGCCCCCCTCATCGACCATGAGCATATGTGTCGCCGTTTTGGAGCATCTTCCAGGAGCCGGGTTCTAGTCCAACAACTTTCTATATGTGTTGCCGTGTCCACGTGTGACAACAACCCTACAAAGTGGGCACAATGATGACCAAATAATAGCTTCAGCTCCGTCACGTGGAAAAGCCCTGGGACAGATTAATGCTCCTGGGCTTGGTTTCTAGCCTTGAGTTTCTCTTGCTCCCGACAAAGTACGTCCCCTCTGGCTGCCCGTTTGAGAAATGGGGTCACAGGCACGAGACTCAATAAAGAAGGGCATCCGGATAATTTCTCAATATGCACAAAGTGCTCGTTTCAGCCAATGTTCTGTGATTTTTAATGAGCAACTTGAAATAAAATCACGTGGTCTGAATCTTGGTGTAACTGACTTCACTTTCAATTTGCAAGAGGAAAACACCATCCTAATGAATCCAACCCCGGCATCAGGGTCGAACCAAAGGCTCCTCCTAGGTCAGCTCCCAAGATCCGAGAGGACTAACCCCTCTTGCCCTGTATGGAATCACCCAGGGGCTGCACTTCCTCTGGAGAAGGCTATCTTTGCTTCCCAGCCCCAAATACGCAACCACTAGGCTTTCCCCTAGGAAGTGTGCCCTGGGCAGTCCTCCCCCGCCCTGAATGATTGGGGCCACCCCTCTATGTGCTTCCCTCCCAACCTGTCCTTTTTTTTTTTTTAAAATTTATTTTCAGCATAACAGTATTCATTGTTTATGCACCACACCCAGGGCTCCATGCAATCTGTGCCCTCTCCAATACCCACCACCTGGTTCCCCCAACCTCCCACCCCGCCCCTTCAAAACCCTCAGATTGTTTTTCAGAGTCCATAGTCTCTCATGGTTCACCAACCTGTCCTTTTGATAACTGCCTGTCCCCAGTCTCTCTGCACAACCAGAGGCGAGCTCAGGGCAGACCGGGTCTGGTCCACCCCAGTATTTCCCGCAGCCCAGCATCTCAATACGGGCAACACTGAACAAATACATTCATTGATACGTTCACTAAATACAAACAAATAAAAATGAGCTTCATTTAGTGGGGTTGGGATTGGCTGCAGTTTGTTTTTTTAAGAGATAAAGGTTCTTTTTACCTGATTTTTAAAACCACGAATAGATTACCTAAAACTTTCTGCAATAAAACAGGTATTTCGGCCTAGGCTTGAGTCAAGATAGGTGAGACAAATGACTGGGGAGGGTTGGTGGGGGGAGGACAAGGAACAAAGAGACAAAGGGACTGAGACCAGGAAAAGGGGAAATAGGAGAAAAGGGACAAACAATAGAAAAGCTGTAAGAAATACACACACATGAGAAGAAGACAGAAGGAGAGGAAACCGGTCATTGTCTCAGCCAGCTTGGGTAGAAGCATGTGCCGGCCCCTGCTGGGGGGCTGGATGGAATTCTTGGAATGTTAGGCCAGTGGTCCTAGGAATATGGCGTCCAGAGGCCAAAGCCCCACTGGCCTGCTTGGGTTCTCCCTGGTACCAGACAGCAGTTCCAGAACCCCGAGGTGCTGGAAGGTAAAATGTAGGAACTGAGAAACACACAGATCCACGTCAAAAAAAATTGAGCCATTCTCTTTCCCTTTTCCATTAAAAAATAAAGCAATAGTTCTGACCTTTGAAGAAGGGGGCTTGGAAGTTTTGTGTGTCTGAACACTTGCTTTATGCAATTTTGCAGAGTGACATGGACTTTTAGTTAGGCTTTCAAGGGGAACCCCAGTGAGATTATGAAACTGGACAAGAGGTTTGCCTGGAAAGGATTCAGCTCAGATCATGGCCTTTTCCATGCATTTTCCCCACCATGTTTTGTCTGGAGAGCCCGCCACCATGCAGCTTTCAGAAGCAGCCCATTCTCACCTCAATCTTGCCTAACGCTGGAAAGCTTTCAAGAAACTCAGCCATGCGTTATGGCCTGGAATTCAAAATGTGGCTTCCTTGTAGGAGCTGTGACTTCCTCATAGTTTCCTTGTGCTCTTGTGAGAACGAGTCAAGAGGGGCCTGTAGACAATACTTGCCTGTATGTGACCCCAGAAGGGTCTGCACAAAGCAACCCTGCATTCTGGACAAAACTGAGGGGACAAGTGCACGTATCACACACGGACACACGTGCGCACGCACGCACCACTCAGGACACTAGGGAGGGCAGAAGTGAGAGCCTGTGCAAGGCAGGGGTGAGGTCTGCAGATGTTGGAGCCCTCCTGCCAGGAGCCACAAGCAAATGGGGGTGTTCAGGGCTCAAATCAGCCAAGAGAGAGGCTCTTCCTTGCTTGGAGCGCATTCCAGGAAGCTAGCCGGCTGCACTGGGGCTGGCTTTAGATTGGGGGATGGATTCTGCTCTGCCCTGGCCAGCTCAGAACCACCGCCACGGAGGAGAGATGCCCAGACCAGAGACAGGCTGGACCGCACTGAAGGGCCAGTGTCATCCCGGTGCTGGGCAAAGGGCGTATCATGCAGCAGGCCCTCAGGAAACGTGGCTCTGTGAAGGTCAAAGGCGAATTCTGGGCCTGGGTGGGCGAATGGCAACATGACGGGCTTTGGGCAAGTCACTCCCCCTCTCTTAGCCCTAATCTCCCCACTAGGGGAATCAGGAGACCGTGCCCGGAATGAAAGGACACGGTGCAGCCGGTTGCTCTGTGGGTCTACGGCCACAATCAAATAGAAAGTGGGGACGTTCAGAAATACCCGTTTCGTCTTGAAAGTGCGTTCCTAATTTAACATCCGCATGGCCTTGACCCTTGACGCAAAAACATACAAGCACATCCATGACGACAACAGCCACAACAAACATGGCCCACCATGTCTCCAGGCGCCCACAGGGGACAAGGAACTGATCTGTGGAAGGGTCCGCTGCTCCTTCTAAAGCCACACACGGGCTTCCACGCTCCAAACCGACCCAACCTCTTTGGCTTACCCACTGCAGAAATGCCAAATCCTGCACCACCCTAATAGTAATTTTCCAAAAAAAATTTAAATGGAGCTGGAAAAGTCCTCAGATCCACCCAAGGCCATGTGTAAACGGGAAGAGACTCTGGGCCGGAGTGGCAAGCGCGTTGTCCAAAGCACACACGTCGTGTGCGGTGAATTTCTGTACTCACTTGTGCCTATCCGAACAGTAGGATGACAGCACTTGCAAATGCCTGAAAATCCCCTAAATATAGAAAGACAGAGAAAGAGAGAGCCGGTCTCTGTGGTTTGGCACTAAGCCAGGGGCTTGGTTCTGGCCCACGGGCTGGCTGTGGGACCTTACCAAAATCAATTAAACTCTCTGCAGCATTGCCTCTAAAATCAGAGATTTTCCATAAAGCACATTAAATAAAAACACTCTTAAGGATCCTTCTCCTCAAATCACAATGGGCTGAAGATGCAAAACCAGTACTTGAAAGCCTCTCATTGAAAACCGGGGGAGTAGAAACCTTTTCTGGGCTCGCCTACAAGAACCCCGTGAAGAGCTCTGGAGTCGGCCCTCTGCTCATTCCCTTCGAGGGTTAGGGTCACGGACTGTACAAAGCTGCTAAGTTAAACTTCCATATCCGTCCTCCAGGTCCAGAATTCAGAGAAGAGCGTGGTAGGGTTGCTTACTGGAAATCTTTAGATTATGTGTTTTTTTCCTGCCTTTCATTTTTTTTAAGAGTTTCAGAGGTAGAGCGGAGTGAGTCACCAGTTCCCTAGAACACCCAGCGCCATCCCCCCTGTGCCCTTTTTATGCCCAACACCCTGTCATCCCTTCCCCACCCACCTCCCCTCCAGCAACCCTCACTCGGTTTCCTAGAGTTCAGTGTCTCCTCAGGTTTGCACTGTGGATCCGAATCAGGCCTCATCGCGCCACCAGACTCATGACAGACTTTACACCTGGGAAGTTTCTAAACCGGTTCAAGATGAAGATGTGCTTATTTACGTATGCATGCGTTCACGGTGTGTTTCACGGTAAAGCTCCTATGGAGCAGCCTTTAGAAGTTCGGTAACCTCTGGACAGTCCTTGGCTCTTCCCTAACCCCAAGTCCTCAAATTTCAGGATATTTACAACTCCCGGGCCTTCCCGGTCGTTAACACCGAACTCCAAAATTCATTTCGCTGTTGTCAGATTTCTTCAAGGTCCTATCACTTTCTCGGCACCCCCTTGCTTCTAACGTAATCAGCAGAGAGACAAAGAGGTTCCATGTGGGCTGACCCCAGAGAATCGTCCAGTCTCATCAGGTCCTCACTAAAGAAATATTCTGGCTCTTTCCGCCGCGGCTGGAACATTCCATCCCGTGTCCTCGTATCCTCACTCGGCGCTTCTGCTCAAATTTCCCCTCTGTTCAATTAAGATGTCGGTTTTCTCTTCCACGGTCCATGCTACGGCTTTTCCCAAAGCTCCGCTATACTTTCCACTTGTTGCAGCTCCATAATATGGGTCAGGCCCGGTCAGTACCAACTAACTTATTGTGAGCGTATCTCGCTCGATTCCCCGAGCTACCGGACCAGAGCCAGCAAGATTGGCAGGACCTCGGCCTCTCAGGGACCCCAGCCAGCGTGCTTTAGTGCAAAGAGTCGGCCCTGAGAGTTCATCTCTTTCATATCTGCCCTTTCGTTACAAGCCTGGCGTCCCTGGAGCTTGCTATTTAAAACAGAACCGTTCTTTGGGGATTCTTGTCTTTCATACACACTTGAAAAGCTATTCATCCCATCCTGAGTTAAAAGACTCGCAACTGTATTAACAAATCAGCCTCCCCGCAATTCCCCCCAAAATCGAGGTATTCTCTTAACAACCTCCGGAGGGAAAGAAGAGCCGTCCGCCTCTCCTCCGACTCGTTCGTCGTCTTTCCTGGACTCCCCAGACCGTGACCCCACCCTTCACACAAAGTAACTTGAAGTCTGCAGACCTTCCGCGTGGAGGGCCGTCAGACACGCAGACCCGGGGTCTCGGGGCCAGAGTGTGGGATCCGACAGGCTGTCTCAGAGAGGACCTGGGGGCCCATGGCTCTAATTTCCAATATTAATGGAGAGTCCTTGGAAATTGCAGTAACCCTTGTCTGCATGGACGGCAACATGTCCGTTCTGGAAAGTCTTTTCCACGAAGGTAGGAAATCAGCCTTGGCTTTGGAGTTACTTCACTGCTCCAAGGAACCCTCCTTGCGAGAGTAGGGAAACCCTGCTGCGTGACTTCCTACGGGGCTAACCAGCAGCACATTCCTAAAACATCGGCAAGAGCAAACCGTCATGCCTGCATTTTACAGTTAGCCTAAGATTAAGCGGACTGTGTTCTTCCCGGAGCCTAAGATGAGATCAAGGTAAACACACAGTTGAGTATACGTGTGCATGCACACACACACACACACACACACACACACACACACACACACACACGTGTGCATGCGTACACCCTGCGCGAATGGTATCTTTGATCAAGAATGCCAAGAAACAACTTATGAAATGCACACGGTGCATTTGAGAATCAACAAACAAGTCCACTGAGGAAACGCCTAGAATAGAGCACCTCAAATTAGAGTGGCCCTAAAGGGAGCACATCCCCAAAGGGGGCTGCTGGGAGTTACAGATGCTCCTTGCTCCTAGAGAGACTCCGAAGGACGGCTGAAGTTGCCTGCTCTCCGGAGTGGCTCCAGTGTAGATCCACAGAGAGGAAGAGATGGACCAGCATGACTTCTCTGATGCATGAGTCCTTGCAACATCTAGAATCGAAGCCCCTCCAGCCCTCTGATCGCTGAGTGCCATTTTCACAAACGTCCCGGACAGAACTCAGCCCGGAGTGAGCCCAGCGTGCTGCACGCTTGCTCACGGTCTCCACTGATTTCTAAGACCGTCTCCAGTGTCGCACGGTGATCAGCCTGTGTCTTTCATTCCGCAGCCCCACGAGGTTTATAGTTATTTTTCTTACTACTGTCCCCCCTCCTTAGAATGTGTACGTGTCCAATTGTGTCTCTTGGATTTGGGGCTCAGGAATCACACTCGCTGTAGATTCTAGACTTACTTTCAATGACGAATGAGTTATCGGGAAGGAAAAGGCAAGAATGAGGAACAATGCTCCATCTTCAAGTTCTAGAAACACTTCCCTCCACTCCAGGCCACCATAGGGATCATGTGGCACATTCAAGGGTCAAGCATGAAAAGGCAGTGGTGGGAACGAGAGGCGTGGGCTCGCTCTCTGTCCGGCCTGCCAAACCACGGACAGGAGGGACTCAGATGAAGGCACCCCGTTTAAAGGAACTTTGTTCTGTTTGGGCTTTGTTTAAATCCCAGAGTGGGAGATGACCCACAATAAGCCGCTTGAACCCTTTTACTCTGCGAGTCTCCAGCTGAAATACAGTATGTGGGAGTTCTTTCAAAAGCAACTATGCAGACCTTTTCAGAAGCTACATTTGAATACTCCCGTGGTTACGGATGGGGAGTGTAACCCTCAACAGCAGATCGGAAAGCTAACGGCAGCCCCCCACCAGCGTCCCGCTACTCCGCGCTGGCCGGGCCTTCTGGGAGCTTCTCAACAGGCCTGGAGTCCCGCCTTGCTCACCCATGGGCCGGGAGCCCCGGCCGGCAGAAACCTGACCCTCTTCCCTGTTGACTTCCTGTTATCTGCGCCGTCGCTTATCTGTTCCAAGCTGGAGTAATAAGAACAAACTCAGCTAAACTAAATTGGTCCTTTGTTTGCCATTACCATAAAAATTTTATGTACGAACTAATAAAAACATGCTTTACGTGCACAGTTTCATGGGTTTGCAGAAGCAATAATATCCAGCAAGTTATAGCCATAAATTCAGTTATAGACACTTAGGAATAAATATTTTATCTTTCCCAGGGTTTTTGTTTACGGGAGGGAAGGTGTGAACACAGGAGCGTATGGCTGATCTGAGGCGACGAGCGGCCCTTAAGTCTCCCCTCGGATCCCTCTGCTCGGGACCAGGAGAGTCCTTTCAGAAGTTTCTGGATCATTTTCCTGATTCTTTCCCCTCTTAAGAACTCGCTATTAATCATCCCTCCAACCTCAGTAAATGGAAAGCTTTTCACAAAGCTTTTGAAAAGTAAATCACTTTGGACATGAATTCAGGATTTTCTTTGAATTCTTTTAAGCAAACAAAAAGATCTAGTTCTCTTCCCACCTGGGACCCTGGGGCAGGTTTACAATGGATTTCATTAAAGAAGCTTTAATGAAATCCAAACCGAACCAAAAAATTGGGATCACTGGATGTTTAGCTTCCCCCTCAGCGACGTACTTCCAAACTCACGAAACGAGCTGGGTTATTAGCTCTCGATTTTCTTTCCCGCCAGATCGGCACTGTCTGACAGAAGTACAATGGGAACCACATTAAAAACATGCCAAGAGGGGCGCCCGGGTGGCTCCGTGGGTTAAGGCCTCTGCCTTCGGCTCAGGTCATGATCCCAGGGTCCTGGGATCGAGCCCCGCGTCGGGCTCTCTGCTCAGTAGGGAGCCTGCTTCCCCCTCTCTCTCTGCCTGCCTCTCCGCCTACTTGTGATCTCTGTCTGTCAAATAAATAAATACAATCTTAAAAAAAAAAAGCCAAGAAACGGGAAATTCATTTAAATATTTTGTTTAACTCATTAACTCAATGTATCCAAATATTATCATTTCAATATATATTCGACCTGAAAAGGCCCTAAGGAGATTCTTTACATTCTCTTCTCTTGTACTAAGTCCTGAACATCGAACGTGTATTTTATGGACACACAGTTCAGTTCAGACTAACCATTCCCCAAACGCTCCATAGTCACGTGTGGACGACGGTTACCGTGTTGGATAGCGAGGATCTACAGAATCCTCGACTGGTCGGGAAAAGACAACTGCAAAGAAATCTCATTATTTATGTTTGCTTTGGACCCAGTGGACACACCCGCCCCAGGTTTTAACTAGGAATCTCATTACTATAAACTCAGAAAACCTTAAAATTGTATGCAATTTCTGAAGTCCAATTTTCTCCTGTTTATAACTCATAGTAAAATTGGCAAAGTGTATAAAGTGAACAAGGTTAAAAAGAACATACTTGGGGCAGCCACAAAAAAAGTCTATGTTAAGAGCAATGAAGAGTAACATAGAAAGTTTGACCAATCTGAACATCTGTCAGCCTTCAGAGTCCCTGTAGCCTTTTCTTTAAAAATAACTTCTGTTTGGGGGCAGTGGCTTAGTCGTTAAGCATCTGCCTTCAGTTCAGGTCATGATCCCAGGGTTCTGGGATCGAGACCCGCTTCAGGCTCCCTACTCAGCGGGAAGCCTGCTTCTCCCTCCCCCACTCCCCCTGCTTGTGTTCCATCTCTCACCGTGTCTCCCTCAGTCAAATAAATAAATAAAATCTATAAAAAATAAAAATAACTTTAATTTCAAAAAAAAATTTTTATTAAAGATTTTTATTATTTATTTGAGAGAAAGAACACAAGAAGGGGAAGAGGGAAAAGAGAGAAGCAGACTCCCCACTGAGCAGGGAGCCTGACGCGGGACTCGATCCCAGGCCACGGGGATCATGACCCGAGCCGAAGGTAGACACTCAACCCACTGAGCCACCTAGGTACCCCTCTTTCAAACATTTTTTACTGAAGAATTTGACACACAATGTTACACTAGTCTCAGCTGTACAACGTAGTGATTCACCAAGAGCGGACCTTACACTCTGCCCACCCTGAGCGTAGCTACCATCTGTCACCGCACAACACCGTTACAGTAACACTGGCTATATTCTCTGTGCTCTGCCTTCTATTCTCAGGACCGATTCATGCCACAACCGGAAGACTGTACCCCGACTCCCCTTCACCCACTCTGCCCGTCCCTCCGCCCCCTAGCCTTCTGCGATCATCAGTTTGTTCTCTGTATTTACGGGTCTGTTCTTGCTTGTCTAGATGACACATAGGAGTGAAACTGGATGGTACTTTTGTCTTTCTCCAATTTCTTTCACTTAGCATATACCCTCTGGATCCATTCATGTTTCCACAAACGGCAGGACCTCATTCTTTTTTATGGCTGCGTAATGTTCTATTGTATATATACACCACATCTTCTTTATTCATTCATCCTGCGGTCGATACTTGGGTTGCTTCCAAATCTTGGCTATTGTAAATAATGCTGCCATAAACATAAAGGTGTATCTATCTTTTCAAATCAGTGTTTCCTACTCTGTAGCTTCTTCAATGCAGATGCTTTGGAAAACAAGAAGCCAAATTTTTTTCCATTTAACTTCTTTTTTTCCCCAAAGAAGCTATTCTAGATTTCTATAAACTTAAAAAAAAATAAATGTATCTTCCATTACTCTTCCACCGTCCCTCTGTTTTTCAGATTCTAAAGGAGATATTCGGAATAGGTTATTTTGAAAGGGAAGGATTACACCAAAAGGTCAGTATTGTAGCTCTGATTCTTTAAATGAAGCTTCGGTGAATTATTCAATTTCTCTGTGGTTAAATGTTGCCATCTGAAAAATCACCCCAATAATTCCAAGTCTGTGTCAGGTCTTGCAAGTGTTGGGCATATTTTTTACTTGATGTGTTATAACACTTAATAATGCATATTGATGCCTGTAAAGCAAGTTGTTCTTTAGGGCAGGGACCAGAATTGCTGAATATACCCTTTACAGAGCTAACCGAAACATAGCATGCATAGAAATGCTTAATTATCACATGTGTTGCTGTTGTTGACTCATAAATTGTACAGAAGTGCTGAGATAAGGACTCCGAGTTAGTATAAAGGTATTTTTTTTATCTGTTTCTAGATTCATAACAGTGTGCTGTCTCAAAATAAAACAAAGAATCTCAAAATGATCTTTTTCTTCCCCAAGGACAAAGGAGAAACTTCTTGGCAGGAAGTCAGATTGACAACAGGAATTTGAGAAGGATCTTGTAGTTTCTGATTTGTTTTTGTGCGTTTCAAATCAAATAAGGGAAAGTCAACCATGCCTAAATTACACACCCAAGTTCCTCCCCTCCATCCCTTCCACCCCATATGTGAAAATATTTTCCGTAGAATCGGGACGGGCTTGGATTCTGGAGAATCTAGGCTTGGCTTTCAAGTGAATGACAGAACATGGAAAGTGAACAAATAGAAGTGTTTTTACCTAAAGATTTAGAAGAAGCCACTAAGGAGACACATAGCTGTAATAATGTAACCGCTGAAAGATCTTCAACGGGCATGAAAACTAACTGCAACTTCAGCCTAGTCTGAACCCTGTACCAGAGGGGAAATAATGTTTTAAAGGACATCACAGAGGGGTGCCTGGGTGGCTCAGTGGGTTAGGGCCTCTGCCTTCAGCTCAGGGTCCTGGGATCGAGCCCCATCAGGCTCTCTGCTCAGCGGGAAGCCTGCTTCCTCCTCTCTCTCTCTGCCTGCCTTTCTGCCTACTTGTGATCTCTCTCTGTCAAATAAATAAATAAAAATTAAAAAAAATTTAAAGGACATCACGGGGATCAGCTGAAAGTAACTGAAAGACAGGATGGTAGATTGCCTAAAGTGACTCATGGATGTTAATTCCTCGGACTTTGATAAGTGGACTCTGGCTACACAGAGGAATATCCCATTGCCTGGGGGAAAACACATGGAAGTATTTTGGCATAAAGGCTCTCAGTGATTCAGGGAAAAAAATACTGGGCATCAGTTAGCCCGGAGACAGGGAATATGGGCGCCCTGTGTACTGTTTATGTTCTTGCCACTTTTCTGTGTGTTACAAGTTATTTACAAAAAATCCTAATTCCCTTAAGAGTGGGGGGAAAACATTCTTCAGATCGAATTTCCCTTTTAGGAACTTATGCTGGACCATCCCTGTGCTCTCCACCGGCTTTCCACAGCAAGGCTCTGAGCTCCCTGGGGGGTCCAAGATGCCATGTGGTAACTGGGCTCACATCTGCCCACAGGCTGGCTTCTCCCCGGCCCAGCCCTGGCTCGCCCATGAACCTGAGTTCTTTGTGGCTTCTCCACAGAAAGAAGTGTGCACAGGCTTTGGCTGCTGGGTCTCACTATCCGTCCAGGTGCCAGTCTCCTGCTCTCACTTCTACAGGGAGAGATCACGGGGGAAGTCTCTGTCAACAGTGAAAGCCATCCCTATAGTGGCTCGGAAAGTTCATGAGACTCTCCACGTGGTGGCCAGCCCTCCCTGCCTCCACCAGCAACCAGGATTGTGGAGGGTCAAGGTACGGATGGGAGCTGCCTGGGTCACAAGGCATGTTTACTGCCTTCCGCACTCTGCTCTGCCCACTTACTGTGAAACCGCATAGTCTTTTTGACCCCCAAACCACCAAATAATGACTACCGTCAAAGCAGAGCAGGGCCGAACCTTCGAGGGCAACCAAGCCACACTCTCTCCTGCTGCAGGGTTCTTTTCAGGCTCCTTCTTGTTCAGCCACTTCTTGGGATTCTCCAGAGATGGGAAACTCCCTACTTTGCAAAGCAGGACATCCCACTGTTGGATAACTCTGGTCGTTAGAAAGTTCTCCTCTGCAGTCAGCTGTCTCTGTTTCCCTAAAATGGAAGAACCTTCGAGCAGGGAACTAGCCTTCTTCATCAAGTCTCCTGTACCGTGTCCTGACAGCAGGCACATGAGAAATAGCTTGGGAAAGAGCAAATGCATTAATGGGGAGTCTACATCTTGGCTCTTATCCTATCCCTGGGAGCAATTGAAGTCATGGTCATTGCCTCTTCCAAAACATGGCATCTCAAACATTTGAGGACACTTTCACAGTCCCCTTTCTTTTCTTGCCTAGCCCCAAATCCTGCCAAGTCCCACTGCCATGTCTCACACTACACGATTGATAAAACATAACTAGTTACAGTCACTGACCCTCCCTCACTCACTCACAACTCACTCATTCATTCATTCCCCCCAAAATTTGTTTTCTTTTCTTATTTAGGATCCACACCCACCGGGGGGCCTGAACTCCCGGCCCTGAGGTCAAGAGTTCCATGATCTACCAACTGAGCCAGGCAGGCACCCCAGGATTTGTCATTAAAAAAAGAAGAAGAAGAAAAAGAAAAATACAATAAAATTAACAATATAGAAATAATCGCATGGAAAACAGGGTCTGGAGGAGCCATCTAATAGTCCCCCCAAAAAACATTACACAGTTCTCATGATTGACTTTAAAACTTGATTCTCGTGTTCCTGGCACAAAGTTGAATGGGGAAATGTTATGAGTTTCATGAACCTTTATTAAGAGGATGAAACAGACCAGTTCCTCAGGAGAGACAAGGTTATTCACTGTGTAAGGCCTTGCAAATGCTGGAAAACTGAACCATGTAACGGATGGTCAGTTTCTGTACTCAAAATTCACAGCAAATGCCAGAGCAAAATGAGAAGACTTGTTTCTTATAATAATTTCTTATGAATGCTTGAAGGCAGAAGGTCAACACGCGATTCAGAGTGGATGGTGGGTTATAAAAAAGGTTAAGCTGATTTGGTCCGAACGTGTAAATATCTAATCGACATAACTCAGAATATAGCTGGACAGTGTCTTGGTTGTGTTTTTAATTACTGACCTTTCATCAGACCTCTGGAGTTTGGAGCACCGGAGAGAAGGACATCTGAGATCACACTCTCTTAGAAGAGTCTGAAGGGCACCGATCCTATAATCTTAAGCTAGGTGGCCTCCTAAATTTTGGAGGCAGGATAAACAACAGGGAGGGTTAGCATTTTGTTCTAACCATAGGGAGCTAATCCAAGGTGTCACAATGCTGACACAAAACAGAAGGAGATGCAGAAGCATCCACCCAGAACGCCAGGGCTTTCTGCCGGACAGAGGTCGGGGAGGGCAGGCTGGCAAAGTTGCTAATGTTTACATTAATCTTGCGAGGTAGACACTGTTTCCCGTTTCCAGATTCGGTAACTGAAGCTGGGGCCACAGAAGAGCTTAAATGGCAGGCCTTCCATCTCCAAATGTCGTCCTTTGACCGCTGTGACACCGGCTTCCCTAGACCACCCCATGGGGGGTATAAATGGTGCTATATATGTAAATATAATGTCATCATGATATGTTGGGAATTCCTCGGGCTTCTTTCAGAGTAAAGTCAGGCCTAGGCGTAGCGTGTTTGGGAAGACTCCAAAACCAGCATTCCAGGAAAAAAAACCATGATTTGTTGCACTGCCAATTCCCAAGCTGTGAACACTCCCGCCATGACCTTGGTATGGCCTCCACCAAGTGGGGTTCCAGGTAAGAGCATCCAGAAAATTCTACGTGGCTCCTGGTTTGCTCTTCGGTGAATGGGAAAGATATATAGATAGATACATACATACATACATACATACACACACAGGGGGAAAAATACATATATTTAATATATATTTAATATATTTATATATATTATATAAATATATATATTTATATTTATATTATTATATTTAATATTAAATATATATTATATATTATAATGATATATTATATATATTTATATATATAAGTTATATTATATATAACTTATATATATATTTAATATATAGATTTAATATATATATTTAATATATATATTTAATCTATATATTTATTATATATATAAGTTATATATAATATTAAATATATTAAATATATTAAATATATATATTTAATATATATAATATATCATTATAATATATAATATATATTTAATATTATATATGACTTATATATTTAATATATAATATATTATATATAATATATATTATATATTTAATATATTATATATTTATATATTATATATTAAATATATATTATATATGCCTTTAAAAAATATATATATTAAATATATATATATTTAATATATATATTTTTCCCCCCTGTGTCCCATCCACCACTCCATAACTTGTCTTTTAAATTTATTTCATAATTTGGGCTGTTTCTGGGAAAGGAATGGAAGGATAAGTACAGAGAATATATGGGTCAAGTCAAGTAAATCAAGATGCTAGAAAATTCCACCCGGGGAAGCCCGAGCATCCTTAAAACACCCCAACGGCGACCTGCCTTCAGCATATCCACGTGCCCAGATCTACCTGAGCCACAACCTTGTATCACATGCTGACTGCTTGACTTTGGAACCAAAATCAAGCTGCTTAATTTGCTTTTAGGTCTATACTATTTCAGAGAGGAGTAATTTTTTAAAAAAAGAAATGTGTTCAAGAACTAGTAGGGACTAAAGGGACGCTTCTAACGATTAGCCATTTTTTACTTACTAAGAAAGTACCTTAAAGGTATTTTTTATGCCTTTTCTTTTTTAAGAGAGGGTGGGGGAAGGGGAGAAGAAGAGGGAGAGAATCTGAAGCAGGCTCCCCGCTGAGCCCAGAGCCCAGAGAGGGGGCTCGATCCCTGTTTGCACGCTTACAGAGAAAGGAACCAGAGTTCCATGGGTGGGTGGGCTACAAAAAGGCTTTATACAGTCACGGCCATACCTTGAGATAGTCTTTACGTCGTCACAGTAACACTGGATAGTGATCAAACCAAAATTATGGCAAAATTTCTGTTTTTCCGTTTGCTTAGTGTTCTGGATCTTTATCACTAATTCAACCCCAAACTCTCCTCTGTATTCTGTAACTCCACCCTCAAAACGTTCAAATATCAGCTATGGGATCATCACCTCTTATCAAGGATCCTTTCCTGTATCCTCCTGATCGTGCCTCCCTCTTAAATCTACTGGTATTTGCCATTTTAGAAATCTAACTACAACTTAAAATGCCTATTTATTTATCTTAAAATAACAAGGAGCCCATTATATGTTGGCATATGTGACATACCTTAAGAAATACACCTATTTACCCAAATAAAAAAATGTAATGAGAAGATGAACATTGTTCTACGTTTTCACAAATATCTTTTATGCCTGGTGTACATTAAGTTACGTGGCTTATGTCTGGTTATGTTGTTTCTGTTGTCTATATGGATGTATGTAGTTGGTAAATGGAGGGCTATTTTAATAGCCTTTCCAGATAATTGGGAACATTCTTCTTGGATACTGTACTAAAAATTGACAAGTGGTGGTCACTTAAAGGTTCACAGAAACGAGCAATCTGAAACTGCGTTAATCCAGGCTTATTACTCTGCTATACTAAAATCCATTAGGCTCCCTTGCACTTAGAATGGATATTATTACAAGATTCTGTAAGAATGCATAGGTCATTGGAAAATGTCTGTTTACTGAATTATATGTATCTTCCAGATGCTGATATACTCTGTTACACAATATCCAAAAAAATCACATTTGTTAATTTCACCATTAATCTTATCAGGAAGTCTTTGAGTCATGGATAGGTGATTGGATAAAGATTTTTGTACACACACACACACACACACACACACACACACACACAGGAATATTACTCAACCATAAAAAAGAATGAGATCTTTCCTCTGCAACAAGGATGGACCTAGACGACATTATGCTAAGTGAAGTAAGTCAGACACAGAAAGACAAGTACCATACGATTTCACTTATATGTACAAACAAAAGCAGAAACAGACCTATAAATACGGAAGATAAAGTGATGGTTGTAGGGTGGGGTATGGGCAAAACGGGTGAAGGGGAGTGGGAGACACAGGCTTCTAGTTATGGAATGAAAAAGTCACGGGCTGAAAGGTACAACATAGAGAATACAGTCAATGGTATTGTCGTGATGTTGTATGGTGACAGATCGTGACTTGAGCCCAAGGCACATGCTTAACCGACTGAGCCACCCAGGCACCTGCATGAAGGACAGTCGTAAGTGGAAATGTGGTTTAAAAAATTTCCGAACGTGTGATGATGGAGAATATAATGACTCATATAGTTTGGTGCCACTGCCTTGATTCGCGCAAACATGCCAGCAGTTTCACTCATCAGAGCAAATGCCGACCCAGTGAAAATGGCAAATAATGTCTGACTGTTCTATAAAAATAGTTTTGATCTCATGGACCCAGAGAAAGGGTTTTGGAGATACCACTGGTCCATGGAGGACCCTTGGAAAACTGCTGTCACAGGTGATCTCAAACAAAATAAATCAAGTAGAAGCAAAAGAAGAAAGGCATGATATGGAAATAAATATTACCAAACACCCACTGCCTTCCCAGTAGAACGGCATCTTTTGCATCAAGTCTTGTCAAATGATTCAACTCTTTAACTTACATGTGCACGTAAGTTTGATTTAAAAACTGATAAAAGATGAACCTGGTTGAAAAATTTAAGCATTCTAGGTAACTGAAGCCTTCTTCCAAAGCCTACTTTATTGCTTTAAATACTCAAGAGACTGGAAAAACTCCTTCCCAAGGATAAACACGGTTGTATACCATGACCTTGAAAAGTGATTTCATTTTTCATGTTGATAGAATACAGGCCATTGCTCTTTGTCAGCCAATTCTAGTAATAAAGATGGATAAATTATACTTCAGTCCATTCTGTCAGAAGAGTTGTACGTTTGTGTGTTTGTGTGAACGTGTGTCCATGAAGATGAGCTTTTTCAAGAGTGGACACAGGGAGAACGCTTGAGTTATTCAACGCTAGACGTAAGAGAAACAACTTCCTCTTCCTTCCAAATTCCATGGCCTCCCTTGGAATGAGCTTTCGTGCCAACTGCAAGGCTGACTTACAAGGTCCCCCTAGCAGACCCCAGGGCCACTGCCTCCCCAATGTTCGCGGTCCCAGAGTCCCTCACAAGAGACAGGCATGCCGGGCACGTTAACATACCTCAAACACCCACAGGGCTTTGCAGCCGGGGGTTCGAGGGTCAGAACCCACCCATCAACTGGATACCTTCCCTCCTGGAACATACAGACTCAGAGCGGCGTTCCTAATAGAAATACAATTCCAGACAAACTGGAGGTGAAGGTCAGGTTTAACTGAAGGCTTGGATTCCTTTCCCTTACAAAGTACACTTGAGCACCAACTCTCCACGAAGACTCAGCTTCCCTTCTCTCCAGGGAAGACGGGAGACATGTGGAAGGAACAGGGGTCACACTTGGTCACACTCCTGCTTATGGTGAAAATGGGCTGGACCAGATTCATTAACATGGTCGTCATCGTGGCAATTTTCAAACCCAGCAACACCTGCTAACACCATCATATGTGCAAGGAGGTAGCAGGGGCAGGGTGGGGGACATGGTGAGAGCATGGGGAGAGCAAATCTGGGCAAAGCGGGACTATGACATTTCTGTGGCTAGTCACTGAAGGTAACCAGCTTGTCCTCAGCGAGCTAAAGCGCTGATTCTAATAGTCTCTTTAATCACACTTTTCAAGGAACACTATGTTTCAATTTGAGCTGCTCTCTACAATTTTCTTCTTCCAAAGTATCGATCCAGAGAGAAAGTTGTCATGTAAACCTTCCCAGAAAGTGGTTTTTCTGTACCACAGCAAAGAACCCCAGTAGGTTCATCTCATGGATCTCAGGCACGGGAGTCCCCAGGTCACTCCTGGAAACGCGTCCAGTCTCACAGAGATGGGCACCAAAGAATCACCTGGACAAGAGACAACAGACCCGCCGCTCGGTTTCTGAACGGAGAGGTGGGGCCAGAGGACCTTTTAGCTCAGGGTTGCAAAATGGCCTCTTCTGGCCTCAAAAATATTAATACATATTATGCCCAAGTTGGTAATGCCGTCCAGAACCCGTAACATTTCCTGGGTGAGCAGCTGGGTCAAAGTGGGTGAGGGAGGTTAGCGGACTTGGCACCCTTCCCAGAAACCACTTTCTGGGAAGGTTTACACACCCCGTGTTTGGGTCCTTACCAACGGACCGGTGGCCAGTGACACCCTGGGTATGTGCAGGACAGCCCAGCCTGCTGCTATCATCATGCATACAATGGAAGCAGAAAGAGATTTTTAAAGGTGGAATCAAGAGCTGGACTGGCTAAGGCAGCCTCTACTTCATCCAGTAACACAGTATTTGCTATTTATTTCTGGGTTATGAGTCATCCAAACGGTCCATCCAATTCACAGCTTTCTAAGTAAGGGAGGTGAAATACATTTTTCTGGATTCCTGGAGGGAATGTGTATCTGGCTTCTGCTCTATTAGATTCTGGCTTCTGCCCCGGCACCGACCCCAGCTGGACCCACACCAGAGAGCCACGCTCAGGGAGACCCCCTGAAGGGATCTTTCCTCATCTTTACTTCCCAGCTCCTGACCCTGGACACGGTGGCATCTTGAAACCCCGAAAGAACGAAAATACTGACTCGAGTACATTCTCCAGCTGAACTGTTTTTGTTTTCCCAGGATCTGAGAGTCATAGGCAAGGCTGGGGAGATTATCCATCACTTATCTTATCAATGGGTGGCTTTAAAAAGAGGTTGTTTCAAGGAGGAACAATGCTAAGTCGGGTCGTCGGGATCCCCATGACCCGTGCGGTCTTTATGGACAGGGTGGGGGAAGGGGCCAAGATTCTTCTGCAAGGTGGGTGGTCAGAGTCCAGTTCAGCTGGGCATCAGGCTCTCCTGAGTCCCCCACCTAGTAGCCTGGGTCATAGCTCCCACCTACCACCAAGGACACCAGAGTCACAGACGCCCTCCCTTCCCCTACACATGGGGACACAGTAGCGCAGGTAGAGGAGAGCCCATCTTCCCATAACTGGAAGAGCCCATCCTCCCCCGGTAACTTCCTAGAACAAGACACACTGAAAACAGGCACAGTGTGCTTCATTTCTATTCCCAGGCACTAGCACGGTGCCCGGCTCAAAAAAATGTTTGCCGAAGGGATGAGTACACGGATGGCTGTGTAAGGTATGGGGTGACACAGTCAAGCTGCTTTCGCTGTCGAGATACTGAAAAGACACAATGGCCCAGTGGAGAAGATGTTGAATTCGAGTCAGAAGGGTTGGGTCTCGGAAGCATTAATTGCCCAACTGGCTCTTGCTTCCCTTACTTGCCTAGCCTCATCCGTCCCCGCCACCAGCACCCAATGCGGCCTTGCCTCCAACCCCCAGTCTCGAAGTCTACAGCTGTCTCCGGACCCAAGGGCCCAGCAGCTCACCACCCTTGTGGCAGCCAACACAGGCCGAGGGCCACCCCAGCCCACCAATCCTTAAGGCCTTCAGCCTTATCCTAAATATCTGTGCAATCTGTGCACCCTTCACCCAAGCCCTCTGCTTGCTACCCCTCACCACTGCCCATACCAGCGGCCCCCACTTTCCTATTTGCGGCAGCAGGCGCCGCCCACCACCTGCCTGAGTCCTGTTTGCAGACAGTTTCTCCCTGCCTCGGACAGTGGAGGGGTGAAGCCCACTCTGCCCATTTTCCCGCTCTTCTCCAGCTCCCAGCACACCTTTCCATGACACCCCGAGCCTCTAGGTCTCTGCTTCTCCTTCATCTTCTTGGAAGCTCTCCGCTAAGACACCTTAGCAGGGGTGTTAGATTCTGGGTGCTACAATGTATGGGTGCCCCAGAGTGCCAGAGTGTGCAAATGCTTGCTTCAATGAAGCTGCGTGTGCTTACCATGTATGTGCACCCGGTGGCTGATGTTTGGATAGATGGTACACTAGCCACGCGTAGACCTTATTAGATATTTAATGAGTAGTTACTGTAATTAACACATTCACACCAATTAACCCCAAAGGCTGCATTGGTTTGTTTACCGCTTAGACTATGATATAGTTGGAACTCAGCAGCCCCTTAGAAGAGGTCGAAGGTTTGCAACGTTTCAATAAGTGACTTTCTTGTTAATTGCTCTACTTTTGTTCCCACGGCCTTTTCTGCCAAATCTTGGGCATCAGCTCCTCACAGTGATGGAATGGACTGATTTTCCTTGTAGGTCCTTGGATTTCCTTTGCCTCCCCACCTCGGAGAGGCGAATAAACCGTGACAAATTCAGAGCAGAGGGGTAGAATGCGGGGAAAGGTATGAGCAATTGTGGGATCAAAGATTAGGTATTAGAACTCGCTGGAGGCGATTGCACAATCTAAAATAAAAAAGACAGAAAGAGTGTGTGGGAAAGAGGGGATGGGGGTAAGAGGCTCGAGGTGAATTTGAGCAGCCCTAGTCTGGGACCTGCTGAACACTCACACTCAGGTAAGAACTTCTTCACTGAACTTCCTCACTGTTCACTGTTCACGTAAAACTTATATCGTGACCTTGTAGAAAAGTTATCGACCAAACTTCTTAATCCTAACAAATAACTAAGTCAATGCTCCACAAAACACCCGTTGGCTAATTTCTGCAGAGTCCGGAAACGTGGGGTTCCCGCATGCGGGGTGGTGTCCATTTCTGCACACTCATGCCTCAGTTTCCCCACCATGACAACCACCGGCGGACCTCACAGGACCGTGACAAAGCCGCACGGCACAAACACACAGGAAGTGCTAAGTGTGCTGCCCGCAGACAGCGTGCGGCCAGCAGGCATGAGCTGTAATTATTACTTTCATGACCGAGACACAGTGATGATATTCACCGGCGGCTCCCCGGGCCGAGAGCCAGGGCACCAGAGACAGACAAAGCCCGAGGCGGGGGGAAGAGCATATCATAGGGGAGTGAACCGGGAGAGGCTCAGTGGGGTCTGCTCACAGGCTGACGACGCAGAGGGCAGCCCGGGAACCTCAGGCTTCGCCCCTGCAGCTGGAGAAACGGCCCGAGCTCACGATGGCAGTGGTGGGAGTGGAGCGCAATGAAGACACTCCCTTCGCTCGGGCTCTTCCCTGCACGGGGCTGCGTTCAAGACACTCATCACGATGGGCGCCTGGGGGGCTCCGTCGGCTCAGGTCATGATCTTAGGGTCCTGGGATCGAGCCCCGCATTGAGCTCCCTGCTCAGTGGGGCGCCTGCTTCTCCCTCTGCCTGCCGCTCCCCCTGCCTGTGCTCTCTCTTTCTTTCCTGCTATCTCTATCGCTGTCTCTTGTCTCTCTCTCAAATAAATAAATAAAACCTTAAAATTTTAAAAAAAGCTACTCATCACGAGAGGACTGCCAAAACTGAGCTGCACACCCTCAGGCATAAGGGAGGGCCTCCGCCTTGGGGGTTCACCCTGTGTCCGGGCTGGGTGCATTGTTCCAGTGGGCAAATGTCACCTTTCAGCGTGCCGTGTGGCTGCCGGATGCTAGAGAACCATGCTGTGCACGAGCAGCCGTGCGCGTTGGGCTTCGCGGAATTTCTCAGTATGCAATCTCACTTTGCAACTGTGTGTGTATGTGTGCTTGTGCGTGTGCAAAATTGCATTTAAGGCCAATGCTTAGAATTCAAAAATAAATTTTAGGATGAACTAACCGACTCCTCAAACCAGTCTGAGGGACAGACACTCCAGGGCGGATCTCCACATTCTGTGGTCAGAATGTTCCTCAGCTAATCGGCGGATCGGGGGGCCCCCTCCACGGGGCCAGAACAGAGTTCCATTTTCACTGAGATCGGTTCAAGTCCTTTTGAAAGGATATGTGTGAAGACACTGAATTTGAACATATATCACTCTGTGAAATTAAACCCATATGATGGACAAGGAAATGGCTCTTTTCTTTTCTTAATCTTAGGGAATTAATTTATGATGAGATTCTAAATACGGGTCCAGTCTCCCTCTTAGGAGAGCCGAAGTAGGTCTCACTAGAGGGCAGCATTGCTCACCCAGCCTTTTCTGTTTGGGGTGGTTTTTTGTTGTTGTTGTTTTTTTGCCCATTTTTGTCTCTAGCTTTGTCCCCACTGCCTCCCCACCTCCCAGAGAGAAGATGTGACACGGAAGGTTTATCTGCCCCACCATGCAGAGCAATAAAACAGGAGACCTGACTTGGAAATCCTGGTGACCCAGAACTGCCCGAAAGCCGTGTTCGTCGGGTGTGCGGTGGGTGTCCCTCCCTGGGGCGGCTGCACGTTCGAGCAATCCGAGACCTGGCCCCTGCCCTCGGCAGGGTGGTGAGGGGCAGGGACACGTGTGCAGGAAACGGGTGTTTGAATCCCAGCTCTGGCATTTCCTAGCCGCGTGACCTTGGGCAGGTCACTTGACATTTCCGGGCTTCCGTCTGTAATCTGTAATTCCCGGGGGCGCGGCCCGCCATTCTGCTTCCATTGGTCTCTGAGGTCTGGGTGCTTTCATGAAAAGGGAGCACGTCTCGAGCGGACTCATGGGCTGCATTCTCCCAGCCTAATCCTCGGGAACAGGGGACAGCCAACCTTGCTAATAAAGGTGGAAATGGTCACCATCGGATTGGCTCAGACGGGTCATGTAGTTCCAAAACTGGTTACAGCCTTGAATGCAGATGTGGGTTTGCTTCTCAAATGGTACCTTCTTTCTCCCCAGGGTCATCCCCGGGGGCCTCAGATAAGCTGCTGAAGGGACCTATTAACCCTTTGAGGCCCCTGCTGCAGCAGTCATGCCCTAAAAGCTCTCCAAAGTCCTAAAAATGGTGACTAATTTGTGTTCTGAACACCCAGATGACTTCCTGGGAATGAGTGAGGCACATGAAATACATGACTCCGTAACCAATCCCCACAAATACCCCTGTAAGATCGAGGCACGCCAATTTGTCATGCTAAAGATGGTCAGCAGGGCCAAATCTTAATTTGAAGGCAATTAGGTGGGTGCTTCGGGTGGGGCAGGTAAGGCGGAGACTTCAATTTTCCAATTTATTGGTGATTCCAAATTCTATCATAATTGTAAAAGAAAGAATCTTATTTTATAAATAGATAAGTAAATAAAAAGAAACCACCCGTATTAACAATTGTATGTTACCGCGCATATATAAATAGCAAGAATGAGGGTCCCCCGGTGGGCTCACCCAGTTCAATGTCTGCCTTCGGCTCAGGTCATGATCTTGGGGTCCTGGGATCAAGTCCCGCAGCAGACTCCCTGCTCAGCGGGAAGTTGCTTGTCCCTCTGCCCCTCCCCCTGCTTATGCTCTTTCTTTCTCAAATAAATAAAATCTTAAAAACAAACAAACAAACAAACAAAAACAAGAATGAAAGCCCTGAGTATTCTATTTCAAAGTGTTTGTCCAGTAGGAACCATGATCTACCCCTGAATTACTCGGTATTTCAAATTAACTCCAAATAATGAGGATTTACTCTTTTGGGGTTAGTCTAAATGCTACCTCTTCTAGTCTGTAGGCTTATAAATGATCCAAGCCTCCATGTGGCCTCCCCCGCTTCCTTATAAAGGTCTTCAAATACAAATTAGACTGGTCCATGGGCCTTTTAATATTTTACCAGTTGATTCCCTCCCGGAGGGAGGAGATCATTCCTCTTAGGCTCTGACTTTCTCGCGTCAGCCATGGTGCCCATATGGAAAGCTGGGGTTTGGTACAGACGGCTGATGTTGTCTGAGTCGGTGAGTGCCACGTCATTCATGTGTTTGGTATCCATTGGGTCTTGTTTCCTCATCTGGTTCTCATAATGGAAGAGCAGACCCTGATTCCATTCAGTCTTGAGTCTTGAACCTGAGCTGGCTGAAGGAACTGAGGGTCCCCATGCGTCAGACACAGCCCATCCTCTCATATCGTGTCCATCTCAGCTGTGCACCCGAGGGCTTGGCCGAGGAGAAAACCCAGACACAGGACAGCCAGGAAGCCTGCTGCATAGAGGTCACCCCACACAGTCAGCAAGGACGTTGGGCTTTTATTTCTGGAGCATGAGCAGCAAATCTAGCGTGACCCAACGCTAGTGCCTCATTGTTTGAGACTTGGATAAAATCATTGATAAGTATCAACCTCAGACTTTTCCCAAAAACTCTAATGACTTTGTCATTAAAACAAGAAAAGAAAAGGTAGTGCCTGCCCTTACTCCCTTGACCAGTTCCCTGTGGCCGATGGGTGTTGGAGCCCTTTTCCTTGACTCCATAAAGAATGCAAATACGTAGCCCGAGGAACCAGGGCTGGGGACACTGGCTCTGATGAGGGTGGATGTGGGAAGCTATTTAAAAAACAGGTAACTGTGAAAATCCAGGGTCCCAGGGAATCTTCTCTCTGACCACAGTTCTCAGCTCCGCCCTCCGCCCCAACGCAGCCCAGGGAGAGCTGGAGGAAGAGGAAAGGCAGTCCCGGAGGCCCGGAGACAATCGTCCCCACGTCCGCCCCTTCTCACCTCCCCCACCCCCTGGAGAATGGGAGGTGTAACTAAAAAATACTTTTTTTCGGGGCACAGGACCTTACCCACTATTTCTAGCCTCCTTCTGGGGCCTAGAAATACTTCTAGAAAAAAGAAAAATACAGATCATGCTACCAGTTGAACCCAAACCACCAGCTGGGTCTGAGCAAAAGGCCTGGAAGCCCTCCGGCAGGGTCAGAGGAGGTCCCCGACGGACACTGACCCCCCCACCCCGGCAGCGCCCCCGGAAGTGCTGTTCAAAATCACACCTGGGGTTGGGACAGCGCAAATGGACTCGGAGAGTTTCATAAGCCCCGAAGAAGCGGTGATTCCCACAAGCCTGCATCCGGAAATTGGTCACTCGAGCTGGTCTCCGTGAACGGTCTCTTCGCCAGCTCGCGAGGGGGTCTACGGGCACGACTCCTCACTGCCTCTCTTGGCTGTTCTTTTTGTAAAAGATTTTATTTATTTACTTACAGATTTATTTAGAGCGAGCGGGGAGAAGGGCAGATGGAGAAGAAGAGAGGGAGAATCTCCAGCAAGTTCCATGCTCAACTCGGAGCCCCATGTGGGACTCGATCCCAAGACCCTGGGATCATGACCTGAGCTGAAACCAAGAGCTGGATGGTCAACCGACTGAGCCAGGAGCTCCTGCCTCTTTTTGCTTTACCCTTTGTATCTGCACCTTTTTTACTCTCCAAATGAAGGACAAAGGACCTGAACAGGGCTCCCTTGCTGCTGACCCTGTAACCCCGGGCACCTGTTCTTCTTCCCCCAGCGACTCAGCTTGAAAGGGACATGGCAGCCCAGACCCCCAAGCCCTGGGTCCTCCGCTCAGCCATCCTTCTATCCATCTGTCACTTGTCTGTAGTGGCTGCACAGTGGCCCCCCCCAAGTCCACTCAGAACTCATGATCTCTGCCTTTATGTGGAACTGGGTCTTGGTACATGCAATTAGTTAAGGATTGAGAGGAGGCTGTACTAAATTAGGGTGGGCCCTTAATCCAATGACTGGGGTCCTTATAATAAAAGAGAGACCCCAGAGGAGAAGTCGGGGGGGGGGGAAGGCAGAGACTAGAGCAACGCAGCCACAAACCAAAGGACTCCTGCAGCCACCTGGACACTGGAAGAAACAAGGGAGGGCTCCTCCCTGGAATCTTTGGAGGGAATACAACCCCACCTTGATCTGGGACTTCAAGCCTCCCAAACCATGACAGAATACGGTTTCCGTTGTTTGAAGCTGCCTCATTTGTGGTAGTTTCTGATGGCAGCTTTAGGAAACTGATACACTATTGGTCTCTAATCTATCATCTGTCACCTACCACGGTCACCATTCCCACTGTCCATGAACTATTCTTTTTTTTTTTTTTTAAGATTTTATTTATTTATTTGACAGAGAGAGACCAAGCAGGCAGAGAGGCAGGCAGAGAGAGAGAGAGAGAGGAGGAAGCAGGCTCCCTGCCAAGCAGAGAGCCCGATGCAGGGATTTGATCCCAGGACCCTGAGATCATGACCTGAGCCAAAGGCAGAGGCTTAACCCACTGAGCCACCCAGGCGCCCCTGAACTGTTCTTTATAGCTGGGGTTCTTGACCCCCGGCAGCTCAAACCCAGGCCTGGGTGCCGTCCCCACATCTTCTGATTCACTTGGTCTGGGCTGTGGCTCAGGGACTGGTGGTTCATCGAAGCTGTCTCTTCTGTCCCTAAACCGCTCTGGCTCTGATCGTCCTGCCTCCTCCTTACAAGGACCTTTGCCGTAACATTGGACCCACCCCGATAATCCAGAGCGATCTCCCCCCAAATCCTTAATGTCATCATATCTGCCAAACCCCCCTTCCTATGTAAGGGAATATATCCACAAACTTGTTTTTCTAGGTATTAGGATGTGAACATCTTGGGGGGGCGGGGGGAGGACACATCCCGCGTATGTCACCAAGTAAGAGAGCAGTTTTGGAAATTTCCTGCTGACCTTCTGGGTGTTTGCTTCAGACCACACCCCTGCCCACATCCAGGAGACAGGACGACCTTCTCAGAATGCCACCCTGAGCTCACGGCCTTCAGAAACTCTCTGTCCACGACTGAATATACAAACAGCTTCCTTTTTTGTGTGTCGTTTGTCAGAAAGCATAAAGATAAGTAATACCGCTCTGACCATCTATAAACAGGCGGAAGCAAAAACCTAGCATGTTTTTAAAAAAATCGTTCTGATGTCAGAATTTGCCAAAGGGTGACATCTCACGCTATTGCCCTCGCTGGGCAGAAGGAGCAAGAAATGGGCAGCTAGTGGACAGCAGGGTGAGCCCGAGCAGGGCGCTGTGCGTAGTTCAGGGCGGGTAAAGAACATGAATGAGAATCCTCTGCTCCCGACTGGCTACAGAGCTGCACCCCACTGGCCTGCAGGAAGAGGTTCAGCAGGAAGGAGCACCAGTCCACCTCCGCCCCCAGGCTCAGCTACGCGAGAACATGGGCTCCTGGTTTCCATGAACGCTTCAGAAGGAAAGCCTCTGAGTCCTAGGGTCCTAGCGAGCAGAAACTTGCTTTCCTCTTGCAGAGGCACAGGGAAGTCCTCTGTAAAAACACCAGGATGCCTGGGTGCCTCAGTCTGATAAGCATCTGCATGCAGCTCAGGTCATGATCTTGGGGTTCTGGGATCGAGCCCCAAGTCAGGCTCCCTGCTCAGCGGGGAGTCTGCTTTTCCCTCTGCCTCTGCCTGCTGCTCCCCCTGCCCACACTCTCTCTCAAATAAAAAAGAAAGAAAAGAAAAGAACAGGAAGGGAGGAAGGGAGAAAGAGAGAAAGCAAGCAAGCAAGCAGACAGACCAGCCCCACATCCTCCCAAGGCTTCTGGCAAAGAGTATTGTAGAGGTCTTAGGCTCAGCAGACCTTGACTCCCTTCTAGGCTGGTGTCACTTTGCACTCCTCTTGCCCATGACCTAAAATGTAGATTCCAATAACGCCTGTGCTTACAAGGCATTATCAATTTCTAGAGCTATAATAGAGGTAATCCCACATGACTTCAGCCAGAGCTCAGTCTACCATTGTCTGACATCAATTCCAATGGATGCTTTTTGAGAAAGCAGGATAATTTTTACCAAAGACATATTCCTTTGACTCAAGGAATGCATGGCAAATACTTCATCACATTAATAATCTGTTATGGATTTACGACTCATGTATTAATCTAAGATCACCTTAAAATTTTCTTGGCATGTCCTCTTTATCGGAGTGTCTTGAAATAAAATTCTTCTGTCTCTTCGAATGCACCTACATTGAGTGTGACATCAAATGCCCCCTGGATTCTTTGCACAGCATCCGAGAATTTACTAAATATCATTAAGATATTTCAGGTTAAAGATCTGCTTGATGTCAATTAACCGGTTGGTTTCCACCAAAAATCTTGGGGTCTTTTGCCTGGAATGTTTTCCTGAACCTAGGGCTGATCACGAGAAGCTCCATTACTGTTCCCCCGAGAGCAACATTTTCTTTAAGGAGCAGCCATTTTTGCATGTGTTAGTTGCTGCGAGGGACATAAGAACAAAAAGCATTCGTGTTCTCCGTGAGTCTGTAATCTAGCCAAAGGGATCCAACCAAGATTCCGGAAACTCTGAACAAAGAACGTGTTATCTCTCATCGGCAGGCTTCTCTTCTGGCGAATGAGGGGATTTGACTAGATCACTGATGCTGGTATCCCTGCCCTAGGGTTCATAAAATATTTTCCTATTCTTAACTCTGCTATCCAACCACCTAACAGGGTAGGGGTTCCATAGGTAAGGAAATAAATTAAGATGTTAAGTTACTAAGCTGAAGTTCAATGAGTGTTGGAGCCACGGACTTGATCCCTTGGTGAAAGGGGCTCCAGATTCCCACCGTGATGCCAAAGACGGTGACCGTTCTGCTGGACTCTGTGATTCTGGACTGGAATCCAAACATTCTTTTGTTTCCGAGCGTGATGAGGATACAGTCTTTCCTGCACTTATTTCCCAAAATGAAGAGAAATCAGGCAAAAGCAGCTGCCGTTCAAAAACATGAAGTTATAAAGTCATGTCTTTTTAAAATTAAAACCCAGGTGGTCCATGGAAGGTTCTAGAATATTTTCTGCTTCCCCTATTAAATATATAGACTGTTAACTGTCTACAAGCTCATCGAAGAAAGTCTCTCCAGGAAATTGAAGCTTGCTTCTTGAAGACTGTGGGTTACCGGGGGCTGGAGGGAGTTTGAGGGACCTCTGTCGGACCCATGTGAAGGATTCCCCGTCGCTGTTGGGAAGCCTGTCCCCGTCTCTGTCATCCTCCCTGCACTGAAATGGCAGACGGTCAGCGTCCTCCTCAGCCTCCTCCTCTCCCTCATTTCCGCAGGCCCCGGGTCCGTGGGTGTGGAGCAGAACTGTCAGCGGCAACAAAGCCTAGATGCTTCTCTGCTCAGAGAACGGCTCTGGCACCAGTCCAGAGGGCTCTCCGCTCCGTGGGGAGGGGAGTGGGAGTGCGGGTGGGCAGGAAAAGTGAGGTCAGCTTTCAGGGCAGTCAACCGTCTCTGCTGAGCTAGCTAGACTGTGAGCTGAAGGGTATTTCCTGCAGGGAGATGTCCACAGCAGGAGACGTTCAGTCTGGCCAGACCCGGGTCACCCCGCCCAGGGCATCGGGATGACACAGTCACGACACCGGGACGCTGATTTGCAGCCAGGCACCGAACGGCTTTATCCCAGATGGATTCCCTTAGATCCCTTTATCAACCCGGGGGAAAGGCATGAATCAGTCTGTCCTGGAGTTGGAGGGGAGCCATCCAACGTACCCGGGAAAATCTCAAATGGGTGGCTCGTGGGAATCACCTCTAGACCACAGCAACCCGCCCTTGGCCGCGGGCTGGACCGCAAGCCCTTCCGTGCGCTCTCAGAGCAAGCTGGGATGCACCCCTGCCTTCACCTCCCTGGCACATACCGAGCGGTTCACCTGCCTCATCCCCTGAGGGCCCCAGGACCCAAGGCAGGAGCCCCACCAACAGCCCGCAGAGCGCCCGGGCTTGATTAGAGGCTAATACACCTTTGTTACTGTCCCAGAGATTCTGTCTCATCAGAGGCGGAGGGAAGAGAGAAGCAGAAAGAATCAGAGCACAGATGACAGAAATGCACCCATAATCCTCGAACCTGCGTGTAGACGGCAGCTTCATGGGCCCCGCTCCCGCCGCCCCACCCATCCTAACCTCCCCAGCACTCCGACCCTTTCACACGAGGTCGCCAGCATCCAGTCCCTCTGTCCCTGCTCATTCGTGCCGGGTGCTGGCTGGGTCTTCCAGCTAACACCGGATCTATGTTTCAAGGGCCCCGGGGCCCCGGGGAGGTGAAACATGAGTTGTCTGAGTAACACGAGTACGTGGCTAGCACAGCCCGGGAGGTGTGGAAAACACGACCTGGGCAGAAGAATGCGTCCGGGAGCGTTTTATTTATAGCAGCGAAAACCTAAACGCTAGTAATTGGCGCTTGGTTGTATAAATCGGGCCATGCTCAGATAATGGATCGTATTTATATAAGGGCGTATTATGCTACCATTAAGGGTCATATTTTAGGAAACTATTTAATGGCACGGGAAAATGCACCCAGTGTATTAAGCGGAAAGCAGATGACAGAATTAAACAACATTGCCATTTCATAAATGGTGCTCCCTTAAAATAGTAGGAGGACAGGCACCCACTGTTAGAGAGTCTATTTCTGGGTGTGGTTGACTTTTAAAGTCTTACTTGGACTTTTTTGTATATTTTGTTTGTGATTTTACAGTAACCTTCTGACTTTTTGTAGTTTCCAAAATAAAGTATTTAAAATCTTAAGCAGAGAAGGCATGTGATTCAGCAATGGAAGGGGGCAAGGGAATTCAGGTCCGGGACAGTTATGTTCCAGCATTGGACTGGGAAGCCCTGTCGGGGTGCTGTTGGCCCATCGCCAGATTTATGCCACCGCCCAGAACATTCCAGCCAAAAGGAAAGGGGCAGGTAGGCCCCTGGAGGTCAGGATAGGAGTGGTTTTCTTTGGTATGCCACGCCTGAAAAGGAGCCAGTTCTGGGGAGGAGGTTGATCGAAGACTGTTCTGGGATATGGTGGTAAAGTCGGGAGCGGCCGAGGGAGGGAAACCGCTCCCCAAGCAGGGGCAAGCTGGTGCTGGCTCTCTTACCGACTACAGGGCCGCAGGTACCTCCATTTCCCTGTCCACAAAAGGAAGATGCTACATCTGTCCTTCCCACTCACGGTCCTACTGTGAGGTTACGAAAATGACGTGTACGCTGCATTTCGTAAACTCCAAGGCACCCACCCGGTAATGAACGTGGGCAACCCAAGAATGCTAACTTCTCAAGACACCGATCCAGGCTGCCCACATTGCTTCACAGATCAAGAGTAGCCAACTATGCTCTAGAAAAGTCACCAGGAGTTGGATCATCAGCCGCATTTACCTACCTTTATGTTTCCCCGTATCGTTGCCGCTTGTAACAAAAACCATGTCGTGTTTGCTCAGCTTGCTTCCCTTCTGTCCCGGACACACGGACAGACTGGCTTTCCCAGCCTCCCCAGTGGGAAAGGGAGGCCAAACCCCTGGACTCCAGCTGGAAGTGCCCTGTGCCCCTGCCAGGCTGGGCTCCCCTCTCCACTCCCATGTCGCCCCCGTGAGATTCTCCACAATCTCTCTGCTTCCCTCGTTTCTTGGCCTCTTGTGCAATAACTGGTGGCAGACTCTGAGGCCTCTGGAAAATGGTGACACAGAGAGGAGTAGAAGATCATGCAGCAAACACCCAGCACAGCAGGAACATGTGTAAGAAATACCCTGAGATCATCTGTTCCACCCCAGCTAGCCTCCCTGACTAGCACAGTCCATGACCATGGCCACCTCTCCATGCCACAGCAACTCTCAACGCTTTCCGCGGCTTCCCACATACCCAGTGCAGGAGACACAGACACATATGGTAAACCCAACCCTTATCCAACAGAAAACTCACCCAAGAGAAATCAAGACAATTTTTTTTTTTAATCCTTGGCAGATTTAGGACCTGCTCTCATTTCTTTAGGGAAACTTGGGACTTTGTGCTCATTTCAATAACTGCAAAGAGATAATAAGAAAATGGGAAGACACTTTTGGTAATGTCATCCCAACCGTATTTCAAGTGAGTTGCAAAGAGAAAAGGGTTCTGGTCCATCAAAGCGAAAGAGGTTAGGAAGGGAGTCCACACCTCTTCTGGAAGGTCCAGACAGTTGAAGCAGAGAGCTAGAGGGATCACTGGTCCCTCAGATATTTTCTCTTTATTTAGCTATGTCCAGTGAGGTCGCCTGGGGACATTAGGCTCTGAGTTGGGAAGTTCCCAGAAGGAAAAGGGCAAAGGCAGGAAGTGCTGCCATGTCTCTGTTTTGACTCCAACCCAACTTACTCTAATTTGTTCAGAGGCCACTTACCTGGTATGGGTACAGGGTGACCCCATTGGTCCTCGACAGGGACCAGGTGCCGTCCAGGTACTGGTGAGCCTGAATGGCCACTGAGTTGAGGATGTTTCCATTGCTGGGACTGGTGGCCATCTGGAGGCTGACCTTGGCCTGGTGGGTTGGGGACCCACTCTTCTTCTCGGCCCCATTGCTGACCCCAAGGCTGTTGGGTTTGCTGCTATGCCTGTTGTTGACAAAGGCTGTGTAGTTGGAGGAGGCATAGGGGGCAGGCACAAAGGCCCACTCTCTGGGCTGCTGGAGCCCACCCACGTGCCGGGGTCCCACCAGGGTGGGGATATTGGAGAGAGGCGGGGGCGAGCCAGGGGAGCCATCATAATGCTCGCTGCCCGCTGCCTGCTCCAAGGTCAGCACCATCTGGATGGCCTCCTGCTTCAACTGGTTCAGGTGCGTAGCACAAACGTCACAGCGATTGTCCTTGTCATTCCAAGCCTTCCGGATGGTGTTGGGGACTTGGAGCTTGTCGTGAATCACAGCCGAGAAAGCAGGGTCCTAGAGAACACACAAGAGAAAAAAACAGGAGAACCTATCACTCAAGGCCGGGAAGCGCAATTCACACAAGAGCGAGGCCCTAGATGAAGTCAGAGTGGGACTGTCTGGTAGACAGCCAACAGAAACGAGCAGCCAGACTGCCAGGACAGCCTCTGGTGGACAAACACAGGTGACGGATATAAGATCATGATGTGCAGACATTAAGGAAAAACTTTTAAAAACGATCTCTAAGCCTCCTCCTCACCAGGATGGTCAAATAAGAACATACTGGATTCTTCTTGCGTCCGCTAAGGAATTACAGCAGTACCTGTCCCTCCCCAAGGTGTTCACTAAGAAGACACAAATGTTTGTGCAGGTGTGAGGGGGCAGTGCAGTTGTTCTGGACCAAAGCATGGGGTCCCTGGTTCCCTGTGACCCATGGAACTGGAGATTGATGGAGATTCTATTCTAAGAAAGTCTTGGCCTCATTAGTACTGTGTGCTAAGTGCCACTGGAAGAAAACCAAACGGAACAGATTCTGGACCAGAGACCCTGCAGCCTCGCAAGCCTGAAGATTCACTGATTACCATTTGCTCATGGCAAGCTTAGATACATGGAGTCCGATACCCGGACCGACTCAAAGAAAATTGTCTCCTTGGCAATCAGTCCAAGATACCGTTCCCCATAAACTTCATCTACAACGACGATTCAAATTCATTAGTTCAGAAACCCTCATCAAAGAGAAATCAGAAACTGAACCTTTGCAGAGAAACATACCCTAGGAGGATCAACTGGTTACCAGAATATTCGGATATTCTAGTTCCAGCTCTGCTACTAATTAGCTGTGTGACCTTGGGACAAGCTACGTAGCCTCACTGAGACCATCACCCGTCACACAAGGCCATGGCCTCTCCTTGTGAGGTCCTTCCAGCTCTGTGACCCTGGTTGTAGAGAAATTGGAACAAGAGAGTAGTTCTGTGTATTATAGGGACAGAGCCGTATGCCACCTTGGGGGCCTGATCAAACTTCTGAGAGGCAAATAATGGATGAGACTCATCTCTAGGCTTGTTTTCCTCTAGGGCATTAGAAGGATACCTGCTCTTCTGAAACCTACTGTCAGCGTTTATGGGGTGGCCGGGGTTGGCTGGAAGATCCACAGTGGGAGGGCTGTTCGCAATTAGGATCCGTCTTGATTACGGGCCGCAGCATTTTGTTTTGCCTGTTTAACTACCCTGAAGAGCTCCTCAGTGTGCCCTGATTAATTGATTAATAAATCAAGAGGTCTCTTCACACAGCAGCAGCAAGGAGTGGCTTGCGGGACAGAAACTCAAAAGACAGCCGGATAAAATGATGGGAAATAATAGGAGGTCAAGGTTGATCAAGTCTGGTTGAGCAAGTGATGCGAACCGTATGAGACCTGTCTTGTGGTGTCCTTCTCGCTGACAGCTGCTTTGCCCAGAGTCACAGTGCAACTCAAAGCGTGTGGCATCCAAACGGGCCCCTCGCGGACCACGTTCGAGCCGACCGTCACTTCTGTTTTCAGATAAGGAAACTGAGCTCCAGAAGGGTTAAAAGCTTGAACGACACCCAGACTTCTCGACTATTAGCTCATGAAGCGTCATATTCATCCCTGGACTCGTATTTTTTTGCACATAAAGTTTTCACCTTGTCAATCTAGGAAATGTTCATTTATTCAAAAGAAATTTATTTGAGCCTTCATATGCCAAGTTAGAGTTTCCTGCTTTTTCTTTTTGTTTTTAAAAGACTGTATTTACTTATTTGAGAGACAAAGAGAGAGAGAGAGCACAGGCAGGCCAAGGGGCACAGGGAGAGGGAGAAGCAAGCTCCCCGCTGAGCAGGGAATCCAATGTGGGGCTCGATCCCAGGACCCCAAGATCATGACCCAAGCGGAAGGCAGATGCTCAGCTGACTGAGCCCCCCAGATGCCCCCATGTCTCTTCTGTTTTCATATAATACTACATAACGAGAATTTTCCCTTATAGATAAATGTCATTTGAAAATGTGATTTTTAACGACGACACCGTATTTCAGCCTTTAGCTGTTTCAAAGGTCAATTACTTATTCCCACATTCTACGCCATTTTCAACATGGACTTTTAAGTTTAAGGGTTCTGCACCCAAAACATTCTCCCTCTCAGAAATAACAGAAATTATTTGCCCTCCACATCCCCCATGAATTCAAGAAAACACCGAGGATCCTGGTCATGTTTAGAAGGAGGGTTAGGGGAAAGTGAAGGTCATGTTCAGACCTGCCTCTGCCCCCCATCTGTGACTGCTGGAAAGGAACACAGAAAATCCAGTAAGATGATTTTCTGACCACTTTATGGCTCCTTTACTTTTCCAAGGGCATTTTGGGGAAAGGATCATCCCGCCACAACCCCTAAGCACCTCCATCTTCTAACAGACTGTTCTAAGAAATTACAACAAACTCTCTCTTCCCCAGGAAATGGCATCCGAGCCCATGGCCTTCAAGAGCAATCGATACCCCAGTGACTATGAATTCTCTCTCCCTGTCCTCGCTGGGCTTTCTCCAGAATTCTGAGCCTTATATCTCATGCCTTCCTGGAAAACGTCTCCCAGAGAAATACTCTTCACACTGACAAATCAAAATTAATTTTATTTGCCCCTAAACCTATTTGTATCCCAACAGTTACCATCAAAGTTTAAATAGTACCCTTATCCCTTCTGGCGTCCAAGCTGGAAATCTAGAAGGCCGATGGTACCTTCTAAAAGCCTGTGCCTGTCCTTCCACTCCATGCCTCCTGCCATAATAAAGCTGTTAGCACTTCTCACATCACTGTGGTCTCCCCGATTCTAACCTTGACCTTGAAACTGCCCCCCCAAAAAAATATTTTACTAAAAGGCAGCTCTAGTGGTATCTGCTTTCCTATACTTACCCTCTAGACCTCACGTCTGTGGTTTCTGTTTGTAGGACTCTCTCTACTAGACCGCCGTCAGCTCCTTGAGAGGAAATAATCTTCCTTTCCATCTTTAATTCACACCCCCCCAAGGTAGGGCTGGAAAAGTATTTGTGAAATAAATCACTGAATGAAAATAACTCAAGCAAGGCAGAAACAGCCAAGTAACAAAGTTGGCCTGGGCCCACCTCTCGTTTCTTTTGTCTAAGTGAGCTACTCGCCTATTAGACAATTCTTCCAGACCCAATGTTTAATTAGATTTTTCCAACCGTATTGTTCTACCTGGTTCAAAAGCCTCGTGTGTGTCCACCATGATCCGGATGCCCTCCTTTGACCTGACTCTCCCTTCAACTATTAGACTATATCTTCCTTCTCTTAACTCAATACACAATCTCTCACTGTTTTTCCTAAGTTGCCAGAAAAGTAATGTTTATACGCAAAGATTTTGGGGTTTTGTTTGTTTTACCATCGGGCCAGCTCATCAGCAGAAAAACAAGGGAAACCTACATAAAGGAGTAGCCCAGATCGGCAGGACACCCTGGGGCAGCAGAGCTGGACCCCCCGGGAAGCACATGGCACGCTTATTGTCCAAGAGCGGGGTGGGGCGCAGTGCTGGCTTTCGGCACAGGAGTCGGGGCTGCTCCCGAGAGCACAGACCAACCGTGGACCCAGAGCAAGGATGCAGGAATTACTACCCAAGCAGACCATGTGCTAAGGATCCTCATCGCTTTCTGCCTCATTTCATCCTCTGCTCCACCATAAATGCTAACGCCACTTTCGAGGACAGGGGTGTGGGTTTTTTCCATGTAATTTTAGCCAGAAGCGTACTTTGACGGTGTTCCTCCGAAGCCTCTGGGTCTGGGAGGGAGGTGAGGGCTGGAGTCAGTGTCTAACATGTGTCATACAAATTCCCGTTCTTGTTTGCTCCTGGTTTCTTTTTCCAGAGGCCCCTCGTGACAAGCTTGTCCAGATTTAAGCTGTACTTCAAAGGTAGTTTCTTTCCACTTTGTTCTTAGAACTTTCTTCCTCTGTAAACGCTGTCCCAGGAGGCCCAGGATGGCGGGTAGGACTCTGAGAACTGCAGGCAGCTTCCCAGAAGATCAATGGATTTTACCTTCACACTCCTCAGAATCTTTCCAGCGAGAGGTTGTGCTCCCGCCCCCCTCCTCCCCTCCCGACACATTCCTCATCAGTGTTCTTTCTTTCTCAAGAATCTGTGCTCTTCACAGCGGGTCTGTCCCCAAAGGCAGGTGCCCATGTTAATGATCCTTTTTTTTTTGAAGGGAAACAGCAAAATGGAACGTTTGCAAACCCGCAGATAGGAGACCTCAGCGGCGTCTGAACCAAGAAAACACACACTCTCATTCCTACCTAGCTCAATATTCAAATATTTAGACTCACATGCCCCCCAAAGAAGTGGTTCTATTTTTTTGCCCACACCTTGGTAATTTCAGAAGGAGAAACAGCAAGATAATCTGACCACATCCTAATTAGCCAGGGGCAGAAAGGAGAATTTAAATATCTAAAATCTAAGGATGTACTCCAAATGCCGACTAGTGGGTGTAACTTCTTTCTCAGGGTGATGTGGTCCCCCTGTGCTCACCAGCCCCCCAACCTGCTCACCTCACTTTCCATACATCAAGTTCATGCATCCGGGCCTGATGACCCACAGTCCTTCCCAAGTGAGACTTCACTCATCCAGCCCTCTTGTTGAATCTGCCTGGAGCAAGTGACCAGCCGCTAAACATCATGTTCTCTACTCCTGTTGATCACAGAGTCCCCCAGACCCCCAAAGAGGGCATCAGACTACCCTCGAGGGAAGGCTTCCAGGGAAATCAGACTGTGACAAGTGATGACATCTCACTGCCCTGCGTGGTGAGGAGTGACCCCCTTCGCAGGGGCTGCTGTTCTCACTAATGTCATACAAGCTGAAGAGGGTCCGAAGGGTCCCCTGTGTTTGGCACAAGGACACAAGGCTTGTTCTGCAAAGTTAGGGGCTTGCGAGAGGGAGGGAGGCAGAGGGGTGTGGAAGAGAGCTCACAGGGAGTGTGATCATTCGACATCCTTCCAGGTGAGGCCTGAAAGCCAAAGCCAAAACGACAACCACAGCAGGGACAGAAGCTAGCCCTGACATCTCGGGCAGCCAGCATACTGGCTTCATTACCGTTACCGTGAAACCTCCCTCCGGCCCCTGGGGCCGTCTGAACACAAGGCTTGTCATCTCCCTTCCTTGTCTGCTTTGTGAGCCACCGGCACTCCACTCGGTAATGACGATCACACGCGGACACGAATCCTAGCATGTGAGCAAGCATGAATGTGAAGACATGCTGGTAATGAGCTCAAAGAAACCAAAAAAAAAAAAAAAAAAACCAAGAAAAAAAACCCGCCGAGGGAAGAAACATTAAGTGTCAGACCAAAGCTGTTCTACATAAGAAACCAGATTAACCTGGGATGTAGTGACTGGGCCCAGCCGAAGCAGTCCGGCTCAGCATTAGGGCAGGGAGATGCAGGGGCGGGGGGCGGCTTGGGTGGAAATGACTGTGGTCCCCACGGGAGGCTGCTGGGTGCAGGGATGCAATTCACACGGCATGCAATTCACACGGCTGCCTGCAGCAACTGCAGAAAAGCATTGCAGCTCGTAAGACCCTTCTGCTTCAAAACAAAAGGGAGCTTTTAAATTAGAACTTAATACGATTAAGAAGAGTTCACGGGTTGCTTGAAAGAATAGGTATGGTGTCTCCATTAAGACCACAGTCTTTTTTAATCCCCGTGTCTCATCTTCTGTGACTCAATGGAATGGACAGGGTTTGTCCATGCTCTTGGAAACGTTCCCTTACAAGCATGCAAGGTTTGGGCCCCTGGTTTACCATTTCAGAGCTATGAAAAAACCCTCCCCAATCTTCAGTCTCCCTAAATGTAAAAACGGAAACTGAGAATTGTCCCTGTTTTATTGAGCAAGGATTAGTTGCAGTCATATGTGTGAAATGTGGGGTACACAGTCCCGGTACTTGGAAAATGTTAAGTGAAGGCAGTAATTATTATTTTGTTTTTAGATTTTTATTTATTTACTCATCAGAGAGAGAGAGAGCACAAGCAGGAAGAGTGGCAGAGGGAGAAGCAGACTCCTCACTGAGCAGAGAGCCTGATGCAGGACTCGATCCCAGGACCCCGGGATCATGACCCGAACTAAAGGCAGGTGCCTCACCAACTGAGCCACCCAAGTAGTCATTAGCGTCAGTGTCATACTTCTCAGTATCTAATACCACACGTCGCATTTATGAATTTAGTCCTTCAGGTGATGATGATGATGGCAATATGGTGACAATGATCTCGGGGCTTCCTTTCACCAAGGAGGATTTAGCAAACACCTTTGGAATTAAGAGCTGAGGACATGACAAAGATGAGGACATACGGTCTTCAGTTAGCATCTTTCACATTCGCGTAAGTCGAGGTCCTCTTAAAAGGAACCAAAGTAAGAAGGGGTCTGTGGAATTCTTGAGCACAGAGCATACTGGTGCTTCCCAGCCTTCTTCTCTGGGCTGGGAGGTGAAACAATCTGACAATGGAACCAATGATACAATGTTGCCCCACTGAGAAGAACTCCTCACCTCTCCCCCAGGAGAGGGGCAGTGCCCCTGAAGGTGCTCTGTGGGAATGTTCAAGTAGAATCCAAGACTGGTGTCTCCACCTCAACCCAGGAGGCAGAGAAAGAGGAAGATGGTTTTGCCTTAGTCTAACTACCTCCGAACCTGAAAATCTGGTCCCCCAGGCTACCCCGGGCCCTGGGGAAGAGGATCTGTTCACAAACAGTTCAAGGCCTTAGGACGCAGTGTAGATGCTCACTGAATACTTACCCACATTTTGCCCAGAGCTACAAGGTTCTCGTTCAACTTGACACAAAACGAAAGCCCAGGACTCCACAGATACGAAACACTGATGAAGGCTTCATGCATGTGTGGTGCACTTGAATTCTAACTTTGAACTCTTGAAGTCCATTTGCATTAGATGTATTTGTCACGTGTGGGCTACAACGTACCATCCAGGGGCACTGGATTTTTTTTTTCAATCTTTAAGTAGTTGTGTTAGTTTAATGCTCTTAAGGATTCTGTTAATTACCTAATTATGAAATTGCCTGATGTTTCTTTTTCTTTTAATGGACTTTGGATGCGAGAAATGCTGCAGAAATGTACTTGGTGATGCTTTCTGGACTCACTACAGAAAAATAAAGTACCACAATTTGAGATTGGTGTTCTTAAAAGACGGAATTTCAACAAAAAGACGGAATTTCACGATACTCTACAACACGCTTAAATATCTCTGCTGGTCCCCCTGGGTCCTAACCCTTGTGATGCCTGTGTTTCCAGCCCTGAGTAATCTGCTTCAAGTTGTCTTGTCAGACACCTGTCTCGGGGATCCCCATGCGACCCTCCTGCATACTCAGGGCAGGCGTATTTCTGTCCAGAGAAGCCCTTGCATTTCCCTGCCTCTGGGCCTTTGCTCCAGCCCCTGCCCTCATGATAACTCCCAGCCTGCCTTGTAAATACAAGAAAACTTGTGGGGGTGATGGAGATGTCCACGATGGTGGCAGTGGTCCCATGGTCTATACATGTGGCCAAGTGCATCAAATCGCACACTTTAGATGTGTATGGTTTACTGAAAGCCAATTATATCCCCATAAAGGTAAAACAAACAAACAAAAAAACCCTGTTCGTCCAGTGTAAGACCCAGGTTGGGCACGAAACCCGACTCTCAGAAGGGATGTCTTCTCCCCGCTGACCTCCGACGCACTTCTCCGATCTGAGTTACCCGAATCACTTGGCGGACACTTCCTTGTTACTTAGCGCTGGACGTGTTCTATCTCCATAATCATGGCAAATTCCAAGGGCGCAGAAAGCATGCCATGATTTTAATAGTAATGGTAAGTTCTACTCTTGCCCCTGGAGTCTCCTTGAGACAGCAGCCAGGGGGACCCGCTGAAGTCTTAAATCCGGTGTTGACATTCCTTGACTACAGGCCTCCCCGGCCTGCCCGACTCCCCTCAGAGCCAAGTCACAGTCTGTGCACCCGGCCTGCACGACCTGGCCTCCTGTCCCTTCCCCAAGCTGTAACTCGCAGATCCCGGGACCTCTCTTAGATCCTCTGGATCCTGTGTGAGGATTTCGGGGGTTCTGAAATCTGCATTTTAGCAAGGCTTCCGGGTGACTCTGGGGGACGCTTTCATGAGCGGATGGGAAGCGAGACGGAATGAGGGGAAGCAGAGGAACAGGTGGATAGGGACATCCGTCCGTCCCTTTCAAGCAGCCCACCCTCGCTGTGGCCTTCAGGCAGGAGCTCTCCACTCCGCCTTACGAACCGCGGAAAGCTTGGTGCTGGGGACCACTGCTTTTTCTACACAATAATCCAAGACAACGATAAATGGCTCGTGGGACAGAGCCCCGAGACTACGGGCACACAGCAAAATTCTCTCCCCGACTCCAGGGGCTCTCAACCCCTGGAGGACATCTGCAAAGACCAAAGATGGTCATCATGGTCACAGTTGGGAAGGGGCTAGTGGGAAAAGGCCAAGGATGATGGTAAAAACTAGCATATCTGGGAAAAGACTCACATACCCAGAATGGCCCAGTCCCCGGGGCAGCTGTGCCGAGGCTGAGGGCGGGGCCTGCGCCCTCTCCCGACTGTCCTGGGAATGGATGCGGGGCAAAGAGGCCAGCGCTCTAAATCCGGAAGCAAATCCGGCTTCTGTCCCTTACTCACTGGAGTGGAGTCCCCCAAATCTCAAAAGCACGGTCTCGTCACGTGGTGACCGCTCAGTCATGGCTGACCGCCACGGCGGGCCGTGGATGCTGCCACGGGAGGGCACAGAACCCGCGCGCCGGTGGAGAGCAGACCCCAGCCCCCCGCCGCCCTTCTATGGGGGTACGTGCGCCACTGCCCCCTTCTGCTGCTGACAGGGCCACCAGCCATTCATGGGAGCGTGGTGGGAAGGGCTGTTGGGGGATCCACGTTCTGTGCTCGTGAAACCATCCATCTGCTTTGCGGCCTCAGCGGCTGCTCACGAAGCCTGAGGTCAACAGCCTGACCACCCGGCCCGGGTTGCCGCCGACACTGCCACGGCTGCTCTCACTCTGAAATGGCCTCAGGCCTCTGCCCAGACTTCATATCATCGTAAGTTTGCAGCTTCTCTCTGGGACAGCGAAAACCAACACTGTGATGAGAAACCCATCTCGAAGATGTAATTTGATGCAATTAGAGAGAAGACAGAGATTTCGCTGTCCCTGCAGAACCCACATGGATGTGGCACAGACCACGTGCCAGGCTCAGAGACGCCGTCCCCTCCCACAGTTCAGACGCCGGACCGGGGTGACCGGGAGGGTGGGGGGGGGGGTGGGTGTGCTCCATCAGTCGGCCAAGCACACGGGAGCCTCGACTTCAACAGCTCTCTGGCTAAAGTGCTCACTGACCTTCGCATTTTTATTTTTATTTTCTTTTAATCTTTGAACTTTTAAAGAAGCCTTTTTAATTTGTAAAACCCATAAAAGACGGATTTGAATTAGTCACTTCATGCATGTTACCCACATGCGTGACGAATCGTATAGGAAAGTGAGAACGTGAGTCCACCGCCCAGACCTCTGGTGTGGTCATCCCAAGAGAACACGGACACCTCCGCAGGGAGGGCAGAGCCAAGACTGGAGGAAAGCAGCCGGAGTAGCAAAAGGGCCACACTCCCCTCCCCACACCACACACACCGCACTGCACACACACCTACCACACACACATCACATACACACTCACATCACAGGCGCTCACATGCACACACCACACCACCATCCATGAACACACACACATATCACACCATACCACCACACACTTATATCACACACACACACACCACACACATACACATTCATACAAACTCACAACCATACCATATACTCCCATGCTCACACACACCACACCACACCAACATGCACATACACCACACACACCATACACACTCATACTCATAGCCCACCACATATGCACTCACACACACTATATACAAAGTACACCCACACCACCATGCACGCACACATACGCACATCACACCCCACACAACCATGCACCCATACCACACACACACCACACACTCACATACTACATACACACCCCACACACACCCCTACACACCAAACATACACATTCACACACCACACACCACACGTATACTCACACACTACACTACACACAACACACATACGCACACATGCTCACAAATCCATCTCTCCTGGAGGAAGTGAGTGACACGACTATGGGGGGTAGAGCAGGGAAAGCAGCACAGAGGAGACGGAGCGGAAGTGAGAGTTCCAGGAGGGGGAGAAGACCCCGCCCCCCCACCTGCCTCCCCGGGACCCACCGGAAGTGGCAGGCCAGTGCACCCAGCGATCTGTGCGCTCCAACAGGGGCATAAGCCTGCAAAACCGCACCCACGTATGTCCTAGGTAACTTGAGAGGGAAGGAGCAACGGGAGAACGAGATCAGAGGACTCACTGAAAAACAGATTTTAACTTTGATTTTGGGTACAGATTCCAATAAAATTTGAGCACTTTTTAAGAAACACGGCGTGGCCTGGATTCAGACCTTCCATGCTGATAGAGAGCTAGAAGAAATGAACGGTTCAGGCGTATCCGCCGCACGCACACGGCCACATTCTAAACCTCTCTAACAGGCAGATTTCTGCCCAATTCTCCTATTCATTCAAGAGTCACTCTTTCGTCTCTTCGTTCACTAATTGCAATCATTTACCAAACATGTATCAGTACCAAATGGGGCAAGGTTCTTTGCTAAGTGTTGGAAAATAAACATGGTCCTAACCCTTATGGACTACTACAAAACACACGGTATTCAACACAGACCACGGTCCTCCCTCCTCATCCGGGAGCCTACGATGGGTTCACAGATGGGCAGAGCTCTGGGTGAGCTGCAAATAAGAGTGTGCGTCACGCTCCCCAGTGTCTGAGCTCCACAACCTTGACCCAACCTCTGATCTCCGTGAGTCTTAGTAACTTCGTCTTCAGTAACGCAGGGATGATACTCATCCTTGGTACCAGTGGGAGAATTAAATGGAGTCACAGACAACCGGGTAATGTAGGGAAGTGTTGAATCGCTCTGTCGTACACCTGAAACTAATCTAACACTGTATGAGAACTACGCTAGAATTAAAATTCAAAACTTAATATAAAAGGGGGAGGTTAACAGAATAACAGGACCAGAGGGACCCATCCAGGTAATAAGCCTTTGGCTCCAGAGAAAGGCCAAGATCAAAATGCCAAGCCCAGCTCAACATCCAGCTCTCTGTCCAGATCTTGCCCACAGACAAGAAAATGCTCTCAGCTACGCTTATCCAAATGGACAGTTCAGGATACGTGAAGTGGCAAGTGGTTCTCTTTCTTCCCCATGTGTAGTAAGACTGATTCCATGAATGCCCCACGCCACACTCACTGAAACACCTGTGTGAAGTCACTCTGCTGGACTTCTTTCCTCACAGTGGTGGAATGTTCCAGAAGGACAGACCAACAGAGTCTCACACCACATGAACTTCCACATAATGAGCCCTGCAAACGGAATCAGTAAACGCTGTGGAGAGCTGCCAAGAGCCTCTAGGCCCACAACACCACACACGCGTGTTTGCGGGGGTCGTGGAATCACCTCCAAGTCGTGGGGCACAGAGAGAGCTGTTTCCCCTCGGCGGGGAGGGGGCCTGCTGGGCCTCCCGCCACAATGTGTGAGCAACCTCAGGGACCAGACGTGGAATCCCAGAGAAGGGTCTGAGGACTCTGTGGCTGGTAAAATGGAAAGCAGGGGAGGGCTAGAAAATACCCAAGATGCAAAAAATACTGAACCGCATAGTCAAGAGGCTATCCTCATGATTAAAAACAAAAACAAACAAACAAAAATGGATGGAAGACAAAGCCTTTGGAAGTATGATTTTTTACATGTGTTCCAGGTGCAATCCCCACCTGATTTACTGCCAAAGTTCGTTCTCAAAGGACTGCGTGACTGTGTTAAGTTTCAAATATAGACATGCTCAAGATTAACTCCACGGCGTTTGGGAGCTGAAAACACAGCCCAGCTGGGGACGGTGGTTTGATTAATACCAGATCTTTCCACGTTATTATTTACAAGCAGAGTTTTAGCTGCTTTTTCTGCAAATAGGAGAGCCTGATTTATTGTTAACTAAGCCTGGTCACTTTTCCTAGAACCTAATTCATTAAGCCAGTATCACTGAGACGTTATTAAAAACCTTTAGACCTTAGGCAGTTAATATCGGGGTGGGTTTATTTGGGGGGCACTTTTAGTAAATAATTCAACATTAACGAGAACTATGTATTTCAAAGGTTTAGGGAAGTTGTAAAATGGGATTATTGAAGTTTCCATTTTAAAAACACAGTGTTCCTTTCGTAAAACCATACCCTGTTAATGTTATTTAAACCCGTCTGGCTCTTACCATCAACTGAAAACACGTTGTTAAACCTTCTGGAATCTTCTATTACCATTCCAGATACATTTATAAATGTCTTAAAACTTCGGAGAAGAGGAAAGAAGACTCACTTATACTTTTTACTATTGTATTCACTTTGGAAATGTGAACCCATTCACACTCAAAGAGATTTACTTTTAAAAAATTAAAGACACGGAATTCCAAAAGCATCTGTGGAGGCATTTCCTGTGGGGACTTCATTCAGTCGCTCCACAAACGTTGATTAAGCACCTATTATATGCCCCACATTGAGACGGAGCAGAGAACAAAACAGTCTCCGCCTCCTGGACCTCTCTCTGAAGAAGAACAAATAGACCAGCAAGTAAGACACGTCCTGCGGACATGGAGAACGATAAAGCAGGCAGTTAGGAAGGACTTCTGGATCGTGGCAGGGACTGCTCTTTACCTCGGGGTGGTCAGGGAGGGCTCCTCCATTGGGAGACTCTGAACAGAGACGTGAAGGCAGCGAGGTCGTGAGCCCCCGCAGGCACCTCGGGAGGGCATCCCGGCAGAGGACAGGTGCACAGGTGTGGGCCCCGAGGCGGGGGCAGGCTGAGCATGCCCGGGGACCGCAAGGAGGCCAGCAGAGCTGCTAACGGCTTTTACAGCCATGGGACCGGGAGAGGCCATGGAGAGAGGGGGTGCAGATAGGGAAAAGGTGCGAAGGCTGAGCTCTCCACGTGTTATTTTGGAGAGAGGAGACGGAACCAGGAAAAGACACTGGGAAGAAACGGGCAGCATGTGTGGGGACATGGAAGTGGGGATGGGGGTGGAAGAAGCTGGGGAGGGGTGTGTCAACCCGGGCTGGGGGACAGAACGTAAGGACCAGAGTCATCGGCTTTTTACGTGTGTCGACACGGACAGACCTGAAAAATGCAATTCAGGGCAAAAACGTTGAGTTGTAGAAGGAGATGCCTAGCATGATTCCATCTGGATACCATCCAAAGCTGCTCTCAGCCGACTCCCACTTGAGACCAGGGATGTTGGTCGGCTTTTACTGTTTGCTCCGCATAGAGTCAGCCAGAGAGAAATGAGGTCTTCGAGGGGCTGGGGTCAGGGAAGAAGGACAGATTCCAGCCGCAGGAATGACGGCCACAAATGAATGAGATGTACCTCCTGAACATCTCGAACCTGCTTCCCACCCCCGCCGCCGCCCCTCTGCCAGCCACAGCGGCCACCTTCGTGTCCCCCGAGGAGGACAGTGGATCCCTGTCCCACCATCTTCCTGCTGACCGTGCAACACGGCAACTGCAGTGGCTTTTGGAACTTCGGAAATTTCCACCGCTGCGTCCAAAAGCCTTCCTCTGACTGTGACGCAGCTTCCGCCTCCCTTCACATCCTCCTCTGCCACCGTGGCCCGTCGGACCCTGGCTACCCTCTCACACGCTCAGAGACATCTCCCCACCCGTAGGCTCAGGCGGACCCTTATATCCCAAACCCCGTACATTTCTTCCAGTGCCCTTTTCACAACCGTGACTGCATAATTAAGTGGATAATTAGTCATTCCATGTCATGTCTTCCTTGAAATAGAAACTTTATGAGAGTGGGAGCCTGTCTGTCTCACCTCTCTGTTCTCAGGGTCTAGTGTGTGGTGCAGGAACTCAGGAAGCACTTCGGAATGAATGAGGGACTGCACAGTCACCTTGGTCCAGAGCAGGACAGATGGGGACAAGGAGTTGAGGATGAAGGCTAGCGAAATGGGACACCCCATTTGCATCTAACAGAGCCTACTGAGAACCAGTTCGGCTAGAGCAGTGTGTCCTTTCTGATATGTTCTTCCTGCTTCACGGTCATGGAGGGAAAAAGAATCCCAGAGCGAAGGACGTTGGTCGACCCCTGGGGTCTGAGGTGAGGGTAAAGGCCTGGAACCCTGGGCCCTGGTGTTCCCTGACACCGCCGTCCTGGGATGAGCGATTTGATGTATAAAATGAACTTGGGGGCCTAGAATGATCAGAGGCCATGTCGTGCACAGGCTGTTTGGTAAATCTGGACAGGAAGGGATGAATGCATAGATTTCAGAAAACTGTCTGTGGGATTATACAGAGCTCCTCAAAACCGAACCGAACTCCCCATATATTAAAAAAAATGAGGGGCAAGCTGGGTGGCTCAGTCGGTACGGCATCTAACTCTTGATCGCAGCTTAGGTCTTGATCTCAGGGTTGTGAGTTCAAGTCCTATGTTGGGCTCCACATAAATAAATAAAACTTTGAAAATTTCTAAAAAGGTGAGGTAGCTGCACAACTTCATAAATAGACTCAAAACTCCTGAACTGTACACTTACAGGGGTTGATTTTATGGCATCTGATTTATATCTCAATAGAAAAGATACCCCCTTCCCATGCCAAGTCCAAAGAGTGTCTTAGTGCTTCTTTTAATGGTACACATACATAGGCTACCCACAGGCGTCTATAATCTCAGAAGCCTGCCTTCCATAATCAGTTCTGGCCCCTGGTACTTCAAAAGTAATAGCATAAAGTGAAGTGTATTAGCTAGCCTGAGCCAGGAACATATCAAAGTCCGAAAAACCATTGCTAATGCGGGATAGTCACGTCAGCACAGAATAACCAATCAACATCCCCACCAGGCTGGAGAAACTTTCCCCACTGAGTCCACAAGAATAATCTGAAAGTAGGGGCACCTGGGTGGCTCAGTGGGTTAAAGCCTCTGCTTTCGGCTCAGGTCATGATCTCAGGGTCCTGGGATCGAGCCCCGCATTGGGCTCTCTGCTCAGCAGGGAGACTGCTTCCTCCTCTCTCTCTCTGCCTACCTCTCTGCCTACTTATGATCTCTGTCTGTCAAATAAATAAATAAAATCTTAAAAATTAAAAAAAAAAATAATCTGAAAACGAAGTCCGACCTGATGAGCCACATATTATTTCTTGCCATGACAGCTGACTTCCAGTACCAGTTTAATATCTCACAAGACCCACGTAGCCTGGACTACACAGTCATTGACTTCTTCATGCATGGCAAGGACATCTATCTTATAAACGCTTTGGGTGTGATCAATACACTTCAACTCACAGAGCTGTTGGAAGGATGGGGAATGTGCGGCGAGGTGTCCAAGGGAGTTCGCCAGAATGTTCTTATCCACTGGGTCAGAGATCACAACATATCATCAGTGGAGTGAAGCAGGAAGAGTAATGGCTGATTAGATCCAAACCCTTTTATTGAGTCATGTTGGAGAAGTAAAGGAAATGTGGTGCTTAACATTTCATTGTGCTTACCAGCACACAGAAATGTGTCATGCACGCACACCCATGGATACGGATCACTCGGTAATGCATATGCAAATGAGTCGGACAGACACATAAGCAGAAACTGACATCCAGGAAAAGGCCGATGTCTCGATCAGGGATGGGCCAACTTTGACAATAAATGCCTTTGGTTTTGCGGGCCACGTGGTCTCTGCTGCAAGTTCTCAGCTCCGCAACTACAGCAAAAGTTGCCACAGACGAGCTTGATCTGGCTTTCAGGTTACCATTTTCTGTTCCCTGGTATAGATAATGGAAGTGTAGACTTTTTAGGAAAAGTTACTTACACCATCCAAAGGACTCTTTCTAAAGAATTAGAGGAGATCTTGTCTTCTAATAAAATTATGAGACGTAATTTCTGCTTATGATGACTCAGCGTCTACTACGAACATTAATTAATTTCATACTGTGCGGAATGACATCATGTCCAAGGGGACAGGATAGTGTAAAAGGCTGTGCCCTTAAGCCATCTGGTTCCAGAAGGGTGTACTCGAGCTGGCTGGGGTCTGTTTCTTGTCTTATGTCCTGCTGTCAAGCTGTGAGGCATCCTTTGTTGGGTTTGTGTTTGCAATTACCTCTACCTTTAATTTGCATTTCTGATCTGCTCCAGGCCAAGAACAGTATCTAACCTAGGCCTGGCTCTGACAGACAGGGGCTCTCTACTGAGTCCAGAAACAAGAGCCCCAGCTTTGCTCCCCCCGTGTGGCTACTCCATGGCCCTTTGGACAACGTTCCAATTTGTCATTTATCTTACTCAAGGTTGCTAGGTAAGTGACTCATGGGAGAGGTGTGACCCTTGTCTGTGTGCAACACACACACACCCATAGTTGTTTGTTTCTTCACTCAACAAATATTTACTATATTCCTGTGTGCTCATCACTGTTCTGAGTACTCGGAATGCATTAGTGAACAAAAGATAACACACACACACACACACACACACACACACACCCTATTTCTTGAGAAGCCAGAATGCCCACGCACTCAATTTTCTCTTCACATCTCATTTCCTGCCTCGTTTCTCCGCATGATGGGCCCCCTTGGAAGCAAAAGTAAGTCGCACACCTGCTAAAGACAGGAGGCCTGGTGGACTATCCGGGATTCCAAGTGGTCAGCCTGTTCCTGGATCATTTAAAACGCTTGTTTGACTGTTAACGAGGCAATAAATTCCCGTGATCTGGGAGGTGAACCCAAAATCCTAGCGTGGGTTTCGGTTTCCTATAAAACAGACTTCTCGAAGCGCCAGACTTTCCAGTTTAATGAAGCTGGTGCTGTGGTCCCTGAGCATTTAGGGGAGAGGAAGGTTGGAAACTTGCAAGACGCCTGCAGTGTTCAGGTGAGGAAGGCCAGAAAGCGGGCTATCTATCCAGAAAGCAGACAGGAGCCAAAACAGGAAGTCGCCAGACCCAAGGTCCCCTCCAGAGCACCCAAGCCCTAGAGCTCACAGGGCCACTGCCCAGACCTACCGAGAAGCAAATCAGGACTACAGGAGGGTGTTTCCCTAAGGTTGCATCAGGGGAGATTCCACGGTCATGGAGAAAGAAACACAGCACCACCCCGCCAGGAGCAGATCAAGGTCACCATCCTCAGGGGGCCAGACCAAGCATCAAACCACCCGGAAAAAGCACACGTAAACACCTGGGATTCGCCATCCCACCATGGGCCCTCGAGTACCACGCGCTGACCCGACAGTCCCTCACCTTGTCCGTCCCCTCTCCTCTCTTGGGGAACAGGGGATGGTGCTTCTTCTGTAGACCATCCTTGCAGCACGGGATCAAGAGCAACCCCGGGCAGGGGCAGCAATCACTGTGCAGGACCTCTCTGTCCCTTCAGGGAATTCCAGTTCTGACTCACTTCCCAACCCCTCCTTGGTCACTGGGCAGGACCTTCTAGATAGTTCTACCTCATCCGGTCCAAAGACGCCCACTCCTCAGATGAAGAAAGCCAGTGCCCTGGCTTGCCATCACATTTGAGGGTGTGTGTATGTGTGCGTGTATGCGTGTGTGCACATGTACACACACACACACACACACACACACACACACACACCATTGTGCACAGTGCCCTAGGCAACAAGTGTCTGGAAGGCAGGAGTCTGGGATGCCGGGCCCGGGGAGGCCAAGTCAAGACCACGGCCGGGGGAAGGACAAGCCCAATCCAGGGCTGGACCTGGGCTGACAGGAGTTTCTCCGGAGCCAACGCAACCCTGCCCTGGGAACAGGTGAATCTGCAGGCAGGGCTCGCCCAGTTATGCCTTCACCTTTGTCCTGGAAGGGCCAGCTGGGCAGCAGAGCCCAGAGATGGGCTGGACAGTCAGAAGGGCTCACAGGTGAACAGGGCAGGTGCAGGGCGGGGACACCCACTGGCTCTGGGTCCCACTGCTTTTCTCTGTCCCTATACTTAGGATGATGACCCAGACCACAGGCCTATTGAACGTACTGGGGACTCCAGATGACATGCAGTTCTTCCCGTGTGGGGACACGAGCTTTGGAACCAAACAGATTTGGGTTCAGATCCCAGCTCTGACACTGGTTCCACGCGTGGCCTTAGTCCAGCTACATCCCCTCTTTGGCTTCCTTTTCCATGAAAACAGAATGGCAGGAACGTCTACCTCACGGGCCTACTCTGGGTCTGAGCAGAGGGTGATCACGGGAAGGGCTTGGCAGAGGCAGAGACGTGGCGAACGCTCAGAAACATCCCTCGTCAGAGAACAGGTTACCAAGAGCCACGCCCTACACACCAATATTGCAAACTCATTGCGCCTTCGTGGGGGTGGGCTCTGTTCCCTTGCCTGGCTAGCATCCGTCGTCCTCCTCAGAAGAGGACCCTCCTTCTCGGCCGACCCTCCAGGGAGCCCCGGCCCAGCCCACTCAGGGATCATTAATCTGGGGGAGGCCCGAGGTCAATGTTCTGAAGACTCCCGCAGGGCACCTTCCGGTGTACCCCGGTGGCTTGTCACCGATGTGTCGGAGGAGGAGGGGCTGAGCTGGTAGGGAGTCTGCTCTTTGCAGAAGACATCTGCTCTGAGGGCAGTAAAAGACCCAGGTGGCCCTGTTTTGAAGGCAAAGAAATGAAGGGCCATTTCCCTGCCATTAACAACTGGCCTGTGAGGACTGAATGGTCTTCGGGAAGACCAGGAAAGAACATTTTAATAACATTCCTGGGCGCTAGCGGCGAGCAGAACACAAATTAAGTTAGTAGGCAGGGCTGGGATTGCTTACAAAATGTCCGAGCGGGTTTTAAAGCTGCCTTGCAGAAAGCGAGGCGCACTTAAAGGCAGCGGCTGTCGCTTTGTCTGCAGAAGAAAAACAAGAGAGGCCGATTCCCACACACGCTGTTTCCTGTTCCTCGGTGGATGGGTAACAGGAGGCCCCCACACTCGCCTCTCGTGCTCCCTCCGGAGTCCCAAATGCCCGTCCCACCCTGCCTTCACGTGCCCTCATGGGGGAGATATTTGGGTTAAAGGTCTGGAGAGGTTAAAAGCAAAGGATCTCAGAACAGAAGATAGGGCTCCAACCTTGTAACTGTAGGGAAACAGACAGAAAGTAACACCAACCGCTTGACCCCTGTTTAAGTGCCTGGTTCAGCGGCCTCACGCTCATTCACGTTGTGGTGTGAGCATCACCGCCATCCGCCGCCAGAACGTTTTCACGCTCCCAAACTGCAGCTCTGTCCCTGTTAAACTCCGACTCCCCATCCAGGCCACCCCCAGCCCCCAACCCCTGCTGTTCTGTTTTACGTCCCCTAAGCCCCTCATGTAAGTGGACTCCCATAATACGTGTCTCATTTTCTGGCATCTTTTTAGTGGAATGCCTTCCAGACTCGCCCGTGCCGTCCAGGTGTCAGAAGTCATGCCCTTTTAAAAGCTGAATGATATTCTGCACGGACAGACCTCATTCTGCTTGTCCATTTATCCTGTCGACGGACATGTGGGCTGTTTCTGCCTTTTGGCTGCCGGGAACCATACTGCCCTAACCAAGGGTGCGGACGCGTCTGCTGGCGGTTCCAGCCGTAGCCTCAGTCCTCCCCAGTGTCCCCGTCCTGCTTTTCCCTTCCCGCTTTCCACTTCCGCATTTTCTCCCAGTCCTCCGATTTTTGCTGCGTAAAAATATCCTCCTGTGACACCATGATGGCTCCAGCCGGCATTTTGCCCTCTCTTGGGGAGGCTGCCTGGGGGGACCCATGTAGAAAATACAGTCTCCCCAGGAGATGTGCCTGCACCGTCCCTTCCCACTTCTGAACCTGCCTCCCACCCCACTGCTGACGGACAAAGCTGACCGCTCTGCAGACCTGATGTCGTGTGCTGGATGAAAGCCACAGACGCTGTCCCCAAGCAAAGCAAGGTGATGAGCCATTAACAGAAGCCAAGTATAGTGCCGGACGCAGGCACAGCCACCAAGAATCCCTGCCATCTTGTACAAAGCATACACAAGCTCTGCAGACTGATGTGAGGACCCCACAATCCCTGTGGGACTCGTAGGGGACCGTGGCTACGGGACCACGAATGTGACGTCAGCAGTGGGCGGGAGAGGGGGGCAGTGCGCGATGTGTACAGGAGATGAGCAGGGACCGTGGCTTCCGGGGGTCAGTCCTGTGATGTTGGCAGGGAGGAGGGCATGCCAGGGAAGGCGGGGGGCTGAACTGATCCGGGAGGGAAGGAACAGTAGACCAGACAAAGGCTCCCTTGGTACAGAATTTCCTAGGGAAAAATAAACGAAGAGGAAGTGCTTACTTGTGACATTCGGAGGCTTGGGAAGAACGCATTTCAAACTGCAAATCCAGATCTGGGGAGTGAATCCTCATTACTAGTGAGAACCCCTGCACTGTCCAGAAACGTTCTACCCACCTTGCCCCCGACCCCTGAGAGACCGGTAGGGCTTATGTCACTTTTAGTCATGTGCCTGAATGAGTCGACAACAGCTCAAAGAAAGGTTGACCTACACACTCTTACACCACCAACACGAGAAGATTCGCAGCAGCTTAACCCAGCCCACAGCCACCTGCTTACTGTATGTCCGGTCTGCCCCCCCCCCCACCTGGTCTCCGCCTAGAATCCCAGCTAACCAAGTCCCTGCCTTTCCCGCAGGTGTAAAAAGTACATACCATCCCCGCTGGGCACATTATTTTATGACCGCACGTTACGCAGTAGAACACGGTGACCGTGACGTTGTGGACATCTACCCATGTGTCCTCTACATCCAGATGGCAGGGTCGAGTCTCACGACCAAGCAGGCCTTGTGGAGAGCAACTGCCTCCACCAGTCAGGTGACCGTTCATGAGTCCAGCCTTCGAGCACCTGGGGGGGCCTGTCTCGCAGAGCACAACCAACACCTGTCCCCACCACCGATGGCAGCTTAGATCTGGTGGATGCAACATTTCGGCCCATGTGGTTCCCTCGAATTTCCTTCAACAAATTTCAAGTCATGCCTTCAGCTAAATTCTTAGACGGCAGAAGCTCTTCCCGACGAGTACCTTGAGGTATTTAGTCTTGAATTACATATTGAGTTATAACATTTGCTTATTTTTTTACATTTTATTTTAATTCAATTAATCAACATATAACGTATTACTGATTTGGGAGGTAGAGGTCTGTGACTTGTCAGGCTTCCACCACGCGCCCTCCTTAACGTCCATCCCGCAGCCACCCCGGCCCCCACCCCCTCCCCTCCAGTAAACCTGTTTCCCGTGATTAAGAGTCTCTTATGGTTTGTCTCCCTCTCTGGTTTCGTCTTTATTTTTTCCTCCCTTCCCCTGTGATCCTCTTCTGTTTCTCAGATTCCATGCATCAGTGGGATCATAGGATAGTTGTCTTTCTCTCATTGACTTATTTCACTCAGCATAATACCCTCTAGTTCCATCCACATTGTGGCAAATGGCAGAATTAATTTCTTTTTTTTCTTTCTTCTTTTTTTTTTTTTTTTTGATGGCTGTGTATCTTGTATTTTAAATACACAGAGTGTCGAAGGCTATTAACTTGTTCAGCTTGGGCCCTGCGCCGCCTCAAAGCTGGCTTGTCAGTCTTCTAAAACTGACCATGCAGGACCCCCGCCAATGTCTTGGTTCCTCAGAGAGCTTATGCAACCCCATTCCGGGGCCCGGGCTTCACCGGCAAGAACAGGGTTCCCAGGCCTTTGTCTGTGACCCTCAGCAGAACGAGAGCTGTATTTTCAGAGCAGCTGTCCTGTCACCCCAAAGTGTCCAGGCCCCTCCCGACAGCCACCCTGCCTTCCTCCTCCATCGCTGCTCTGGGGCTCTGCCCTCCGGGAAATCAGCATTCGGGGCCTGGGCTTTCAGATCACCTCGGGGTGCACTTTGCCAGCCTGCCCCTCTGGGCTCTCGAACCCCTCCTACTCCTTAGGTTGGATTTTCTGTCTTGGTTGGGGTGTCCCCGGCTTCATTCAGGGGCGGGTCTCTCTTAGCACTTAGTCTGAAATCCTTAAGAGCGCGAGTGAATGGATCAGCCGTCTGGCGGGATTCTCTGCGGGGGGTCTCGTGTGGCGCTCTGCCGTGGCTCGTCACCCACCATCCCACCTGGGGGTCTCAGGCCCCATTTCTCTGCTGAGAGAAAACAGCACCCCCTGCTCTGATGCCCTACCCAGGCCAGCCCGGTGGCAGGGGGAGTCTGTGCTCTGCGAGTGGACAGCTCGGCACATGGGGTCTTTGGACCTGAGAGCGAGCAGTGTCCTCTTGGTAAACACGGGCTCCGGATACCAAGGCCCCTCTTTGGTTTAAGTGACTCCATTGTCTGTGTAACAAGTATTTCGGCAGCGTCTGTTGTGATGGGCGGTGACGAACCTCCAGGGCATTCAGTGGAGAAGGGCAAGGAGCCCTGAACGAGGGGAGGGCCATCATCGTGGTTTGCTGGGAAGAAGCAAGAGAGGGGACAGGACGGTGACACACCTGTGCTATTGGCCTGGATGTCCAGATTGCCCCCCCTCCTGCTCCTTCCGGCTTGTTCTGGGGGCCTCGTCTCCCCGATCCAGGTCCCACGAGGGCCAGCGGGGTGCGTGTATGTGGCTTGTTAGCCATTGTCAAGAGTAACGGGGTATTTAGGTAAAGGGACTCTGCCCTTCCCATTCACAGCCCTAGTGATGGCGGCTTCCCTCTTGGACTTGCATCGGCGACAAGTGGGGGGCCCCCAGCCCCTGGGACTCGGACGCTGCTTGGAGGCTGGCAAGATGGGGGTTAGCCCCCACACAACCAGCCCGGCGCAAACATTCAGTCTCCCGGGAGTCCCTAACACGCTCTGGGGACTGGTGGCCCCTCTTCTCCCGCACCCCCCCTTCACCACCAAAAGGGAAATGGCAGGAACAGCTGATGCTTTTGAAGCATACGGCCACCCTGAGAGCCTGTGAACTCAGCTGGTTTCCTCCCAGTGATATCCAGATGCCCGCATTTTAATCCACAATCTACTGCCTTTTGCGCAGAACTGCAAAATGACAGAAAATGAGAGAAAATTACCCTCTAATAGATGATAATATATTAATAATAGCGCACAATGCAGCACAGACGGCGCGTGGACACGGAGAGCTGACGGGGAACCCCACCCGCCCGACAAGCGTGCATGAAACATCCCGGGTAAGTCCGACTCGCTGCTCTGCCTCCAGCCTTCACGACCCCAGGGACAGACCACAGGAGTTGTTGGCGACCCTGGGGCCCGTCCAGGGAATGGGTGAAGGGCGATCAGAGCGTCACGGTGCCGTGCCCCTCTGCCCTCGTGGGAGCTGGGCTTTTATGAACCACTGGTCACTGACAAGTAAAATGTGATGAAGAGATCCAAACAGGAAGATGTACCAAGTACAATTACAACTAACTCATCACCTTAGGCCTGACTTAGAGACACACAGGTGGCCCCTGAAACACAGGGTTGAACCGCGTGTGTCTGCATAGAGGTGGATTGCTTTCCATAAATACAAGATGGTCCTGTAAACATATTTTCTTGCCTTCAGGTTTTCTTTTCTCTAGTCTAACTTCCTCTAGGGTAAGAATACAGTATTGGATCCCTGGGACATACAAAATATGTGTTAATTGGCTGCTTCTGTTATTGAGAAGGTTTCTGGTGGGCAGGAGGCTATGAGGACTTAAGTTCGGGGTGAGTCGAAAGTTATACGTGGGTTTTCAACTGCATAGGAAGTTGGTGTCCCTAACATCTGCATCGTTTGGGAAAAAACCGGTTGAAAGCAATGAACAGACAGAAGCCTACAAAGGCCTGAGTCGCAGGATGATTCCCCTCCACCCCGCACTGAGTTTTTTTTGCAAGTATTAGGCCTGAGACCCAAAAAAGGACCCAATGATTCCCCCACCGGGACCCACTCCAGGTGGTGCAGGAGTGAGCGAGACCACGTCTCCTGCCCCAGTTGGGGTCACTCCCGTGAGCCACCGTCAGCTAAGCACGGGCCTGTCAGCAGCGCTGCTCACTCAGGACCTCCCTGCCCTGGGTCACCTGTCACCCTCTTGCCAGCTCTGACAGGAGCAGATGGATCTACTCACTGCCACTCTTCACGCACCCCGGCTAGAGGATCAAGGCATTCCTTCAATCCCCAGTTAGCCCGTTATCGCCTTCTGGAAGCCACGAGCGCTTGATGGCTGATAAACTCTACCACTGCAGATAATACCTTCATAAACATGCAGCACGCTCGCTTTTTTTTTTTTTCCTGCATTTGTCTAGTGTCTTCAAACACTGGAAAGCACATTTAATCAAAGAAATAGCCGAAACCACGTAGATGTTTGTAGTCACTGCAGAAGAAAAGACATCAGGAGCTAGACTCCTTGGCAGTCTATGTTACGAATCAGTGGTTCTGGGGACACCTGGGTGGCTCAGTTGGTTAAGCCACTGCCTTTGGCTCAGGTCATGATCTCGGGGTCCTGGGATCGAGTCCCACACCAGGCTCCCTGCTCAGCAGGGAGTTTGCTTCTCCCTCTGCCTGCCATTCCCCTTGCTTGTGCTCTGTCTCTGACAAATAAATAAGTTCTTTAGGGAAAAAAATAAAGAAAGAAATAGAGAGAGAGGAAGGAAGGGAAAGAAAGAAAGAAACAATGGTTCTAGACTCTTCCTGGAGCCCTCTGAGATCCTACCAAGGTGGAATCGTGTAGCAGCTGGCATGCAGGAAGCCATTCAGCATGTGGGAATCGTCCGATTCATGAAAATATCGAGACCCCTTCTCAGCACACAGCACTGGGGGAGTTGGGACTTGTAAATTCCAGGTCAAGAGCGCCTACTGTCTATTCCAGGAAATGCAGACTTCTAGGGTTAAGTCATAGCTACAAGTCGGGAGGAGGGAGAGACTAGGGCATAACTGACCTGTGAATAATCGGCGGGGGCGGGGGGAGGCGGTTAGGAGCACCTGTTGACCAGAAGCCTTACCAATAACGTAAAGTCAATTAACACATATTTGTACATTGTGTATATCATATCCTCTATGATATATCCTGTATGATATGTACATTGTATATATCATATCCATATCATATTCCTTTATTCATACAATGAAGGAAGCTAGAGAAAAGAAAGTTATTGAGAAAATCATAAGGAAGTGGGGCGCCCGGGTGGTGCCATCAGTTGAGAGTCCGACTCTTCGTTTCGGCTCAGGTCATGATCTTTGGGTTGAGAGACCGAGATTTGCGTCAGGCTCCACGTTCAGTGTGGAATCCACTTGAGATTCTCTCTCTCTCTCTCTCCCCCTCTGCCCCTCCTGCCTGCGTGGTCTCCCTCTCTCAAATAAATAAATAAATCTTAAAAAGAAAGAAAGAAAGAAAGAATATCATACCGGATTTATTGCAATAGTTCTGCATATAAGGAGACGTGCACAGGTCAAACCCACGTCATTCAAGAGTCAACAGTAAAACAACCTGTGTGACAAACAGGGTCAATAAGGCTCGCTTATGTTTATACCCCATGCTCGGATCACCGGTAAGGACACCACTACATAAAGGAAGGCTTTTTGATGGGTTTTTCAATGCCAACCCTCAAAACTCTGCCATCTGGCAAAGGGCATGAGTGGAGAGAAAACAGGAGAAACCGGAGGGTCCGCACCAGAAACAGAATCCCTATAAACCGAAAGGAGGTTTCAGCTCTGGGGTGTCGATCACGGGCCCCACAGCACATGCGCACGGTCCTCTCCTTCCTCTCCTTGTTGTCCAGCTCTGTCGAGCTGTAACTGACACGTGACACCGTGGGAGGTCAACGTGTGCAGCGTGATGACCTGATACACGTGTATACACGGTGAACGCTGAGAAACGTTCGCCACCACGAGGTGAGTTAACCCTGCCTTCTCGTCTGGAAGGAGGAGCCCCCAAATTGTAGAAAGTTCCTGTCTCCCAAAACTGCACTCTGTCCCTGGCCCCAACATCATTGTGGTTATAACATTTTTTTTTTTTTTTTACTTCTTTAGACTGTAGAGGGTGGGTAAGGACAAGTAAGATATGAAGGGAACGTGTGGGAGAGACCAGAGGAAGACCGAGGGATGACCATGAAGGCAGGGACAGGGACCCACTCCCGGCCTGGCCTCTGGGGACCCGATCCTCCATCTGCGTCTCACGACTCTGAGATCACGACCTGAGCCAAACTCAAAAATCAGACGCTAAACCGACTGAGTCAGCCAGGGGCCCCTCTTTCAGCTTTTAATATATATATTTTTTATGAAACAACTATTATGTGACAGGCATTGCACTAAGTGTCCTAAGTTTAAAGGTAAACGAGGAAACAGTCCCATCCCATTGGCTACAGACACATAAACAATCTAAATGAGGTGAGAAAAGGATCCATTCCCCCTTGGATATGTGTGTGAGCAGGTGGCGACAGACACGGACTTTCTTTAGGAACCTGGTACCTCGGATCCTCCTCTCGTGTCTGCAAGTCTGCAGGAGCCCAGCGGCGACAGGCTCGAGGCGTGGTGGCCCCCGACTCGTGCCTGGCCCTGCGGGGGGAGTCTCAGATGCCGCACTCGCCAAACACCGCACAGGGCACCAAAGTAGACATCTCAAGTCAAGAAAGATAGACAAGGACCTGGGCACTAAACCAAGGAGAACTGATTAAAAAAAAGAGAAAAGAATCCATCGTAACCAACAAGCACGAGGCTTCGTTTTATCCTCCACGGTCTCTGCAATCTCGTGGTACAGAGAACTTTCTCTATAGAGATTTCCCCAGCTCCCCACAGAGGGATCTGCCTAGAACCCCCGGGGATTTTGTAGGAAACACTATCCCTGTTTATTGCCTCTGAGGAAAGAAGTCTTTCTGGCCAGCCAGCACATCTCAAAGTTCTGTAAGAAGAGGAGGCCATGTCTTGAAGATCAGATGTCCAAAACAATATATTCTGATTTTATTTTTTTTCTGGTAACTCTGTCCACCATATGGTGCCTATCCAGGCCTGACAATGTACTTCCTGCTCAGCCTAGACCAGGCAGATCCCAACCAACTCCACCCACGCTGCCCACTGTGCACTCCTTCGTAGCACACAGTAGGAGCTTACTAAATGTTTCGAGGGGAAGAATAATTATGCAGGTAGATGGACTGATTAATTAACAAATTAACTACATGAACAGGTAGTACCTTAGAGAGTCAAGCTTTTAGAGCATTTTTTTAAACCATGGAGCCCAACATGGGGCTTGAACTGATGACCTTCAGATCAAGCTCTGAGCTGAGATCAAGAGTCGGAGGTTTAACCAACTGAGCCACCCAGGTGCTCCTAGAGCCTTTCCTCAGGAAAAATTTAAGCAGTGTTTTCAGATTGTTTGAAGACACTGTCCCGAAAAGAACCTTCCTGGGAAGTCAAATCCGACATGCAAATTAGTGGTCCACTGATAGATACGGCGGCTCAGTCTCTCCCCATCAAGAGAGACCTCCTTCAAAAGGCGAATCTTCTTGATTTTGGTAATGAATTTCTTGCAACTTTTCCAGACTCATTCACAGTTTGGGGGCAAAATCACTGGGAATTGTGACTTTTGTCTGCCATGAAGTTCTTTTCCCCCACATTTCAAAATCATGGTAACTATATCAAGTTTCAGGAACCATAAACTTGCTCAACCATATTTACAAAATGAATGCAAGAACATCCCCCCTTCGGAGAGACCGCTGGGAGGGTCCAACGGGGTTATGGCTGTGGAAGGATTTTGCGAAACCGCAAAGCACAAAACACAGATAGGGCATACGTGTACACACACGCACATGCGTGCACATATATGTGGATATGCACACGTATGTAATGAGTGTGAACAATACATATACACCGAGTAAGACATACACACAGATGTATGTATATACACATCACCTAAAGTAAATATTAATGGTAAGACTTTTGTCTATTTATTATTTTATTTTAAGATTTCTTTATTTGGGTACCTGACAGCTCAAAATTCCCAGCACATATCCCCTCCTCAGTCCTACGTCAGGGCCAAGCATTGTTCCCATTTTGCAGATGTGCCAAAGGAGATCCAAAGAAATCAGGTGACTTGCCCAGGGTCACCCATGCCCAGTATCACTAAATGACTTAGGAGCCAACTGGAGAAACTGACCCATGAGCTCGACCTGTTTTCTACTACACTTTGCTGCCATCTAACTGACAAGGTTAAAAACACCCAAATTTATGACCCAAGCACTAGAAGAATGAACAAGCATTAGCCATCGATGAATCCTTGGTTAGCTTTTTATGAAGGGGCTCTGTCCTTGTTAAAAAGCAAGATTTATTCAATGTTCATATTCCTTCATCTTTTTGTTACTCTGGGCATCTCTAAGAATTATAAACAATTACCACCCAAGCAACAGAAAACCCACAATCAATGAGAATGCATGAGCTGCTAGAGGCAAGGGCACCCGGGTGGCTCCATCAGTTAAGAGTCCGACTCTTGATTTCAGCTCAGGTCATGATCTCGGGTTTGTGGGATCGAGTCCCATGTCAGGCTCCTTGCTCAGCAGGGAGTCTGTTTGAGGGTACTCTCTCTTCCTTTCCCCGACCCTCCCCCTCCAAAATAAATAAATCTTCAAGAAAACAAGTTAATAGATGCATTTGTTGTTCCTGTATCCACTAGAAGATGACTTGAGAATGTATCTTTTCCTTCAACCAATGCCAGCATTCGGATGCTTCAAGCAAAAGAAAGTCACGGGTTTGATCTGCCTGGGGTAGGTGTGTTTGGCTCGCTTTGTTCCTGACTTCGGGGTAAAAGGGGGCTGAAAGCTAAACTCTGTGTCATGGTTTTTCCCTTATGATCTGGCAGTACATTACGCAGACTCCCCGCTTAAAGGTGAGCTCCCCACAGACTCCCGCTTAAAGGTGAGCTCCAAGATAACCCACTGATTTCCACAAGGATAGAATCCACGGTCTGAGCCACACAGCTGCTCAGCTGAGCTAACTGGCATGCCCTCTCCTTCCGAGGTCTCTCTTCCAGAATACTGGCCAATCGTGGCTAATCTCAGCAACATCTCTGATGGGAATAAGGAAACCCCAGCTTTGATTTCTGTTCTAACATCTTTACTTGCGCAAGACTTTCCGTCTTTCAGCGCTTCGGTTTTCTGAACTGAGATAGGTAAAATTCTCTTGTAAGACGAACATGGTTAGGCTACCATGGAATTTAGCTGATTTCCTCGGAGGAACAAGATTCTTGATATGTGCTAACACTTAGCTTTGCCATATTAAGTGAGGACCTTTTAACCAAGAGCGAAATCCATCAACTATATTCCAGCCAGGGGTAAGAATAAGCAGAGGAGATGGTTGTGAAAAACGGAGACCTCTGGATGCACCCGTGTTCCAGAAAATGTTTCAGCTCAAATAGGAACACAGTAAATTCTGTCACTGTTACTGAAATAAACAAGGAAGGGAAAATACTGGAGTTTTAAAAGGTAGTAGAAGGACACTGTACGATTCCAACTACATGACCTTCTGGAAAAGACGACACTATGGAGCAGGAAACAAATCGGTCTTCTAGAGGTGGGAGAGGAAATGGGCAGAGCCTGTGGGGTGTTTAGGGCAGGGAAACCATCATTCTGTACGTGTCGTAATGATGGATGGATGTCGTCATACATTGGTCAAAACTCCTAGAACATCCAACACTAAGAATGAACCCTAAGGTAAACGATGGACCTGATAATAATCAATAATAAGTATCAATCCAAGCCCATCAATTAGAACAAATCACACTGTGGCCAGGTGTGAGTAACAGGGAGGCTGGGGTAGGATAAGAAGCATGGAGGACTCGTTTGTATGTTTTGCTCACTGTTTTCTGTAGAAAACCAAAGCTGCTTTTTATAAAAAATAATACTAGTAATAAATCTCTTAAGTTTTTTTTTTTTTTTAAAGGACAAGGTGGGGCACCTGGGTGGCTCAATTGGTTAAGCGTCTGCCTTCGGCTCAAGTCATGATCTCAGGGTCCTGGGATCGAGCCCCACATTGGGTTCCCCATTCAGCGGGGAGTCTGCTTCTCCCTCTCCCTCTGCCCCCTACTCATGCCTGCTCTCTCTCTCTCCTATAAATAAATAAAATCTTTTTAAAAAATAAACATAAATGTAAAAAAATAGGGTGGTTGAGGGGTGCCTGCCTCCTGGCCTCGGCCCGAACGACGTGACCGTGTGCACGTCAGTCCCTGCTTGTGGAACCTCCAGTCCCTCATCTGGAACAAATAAGACTAACCCTAGCGGGTCGACCTCCCAGGGCCGACTGTCCTGCCAGTCAAATAAAATAAAACATATAAAAGCACTCTGTGAACAGCACCATCCTGCATACGTTCAAGTTACAGTTGTTTCTAAAAACCCAGCATTTCACTGTGAACACTCACGGACTGCTTGGAACAGATACGCGTTCTGAAGTCTGGGCTAATTGCAGACAAAATAGTAACAAGGAGCCTGTCTTTCTGAGCTACAAAATCATTCCCGCCTGAGGGATCGGTGTCTGAGCTACCACTGAACAGTCCACGGACTCATAAACCTGACCCACGGAATGTTTCCACTCACGCCTTCACAAAGCCACGGGGCTGTATTTTCCTGTACAACATTCTCTTGTCCAAGGTGACTGCAGAAATGGACCACAGACCCCTGTAAGTATTGAGATCACGGTATTCAAGTTATTCAAAAAATTCTGGAAAAGGGCCTGCAGCTCTAATCACGATGTATCCCCCGGAATTTGTGGATACATTTTCTAAAGAGTCTATCCGTCTACCTACCTACCTATTTATTTATTTAGGGAATGTGGGTGAGAGCGCAAAGCGGGGGGAGGGGCAGAGGGAGAGAATCCTCCAGCAGATTCCCCACTGAGTGTGGAGCCTGACACAGGACTCGAACTCACGACCCTAAGATCACAACCTGAGCTGAAATCAAGAGTCAGACGCTTAACTAACTGAGTCACCCAGACGTCCTTGCGGATACATTTTGAAGGAAAGCCATGGATTCCACTACATGTACACACAAAATGACAAAGCTCAGAGATCACCGAATATTCTGGAATCCAGATATTGGAAATCATTACCAACATTTCTTTTGATTAAAAAAAAAAAAAAACCCAGCATAGTAATTACTTTGCCAAGCATGAAGGATGTAGTAATGAAGTAACCTCAGCAATGATTTAAAAAAAAAAAAAAATCACCTTGTGCCAAGTCATTTTCATGGCTGTTTGTCAGGCCGGGCACGCAGCCAGGAACAGAAGCCTTCGTGGGGAATGCTGAGCAAGAAGTGGCCCAGAAAAATGCCACATTGTCACCGAGTCCTCGGCAGGCTGTTCTCGGTACTAAATGACAGCTGTAAGAAGTCCCAAAGTCAGGAAGTCCCAGCGGATGAACACGGAGGGATGGACTTCTAGGTCCTCGAAGGCTGAGAGGTTAAGTGAATGGGATCCGGTCATGGTGTCACTTAGCTGGGTGACATGTGTTGAGCATGCGTCTTGCTTTCTGTCTGTGTGCACCCGGGGAGTTCTAACTTAAGAGGAAAAGACTCCCGTAGCTTTACTGAACTGATCTCTGCCACTGCCCAAATCCCCATTCTTCCCGCATGTGATACTTCATGAATCTCAGATTTTTCCTCTACGCTAACGAAGCTTCTTAACCAGAGGAGGAATAAAGCTTGATATAAATCCCCAAAAGAACCATCATCCAAATATCCCTATATTTTTCCTATTTACAAAGGTTCCCTCCCCTTGGTTTAGGCTAATCTCAAGTAGGGAGCTGTCCTTGTTATTAAGAAACCCTTCTCTCTTTACTCTGTTTTGTTGGTTCTTGTCTCATGCGCCCGCGTTGACCTAACCTGGCCATGTTACAGCTCAGGGATGACAGACACAGCAGCAGGCAGAAGAAATAGCTTGTGGGGTTTCCAGAACCACGTTCCATCCTGGAACTCTAAGGCGTGTGTCAGAGTCTTCCAAACTCATGCTCGGTGCTTTCCGTCTGTCCTGACCTCCAGGAGTCACAGCAAAGTCCCCGATGTGAAAGGTCAACCAGGGAACACGACTATACTCTGTTCCGGGATATTCCAGCCCCGTCTGTTACCTACAGCTCAGGAGTCAAGCGGACACTGGTGGGCAAGTCATTCTGTCAGGCTGTATAGTTCCCGGGGTAAAGAGCCCCCCCACCCCCCGCAGAAGCAACGGAGGCAATCAGGCAAGCCCCTGAGGGATACTCAGGTGCTGACGAAATTCTCTTTCCAGAAGCTGCTTCTTCCTTCATCTTGCCGAGACTAAGTGGAATTCACAGCTGTATTTGCCTTTCGTGTCCTGCCTCCTTCCCCTGAACAGTGAGAAATCTTCATATTGATCAATTGATTGATTTTGTCCGTAGTGCCCAACCTTTTGTGTGTACTTAATAAATATTTGCTGTTTTGACCCAGGGTTAAATCCGAATGGGCTCCAAGATCTCCTAATTCTCGGCTCAGCATCTGTAGCCCTCCTAACCGGGGCCGCACGAACTAAGAACAGAAACCACAGACTTGCCCTGGCTGCGCTTCTGGCTGATTCTGCCCCCGGAGAGAGGCCTGGCGCTGTCCTAGCCTGGAAGGGAGGAGAAGTAGAACCCGTGACCTTAGAGACATTAGCTCACTTCCGACTGTTACATTCCCATGAGTGCCCCGTATTTTTTTTAGGGCCACTGAAGACAGAAAGATAAAACCCGACGGCCATTCTACTTGGGCCAAGTTTTCTTGTTTTAGGTCTTAGATCTTCCGACGGCCAGCAAGAAAGGTCCCATCGGAGGCACGGAATGGCGCTCCTCTGCTCAGGACACCTGCTCCAGCAGGCTGTGGAGACAGCCCAGGTCCAGAGGGGTGTGAGCGAAATGACCAGACGTGCACCCCGAAGAGTCAGCCTCTGCAAGGGGGCTTCCGCGCCTGGCTACGGAAGGAAACCAAACGAGCTCCCCGCTTTCCTGGGCCTGGGCACGCGGTCCTCTCCGTCCATCCAAACCAAAGCACAAGCCCCACCTGGTGTCCTAGAGACTCCATTCTGCAAAGTGAGAGGCGATCGGGCTGTTTTTCTCAGCAGTGCCCCAAACCAACAGCTCCCCCTGTCGCTCCCGCCTCAAGCTTTGATTAAACGGATTGATCAAGCCCCAAAGAAGAGGACCGTTGTCTGAAACCCAGACAAGGAGCCCTCCGGACCTGCCAGACAGAAAATCGCCAAGGCGATGAAGCCCTCCTTCTTACTGCTCTCTGGTAGCTAGAATTTTCGAATTTGCAGAGCTGGAAGGAAGCTTCCTTCAATTCCTTCCTTCCACAGATAAGAAAAGGAAGGCCTGGCCTTTGAGATCTTTTCATGATAAGAGGACTGAATACAGTAGATCCATTTTCAAGCAGTTTTCTAGATTTATCCTCCTCTCGCTGGGCAGGAAGGCACCGAACAACGTGGACACAAAATCCCAGGCAGGGAGTACAGAGAATCCAAATCACCCCCGAGATGCTGAAATCGTACATCACTGGCGCGTAACAGATCCAATATGCAGGCCTGACGGGGGCATCCATCACCCGGCCTCGGGGAGCCCGGCTCCACGGCCGGACAACGCAGGCACCGCGACTCTTAAAGGAGACGCACCGGACGCAAGCGACCTGCCCATCCCCTGGTTTCCCTGCAGGGGACAATAGGTTTCTTGAGCTCGGCTGGGTCTCTCGAGAGCCCCACGGACATCACACTGTTATCCATGCTTGTGCGTTATACCAAGTGCAACGACTACGTCAGGTTCAGGTGGAGAGACCGGCTGTCCCCCGCCTGTCCCAAATACCACGGGGCGGCCAGAGGGGTCTAGATACGTTGGCCCAGGTAGAATGAATGAATTGTTACTGACTTATAAAGGCAGGGAGATGAGGTCATCGAAGCACTTTTGTATTTGTATTTTGCTTTCCTTTAATTCCAGTTAACAAACCGGGTGGTATCGGTTTCGGACATTCGACACTTCTGTACATCACGACAGGCGCCTTCCTTCATCCGTATCGCCTGTGTCACCCGCCCCCTCACCCACCGCCCCTCTGGTGCCCAGCAGGGGGTTCTCTAAAGCTAAGAGCCCATTTCTTCTCTTCTCTCTCTCTCTCTCTCTCTTTCTCTCATTTTTCCCTTTGCTCATTTGTTTTGTTTCTTAAATGCCGTGTATGAGTGAAATCATATGCTAAGTGAAACAAGTCAATCAGAGAAAGGCAAAGACAGATACAGCTGTTTTTAGAAGCGAATTCTAGGGGTGCCTGGGTGTCATAGTTGGTTGAGCCTCTGCCTTCAGCTCAGGTCCTGATCCCAGGGTCCTGGAACCTGCCAGAGCCAAGCTCCCTGCTCAGTGGGGAGCCTGCTTCTCCCTCTGCCTCTGCCCCCCCCCCAGCTCATGCTATCTCCCTCTCTCTCTCAAATAAATAAATAGAATCTTTAAAAAAATAAAATAAAATAAAGGGCACCTGGGTGGCTCAGTCATTAAGCATCTGCCTCCAGCTCAGGTCATGATCCCAGGGTCCTGGGATCAAGCCCCGCGTCGGGCTCCCTGCTTGGCAAGAGGCCTGTTTCTTCTCCTCCCTCTCCCTCTGCTTGTGTTCCCTCTCTTGCTGTGTCTCTCTGTCAAATAAATAAAATCTTAAAAAATAAATAATATAATATAATATAATATAATATAATATAATATAATATAATATAATAGCAAATGTTATCAGAGGGGAAAAAAATGACAAGACATTGGTGATCGTTCAAAAAAGATCTGCAGATCCCTGAGCTGGGTTTTTGTCTTGGGAAAAGAGGTAGAGAATTCTTCTCTTGAGCCAAAATACATCTCATCTGGAGAAGAGATTTCCTAAATAAGGATGTCAGGGAACCAAGACGTACTTGATCTCAGCAGTCCTCCTGGCTGGGCCATCCCACAGGAACTGTAACATGAGACGGGCTGGGGTCCAGTTAAGTGACACTGTACTGACCAGACCACATTGTCCGTCCTTCACCTGTAATAGTATCATCTGTATAAGAAAATGGTAACTATATATAGTGATGGGAATCTCATTTTTATTACAGTCCAATATACATAATAGTTACCATTTCAGGGCGCCTGGGTGGCTCAGTGGGTTAAGCCGCTGCCTTCGGCTCAGGTCATGATCTCGGGGTCCTGGGATCGAGTCCCGCATCGGGCTCTCTGCTCAGCGGGGAGCCTGCTTCCCTCTCTCCCTCTCTGCCTGCCTCTCTGCCTACTTGTGATCTCTGTCTGTCAAATAAATAAATAAAATCTTTAAAAAAAAAAAATAGTTACCATTTCAGCTCAGGGTATTTTGTTTTTTGTTTGTTTGTAAGAATTTCATCATGTGAGAGAGAGAGAGAGAGTCCAAGGCAGTGGGAGAGGGGGAAGGAGACTCCCCGCTGAGCAGAGAGCCCGATGTGGGGCTTGATCCCAGGACCCTGGGATCATATCCTGAGCCGAAGGCAGACACTCAGCTGACTGAGCGCCCCAGGCACCCCATTTCAACTCGCTTTAAGTGCACAGTGGAAAGGATTCACTTCATTCCCACTACTGTCCAACCACCCCTACCATCCATCTGCAGAACTTGCATGTTCCCAAAATGAAACTCTATACCCACTGAACAAGAACTCGGGGATTGTAAGTCAAATGATTCAGGTACCTAATGACACTGAGCACTAATTTTGTATTATCACACAAATGTAAACCTTGCTGAAGAAATAGAAATTTAAGATTAAAATATGAGGGGTGCCTGGGTGACTTCATCATTAAGTGTCTGCCTTTGGTGCAGGTCGTGATCTCGGGGTCCTGGGATCGAGCCCTGCATCGGGCTCCCTGCTCCTCCTGCTTGTGCTCTAACAAATAAAAAAATAAAATCTTTAAAAAAAAATGAAATAAGATCTGTCTATCCCTTTTAAGGCAAGGTTGTAGAGTATCAGGCAGCTGGCAAACCCAGGATATTTACCAAGAGCACTGATAAGGAGAACAAGAGAAATAGGGGCAAAGCTCAAAGATAACCATGCTTTTCTTTCTTTCTTTTTCTTTTCTTTTTTTTTTTTAGAGAAAGAGAAAGTATGAGTGCAGGAGGGATGGAGGGAGAGAGAGAGTCTCAAGCAGACTCCGTGCTCAGTGCAAAGCCCGACGCAGAGCTCGATCTCACGACCCTGAGACCAAGACCTGAGCCGAGCCAAAATCAAGAAAGAACCATCTCGATGATGGCTTAGCACACAGCCAATGGAGAAGAGCGTGGGACCCAAGTGGGTCAGCTCAGCCCACGTCTTCCGGCCTCGTTCCCCCACTCATTTGTCATCTGTGTGTTCCTTCAGCAAACGAGCATTCAGTTGCTTCCACGCACCCAGCACGCCTGTGCTGAGTGTAACTCGGACCAGCTAGGGCTGCTGTCAGTACCCTTCCGTGACCCCCAGTTTGCCACCTTGGTGGGCGTTTGTGTGTCTGAACAGGACACTACACCACAAAGATGCACTCGCTGGTAAAGCTAAACAGAGGGGCTGACAGGGAACCAAGGAAGGGGTGTCCCCCAGGTGCTGAGAAGATGGTATTTGAGCTGAGACCTGAGTGTAGAGGGAGGAGGAGCTGGGAGCCAGGGAGGGAGGGAGCAGGATGGCAGGGCGCGGGCCACCGTGTGTCAAGGCCAAGAGGAAAGATAGTGAGCTGGCTTGAGAGCTCCAAGGGGGGAATCACTGAAGGCTCGTCAGGAAAACGGTATCTGTAAAAGAGGCATCACGAGCCTCGAACCATAATGTAGACATTCACAAGATGTGGTGTGATTTATGTCTGTTAAATATCTGTCAGACCCTTAGATGGGCCTCCATAGTAACTTCTAGGAGTGAGAATTGCTTTCCTCAGGATCTGGGACATGGGTGTTCGTCCCAGGGGATCTGCTCCCCAGTGTGGACCTTCTGGTCTGCAGATGGCGTGGCAGTCACTGATAGTGGTCGCCAATATTGCTGGTTTTCCTTCCCTTCCAAGACACGGTGAAGACAAGGCCCCTTGGGCAGCTGGGCAGGGCCAAGCAACTGGCATTGAATTTGGTCTCTTCCAGGCTGAAGCATTTAAAACCAACATGCAACCCTTCAGCCCCCTCTCCCCTACCTCGGTGCATCCTGAAGTTTCATGCTGATGTACTAAGGTCAGGAGATCAAAGTGGTTTGGAGACATGGAGAGTAACAGCCCTGGAAAGTCTCCCAGACCCACAGGGGACTCTGCATAAATGAGTTAAACCACCAGACTCTGGTGTTATCACAACTTAACACAGCTTATCTTGACTGATGCAGATGGAGTACAGCTATAAATCCACTTGAATCTTCAACTCTATTCTCTTATAAACTCTCTCCTGCTGTCATTACTTTGAGGCAGCCTGGTAGCAGCAAAGATCATCAAGCTGTTGCCACCAGACCTGGGTTCTAGTCCTTACTCTGCAACCCATCAGCCATGTGAACTTGGGCAAATCTCAATGTCACAGTGACACACTTTCTTCCCTAAAAGGGGGAGCTATACTTGCCACCACCTACGTAAGCTTAAGAGTTGGTATAAAGTTTAAAATAAAAAGAGAAAACGTATGTGAAAATGTTGCACACAGTACTAGGGATATAATCATTTTCTAAACTGCTAATGACGGTGTCCTGGGGGAAAGGGGAGGAATGAATTAGAATTTTCTTAATGTCCCCTCCTCTCAAGAAAAAAAAAAAAAGTTGGGGCACGTGGAGCAAAAGACTTCTTTATTTATGTAGATTAAAAATCTCATTTTTGTGGCTCAAATAATTTCAGGTTTTGTGAAAGCTGATTATCACACGCAGGCTCAGATAATTTCCCCAGAGAGCTAAACAAATTAAAATATATTTTTTAACTCCAACAAGCTGACACGGGCCATCGGCTGCATCCCTAGTACGAGTCCCATCATGCAGCTTTAATCAGAAGCTGGGTGTCTAAACAGTATTTACCTGGTAGGAAGGGAGGTAGCAGGCTGACAGGCCAGGAAGCGGGTCATCAGGATCCCTGGATCCCAGTACCCATTACCTCCACAGAGCCACCTCCACGCTCTAGGGTCCCGAGACCTCTAAGTTGTGTCCCTACCCACCCCCTCAGGAGGCCCACAGTCTGGAACTCCTGGAGGCACACCCCAACCCAGCTTGGAGGATTCTGATCTCAGCTAGAAGAGGCAAGGCTGACTCCCTAAAGAGCAGACAGGACGCTGTTTCAGGGGGCTTAATGACACACAGGTGACACACTCAATGACACACTCAACTTCAGAGACAGCTTTATTAAACATAGACCAATCCACTGATGGACCCAAGGTAGGTCACCCTGCCACAGCGACAGAAATGTGGACCTACTCTGGGCCTTGATCCAGAGGTCATCAGGCTCCTTGTGAGCTGAGGTTAGATCCCAGGAAGTGGATCATCAAAAAGGAAAAATCAAGAGGTGAGAATGTTGTCAGAGTAGGGAGACATTAGCTTCACCTCTCTCTCCCCCTCTCCAGAACCCGCAAATGCTCTCTGTCCCGTTTCTCCTCACGAGCTTCCTGCCGATGTGCAGACAGCCCTCAGCAGAGACCCCCGAGGTGCCGATGGAACTGCTGAGGGAGCACAGAACTTAGTGTCCAACAACTTCCCTGGCATCTCTGCTCTGGTCCTCACAGGCTACGCATGACCTCAGAAAGCACTTTCTAAATTTCATAGCTGGAGGGACAGTTTTCCCTTGCAGCTGCTCTGAAGGACACCCCTCCACCGAGCCAGCTGGAGGGTCCCCGCACAACAGCTCCGGCAGGTGTCCCCCTTCCCGGGAGCGCTCTCTCTGCCATCCTGCTGCCAACACCACCTACTGTTCACGCCACATTAACAACCCACGCTGCACGCATGCCTGTCCCTCCTTCCCAGAGACAGAGAGGAGCCTGGGGTGGGAGAGGGGTAAGCACTGAGTGGTTCTCCCACTGTGGAGCCCTCTCCAATCTTCACCCCTAAGAGCACACAGAAGATCGGCTTTATTCAGATTAGGGCCCTGAAAATATGACATTGTTTTGTGACCTTGGATGACTTCCCTTAACTTTTGAGGACCTTGATTCCCTTAGAATATTGTAATGAGGCTTCAGTGCACTAATATGTAATATATATGCTATAATAGGAGCTAAGAGATGTGCTACAAGGTATGCCATAAATGTCATTATTGATATTGTTATTATTATAAGAATACTTAATAGATTAGAGAGTATGAAATCCTCCTGCCATTCAATGATTTCAGTTAGAGGCCTGTGAATCCAGAGAAATTTCACAATTAGAAGCTAAGGCCCATGCTATCTCTCTCTGCATATAAAATGTTTTCCTTAGGGGTCTACAGAAAAACAGAAGTGTGTGTGCCTGTTTGTGTGTGTATATACACACACTCATGTAAGATTTCATACTCTCTCATAAAAGATTTATTGTAAAAAACTGGCTCGTGTGATTATGGAGGCTGAAAAGTCCCAAGATCTGCAAGGTGACTTGGCAAGCTGAGACCCAGGAGAGCAGAGGGTATGTTCCTGCCTGAAGGTGAGGAGGCTCCAGACCCAGGGAGAGACCATGTTTCAATTCTAGTCCAAAGGCAGGAGAAAAGAAAAAACAAACAAACAAACAAAAAACAATGCTCTAGATCAAAGGCAGCAGAGGAGGGGAAGTTCACTCCTACTCAAGGGAAACTCAGCCTTTTTGCTCTATTTGCTCTTTTTTGCTCTTCAACTGATTAGACTGGACCCACCCTAAGTGGAGAGGGCAATCTGCTTTACTTCAGCCATGTATTCAAATGCTAATCTCATCCCCAAACACCCTCACGGACACACCCAGAATCACGTTTGACCACACATCTGGGAACACAGGGCCCAACAAGTTGACACATAAAAGTAGCCATCACCATGCCTGTGGCTGCATTATTGACACTAATAACACTTGGTTACCAGGCATTCTTGATCCCGTTACCCCCGGTCCTCAGCTGTGCCCCCCCAACATCACACACATGGCTCCAGTGCATTGCACATGCTGCAAAAATGTCCTGATCAGTCCCTCTCCCCACCCCATCAGGCTTGAGGACACAAGGGCCCTACATTGTGTCACTGATCCCTTTCTGTTCTTTCAACTCTGTCCTGAGAAGCCCAAGGTGAAGTCTGTGGGCCACGTCGGGGAAGCATCACACCTCGCAGCCCATGTTCCACAGACCGATGGGACCTGAGATTGGAGCTCGTGTTTCCTCCCCACTTTCCCTTCCTCTTCCTTCCTGTACCTCACCACTCTCTTTCTGCTCCCCTGCAGGTATTTTAAAAAGACATCCCAAGTTTACGTGTGAACGTGGCGGGTACAGATGCAAATAAGATGCGTGTCCTCCCACACCTGTCCCCACAGAGGTCATTTTGTTTTCCTCTCCCTAGTGCCTAATGTTGTGTCCCCTTCCCCAAAACTGTTATGGGATTGGACTGATTTGCAATTGGGACAGTCTGCTAAACTGCTCCAGGACGGGGGTGCCTGGCTGGTTCAGTCAGTTGAGCATCCGACTCTTGACCTAGCTCAGGTCTTGATCTCGGGGCCATGAGTTCAAGCCCCACACTGGGCTCCATGCTGGATGTGGAAACTACTTTTAAAAATGGGGAGCGGGGGCACCTGCATGGCTCAGTCCATTAAGCCTCTGCCTTTGGCTCAGGTCATGATTCCAGGGTCTTGGGATCGGGCCCCACATCGGGCTCCCTGCTCGGTGGGAGGCCTGTTCCTCCCTCTCCCACCCTCCCATTGCTTGTATTCCCTCTTTCGTTGCGTCTGTCAAATAAATAAATAAAAATCTTAAGAAAAAAATTTTCTTTGCCCCATGGCTGCCACATCCAAAAGGTCCTGCTGTCACCAAACTTCCAGATTTCAAAGATAAGAGCACACAGCCTTCTTCCTCCTCTTGCCAGAATTCCAGGAATATGGTGATGAGTCACTGTCCTCCCTTTAGCCAGACGCTGATTTAAATGAGCTTGGGTGAACCTCCTATTCCCTGGGCTCCAACATGAGCTCTGAACATGGGGCACAAGGCAGACTGACACTTTGGAAATGGGAAACGGCCTCCAGACTTGACACCAAAGTTGAACCAACAGATGAATCATTTAAAGGTTTCTGCTTGAAGATAATCGTAACTTCTGAGGACGGGGTGGAGGTGGGGAGGAAGATTCAGTTGTCTGTGAAATGTTCCGCATTAAAAAAACAATCCAAAGGGGCACCTGGGTGGCTCAGTGGGTTAAGCCGCTGCCTTCGGCTCAGGTCATGATCTCAGGGTCCTGGGATCGAGTCCCGCATCGGGCTTTCTGCTCAGCAGGGAGCCTGCTTCCCTCTCTCTCTCTGCCTGCCTCTCCATCTACTTGTGATTTCCCTCTGTCAAATAAATACATAAAATCTTTAAAAAAAAAAATCCAAAGCAGATATGCCCCCCCCAAAAAATGCATTTGTTAAACATGGGTGGTACTATGCACTTCTGTATATTTTAACTACGCTTAGTTGGTAAGTACATTTCCTTAAAGAATTCTGGTTTAAAGGAAGATCCCCAGGGGCACCTGGGTGGCTCAGTGGGTTAAGCCTCTGCCTTTGGCTCAGGTCATGATCTCAGGGTCCTGGGATTGAGCCCTGCATCAGGCTCTCTGCTCAGCAGGGAGCCCGCTTCCTCCTCTCTCTCTGCCTGCCTCTCTGCCTGCTTGTGATCTCTCTCACTGTCAAATAAATAAATAAAATCTTTAAAAAAAAAAAAAAAAAAAAAGGAAGATTCCCCAGAGAAGAGGAGCTTTATGCTGAACTTGAATGGCTATCAGGGACTTATCACCCAGGACAAGGGTATCTGGGGCCCACTCATTAGCAGAGGAGCAGAGGAACAGAGCAGAACATTAATTTATTTACCAGATCACGACTCCTTCTCACTGAAATGAATGTAAGTGTTTTCACAGAACTTCTGGCACCCGGTTTCCTCTTTGTCATGGGCGCGCACATGAGACAGTTCTGTTTACAACTATGACATGCTGCCAATCTCGTCAGTGACGAGTGTCCCCAAAAAAAGTGCATTACCTCATCCGACAAAACTCATGTAGCTGATAAGGGATCTTAAAGGGCCGCCAAGAGTTAATTGACACTGATTTGCATAGTTACCAGGGTTACGGATATAATCATGGTGACGCCCCGCGTGGTTAGGGTTTTAAGGGTTCCCCAAAATGTCTTTGTATGCTTGGTTTCATGTTGTTCTGTAAAAACTGCCGTGAAGGAGTTGTCTCCTTCAGGGTCATCTCCAGGGTCACATCTAACAATTTCGCAGTCCAGTCACTGTGTCGGGAGGTGACAATGGTCATGTAACAGCTGGATAAGACCAGGGGTCCGGGGGATGCTAATGCAAGTGAGCCCACTCCCTGATCCCAGAGAGCCCTCAATCAGACGTAGGTAACAGGACAATCCAGGAATCATGACAGGAGGCAGACTGAGCTGGGGGCTGTGACCGAGGGACGGAGGGAGCCTCCATCCAGAAGGAGAGGCACCCAGTTCGACGCACTATGACATTTGAACAGGTGTCTGGTTTACAGATGAACAGATGAAGGAAGAAAAATGTTCTCTATAAATAACACGCCTTGAAAGGCAGTCCGAGGAGCCTGGACTTTTTCTGAAGGCGACTAGTAAATTTTACAGTGACAGACACGCCTCTATGGTGCTCTTCGTGTTTCAAACAGATCTGCTGAGATGTAACTGACACGCCATACAATTCACCCACTTAACAAGTACGTCTTTAGGACATTTGCATGGTTGTGTAACCATTGCTACTTTCAGAACACTCTGATCCCCCCTAAAAGAAACTCTGTACGCACCAGCTGTCACTCCCCACCTCAGTCCCTGCTAATCACTACTCCCTACTCTACAGACTGACGGATCGTGGCCGCTTCATAAACGTAGGATCACGTGATGTGTGGTCATTTGTGTCCGGCTTCTTTCCCTCACCAGAATGGCTACAAGATGTGTCCACATTCTAGATGCATCGCTATTTCCTTCCTTTTTATTGCCAAATATCATCCCATTTTACGGATAGGCCACATTTTGTCCAACCATTCCTCAGCTGGTGGACACACAGACCATCTCCACTTTCTGGCTATTACGAATAACATTGTCGACATCTGTGTACAAGCTTTCATGTAGATGTATTTTTTTTTCATTTCTCTTGGGTATATGTCATGGTGTGAAAATTTTGGGGGGGGGGGGGTCATACAATAATTCTGTGTGTAACTCTTTGAGGATCTGTCTGGCTGTTTCCACACTTCCTCGTTTCCGCCAGCTGCATATAAGGATTCAGTGTCTCCGTGTCCTTGCTAACACCTCAGACTGTCTGTCTTCCTAGAGGGTATGAATGGTACCTCGTTTAGTTTTCATGTGCATTTCCCCGATGACTAATGACCTTGGGCATCATGTCACGTATTTACAGCTACTTTTACATCTTCCTTGCAGAAATATCTATTCAAATCCTGAATTCACTTTTTTTTTTTTACCTGAAGTATAATCTACATATAATATTCTGTTAGGGGCACCTGGGTGGCTCAGTCGGTTAGGCGACTGCTTTCGACTAAGCTCATGATCCTTGAGCCCCAGGATTGAGTTCCACATCGGGTTCCCTGCTCAGCAGGGAGTCTGCTTCTCCCTCTGACTCTCTTCTCTCTCATGCTTTCTCTCGTTCTCTCTCTCTCAAATAAATATATAAAATCTTTTTTAAAAATCCTGTTAGTTTCAGGTATACATCACAGTGACTCAATATTTTTGTATACTATGAAATGATCCCCACAATAAACCTAGTTACTGTCACCAAAGTCACTACATTATTGATTATATTCCCCATGTTGTACTCTTCATCTCTATGACTTATTATCACTGGAAGCTTATACCTCCTGTTTTTTAAAAAATTTATTTACATATTTGAGAGAGCACATGCATGTGCATGTAAGAGTGGGGGAGAGGCAGAGAGAAAGAGAGAAAACCCTCAAGCAGACTTCCTCCTGAGTGAGGAGCCTGATGTGGGGCTCGATGTGGGGTTCGACATGGGGCTCAACGTGGGGCTCCATCCTAGGACCCTGAGATTACCTCCTGAGTGAAAACCAAGATTCACACGCTTAACCAACTGAGCCACCCAGGCACCCTGAAACTTGTACCTCTTAATCCCCTTTACCTATTTTCCTATCCCCCACTAATGCTTCTCCCCTCTGATAACCAATACTTTGTTCATTCATTTTTTTTTTTTAATTTGGTTGCCTTGTATTGAGCTGTTGGAGGTCTTTATATATTCTGGATACAAGACTCCTATAAGACAAACGATTTGCAGAATGTCCTCCCATCCTGCGGGCTGTTTTTTGTTTTGTTTTTTTTTCACTCTCTTGGTGGTATCACTTGAAGCAAAAATTTTAAAATTTTTCACATAGTCCAATTTACCTATTTTTAATTTTTCCACTTGTGCATATTTTGACATATTTTGTCAGTGCACTTTTGATTTTCTCTTCACACAAAAACAAGCTCATAATATCACCTTTTATGGAGAGAAGAGAAACAGGACTCAGTCCTTTTCCCAGCACGGAGGTAATTTTCAAACTGATCATTTGGAAAAGTCCCTAAAGCCCAGCTTCTGGCTCTGTACCTTTCTATGCCTCTTCTAGTGCCGATAGCAGACAACAAATTCATCTTGGGAAGGGACCTCTGGGCCCGGGTGAGCCGGCATAGCAGGCAGGAGGGAGCCCTTCCTCCACAGGGTCCCAGCAATAATTTACGTAGACACAGAAGTGACTGAGAATCATGTAAGTGTAACCCACCGCATGGGAACTGAGTGGATCTCCTACTCGCCTTCTGCTCTATGGGCCACCACCAGTGCCCACAGCTCCTCCATCCCCGCCTGCCGAGGGGGAGAGCAGCGTGGACCGGGGTAGTCTCAGCCACCTTCAGTGAAAACCCAAGAGAAGCGAACAGCTCATGAAGAGGCAGAACGCTCACCCCTCACCGGTGTCATGGGAAATCCAGTCGGAACTGAGGACGGAGACACCTGCAGGGAGATGTCACATCAAACTGGGGAACACAGTGCCCCCCACCAAGGAAGCCCAGTTACTACTTATTAACTCTGTGAGCCATTTCTGAGCACTCCACGCACGTCACTCCATTTAAGACTCTTTGGGGCCATGGGAGACAAAGCCAACACTGGGAAAGATTTTACAGAATGGAGAGAGTCGAGAGTATCGCTGGTTTGGTGCAACCAAACCAAACCATGCGGACTCGCAAAACAGCTCAGGAATCGGTGACTGGCTTTTGTGACCAGGAAGTTGCCCACCACACTAGACAGAGCAGTTCTGGGGACTTTTTTCACACAGTCAGACCGTGGATGGAGAGAGAGAGGACGATAGTGAGAACCTTGCGGACCATCTGATTCTTATTCCCGTTCGGGCTTGTCTGTAAGCTGATGGACAATCGCATGGCACATATCCCCAGAGAAAGGATATCCAGAGCCAAAGAGTTAAGGGGAAAAGGGATTCTTCTTCCTCCTCCCTCTAAGGATTCAAGAGCAGCATGTAGAACGACACCAACTCCATTTTGTCTCATTAGCCCAGTGCCCCTTCCAGATTACAAAGGCCCTCCTTGACCACCCTCCGTTTTGCCGTCAACTACTGAGTCTTCTTCTGGTCTCCTCCAGTACCTGGTTGGGCCAGAGACAGAAGCATGAGATCCTGTGATGTCTGAGCACTTCCGTGCTTAGAACCAAGCCCGGAGGGAAGAGACCAGTTGGCTCTTGGCTCTCATCCGAGAATGAGACAGAAATCCATCAGGCTTAACCGTTATTAGTTCTTTACCTTTCTCCAAAAGACAACGCAGACTTTACGCCCTTGAAGACGTGGCTGGTTTGCCCTCCTGGCACGGGAATACTTTACTGTACTTCGGTATAAGGTGATCAGCTCCTGGGAGCTTCCCCACAGATCCTCACTTGAGGTAGGGAAGATGGCGGAGTCGGAAAACCTCCCAATGGATTCAGAAAACCTTCCAACAATGTCACTGGCTTAAGAAGCATCACATCTCCTCTGTGGTGAAGCCCACGCAGGTACAGTGTCTTTAGTCTCAAACTCCCTCCCCTCTGTACATGTTGTCACACATCCCGACAGGATGTCACTTCGTGGTACAAGACCCTGAGACCTCAGGACTTGCTAAAGGGGGCAGAACTGGCCTGGCACGGCTGGAGGGTCTATATGATCACCTCATTGGCATCGGCACCTCCGGAACAGTTTCTTCTAGTTCCAGTTCCAAGGGGTTCCACCTTTCCTATGCAGTACCTTCAGTTAATATAAGAAACCACCGCTGCTAGACAGTCTTCAGGTGTGCAAGCAACAATTACCCAGGTGCAAACAATTAACAAATCCAAATTAAGTCTGCTAAGATTGCGTAAATAAATCAAGAAAGTTGATGCACTGAATTCAACATCAAGCTGGATAGGATCTTCGAGAACATTCCGTCTGGCAATTTCTTTTTTATTTTTTTAAAGATTTTATTTATTTATTTGACAGAGATCACAAGTAGGCAGAGAGACAGACAGAGAGAGGAAGAAGCAGGATCCCTGCCGAGCAGAGAGCCCAATGCGGGGCTCGATCCCAGGACCCTGGGATCATGACCTGAGCTGAAAGCAGAGGCTTAACCCACTGAGCCACCCAGGAACCCCTGGCAATTTCTTTTTACAAGCAAGGAAAGGCAGGTCCGGTGAGATAAAGAAATTTGCTCAGGGTCACTGAACATGTTCGAAGCACAAGTGAGAACGGAACTCAAATGTTCTATTTTTCTTGATCACCATGGATGGCCATTCCCCATCTTTACCACCATGTAATTCTTCATGTTCTGGAGTTTAAAAAAAAAACAAAACAACAATTCCCTAATACACTGGGGAAATTGTGCATGTTTCTTACTGCTTCCATGACAGACAACCGGAACGGCGAGGTGAGGGACAAGCAGGCTATGACTTCCTTTGTTGCTAAGTTTATGGAGCCAACTTTCTTCAATCCTGTAGCAAAGCAGTGCAATGTCCAGTTGACGGCTGAATAAAACTGGATGATCTCACTTTACACGTTTGTGTAAACCATCCTGTTTTGGAAATAATTCCAGGGGCGCCTGGCTGGCTCAGCTGGCTAAGCGTCCGACTCTTGATTTCAGCTCAGGTTATGATCTCAGGGTTGTGAGATGGAGCCCCGCGTCAGACTCCATGCTGAGTGCTGAGTCCGCTTGGGATTCTCTCTCTCCCCCTCACTCTCCCTCTGCTCCCCCTGCTCGTGCTCTCTCTTCCTGCTCTCTCTAAAATAAACAAATACAACTTTAAAAAAAGAGGGAGAAAGAAAGAATTCCAAAACAAGCCCCACTGTACCTTTACCACATTAGCAGCTTTTCTCTTCCAACAAGGGCAGGCACCCTTCAAGGCATCCCGGTAAACTTACGGTAGATTCTTCTGAGCACTGCTGATATTAACGCATGGACGGATAGAATCCTGTCATTACGACAACGCATCGAGAAACAGCGCCTTGACTGAGAAGAAGCTAAAACATTGATGTCGTCTCCTGCGCATAAATCCAAGACAGAGGATGGGGGATGGTTGCTGGAAGACGCCCTGATAGGAGTCACGATAACGGATCCAACAAAATTCCTCGTCTTTGTTCAACTTAATAAAACGGTGGTTTAGTGAAATGGCTGTTCCATTTGATTCAAACAGCCCAGGACGGCGGCAGAGGCCCCGGGACTGGAACGGAGCAGCTGAAACAGGAAGGGAAACTGAGGACATAGGGACGATGCGGTGGCTTCTGCTTCGCATCTCCAGGGGCTGAGATCCGGTTTTCGCCCATCGCGACACCCATCGAATGGTCCGGAGCTTGCGATCTTCAGGCTTTCCCGGTAAACAGTCAGGCACACTCACTGGCAGGCAGAGGGCTCGACCAGGGATTTCTGCGAGATCCGATTCAGGTTCACAGACAGGCGGTTAAGCTCTGAACCAGACTCACCGAGGCGGTAAACATTTGCGATGATACAATTTCCTGTCTCTTGAAGAGCTCCCTGACGCAGGCTGCCGAGACAGAAGCGCGGCTGACAAGCGAAGACGAGCCAGGGAGGTAGGGCACAGGGCAAGGGACCAGATGACCCGGGGCTCCAGCCACCGGCCCCGAGCCCAGTGAGTCCAACCCTGACAGGAGCGCACCAAGCGGGACCGCCCGAGATCGGCGGGCAGATACTGTCCTGCCTGGCTGTCCGCTTAGATAAACACACAGCTGAAGAGAATCCAGGAATATCTCCAAAAGAGAAAGCCCTGCTTTTGTCTGACAAAGCTACTCTGACCCCAGAGGAATGCACAATAGGAAATGAGCGTTGGACAGAAAATCAACACGGGCGGGAAACAGGATGATCCCTGCTCAAGCTCAATTCCAAGATATGTCACTGTAATAACGCACAGCAGCCCGGCCGGGGAGCCCCGGCCTCCCCCACCCTGCACCCCGCAGGCCGAGGGGAGAAGGGGGGGCCCAGAGACACCAGCCGAGGGGGCCCGCCTCTTGGCCTCATGATTCACTGAGCTTTCAACGAGATCGGAGGTCATTTATGCCCTGACCAATGAAAGGATGATGATGGTGTTTTAAACGACCTTGAACTATGGACAGGGAAAACCTCTTTGAAAAGGAAGAGAAGATATCTTCGATCTTACCACTGTGACTCCTCATTGAGCCACAATATCATACACAGCGATTCCCAGCCAGAAGGGAGAGGTCTGCTGAGGTTCCTGAGTTCCCACGATGTCAGGTACCAGACACAGAGAGATGAAGACACGCTCGCCCCTGGCACTGGACCAGATTTTCAGCCTTTTCGACCGGCACTACTAGACGTCCTGGCCAGGCTTCACAGAAGTGGAGTCTGCAACATCTGATAGGCTCCAGCTTCCCTGCTGGGGCAGCCGGAGCCCCGTTCCAGAGGCCAAGGCAAGTCCCCTGCCTCGGAGTCAGGCTCGGAGTCATCTACCAATCTGTGAAAATGGGTCACCGGCAGACCCTTGCCCTGAGAGCTACTGAAGAATGGAGAGCATGCAAAGCGGACCTTGCGAGGTTCAAATGGCCACGGTGACTTCATTGATAAAGAAAAACGATGACCCGAACGTGGCCCAACACAGTGGCTCGTGCTGAAATTCTTGACACTAAATTGGTTGTTCTCTTCCTGGAAGTGTTGTGCGATGCGGGAAGGAATTCTGGATGCAGACACAGAGCATGCAGTCTCCAGATCTAGCTCAAACCGATGTTAGCTGTGCAAACTCAGGTACCCCCCTCTTAATGTCTCTGTGCCTCAGTTTCCTTATCCAAAGTGGGGAAACCTGCTCACCTCCATCTCAGGACTGCTCTAAGGACTGAAAGAGATTACATAGGGGAAAAGCGTTTTGAACATCCTGAAATGTTGTGCAAATATGACTTTTTATTCCTTTATTATGTTTTCCTTATTCGATATATAAAATGAGTTTGCTTTTCTTATGAAAACACTGTCTGATGGTGGAAGGCTAGCGGGTCAGGGAAAGCCAACATGGGATCAGGACTTGTCCTCTCACAACCCATCAGGCGGCTGATCCAAGCTTGAAAAAAATAAATCCAGAATTGAATATAAATGCAGAGTGAAAGCCATTCACTTGATCAGACCTGTTGGAAAAAAGGATTTTTTTTTTTTAAATCTTCTCTGCTAGGCTCTGGGCAGGCAGAGGGCTCTGAAGGTAGAAGGGGCTGGCACTGATGTGATCATCATAAGGAAAAATCCAACAATGCAACTGTTCAAACCCAGCTCCGGGAATGAGGGTTACACTAAAAGGCGGGCAGGAGGCAGGGAGCTGGGTTAGGAACACAAACAGGTTGAGTAATCAATCCAAAACCACAGTTGTGAAAACCACATAAAAAGCCATCTGGCCTCCTGGATGGAGTGGGACATTAAGCAAAGGCAGCCTTCCAGTACACATGTTCTCGCTTCTCCGAGAACAGCTCTCCTCATTACCCAATCGACTGTGAAAGCGCTACCCGGATCCTGGTCCAGTTTTCTGCCCTCGCCAGACCCGCTCTGAACACTCTCAAGACAGACCACGTGTCCCGGGGAAGGCTGTTCAGACCGACACTTTGCATTTTGAAAACCGCCTGGTGACATGTGGGGTCTCTTTGGGTTTCCTGAGATGGGTTGCCACAACGATCTCCATCTCCCTCTTGCCTTAAACGTGTTGATAAGGAACATGGATGCTATTCTGGGAGATCATTTTTGGGTGTGTGGTCAAATACATATGAGATGAATTTAACCACTTGGACCTTTTTAAAAAAATATTTTATTTATTCATTTGAGAAAGAGAGAGAGAGCATGAGAGGGGAGAAGGTCAGAGGGAGAAGCAGACTCCCCATGGAGCTGGGAGCCTGATGTGGGACTCGATCCCAGGACTCTGGGATCATGACCTGAGCCAAAGGCAGTCACTCAACCAACTGAGCCACCCAGGCGCCCCACTTTGACCGTTTTAAGGTATATAAGTCAATGGCATGGGGCGTCTGCAGGAGGGGTCAGTCGGTTAAGTGTCCAACTCTTGATCTTGGCTTGGGTCGTGATCATGAGATCATGGGGTCATGAGATGGAGTCCCGTGTGGGCCTCCGCGCTGGGTGTGGGGTCTGCTTAAGATTCTCTCCCTCTCTCTCCCCCTTTGCTCCTCCCCCACCTCCATAGAAAAACAATAAGTCAATGGGATTTGCGTACACTGGTTTGTAACCATCAACACCATCCCCTCCAGAACGTATTCTTCCTCCTGACCCGAAGGCCTGCACCCATGAAGCAGTGACCCAACTCCCTCCCCCCCCCCACCGAGCCTCTGGCATCCTCTCCTTTCTATCTCTGTGAATTTGCCACTGTGCAAGCGGAATCGCACAACGTCTGTCCACGTGTCCGGCTTATTGCACATAACCCTGTGTCTTCGGGGTTTGTGGCACAAGTTAGAGCATGGACGACGATTTTGTTCTTTTTTCAACACTGGATAGTATTCCATGGTATGTATTTGTTTATCTGTCCACCCAGGAAAACATGCTGAAAACTAGTGTTTATAGAGTGTGAGCTCACTTGGAGCTCACGGAGGTCACACTGGCCCACAGGTGGTACACTAGGCATCAGTCTTCCAGATTCACAAGCGCACAGGATATCTGCAGCCATGGGGTCCCACCTCCCGCCCTCCCAGGCTGAGAGCTCGGGAAAGGGCAGGAACCATGTCCTCCCCGAACAGTGTCCCTGTTCCCTTCAAGCAGGGCGGTACCCGGAACAGGGCTGGCACCTGACCAATGCTCCATAAAGAAACAGGTAAACCTTAAGAATAACCTTTCCTGAAGGCTGAGCCTACTCCTTTAAGTCAGGTTTTGTTCTAGAAAAAAACCATCATGTTCAAAAGGATACTTCCCGAGAATGAAGGCTTCCACTTTTTAAATTGTGTGCCTTACTTTTTGAAGGTAGAATTTATTGGGTCGGCCAAGCTAAGGGGCAGTGTGTGGTCATGTAAAGAATACTGGACAAGGAGTCAGAAGATAGGATTCGGGGTGCCTGAGTGGCTCAGTCAGTTGAACATCCAACTCTTGATTTTGGTTTAGATCACGATCTCAGGGTTCTGAGATTAAGCCCCTTGTTGGGCTCTGCGCTGAGCACGGAGTCTGCCTGGGATTCTCTCTCCCTCTCCTTCTGCCCCTCCTTTCTCTCTGTCTCTGTCTCTCACAAAAAGAGAGAGAAAGAGAGAAGATAAGGATTCAAATCCTGCCTCTTCCCCTCCCCCCAGCTGTGCGACCTTGGCTAAGTCACTGGACCTCCCAGAAGGTCGGTTTCAACATCTATAAAATGGAAATAATAATTGCTCTCAGTTTTTTTTTTTTTTTTTGAGAATCAAATATTATCCCCAGACCTGAAAATTAATATATACAGTTCATACAATTTAGTTTGAGTAGGTCGGTTCTACTTGCTTCAACATAAAAACACTCTTAAATGTGCCACCTAAGAAGTCAGCCCGTAGCCGCGCCCAGGTGTCTCAGTCGGTTGAGTCTGCCTTCAGCTCAGGTCATGGTCCCAGGGTCCTGGGATCGAGTCCCACGTCAGGCTCCCTGCTCAGTGGGAAGTCTGTTCCTCCTTCTCCCTCTGCCCCTCCCCCACCCCTGCTTGTGTGTGTTCTCTCTCTCTCTCTCAAATAAATAAGAAGTCAACACATAAATGAAGTCACTAGGGGATGCTACAAGTTATATGTGGAAGGAGCACAAAATTACACAGTACTGAGGTGAGGCTGTAGACAGGATTTGGAAAGAGCTGAGTTTTGATTGAGTCCTTTCCGAAAGGGACGGGCGTGAACTCCCAGGGAGGAAAGGGGATGGCATTTGGGGCAAGGGACATAAAGTCAATAAAGACGAGTGTGTGAAAAGCAAAGTCAACTTCACTAATAAGCAAGGCTTTTTGGTTCCGACCTGACATTCCAGGCACCCCATCAAGATGGTTGATGCCGGCAGGAGATCCCAAGGGTGACGGCCACGGGGAAGATCCTTCGATCACAGGCTCCCCAGGACGAGCCCCGGTGCTCACTGGGCAGATCCAAATCCACTCCCTGACTGCACCTTTGTTTGCGGCCTTATCGTCCGCCCCTCAGATGACTACCCACACCCCTGACTGTTCTGCTTGCCTCTGGTATTAAACGGCGCTACCCTGTAATCACGGAGATCAGAACGGTTTAATAAGGGATGTCGACTACAAAGCGCATGAGGAGAGACGTGAGTTAGCAAGCACGGGTATTAGCCTCTTGTTCCTAAAAGGACAATGCCATGGACCATACCTACCCTCCTTGTTCTCTGCCCTTGGGGTAAATTTCCCGCCCCATGAGAAAAAAAAAAAAAAATGACTATATCCCCAAAGCTTTCAGGACCCTGAATCCTTCTTCCTCCAAAGCCACAGCTCCGAGCAGCACAGGAGGCCCAAATCGACAAATCAACTCAAGGTCTATAGGGTAGCAAACAACCGAACGTCAGAGTCGTTGAAACCTACCTACCTTGAAATCCACATTAGGCTACATGCAGGCTTATAAAGACAAATAATGGGAGAGGCAGAGATGTCTCCACAAGTTCAAGTCTGAACCAGAGCTGTCTCAGGCAAACCTTAATTCCCCAAAACAGCCTCACACTCCTTAAGGCCTCCTTTTACCCCGAGCCATCAGGTCAAAGCAGATCTACCCACGCCATTCTGAGAATGACGTCCCCCCAAGAAGTCTCTTAGGCAAATCCAGTTTACAGAAAACTAGAGGGAGGAACTTTTCTAAGTATACTTAATGGAGATCTTCCTGTCAATTAGTTCGAGTCCCTGCAAAGGAATGTTTCCAAAAGGACTTAAGAAAAGCCCGAGTAGAATCGTCATCTCTACTGTCCAAATGCCTCCGGGAAGTTCTTGCCCATCACCTCCATCACGCCCGCCAAACACATCAACGTCTTCTGTGTGCTTTTCAACAAGAAATGAAAATAGCACTTCACGTGAAATCAGAGGAGACCTTGAGGGGTGGGGATGGAGATTTCATTTCACCAGTGGAGGAGGGATTGCTTGGGCTCTGCGGTTGGGAGTTCTCCGATCTTCCTTAGGTCAGACCGCGGCCCTTCCTCATGATCAGTTTCGCCATCTCTCCAGACTCCCGACCACTGCACAAGCGACCACCCGCTTCATGCCGATGACTGGCTCGGTTTTGTCAAAAACCCGTTAAGAAGCTGAGTGAATTGACCATTTGTTGGTGTCTAATTAATTACATTAAAATGTTAAACCAACGGCGTGTATAAACATTCCCCTCGAAGATATGGTGGAGCTGTGTCTAATGTTTGAAAAAAGATCACTTCTCTGCATTCCAGATAAAGGTCTTTAACCAGTCTACGCTTCATTATTTAAGTCTTGATTGGCGAGAGACACACCAGTTTGGGCTCTAACTCTCCACCATGCTTTCCCAGGAGTTGGAAGCCACCGGGTTGTGTTTTAGAAAACATCACAGCAGTCGAAAGCTGGAATGCCCGTGAAATTCGAATGGGGTCTTCTCAAGGGCATTTCCTTTAAGAACCAGTCCCAACCCTTGTCCTCCCCGGCGCCTCTACCATTTCTCCCCCGCTAGCGCCAACATAAGCAGGCCTGAAAGAGAACCCAGTGATCTTGTGGAAAAGCAAACGACTGCTCGGGACCGGATTCACTTTTATGCTGGCGTTCAAGGGCAGCCTAGTCTGCGGGACTCCTCAAGGAGACAAGCCGGCTCCTTATTTAGAGACCCATTTCAGAGAAAGGAAAAAGCACAATGGTAAGATTTGAGAAGGGAGCTACTCCTTCAGAGACATCAGATGGACCACAAGTTCACTTCTGGAAGGATTCTCCTGGATGGTGAGCCTCAGACACTTTGGTTCTCTCCTTGAGAAGAGAGAAAGAGGGCAAGGGTGGGGGCAGGGCCTTAGCACAGATCTGCTCCCTGCCCCCCTCTCAGGGCTGGACTGAACTGAAAGCCAGGAGACTCCGTGGGAGGTTTCCAACACAATTTGCGCCGCCTTCCATTTCTATGGCTCCTTTCTCTGACAAGGGCTCTAAGTGTTTTATGAACCTTGCCATAGACTTCCTGTCCGCAGCCCCTCAGGATGCAAAACAGGGCCACCATTATGGTCTAGGCTCCTTAAGGGAACAAGTCAAAACAGTCCAACGGCCTTATTTCTCAAGGGGACACCGCCCACGGGAAATCAGAGTTTTCCTTTGCCAGTTCAAAGACCGTGTATCATGATGCTTCTCTTCCAAGAGGACATCTCAGAATGACTAAATTCAGGATTGTGTTCCTCAACAACAACAACAACAACAAAACAAAATACAAGAAAGGAAGAAACCTCCCTTCTCTGTCGCCAGGCTTTTACCCCAAGAATTTTTTCATGAAGGGTTGTCTAGCTGCTGCCAGGCCACATTCTCTCTGGGGAGACGCTGAGGCAGCCCAGGCTTGGGGGAATCACTCAGATCTCGCAGAGCCGGGCACAGAGTTCAAGTGCATGAAAAGCCCAAAGTTCGAGCCCACGGCACTCCACTTCCGCCACCCACCCCCATGCCCGCAACACAGACCCAGCTCGGGGCACCCTCGGCACCCGACATCCCCTCTGCTCCCCGTACTGAGGCATTGCTGACACAGAGCACTCAGGACACAGCAAGCAAAAAGGAGAGCAAAATCAAAGGGCAGCCCAAGCAGAAGACAGTAGGAAAACCAGGTTTTTCTTAGCCATGGGGACAAGATTATGAAAGATTAAACACAAACACGCGTATATACACACAACACACACACGAAGCTTGGGTAGAAAACCTCTCGAAGTTACATTTCTCGAATTGTATCATATTATCTTCGTGACACAGTTAGTGAACATTAAAGATAACATCTCCATCCTGCAAGTAACCCAGTACGGAACACGACTGAGAAGCAGGACCCGGGCGGTAAAGAAAGTTTCAGGAGGGCTTGGGGCCACCTGGCGAGGGGACCTGCGGGCCAGAGGGAGGCTCTACAGGTTCCATCAGGAAGAAGCGGGGCAGTCACCACGCTGCGTCCGTGGCCCACTCAGAACCGAGGACAGCTTGAGTGGGTCACCTGCCTGCACACACGCTTGGTCTCCCCCATGGACAAAAACTTGCGTCTGTTATGCCCAGAATACCACGAAGCTTGTAAAGGGGCACTTTCAAGACACTCCCATGGGACGAGGCCAGAAGGAAGACCTTGGCTTCCCCCGAGAGCCAGGCTCCCGAAGGTAGTTAGAAGGTTCTGACAAGTTGCAAAGTTTTTAAATGATGCCCAATAAAAGGGTTAAAAAAAAAAAGTGGGGGTGCCTGGGTGGCTCAGTTGTTAGGTGTCTGCCTTCAGCTTGGGCCATGATCCTGAGGTCCTGGGATCGGGCTGTGTCAGGCTTCCTGCTCAGCGGGAGGCCTGCTTCTCCCGCTCCCACTCCTCCTGCTTGTGTTCCCTCTCTCTGTGTGTCTCTCTCTGTCAAATCAATAAATAAAAGCTTTGAAAAAAAGAAGAGAAAACAGAATAAAAAGGAAAAGAAAAAACGTGAGCAACCATCAGGTGTGAGAAGTTGTCCCAGGAGAACAGGCGTCAGACAGTATCCCTTGAGATCAGCTGAGTCCCAAGCCCGTCTGAGGACTCTGCAGCCCCACCTCCCCCGCCCTGCAGGCGCCCGGCAGGACAGCCCCTCCCCGCCACTTCCCTTCCCATCCTGTCCCCACTTCCTCAGCTTCCAGCGGCCCCTGTGCGCCCCCAAGGCGGAGACATCACTGTCCAACCCAGGCTTCAGAAGGACCTAAACGTGCTCATAAAAGATTTATTTGAACGAGTACTGCTGACAAGGTCGTGGCAATCTTAGTGTGAATTCAATTTAGTCAGATTGCTTTCTTCCTAACACCTGGTGGGGGGGTAGCATGAGGTTCCTGTTTGGTTTTATTAAAGTTAAACGGACATACAATAGCCTATTCATTTCAGGTGTACATCGTAAGGATTGGATATTGTTATACATTGCCAAGTGAGCCCCATGAGAAGTCGAGTTACGATCTGTCACCATACAAAGTTATTACGACATTCTGACCCCTACGCCCTTACGCTGCCCGTCAGGGCCCCCGACGTATTTATTTTATAACTGGAAGCCCGTGCCTCTAAGTCCCCTTTACCTGTTTCTGCGTCCCTCCCTCCAACCGCTCCCCTCCGGCAACCCCCGGCAGCTCTGGGTCTGCTTTTCTTTTGTTTTGTTTGTTCATTCGTTTTGTTGTTTAAATTCCACATCGAAGGGGCGTCTGGGTGGCTCTGTCGGTGAAGCCTCTGCCTTCGGCTAAGGTCATGATCTAAGGGTCCTGGGATCAAGGCCCACATTGGGCTCCCTGCTCAGTGGGGAGTCTGCTTCTCCCTCTGCCTCTGCCCCCCCACTCATGTGCTCTCTTTCTTTCAAGTAAATAAATAAATGAAATATTTTAAAAAAAATTCCACATTTAAGTGAGATTATGTGGTATCTGTCTTCTGCTGTCTGACTTATTTCATTCAGTATTACGCCCTCTAGGTCCATTCATCGTTGTCACAAAGGGCAAGATCACATCCTTTTTATGGCTGAGTAATATTCCATCGTGTGTATACAGCACGTCTTCTTTATCCATTTGTCTGTCGATAGACACTTGGTTGGCTTCCGTATCTTGGCTGTTATAAACAATCCTGCCATAACCGTCGGGCTGCATGTATCTCTTCAAACTGGTGTTTTTGTGTCTTTGGATAAATACCCAGAAGGAAAATTGCTGGATTGTAGGGAAGTTCCATTTGTAATATTTTGAGGAACTGGGGGACAGTGTTATGATGGTGGTGAATGGAATGGATCTCATGTCCAGTCTTACACACTTCTCTCCTCTGTTCTCTATGCGGCCTGGGAAGATTTTTCAAAGTGAATCGGGTTCTATCTTTCCCTATATAAAGCCCTTCAACAGCTTTTCATCCGCAGCCCCCCCCCCCCGGGAAAGAGCCTTAGGGCCCACGAAGTTCTAGGAGATGGGATCTGTACACCCTCTCCTCCCCCCAGCTCCCCACACACCCTGCTCTCTCCCTCCTCGGGGACGTCCTCCATGCTCACTCGTCCCGGGAAGTGCTCCTCATTGCCTTCCTGCCCCTCACCGCTCTTGGTTAGCAGCCCCGACCGACCCTGACGGTCTTGGCTTCGACATCATACCCTCAACGGGCCAGTCATTATTGATTCTCTCCAGTCCTATGTGTCTTTGTAACCAATCACACTGATGGTTTCTCCTCAGACATCTTTAGCAGCACAGGACAAGAACGATGCTCTCCATGCTCGCTGCTCTACTCCTAGTAAGAGTATGGCTTGCACCTGGCGCTCGACAGTAGTGCAAGTGCCTAATAAAAGATTTGTCAACTGAAGAGAAGGACTTGGCCACTGACAGGGCAATATGAGGGCCCGAGTGTGTGGCTAACAATGGACTAGGCCAACGAGAAGCGGGCAAAGGACGCGAAAGGGATGTAACCTAGAACCAAAGAGAAACTGAACCGTCTGACAGATTGCCCCGGATTTTGGCTAAATCTAATATTCCTCGGGTTTAATTCAAGTTTTTTGGGTTTGTTTGTTTGCTTGGAGTATTTCCTATTTTCCAAGTATGGTAGATTAAGAAAATGTCCTCAATTCTTCTCTTCCCTGTATCCCTGTCCCCAGCAATGTGACTTTGAACCTCCTGCCATTAAAAGGTAAAGTTAATTCCCTGCCCTTTAACTGGACTTGTGATTCCTTTAGCCAACAAAATATAGCAGAAGAGGCACCAGACCACTTTTAAGCTTAGGCCCCAAGATATCACGCACACTTCTCCCTCTCGGGACACTACCCCATTACCTCCCAAATAAGCCTGGCTACTCTTAGAAAATAAATGACCACAAGCCCCCAACTGACTTGGAAGCGGACAGTAGTCACATGAGGGAACCCAGAAGAACCATCTGCCTGAGTCTGATCTAAACCACCAGTCTGCAAAACCTTGGTTAAAGAAATGACTGTCTTATAAGTTGCTAAGTTTCGGGGTGGCTCATTGAAGCAACCAATGATAGATACACCACAAGGGCCCCAAGGAAACAGAAATGAATGAGGTATGGAAGAGCCCCCACCTTGATGAGATAGACACTACTTTCATTCATTCATTCATTCATTCATTCATTCATTCATTCAATACAGGTTTTATTAAGCCTGAATACCAGGCTGTGTTTTATCTGCTAGAGATACATAGGTGGCAAGACACAGCCCTGTGTCCCAAATGAAAAAAATATATAGACAATAAATAGGCAATTGAAAAGCAGAATATGGTAACCACTAAGGGGTAGGGGAGCCTCGCAGAGCTGGATGTAGGACTGAGTGTGGAGTGGGGCAGTTTGGGGTGCTTCCAAGAGAAAATGACGACAAAGCAGAGGAAAACCGGAAAAGGCTTTTCTAGGCGGAGATTTGATGCTTCTATTTTCAGTCTGTGCTGCTTGTCAAAAGGAAGATGACATGTATCATTTCCATTACTGCTCCTGTTCCCTCTTTGTGGGTCTTTTGAATGAACTGAGAAAACTCAGGGAATAAACTCCCAGCTCTCCTGCCGAATAATCAGCAATTTGGAATACATCGCTCCATGAAGAGATTTAATTGAACCCCCTCCCACCCTCCAAATAAGAGGAAGAAAAAAATCAGGGATATAGGAAAGGAAAACACAGAAGCTCCAAATATGTAGTTATTCAAGGAAAAAAAAAAAGACCTGGAAACTGCAAAAATTCATCTGAGGCACAACGCCACAATTGAAGTTAGCAATTTTCACCCACGTTGTTGCACACCACTACGATTACACCAATTAATTAAAGTGGGTGCATCTGGTTCCTTCTAATTTTCTGCTCTCAGGCATCGAGCAGCTACTAATCAATGTTTATTAGATGATTTTTTTCAAGTCCATACACTCCTTAACTAGAAAATCACAATAATAATCATTGAATAGAGGTAATGGAAGGTTCTACAATGTCTGGGTTCCTGTGACTTGTAATAATTTCTCCAGTGATAATTGTTTCAAAGAACAGAAAATGCCTCCAAATCCCACCATGGGTGATTAAACCAAAATTCAGGCTCACTGCATTTCAGGAAGAAAGTTGCCCGAGACTTGGTTGATCAGTTGTGGTGAGGTTTCCAAAAATTACTGGTGATTCAGAGGGAAATATTTTATTTCGGAGCAACTTTTCCTTAGCAGTCCTAACAGCTTCCTTTTACATATAAGTCCTGCTATGAAAAGGTAGCACAAATCTCAGGCTTGATCAAATACAATGCAGCCTATCACGTGAGATGTCTGTGTGATTCTCCTGGCGGGTATGGAAAAATAGTTGGGACTACCTGGATTGAATCTCTTCTTGTGGCCAAAAACTCCCTTCCTCGAAATAGGAACAGTAACCTGAAAACAGGATATTTGAGTGTGGTGGAGGTTCTAGGTCTTTGGGCAAGACATCAAGACTCTTGGCTTATTCCTGGGGCGCCTGGGTGGCTCAGTCAATTAAGCATCTGCCTTTGGCTCAGGTCATGATCCCAGGTCCTGGGATCAAGCCCCACATCGGGCTCTCCGCTCAGCGCCAAGTCTGCTTCTCCCTCTGTGATCTCCATCACTCTCTCTCAAATAAATAAAATCTTAAAAAAAAAAAAAGACTCTTGGGTTATTCTTACTGTTAATGATTGGGAGGTTGTAAGCATTAATTTACAGACCCAGTTCAATGGATATATAGCTCTTCTTCCTCGAAGTCCAAGGAAACCAGACACAAATCGGAATCATCCTTTTCAGAACTCTGTTACCCAGCTTGTCATCTTGTCTCTCTAGAAGTCCCACTGGCCCCGTGGCCCAGCACTACAGGGCAAGACTCTAGCTTCAATGGACCCAACCTCTTCCTATGCCCCTCCTCCACACGAGCACTGCCTTTTCTAGAGAAATTTCCTCAGTACGCTTTGGTGTCCACTATCATTTCTGGTTGAGATTATGTTCTGGAGGCACTGAGGACAGATTATTAAACGGGATGCTGCATTATCCTCAATCCGTTTATGCTGTCCATTTTCCTGTTTTCTGTCGGTTGCTAAGGAAATCAGTGTGAAATGGGGTCCTTGTCCTACGGGGTTAATAATTTTACACCGCTCACTCGCCGCAGAAGTCATAATCTCCGTGTGTGAAATCACTCTGCATTGCTGTGAAAATGATTGCAATGCTTGGATTGGAACGTTATGACTTCAGGTGGGAGATAGTACGTAGAGCAGATGGACTCCTGGAAAATTCGAAACTTCTTCCAGCAATAATGCTCAACACTAAAACAGAGTGGGAGGAAAGGACGGTGCAGTGAAAAAAAAATAATTTGGGATATGGAAATTGACTGTTGGTGGATTTCCTAGTTGTTTCCTTCTCTTATCATTCCTTCTATTTTTAATATTTTTATTTTTTAGAGAGAGCATGCACACGTGCATACAAGCAGGTGCAGGGGGGCACACGGGGAGGGCAAAGGGAGACAGAATCTCAAGTAGACTCCATGCCCAGCATGGATGCAGGGCTCGATCTCAAAACCCCCAGACAATGACCTGAGCCTCAATCAAGAATCTGACACTTAACCAACTGAGCCTCCCAGGCACCTCTCGTTCCTTTTAACAAAACTTACAATAGTGTATGACTAGGACACTCCAAAGATAATTATCAAAACTAAGAAGCTGATGGGAAAAATAAAGATGGGGAGATGAAAAGGAGCAGCAACTTTGCAATGAAAGAGCTAAATTACTGTTGGGAGAATTCTTTCTTCTTCGTGCATGTGCCAGTAAAGACACGACGCTCTCCCTAACAAGGTGATCTCTGCAAGTGTGCTGAAAGTGCCAGGCCACCAAAATGCAGGTTACAATAATCTTTTAGTCAGTCTTGAACACAGAGATTTAAAAAATTATATACTTATGAAACACTAAGAGATCATTAAAATAACATGGGAACACAGTCCAATTTTAAGACATTTAAATCCTGCTTAATATGAAAATCTAATGATTTAATGTTATAGCAATTAACAAGTGTATAAAATGAACCATATATGAATCATTAAACAGTTTTTAAAATAAAAATTAAACAGCTAAAAATATACAGTGATCACCATGGAAAAAAAACAGTTCCAGGTTTGCAAAGATTTTCCTGTTACATGTGATGGGGGGAAAAAAACAGAAAAAATAAAAAGTTGTAAGGAAAGCAAAGATTTTTAATTGAAATTTTAATGTATTAAGGAAAAAACTGCTACTTCAATCTACACGAAGTCCATTTATAAAGTGAATAACCTTTAATTTATAAATAGCTACCACCTACTTTATCTTTTTAATGCATACACCAAATATCTAAAGATCTTGAAAATGAACCCATTTGTATCCTGGTAATTTTCTGCAGAATTACGATATTTTTGTTCACCACTAGCTTAAGAAGCAAAATATAAAATATACGGGTTGGATTTTGTTTCACTTTCTCCTACCCATCCCAGCCTACAAAGCACCAGGTGATCACAGGTATTCCACAAACCAGGTGACATCCTCGGCCTGTGAAGGACAAGTTTTAAGGGACGAGGTTGCCACTTCAATTCCTGTTCTCAGGAACCCTCCCCTAGGCAAGCAATAAAGCAAGAGGAAGCAGGGGTCTCTTTGAGTGAGTATTCCTCTGCTTTTCTTTTTTCTTTTTGTTAATTTTAGGAAATATTCCATCTGGATTACTCTACCTGAGAGACCCCCAGAGGTAAAAATGAATATTCTTGATTAATAAATCCAACCCTCAAGATATTTAAACTTTTGACAGTGAAACGCAGTGAGGACAGATTCACACACACTGACAGATACAGAGCCATATCCCTTCAACACTATGTTAGTATTCCAAATTCTTTATCTGTGCTTACCACATGACGTTGCAGTTCCTTCCACTAGAGGAAGAATGTATTTCCTACCCCACTGGGGGCTATGTGAGAGCCGTGGGCAATGGAATGTGAGTAGAAATTAAGTGTGCAAGGCCTAGAAGTTAAGTGACATGGCATCTTTAGCCCAGCAGCCTTGGACTTCTGCCACTGCTATAAGAAGAAAAGGTTTACATGATCAAAGTCATGCATGAAAAACCCACACCTAACATCATACTCTATGGTGAAAAGCTGAGAACTTTTTTCTTAAGATCAGGAAAAAGACAAGGATGTCCACTCTTGCCACTTTTATTTAACATAGTACTGGAAGTCCTAGCCACAGCATTTAGACAAGAAAAAGAAATAAAAGGCATCCAAACTGGTAAGGAAGAAGTAAAACTTTCACTATTTGCAGATGACATGGTACTATACATAGAAAACCCTAAAGACCCCACCCAAAGACTACTAGAATGCAAAAATGAATTCAGTAAAGTTTCAGGACACAAAATTAATACAAAGAAATCACTAATAACAGAGTAGCAGAAAGAGAAATTTAAGAAAACAATTCCATTTACAACTGTATCAAAAAGAATAAAATACCTAGGAATAAAATTAACCAAGGATGTGAAAGAACTGAAGACTCTAAACCACTGAGGAAAGACATTGAAGATGACACAAATAATTGGAAAGATATACCATGCTCATGGTTTGTTAAGGACTAACATTGTTAAAATAGCCATACTACTCAAGGCAATCTACAAATTCAAAGCAAACCCTATCAATACCAACAGCATTTTTCGGAGAACTAGAAAAATAGCATGAAAATGTGTATGGAACGTCAAAGGACCCTGAATAACCAAAGCAATCTTGAGAAAGAAAGAAGCTAAGGAGTTGTAATCTCCAATTTCTGACTATACTACAAAGCTGCAGTAATCAAACAGTATGGTACTGGCACAAAGACAGACACACAGAGCAATGGAACAGAACAGAACAGAAAACCCAGAAAAGAACCCACAACTCTATGGTCAACTAATCTTCGACAAAGCAGGAAAGAACATCCAATGGAAAAAAGACAGTCTCTTCAATAAATGGTGTGTGGAAAACTGGACGGCTACATGCAAAAGAATGAAACTGGACCACTTTCTTATGCCACACACAAAAATAAACTCAGAATGGATTAAAGACCAAAATATAAGACCTAAAACCATGAAACTTCCAGAAGAAAACACAGTAATTAACCTCTTGGACCTCATTCATAGAAACCTTTTTCCAAATACATCTCTCCAAGCAAGGGAAACAAAAGCAAAAATAAACTGTTGGGGCTACATCAAAATAAAAATCTTCTGCAGAGTGAAGGAAACAATCAACAAAATGAAAAGGCAACCTCTTAAGTGCAAGAAGATATTTGCAAAGGATATACCTCATAAGGAATTAAAACATATAATCCATATAGAGAACTTATAAAACTCAACACTAAAAAACAAATAATCCTGTGAAAACATGGAAAGAGGACCTGAAAAGACACTTTTGCAAAGAAGATAATCAAATAAATGGTTAACAGACACATGAAAAGTTGCTCAGATCACTCATGATCAGGGAAACGCAAATCAAAACCATATCGAGAAACCACCTTACACCTGTCAGAATGGCAAGTGTCAAAAAGACAAAAAATAGCAAGTGTTGGCGAGGATGTGGAGAAAAAGGAACCCTCCTGCCCTGTTGGTGAGAATGCAAATTGGTGTAGCTACTGGGGGAAAGAGTATGGAGATTCATCCAAAAATTAATAATAGAAATATCGTATGATCCAGTAATTCCACTTGTGTTTACCCAAAGAAAACAAAGACACTAATTCAAAAAGATATATGCACTCCTAAGTTGACTGTGGCATTGTTTACAATAGGCAGATATGGAAGCCACCCAAGTGTCCACTGATAGAAGAATAGATAAAGAAGATGTGGCATATACATATAATGTATTATTAGTCCGCCATGAAAGAGGAGACCTTGACATTTTACAACACGGACGAACTTAGAGGGTATTGTGTTAAGTGAAATACATCAGACAGAAAAAGACTAATACCACTTAACTTAATAATAAATAAACAAACAAAGAAGCAGAAACAGACCCTAAACACAGAGAACTAGGGGCACCTGGGTGGCTCAAGTGGTTAAGCGTCTGCCTTCAGCTCAGGTCATGATCCTGGAGGCCCCGGGATCGAGTCCCACATTGGGCTCCCTGCTCAGCGGGAAGTCTGCTTCTCCCTCTCCCTCTGCCCACTTCTGTTCTCTCTCTCAAATAAATAAAATCTTAAATAAAAATACAGAGAACAAATGATGGTTTCCAAAGGGGAAGGGGTGGGGAGGTGGGCAGAGTGGGAGATACAGGCTTCCATCTACAGAATTACTAAGTCCCAGGCATGGAAGGTACAGCATGGGGAAAACAGTCAATGGTGTGTGTCCTCATGGTGTTGCCTGGGGACAGACGGTAGCTACACTTATGGTGCACAGTGTGACATGTGGATGTGGAGTCCCTACGCTGCACACCCGAAACTAATGTAACGTTGGGTACCACCTACATTTCAATTGTAGAAAGATGACAAGGAGGAGAAAACACTCGACTGATCCACAGGGGATGGGGGACGTGCAGCAGACGGAACCCAACCCGCAGGTGGGCGCCAAGAGCAGCTGAGCCGGGCCTCGATCCGCGGACCCCAGTTCACTTCCCAGACCCAGAAGCAACCATAAATGATTGGTATTTTAAGCCACCGCTAAGGTTTGTGGCTGCCTGTCATACCTCACTGCTGTGAGAACAGATAACCAGTTCTGTTTTGCTCTTTTATCGCTGTATACCAAACCTACTATCTCCGACGTGTAAGAACCTAATGAGAGACTGCCACAGGAAATGGGCGGGCACCTGTCAACCAAAGCTTGACACCCTGGGTGGTGAACTAGAATGAAAATCCACCCCACAGAAGAAAACTATGGACATACACACCTCTCTCGGATTTGGCTCCAGGTGTTTGAAGTAAATAATATAATAATGTCAAGGAGTTGATCAGTTGTAAGTTCAGGACAGAGTTTCATCCAGGGGCTTAAAAAGGGGAAGGTACAATGAGGGAGCATTACACATGGGGCTTCAAGAGTACTAGAATATTCCATGTTTATGCTCGATGGACAGAACATGGGTATTCTTTTCAGTACTCTTCTAAATTTATATTCCCACCATACACACTTTTTGCACACACTTTTTTTTTTTTTGCTATAAAAATAAAAGAGGTCACAGAGGCCCCCAGCTTCTACACCCCCAGGTGCAGACACAGCGGTCACACCATGGCCACCAAGGTGCTCAGGGGCCTTCAGGCAGCCCTCCTCATTTCAAAGTAAGAAAAAAACAGATGGTCTGAGGCCTCGCCATCCCAAGCTGGGGGAGCAGCTCTGACAAGAGACCACAGAGGATGCTAATACTCCCTGGGGGAGAAATGAGAATAGTGAGCCTCTGGGGAAGGTCCAGCCGCCACGATGCCAATCAGACAGAATAAAAGCGCCAGGCGCTAAGCCTCGAATGCCCTGGCCTCAGTGTGTCATCAGCAAGGCCCTGGGCTCTAGCCTCCAGCAGGAGGGAGGTTTGAGCCAGTGGAGAAGAGCTCAGATGACCTTTGCCTCTTGGCTTCAGCCAACGGATACTTCTTTTCAGACACACGCAGCTCGGAGACTACCCCGGGAGTCTTACTTCCCACCCGGTCCCATCAGCGGGATCTAGTATCCACCACTCCTCCCCATCCCCTTCCAGAGCACCCCCGCCCCACTCCGTGCACACGCGGAGGTCTCACTGGAACCGGCGGTCACACACGTCTCGAGGAAGCCGGGCTCTAAACAAGGAGTCAGAGGAGAGCGTGAGTCGCAGGTGTCAGGTGCAGCTGGTCTGAGACGCATCCATCACCCCTGCACACGGTGTGTCTCAGGATGGCACCTGGCACCCCATCAATCAAAATACCCCCCAAGATTCCGTGAGCCTCCAATTCATAGCAGACAAAATGGGAAGACAAGTGAACTTGGGAAGCGCAGAACCGCACGCGGCAGCGCAGGGCTGGAGCTCAGCGCACAGGTGCACTGGTGGTGCCCACAAGCCTCCCTTCTTCAGAGGGAGGAACGTTCTGGAACCAAGAACCGGGCTGCCACGTGTAAAAGGCTGAGGGCAGAAGCAGGTAGAGTCCTTTCCCGAGGAAACCCCATCCCCAGTTTTTATCTCCATCTCTCCCTCGAACAGATGAAGAGCTGTTAAGTGGGCCATTTTCCACGCGGGACTTCTGGAGAGAGAAAAGAAATGCATGATTTGGGAAAGGAATTGCTCATGCCAAAGAGAGAAAGCAGGGCCCTGCCTTTATGTCAAGGCTATTGATTGAGGCCCCAGATTCTGAATGCAGAGTAATGAAATAAAGAGCCTGGAACACGCTAAGTGAGGGAAAATAAAAAGTATACTGAATAAGGGCCGGGACTTGCAAAAGGGGCATTCTGGCGGCCAGATCGGTGCAAAGGCATGAATACCAGAAACAAGCCCGTCAGCTGGAGGGAGGACGCAGATGACACGGAGGGAACAATGCAGGGAAACTGTCCTCCTGCAATGTATGCACAAGGGAGTCTGGAGTGCAACGTCCAGGGCCGTACTCGGGGGAGATCACAGCATTCTCCTGGAGGCGCTGTGTCTCTTTTTTGTGATTCCCCCACCTTCCTTCTCCTGTCACCCTTTTATAGTAATCTACCCCCCGCCCGCTGTTCCCCACCCCCTTCCTGCCTCTTCCTGCTCCCTGCCTACCAGACTCAGCCGAGAGCCCTGACATCTGCAGGGGTGCGGCCGGCCACCGGGAAGGGAAGGGTGTGATCCCAAGCACCGGAGGGGAGGGGGTGGTTTCAGACTCTGCCCAGGATGATGGCAGGGCTTAAAGATGGCATTTGAAGAGAAAGGAGAGAGAAAATCCAACCTACAGAGATTTCTGGAGATTCCCTTCTATTTTCTTTCTTAAGTGGCAAGACATTTTCCATGCCAGATGAAACCCTATTTTAAATCCCCTAAAAGAAAAAAAAGAAGTCGTCTAAGGCATGGTTGTTTTGGTATAGAAATGTCAGGGGTCTGAAGGCCATGGGCCCGGCCTCCGCCTGGCACACTCCCTCGGATGCAGCCCCGGGGTTCCTGCACATGCAGCCCTCATGCCCCAAGGAACGTGCCCTGCCACTACTGAACGGAAGCCCCCCAAAAAAGCAGCCGCAGACAGTGGCCACAGAGAGAGGCTGGCTCACTTGGAGCAAAGGGGTAGACGAGGTTGCCAGCTGCAATAAATAAATAAATAAATAAATAAATAAAGAAAGAAAGAAAGAAAGAAAGAAAGAAAGGAAGGAAGAAAGAAAGTCTGATGTCCCCTACCCGGTTTTTGGCAGTCAACATCCCAAACTCGTCTGCCACGTTGTGTGAGTTTCCTGTGGCTGCAGTAACAAGTGGCCTCGAACTTGTGGGCTTCAAACAAACCGACACTTACCCCTAATCATTCTAGGGTCCAGAAGTCTGAAACGAGGGTGTCCACAGGGCTGGTTCCTTCCGAGGGTATGAGGGAGAGTCTGCCCCTGTCTCTCCTAGCTTCTGACCATCCTCGGGGGCCCCTGGCTTATAGACACATGGTTCCACCTCTGCCACGGCATCCTCTGTGTCCCTGTGTCTTCTCCTTTTCTGTCTCTTACCAAAGCCCTCATCACTGACTGCATTTAGGTCCCACCCTAATCCCAGATGCTCTCCTCTCAAGATCCTAATTTTAATTACATCTGCAAAGACCCTTTTTCCTAGCAAGGTCACATTCTGAGGCTCTGGACATACCTTTTTGGGTGAGCCACTATTTGACCCACCACGCACATCCACACAGCTGTGGCCTGCCTATGCAGGGTATGCAAGGTGGATGTTGGCTGTGGTGACCAACGGTTGCAGTTTGCTTGGCATTCTTCTAGTTTTAACAGCAAAAATCCTTGTTCCTAGGAAACCCCTTGAGTCCCAGGCAAACCAGATGCTTGGCTGTCTTGGTATTGGCTCAGAAAGACTTGGATTTATACTATGATATTTATAAAAGAAAATTAAAATGTCCCACCAAGAGAGGCTAAAGACTAGACAAGATCTCTGGGCAGAGGGCCTGGACTAGTTCAAATGTCAGATCTAATCCTCCTGGGCTCTGATTTCGGTCTACTGACGCAGTCCTCACCATGTGCCTGGAAACATGGCTTCATGATGGCCAAGGTGGGAGTGGGCCCACATGTGACATTGGAAGAGTGTTCAAAAGCCATGCTCTTTTTTTTGTTTTGTTTTGTTTTCTTATTTTAATTCCAGTATAGTTAATACAGTGTTATTCGTTTCAGGTGTACAATATTCAGCGAGTCAACAACCATATACATCACTCCATGCTCATCACGGTAAGTGTACTCTTTAATGAGTTTTTTTAAGGATTTATTTATTTGAGAGAGAGAGAGAGAACATGTGCATGAGACTGGGCAAGGGCCAGAGGGAGAGAGAGGAAGAGAAGCAGACTTCACACTGAACACTGAGCCCGGCACGGAGCTCAATCTCACAATGCTGTGATCATGACCTGAGGCAAAGTCAAGAGTTGGATGCTCAACTGAGCCAGCCAGGCACCCCTTTAATGAGATTTCAGGACAGGGTAGATTTATCTCTGAGACTGCTGCATTGAGAGAGGGTCCCTGGGGTGCACCTTGGGTCCATCCCCACATCAGCCCTCTGCTCCCCCGTGTTCTCCGCAGAGCCAGGTTTGTAACTTACAAGCAGCTTGACAGGTACTCAGCAACAGAGAAACACCACATCCTCCCAGTGCAATTACCTTCTGCGTTCTGCATGGACACACTACTATTCAAAGGTGAATGGTACAGCTAATGCCAGCAGAGAAGATGCCACGATGATGTGAAAGCAGGGGGCAGGGAATTTCCCCATGTGAAGAGCACTGTGTGGCGTGGGGTGGAGGCAGGGGGTGCAGGGAAAGGGGTGTAGGAACAGGATCTGGGCATTTAGTGGAGACCTTGCAAATCGACATCAAGCCTACGCTTACTGCCCATCCAGAGTCCCTGCTATGGGCAGTGACAGGAAGGATGAGACAAGGTCCTCTAGGAACTTGCCCTTCACACAGAAAATAACAAAAGCAGCTGCCAGTTAGGAAGGCCGACTCTATGCTGTTAATTTTTAGCCCTGAGACACAACCTTCTATACTTTCACTGTACAGATAAAGGAACCCAAAGAGTCTTCTGCTCTAGGTCCTCTGACTCAGCCATGCTCTAACTGGGGTTCTATTCCTGGTCTGACCCCAGAGCTCATTCTCTTCCCACCAGAGTCTATGCCAGGGAGTGCACTGGTCGGACTGTGAGCCCATGACTTAGATCACAGGGGTCAAATCAAACTGCTTCCCAAAGCTGGTGTGTCAAATCGCAGTCCTACCAGTGGTGTGGGAGAGTTCCACGGGTGCACATAACCTCGCCAATGCTTGATAATGTCAGACTCTTATATTTTTTGTCCATCTGGCTGACACAAAATGGAAGTGCATTATACTTTAAATTTGGGGTTCATAAATTCTGATGGTTAGGCAGGTTTTCATATGTTTATTAGCTCCTCCTGTTTTCTTTTCTCTGAAATGCCTGTTCAAGTCCTTTGCCCATCTTCCTTTGAGTTATCTTTTTCTTATTTATCTGTACTATTTCCTCATATATTCTGGGTACCAATTTTTTTCAGTTATATATATTCCAAATAATTTCTCTGAATCTGTCATTTTTGTTTTGTTTTTACCTTGCAGTATCTTTTTACTGACATTCTTAGTTAAATACAAATTTATCAATCTTTACATTCATGGTTTATGCTTTGTGTGTCTTCAGAAAGTCATTCCCTACCCCCAGGGTCATAGAAATACCTTTCTCTAGTCCTTCCTAAACGGTTTAGAGTTTGCTTTATACCTTTCAATCTTTAATCCAGGTGGAATTCATTTTCATATATGGTGAAGGTAGGGATCTATTTCCATGGCTAGGCTCTTCGCTGGCTTTCTTAATTCCCAGCACTATTTCCTTTTTTTTTTTTTTAATTAAGACTGTATTTACCTATTTAAGAGAAAAAGCATGCACACACAAGCGGTGGGGAGAGGCAGACGGAGAGAGGGAGAGAGAGTCTCAAGCAGACTCCACGCTGAGCCCAGAGCCCAACACAGGGCTTGATCCCGTGACCCTGAGATCATGATCTGAGCTAAAACCAAGAATCAGATACTTAATCAATGGAGCCACCCAGGCGACCCTCAGCACTATTTTTAAAATAAGCCTTCCTTCTCCCACTTTCCACAAGGCTCTCTGTCCCCTATTTCCCCATGTACTAGTTAGTCTGCCAGCTCTTTCTCCCACTCCATCCATCCGTCTGTTTCTCTTGTGGTTAAACATGCACAGTCTTTGCCCCATGTCTCTGCATCTCTCCCCTCCCCCCTTTTTTTCCTTCTGGGAAAAGTGGAGAACTGGAGTTTGTTGCAGTCTCTTCCCTTTGTCCTATTAAAGTTTTATTTAATAAAAAAAAAAAGTGGAAATCACTGATCTTTGTCTCATGCCAGCTGGTCTCAGATCAGTGCTAATACTCATTCTCTGACCTACTTGCATAGCTTTACAGTGAATCTCCCCGCCTCTCTCCTCTCCTTATACGAATATGTATCACATCCTCCTCGCCAAAACCTGTCGTAATTCTGACTGGCACTGCGCTGAGTCTTCCAACTGCCTTGTGGAGAGCTGACGTTTGACAATATCAAGTCATCCTATCGTGAACCCGACATTCCCTGTTTACTTAGAGTTCTTAGTGTCTGTTGAAAAAAACTTACAATTTTCTCCATAAAGATTTTATGAATCACTTATTAGATTGATTCCTGGATAACTTTTCACTAAAAGGAAAACAAATGCAAATAATGATGTAAATAAATACAATTTAATTTTGGATTTTGAATTCTGAATCCAAAAATCTTGATAAACTTGTCCTAAATTAACAACTTACTTGTAAATTGGAAGGGAGGGTCCTACAGACAAATTTATAATTGTAAATAATGATGGAGCTTTTATTTCTTTAAGAGCACTGATCTGAGACCAGCTGGCATGAGACCAAGACCAGTGATTTCCACTTTTTTTTTTTAAATAAAACTTTAATAGGACAAAGGGAAGAGACTGCAACAAACTCCAGTTCTCCACTTTTCCCAGAAGGAAAAAAAGGGGGGAGGGGAGAGATGCAGAGACATGGGGCAAAGACTGTGCATGTTTAACCACAAATACATCTGTCCGGTCAGATGACTGATACAGATAATAACCAGAATTAGTGAGCACCTACTGTATGCAATGCGGTGCTTTCCATACATTATCACACCTAACTATACTGGTGACGACGGAAGAAAAGAAAAGAAAAAAAAAACTGGAAAGACTGAGGTTTTGGGGGGTTTTTCTGTTTTGTTTTGTTTTTTAAGACTGAGTATCTTTCTCAAACTGCGGTCAAGAGCTCAGAGCTCCTTCGTGATCGACAATGATGCAAACGCCAGGCACCGCTGTTTTATAACACAAGGAAATAATGAAACACATCTTGACGCGGGAAACAATGCGCTATTGTGTCTAGCAAAGTGGGAGCCAAAATTTCAGTTTTGCATGTGTTTGTATTTAGAGAAATAAATCTGCCTTAACAATTCTTTAATCAGGGACAGAATAACTTAGACGCTGCCATCTGCGAGTTTAATCATCTAAATACTGGAAAAACCTGACAGCGATCCTCAGGGGAAAGCCCCAGCCTCAGAAAGCCGAGACACACAGACTGTGGCTCCACCATGACAAAAGAGCCAGTCAGCTTGTTCGAGGCGGCCAAACCAGTTATTGAGCATTATGACATCTGTTCCCTAACTGTGCTGCTCTCTCTCTCTCTTTTTTTTTCCCCAAGTGAATTTCTGGGTATCACCCAGGCTGGCTAAATGACTGAGGTGCGACTCTGGAAAGAGAACCTTCCACGACGATGACTGCGCTTTTAGGAGTCCAGTCTTCCAAGTCTCGTGTGTCCCAAGGGGACTGGGAGGCCCAGCGATCTGTCAGTCCCTGGACTGCGTAGCCGGAGCTCCTGGGGCAGCCCGCAGGTGGAAACCAGCGGGGGGCCACCCCTCGGCGCCCCGTCCCCGGTGCCCAGCTTCGTGCCCACAAGCACCGTGCACACAGGGGATCAGGAGCCGGATCTGCAGATCTTTTCAGAAGGTTCTTGGCTTGTACTCTACAAGATCTGCTTGCTAGAGCACGTCGATTCATCACACGTGCCAACACGGCGGCTGTGGAGTGAGCGAGGAGCCCTGAAATGCCAGGAACCCCAACCTGGAGCTGCCTATGGCATAGGGGACAGAGCCTCTGGCGCGGCCCGTCCACCCTCTCCCCACGCTGGGCCAACACGGGAGACGCAAACCAGGGGGTGCAGAACAATGCAGCAGCTCAGGGAAGTCCACGGGGCGGGAGAAGCAGTACAGGTCGCAGGACGTCACCATGGGCTGAGGGGTCCCCCGACCATCTGGTTCTCCCCCTGGCCTCAGACTACGAACCCAGAGCTTCTGAGTCCAAGGCAGACTTCTGACGCTCCCGCACCACAGAACATGGACTACAAGTAAAATGCGGTCATATTCCTAACAATGAATACTCGCGGCATTTTTCTGTTGTGCCAGGTGTGGTTTCTAAGTGCTTTAACATGCCTACGTCTGAACCAATGAGGACCAAGTTCTCTTCCAGGCTAAAGCCCCCGTACTGGTTAAAATGTCACTGTTGCTGGCGTTGTGTGTGTGTGTGAAATGAACATCCATCTTCCATCCTTCTAAAAATTCCAATTTGCTTCCAGAGTGAGACTCCCAAGAGGTCCCATTAGGAAATCACCCTCTCCACGGAGACGCTCCCTGGAAAAGCAATTAGGAAGGCAGATGTGCAAAAGATCCTTGCCCACGTCTCTTCGGCATCCGCATTAAAGGAAAGTTGTCTGATGGAGGAAATATGCAAAATGACAGCAAGTCATCAAATGTAGTGGAGACCCTGGATTGTCCTTCCATCAGCTGGACAGTTACTTTGATGGGCGGCTGTCACCTGACCTTGGGCTGGTCCCTGGGCATTTAGGTGCATATATCACACAGGAGGAAAAGAAGTCTCCCCAAAGACAAACAGAAAGACGTGGCCCATCTGTCGGCACGGGAAGCATGGCAGTGATGTGACCCCCACCCTGGGGTTTCGTGCCACGATCCGGAGAGGATATTTGATCAACATTGACCACGCATACCAGCAACCAAAGGCGCACAAGCAAGCTGCTGGGGATCAGGTTAGATCCACAGATGACTGGTGGCTCCCAGATTTCAGACTTTGCACATGTGGAACCATCAAGAAATTCAAGGGTTAACTGCCCAGACTCCGTCAGTTGGCCAGTCAGTCATCAGTAAGCATCTGTGGGAAGCCACATTCACGGGCTTGAGTGGGGTGCCATGGGGAATCTAAGAAAGGAGACTAGGAGCCAAGATGGTGGCTGCAAAAATGTCCCAATGTGCAGTCCATCGACGAAATGGTGGACATCCACAGTCAGGAGCTCGGGACTGTGTGAGTTCAGGGCGTGTGAGTACCCGGCTCAAGCCCAGGACGGATGCCCACATGACGTTTCCACTTGGCAGAAAGTAACAGACGTGGGAGAAAGAACCGCCCGCTTCCTGCCCTTCTAAAGTGAATTCCACCAGGTAGTGGGACGGCAAACCGTGCCCGAGCCTCAGACGCCGCTCATCCTGCAGGTCCCCTGGAAGTCTTACAAGGCCAGCGGGACTGTGTTTCTCGAGAATCAGAGCATCCGTATCGGTTATGCATCCCGGGTCCCTAAGGAGAGTCTAACGCTGTTTGCTTTCTTACAGGTACCTGAGTCCCAGAGGCGGCAAGTGACTGCAGGACCCGTGCGGCCTCCTGATCCCACCAGCTCAGCCTGCCGAGCTCCATGGGAAATGTGGGGGTCTGGGTGGGGGCAGACAGATCACCCCCTCGGGAATCCAACTTCTTGCACATCAACGCGATCAACACTCATTTATCTCATCTCCTGGCCTGGCCACAGGCCCTCCCTCCCCTCCCCCACCACAAGGGCAGGTGTAAGCATCCCTTCACCCCGCAGACGGCCCACGAACGGCGTCCGACTCGGTCCCAGCTGTGTGGAACGCAGGCCAAGAAGAGCGAATAGAGCAAACGCCTCCTTTTTAAACAGATCTTCTTGTCAACATTGCGAAATGCTTCCTACTTTCTGACAGGTTGATTACCAAGTTCCCAGGGAGGGACTGGGTTCGGCCCAAGCCCAGGGGCTCTCTGCGCCCTCCTCAGTCTCCGTCTTCATTCTCTAGAACCCAGACAGCTGCTCTGACGAGGGCATTTGTGCTCATTGGACCTGATGGCCTGGATTCCCTGGCCGGCCACGCTGGTGCCCCAGCCCTTGTCCAACGAGAAAGGACGCAGCGGCAGGCGAGCAGGGCCAGGGAGAGAAGACACTGGAGGGCAGGGGTCTTCCTTCTGCTCTCCGAGCCCCATGACCTAAGCAGCGCTGATGCGGGCTCCGCACCCACAGGCCAGACACTGGGACAGAAGACTGAACCTAGAAAAACCTCCAGAAACCAGCCAGCCCGATGCCTCTCCCTTCACTGAAAGCTGCATGAGGCTCGGGCCCTGGGGTCATTCCCCAGGCTCACCTGGCCTGCGGTCTGATGTCCCCGGACGCGCCACTGTCACTAGCACCTGCCCAAACCCCTGCCCGGGGCCGCTAAGTTTGGCGACTGCACCAAAGCGACTGACACCGGCCAGGACCTAACGTGAGGACGACTGTGGCTTCGGCGCCAGCAGGCCCGTCGGTGTGCCGGACGCGACAGCAGGTTCACACACCGGGCAGCTGGAGCAGAGACCGCTGAGTCACCTCCCAGACACACGGTGAGTCAGCAGCCGTCCTCCACAGCTTAGGCCTGGGACCCGCGTCCACACCCGCACCCGTGGGTCCTGCGCGTCCTGACCTCGCGCCGCCCCCGCTGCCCCTCCTGGAGCTGTTCCTGTCACCCTTGGCCGGCGCCAGCGGATTGTTCCCTGAAGGCCTGGGTCAGGCGTGGCGAGAGACGCCTGGAAGGAGCCACGGCCGCTCCCCGCAGAGCAGGTGGAATTTGGAAAGGGGCCAGCTGCTAACCGCAGGAGACCAGCTTTCATGTCCGTCTCTCTCTGCGGCTGCCGCGTGTTTACCTGCTCCCCTCTGCAGGCCAGCAAGGCGCGAGCTGCGATCCTGTTCCAATACCAACAGCCCTGCCTGCCCTCAGCACGGAGCAAAAGGAAGAGGGGTGGGCTGTGCAGGGTCGGGAGGGGGCCTTCCTCCGTCCCCAGGAGGACCCTGGGACTCCTCCCCGTGCATTCTGCAGCCTGAAGGACATGTTTCCCGCGGCCTAGGAGGCCCGGTGGTGGGGATGTTTACCTGAAATGTGTCCATCCTGCCTCTCAGCGGCATGGACACCCGCCTCCAGAAGACAGCTCTGGATGGTGTCAGGTCCTCACGCCTGATTACTCGGCGAAACTCGCAGGTGGTGATAATAACAAGGAAATGACAATGAAAACTCAGCACAGTCTAGGACAGCAGCCCCGTCGGGGGCCCCAGGGCACCAGGGCCCGTGTGGAGACTAGGAACCCTCAGACCACCAGCCTGGTTATCTAAGACCCAGCCCTGCCCTGTGCTTTCCGGGACACTGGAAGGCTTCAGCCAGAAGCTCAGCTCTCAACTCCAGCCTTCCGCCAAGCTAGAGGGGAGCACGCGTGAACCTGGGAGTCCAGCCTTCTCGTTGGACTTGCAAAGTGGGAGCCACGGCGACGCCACTGGAAGGAACAGCCCCTCGCCTTGGCACGCAGCCCCGAAGGGCCAAGCCCCCGGACTCCTCATCTGGAAAATGAGACTGCTGGACAGCTGAAGGCCAAGGTCGCTCCTGAACTGAACATTGACCCTTGCCTCCAAGTGTCACGAGAACGTGTGTGTCCATTTCAGGTCTCCAGCCAACAAATGTCCTGGAGCGTGCTTGGCGGCCCCTGTCCCGTGAAGTCCAACCAGGATTTTAGGTCAAATCCCAAAGGTTGGTAACTTTCCTGGTCTACAGCGGTAACCTGGGGGCCCAAGTTTTGTCCTAAATTGCCTGGTCATTAAAGGAGAAGAGAGCTTAGATTTTATGGAAGGGAAGACGCAGACTCCAAGACGTCCAGCAGCGAGCTCAAGGTCGCACGCCGAGGAAGGGTCACTCCCAAGTCCACGGCCTTCGGAAGGGGCACTCCCAAGTCCACAGCCTTCGGACACAGGAGGTGGTAGGAAGGAGGACGGAGTTTTAGGAGCCGGAAGCCAAGAGCAAGCGCGCGGGCACACCCCGCCCCCCCCCACCGCCAAAACGACTGAGGGTGAGAGATTTATTTCATCTTCTTACACGTTCTAGTTTCAACTTCACAAGGAAATATTCGACCACTCACAAGCCTTGAGTGCCGGGAAGAAATGGGTACTTGTGACACCCAAGAAGCACCATGTTGAACAGTTTAGACATTGCTACTCTGTGGCTAAAAGAATGAGAACATTAAAGCTACCCTCTTGCTAAAAGGATGAAAGGAAGTTTTCCCCATCCCAGATTTCTTTTAAATAGTTTGCTACGTGAGTTTTTTTTTTTTGTTTTTTTTTTTACATCCATAGCCTGAAGCTTCCTTAAAAATTGCTTTAAACCAATCAGAACAGGAACGTCTCAAAAGAAGACAAGTTGCTTTTGACAAGAGAGCTTGGAACGCGGTCTTCCATGCTCCTCGACGGCAGCAGGCCACCAGGTCGGCTCTCTTCTGGGCACACAGGTTGCAGAGGCTGCGTGACTGCAACAAGCGGAAAACACACACGTGGCATGGGTGTATAGAGTACTTTTGAGAAAGAGCATGTGAGGACGGCTGAGGGCTCTTCCAAAGGAGAACGCACCAGGGGCGCCTGGGTGGCTCCGTCGGTTAAGCATCCGACTCTCGATTTTGGCTCAGCTCACGGTCTCAGCATTGTGGGATGGAGCCCTGCATTGGGCCCCACACTCAGCGCAGAGTCTGCTTGTGGCTCTCCCTCTGTTCCTCTCCCGTGCACGCCCTCTCGCTTTCTCTCTCTCAAATAAATAAATAAAAATAAAAGCATAAAAGGAGAATGCAAGAGCCTGACCACGTTTCTGATTCCGGTCCGGGTTGCTCACAGCTCCAATCAGGAGACTCTGGCATGAGTTTTCAGAGTCTTGTCCAGAGGACACTGGCGGCAGTGACGGTGGGAACTTAAGTGATTTTGGCGAGGTGGTGGGGGGTCAGGGGAGGGATTGTCTTTATTAAGAAATGTAATTGCTGTGTCATTCATAATTAGGGTCAAAAAATTTCCAAACCTGAGAGGGGCATTGCTTAGACCCACCCCCCGCCAAGGCAGCTGACTCCTTAGTCTTGGGGTGCAGCAGAGGAACCCCATGGAAAACCATATGCTATGCTCTACGAACTGAGAAGAATAAAAGGGGAAAAGCATTTCCTCCTCGGGTCACTCTTCCCCCAGAACTAAGAACCCAATGCCTTTCCAGGCACTTTTGGGAATCTCTACAAATGTCTTTCAACAGAGGTGGCTCAGACCTAGAAATCTGGACTCATCATTTCAGGCAGGATGTGTTTCAAAAATAAGTCATCACTCCAAAAGAATGTGTTATTTTCCTTTAGCAAAAAGGAAAGCCTCCCCCCTTCGCCCCCGGCCATTAATTTTCATAGACCGGCCTTTATTCTCACCCAGTACAGCATGAGGAAATTCCAGCATTTTGCTCTGGAAAGTTACACTACCTGGTTAGCTCTGGGTGACTGCATGGCAGAAATTACTGTGTGTCTACTGTGTGCCTCGTGCAGCTAACCACACACGTACCCTTGTGAAATCCTAGAAAGTTAATGGCGAATAAAAATCACTGCTAAATTCAATGCTTAACAGTCACCTTCTTGATGAAGATTTAAGGATGGAGGAAACACCCATTAAAGGAAAGAAGTTACAATTCTAGTAGCTAAATAGTTAAAATTCTACATACAGTTTAATCCAAAAATGTTTTAATCTGAATATAAATTAAGAATAAATTTTTAAAATGAGCAGTCCTATTTTTTTTAATTAAATTAGTCGTTAAAAACTGACACAATACTCCCCACGTCTAAACAGTTTTACAGGGAAATTCTACCAAGTTTTACCAATTCTTAGGAAAATTCTCCCAAAGAATAGAAAAAAAAAAAAAGAAAGAAAGAAACCTTCCCCTACTAATTTGGTGAAGCTGCTCTAACACTGAAACCAAACCAGCTAAGAACAGTATAAGAAAAGTACAGGCTACATTCGCTCAAGAACACAGACGTGAAACTCCTAATAAAATTTTAGCAGGTGGGTACCTGAGTGGCTCAGCTATTAAGCATCTGCCTTCGGCTCAGGTCATGATCCTGGAGTCCTAGGATCGAGCCCCATATGCTTTTCCCTCTGCCTCTGCCCCTCCCGCTGCTTGTGTGTGCTCTCTCTCTCTCTGTCAAAATAAATAAATAACATCTTAAAAAAATTGTTCTAGCAAGTCAAGCCCAGCAGTATATTTAATAATAATTATTATTATTATCAAAATATCTTTAACATGAATAATATAAGAATAGTTTAACATCAAAAATTATCTCTTAAGATAACTCCCTCATTAACATATTAAGGACAAAAATTATAATGACCTCAACAGATACAGAAAAAGCACTTCATAAAATTCAACTCCCATTCATAAAATTTAAAATAATATTCACAAACTGGGACAGGAAGTTTCTTAGTTTGATAAAGGACATCCACCCTACACAGCAAACACCGTATTTAATGGTGAGGTGATGGACACATCCCCTTAAGGACCCCAGAGCTGACGAGGATGCTCAGTATCACAGTTCCCGCTCAATGTGGTACTAGAGAACATAGCCAGGGGAGTAAGACAAGAAGAGTTCGCAAGAGGAGTAAAGCTTGAAGAGAGACAGACAGTCGTAATTGCAAACTATGAAAACTCAAGAGAATCCACACCGTATTGGACTTAGGCAGAGTCAGCCAGCTCGTTGCATATCACATGAGTATATAAAACTATATGGAAAACAATCTGAGGGGTTTGAAGTGGCGGGGGTGTGGGAGGTTGGGGTACCAGGTGGTGGGCATTATAGAGGGCACAGATTGCATGGAGCACTGGGTGTGGTGAAAAAATAATGAATACTGTTTTTCTGAAAATAAATAAATTGAAAAAATTTAAAAAAAAAAACTATATGGGAGGAAAAGATAAGGAGCTTCCTTTACCAATGGGGCAGGCAAGGGCTTCTTAGGCATGACATTAAAAGTATAAAACACTGAGGAAAACATAGATGTTATGTACGACCAAGGACAATATAAACACAGATTAGGAGAAGATATTTAAAATGAATATACTTGCGGTGCTGGGTGGCTCAGCTGTTAAGTATCTGCCTTTGGCTCAGGTCATAATCCCGGGGTTCTGGGATCCAGCCCTGCATCAAGCTCCCTGCTCAGCAAGAAGCCTGCATCTCCCTCTCCCCCTCCCCCTGCCTGTGTTCCTCTCTCTCTGTGTCTCCCTCTGTCAAATAAATGAATAAAATCTTTTTAAAAAAATAAATACACTTGCATTGAAAAGCGTTTCCATAGCAGGCCTGACTACTCTTCTTAGAAATGCCTGCTTGCAAGCTGGGTCCTTGGCTGGCATCTGGGACTTGTATATAGGGAGGGTTCCCATCGATCCTGGATCTGATAGGAGTGGCTCACCGTGCCTAACCTGTTCGAACAAACATTGTGGTTTATGCCAAACATCTGCTTTCCCTCAGGGAGTCTGGAATTCTGGTATGCAGTAGGCAGAGAATGACTTCAGGACAAGCCTCCAATAAACACCTGGGGCATGGAGTATCCAATAGGCTACCCCACCCCCACACCCCCTCCCCTACCCCACCGTAGACGACATTCCATACTTGTTGTCACAATTTGATCCTGAAGGAATTAAGTGCATCAGTGGGTGTGACTTCCCTGGAAGAGGACTCTTGGAAGCTTACAGAGTTGGTTTCCTCTGGACTTCACCGTTTTCCCTTTGCTAACTACGCTGTGTCCTTTTGCTGTAATGAATCTTTGCCATGAGACTATATGCTGAGTCCCATGAACCCCACAGGAATCACTGACCCTAGGTGTGGTCTTGGAGATCCCCGAAACAATGAGCAACAAAGATCCACAGTCACATCTCCTAAAATCCTAAAATTCAATTACAATAATGGGTATGAAAAAGACAAGCAAGACAATGAGAAAAACGAGCAAAGGAAACAAGCTGCGTATTTTTAGAAGAGAAAAACCCCGTGGCTAGTAAAACTATGAAGAGATGCTCAATCTCCCCAGTCCTTGGGGAAATGCACATTAAAATGATGAAACGCCCTTCTGTGATCATCTGATTGACAATACTTTAGAGTCTGAAAATAAACAGCAATGGTGCAATTGTAGAGAAAGTGCTCTGTAGATCTTTCCGGCAGCATCTAGTAGAGTGGAGTTGTGTGTCCGGTGAGCATGTGTGAAGTAGTGCGTGCACAAGTCCTGTACAGGGTGTCTGCTGTAGCATTGGCTATAGTAGGAAAAGCTCGAAACAACTTCAGGGTCTCAGAAGAGGAACGGCGAAGCAAATCACGCTTTTATTAGAAAATTACAGTGAACATAAACTAAGTCAGCACATCAATCTTAACAACATCAACTGAAATAAGCATGTTCTCAAGGGATATGTAGAGCATGCTATCACGGTAAATGAGTCTAAAGATTTTATTTATTTATTTATTTATTTATTTATTTAATTTTAGAGAGAGTGTGCAACGGCGAGCGGGGGAGGGGCAGAGCGAGTGAGAATCTCCCCCAGACTTAGCAATGAGCGTGGAGCCCATGCAGGGCTGAAACCAAGAGTGTGATGCTTAGCCGACTGAGCCACCCGGGAGCCCCCACTGTGGCTGATTTTAAAACACACAAAACACACAGTATTATCTTTTGCTACCATACAATACTCCTACATGCAAAGCTGTGTTGGGGTCCACAAAGGACAGATGGGCTCATTCCCATTATTTCTAGGGAAGAATGGGCAGTGGGAGGGGAAGGAGAGGAAAGTGAGAGGCCTTCAGCCATGTTTTGTTACATTAAAAATACATCTCCGGGGCCCCTGGGTGACTAGGTCAGTGAACCAGCCGACTCCGACTCTTGGTTTCGGCTCAGGTCACGACCTCAGGGTTATGGGCTCGAGAACCCCAGTGGGCTCAGCACTCAGCGTGGGATCTGCTGGGGAGTCTCTCCCTCTCCAAGTAATACTGTTGATGTTCCCCAGTGGGTCACAATATCTCCGTCAATGTGCTCCAATATTTGGGGGTGTAAAAGTATATACCACCAGCGGGGAGGAGAAAACAGTGACTCTGAGCTGTAAGCCGCAGACTCACCCAGGATGTTAAGAGAATAATGTAGCCATTTGAACGTGCATGGCTGTGTTTGCACTGTTGGTGGTGTGACTAACGGAAGTGGTTTCCCTCTTCTTCCCACCCCTCTGTAAGACGGAGCATTAGAACCGGGGCGACTGCGGGCTCCGGTGAGTCGCGGACATCTGCCGTAGCATCTCAGTGCGGAGAAGCTCAGGAAGAGCTTCTGCACAGAGCGGAAGAAAAGAGAGCAAAGCTTTCTGCAGGAGACGGTAATAAAATATTTGATTGAGGGAGGGGTCCTCCCTCTACCCTCCCTCTGTCCCAGAAAAGTTGAGCTTAACCATCCTGGGGCAAGGAGCCTGCCCTAGAAATGAAGAGATGGCTGAAATGTCTCCATCATCCCATTCTTACTGATTTTTATATTCAACCCAAACCCCAGTGTCCAGCCTTCAGCATCCTAGCCCCCTCTCCATCCCTCAGGCCCACTGACCATGACCTCCATCAACAGCCCTCCTGCCCGCTGAGGCTGCCACTGTGACGGGCCACGGCCGCACCCTGCCCTGCCCTTGTCCGCCTCCAGAATGTCCCCCTCCCCTCTCCACTCACCCAACCTGCCTTAAAAATTCATTAACTGGATACTCCCCAATCAATTACATTTTTAAATATTTACCAAAATCCTATGCAGCTGTGGTAGCAGGTACTACAGGAACAAAGAAAGAAAATCGTTTCTACTCTGGAGCGGTCTGGCTGTATCTTTTACTGTCCAACCCCTTGGCATCTGTGATCTACATCAATGTCAACGGGGTGACGCATTGCTTTTTTAAACTGTGTGTGTGTGTGTGTGTGTGTGTGTGTGTGTGTGTTCTGCCCTGACCAGCAAGCTTTTTATGCACCATCTATTAGTATAATGTCTTCTCAAAGAACCCAGCGCATAGCTTGACATACAGTCGAATTCCTTTGTCCTCCAAACATAGAAAAGGGCCCCAATTTTTGTTTTATGATGTTTTGATCATTACGATATTTAACAATTTTTGTGGCATGGACATCTACCCATGAAAATGTATTCCTCCCCAACAATGTGTGGGGGAGTGGGGCTATGTGCACGGGCGTCTGGCTGTCTGTCTCCCTACGAGAATACAACCCAGCCAGAGTCTCCAGCGGGGTCCTGCAGGCCCTCTGCTGTTCCTGGTGTTACCTTCCAGCTGCTGACCGGAGAAGGTCATCTCAGAAATCCTGGGGGAGTGGGGACTCGGGCTCAAGAAGCAGTAATGAACCAGCATGCGGGGCTGTGTTTCAATGTCGTAACAAATAGTGTGACCACACAGAGCATTCCGTGGTTCTTTCTGAGGTTCTTTCTGGACCGAGGAGTGGAAGGGGCTGAGGAGGACAGAAGGGATTGCTGGTAAATCACAGAATGGGTGTATGTATATGCATGCACACGCATGTGTGCGCGTGCGCACACATGTCCCTTTTCACAAACCCTTCACACAGCTTGGAATCTAGTTCTAATGAACACCAAGGACAGCTAGGACACCAGAAGCCAGGGACAATGTGAGCCATGCTAGAAAGAGGCGCAGGCCTCAGCCATACTGGGAATACCCCCTGGGCTCACTAACATATACACCCCCTCACTCTGCATCTCCCACTATGACTGGCTATGCTCTCTGTCTAGACAAGGCCAGCAGCCAGCAGCAAAAGTCTTCAGCAACTGTGGCGGAAGCCAATGGAGTCAGACCCATAGTCATAGAACTTGAAAAACCAAATGTCCACACTTCCATGGATTTAACTGATCCTGCTGTAGAATTAGATTTCATGACAATACTCAAGGTGCAATTCTGAACTTCTCAAGAAGAGACTGAAGTAATTTGGATTGTCCTTCTTGGAATAATGAAACAAACAGGCTTTAAGAAGAAACACTTTAGGGAAGTATTTCTTAGATCAAACACTTCTTTAAATGTTTTATTTACTTATATATAGAGAGAGAATCGAGTGGGACTCGATCCCAGGACCCTAGGATCAAGACCTGAGCCAAAGGCAGTTGCTTAACTGACTGAGGCACCCAGGTGCCCTAGATCAGACACTTTTAACAAGCATGAATGACAGAGAAGAATATGGATAGAACTGACTACATGGAAGTTTAAAACTTCTGTGCAACAGGGGCACCTGGGTGACATAGTCAATTAGGCATCCAACTCTTGATGTTGGCTCAGGTCACTATCTCAGGGTCCTGAGATCGAGTTCTACATGGGTCCCTGTGCTCAGCAGGGAGACTGCTTGAGATTTTCTCTCCCTCTTCCTGCCCCTCCTGCTTGTGCTCTCTCTAAAATAAATAAATCTTAAAAAAAAAATTCTATGCAACAAAGATTCCTTAAGCACAGTGAAAAGACCAACCACAGACTGGGAGAAGAAACAGGCTCCACACATAATCAACAAAAGATTATTATTTCAACTATATAAAGAACCCCTATATCAGTAAGGAAAAAAAGAACATCTAATAGAAACATGGGCAAGGACATGAACAGGCAGTTTACAGAAGGGGAAACTCCACACGGTTAATAAGCCCATGCAAAGATAATCGCTGTCCCTAGGAATCGGGGAAATGCAAATCAAAACAAGAACCTATCATGCCTCATCCATATGATTGGCAGAAATTTAAAGTCTGACAAAAGTAAGTGTTCTCAGGGGAGAAGGAAGAAGGCAGCATCTACCGGAATAACTGCTTTAGAGAGTCTGGAGAATTGGGGAATTGTTGGGGTGTACAATCTATAACTTGACAACCTCTCTCTCTCCGAAACGCAAAGAGAAGCTTCCACATAGGCACAAAGGAGACATATCTCAGAGCGCACATGGCAGGATATACATAACAGAGACGGAGACCCCAAATCAGAGAAGGCGCGGAAGTAAAGGAACCATGGATTTTCATCCTGGAATATATTCAGCAGCCAATACTACACATGTCAACTTGGCCAAATCTCAAAAACAAATTACTAAGTGAAAAAGAAAATTTCTTGCTATGCAAGGCATGATACCACTTATATACAATTTTTCAGGGTATATTTCAGGGCAATATATCTGTATTTGTTAAGTGAGCAAGTAGCTGGAAATGAAGGCGGAGTGCAGGGTAAATGCAAGCGTGTGGCAGGTGACCACTTGAGAGCAAGAGTGGGAAAGAGCTCCCAGTGAGCCTCAGTTACTCTGTCTCTTCAGATCCTCAGAATAAAATGGGATCTGAAGCAAATATGGCCTAGTGTTAAGATATGACAAAGCTGGTGGTGGACACTCCACACATTATTCTCTATAATCTGTGTGACTGAACTGTTGAGAATAACCATGAGGTGCAAGATGCTACTTTAATAGGCATTTCTCTCGTTTGTCTCCTGGGCAAGGAAAAGACCTTGAAGGCAGTGGGAAAGGCATGTTTGAAAAGCACAGAGGTTCTAGAACACTTGGGAAATTCAAGAAACACTGACTAAGCTGGCTGGAGATGGGGCCACCAAGTCAGGAATGAGTCCCGAAGGACACTGAGGAATCCAGTGGAGCTCATGCCAGGGGATAAGCAGGTAAACTAACAGAGCCCACTCCCTGAAGCAAGTGCCAGTCAGACACGGCTCTTGCTGTCACCGCTGCTGGAACACTTGCCCAACAGGAGAAAAGGAGAGCTGACAGCCACCCAGACAGTGTCCACCATGACTGCCTGCCCCACGGACCTGTGACAGCCTCTAGGACTGGACAGGAGGACACGGGAGTCCCTGTCTCTTGAGGCCATCAGGGTTAGGGTCATTTGGGGGCAGCTTTGATCAAGACACTGGACTGGGGGCACCTGGGTGGCTCAGTGGGGTAAAGCCTCTGCTTTCAGCTCAGGTCATGAACCCAGAGTCCTGGGATCGAGCCCCGCATCGGGCTCTCTGCTTGGCAAGAAGCTTGCTTCCTCCTATCTCTCTGCCTGCTTCTCTGCCTACTTGTGATCTCTGTCTGTCAAATAAATAAAATCTTAAAAAAAAAGAAAAGAAAAAAAAAAAGACCCTGGACTGAGACCTCTAAGGGACCCGGGGGCTGTTCTCCCGTCAGAAGAGCCTGGGATTCTGCCTTCCCTGCTTCCACCCAGTGCCTCTGAGAGCAGCAAGGGGCAGCCTGCCCCACGCCCTGTGCCACATCTTCTACCTAGAACCAGACAGCCACGAATCGCCGACCTCAAGCCCGCGCTGTCTCTGCAGGAGCGCTGGTCCGGCTGCCTGCCTTCCGCCGGGGATTCCTCGGGCTTCGTCGTCATCCCTGGGGTCCCCCTCCGGGCTCAGGACACTCAGCCATTCCATCTCCTGGCTCCTTGCTTCTTTCAGTGGCAACGACACCTCCCAGTCCTTCAGAGCCGCACTCGGGAAACACGGACACTCGGACAAGGGAAGACCTTCCTCACTATGGATGATTCATTTCCCAACAGAATTCTGACCCCGGAAAGAGCTGCTCAGTTAGGCCCAGTGATGTTACGAACTGTCCAGCCTGGAGGCCCGGTAGGACCGAAGATCAGGAAAGAATGGAGGAGACCCAGGATCCACGGGTGGTGATCTGGGGGCAGGTACCTGGGCCAGCTCCACGAGGGCCCGGAGGAGGCAGGTTTCTCACCTTCTGGTCCTCTGAGTCGCCTGTGGCTCCCCCCCAGCCTCTTCTGACCTGCCTCTACCCTCCTGGACCTCCTGTCCCAGCCGCTTCCTCCCTAGATCGTGTCTTCTGTCCCCTCCTAGCTCAGCACACATGTGTCTTTCGGGCAGGACAGTCCTACCACATGTCCCTGGCAGAGATGTTAGTATCACAGGAGCCCCCTTTCCCCCATTTCCCCAAGAAGGGAAAAGACTGAGCACAAACTCAAGAGCCCGAGAAAGGTGGGATTCTCCCTTTCCCCCAGGAGTCTTATGCGCACACATACGTATAGGCGTGTGTGTGCGTACACATCCAACATGCAGGATTTTGAAATTTCCAAATTTATGGAAGAGAAAACGAATTCTACCAAGCAAGTTTACAAATGTCGAGAACTTCCACAGTAAGGCACTGACCAAAAACATACAATGTTGCAAGCCCACTCCCCAGGTTTACAACATAGACACAAGGGGGGAAAAAATAATAAAGAAAACGTGGTACTGGATGCTGCAGAAGTGGACTCAGGAAGTCACCATGCGTCCGAGTAATTCCTAGGTTTCAAGGGGGATGGTGTGGCTTCTAGGGAAGAAACTCTTCAACACGGCAAAGGGAAAATACACCGTCAGGAAGAGTGGCTTCTGGGTGAGAAAACCCTAAGACATTCAGGAGATCACGGTGCTAACCAGAATCTTCATCAGAGGGTGGAAACTGGCTTCTAGCCACCTAGAGGGCATTTCCTCCATGTTTCTGATAGAAGTCAATGCAAAGAAAGAATTCATTGTCTATAAACCACTAAAACGCAGCTCTTCCAGAATGATGAGCTTGTTCATTAACTCACGTTCTTTTTTTATAGCTCTCATGTCAATCACTGCTTTTTCTTTTCTTTTTTCTTTTCTTTTTTTTTTTGGCTATGTGCAAAAATCATAATTTTCTGTGGGATTTCGGCTAAATATCTGCATGGATGAAAGAGGCATAGGGCCTCGTCGTCCGTGAGAACAAGCCAAGGGCACAGGAAGTAGCCCCGTTTCCTCCTGCCCTGCCTCCCTCTTCCCCCCAGCGTCATGGGGTCCCAGTCACCCAGGTCACCCTCTGATTAGGGAAGTAAAATCAGCAGATGGGGATGGGGAGAGAGAAGGGAGGTAGAAAAACAAAACCCCTGTTAGTGCACGTTGGAAAACAACACTTTGAGATAAGAGGGCATATCTCGGTATTAATGACTATTCAACGTCGTGCCTGCCGACGGTTTACCAATGCCAGAGATAAGTACGAAATTCAGAGTAAGCATTTCCAATCTTGCGCACCAATCCCGGTATAAGACCCATCTACTGTTTCCAATAATTAGAAAAAGAGGGCTTAGCTTTTATAGGTCTTTAGGTTTGGACTTTCATTTTCCAGTAATTGGCTTTGGTTGTATTTTACAAATGCATCAATATGGAACATATCGGAAAATTTTTAAAACCGCTCCCTCATCACAGCATGAGAAGCACTGCTCTCTACACCTCTTTAAAATGCAAAAGATGGGGTGCCTGGATGGCTCAGGGGGTTGGGCCTCTGCCTTCGGCTCTGGTCATGATCTCAGGGTCCTGGGATGGAGCCCCGCATTGGGTTCTCTGCTCAGCGGGGAGCCTGCTTCCCCCCCCCCCCACCGCCACGTCTGCCTCTCTGCCTGCTTGTCGTCTCTGTCAAATAAATAAATAAAATATTTTTTTTTAAATGTAAAAAGACAAGGGTTTTGTGGCTTTCAAATAATGATTTTTTCCAGTTTGCACAGAGACCCACAAAGTCCCTGGAATCATCCAAGGAAAACACTCTGTTCAAAAGACAAGAGTTGTCGGCAAAAACTCTGTTCAAAAGACAAGAGTTGTCGGCAAAAACGGGGTGGGGGCCGGTGTTTGTTTACAAAAAGCTGAAAGAGGAGACTGGGAGGTCCCATAAAGGCTTTTTGGCTGTGATGTTTACAAGTCCCTGGGCCCTCTGCTTCCGCGTCACCAGTCACCAGGGCATGGTTTCCAGAAGCCAGGGAAATGGGCTTCTCTACAGCCGAGTGATCACTGGCACCATTACCCACCCGAGGCTTCCGGGGTGCTGGAGAAGCACTTTCCCTGTTACAAAAACTCTACCCAGATGGCCTCCAGGAGCCAACAGCACCTTGAAATTGGTGGCAGGAGAGTGGATTTGCTCACGGACTCCGGAACGTGCCATCTGTCCGTAAAGACGGGATATTACACACCCACATCTGCTCCAGGCTTGGTCTTGAGACAGACCCATAAGTCACATCTGCCTTTGTCCAACCCCAGTGTTGGCAAAGGACACACGACCAGGGACAGAGGCCTGGGAGGAAGAAAGAAGGGAGGGAGAACTTTCCTCCGTCCCTTCCTCCATCGCCCAATGGTGATGTTGAGCTATGGGATCCATGAAAGGGATCCCTTGAATAAGAAACACATTGTCCCTGGGCTCCTACCATGTGCTCAGAGCAGAGCAGAGAGGGTCCGTGCCCTGGTGGGCTCACAGCCACGAAGACTGGGTATCCCTCCCCCCCAGCTCTAGCATCCCAGGACTCTGTGTAGCGTACTTTTATTTCTACCCTCTGGTGTTCTTAGCTTTAGATTTTTTTTTAATCAAAAATAAGAAAGCACCAGGAAAAACCAGGTACTTTGCATGGTACAATGTAAGTCAGGTCTTCTTTAAGAAAACTCGGTATGCTAAACCTTCAATTTATAAAACAAATATAACTCAGAGTTGATCGTCAACATTACAGATTTACGAAGTACTTCCTTTCAAGGTTCTTTCACATGATGAATGCTATAGGTCACACGTTAACAATTATAATACTTATCGAGCATCAAGAATGCCTCAGGCATTGTGTGACTCTCATACCAAGTAGCCTTTCCTACAATGATAAATTAGTGATGTAAGCCACGTCTCATTCCGGTTTCATGACTGGAACAAAGTGAAGGTGAATGAAGTTAAGACCGATTTTCCCAAAGACCCACAGCTGATAAAAGATGGAACCAACATAGGGAACCAAATGTTCTCATCTATACACACCTTCTCCATCAAAACACCAATTATACAGTGTGGGGGCCCCTGAGTGGCTCAGTTCTTTAAGCCACTGCCTGCAGCTCAGGTCATGATCCTGGAGTCCCAGGATCGAGTCCCGCATCAGGTTCCCTGTTCAGTGGGGAGTCTGCTTCTCCCTCTGACCCTTCCCCTTCTCATGCCCTCTTTCTCATTCTCTCTCTTTCAAATAAATAAATAAAATCTTTAAAAAAAAATAAAGAAAAAGAAACGTAAATTACACTGTGTGCATGAATTTCCCAAGGTGGTAGTGCGTGGGAGGTAATAAGCATTTTCTTCGTTAGCTATTCAGAACAACTACCCGAATGACAAGCCCTATATTTCACTTAGATGCCTTAAAAATCGCACACGTGGTTCCCATTGAGCCCAGCGCCTGCTTTAGGACCTTCATACTGTACCCCAGTTGTTTTATTTGGAATATCACACCATGAAGCCATCCAGTACTTTGTGAACTTTTCCTTTTTACCCCTAAGTAACAGAAGCAAATGTAACTGCTTATAAATGTTCCTATGGGACGGATATAAATTTTCATTTCCAATGGCAAAGGATGCCTACTTCTAATTAACCTTGGCCTTTAAAGTACAACCTTAAAGTAAGAGCAATGACCTAACTTGCAGAACTCCAGCATATGCAAGCACCTTCCTGGAGAGATCAACCCCTCAAAGGAAGGTTCCGTGGCGCCCACCACTCCCTCCCCCCCGGCCGTGAAGCTCAACATCGGGGCAGAAGAGCAGGGAGCACAAAAGGACTGTCGGTGACACATCTGGGCTACCTCACCAGACAGTGGTCTACCTCTTCTGGAAGACCCTGCCTTCTGGAAGACAGGGAGGCCACGGCCAAGCCCACATTGATCTGAGCGCCACTGGGCCTCCAAGAGCGGCTAACGCCCATCGCAGTTGGTGGAGGGCATGGTGCTGTCCCACTACAGGCTTTCTTTCTCTTGGAAACAAATAAGCACAAGCTGGTGTTGCAAAACTCTGAACCCTGTAAGACAACCTTCAACTTGCAAATGGAAGCCCAAAGCTCTGGGCTCTCCCCAACCCAGGTCTGCCCATCTATGGCCCATGACACACACTGCTATCTCACCAGCAACCCCCACTGTGCTGGGAAGCTCCCTGTCTGGATCTCCAGCTCCAGAAACAAGCAAGTGCAGCTACGTAGCCCTGGGACCTGGGCCATCTCCATGGATCGCCCAACAAGGCAGAGCTCCACACCCAAGCTCATTTGCAGGTGGGGCCAGTCTCCTTGGGTGCCCGTGTGATGCATGTACACATGTGTGAGAGCCTGTGTGGGCACCCCCTCAACCCTGAAGGGGTGCCTTCTGTCCATATGATTGGGTGCTTACTCTAAAACATCAAAGGACAGTCCAAAAACTAGAAGATTCCAAAGACCCCCCCACTGAGGAAGAGGTGAGGGTACAGAAAGGCATTTTTAAGTCCCAAATTTTCCATTAAACCATTATTATCTTTGTCATTCACAAACCCATATTTATCCACTTGTGGATCATCTTAGCAAATCCTGCCAGCCATCCCCCCAGATACTAACAATACTGAAATGTTATATTAGCATCTCCACTTTACACATAAGAACACCATGGTCAAGAGAGAAACTGAGGGGCGCCTGGGTGGCTCAGTGGGTTAAAGCCTCTGCCTTCGGCTCAGGTCATGATCTCAGGGTCCTGGGATTGAGCCCCGCATCGGGCTCTCTGCTCGGCGGGGAGCCTGCTTCCCCCTCTCTCTTTGCCTGCCTCTGCCTACTTGTGATCTTGCTCTCTATGTCAAATAAATAAATAAAATCTTTAAAAAAAAAAAAAAGAGAGAGAGACAGAAACTGATATGTGGAGTATGTGGTTGGTTAAGAGGAGACTTGTTTTCAGGTGTGGTTGAGGAGAAAGAGCCAAACGATGGAGCCTTGTCCTAGCTGAACACACTCCGCCATGCTTCTCAGACTTTATCATACAGACAAATCAGCTGGCATCTTAACAAAAGGCAAACTCTCATACAGTTCATCCACTGTGGGGCCTAGGATTCTGCATTCTGCAGGTGATGTCATGCTGCTGGTCCTCAGGCCACACTTTGAGTAACATGGTTCTAGACAATGAGGGCAAGGAAATCCACTGGAGTTGAGAAACTGCATCAGTCTCACCATGGCTAAAACTAGAGGTCTATGCAACTCCATGATTTTTCTACAAAGTTGACTGTCGCATGATCCCGGCAATGCTAGACATAACTTAAGAGTGACACATCTACTAAGGCAAATTCCACAGACTCGCTCATTTCCTTCTGGGCTCTGAGAACCTCTTACGAGGATGGGAACGTGTCCTAATCATTTTGTCATGTCCAGCATCTAAGATGGTGTTTGACGTCTACTAAATGACTAATAAATGCTTGCTGAGAGAGAGTGTCTGTAATTCCCTTAGTGCCCACAAAGAAGAAGATGCTAAGTAATCAAACCACAGAGCTACCATTAGGGCAGGGATAAAAAAAAAACTTTTCAGCTCAGAACAAATGCAGCTAGCATGCTGACGGCTGCCTGGTGTGCTACTGGGAGCGGAATTCTAGCTCTTCGTGGGGGCTCAGTGGAAAACAGAACCACTGCCAAGATCAATAATTAATGTCCAAGGTTACTTGGAAGGAAAGGAGTAAAGAGCACATGTGCTGTGAATTTGCCACCATTTCTAGGTGAGGACCTTCCCAAGTCTAGACAGCAAAATTAAGTATTTTATCGCCTTAGTATATTTCTTAGGTGTGTAAAAATGACAAACTCAAAAGTATCTGGGTGCCTTCTCTCGGTAAAATTGATCAAATTCACAACTTGGGCTTCTCTCCCTAGATAACTTCTTCATCGTTTCCCACTTGTGGGGATTCAGGTCTTTCCAAAGCTCCTTTAATGTCTTCTACTTTCTCCCTTCTTCCACTTTGCACACTTGGCATCCAGAGCCTCCAAAAACACACTCACACTGCTCTTCAGGGATTCTGGGTTTGGTGACAACTCTGCAACGAGGCTCCATTATTTTTATGACTCAAACTATTTTAGCAGGATCTTATGAATGAAAACATTCAATTAGTCTCAGAAACCCAAAGCCCTCTTTCAAAGTAGCTCTGCAAATTACATTGTTCAAATTACCAGTTTACTTTGCTAAATGTCTCCACTGATCTCTTAGTTGGACTCTGCCCAACCTCTAGCAGATCCTTCAGGAAGGAACTGTTGGTACAGTATTCCCTGAGTTCTTGTAGGATTAAAAATTTTTCTGTAACCTTGATACTTGAAAGACAGATTAGCTGGATATAAAATCCTCGGCTCACACTTTCCTTACGTTTCTTGAAAATATTGTCGCATGGTGGCCATGCTCTGCATACAGCAGTTGACAGGTCTGATACCAAATGAATTTTCTTCCTTTTTTAGGTGACTTAGTGTTTTTGTACACAGGCCTGGAGGGCTGTTTTCATCCCCCTCCTCTTTCTCTTCCTCTTCCATCTTTCTCCTTCTTATCCTCTTTAACCTCCAAGTTTATTTGGATAGGTCTAGATTTAAGCATTCTGGGTCAGTTTTCCCACACACATGAAGGAACTTCCAATATACAGATTCTCAACTTTTTTGTTCTGGAAAGAATTCTTGGATTGTAATCTCAAAAGTCAATTTTATTCCATCAATCTGCTTTTTCTTCTTCAGTTATTGGTGTGTTGGACCTTCACTGCCCAGCCTCTATCTATCACTGTCTCTGTGTCCCTTTCCAGCTCATTTTTGTTGTCTTGACTAGTTTTGCTCCTCTTTTCAATATCCCTTATTATGTTTTCAGAAGGTTCTGAATGGACAACTTGTGATTTTGTCTCTATTTCTGGGATGATTTTGTCTTTTCTCTTGAATGTCTTTCTTGCATGTCATAATCTCTCGTTTTCTGTCTTCTGGTCTTTGTTTCTATCCTGAGATTTTCAAATTTCTGATTTGAGGTTTTCTTTCTTCTAATACTTGTTATTCAGTTCATGTTGAAAGGAGTGTTGGAGTTTTCATGTGCTTTGTGGTGGTTTTAAGGGGGAGTATTTTATTCCTTCCATTGAGTAGGTTTTGTTCTCATTTTCTATTTCCCTATTACAGTTCATTTTTCTGCATGTTACTTGTCACTTTTTTTTTTTTTTTTTTTTTTTTGAGAGAGAGAAAGAAAACGCAATGGGGGTGCGGCCAGAGGGAGAGGGAGAGAGAGAATCTTAAGCAGGCTCCAAGCTCAGTGCAGAGCCCAATGTGGGATTTGATCTCACAACCCTGAGACCATGACCTGAGCTTAAATCAAGAGTCAGGCATGTAACTGAATGAGCCACCCAGGCACCCCACATTTTGATCATTCTTAAATAACCTCAATGTTCCCAGAACAGTTAAGATGAGGTGTTGCCAAAATCCTTTGGGTGACTTACTAATTAGCTACTTAATTCAAGAGCACCCTCTTCTGCTATTACAGTAAAGTACAGTATCTTAATAAATGCTACTTTTGGGTGAGTGGGGGGGCGGTGCTGACAAGTTGGTTTTGCTGGGTTTGGAAGCTTATTTCCCCACTTACATGCAACTGGAGTTTACAGTATTCTCTGTCTCCTGGTTACACTTTAGATGTGGGCTGTGAATGCTTTTACGTGTTTTCCTTGTGGAACTTTATATATTAGACCAACAGGAGAAAGAATAAAGAAATTTGGAAAATAATAGCAACTTATGTTTAGGTGACAGTGTCTTTAGTTTAAGTCCAAAGCAACACTTTGATCACAGAATAATCAGTTACTTTAAAAAAAAATCAAACACTTTCTTTAGCATTTTCAACTCATCATCCCCATTGCTTCCAGACTACAATAAGGCTACAAATGTTAGTAAAATACACACAAACACAGTAAGTATACACCAGATTAATGAATAGGACGCCAAGACCAAATTTACTGCTCACCGTCAGTGATCTGTCTGGATTTGGCTCCCACACAGAGCTCTGTTATCATCTCTGAAAGTTGTATACGGAGTGAGCTCCTTACCATCAGGGGCTATGAAATACAATCGTACCTGTATCACTCTCGGCAGCAAGTATTCTGCTTCTAAAAGATCATCGGAAGGGAAATTTGCAACTTCCCTAAAAATATAACTTGGGGCATGTGATGGTGTATCTGGTCAAAGAGGGATGGGTAAAACAAATCCCTACAGCTGGAATGTAACCTTACTCACTTTTGTGAAAGCCTTCAGGCTACTTTGAGAAGACAGCATCATGCAGTGATTAGAGAATAAATTCCGGAGCCAGGCAAACCCATGTTCCTGTCCGGTTCCTCTCCTACCCTGGGTACTAGGTGTGCAACTTTTGGGGGCAAATCAACCTTGCTAAGTCCCCGCTACCAAGCGAAGGTGATATTATCTCTTTGGATCATTGTTAGGATTGACATAATAGATGTAAATCCCTACACATTACCTCCTACACACAGACCGCACTCAGCAACCACGGGTGCCCTGTGCTGTCACTGATATTATTACTCTTTTCCTCCAGTCCTAATTATAACTAGAGCAAACTTGTAATTAAAAGGAAGAAACTGACATTTGATTCTTCATTCAGACACACATACAGACCTCAAGAGCTCTTCCTCAGAAACATCTAGATACGAAGGGGATTTTGGCTCTGGAAATACACAAGGGTAGAAAATCCATAAGGCTCTGACGGAGGGCCTGCTAAGGGGCTGGTAAGATGTTATAAGTGACAAGTACACTTTTTTTTTTAAGATTTTATTTATTTATTTGACAGACACACAGTGAGAAAGAGAGCACAAGCAGGGAAAATGAGAGGGGGGGAAGCAGGCTTCCTGCCGAGCAGGGAGCCCGATTTGGGGCTTGATCCCAGGACCCTGGGATCATGACTTGAGCTGAAGGCAGAGATTTTAACCCACTGAGCCACCCAGGTGCCCCTGACGGGGGCACTTTATATGACACTTTATATGACCCTAAGTACATGTGGCTTTTGAAGGCAGGTCTGAGAATTCTATTTATTTATCTATTTATTTTAAGATTTTATTCCTTTAGAGAAAGAGAGAAAAAGGGAGTGCAAGCATGAGCAGCGGCAGGGGCAGAGGGAGAAGAAGAGAGACAATCCCAAGAGGACTCCGCTCTGAGCGTGAATCCTGACTTGGGGCTCCATCCCACGCCCCCAAGATCATAACCTGAGCCAAAATCAAGGGTCAGATGCCCAACGGACTGAGCCATCCATGTGCCCCAGCTATAAGAATGTTTTATCATTGTTTCCAGTGACACATACAGCAGAGGTCTGGGGAAAAAATACAACAAGATTTTTAAGAAATAACCCAAATAAAACAAAGTCTGATACACTTAGTGACTCACAAAACAAGGATTCTAAAATTTTAACTCTTTCCCTCTCTTGCAATTCCTGATTTTCACCTCCATGCCCCAGAGCAAAGTAGGGAGCAGGTTGAGAAGGCAGTGGCTTTGCACAGGAGGAATCATGTGACGGGAACAGGAAGAAAAAGGCTAGGACAGAGGAAACCGTGGAGACCATGCCTCCCGTCTGGCTGCAAACACACGGCGAGGGTTCCCCCTCCTACCGGCTTACCCTGTTTCTCTGTGCCTCTAGCATATGCAAGGGGAAGTGGGGGAAGTTGGCTTCTCCCCCCACTCATGCTCTCTTCTCTCCAATAAATAAATAAAATATTAAAAAAAAAAAAGTGACCTAGGACTGACCCACTATAGGGGTTGACTGAATTCACAGTCGCCATCCCCTACAGTTCATTCAGAATAAACTGTCTGCATCTCAAGAATGTGCAAAAATGCCGCAAGACCAACCAGGGCGCGCACCTGGACCACGGCGCGGCTGGGAATGAATGAAAATCCCATCTTCGTCCTCGACCTCGTCCTCACCCTCGCTCCGGGCAGCGCGTGACTCTTCTTTCCAAAACTCACAGATCACACCCCCGTGAGTCCCGAAGACATGAGACTGCCCCCGCGATGTGGCCAAAAGACTGGCCCCCTGCCCCTGCCCCACAGGAAGACCCCGCTCTCCTGCCACCTGCCACCACCTTGTTAAAGGGGCCGCGCCCTCGGCGCTGCAACCCGAGAAGACGGGCTCACCGAACGCCCCGGGTTCGTGGCCCGTGTTCAGTTTCATCTCTTTCACTGGCAGGGATTTAAGTTGGAAAAGCTGTCACTGCTGGACAAAGCCTGGATTTCGGGTCTTACCCTCTTTTGCCAAAAATTCCTACAGGTGATAAGGCCCTGCGCTGGGCACTGCGGCGGCCCCCCGGGGTCGCGGGCGCCCCCTGCTGGGCTGCGGTGGCTCAGGGCGGGGCTTGCCAAGCGCGTTGTCCCGCCCGCGGTCAGCGCCCAGCGTGTCTGAGACCACCTGCACCCCTGTTTTACCTTTTTTTTAACATAATGCGTTCAGTGGTACACAAAAGAAGTTCGCCAAGTGCCTGTTCCCTTAATCCGGAACCCCTTGTGCGTCTTCAGGGAGACTAGGCCATATGGTTCAGATTTCGCTCACAAATAAATCAGCGAAATGTTTGTTCAGTAAAAGCAGTTTTATGCTCTTGTTTTTATGGGCCTTTTTATCCCAAGTCCTAAAATAATAATAATAATAAAAGCTAGCTGGGCTTCACTGAGGGTGAATAAACTTAGGCTTAAATCCTTCTCTCCCCATGGATGGGGGAGAAGTGAGGGGGTTGTGGGGAGGTGGTGTCAGGGCGCTTCTGGTCCTATAGCTACACAAGCCTCTTGCTGGCCTCCAGCCACCAACACTGGACCTGGAAAGGAGGGGAGAATCCACAGCAAGACATTCAGGATTGAGATGGGTGACGGAAAGGCCAACAGCAAAGTAGTGGCCTCCCAACAGGAATTCCTAAATTGCAGGAACAGAGTCTCCTTACTCTTGCTTGTCCCATGCAGCCAATGGAAGCAGCAAACCATGCTTTCCCCAGGAGCCACCCTGGAGGCCACAGACGGCTCCTTGTAGAAATCTGGAAGGAGACTCAGATACGCAGAGACTGGACAGGAAAATTCAGCTCCTTGCCACATTGCTGCCACAGAGCCTGATTCCAGGAGGTGGTTTTTTTATTGGAAAGCAACCCCCTCCCTGGTATCCCTCGCCTTGTGTCATAAAATACCCAGTGCTCTAACTGTGCTTTATAATGCCTTACATCTAGCTAAATTCAAAGAAGACTCTGACCTTTATGGAAAAACACAAAAACAGGGGTTGGTGTCTATTTCACATGAAGTGTTACAGACTGCGTCCCCACCCCAAGCAGCAACAGAGACACCCACCCCGGGGCCAAGTTCCTTACCCGAACCCCACTGGGCATCTCAGCCTCCAGCCCCCACAGTGTGACCTGCGCCTATGAGCATCTGAACTTGATCTCGATTTAGTTTGTGTCCTATGGCATTAGAGGGGGGAAAAAATCTAAGGTTATTTTGGAGTCCGAGAATGCTTAAAAAAGTTTCCATATAGATGTAAAGAAATTGCATCTTTGCTTCATGCCACTTCGGCTTAGGAAAGTTTTCAGAGGAATGGTCTGCAGTGGGAGAGCGGGAGAAATCCATACACCTCGCGATAAAGAGGAATCAACTACTGATCCAGGAACATGGCGCATCTTAAATGCACTGTGAAAATCAGCAGTGCGGGTCTCCAGGCCAGTTCGTGCCCTGACGTGTGAAGAACATCCAAAAGTTTTTGTTTGTGTGGGTTACGTTTTATAGCAGCAGAAATTAAAATGAGGACATTCCAACATATGTATTAATTCATTTAAACATGATAAAACCCAATTAATTTAACATTTTTGAGAAAAACAATTGTTTTCCCAAACAAAAAAAAAAAAAAAAAAAAAAAAAACTTTTTTTTCTTCTTCTTTTTTTTTTTTACATTTTTGCAAAGCTCTTTAATGTGCGGCTTATCAGAACCTAGGTCAGATCTTCTCTCGGCTTCCTCATTCAATCTGTCATGATTGGGTTTTGTGCTTAAAGGATATAAAGAAGATTCAGCCTCACACAGAAATGTACTTGGGAAATGGAGGAGTAGTATAATAGCCTTTTTGGATAATTATGGCCATTCATCTTTGATACGAGTCAAAACTGCACAACTGGCCATTTCTTTTTTTTTTTTAAGATTTTATTTATTTATATATTTGACAGAGAGTGTGTGAGCACAAGCAGAGGGAGCAGCGGGCAGAGGGAGAGGCAGGCTCCTTGCTGAGCAGGGAGCCCGAGGTGGGACTCGATCCCAGGCCCCTGAGATCAGGACCCGAGCGGAAGGCAGACGCTTAACCGACTGAGCCACCCGGGCATCCCTAAGTGGCCATTTCTTAAAGGAAAGCCGCAGTGTGGAAACCGAAACCTTATCAGTCAAGTGTTCATACTCTGTTATGTGAAAATTCGTTGGTCTATTTACACTCAGAATGGAACTCTGACCATGGAGGATGTGACATCCCACATAGCCATCTGGAAAATAAGGATCCCCTGACCTAGGCAAAATTTCCAAACGGTGACGCATGTCATCCTACAATATTTTAAAAGTCAGCTGGGTTGAAGTCACCACCAAGCTCACGTGCAAAACCAGAGCAGCGATCAAGCTCACGAGGGAGCAAGTCTCCAAAATCCTGGTCCTCATTTGAAAGTTCCATCCTCATCCGTGGCAACAACTATCGTGAGTTATTTCAAGGGACGGGTCCGCTCTATCTGCACATGCTAAATAACCACAGCTGGCCTGGCATGTGGTCTTCGGCCCGTTCCGGTGTCGGGTCAGTCCTGTTGCCGTTGCTGGCGCCAGTCCTGACCCTGGAGTCACAGAACTCTACGTGCCCCTCTGGGTTCAGCGCATGGATTAAAAAGTCACAGACTCAGGGAACAGAATTCGATCAAATAAACCATGTTTACAGGCTCCTTGGGGACATTCTTAAATAATGCCAGCTTTTTTCCTACAGGTGTGGGGTGAACAACAGGTGACTCTATGATTTGGTGCCACAGCCTGTTGGGGTACATGATGTAACGGGGGTAAGTCCTAGTGTCATTATGAAATTAACTGTGACATGCAGACCCCCACCCAAAAGGGATTAGGGACACTCCCAGGGGCCCACAGAGCACAATGAACACTGCTGTGTCACATTCTTGAGAGAGCTCTCACGCGGGAAGGTGTGTGGTGTGTGATCCCGTTTACGGGCAATTCTAGCACGGACAAAAGTGTGTGCTGGAAAAAATCATACCAGAGTTGCCTTGGTGGTGGGTGGTCAAAGACCGTGAGATGCCTTTCTGAGACACTGATAACATTCTCCAGCCTTCCTGGAAATGCATCCAAAACCAAGATAGATTAAGGAAGGCAAGGGTCCTGCACTGGTGAAGTTTAGGGCTGGAGAATTCTTCATTGCGGGGCCTGTCCTGTGCGATGCTGGGTACTGAGCCCACTAGATGCCACTGGCCCGCCCGCCCCCCGTTGTGACCCCCAAAAATGCCCACAGACATTGCCCATAAGTTCCCTCTGGGGACACACTGACCCCCAGCTGACAGCCCCGGGATCAAGGGGAAGGATGGGCAGCTGTGCAGGAAAGCAAATAAAGCAAAATGCTAATGGAATAAAGTAGAAGGTGGGCGTGCAGGTGTCCCTGTAAAATCCTTCCAACCTGACTTCGTGTTCAAAACTCGTCCCATTAAAATCTGGGGCGAACGTGCATCGTTCTGCCAGATACCTGAAACAAGTGTAATATTACATTGATTATACCTCGATTTAAAAATAAATAAGATGTTTAAAATGCCATTGGGCTGAAAGTCATCTTTTTTGCCCTTCCTAGCTATTAAGATTTAGACATTTCATTGTGTGTCATTGGAGGTATTAATGTTGGCTGTGACTTTTAAAATTCCAAAATTTAAAAATTTTAAAATTCCACTGTGGAACAATTCTACCAGTTTATCCCTTCTCCTCTCAAGAGACACCACGTTGTCTCCAGGCTCCGCCCCTGTGCCGCTATGACCGTGCGTGTCTGCGTGATCTGTGACTCAGTGGGCCCGTCTCGTTCATGGGCGTTTCTTCCCTTGCCCTTTTGAGAAGCCTCCCCCACTCCGAGATCAAATAAAAATGTGCCTGTATTTTCTTCTCCTCCTTTCAGAGTTTCATTTTCTACAATTCATCCTTTAATCCCTCTGGAGTACGTTATTACGTGGTGTTCCTTCCAGAACCATGTATTAAATGACTTTCTCCCTCATGAAGTTAGCAAGTAATATTTAACCTTCACGACGTACCTCTTCCTCCACACATGGGAAAAACAAAACAAGACAAAACAAGAATATTCCCCAGAACTGTGCTCTTCCCAAGGCAGGAGAAGACTCTGTCTGCCCTTTTTGTGCTCCCACAGCTGAGGCCACATCCACCGGGAACCAAAGCTCCCTATGAAAGTACACCTGACCCTGCTGATGGTGTGTCCACTCCAGTCAGCTTCTGGAACAGCCAGACCTAGAATCCAGGGTCCTGACATCCCTGTGCTTCAAATGATTAAAAAAAAAAAAAAAATACATTTTTAAGATATACTTCCAAACCCAGAATTGAATCCTCATGGACCATGCTCTTTGGTCTGGTCTCCTGAGCTCGTCGAGTGAAAAGCTGGATGTGAATCCAAAAGTTATTTTCCTTTCCCTCGGGCTTTGGAGAAGTCAGGCCACCTCTGAGGCCGGGGCCAGCAGGCTCGGAATAAACAGGCCCCCAGTGCTTGCAGGGAAGCGAAACCCTTTCCGAAAACACAATTTTTCCTTTTGTCCATTTTTTCCTTCTCTTTCTTTGGTTTGGCCCCGGGTCCCGTGGGTGACATTTGTGGCTGTTATTTTGAAACTGTTTGGGTGCAGACTATGTGTTTTTTAATATTGGGGAGGGAAAAATTAATTTCCTGTTGATGAGCTTATTTATACAAATGTCACTTTGGAGCTAAACTGACACCATGTGCCTCCTTGGACACCAGCTGATGGGAAGGCAGTTGGGAGAGCCGCACCAAATGGGGCCGTGCTGGGCTCATGTTTGGTTTTTATGGCCGCCGCTAATCCCTGGGGCCTGCTCCTTCCCAATCTCCTTCGTTCCCAGGCTTCAGTCTGGGCGTCCTGCAGACAGACCTTGAGGACGGCGGAGCCGTGTGAAATTCGTTACCAAGGAAGGACAGGATGGCTCAGGCTGGGGCCGTCCCTCCCCGAGCCTGCCCGCACCCATCCCAGGCCCCCCGCACCCACACCCTGCACTCCTGGAATTTCCATTGTGTTTGGAAATTCTGTGGCTTTCTGGAACAATGCTGGTGCTGCTGTTCGTTAAAGAAAACCAGCTGCAAGTTCTCAACCTCTTTTTGCAAGAGACAGTGTTTTAGACTCAAAGAACGTATCTTAACCTCACCCGCTGGGCCCACCACACACACACACACACACACACACACACACACAGGCAGTGGGGATAACTCCGACCCTACGACCCACACCAGGGCTACTGCGGGAATGAACGTGGACGTGGATGAAAGCCTTAGGAGACTGGTCCGCGTGACTCACTATCGGGGCTTATTATTAAGTTCTGCATCCAGCTGTGAAGGGGAAGACAAAGAATCCCTCAAAAGGGGGGGGGGGGCACCGCCCTGTTCCTCTCACCTTCCGGTCCACACCTTCCCCAGCACCCACAGGCACTGGGTCACTGTGAACTGGGCCACATGCTGCTGACAGAGAGGCCAGAAAGTCCATAGGAAGGGCCTGGCAGGCAGGGGGTCCCCCGATGACCCCGCATCCTGTTGGGGTCCCTCCTGTCATCCAACCTCCTACGAAGGCAGATGGAGGTCAGCCGAGGGTGGGCCATTCCGGGCTCCTCAGAGGAGTGAGCGCAGGTAGAAACTGTCCCTCACCCCAAAAGCCTATGGGCAAGTCCCAGCAGCCGGGAAGGTGGTCACAGCGGTCCCCTGCCGCCACCACCTCTGTTGGAAAGCGGGGAGCTGACCAGAAAAGCAACAATCGGGTGGGAAACTGGGAAGACACAGTTAATACGCTCTTTCTTTCTTTCTTTAAGATTTTTATTTATTTATTTGAAAGAGAGAGCGAGAGCACGAATGGGGGCTGAGGGAAGGGGAGAAGCAGCTCCCTGCTCAGTGTGGAGCCCAGAGTGGGACTCGATCCCAGCACCCCAGGGTCCTGCCCTGAGCCAAACGCAGACGCTTAACTGACTGAGCCGCCCAGGCGCTGCACAGCATCAGTTTCTAATACAAGCAGGTGTTCGGTGCCTCCTGTTGTGACCGGACAGACTTTCACTCTCGGACAGACACAGAGAAGAAACCGGGTCGGAATGAGCCACTCGTGACTCTGGAGAAAGAGCACCTCCCCGAAAACAGCAGGTGTGCACAACGCACACTCCTGGCGCCCGCGGTCTGCGGGGTGGAAGAGGTACAAAATGCCCCCACGACCCGGGGGAAAGGGTTTCAGGTGTGGCCACAGGACCCTGCCAAGATGCACAAAAAGCAGTAGTTAAGAGCCAGTGACTTTCCTGTGGCTCATTTCTGCCCCACGCTCCCTTTTGAAAAAGGCTGGTCCTGTTCAGCAATTCGCAGGTTTGGAAGTAGAAAGGCCCCTACAGCAACGTGCGATGCGTATTTCTTGGTTAGAATTCTTAGCTGAGCACACGTGTGGGACACGCAGTGAAGCTGTCCGTTCCTGAGCAGCCCCGGCTCCCCCAATCCCGTACCGCATGCCGTGGGGGTTCCTGGGGTCTCCCCTCCCCACCGGGGATGGCAGTGGGGCCAAAGGGGAAACCTGGCTCTCGGCCTCCAGTGCAGGGTTACTAATCAGATCCCGAGATCCCAGCCCTGGCCGGGCTACCTGTGCCGTCTCACTGACCCTCCTTTTCTTCCTTCTCCGGAGGGCAGAAAGGGAAGCAGGAATGAGGGAGGGGGCCGGGAGCTCTCTCAGTTTCCCCTGAGCTTCCCCACTCCCAAGGCAGCTGCTGGTCCCATACCCGCTCATGTTACCCCAAGCAGACCAAAGGGACAGAACCCCATTTGCTGGAGGGGCTATAATGCACCCGCCAAAGAGCCCGAGGCATGGTCTTCCTCCCAGAGCCTGATGTCACTGCTCAGGGGACATGAACACACCGACAGAAAGCTGGATCTCTGGGACTCAGCCTCTGGGCCCTGGGAGTCCCAGCCATGGCCTCTGCCTTCTGCCCAGGGCACAGGTCATAGGTCTACTGAACTGGAGGGGGCTCTCTTCAAGGGCACGGTGCAAAAGTCCCAGATCAACATGGCCAAATACTGAATCACCATATCACCAAGTTGGGACTCAGAAAAAAAATGGAAAACACATGGGGCTAAATTCTAGTTCTGCCACCAGCTGGATAATCTCGAGCCCTCAGCGGTTCTCCCTGTGCCTCTCTGGTCCTCGCTTGTAGAACTGAGGTGATGTAAAAACCAAACGGGCAGGTTGGTGATTACCATCGTCACCATCACACAAGTCAGGAAGCTACTCTGACCTTCAGTGTCCTCCTCTGAAAAATGAGGTTAATAATCTTTAGCAGGCAGCTGGTCACGATTCTTGGGGGGCCAGGAGATGTCATGAGATTGCATACTGGAAATGACATGTGGGTTGCAGCATTAAAACAACTACAACCAAAAAATAGAAGAATCTTCCATGGTCCAAATTTTAGACAGAAAGTTCTCCGGAACAAAAGACATCTCTCCTTAACACAGTTTCCTCTGTTTCTCTGCTAAGTTGGGTACAGGTTTTTGGTATTTTCTTTTGTTTTGTTTTTTTAACCATTTATAGCTCTTTCTCCTCCTGAGTTCTATCACTGGAGAGCAAACAGGGCCTCGGAGGGGAGCTAGGCATCGGGCCTCTGTCCCCAGATGAGCAGACAGCAATGCGGGGAGGAGGGCCCTCCCTGCCGAGACCAACACCCTTCCCTGCCCTGGGAATGCCTCTGAGCTGGGTCAGGAAACCACAAAGCCCCAGCTCTCCCAGGACTATGACGGATGCTTTGCTAGAATGGTCTCAGAGATGAAAAAAGGCAGAAGTGAAAGAGTTTCATAAGAAACAATTAAAAAAAAAAAAACTATAATCACAGTGGAGGGAGAAATAGTCTTCCTTGAAGATCACTAAACCCAGTCAAATCTTTCCACACCTTCACTTAGCCCGAAAGGACCAACCTGCAAAAGGACAGTGGTCGACTCTTACCCAGAAGGCTGCAGAGCCAACTGAGGTTTATTCCCAGGGGAGCAGCTCCCCATCTGACAGAATGAGTTCTTCTTCATTTAAAATCCAAAGATAATTCCCGAGAACGCAGGGCTTTCCAAAAGGCTACAATAAATCAATTTTTCTTGCCTGCATACAATCTAGACTTAGCCACTTAGTTCATCTTAATAAACAAGTTGCTCATTCAAAGGAAAATAAATGAAATGTTTTGCCTTGAGGGACAGTTTTATTTTTAATAGTTTGGTGCTACGGTGACAGAAGTAATATTTTGTGATGTGAATTGCCTTTTGTTCTTCGGGAGCTCTTGAGGACAGACTGGGGGCAGGGTGGGCGGAAGGGCTGCCATCTTCCTGAGTTTACCCGCCACTGGAGCATGAGCTCTGGGTCTCCCTCTTGCCCTTGTCTTTGGGACAGACACATCTGTTCTTGCCAGGAGCTCCATTAAAATAAATGATGCTTTATCTTCAGGAGATATCAATGCAATGTCGAGCAGTTTGGGATTTATTTAGACAAGTCGGGCCAAGAAAGATGGAACTCAAGGGGCACCTGGGTGGCTCAGTCAGTTAAGCATCTGAATTCAGCTCAAGTCATGATCTCGGGGTGCTGGGATCAAGCCCCACGTCAGGCTCCCTGCTGGAGTCTGTTTCTCCTTCTCCCTCTGTTCCACCCCTGCTCATGCGCTCCCGCTCTCTCTCTCTCTCTCTCTCTCTCTCAAATAAGTAAAATCTTAAATTAAAAATAAAAAAGGAACACAAGAAGAAGGGGTTTCTCTTAAAGAAATAACTAGCACTACAAATATGACGCTGGGGTCTGACTCAAGATTAAGTCACACCAAAGTCACAGCATGCCACATGACGAAGGTAGATGGCACATTTTCAAACAACCTAAAGAATAAACATTATTAGTTTAAAAAAAAAAAAAAACGATTATCAAGTAAGCCCCTAAGAAACATGAAAGCACAGAAATGACACACAGAGACCCAATTTCTACTATCATAGCTTCCCAGGTCCAAAATCCAACCTTAGGGATTGTAAGACCCTCAGGTGGGGAAATCAGGTCCAGTGCCCTTCTGCAGTCCCTGAGCCCAGTGTTCACACGCCTGGCATGGGGGAGATGTTGAACGATCATGATGAATGGATGGATGGATGATGGACAGATGGGTGGATGGATGGACGGATGGATGGATGGACAGATAAATGAATGGATGGATGGATGATGGGTGGATGGATGGACAGATGGATGGACGGACAGACAGATGAATGGATGGATGGATGATGGGTGGGTGGATGGATGGATGGCTAGACGGACAGACAGATAAATAGATGGATGGATGGACGGATGGCTGGATGGATGGACAGAAAGATAAATGGATGGATGGATGGATGGACAGATGAATGGAAAGACAGACAGATGGACAGATGGATGGATAGACAGATGGGTGGGTAGGTGGATGGATGGATGGATGGATGGATGGATGGATGGATGGATGGACAAATGAACAAGTGAGTAAACTAACAAATGAGATGAATCCTCAGACAAGGAAAAGCTTCCAGGGGCTTTCAGAAATGGGAGGGAGAGAAGTTCTGTCTTCATGTGCCCTGAAGAAAGAGATCCCTTTCAAGACTGAGCACATCAGCTCCCTAGTGTCAGAGAGGCGTGTTCCGTAATTGGGGAGCTCTGTTCCTCTCCTGGACTGAATCTACTCAACAGGAATTCTTCCCAACATCCTCCCAACAACCCAGTGAAGGGAGGTCCCTAGGACCACTTCCCATCGGGGCACCTGGCTGGTCACCCAGAAGTACAGTCAACCCTTGAACAATGCAGGGGTTGGGGCACCAACACCACTCCCTCTGTGTGGTTGGAGATTTTGACTCCCCCAAAACTAAACTATTAATAGCCAGCTGTTGACTGGAAGGCTCACTGATCACATAAACAACTGAATAACACACATTTTGTATGTTCTATGTAGTATATGATTACCATAAAGTAAACCAGGAAAAAGAAAGCATTTTTTAAAATTACAGCACTGGATTGTATTTACTAAAAACAAACAAAAACATACAAACATGTACAAGTAAGACCCATGCTGTCCCAACCCAGGTAGTTCAAAGTCTAACTGCGCTCAGCTGCCACTGTCTCCCCAGGGGCTGCCATAGGGATGGCACATAAACCAAGGACACCTCCTGAGCCACACAGAGGCTATGCAGCAGGGGAAGAGTTTTTAGTCTGGGGAAAAGGAAGAGAAATGGAAGGGGAGGGTTAAGGAGAAAGATCTAAGCAGAAGAGAAGAGGTAGCCCATCTGTTGTCACTGAGGTCCAACTGAAAGGTCACCTCCTCCTTCCCTCGTCAGCCCCTCAGACACGACGCCCCCTCTTCTGAGCCCCATTTTGTGGTTCCTGCGTTAGCATCTACCAACCCCTACCAGTTACTCATGCACTTTTCTCTCCTGCACTCCCAATAAACACACTTCCTCGGGACAAGAAGACGTCTTGCTCTCCCCCATCATTCATCAGAGCTCCTGCCTGGCCTAGGGACACGACTGGCGCTTAGAAAACATCGACCAATGGAAACTGAGTCAAAAGTGAGAATAGGGCCGCCTCGGTGGTTCAGTGGGTTAAAGCCTCTGCCTTCGGCTCAGGTCATGATCTCAGGGTCCCGGGATGGAGCGCCGCATTGGGCTCTCTGCTCAGCAGGGAGCCTGCTTCCTCCTCTCTCTCTCTGCCTGCCTCTCTGCCTACTTGTGGTCTCTGTCAAATAAATAAATAAATAAATTTTTTTTTTAAGAGTCAGAATAAAAGAAGGGAGGAAAGAAAATTACAGATTCTGAGGGGCCTGGAAGATTTGAGGAAGACAAGACTACCGCAATACGTCTTTTCAGAGACTAATAAAAAGATGGCACACTGGGAACGAAACATCAAAGGAAGATACACCAAGAGAATGATGAAGCAAAATTCAAACCAGGAAGTGCAGAAAGTAAAAACATTGGCTTGTGGTATTTATTTTCATGTCAGAAGATATTTTTTAAGATTTGTTCTAGAGAGAGAGAGATCACGCGTGCACATAAGCGGGGGTGTGTGGAGAGGGGCAGAGGGAGAGAGAAAATCTCAGGCAGACTCCATGCTGAGTGTGGAGCCCAACACGGGGCTCGATCTCACGACCCTGAGGTCATGACCTGAGCTGAAACCAAGAGTCAGATGCCCAACTGACTGTGCCACCCAGGTGGCCCTCCTGTCAGAGTATTACAGTAAGCCCATCCACCCACTCCGATACCAAAATTTCTCTTCCACGTGGCCTCAGATGCTAGAGCAAAGGTGGTGACATCTGACAACGAGAAGCAGAGCAGCTTTTCTCAACTCGGGGAGATGGGGCATGCTGGTACCACCAGCGCACCGTACAGTCACGGGTGGGGAGAAGGTTTTCCTCTTAAAATGTCATTTTAGTCGCTGGTCAACTCTGTCCAAATATAACTTGTTTTTGGAGTTCTGGCAGGCCAGGAAAAATGTATACTTCGCTTAGAATTATATGGAAGATACATACTAATACGGACAGAAGGATCTTGTGACCACTTGTGTTGTATGTTCTTTAAGGTCCCTCCCTTACGGAGGGCGGGGTGAACGTCGGCCTCGGATGTGCGCTCACACCCCGTAATACACGTGAGACAAGGACACGCTAAGCCAGACCCCTGCAAGCCAAGACCTTGAGATAGAGATCGTTCTCCTAGTTGCCCAGTGAGGCTTCTAACTTAGGCCTGAGTTCTAGAACCCTGTGGGGAAGGTAGGCAGGAGACGTACGAGCCTCCAGGAAGAAAACGAACACCCAGACTTTCCAGCCACAGAAGAGCCCCTCCAGAGGGGCCTCCCGTTTCTGAACCCGAGCATGGGGGTACCATCCACATGTCCTCCCTTCCTCTGGAACGATCTCCCTGCTAACAGAATTTCAGCCTCTGGTTCCTCAGAAGAAGCAGCGTCCCAGGAAGGGGCACAGAAGGCCTGGGGGGGTCTTACTCGGTGGGAAGGAGTGAACTGCATCTCAGATTTCCAACTTTGGCAACATTTGCATGCCAGGTATATAAGGATGGCACCGGTTCCCTCGGGGTAACCCCGGGTCCCCGGGTCCCATCCTGAACCAGGAAGAGCTCAAAGCTGAGGCACCACATCCCCCATTATCTCAGTAAGGAGTGAGATGTGGCCCAGCACACGGCCACGTTAGCATCCACACTGAAGAAATGCTTTTTATGCATGGGGCAAGGCTACAAGGATTCTGCTCCCGACTTACGGCACGCGGTGCAGTGGCTAACTCCCCTCTTCCCGGCCCCTGCTTGAGGTCTGCCTGGGGCCAACTCGTCCATCCCTGGACCCCACCAGCGAACCCTGGGAGTAAAGGCTGCCAAGCCCCCTTCTTAGGGGAGGAGAGAACAATCCTCTTTAAAAGACAGGAAGAGCTTCAATGTCACAAACACAAATCAAAATCACATCGAGATCCCACCTCACGCCAGTCAGAATGGCTAAAATAAACAAGTCAGGAAATGACAGATGCTGGCGAGGATGCGGAGAGAGGGGAACCCTCCTGCACTGTCGGTGGGAATGCAAGCTGGTGCAGCCACTCTGGAAAACAGCATGGAGGTTCCTCAGAAAGTTGAAAATGGAGCTACCTTATGACCCAGCAATCTCACTACTGGGTATTTACCCTAAAGATACAAACGTAGTGATCCGAAGGGGCACGTGCACCCGAATGTTTATAGCAGCAATGTCCACAATAGCCAAACTATGGAAAGAACCTAGGTGAACGTCAAGAGATGAATGGATAAAGAAGATGTGGTCTATATACACACACACAATGACAAATCACTCAGCCATCCAAAAAAAAAAAAAATCAATCAATCTATCCATCAATCTTGCCCTTTGCACCGACGTGGACGGAACTAGAGAGTATTATGAATAAGTCAGTCAGAGAAAGACAATTATATGATCTTAGTCATGTATAGAATTTAAAAAACAACAGAAAAGCATAGAGGAAGGGAAAAATAGAACAAGACGAAATCAGAGAGGGACACAAATCATAGGAGACTCTCAACTGTAGGAGGCGAACTGAGGGCTGCTGGAGGGGAGGTGGCGGGGGCTGGGGTGGCGGGGGATGGGCGCGGAGGAGGGCACTGGATGGAAGGGCCTTACGGGCAACTGATGAGTCACCAAATTCTACCTCTGAAATGAATAACAGCAAGAAAAAAAGACAGGAAGAGCTTGAGGAATGTGGAAGTCCTCAGAAGGCACAGCGGCAGGCAAATGTTTATTTAATCAGGCCCCAAGGAAGAAAGGAGGTCGCTCCGACCGGGGTCTCCGTGGGAGAAGATGGCCCGAAGTGGTCATATGGCCCCTCTCCAGGACCCCCACCAGCCTGAGCGTCTGTCTTTCGGGGTTAATTGTGGTAACCGAGCCCCCTTAGGGCCCAGTTAATTTCCTTTCCCTCCAGAGATTCATTCTTAAAAATCAGAGATTGACCTAAATTGTTTTGAACCAAAAGGAAATCAAAATTGAACTAGGTTAATTGAAAAAAAAAAATAATGTTCTGACTACATCAGGGGTCCCCCCCCCGCCGGGTCCCCCGCCTTGGAAAACCCCACTGATTTAAAGGATATCAGTCAATAGACCTAAAAACGTGTTAATGTTGTTTATTACCTTGAGCTTTCAACTAACTGGGTCAAATTCCTACTCTGCGTTTGCTCCAAGGACACCCATAAAGGATGACTGGAACCCTTCTGCACTTCTAGGCACGGAACGTGCCGGCTGTAGACTCACTGCATCCAGTTTGCGGGTATTAAGTGCTCATTAAGTGGCTGGTACTCCTGTGACCAGCAACAACAGGGGTGAAGTAGGACGAGCTCAGGCTGCTTGGTCTCCTGCCTTGGGGACACCTGTCGTGGTGACTTCATGCAAAGTGCACCCGGTGAACGGACTCTGGCTTCAAAACCAGGCGCAATGTCTGCGTTCGCACCAGCAGGGACGGTGCAGGCAGCCCCCACCCCACCCCGAGCTGTCTCGTCCAAGGCGTCAAAGGAGAAAGGCAAACCCCCCGTGCCCCACAGGGGCTGGGGCTGTGCGGGCGTCCCCAAGGAGGGAGGGGACAGAAAACCTGCATTGGTTTTTCACTCCAGACTCCCTCCGGGCATCCAAACCTGTGGGTCAAAGGGAGACAACAGGGGACCTCGTGGCTTTGCATCCATCCCGAGAGAGGAAGCTGACGCGGTGGCAGGTGGCAGGGTGGCCTGCAAGGACCGGGTTTCCAGGCCCAGCCACACCACTTTCTCGTGTATCAGGAGCAATCCATGTCCTCCCTCCGGGCCTCCCAGTGTCCAGCCTTCAACATGGAGAGGAACGGTAGGCTTCTCTCCCGGATGGGATGTGGAGGAAGTTCTTCTCCCACGGAAGGCTCCCCACACCCCATCTCCAAGCCCTGAACCAGAGACCATGCCCACCACCCACCACCCACCCACCCACGGGCAGCCACAGCAGCCCAGATGAACTCTCTCATCCAGGAGGACCCCCGAGGGGCAGGGAGGAGTGACATCCTGAGGCAAGGCTAAGGGGTGCTCCCTTCCTCTGGCCTCCAAACCCCTGTGCTGTGGGGAGCACTTCCTCTCATGATCCCGGGGAGCCCCAAGCTCTCTCCCAAGTCCCCCACCCTCCCCCAGGGACACCCTGAGGAGCTCATGTTCCTGGGTACCTACTGCATAGAAAAAACCGTGTCTGATAGGGTTTGGGACCAGCAACAAGTCCGACTGCATTTTCTAAGACACAGAGAAGGAAAAAACTGCTCCGGAGAGAGAGAACTCAATGAATCTTGATAGAAAGTTTTTTCATTGTTTGCAGGCACCATAAGGAAAAGAAGGCAAAGAGAAAGAAAAGAGGCCGTGTTTCTTGATTAAAAAAAAAAAAAAAAATCACCCTGCATTCTCTCAGACTTACTAAGGAGCGTAAGGAAGAAAATACTAAAAAACACGAATCCACAATCTGGCCTAAGAGACAAAAACACAACCATCGTGTTTGAAGGTTTCTTCTAGAAGGAAAAACTCTGTGAGCAAGCACAGAGAGAAAAGCCCCGAGCTCGGAACGAAAACGGGATGCTGGGGACCCGAAAATGCCACGTTTTTCTCCCACTGTGACTAGGCCTCGGCAGCAGCCCGACTCCCAGAGCTGGCTTCCAAAGACCGGTCATTTCTAGAGCCATCACAGCAGCAGAAAGCTAGACAGTTGCGGTGAGTCTGCAGAAGGATCCAGACGCGTGCGTGGAAGGTGTCTCTTTCGCTCGTCTCCAGAAGCCAGAGAGATTTCCGATTGCATTCCAGACTGGGAGAAGCCTCAGGCCACACAGGGGCTCAGACAGATATTTGGGGAGCCTGCGGCGGCAGTTCCCATCCCACGCCCAGCCCCACCAGACCCCAGCTGGGCCTTCTCGTTCACAAGGGAATACTGGGTTTAGCAAGGGTTGGCTCGCCGTCCCCTTTCAGCCCGCTGCTGGCAAACATCTCAACCAGAAAACACAAAGCCCACGGAAACATCATCCTGCTGTGAGCTCCGCAACAGCCAGAGTTCCCCGGGACATATTTTTGGTCTCAAAGAACAAATGAGGCTTCTCTGGTATCCCAAGGAGAAGCCAACATCGCCAGCGGTATAAAGAACAGCTGGCAGGAGGCAAACGCGTCTTAGGAAAGGATTTCCCTCATCTGGAGGTTCCTCGGGGGCAGGAAGAAGCTCAGGTCCGGATGCCCCAAAGGACACTCCAAGAACAGCCTGGTGCCTCCGGGAAGCAGGAGCACCCCTGCTCTTCCACGCGCTGAGGGGTGCACACAGGGATGAAGACGGCCACAGGTGACCCACGACCCGACGTACATGCTCCTGGGGAGGCCCGCGGGCTCCTGGACGGTGTGAGTGAGCCTCTCCCTCGGTGACAAGCTCCGTGGAAATGCCCTTGTCCTCCAGCTCCACTTCCGGCCTAACCACCGAAGTTACAGACCCTGGGGGCGCCTGTGTGGCTCAGTCGGTTAAGCTGGTTGGGCTTCGTTAACTTGGTTAACTAAATCGGTTAACCAAGTCAGACTCTTGGTTTCGGGTCAGGTCAGGCGGTGATGGTGATCCCAGGATCGCGGGATCAAGGCCCGCACTGGCCTCCACACTCAGAACGGCGTCTGCCTGAGATTCTCTCTCTCTCTCGGCCCCTCCTGCTGTTGGGCCCTCTCTCTCTAAAATAAATCAACATGTCTTGGGAAAAAGAAACAGACTCTGGGCCCTCAGTACTAGAATGAGATTACCCTGAACCTTGCTCAGGAAGAGAGTAAGATGCCCCAAACCGGATACCGGATTGCTATTCAAGATATTACTCAAAGCGTTCCCTTCCCCTGCCCTGCCGAAGGATTACCTTCCTGTCCGTGGCTCCTCGGCATAGCTGGAGAGCAGCCCAAGGGCCAGATGGAGCAAGCACACCTCTCCTCCCCTCCCATTTTGCACAAAGTCACCTCACTATGAGAAGGATCACATGACCTGACAGGTTATAACCTGCCTCCGACTTCCATTTCCCCTTTGACCTCCAACTCCATCCTTACACATCTCCAACCCCCAAGTCAAAGCCAATGGCAGCTGGGCACCTGGTACTGTTTCTCCCTGTGCGCCCAGGGAGAGTTCACACCTGCAATGCCCGTCTTCCAGGCCAGAGTCTCCAGGAAGCCCTCCTGTTTACCCCCAAACAGGAGGGGCAAAGTCTAAGTCCTGCAGAAGGTCCTTTGGGACCTTCTAATGATCATTCTGGGTCTTTGCCTTTCCAGGTCTGCATGTAGGTCTGCACGTGACCTCTGTCCTCCACTACACTGGTCCATTTGCTAATGTTCTCTGGGTACCCATGGCGTTCCAGGTTCTAGGCAGGCTCCAAAGATGACGCAGGGAAGACAAGGTCCGTGGCCTCAAGGGACTTACAACCCATTTGGGAAATAACTAAATTCAGCGACGTTCAGAACGCACCTCAGACAGCCACAGGTTTTACCTTCATTTCCCCTGAGTGCCCAGCACGGAGCAGATTGGCCACACGATGCCCAGCAGACGCGTGAAAGGAGCTACAGGTTGGTCTCTAAGCCCATCAGGAAGGTATGCGCTGAGCCAGCTGACCTCATGGAGACCTGGGCGGGGGTGGGGTGGCAAGTCTCTGCATGCCATGTGCACAGCACACAGATCCCCACCTTACCGCCATTCCTACCCCACAAGGCTTGTGGGGCGACCCTGAAAATCCCGTGGCTCGCTGGGTAGGAGGAAGAAGATGACAGGGACAGAAGCTCACGTTGGATCTCCCCATGCCTCCCCGGGCCTCTGTTCCTGGAAACCGCTAACCTGAAGACCTTCTGTGCCCACATTGCCTCGAAGGAAAGAAAAGAAGTTCCAAGCAGACGCAGCCAATTGGCTCTCCGGACAGGGACGAAGCAAGGCAGCGTTCCAGCAAGTCTGTTTATTTCACTGCTTCGGAGAAGAGCCACCCCCGAAAATGACCAGCTTGTGTCAATTACAGAGCCCAGGGCCCGGGGCCTCGGGAGCGGGAGGACAAAAGCACATTCCAGCGCGCTGGACCCCAGCGGATTGGCCCATTCAGTGCGACGATGGGCTAAAAAGACATCGTTGGGAGCGCCTCATTAATAAAATTCAAAACTGTGTTCTGCAATTATGTGCAATCATTGGTTATTTTACCCCTCGCCAAGTCCAGTCCCCGAGCCAATCTGCTGCTCTGGTCTCAACTGCCAGGAAAACGTCCCGGCCTCGGAGGTGAGGAGAGGCGCGGGGCGGGATCCGAGGAGCCCTCCTCAGCTCACGGACAACAATTATCTGTTGAGGAAAGAAACCTGCTGTGAAAGGAAACCAGGTGTGTCTCTCTGAGGCGGACGGGGGCTGCAGGGCCCACCTCCCGGGACTTCTCCATCTGCCTCCTGCGGCCAGGAAGCCACCAGAAGGGCTGCTCCGTCCTGCATCCCTGCGTCCCTGTGTCAGCAGACCTACGGACATGTGCACCTGCTGGGGAGAGGGCTGATGCATGACCGAGAAGTACACTTTCCTTTACCAAAAAGCCTAAGAGTAACAGCGTGAGGAATGAGAACTGAGGTACACACGTGTTAGGCGGGCGCTGCGGGACAGCAGGTGGTGGAAAGTGGGAGAAAGCTCCCAAACCCTTCAGAATGGGTTTCATCCAACATGACTCCCCAGGGAGATGCCGGTGCGTTTCCAACGGCAAGTCCTGCCTTCACTCGGCTCCCCTATTGCATTCCTTCCCTGTGCAACACTCCTGTCTGCCCTCTCTGGGCCAGCCCCGAGCTAGGTGCAGGGCCCCCAGGCTTCCTCTGACACACGGCAGAGACCCTCCGAGACAACCACACCCCATTTAGATACCACGTGATGATTCAGACAGGATCATCCCAGTGGGACACAATCTCCCAGGCCCAGTTCTGTGATCTCTGTAGTGTGATTCTCTACATGATTTTCTTATTCTTTTTTTTTTTTTTTTAGATTTTATTTCTTTATTGGGCAGAAAGCGAGAGAGGGAACACAAGCAGAGAGAGTGGGAGAGGGAGAAGCAGGCTTCTTGCTGAGCAGGGAGCCCAATGCGGGGCTCCATCCCAGGACCCTGGGATCATGCCCTGAACTGAATTCCGACGCTTAGTGACTGCGCCAGCCAGGCGCCCCTGATTTTCCTCTTCTTGGTCTCTTTCTGTGTGTTCCACACTCTCTATATTGGGTGTATGTCACTTCTATCAACAAAGCTATTTTGTTATTTAAAATGGAACTTGTTAGGGGCGCCTAGGTGGCTCAGTCGGTTAAGCAGCTGCCTTGGGCTCAGCTCATGATCCCGGGATCCTGGGATCGAGTCCCACCCACATCGGGCTCCCTGCTTCTCCATCCCCTCTGTCGCTCCCCCTGCTTGTGCTCTCTCTCCCTCAAATAAATAAATAAAACCTTTTAAAAAGAACAGGACTTGTTATAAGCTCATCTAAGATATTTAGGGTTTTTTTTTTTTTTAGATTTTTTAATTTTATTTATTTGGCAGACAGAGATCAGAAGTAGGCAGAGAGGCAGGCAGAGAGAGAGGGGGAAGCAGGCTCCCCGCTGAGCAGAGAGCCTGATGTGGGGCTCCATCCCAGGACCCCGGGACCATGACCTGAGCCAAAGGCAGAGGCTTTAACCCACTGAGCCGCCCAGGCGTCCAGATATTTAATTTTTAAAGAGTAGAGCAAACGGGAGCGGAAGTGGCCCGCAGCCAGAGGTCCTACCAGCCAGTCCTTCCCGGTGGCCGTCACCCGAGGCAAACAAATTTGCACAGCTGCTGTGGACGGCAGCATAGCACCGGGGGTTAGAGCCCCAGCTGTCCGGGAGTCACGCGGCCTCTCTCAGTAGAGACGCACCCACCCCCTCCAAGCGGCGACTGAGATGGCTTCTGTCCATCAGTCGCTGCCCACAGCTGCACCCTGTGTTTTAATGCCGAGAACACATTATTCCAGGAAGAGGACACATGGCCGCGTTCGACGCTTGTCTACTCTTCTCGCTCCTCTCTGCCCCTCCCCGGGAAAATCAACTTAAGACACGTCACATGAGTGTCCACGGAGCCCGGGACCGACGTGAGGGACGGACGCAGGGACGAGAAGGCTCCGGGCTTCCCCCTCCGTTTCTGGACCCGGTGATGCCACTTCTCCCCAGCGGAGCAGAAGATATGCCCAGAGGTGTGTCTTCGGACTTTGCAGGGAGCTGGCGCTTAACGATGGGCTCCTGTTCATCCTTGCGATCCTCCGGGAAGGATCCACAGTGGGAGTCAATGGAGAGGAGACACTGGACCCCTCGCCGGGTTCCCCATCAGCTCCCAGCCAGACGCCGTGCTAGGAGGCGTGCACAGGGAGAAGTGGTGGCTTCTGTCACCCGGCTGCTTGCTTTCCCAGGTGAACGGCAGTGGTATAATTATTGTGCAAATGTGGTTCGCCCACACATCACTCTTAGGGTAACTGCTATAGCCGGCTGAACATATTATGGTTATTATTCCTATCGTGTACTTGAAGCGCTATCTCCCCTAGATTTTTAGGAATAGATCCAATAAGGCAGAATGATTTCTGGGCCTTCGCTGTTCTATCCTACAGGAACGAGAATTAGTGTTCTTTCCACACACCTTACTGATAACACCACCACGAATTGTAGAAATAATTCTGGCACACTGTGCTTAGACTAAACTGCATTTGCAAAAGCAATAAACGATAGTAATGGTCCTTTTAATAGAATCTTCTACCGCCATGTGCACAAAACCCAGTGTTTGGGGAAACTATGTGCTAGAAGGTGCTCCGTGGCCTGAATTTACAAAGGACATTAAACAAACACATTGAGTCCCTTTTATAGCCCCAATCAGGGCTGTTAATGAACAATTAAGTAGTAGCTCACAAAATAAAACCCTGTGCTAGAAAAAGATAAAAACCTGAACTTTTGAGGGGAATTATTTGCTTTAAAGTTGAGACAGAGCCATCAGAAGAATTGAAGAGATCCTTACAATGCGTAAGACACATTTCCCTGCAACAACAAATTAGTACAGTTTCTAGGATGACGTTCCAAATACTATTTCGACTTAGTGCTCCAGCTGGAAATTTTGTAAGTGAATTATTATCACCCAGGAAGCTCCAAGGTAACTTCTATTTGTTCCTTCCTAGATCTGATGGATTTTCCCACCCCCCCTCAGGACAGCCCCGTCCTAGTCCCCCCACCATCTCCCTGCCTCTCTGCCACCCAAGCCGGGCAGGACAGTGGCTACCCCAGGATGCGGGAAGTAAAACTCCAACATCTTGCGGGGGGATGTAAGCTAATCGGTCACTCCCTGTGAGCCATCTGTGTACAGACTTGAATAGCTTGGGGTTTATCCTCTTCTGGGGAACCAGACCCAGTTCCTGATAACATTCAGGAAGCCTCGGTAGGGGCGCCGGGGTGGCTCGGTCAGTGAAATGGCTGCCTTCAGCTCAGGCCATGATCCCGGGGTCCTGGGGTCGAGCTCCCCACACGGGGGTCCCTGCTCAGTGGGGACTCGGCTTCTCCCTCACCCTCTCCCCACCCCCATGCTGGTGCTCTCTCTTTCTCTCATTCTCTTTATTAAATAAAAATCTTTAAATAAATAAATAAATGTTTGTTGAGTGAGGGCCTCTGAGGGAAGCAGGAGAGGTGAATAATGGGGGTCCTGCGGCCCGTATGGAGATCTGCCCCGTCAGTACCCAGCCTCGGGGCAGCCCACGCATGAAGCAACTATCCTTCAGCCCCCTTGTCTTACGGAGCCGACATCAACTTCCTTAAACCTCAACCCACTTGCAACTGGAGAAACTGAGGTTTAGAAAAGCTGAGTAGCTTGTGGATCGGAATTTGGACTGTGGTCTGCCAGACGTCAAAGGCTGTGCTCTTCCTTCCACATCCTGTCAGTCTCTGGACCCAACTGGCGCGAGTGGACTTTTTCAATCGCTTCTTGGAGCACTTAGTTAAGGTGGAGGTGCGCAGGGGCTATGTTCTGCAGCAAAGTCAGCGGCTGGTGTCACAAGGGCCCAGGGATACAAATGTGAGCGCTCCCTGCCAGGGGTTCCCAGGTCCTGCTGAAGACACTGGGGACAGTGGGAGGTGGCCTGCATGGAGAGGTTGGGGGGGGGTCCCCTCCATGCAGGCCACCTCCTACTGTCGCTGGGTGCCTTTGTCCTATACAAAGGACACAGATGCTGGAATGGGGATAATTGAGTGCATATGGCTTACCTAGCAAATCTAAATAAAGATACTCTGTCATGCAAATGCCCCAAGGCCAACACAACCTACCCCGACAGGTCTCCTGCCTTGCAGGTTTCAGAGAGACTTTAAAATAGCAACATGAACAGGAGTACCTTTAAAACCCCAGAGGAAGTACCTGTCTCCTCCTCAAAGTAGAAAGTCAAGCCATGGCCTTGGGTACAATCACACCCCCGTGGTGAAGGCCGGCTGGGGGTAAAACAATTCTCCCTATTAAACCAATCCCTACGGCAGCCTGGAAAAATTTAAAATGGGTCCTTTACCCCTCTTGCCCTGAGAAAGAGGCCTGTTTCCATTTCAGAACATGCTTTAAATGGTAGATGACGGCTTCTGGCAACATTTAGCTTTGATTTCTCCAAGGCTGTGACTCTAAGGAAGCGGAAAGCTGGTTTTATGTCAAAGCAAAGATCTAAGACCTCGAATTACAAGCCGTTTATTGCAGTGATCCTCTGCCTCTAGGTGGTTGTCTCAAAAGTTATAAAGGTGCAATTATCCAGGTGGCTAATAACCTTTCTGAGTTCAGAATTCCAGCGGTCACAGACGAAACCGTAGGCAGGGCCACAGGGCCGTAAGGCAAATGGGCCAAATCTGGACGCATGGAGAATGCAGCAGCCAGTCACTGGCCCTCACTGGCCCAGTGAGACCTCCGTGTCTGTCCTCTCTGCCAGCTGTCTTGTGGGCACAGGGCTGTGCCAGGACGGTGCTGTTTTGGGCAGAACATTCTTCTCATTATTACCCACCTTCTAAATGCTGTGTTATTTCAAACTGCAACGGACCTGGTGCATTGGTGTGTGTAACTTGTGATAACCTGAAAATGGCTAAGAGGTGGGTGAGGTGAGGCGGTAGGGATCCCGGAGCTAGATCTCCCTGGGCCAGGTAAGCCAGCCCCCAAGGGCCCAGGGCTCAAGCCCAATTCCCATTCTCAGTCATGTGGCCTCAAGCAAGTGAGTCCCTTCACTGCTGGAGTCGCCAGTTGCCTCGTGGGTCAAATAAAGTAGCAAAACCCCAGGCTAGGGGTGAACCTGGCTTCCTGGTGCGGGACTAATAAACATTTTCTTTCTTTTTTTTTAATCTGGTTGCCTTTTCCAAAAAAATCAGGACACAGAGGCATCAATAGGAGAGCACAAGGCCTTCAGCCTACCTGAAAAATGTGCAACCTCATAGCCTGTCCGGGACAGCGACAGTTATGTTTATACCTGTGCGCTGTGATTTCAAGAATCCTTGGAAAATCTCATTACCCCCAAGCCAGCCCCGCCTACATCCAAAATGGAACACTAAGAGAGTGGCTCCTTCGGAGGAAAGCTCTGATTTCTATGAAAAGGCAAGTTCCTCTGGAACATGGAAGGGTCATTTTATAGTGATAATTTTTCATCCTTTTCTGGAAACAAAGAGAAAAACATCCATGAAGGCAACCAGGGACCAAAGGAGGGAAGTAGGGGCAGCCCCTCAGGGGGAGGGATGCACAGTTGGGAGACTGGAGAAATTCATGGGCATACATGTACATTTCCACACAAAGACAGTGACTCACTCTCCTGGGGATGGAGACTGTGCCGAGCAGCATCTGTGGGTAACACTTGCATTAATTATATTCCAAAATATTTAGGATTTCAGCCACAATATTCCTTCCTCAAAGTCCCCAGAGCTGCAAAAGATTTAAATATTTTGTCTAGGAGATTAGCGGGGCTCTAGACAAGATCAACCAGACTCAAGAGACCAGAAGGGAAATAAAAACCCGGGTTCACAAAATTCTGTTCCTTGCTGAATGCCATGTGCTACTCTAACCATCTCCCAACCCTCGCTGAGCATCTGTGAAAATGAGATGCCGAAGAGAAATGAGATTTGGGACTAGCGCCGCCCCTATCGTGGAAATTAAAAATAAGCAAGCCAGCAAAGGAACAGCCTGGTGGGATTAACAGGGTCATATATTCCTTGTGGGGGTTGAGACCAGCCTGCGCACCTCTTTGCATCCCATAGCACACATCAAGTGTGGGTGTGTGCTAAGCTGCTGTTGATTTATTAATGGTATTTATTAGACCGTATGAGGGTAGAGACTGGGTTGGTTGGGTTGACTATCAAAAATGCCTTATACAAATGGTTGACCTATATCTGCCCTTCAATAAATGTTTGCAGACTGCATAGCTGGTGGATGGACGGATGGATGGATGGATGGATGGATGGACAGACGGATGGATGGATGGACGGACGGACTGATGGATGGATGGATAAATGAGACATGCATGGGCCAGATCATTTAAATCTGGAAACAAAGGAGCAGCCTGAATTCTTCCCCTTCCGCTCCCCTCTACCACCTAACTTATCTCTCTGAGCCCCACCAGGCCAAGTAAGGAAGCCAGAAAGAGGAAGGGAGGGAGCGTACCACGTATGCACGTGCGTGTCGGGGCTGGGGCGGCAGTGGGCCATCGCAGACCCCAACACTTCGGCCTCCTTGGGCATGGGGACCTCGCACCCTGCCAGGCCCGAGTATAAAAACATTCAGATTTGCTTCCGACAGGAACTGGAAGTAGTTAAGAGTTGAAGGGTGAAGGGTTTTCGAGGTACTGCCTCAGGAGTAAGGGGACCGGGGTCTCGCCTTCGCTCTGGCTGGCGTGGCGACCTGGAAAGGGCCATCATTTCAGGGCCTTGGCTGCCTCATCTCTAAGGTGGACGTGGTGACCCAGATGTCCTTGGCCCCACAGGCTCTGTCCCTGCCCCCGACTCCAGCCCTGGCTCACGCGTCCTCCCTTCACACCGCCCGCCCCCGCCACACAGACCGCCTTCCCACCGCTGCAGTCGCCAGTCCCCGTGAGGACCCCTTAGCCTCCCCTCCCACCGCATCCTTCACCGTTGTGCCCCCCAACTGCAAATAACACTCACCGAGCATTTACCAAATATCAGGGTCCTCTCTACTCAATTGACGCACGCTACGGGTTTTTATTCCCACGGTAACTTTTGAGGTAGGTATTTTTCTCATTCCCATTTTACAGATCAGGAAATTGAGGTCCAGAGACACAGGCAGCTTGTCTGAGGGCACACTGCTTAGTAAGTGCCAGGTGTGGGATGTGGACTCAGCTGTCTGCCTTCGGAGACCGCACTGACTCTGCGATCCTGATTCAAACCTCCCCTAAGGCTGGCACTGGGTCTGTCTCACTTGCCACTATGCATGGTGCCTGGCACCTGCCTGAGTGCGGCAGCGTGGGGCACGCCACTCCGCGAGGATCTGCTGGGAGAAGGGAGGAAAGGGGGAGGGCCGAGGGAAAATCACAAGGCAGGATCGCACACCCTCGCTTTTCGCCCAAGTAGCTGGATGAAGGGAGCTGGAAACCACTGGGAAACGCTCGAATGGAGAACTGAAACACACCTGTGACCCTCAGGTCTGGATAGACATGCAAATAATCCTGAAGCCATCGGAAGAACCGGATTGTTCTCTGTACTGCAAACACCATGTACTTTACTTTTGGGGCATTAAAACAGCAAAATCTCCCAATATAGCACATTGAATTTATAAAGGATCCATCCCCGGGGGCACCTAAACTCTAGGTCTGTCTATTTCTGTAAAGTGTGTGTTGTTTACAGTGAGCATATATTAAGCTTGTAAATTTTTTTTTGAAGATGGTGTTTATTTATTTGAGAGACAGCACGAGCAGGGGCAGAGGCAGAAGGAGAAGCAGACTCCCCGCTGAGCAAGGAGCCCGATATGGGGCTCGAACCGGGGATGACGACCTGAGCAGAAGCCAGATGTTTCACCTCAGGTGCCCCTGAGGTTTATAAATTTTTAAAACCAAGTACTGAAAATAAATCCTCAAAAGCATACGTGTCCTCTCCCTCGCTTGTCCCTGCTTCTCCGTTCTTCCCAGCGAGCCGCTACACGGCCACCATCCCTGGCCATAAGCAACTCGTGCGTGTACGTCTTATGGAACAAGGTGGTTATAATTATATTGAGCTAAAATAAAAGATCGGCCTTCACTCTTCAAAGCGTTCTCCTCTGGAAAAGTAATGTCCTGGGGATGAAGGTGCGCCCCACCCAGGTCTTCCTGGCTGACGGATACTATTCAAGCCTCCGTGTTGGAAGGATAATAAATAGGTTTAAACTATGCCACACACCAGTTCATTAAAAATAATAAATGTGCTCCTAGAAGGCCCACAGTTTATAAGAAGATTAAAGGCGGAGAAGCGGGAGGGCCAGGCAGAGTTGCCTCCTTAGGCCTCACGCCTGCGGTATCTCCAGTACTTAAGCTTGTTACCCGTTCAACGAACACTTATTCTGGGCCTATATGGACAAGGAATTAGTCAAGTGCTTCAGAGGCTTCAAACAGGAATAAGATATAATCCCTGCCCTTTAAGAGTCTCAAAGCACTTACCAAAACCTTTTAAACAGTACAGAATCAACTAGAAGGAGAGGGTTCTTACCTCAAAAAGTTATTTAGCCACCAAACACCGAAGGAGTTCTATTGTGTTCCTCTCAAAGAGTTTACCATCCAGGAGGGGAAAAGAAGATAGAATATAAATAACCACAGCACATGGTAGGCTCTGATAAAACAGGTAATAGGATTGTGGCCAAAGGAAGGTGGGCTCAGAGCCATTCGGAAGGGCCAGCGATCACTTCCTTGAAGGGTGGCTTCTGGAAAAACTCAGACGGATGCAGAGGGTTTTGATGGGTAGAATGGGCCGAGGAGAGTACTCAAAGTGAAGGAAGAGGCAGTAAAAAGAAATTCAAGGAAGGGCCTGAGGTCCGTTAAACTACAGACAGTCTGTTTGGCTGGAACCATGGTTCACAAAGCCTCACTGGGAACATGTTAGAAATGCAGACGTACTCCGGGGGTGGGGCCCAGAAGTCTATGTTTTAACAAGTCTTCCAAGTGACTCTGGAACACTGGCCTGGAGCACAGGACACATCCAGGGCACCAGCCTCGGAAAGGTGGGTAGGAGACCTGGGGGCCTAAGGAATTTGCTTCAAGTTCGCCACTTGGCACAGAGCCAGTGAAGGCTTTTGAGCAGATCTATGACAGGACAAGAGCCATCCTTTAAAATGTACCTGAACAACACAGGGAACGTGTTCAGAGCCATTAGGAATGGAAAAGAAAATTCGGGAGACCAGACAGGAGGCCAGGGTGCGGGCTAAGAGACAGGCTCCGACATCCTGATCCAGAGCGGGGAATTAACAGGATTCGGATTTGGCCACAAAGTAGCTGCTGGGAGGAGACAAAAGACCACTATATTTTAAACCTCTCCTACCAGGAGAGCGGTTGTCCCGCCACAGGGACAGCATCTAACCACGGTGTCATATCTCTACCATGACACAAAAGGGCCCAAAGCCTGAGAGAAGAACACCAGAAGGGTCCTCAGTCTGCAGAAGGGCGGCCTGAGGACCTAAGAGATCACTTCAGTTCCAGGCAAGGGCTCCAGTGCTCTGCTGCCCGCCGAGGAGCTCAACAAGCCAACGACTCTCTTCCAGGTGCCCCGTGCAGGCCTGCCTCCCCCCCTCCACATTCAAGAGGGGTCCACAGGGCCAAGACTCCCTGCCTGGGAAGATCAAAAGCAAGGACTTCATGCAAGTGGAAATGCTGACACTCGACCCCGGCGTAATCACAGGTTCATATTTGCAACCCACGTCCCCCAAGGATGTCAAGCAACACGCAGCTTAGAGGGTGGAGCCCACCCAGCACCCTTCACACCAGCAGGTGCAGACAAGGCGTTGGAGATGGAGAAATGGTGGCAGGACAAAACAACAACGTTATCCCCACCTCAGAGAGAGGAACACTCCCCCAACCGGGTGTCAAATAAGCATCAGGAAAACGTGGGCATCACTGAGGAGACTGGCCATGTTAGTAAAAGTAACACGTGATCCTTAATTTCCTGCCTGGCTGCAGGTGGAGAAATGAAACCCAAGGTGAATGGGGCGCAAATGCAGCAAGACAGGAACGCACAGGCAGCTTTTTAAAGATTTACTCATTTTGAGGGGGAGGGTCAGAGAATCTCAAGGAAACTCCACGGGGCTCGATCTCACAACCCTGAGATCACGACCTGAGCCTCAATCCAAAAGTCAGATGCCTAACCCACTGAGCCACCACCCAGGTGCCCCACAAAGGTGGCTTTTTTTTTTTAAAGATTTTATTTATTTATTTATTTGATACAGAGAGAGAGATCGCAAGTAGGCAGAGAGGCAGGCAGAGAGAGAGGGAGAAGCAGGCAGAGCAGAGAGCCCAATGTGGGGCTGAGCAGAGAGCCCAATGTGGGGCTGATCCCAGGACCCTGAGATCATGACCTGAGCCAAAGGCAGAGGCTTAACCCACTGAGCCACCCAGGTGCCCCACAAAGGTGGCTTTTTAAAGGCAGTCTGCACAGGAATCTCCCCAGGTCACACTGGTTCCTACGTGAAATCCTAGCAGAACCCATGGAAGCCAGCAATTCCAAGTAGCTGCCTTTAAAAATCCCCCCATATGCTAAAGGCCTTGGAGCCCTCCATACAGAGTCTTAACTAGATATAACGACAGTCAAACAGCTGTTAAATCTACAACCTTCCCCCAACACACACACTCCACAGAGTGAGACCATTACTAGTCTTTCTACAATGGATAGATTTTGGCTCTTCAAGAAAACACCAAACCTTGATGACAAGCATCTTTATTTTTCTGGCTCTATGGGCACCCAGGCCAAAGTTCTCCCTCTGAGCAGGACGGAGTGGCCAAAATGTCAGTTTCAAAGGCGAAACAGGAAATATCTTGCTCTGCCCGTCTTCTGAGTTCGCAGTGTTACTGTCTTACCAGAGTCGAGGCAGCTCAGCTCAGAGATGGCTTCCCTTTCCAGAACTCTCTCCCGCGTCCGACAATCTATGCAAAACGAAGTCCAAGTCAACTCCAAAACAAGGTGTGGATTTCAAGAACACGCTTTGCCACTACAAGGGACCGGGCCTTCTGCACAGCTCAAGGAGGCTGGAAGAGGAAAAGCGAACTTCCAGCGGAAGGAGCAACCACACGCCTCTTCCTACGAAAACGAAGTGACCCAGCATCCTTCGCGGAACGCTTTAACAACCGCGTTAGTGTTATTGTGGAATTCTCCTCAAAAGTCCACGGTCAACTCCCACCTGCCCATTTAAAAGCCAGGAGCAGTCCCCAGCGCGCAGATGTTAACTCTCGCTCCGCAAAGCTCCATTCCTCGGCTGGTCCATGGACACAGCCAGGGCTCAGCTCCAAACCTCCCCCCGCCCCTGATCTGCCAGACGTTTCATCAGATGCCAGCCTCGGCCTGTCTGTGCCCAAGCTGATTCCCGCATAAAGTACACGCAAGTTGTCGGTGAACTTGGCACAGTGGAGAGACTCCGGGGTCAGATCACCTGCGTTTGAATACGGGCCTCTTCAGGTACCTGACTTGCTCATGTCTGTGTTCTTACCTGCGCAGCTAGAATCAGAACGCTAGCTACCCAACAGGCTTGTGAACAGTGAGTGACACAGCACATGGGCAGGGCCTAGAACAGGGGCTAGATTCGAATGAGCTCTATTTATTACATCCCTAAAATGAGAGGGGGAAAAAAGGTTTTCTATTAAAAAAAAAAAAAAAGTTATTTCAAAACTAAAGCATAAGCTTTCTTTTTGAGATTTATTTATTTCAAAGGGAGAAAACAAGTGGGGTTGAAGGGGGGCACAGGGAGAACCTGTGGCAGACTCTGAGCCCAGCACGGAACCCACTCAGGGCTTGCTTTCACGACCCTGAGATCACGACCTGAGCTGAAACCAAGAGTCGGACGCTCAACCAACTGGGCCTCTCAGGCGCCCCTAAGCTTTCTTTAAGGAAAAAAAAAAAAAAAAAAAAAAAAAAAGATTTTATTTATTTGAGAGAAAGAAAAAGAGAGAGAGAGAGAGAGAGAGAGCGAGCGCATGAGTAGGGGTGGGGGGGGGGAAGGGCAGAGGGAGAGGGAGAAGCAGACGCTCTGCTGAGCAGAGAGCCCAACATGGGACTCCATCTCAGGATTCCAAGATCATGACCTGAACCGCAAGCAGATGCGTAACCGACTGAGCCACCCAACTGCCCCCACCCCCGCCCCAAGATTGCTTCTTCCAAAGCTGAAACAGACGACGTGGTATCTGACTGTGACCATAGTGAGCACAGTGGCACCATGTCAAGCACGTAGGATATGGTACACAAACCGGGGACTTCTCTGTGGCCGTCCCTCCCCCGTCAGGCAGGAATTCTGTGGGCTGCGCAGGCACCAAAATAAACACAGTTCTTTCATCTCTTCCGCAAGATTATATTATTTTAAAAAGCCAACCGTATAGATGATCACGTAGCAGGATATAAAGTTTGGAAGCCATGTAACTTCTCAGAAGAGGGTCATCTGATAGACAAATCCTAAAAATGCGTATATGAGAATCAAGTTTTTGCAAAATGAACCAGAATTTTTAATTTTTTTTTAAGATTTTATTTATTTATTTGACACAGAGAAAAAGAGAACACAGGTAGGCAGGGCAGCAGGCAGAGGGAGAGGGAGAAGCAGGCTCTCCGCCAAACAGGGAGCCTGATACGGAGCTTGAACACAGGACCCTGGGATCATGACCTGAGCGGAAGGCAGAGGCTTAACTGACTGAGCCACCCAGATGCCCCCAAAAATTTTAAATATTTTTAAAGTAAAATGTGCTCATTATGACAAATCAGAAAACGGCCCACAGCGTGAGATTAGCAGCCACTCATGTTGCTCTGTTAAGATTTTAGCCAAAAATCAGTCAATCGCTTTTGTTTTTTCTGCAGTTTCTGATTGTCTAACGCTGCCCACGCTGTGTGACATCCTTGCTTTCTGCACAATTAGCTTCAATTACAGCAGGAGATTTCACCCTGTGCCCTGGAAACTTTTCATAAACTTCATTTAAATGAACACAAAGTGTTTGGTCAGATGGGTCATAATTCAGTTAACCGTTTCTGTAACACTGAGCATGTCACTTCTTTCAAGTTCCTTATAATCATCAGAAATACCTTCGCACACGTGATCTCCATAGCTACGATTATTCTCTTCAGGGAGATTCTCAGAAGTGAAGTTACTAGATCAAAGGCAAAGAGTCACGACCTCTCAACAGCCCACTCTCCAAAACAGCCGTTATCAACATGCCCAGGGCTGCCTCAAAGAGTATCACATTTTTAAAAAGTCTTCGCGAAGGGCACCTGGGTGGCTCAGAAGGTTAAATCCTCTGCCTTCGGCTCAGGTCATGATCTCAGGGTCCTGGGATTGAGCCCCATATCAGGCTCTCTGCTCTGTGGGGAGCCTGCTTCCCCCTCTCTCTCTGCCTGCCTCTCTGCCTACTTGTGATCTCTGTCTCTGTCAAATAAATAAATAAAATCTTAAAAAAAAAAAGTCTTTGCAAAACTGAATCAGCACTGGCATCTCAGCATTATTGGGATTGGCATGTGTTTGATTAGAAATGGGCTTCAACCATTTTCCTTGGGTTGTTTTTGCTTTTTTTTTTTTACCACTCCTGCTTTCCCTTTTGCAAAGTCTGTACGTAAATTTTGTCCACGTGTCTCCTGAGGTCTTACCATTTACATGAAGAACATGTACAAAGATACTACATATGAAGTATGGTAACACCGTGTTCTAATTTTTCACATCCTCTACGCACTGGTTTTATTTACCCAATGTGTACCATCAGACCCATCCCTGTATTCTCTTGTGATACCTTCCATTCTCTTTTTGTCTTTCTTTTATTTATTGAGACCCCTTGGACATAGAACACAGCGGAACCTTTCCTTCCTTCCTGCTTAGAATCTTCCCCATCCATTGACTAATCACCTATGTTTTTCTATATTTTTAGTTTTTTTCTTACTTTTAATTCCCTTACCTATTTAAAATTTATTTTAGTAGGTAGCCCTTTAATTACATCTTGAGGACAATAACGCTCACAATTTAATGGAATCTGGAAATAATTATTACGGTGATTAAGTTCACTGTTAATTTCATCAAGCTAATTAACAGTGTTTGCAGAAGGACAAATATTGTATGATTCCTCTTAGATGAGGGATCTACGAGAGGCAAATTCATAGAGACAGAAAATTTTGACTTGGGACCTGACTAATTATAATTAGAAGACACGCCCAACCCATCAAAAAAGGTGCCCAATAAATCAGGAAAGGCAATGGCCATAAGCAACCAGGCAGGCTTTCCTGGTACACAGCAGCTGCGTATCTGCCCTACTTCCAGGGATTATTTTATCCATATAATCAATCGTCAAATACCCTCACCCTTGGAGGTTTCCAAGGCATGAAAACAAATACCAACTAATTCTCTTGGTCAGGCATGGCACCATCGGTTCAACCGAGCTGATTACAAACTTCTCTGACAGGAAGGATCCGGTCCCATCTTCCAGAGAGCATGTCTTAGCCGAACCAACTCATCCCTGATCAGTCCTTTCTTCAATGGATTTGTTTAAAGGTTTTCTACACGTGGATGACATCACCTATTAGGTGTCGATTTTACTGGTGTCCATGTTAGAAGGTAACTTCTTTCCAACTGTCTTCCCAAATCTAGATGGTCCCTTATCACAAGAAAAGTTAGGATCGCAGGTAAACAAATGTAGATATTTACACATATTTGGTAATCGTCTGTTAAAGGGAGACTGAGACACGAGACAGAGTCGTGACACTAAGGGAAAATGGCCACTTTCTTTGAATCAAAGGACGCTTTACAAAGGTGCTGAAGTTTTAAGGACATCAGTGAGAAGTGTAAGATTATCATTTCAGGAATCTTACGGGGGGGAAGGGCAAGGGGGGAAGGAAAATGGATGCTGGCCCAGGAATTTGGAATTTGGAAGCTGCTCTTGGGGGACATGAGACTGTTTCCAATGTGGGCTGCTGGTCCAGACCTCATGCCACGGAATTCTGGACAAAAGACCCAAGAGACAAGCAACCCTCAAAGGCTTTGTTCTGGGAACAGCCAGCACAGACAGAGGAAGGGTCTGGACAAGTGGGTCCTGGTGATGTGGGCAGCGGGCCTAGAGCCCTTCTGTGGGCTGTTCTCTGAGCAGCTTTCACATTTCATTAACATTCTCGAAACTCCAGAGATCATCCTCTTCCTGACCACAAACAGAAGACACAAAATTCTAACTTCCGGAGCATCACATGAACGGGATGAGGTCTACGTTGAATCTCGGGTCTCCTTCAGAAAGAAAACTCCAGCGGACATCTAGAACCCAAACCCTTACACAGTCCAAGGCCCACAAAGTACTCAGTGCACCCACAAACCCACATTTCAAGACAGTCCTCTTGTCAGTATAAAACCCGATGTAAACACTGCCTCTTTGTGGATAACAATAGCAGAGTGGGATAAACTTGAAATTACACTTTGCGGTGTGTTATTGAACCTGTCAACAGGGTGTTCTTGGTCTAGGAAACATCATTGCATTTTTTTTAAAAAAGCAAATGACATTTAAAAGGACCACCATAGTTAACTTTCCAGAACTGGAAAACAGAAGAAGAGAATTTTAGAATCTATATTTTCCAGGATTTCGAAGAAAAAAAAAATTACTGATTCAAGAGAACAGTTCACCATTTCTTCCCTGTGGAATATGTAAGATGGACCATATTAGCCCTTTTTCAAGTATACAGTTCAATGCTAAGTCACGTTGCTGTGCTCACTCCCAACCATCTCCAAGATTTCCTCTTCTTCCCAGACTGAAACCCTGTACCATTAGACACCAGCTTCCCGGTTCCTTCCACCCAGACCCTGGTAACCGCAATTCTGCAACCTGTCTCTGCATCAAAGGAGTCCGGACTCATGATGTAAGCGGAATCATAAAATATCTTCCCTTTTGTGACTGGCTTATTTCACTTTGCAAAATGTTCTTGAGGCTCATCCATCACTATAGCATTTCAGAATGGCATTTCCTTTTGAAGGCTGAATCTTATATGTGTGTTAAAATGTCCTATATATATAGTTTATACATATACACTATACAGTTTACATATATATAAATAATATAAATAAAATAAGTACATATAATAAAAATATATAATACATTAATATATGATATATAACATAAAATATAAATAATACATATAAAAATATAAAATATATATAAAATAAGAAAAGATAAAAAGTGGAAGCAATGCCATCATCCACTGATGGATGAACGGATAAACATACTATATATATTTTTATATATATATATTACAAATAGATCTTTGAGTCCCTGTTTCCAATTCTTTTCAGTGTATGCCCAGAAGAGGAATTGCTAGGTTGTATGAGAAATCTACGTTTAATTTCTTTTTTTTTTTTTAAACTTTATTTATTTATTTTTTTGACAGGGAGAGATCACAAGTAGGCAGAGAGGCAGGCAGAGAGAAAGAGGGAGAAGCAGGCTTCCCACTGAGCAGAGAGCCCGCTGTAGGGCTCGATCCCAGGACCCTGGGATCATGACCTGAGCCGAAGGCAGAGGTTTAACCCACTGAGCCACTCAGGTGCCCTTCCACGTTTAATTTCTGAGGGACCACCACACCATTTTTCTTTATCAGTTGCACCATTTGGCATTCCTACCAGCAACGCATGAGTCACCATTTAAAAGTTTAAACATTTGTGGAAGCAGAATTTGCTTGGGAGCTAGTTTCTCTAAACTCATCTTGTCAGTCGTTTGCAGAGCATAAAGGGAAATTTAAAATGTCTTCCCTAAATTGAGCCATGAAATCCAACCCAAACACGACAGTATGAAAATATAATCCTGGGGCAAATGGAGGCTGTCAGAGAAAGAGAGAGGTGGGCTTTGCTCGCTCTTACAACGGCCTCACTTCTTCCCTCCCACCCCCCACCTCATGCAGCTCACGAAGCCTTGCCTGTCCTACGGGGTCTTACATCTGCCCTTGTTTCCCACCTCAATCTTCAAGCAGATTCTCACACATTCAAACTTGAACTTCTCCAAGATCAGAAAGGTACTCCTCAACCACAGTTTTCATCAACTCAGTCTTGAGCCCAAGAACAAGAATTAATCCCACATCCTTTCCTGGTCCTTCAAGGCCCTTAACCAAATGCCCCTGTGAAGTGATTAGTAAATGCTCCAATGACTGTTTACCATTATCTCGTCAGCCATGAAAACTGAGTTAGCATCCCATCACCTCCATCACGACTGCACATTCCCACTCACAAAACTCAAACACCAAGAGCCTTCCAATACACATTCCCCTAAGCACAAGTGGATGGACAGAGCATTTGGTCCAAATAGGAAACTGAATGATCCCTTTTACTGTCTCTTGAGCTGGTCAAAAGCAAGTGACCAGAGAAACACTCTACTTCATTAGCCAAACCACCAGTTATCCAGGGAAACCTGGGTGGCTCAATCAGCTGAGCGACCAGCTCTTGGTTTCGGCTCAGGTCATGATCTCAGGGTCATGAGATCAAGCACCATGTCAGGCTCCACACTACGCATGGAGTCTGCTTAAGATTCTCTCTCTCTCCCTCTGCCCCTCCCCGCTCGCTCTCTCTTAAAAAAGCAAAAAACAACAACATCCCACCAGTTATCCAAAGTTCTTAATATCTTTTATTTTGGACATTTAAATTGTTAGGAAACTACTGGAACTTTTGTCCCATATTATCATACCCTCCCTGGTGGTGATGATGACAATGACGTCACTTTAATTTCATAGACATTTCCATCTTTGCATTTGATTCTTACCTGCAAAGGTAAGCAGGATAGGTATGACGATTCCCACTCTTTGGAAGACTGGATCGGAGGTAAGTTCCTCCCCACCAGCTCTCAGAACAGAAAGCGGGATGAGAGCCCCTACAAGTTCTGACTCCTGACCTTGGCACCTCCCACCGCCCTTCAGGGTTGCTCTCTACAGACAACAACCGTCAACACTAGCTACTGAAATTCCCTATTCCTCATTGACACAGCAAGGTTGCTTTATCCCAGAGCATAACTTGCGAAGGCTGCCTGGTTTAGCTACACCCAAATAAAGTGGGAAATGAAGACTCTGAGGAAGGTGCCGGTGGGTGACACGAAGTCTGAGGTCAGGAAGCCGGTCGGTCCTTTGCTGGGGAGGGTATCACACAACTCTCAGGGGATGCGGCCAGCATCTCCACAACCCAGTTCTGCCAATGCCTCGTCCTGGGGGGATTTTGTTGTTGGTGGTGTTATTTAGAAAACCAGCACCCATGGGAGTGGAGGGGCAGGACCCATTTTGAGAAAACACAAACATTAAAAATATGAGTAAACTCATGTTTTTGGGAATTCTTGACGTTGGCTGTTCAACTACCAGATGACGGCCCACCGGGGACGAAGACTACAAAGGGCCGCCCCTCAGGCTTTGCAAAGAGGAAAGGCAGATGACCGTGTTCATTGATGGGGAACAGAGCTGACTTTCTGAGTAATGAGACAACCCAGGAAAGGATGTTTAGATTCACTTAGTCCCAATACGACACGCGTGTCTGGATACTGTCCAGACTCTCCCCTCGCTAGACCACGCTTGAAGGCTGGAACCATGTCTTATCAAGTATCTCCACCGCTTTAGCACACAGCAGGCTCTCAGAAATGTGCGTGGAAGTGAATCTGAATTGGATGATTAGCATACTCCCAGAGAAGCAATACAAAAAAAATTGGCTCTGAAAATTAACTGTGGGTTTGAGTGTCTCAGATTCCAATCTCGAATCATATGGTTTCCTGTTGTACGGGGATATAAATACCCAGAGAAATGTTTAAGTAAGTGTTCTGCAAATTCTTTCTCAGTGCAAACAAGAGACACATTCAGCAACACATCTCTATCTACTGTGGCAGTGACAAGCCTATGTCAATCCTCTCGGGTTTAGGAGGAAGAAACCAAACAGCCATATTTGCTAAAAACCATCTACTATACATTATGCAGCCTCCGTCTGTACCCTGGGAGAAGGGAGGTACAGACATGCTTCCATATTTAAGAAGAGAATTCCGAAAAGTTTGTTGCAATTACACCAAAGAACCTGCTTTTTTTTTTTTTTTTTTTTTTTAATATATTTTTTTAATTTTTTATAGAACCTGCTTTTTAAAGGTCAACCGTGGACATACACCATTCTGTGATGCGAACCGGTACTCCGCATTTGATTTGTTAGGCAAACTCAGAGTTTTAAATCACAACTCTCTTCTTATTTCATGCAGAAGACATGACCCCATTTGATTTTCAGTACTTTCCCCCAAGATATTAAACTCAAGTGGTGGATGGAGGGACAATAAACATGAAGCAGGGCTTTCCTGGAGAATTAGGGACACAGTGCGTACTTGTGCATGCAGATACGGTCTGCATACGTGTGGACAAACACCAACATCAGCACCTAAGACCATCCACGCTCTCCACAGTCAGTCGGTTGGCCAGAGGGCTGAGCTCTGTCTGGCCATGTGCCCAATGTGTTTTGAGACCTGGCCAGGAGCTCAGGTGACAAAGTATTAAATTTCATCTCAAGAGGCTACCACTAGGGCACCTGGGTGGCTCCATTGGCTAAGCAACTGCCTTTAGCTCAGGTCATGATCCTGGGGTCCTGGGATTGAGTCCTGCATTGGGCTCCCTGCTCAGCAGGGAGTCTGCTTTTCCCTTACTCTCTGCCCCTCCCCCTGCTTGTACTCTCCTTCTCGCTGTCTGTCAAATAAAAAAATCCTTAAAAAAAAAAAAAAGGCTACCACTCAACTTGCTTTTATGATTCATGCGTCAGGAGAGAACAACATCCCATGAGATCATTGCATCCTATGACTTTTAGCCTATGCCATCAGTCTTGATTTTTGGTAAAAATAAGACTAGCACCTCCCTTCTCCCTTCACATCCCCAAAAGTTATATGTAGCTGATCCCTGGGGGACATGGGAGGCAAACCAAAGATGTGCTTCAGAAAGCCCTGGCAAATTTTTCAGGACAGTGAGGAGCAAGATGTAAAACAAAACAAAACCAAACAAAAACAAAAAAAAAGACCAAAACACTGAAAGCAAAACTGGAGAGAGAGCTTAATCAAATGACTATGTGATGGCACCCCAGCAAAAATCTTGATCACTGTCTGCCCTTCTGACAGCTTACCTGGCAGACCGCCCAAGAGTCATGACTTCATTGCACCACCTCCATGAGGTCCCTCTCTCTGATGGCTCATTTGCTTTATCACCTGTGACGCTCATCAAGAGGTCAAGCTTTCCTCTGCTTAGTGCCAAGGTCCTGGGGTCCAGCTCCCGCCTGTGGGTTGCCCATGTGACTGCTCTCCCTGCCATCCGTCCAAAGACACATGAAGAGATTTTGGCAGGGACTCAACTCTCATGTCCATCTCCACAGTCTTGACCCTTACCCAGCACAGGAGGGCCACTAGGTATGTTGTGTTAACAAATAAGGAGCATGAAAGAAAATCTGCATCAATCTTACTGAAACCTGAATGAGTTTGGGAATAATTTTTACTGCAGGAAAAGTGAAAGAACTTAATAAAAAATGGACCATAGACCTAAGTTGAAGTTAAAACTACAAAACTCAAAAGAACATACAAGAATGTATTTTCAGGACTTCAAGTCGGGCAGTGAATTCTCAGATAAGACACCAAAAGCACAGCAATGAAAGAAAAGCTGATAAGCTGGACTTCATCCAAAATAAAAGATCTGTGCTTCAAGGGACATCGTGAAGAAAATGAGAAGATAAGCCACAGACTGGGAGAAAACACCAGCCAATCATGTATCTGCTAAGGGACTTCTACCCAGAATATATAAAAGACTCTCACAACTCAGTGACAACAACAACAAAAAGCCCAACTAAAAAAATGAACAAAAGATTAGATTAGATGTTTCTCCAAAGAAAACCTAAGAAAGGTGAATAAGCACGTGAAAAGATGTTCGACCTTGCTAGGCATTAGTGAAACGCAGATCAAAACCAGGCTGTGATACCAGTTCACATCCACTAGAATCAAAAGGAATCAACAGAGAAAGGACATCTGATCTGTTGCTGTGGGAGCGTAGATGGTGTGGCCACACTACCAAACAGCTTGGAAGTTTCTCAAAACATTAAACACAGAGTTACCACACTCAACAGCAATTCTGCTCCCAAGTATCAGCCCATGAGAACAGAATACATATGACCTCATAGAGACAATGTTCACTACAGAATTTTTCCATAACAGTGAAGACCTGGAAATAACCACATAGCCCTCTGCTGATGAACAGGTACACAGCGTGTATACCCACACAATAGAATGTCATTCCTCTCCACGTGATGGCACGGTGAGCCCTGACCACATCGTGCTGAACATAACAGGTCAGTCACGATAAACCACATAGTTCACAATTTCCATGCACAGGAAATGTCCAAGACAGGCAAATCCATAGAGAAATAAAGTGGAGCCATGGTTTTCTGGGGCTGAGGGGACAGGAGAATGGGGACTGACTGAAAATGAGCACCACATTTCTTTGCGGAGGAACAGAAATGTTCTAATATTCCATGGGACGATGGCTGCAAAATTCTGGGAATATACTAAAACCCACTGGCCTACACATGCAAAACAAGTACATTGTGTGGCCTATAAATTGTATCTCAGTAAAGCTACTAAACAACAAAAAGGAATGATTCCACATTCCTGCATGTGCAAGAGTGTGACCAAGAGCAAACAACCTGGTCTCCAAAAGTAACACCAGCCAGCCCTCAGTGGTGAGCATCGCCTCCATGTCTCACAAAGTTGACATTAGAAGGATCTTGTCGACTCTACAGCCCATCTCATCTTTTCCCTAAAGTCATGATTTCCTAAGAAAACCAGTTCTCTAGAATTTTGATAGATTCCTCTCTCACATTGTGGTCTTCTATCTGTTTCGAGTTTATCTTTGTGTATGGTGTGAGAGAATGGCCAAGTTTCATTCTTCTACACATAGACAATGTCAGCCACTGCAACTTCTTTCAAGATATGTCTTCAAAGGTAATGGAAACAAAAGCAAAAATGAACTTTTGGGACTTCATCAAGATCAAAAGCTTCTGCACAGCAAAGGAAACAGTCAACATAAAAGAGGCAACCCACGGAATGGGAGAAGATATTTGCAAATGACAGTACAGACAAAGGGCTAATACCTAACATCTATAAAGAACTCCTCAAACTCAACACACACAAAACAGATAATCACATCAAAAAGGGGGAAGAAGACATGAACAGACACTTCTCCAAAGAAGACATACAAATGGCTAACAGACACATGAAAAAAATGTTCATCATCATTAGCCATCAGGGAGATTCAAATTAAAACCACATTGAGATACCACTTTATAACCAGTTAGTATGGCCAAAATTAACAAAACAGGAAACAACATGTGTTGGAGAGGATGTGGAGAAAGGGGAACCCTCTTACATTGTTGGTGGGAATGCAAGTTGGTGCAGCCACTCTGGAAAACAGTGTGGAGATTCCTTAAGAAATTAAAAATAGAGCTTCCCTATGACCCTGCAATTGCACTCCTGGGTATTTACCCCAAAGATACAAATGTAGTGAAAAGAAGGGCCATCTGTACCCAATGTTCATAGCAGCAATGGGCACAGTCGCCAAACTATGGAAAGAACCAAGATGCCCTTCAACGGACGAATGGATAAAGATGTGGTCCATATACACTATGGAGTATTATGCCTCCATCAGAAAGGATGAATATCCAACTTTTCTATCAACATGAACAGGACTAGAGGAGATTATGCTGAGTGAAATAAGTCAAGCAGAGAGAATCAATTATCATATGGTTTCACTTACTTGTGGAGCATAAGGAATAACATGGAGGACATTGGGTGAAGGAGAGAAGTAAGTTGGGGGAAATCGGAGGAGATGAACCATGAGACTGGACTCTGAGAAACAAATGGAAGGTTTTGGTGGGGAGGGAGTGGAGGGTTGGGTGAGCCTGGTGGTGGGTATTGTGGAGGGCATGTATTGCATGGAGCACTGGGTGTGGTGCATAAACGATGATTTTGGAACACTGAAAATAGAATTAAATTTAATTTAATTTAGAAAAAAAAGAAAGAAAGAAAACCAGTCCTACAAGGAATCCAAAGAAGAAACCAAAACACAAAGTCCTTTAACTCTGCTGCTAGGTGTCTCGGTGCCCCGTAACCCATCCACCTCCACACACGCACACCCCACAGGTTCTCTCAGGACACGGCCCAGCCCTGTAGAGTCAGGTTCCTTTTCATCTGGGTTATAATATAATGGAAGAACTCATCATTTTCTTCTCCCTCTCTCTCTGCCCGTTTTTTTGCTTTATTAGTACATTTTTCTCTCCTGAACTCTCCTGAGCGAATGTGATACGATCTTGAAAATATCCACCAGCCCCTTCTCAGGGGAGCACTAATTGCCACTCACAAAGCCGGGCCATCTCATCCAGGGGATCCATTAGCGGAAACCACCGGAAAAGCAGCAGCAGAGGAGGGGAAATCAGGGAAGGGAGGTTAAACAGCACGGAAGCGATTTGAAGAGAGAGGAGGCACTGAGTTTGTGCATGAGGAAGACAAAGAGAAGAAAGCGCAGAGCAGCAGGTCCGACGGGAGCGCGCTGAGTAACCGAGACAGGGCACCGGTCTTCAACTCCGACCGGCTGGGCTGGGGAGTGCGGGGGAGACGCCCACCGCCTCACCCCCAGCCGAGGGCAAGCGCTTGCTCACGACTCCAGAGGGCCGCAGGTGCTGCTCTGAGCAGGAACCAGTGTGTTCCCACGGCTGGGGTTTGGGTCTTTGCGTTCCCCGCTCTCTGACCACTGCCACGAACCCACAAAGCGTCCTCGGCCAGAACGACTCACCCGGGCTCAGGACTGCACCCACAGGGTGTTGAAAGCATCCTCTTGGAGGGAACTAAGGATCCACAAAGGCAGGGCTGTCTGTCTTTCTTTCAAAAATTGGGGGGGACTAGGCCAGGCCTTCGGGCCTCTGTGCAGAAGCTATGGCAAATGGCCTGCGGGGACCACAGCACAGCTCCCTGCAAACCACCTCCTCCCGAAAGCACCAGCGTGATACACGCTTCACGCCAGGTTCTGCTCAAAAGTACATCCTACAAAAGTCACAGGATGAACCATCTGAAATTCAGCGGCGCCTAAGTGGCTCAGTGGGTTGGGTGTCTGCCTTCGGCTCGGGTCATGATCCCAGGGTCCTGGGGCTGAGTCAGCAGGGGGCCTGCTCCTCCCACTCCCTCTGCCGCTCCCCCCACATCATGCGGTCTTTCTCTCAAATTTAAGTAAATAAATAAATAAAACCTTCTAAAAAGAGTAATAAAAGATCGTCTGAAATTCAGCGGCTCCATCACCCGCGGGCCCATCCGGTCAGCCGTATGTCTCCCACAGCAGCTGAGGTCACCGTTAATAGCAGAAGCGACCCACCAAATGTCCCCGAAGCCTTGTATTGAGTGCGAAAGGCGTGAATGAGAGTCCCACCACCCCCCTCACCACCGTCTTGGGGACAGTAGCTGGCCTGGCTTATCACACAACACCTGTCAGGACCTTCGGCTCCTTCTAGGCCCTCAGCTGCCAGCCTCGCCACCAAGGGTGGGCACCTTCAGTCTAGGGAATGACCAGGGCAGATGCGGACAACAGCAGGCCCAGAGTCTTCTGGCTCCTCCCAGGGGCAGGCGCAGCTGCGGCAAACACACCGGGAAACTAGGGCTAGGAGAAAATTCTAGACACGTAGCAGGGATGCCGGGAGGAAAGGAAACGAAATCCCAGGCTAGACCTCAAGGACGCATCTTTCTCGAACGTCTCCGGTCCCCTTCTGCAGAAGGGGGACCTTCTACTCCTTCCTGCTTCCTAGTAAATTCTGGTGGGATCTTCATACCATAGATCTATTTCTTCCCAAACAAATGTTTTCGTTTGTTTTTTGTTTTGTTTTGTTTTGTTTTAAATAACCCCACCCTCTCACAGGGAATAAAAATGGAGGTATGATTACACCACTTTCAACAAAAGCAACATTTCCACGCTTGCTGCTCTACCCTTTGAGCCCTAGTCAGGAAGAGAAAACAAACAGAAAGAGGCTTTTGAGGAAACAGGAATACAATAAAAGAGGTCTCAGAACTCAGATTATGGTCTCTTTGTTCTTTTGGGATCATAGCTAGGCTCAGGGACTCTCTACATGTGGCCACAAAATTATATCTTCTAATTTTTTGTGCCTTTGGGGTTGGGTGGTTTCTTTTGTTTGTTTGTTTGTTTTTTCCCCTTAAATCTCTGCTTGACAGAACCTCAAGGGATCGCAACCAGTGAAAACTGGCTGTGGGCTGGTATTTCTAGGGTGAGCCTTGGGGAATCTCACTGTTGGGAGGCAACCCTGCCTGCTCCTTCATTACCCCCTTTGCAGCATCTTGTTCTGGGGCTGTGTGTTCGAGTCCCCACCTCGCTGAGGCCCCCGCCGCAGTCACGCCTGCAGCACACGTGACCTACCAGCCAGCCCCAAGGGAGGAGACTCAACGGGACCCGAGACCTGGCAAGGAGGTGAGTTTCCATCTTCTATGATGGTTCCGATCTGTGCCCCTTTCTGGGGACGCTAACCAACATATTAAGATTTCACCCTTTCTCGAGATGATGAAACGGAAAAAAGCCCGCGTGTGAGCCTCGTGCTTTGTAACTCACGTCTGTCCACCGTGTTGTGTTCACATATAACACACATGTAGCTTCTAGACATGCACCCTATATTCCAAGATTGTAGGACTGCACTGTTGATGTTCTTTGTATTAACGTAGGCAATGCCTTTTACAAAAATGTCTAGTGCCTGGGTCACCCTATCCTTCCCCCTTTCTCCGCCCAAATGCCCTGGAGGGTGGAGGCGGATTGGTTCCAGGTTGTGATGGGATCTGGATCCTGTCACCTAGGTCACCATTCTGAGTCTCGGCCACCTCGGCCACATCCGAAAGCAGTTACTGTGCCATTGATGGTGCTGCTCCAGACAAAAGCCACCTCTGTACCTTTTCGCCCTGGGGGAAGTCTCAGCAGCAAAGGCAGCACAGAGTGAGCGAGGAGCCGCCCAGAGAAACTCCCCATCAGCCAGAACCCACGGGAACAGCTTGAAGGAGCCTTTTGCAAGAGAAGCCACAAGCGTTAGAATCTGAAGTCGATGCTGTGGGGGGATGGGGCGCTGGGGCCAGATTCCCTTCCTGCAACCTGGGAAGAGTCAGACACCTCTTTAATAAGAGCAAGGAGCTTGTGAGGCTATGAAATCCCACCAACACAGAACAACAGCATTCCAGAAAAAAGCAGGCAGCAGTGAGGCTCAGAGTGGGCTCACAGGGGACAGCAATCGAGGCCAAGAGCAGTGCCGGGCACGGAGCAGACGCTGTCCGATCACTTGCTGAGCAGGAGCGAAGAAAGTTCTCTTGACCTCTCTCTCCACCTTTCTTTCTCCAGCTTGCCAAATGAGGTTAAGACGGACCGCTGCCCCCCAGCCCCATATCCGGCCATCACATCCCTGTAAGGAACGTTACAGAGTCGGGAAATTAAATGGCAAAGGCCCAGGACAGTAACCCTGAAAAAGGCAGCTTTTTAAATATAAGGTTGTATGCTCCTATTGAATCTTGCAAAGTGTCCATTGGGTCCAAGTCCAAAAAAGCAGTGCCTACAAGAAAATGTGCTGGCAAATTCGGAAGAGTGTCGCAGCCACTGAACATACTGCTGTCAAGAACCCAAGGGCTAATAAGTCATTTTTTTTAAGTTTACTGCAAATTGTGCAATGTAATTATAGTATTACATTAATAACTTTTATGCAGGGGACCACAGACGTGCTGCCTTCAAGAAGATGAATCAGCCGGCCTCCTGTGTTCACTGGGGCAGGACGGCAGCCCGCACAAAACCTGCAAACTCCTATAGGCACAAATGAAAAGGCTGCTTCTTGGAAGGTAAGGGGCAGTGACGGGCCCTTCCTACACCCCTCCACGGGCCTCCCCGGGCCCCTTCCCTCCCGGGGACAGCAGGGAGGCTCACAGGGAGGTCCCCCATCCTATCCCCGCCCCACATCCCTGGCAGGACGCGGACCCGGGTCCCTAACCTTGCTGAGTTTCCTCATCTGTGCAATGGGGAACAGTAAGTGCACCCAGGCGTAGGATTAGATGGGATTGTGCCCAGCGTGCTGGGAAGCCGGTGGTGGTTAGCCCCACAGTTGTCACGGTCACCCCTTCACGAGCCACTTCCCTGCCCAGGCAATCCGCAGGGACGTCTCTTCCCTTACATCGCTGTGCTGTGACACAGTTCACCCTGCTGTGGGCGGTGTGGGGCAGGGGGAGGGGCAATGTCCCACATAATGTAACATCTTAACGATTTTCGAAGGCACAGCTCAGGGGCATCCGGTACAGCCCGTGTTCGTGCAATCCTCACCCCCTTCCGTCTCCAGAATTTGTTTCATTTCCCCAGACTAAAGCTCCTTGTGGTTAAGCGTCAAGTCTCCACCCCTCCCGTCCCCCCACGCCCGCCCCTGCCCCATCCTTCCACACGATTCTGTCTCCGAGAATCCAACGACTCAAAGCATCACCTGGAAACTGGAACCGCACAGGATCTGCCCCTTTGGGGACCGGCTTATTTCACTCGGAATCACGTTGAGGTTCCTCCACGCGGTAGCAGGTGGTGTCCGATGTTGCTTCCTTTTTATACAGGAAGTAAGTATCATCTCTAGTAATCCACGTGTGTTAGGCACCTCCTTCCATCGCGTGTACACCACATTTAGTCTATCCTCTTGCCCGCCGACGGACCCTTGGGTTGCTCTCCCCTCTTGGGTCTGGTGAAGGATGCTGCCGAGAGCTGGGGAGGGGCACCACTGTCTTGTCGTCTGACACGCTGTCACCCCAGGCTGTGGGGCTCAAGGGCAGGGCTGTGTCCTAACCACCCTTCTGTCCGGGCCCCAAGTCAGGCGGCCACATGACTACACAGCGACAGCCAAAGAAACGCCGGCCAGGCACGCAGTCCGAGGGATAGACAGACATGGAGCACAAGAGAAGCAGAAAATACAGACACTGACGTTAACTGTGTGGAATGAATCCTGGGGTCAGGGGTCGCCGTCTAGAGATGCGAGTTTGACTTTCCTCTTCTAGGAAATGGCAGTTCAGATGCTAATATTTAGTGAACACCTACTACGTGCCAGACAAAACATACCAATGAAGCAATTGTTCCTGTTAATGCCATTATGCAAATAGGGAAACTGAGGCAGGAAGCATGTCCCTCTAAGTTCACAGACTACAGAGCTGGCAAAGGACAGAACCAAGATTCACAGCCTAGCGGTCTGGCTGCAGGAGCCATGTTTTGGTTTTTTGTGTTTTGTTTTTTTATTAAAGATGTTATTGGGGATGCCTGAGTGGCTCAGTCATTAAGCGTCTGCCTTCAGCTCAGATCATGATCCCGGGGTCCTGGGATCAAGCCCCTCATTGGGCTCCCTGCTCAGTGGGGAGCCTGTTTCTCCCTCTCCACTGGCTTGTGTTTCCTCTCTCACTGCTTCTCTTTGTCAAATATATAGGTCAAATCTTTAAAAAAAATTTTTTTTAAAATAAAGAAGTTATTTACTTACTTGAGTGAGAAAGAGAGTGAGTACAAGCAGGGGGAGGGGCAGAAGGAGAGGGAGAAGCAGACTCCTCGCTGAGCAGGGAGCCTGATGCGGGGCTCCATCCCAGGACCCTGGAATCATGACCTGAGCCAAAGGCAGACACTTAACTGAGCCACCAATGTGCCCAGGAACCATGTTCTTAACAGCAGAAGTCACCTAGGGACACCTGGGTGGCACAGTCAATTGAGTATCTGGCTTGAGGTTTCAGCTCTGGTCCTGATCTGAGGGCTGTGGGATCGAGCCCCGTGTTGCGCTCTGTGCTCAGCAAGGAGTCAGCTTATCACTCTCTCTCCCTCTCTCTCTAAAAATAAATAAATATATATATTTTTTTTTTGAATAGCAGGAATAACCCAACCTTCCATAACCTCTGAAGCTCGTTCTCTGCTAGACTCCCAGGATTAAAAAATCCTAACGATTCAAAAGGACCGCATCGGGTCTCCAGGAGTCGAGGTGACAGATAACATTAAAAATTCATGGTGTTCGGGGCGCCTGGGTGGCTCAGTGGGTTAAAGCCTCTGCCTTCGGCTCAGGTCATGATCCCAGGGTCCTGGGATCGAGCCCCACATCAGGCTCTCTGCTCAGTCGGGAGCCTGCTTCCCTCTCTCTCTGCCTGCCTCTCTGTCTGCTTGTGATCTCCCTCTGTCAAATAAAAATAATAATAATAATTTTTAAAAAATTTAAAAAAAAATTCATGGTGTTCATTTAAATCGACATATTATATTGAATTTTGCCATGTGTAAGGCAGAGGGTTTGGAAAGCTCGTGATCCTTCTACCAAGACACTGATGTGTGCTCTACAACAGAGCAGCGAACACTGCTGTGTCTCTTTTCAGAACAAGTGCAACCCCATCCACATCTCGGGGAAAAAAACCAGCCCACTTCCTTGCTACTCTGCCATGAAGGACTTGAAACCAGCCGGGGGCGTTTCTCCTCTCCCTGCAAACCGTGGCCATTCCGAGCAGCCGCTCCAAGGGAGCAGGACCCTTCGTTACTGCAGAGCCCCCTCCGGCCTGCAGGTGATCGTGTGTCACCATCTCGCCAAATAACAGAGGCAGGGCAGTGTCGACTGCACACATGAACTCACAGATGAAGGGAGACATTAAACCTCAGGGGCCGGTGTCTGGACGTGAGGCCTTGAGCTTGCCCTCGCGGCTTCGTTCCGACCAGTGAAGCCAGGCGTCCTCCCCGGGATCCCTGGGACCATCTGAGCACCCCAGGAGCACTCCCACCTTCCGTTATTCTCCAGACCAGAAGTGAGCACAAGCGCATTAAATGGAGCAAAAACATGGTCAAAGCAACCAACAGGAAATTCAAGGGCCTCCAGACTAAGGATCCAGAAACACCCAGACCAGAAGCCACCCCGGTGAAGGAGCCCCACTCGCATTTCTTCCCTCTGGGTTTCACCCTTCTAGAACAGGAGGCCGGCTCGGGGGGCGGGCGACAGGCCCTCCACCGCGCACCTGCGGCCAGCATCCCCTCCCCCATCAGTCTCCTCCCTCATCCCCCATAAAGTTTCCGTCAGACAGAAGTAGAAAGAAGGAGATTTTTTCCCCCACAAAGGCCAGAAATCCTTGGAGAGTTCACATATTAAAAGATAAATAAATCACTGTCTGGTGGGTACGCAGGTACCAAGAGAAACGTAAAATTCACAACACGACAGCCACACTCCAGGGCTCAGAGTCCAGGAGATCCGCATGGGCTAAACAACAGGCCCCACCTGAGCCTGATGGGGTCTCCGCAGCCAGAGGTTTTCGGGGTGACCCCAGAGCCCCCTACCCCTTTCCACCCTTCTGTTCTCTCCCCCTGCCCACCAAAAAGGGCCATTGCGGAGAATCACTAATAACAAGGCATACTTCATTTATTAAAAAAAAAAAAAAAAAAAAAAAAAAAAAGGAAAAAAAAAAAAAAGGAAATTACCACAAACTACCACCACCAAAGAGCCCACCACTAGCAACTTCCTTTGCGGGGTCCTGCCGCACACAGGAAGCAGAGCCTGAAGAGACAGAGGAAAGCCACGCCTTGTTGTTATACTTGTCACCCTGATGGCAAAAATGCTCGCCAAGCCATCCTGAGCGCACCTGCCACAGGCAGCCCCTTCCTGCGACCGCCAGTTGCCCAGACACACGCCACCCTTCTCTGCTCAGTGCCCTTTGGATGGCACGGCCCATTTTGTTAGCAGCCTTGACCTCCAATAAGAGCTGGGGCCTGACAATGTCTGAAACCGGAGACGGGCTTCCTCCCGGGGCTCCTGCGGCGTGTGCCCGCACACGCTCACACGCGCACAGTCCAGCGAGCGGCAAGCCGCCTTAGAAATGCCACCGAGGGTCGCCTGAGCGAATTTAGGGGGGAAGGAGCAGAGGAGAAACAACAGTTCCGATATCTGGGAACACCATGGAGGCAAACACGCGGAGAGGATGCTGTGCGGAGTTGGGCGAGCCCTGCGACGGCGTGGGCGTCAGTCTGCCCCCACCCCCCGGGATAGGGGCCAAGAACCAAGTGCAAGAATGCAGACGGTCAAGTGCATGTCCACGTGTCCGGCTGCTCCGTGCGTGCCCTCATGCGTGCGGGCACCCCAGTGCTAATCCCGCTCAAGGTCAGATGCAGTTCTGCCCTTAGTATCTGTAGGGCTCCCTGAACTGTGCTCAGAAGACAGTGTGCACGCATACAGAGTGTTATAGTTATAAGAGTGAGGGGGGCATCTCACAGGACGCAGACAGCTTAAAGACAAGATGGGTTAGTTATAAAGGAAGAAAAATAAAATGGATAATGAATGAACTGACCCTGTTCACTGCCCCCACCCGCAAGCCGGCCACCTGTCCCCTCCTCTGCGGGCCACCCTTCAAAACAACGGGACAGTTACACCCATGTCGTGGGCATGGAGGATGTAAATCTTGGTGTAAACAACTGTGGCCTTGTCTAAATATTCATAGGAGCAGAAGGAAGAAGGGGAACCAAAGGGGGAAGAAATGTTTTAGAAAAAAGTCTAGATGGCAGAGGTTTTTTAAAAAGATCTTATTTATTTGAGGGAGAGACCATGAGCGAGAGAGAGAAGCAGACCCTCCGCTGAGCAGGGAGCCCAACACAGGGCTCCATCCCTGAACCCTGGGATCATGACCTGAGCCAATGTCAGATGCTTCAAGGACTGAGCTACCCTGGCGCCCCTAGATGTAGAGTTTTTGAAAGAAACACAAATGAGATGTTTGGAGTTTTGGTGATCCTGGACCGCTGCCCGGGATGAACACCCCCCAGATTATTTCTAAATCCTAATCAGGGGCAGCTGGGTGGCTCAGTGGGTTAAGCCTCTGCCTTTGGCTCAGGTCATGATCCCAGGGGTCCTGGGATGGAGCCCCACATCGGGCTCCCTGTTCAGCGGGGAGCCTGCTTCTCCATCTGCCCTCTCCCTGCTTGTGCACGCTCGCTCTCTCTCTCTCTCTCCCTCTCCCTCAAATAAAAAAGTAAATAAAAATCTTTAAAATGAATAAACCTAATCAGTATGACAGATTTTTTTCCATGTAAAACTATAAGCCTTCTTTATATCTAAGGCAGTATTTTTTCTCAGACATTCCTTAACCAAATTGCTCTTATAAAAGCAATTTGTCTTTCCGTCTGCCTGAGTTTATTTCTGTGTACAAACACAGCAGACAGACAAGTAAACAGCTTTATTAAGAAACAGGAAGAATCCCGTCCGTCCGTTTATGAACCAAATTCCGAACGCAGGAACCTCAGGGAGGGCAGGGCCGGCAGCACCCGTGTGTGGGGCTGGGCAGACCCTGGGGCAGGGGGCAGGCCCGGCTGGCTGGGGGTGGGAGACCTACACCCTCGTTTGGCCAGAAAACCACCTTGGGCCTTGTCAAGCAGAACCCTCTGGAATTTGGGAGCAAGGACTAGGTGTCCCAGTCCTGGGGCTCCTCTGTGGCTTCACAGAGACTCGTAGGGACCACCGACACTGACCCTCTTGGATTACAAAGGAGGGACCAAGCACAGGCTGGCGGGCCCGGGATCCCAGTGCTAGTTAGCGCTGTGGACACGATGGCAACTGTCTCATCTAAGGACCGTCTCTTCTCATGAAAACTTCGGGGGCTGCAGACAACCTGCGATGCCTACCAACCCCTACCCCTCTTTCCCGTCTTCTCTCGCCCTCTCTTGTCCTTCCTGGTCCCCTTCATCGTATTCCTCCCTCGCCATCTTCCGTCCCTCTCGCCCTCAGCCTCGTGGCCTTGCCTCCCGGCTCGGCAGGGATGACGTTCAAGGCCACCTGGGAGGCCGCCGTGTTCAGGACCAGGTCGTCCCTCTGCAGAAAGGCACACAGCTGGACCAGGCAGCTGTCCGTTGCTCTTTTTTTCTAATTTTTAATTTTATTTATTTATTTGAGACAGAATGAGCAGAGGGAGAGACAGAGGCAGAGGGAGAAGCAGACTCCCCGCTGAACAGGGAGCCTGATGCGCAACTCGATCTCAGGACATGGGGGTCATGACCGAAGCCGCAGGCAGAGACTCAACCACCTGAGCCACCCAGGCGCCCCAGCAGCTGACCATTTCTCTTAAACCATGTGGTTGCTGGCTGTTCGCCTGATCGGCTGCTTATTTTCTGGACAACCAGCTGGTAAGATAACTCGACAGCTTTGGGTTGTTCTTGGTTTCTTAGTTAATAAGCAAGTCTCCTGTTGCAGCATGAACCCGGCATTTAGACGGAGCGGGCGGAGGGAAGCAGCCATCCCATCTCCAAAGAAAGCAACCGCTCTGAATCAGATGGTGGTGTTGCCGGGGAAGCGTCGCTGCTCATCACCGCTAATTAAAAAATGGAATCACACCACAGGAAGAATCGCAAGCTCTTGAAGTTCAGGGGGAGGAAGGGGTCCTGAATTAGCCATTATAAATCTCAGTCATCACTCAGATTTGATAAAGTGTCAAAAGCTCATCACCTCTGTGGCAGCAAAGGAGATTTTATCTTGTGATTTGCAGTTAATGCTTTAAGAATAAAGACATTCTGGGGCACCTGGGTGGCTCAGTGGGTTAAGCATCTGACATTGGCTCAGGTCATGATCTCAGGGTCCTGGGTTCGAGTCCCGCATCAGGCACCTTACTCAGCAGGGAGCATGCTTCTCCCTCTCCCTCTGTCCCTCCGCCAACTTGTGCGCTCTCTTTCAAATAAATAAATAAAATCTTTAAAAGAATTAAAAATAAAGACATTTTGTGCATAAGAACTATCAAAGATTTTAAAAACCCTGTCGTGAGTGGAGAGGTGGAGTGCTAAACCTTTTTCCAAGAACTTTTTGTGGTTGGCCACGATATCGACCTCAAACTCCATTAAGCAGAGACGATGAGCCCAAACAGCCCCTCAGCTGCCACCTGGCCTGTAACACTCAGGATACATTTAGATCGATTTCTGCTTATCAAAGGAATTCCATCTACCCCGGAGCCTCCGACCCGTGGACCCCCAGAGCAGCTCATGAATATGGACCCTTTCTGGGCAGGTGAGAGTCTCCAAGGAGGCTCTGAGAGCCCAACCCTGTGCAGGAAATCCCGCATGTGGGGGAGGGGGGGTCTCTCTTTCCAGACTCCTCTGCAGGGTCTGGACAGAATCGAGGCGATAGGATCAGCAAAGCATAACTGCAAAGAAAACTGTCTGCGAGAGATAAAGCTGGATGGGGAGGCAGATAAGCCCGAATCCCCGGTGCTGCCCAGATCCGCAGCGGAAGCCCCCTCCCCGCTCCCCGCTCGGGAGTGAGAATGCTGGACAGGGCGGCTGCCAAGCTCCCCGGAGGGCCTGAGACGGGCAGGCCACGGGCAAGGGATTTCCATCTGTGACAAGGGGTCGCACTCACATTCACAGCATCTCCGCTAAAAGGAGGGGCTATTTTCGTCCACTGAGCTCTCCCAGAGTCTCTGTGGGGTCACCCTGTGCAGGAATAAACGAGAGCTTTCTCCGCGGGGAGGGGAGGCGTGGAAAAGGCGAAGAGCGCTTTGGCTCCGTGTTCTCTGACGCTGCATTTGCGTTTTTGCTGTCGGACCACTGGCAAGAGGAGGGAAGGAAGGAAGGAAGGGGGGCGGAGAGAAGGGGGGAGAGGGGGGGAGGAAGGGGGGGTGGAGAGAGGGGGCTTTTATAAAATTTACCTTCCTAGAGAAGATCACTGGAATAAACGGAAAGTGAAGGTTGAACACGAAGTCGCCCGTTCCACAGACCCTCACAACTACCCTGGAGGGGTCCTATCGTTGTCCCCTCTGTAAGGAGGAGAGTGACCCGTTTCAGAAAGGCTGGGCCCAAGGTCACGCCCTTTGTGAGTAACCTGATTTTGCAGCCAAGTTTTTTGACCCCAGGTCTTCCTTTTTAAGGTCGTAAGAGCTTCAAAAGTGGATCTCTCTTAACCTGTTAGCGTGGTCAAAGACTCAAATGCTACCCCACATGCCCTCCGCCTTTCCACCCGCTCCTGGACACACGGTCATTGCCCGCCTCTCTCCAGCACCAGAAACTCTTCGAACAAAGATCCCCAGCGACCTCTGAGTCACAGAACCAAGGGAAACCTCGGTCCTTACCTCCTTGGTCTCTCCGAGGCATCGGACCTTTGCCTTCCTCGGAAGCTTGCTTCTCTCTCTGCTTCTGTGGCTCCGCTGTCCCTGGGTTGCCTCCCCTTCTCCTGGCTTCTCCTTGACTCCTCCTCCTGGCTCCTTGGGCTGCCTGTGCCTTCCCTGTCCCCGGTCCCGCAGCTCCATGCTCCGCCCACCGGCCCCACTCTCGGAAGACAGCTCCGCCCCCAAGGATCCCACCACCCTCTCCACGCCAACATCCCCCAGACCCGAGTCTCCAGCTCTGAATCCCACCGGGACCCACTGGAACATTCCACTTCAAGCCCCAGAGGGCCCAGAACAAGTTTATTATCCACACCGTCCTCAGAAACCGGACCCACAAGAACAAAAGCCCTAGTCCCTCCTGTACTTTCCATCTCAATTAATGGCAGCAGCTCCTCACGCTTGTCCTGGCCTGAAATCGGTGGGGGTGGGGGCAGGGAGGGTGTGGAGCCCTCTTCTTCCTCCTCTCCCTCTGCCCCATGTCCCCATGGGTTTTCTACGCACAACATCTGTCCAGTCCAAGCTGCCACCCCATTCCTACTGCCACTGCTTTAGCTCAGGCCTGTACCCTCTGTCACCCAAGCCATGGTGAGGGGCCTCCTCATGGGCTCCCAGATGCCATCTTGAGCCCATCTTCCCTCAGTGACACAGCAACCTGTCATCAGTGGTATCTGATCACCTCGTTCCCTTTCCGGACGCCCATCCACAGCTGCCGAAGGCCAACCGCGTCATAGGAGACTCTCCAGCTGTGAGACCACTCCGCCTAACCCCTGCCATCTTCCCAGTGTATTACTCACCCATGCACATGCTGTGCTACGGTAACTATGCACCCCTGCAGCTCCCCCAACGGTACAAGCGTGCATAGCCTTCTTGTGCTTTGTGTCTGCCATTCCCTCCGGCCGGGTTTCGGAGCTGCCCTGTGCTCAACAAACCGAACTCCCAGCAACCTGCTGAAGACTCTCCCTCCTCCCCTCCGCTCCCTGGAAGCCCACCCAGCCTGTGATCCAGCGCTTCCCACACTGCCCTTGAACACCAGCTCCTTGTCTGGTGGCAGAGCACTGTAGCTGATGCAGGAGCAGGAATCAGAAACTCTTATGGGCATGTGAACATGAGAGCAAAGGCAGTAAATAAAATATTTACACGTCCAATCTGCAGCATCCTTTGAAAATACATTGTGACCAAGTGGAGTTTATTACAGGAATACAAGGATGGCTTGTCAACAATGGTAATTCACAACAGTAATAGATCTAAGGAGAAAACTCATATGATCATCTCCCTAAAGACTGAAAACACATTTAGCAAAACACAATACCCATTCTCGATGAAAAACACTAAATGAAGTAGGAATTGAAGGATATTTCCTTAATTTGTAAAACTATTACGTATGCCTCAATCGAAAAGCCGACATCTTGCTTAGTGGGAAAAACTATACACATGTCAACTGTGTCACTACCATTTAACACTGTATCAGAGGCATGAATCAATGTAACAAAAAAGAGAAAAACCATTAAAAGAATACAAAAAGCAAAAGAGTAACAATATCTCTATTTATATCAGATAAATTCTTTTAAAAATCCAAGAGGATGAATTTTTTAAACTAACGAACATATTAATAGAATTTAATAAGCTATAACGTTAATATAGAAGTCAATATCCTTCTTATATACAAACAATTATCAATTAGAAGATGGAAGTGAGGAGCCCATTTACAATAGCAATAAAAGATATAATACCTAGGAGTAAATTTAACAAGAAATGCTCAAAGTCTACAGGAGAGAAACCTTGAAAATTGGTTTTGGCTCAGGTCATGATCTCATGCTCATGGGATTGAGCCCCACATCAGGCTCTGTGCTCAGCACGGAGTCTCGTTCTGATTCATTTTCTCTCTCCCTGTCCCCTCTCTGCCCTTCCCTTCCACGAATGCACGCGCCTGCTCTCTCTAAATAAAGATCTAAAAAAATAAAATAAAATAAAATGGAACTGGCACGTGAAGAGACAGATAAATGGCGCATAGCAGAAGGTCCAGAGATAGACCCAAGTCCAACTGAAAAGCTGGTTTATGATAATGATGGTATCTCAGATCAGTGGAGGGAAGACAGATGTTTTAATAACGGGTCTGGTGACAACTATAGACATTTAGAAACAGATAAAATTGATCTGTACCTTTCATTATACACCAAAGTAGCTTCCCAGTGGATCAGACATCTAAATATTTAAAAGGAAGCCATCGAAACACTCAAAGAAAACAAAGGTGAATTCCTTTGAAACCTGGAAGTGATAGACAGACTTTGTAACCATGACTTGAAATCCACCCTTCTTAGATGGGTTCTGGAGCATCCCAAAGGCAGCAGTAAGCAGGATGACAGATATAAACTGATGTATTAATTTGATACATATATATATTTTTTTCAATTTATTTAACACAGAGAGAGAAATCACAAGTAGGCAGTGAGATGGGGGGGAAAGGCTCCCCGCTGAGCAGAGAGCCCGATGTGGGGCTCGATCCCAGGACCCTGAGATCAAGACCTGAGCTGAAGGCAGAAGCTTAACCCACTGGGCCACCCAGGCGCCCCTGATATGTATATTTTTTTTAAGTAGGCTCCACACCCAGTGTGGAGCACAACACAGGGATTAAACTCACAACCCCAGACTAAGACCTGAGCTGTGATCAGAGCTGGATGCTTAACCAACTGAGCCACCCATCACCCTTTGATAAAACATCTTTTTTAAAAGATTTTATTTATTTGAAAGAGAGAGAACAAGGGAGAGGCAGATGGAGAGGCAGACAGAGAAGCAGACTCCCCACTGAGCAGGGAGCCCAATGCAGGACTTGATTCCAGGACCCTGGGATCATGCCCTGAGCTGAAGGCAGACGCCCAACCAAGTGAGCCACCCAGGCGCCCCTTGATAAACTTTTTAAAGTAATTTAGGAATGTAGGCTTATTCCCTGTCTTTTGGCACCTGTGCAAATGCCCTCTACGGGATTTCAGAGGTGCTCAAAAGTATGAGAGATGAGTGAGAACCCATAAAATTCGTGCTTCTTTGCCACAGTAAGACCATACAGGAGGGTTCCAAAAAAAAAGGTAAAGAAAAGATGCTAAGGTCAGCCTGTGACTCAAGATAGTAAAAACGAAACCAGTTTGTATTCCTGAAAAGAGACTGGGAACCCTGACAGACACCAGCCAACTTGCAACCTTTGCCAGGACAGAACAGAGCTGGAGTCTGGCAGCCCTACAGACCTGGCTCGGAGACGTTCCCTGGAGAACGCTTCCCCTCGGGAGGTCACCGGAGCCTCCTCCCGCCCCCATCCGATAGGGTTTTCCAGAAAGGGCAGGCAACAGAGGAGTCTCAAGCGAGTGACTAGAAGAAATATGAGGCAGTTCCTCCCCCACCCCCCGTGTTACACTCCAGCCAAGAAAATTATTCAATTCCCCATCCTGACAGCCCCACATATTTTTCCCACCGCCCCCAAAGTGATGCTACCATCTGCAAGCCCAGGAAAAATAATCCAAACTCTGTCTCTCCAGGTCGGAGGTGGGGGTGGATTCCCACTCAGGCAGTTACCCTAACAGTGACCCTCATCATGGGGTCTGGGGGAGACGGCTTCCTTGGATTTCTCTGTTCCTTGCACCTTTTCTCATGCTTCCTTTTTTGTGACCCGAACCACATTGATCACTTTGAATTCCCGGGGAAAGAGACTGCATTTGTCTCCACTTTGCTATAGGAGAGCTAATGGATTGCGGGGGCGGGGATGGGGGGTCCAAGTACAGCCCCCAGCACATACCAAGGCCGGTAACCGCTAGCCGTTCGTAATCAGCATCATCACCATCACTGTTAGGATTAGTTCATGAACGGCGCGATCACGGACATGCCAAAGAGCAGCTCATGTTGCCTAAATTTTATTGACTTAATCCTTCCAAATGCTGACAAATTACTAGCCTCAGCCATTTAAAAATCACATTTCTAATGCAATAATCCTATCTGTGAGGCGTGCGGGACACGTTACTACAGCCCAGGGATTTGCACAAAGTGAATTAAGTCACTATAAAAACTGACCATGTTGGTTCACAATTAAAAGTCTGGTGGAATGAAATGCCATTATTCCATAGCCTGCTAAGCCCGAAGGAAGAGACTGCCACTCACGGGTCTCCGCTGGGAGGGCATTTAGAACCCCTAACATGTTTCCGGAATGTTCTCACGACTGATATTATCTATTAGCTGATCTTGGACTGAAAATATTTCTGAAACGGAAAAGGCTCAAAGCACGTGTTCTGAAAATCACCATGTGTTCTTGAAAGGATTTCAGATAAACATCTCTCCTAATTAATAAGCACTTAAAATGCAATTTGTATTGTATCTATAAAGAGTTGCACCATGGCTTTTGGAGAAAACTTTCCATAGTTATTTTTTCATAGCCGTATGAAAATATTCTGTATTTTCATAGCTGGGAAAATACAGAAATATACATACACATGCGCGCACACACACACACACACATGCACACACACATATTCCCCAAGTCTAGACTTACTTGGACTCTGGCTATTTACAGTCTACGTTTGGTGTTTTTAAACCCTTCTGACACATTCCTTTCTTTCATCTCTGTGATTCCTGGCCACCCTTTTCGGTACGACTGGCTAATCTTCCTGATATTTCCGGGACATAAATGGCCTAGAATACTTGACTGAGAAGAAAAATCAGATAGCAATATAGTGCTGGACACTTTTTTTTTTTTTTTTCAAATAAAAGATTTTCTTGTGTTGATCTGGAAATGATCAGATGTCAGAGACCCTTCTGCCAATCTGGAACATTTCCACCTACTCCAGGGAATTCCTTCGGGCTGATGTTTCTTAGGACTCAGTGTCAATTCAAAAGTTCCATTCAGTTCCCCGAATGATCAAGGTGAGCCCGAAAATGGGAGATCCGTTCCTTGGCCCTTATTTTTGCTTGGTGGCTTGACTGTGCGTAAAACCGCAAAGACACTCGTGCCCGTGGATGTGAAATACACGTGGGAACACTGCCAGGGGCAGACAGACCGTGTTTACCCCAAATCCCAACACTTCACAAACCAACATTCTTTTATCTTCTACTTCCCCCCTTCTACTTCCAGCCCTAAAAAAAGATGTGGTATAAAACCCAGCAAGTGTTTTTTTATTTTGACCTGACGACGCAGGTAATAGAAGTCGATCCAAAGGTTTTACAATCCGCCACCAGACACAGGTGTTTACTCACCAGGTAACTTGCCATTTGAAGGGGCAAATCCAGAACATCAACAGGAGCAAGAGATCACGCTTGCTGTTTCTACACTGCAGAGCCTGTCCTATTCCTCTATCTGCCTCCACTCCCTGCCTCTTTCCGGAAACCTCACACTCAGTGCAAGGAAAACCAAACCCCTCAGCACCTTTCTCTCGGAGCCCCTCCCAAGTGTGGAACTGCTCCCGTTTCCTGCCTCAGTTAACACCAAGCCCGCCCTGCGCCCAGAAACCTCAGAGGCCAGCTGCTACCTTCCACCCCAAAGCCCTGGGCTCCTGTGGTCACGTGACTCCTAAGAGGGCTCAGAATAGGGGCGGTCACTCTGCAGGCCACCAGAGCTGGTTGAGATCAGCGAGACACCCCTCCCAGATGAGCTCACCAGCATTTCTCCTCCCCTCCTTAACCAACTGTCCCCAAGACAAAACTGGGGGGGTGGGGTTCAACAGGGCTTGCTACCTACAAACAGTGCAGGGTGAGGACTCCTACCGCTGGATGATATTTGGAAAATGTGATGAAATTAGAAACTAAAAATGGATAATGTTGGATTGAAAAAAAAAAATACCTAACTCTATAAAACATAAACCTAACAGTATCTTGGGCTAATTAATAATCATCAACAGCCCAACGTCTTTCTCCAAAGAAACTTATAAATGTGGACAAAAACGGATTTACTCAAGGTCACAAAATAAATCAGCAGTAGAGAGAACTGAAACCAAATAAATAAGAAGATTCCCGAATGTGCTAGTCTGCCTCTGACTTCTAAATGCCCACCTAGGAGACTTTTCATACCACCTAGTAGAATTTAGAACTCCGTTTAAGAAAATGGTTCCCAGGGGCGCCTGGGTGGCTCAGTGGGTTAAGCCTCTGTCTTTGGCTCAGGTGGTGATCTCAGAATCCTGGGATTGAGCCCCTCATCTGGCTCTCTGCTCAGCAGGGAGTCTGCTTCCTCCCCTCTCTCTCTGCCTGCTTCTCTGCCTACTTGTGATCTCTGTCAAATAAATAAATAAAATCTTTTAAAAAAAGAAAAAATAGTTCCCAAATTCCGTTAGGTGTCTTAAGTGAATTACAATGATGATTTTTGCTAATTTCCCCTCAAGAACATGCGTTCATCTTCTAGATGCTTACTCTCCAGGGCAAACTGCATGTTGGAGTCACAGTGGCATCTCCTGGGCTAATGAAATTTAATTCTTTTGGTGCCAGAGGGCTACCGAGGTCCATAGAGAGCTCATAAACCCAGCCCTGGGAAGAAGGGAGGCCTAATGTCTGAATTCTGTGGCCTCCATCCATCCTGTTCAAGAGAACACAGCATGTTTCCTTAAAATCGCACAGGCTTTAAAAGGGGAGTGAAAATTGTACCTCATCTGAGGGTACCGATGTTTAAAGAAGAAGGAAAAAAAAAAAGCTGAAGTTTTTTTTATTATTGCAGAAGACTTAGAGTTAACCTTGAGGCCCCACACCTCCTGACTGAGGAGGAGACAATCCAGGTCACTGTTGTTTCTGGCTAAGTCTTGCGCCCCTAGGCAACTGTGGTCCTGGGTGATATTGATGTGTGCCTGCAAATGACCCCATGTGACCTCCCGGTGCCTGATAGCTGTCCCCCAGACATGCCTGCGTGACTGTGAGCTGGCACAGAGCACTGAGTTCAGAGACCCCCACCGGCTTCCTAGGGTCACTTTGATTTCATCAGGTAAACACAATTGGCAAATATATTGAACTGTAACACCGGGAATGGATTTCCCAGGTGCTTCCAACAAAACCCCAAATCAACTTTGTCACAACACAGGATGGAGGTATTTGAGTTGCAAACATTTGTTTCTTCTTCCTATAGGTTTCCTTCCCTTCCTCCATTTGCATGAAAAGAGCAGATTTTGATTTACCTTTGCACACAGAAGTACTACAACACCACCACCAATAAGCTGTTATAAGAATGGTTCCTAGAGAATGTTCTAGAATGCTTCGGTACACTGCCTCTTACTAGGATTGCCACCCATTGGATGGTAACTTTAAGAACCAAGGTTTTTCAAAATTCATCAGAGGGTCAAGTCTGGTTTATCATCTCACAGCGCCCCACACGCTACCTCTCAAGCACTTAAGGCAATGGTAACAAATTCTGAATGGTGCATTTTGTGGTTTGTATCCTCCATTAGAATATAAGCTTCATGTGGATGAGGGCTGTTATTTCACTGCTGTGCCTAACACAGTGCCCTGAAAGCAGCAGAAAGTCATAGATTTTTGATAAATGATCAAAAGAGCAAATAAAAGTGTGAATGAAGCAGTGTTAAATTGGAGAATACAGAATGCAACTATAAAATAAGCTTTTCGATTTCCTGAGATCCTTCCCGGGGGAGTCTGGACAGATTTATTATCAAACTACAAAAATGGCATCCTGACAACAATCCACAAGTTAATTATTCTTGGGATAAATTGGGGCTTCATAAAACCAATTCTCTGGGTGGCAATTTTCCACATGTAAAATTTTTACAACTTCTGTGGGTATTTGTTTAATTTAACCCTTGCCTGGGAAAACATTGATGTGTGTGAATTTGGATTCGCAGACAGAGGCAAGCAGACACAGTTACTGCTAGACTTCACGACTCGAAATCACAGTATGCCATTTCAAAAGTCACAGAAATACGAATCAGAAAATGCCACGGAGCAGTGTTGGAAACCCTCACAGCTATGCACGGTTTTCTCAATATTTCTCTCCAACCACTGATAAAAACTCTTTGAAGTGGAAGAGTAAATATTATCACTTGATAGTACTTGGACCCAAGAGTGCAAATACAATCGCATTGTGTTACACTCTGGAGGCTCCCGCACACCGCACGGAGGGGCCAATGTGCTGAGCCGGCTGCGAGGTAGCCCAGCTCCCAGGCGCTCCCGCCCCCGATCTCCCCCGGGCGCACACGCGGGATGTCAGCCGGGACGTGGGGGCATTCGAATACGAGTTTCCGTTTTTGTCATTCTGGGAACGAAGGCCCACGAAGAGGCCATGGGACACGCCAAGCCCTAAGTATCAGCTTGCGTCTACCACTCCCACCCGCCTGTTCGTAAGGATCGCGGGGGGCCGTGGGGAGGACACTCTAAGGAGCCGGCCACAGTGCCGGCGCGAGGCAGAAAACAAGACCCCCCCCCCTCGAGCAGGTGTCGCCCGTCCCCGGGCCTGCCGCACCGCAAAGGTGGGCGGCGCACCGGCAGAGGGTCCCCGGGGAGGGCGCCAGGCGCAGGTCCAATGGCAGGTGCCAGCGGGTGCCGGGAGTGGAGGGCAGCAGGACCGATGAGCTGGGGCATACCCAGTGGGCAGAGAGGCCTGGGCACACCTCCCGGCTCTACGCCCCGGGCCGACCCGGCGAGGGAGAGGCGCGGGCTCGCCCCCCGGGGCCCCTCCCGCCGCCGCCCGCCCCGGTCTCCCCCGCCCCGGGGCTGCCCTCCCGCCTGCCCCCCCGCGCGGGCTCACCTTGCCGGGGAAGGGCCCCGGGAGGATCAGCTTCAGCGCCTGCCTCTTCAGCTCCACCAGGCGGGCGTTGCAGTTCTCGCACCAGACGCCGCGGTCCGAGCCGGGGGAGGAGCCGCCGCCGCTGCCCGAGCCCGGGGAGCCGGTGCCGAAGCCCGGCGAGCCGCCCAGGGAGCCCGGCGAGCTGGTGCCGATGCCCGGGGAGGCGGGGCCTGGGGAACCGGTGAAGGAGCTCGGGGACGAGGTGCCCGAGCCGGGGGACGGGGTCCCCGACGAGCCGAGCGCCGAACCCGCGCCCTCGGGGGTGGGCCGGCTGCCGGCGCGCGACTCCTCGTACGCTTTCCGGTACCAGCTCTCGGGGGAGAAGGGCGCCGCGGGCTTGGTGGGCGAGCACACTTCGTTCACCTGCGGGGAGACGTGCCGAGTCAGGGGCCGCAGGGCGGCGGGCTGCCGCGCCCCCGGGCCAAGCCGGGCCGGGGGCGCCCTCCCGCCGGCCGGGGAAACGCGCGCCCCCGAGGGCCGGGCAGAGCGCCAAGAAGCGCGCGTTCGGGACCGCTGGGAGCTCCGCGGCCGAATCTGCCTCCATCTGCCCCGTTAATCGTCCTTGAGTAGGTCCCGGCTTCCCGGGCGCCGGCGGACCCCTCCTCGGGTCGGGAGGAGAGGGCTCGTTCAGGGGCTTCCCATGCTTTCTGCAAGGGGAACTCATACAGTCAGCGGCCGACGCTTTTGAACCCGACACCCATCCCAGAAAGAGCCCAGGTTCAAGATCCTGGAAGACGCTATGCCGGGGGCGGGGGACGGGGTAGGGGGCATCTGGATTTCTATTCATTCAGGGTACTGCCCTCCGGGTCCTGAAGGTAAATGCAAGGCTCCCCCGGCTCCAGGGCACTGATCCCGAGGGACGGCAGAGAATTCATGGACAACCCCTCCCCCCCGCCCAATTCGGCTTAACTCTGCCTGAAGTGCACGAATGCCACAAAAGTTAGGGGTGCGGGAACCGCCGGGAACGCGAGGACTGGGAAAATTCCGGGGGCCAGGCCAGTGTGCGGGCGTCCTGGCGGCCGACCCGCCTCCGTGCACGCACGCCCAGCCCGCCCGGCGGAGGCGCCTCTGCAGCGGCAGGAGAGCTCGGGGCCGCCCTGCGGGGCCGCGCGGCGCCGGGGAAGGGGGACCCCGGCCGAGGGGTGGGGCGGTCTGGTAACGCGCCTCCGCAATGTGCCCGTCCCAACTTACCCCGTATTTCTTCCCCCTGCTGGAGACCGCCAGCCTCTCTTTATTCCCGGCTACCGAATTCATGGTGGCTTTTGCCGAGCAGAGTGTCTAAACGTTCCACCAACGCTACATCCAAAAGGTCTTCCAACCCAGAAGGGTCCCCCCGTTGTCGAGGGCTGCCTCTTGGCCCTCAAGTCAAGGTTTCTTAATTGGGGGGAGGGAGAGAATCAAAGCGAATGGAGCCCAGAAGTGATAGCACTAAATTTGCAGAACGGGCTGGAGTGGGTGGCTTATTCTTCTCTTCAAATAATGCTTTTCCTCATCCTCTTCTGCCTCCTCCAGCCACACGCTCCCTTTGCACGGTCACATCCAGATAATTGGCATTCTCCTCGGCCAGGTGGCTCCGTTTTCCTCCACGAGGGAAGCGAGGCGGGCCGCCAGGCACACGCAGCTGCCGGGGAAGGTGGGCGAGCCCTCGCCGCGCCTCGCCTCCCGCCGGCGAGCCGGCGGTGGGAACTTGCCTCCTTCACGGAGCTCGGTAACTGAGTTCAAAGAAATTCTCCCAAAATATAAGGATCCAGACTCGGGGAGGAGCCTCGGCGCGTCGCGGAGCCAATATCCGCCGGCCCGCTCGGCCTGACAGTTCCGCGAGCGCAGGGAGACGCGGCTCGGCGTGGCCCGGGCGCCGCCGCGGTCAGCGCGCGCGTGTGCGCCCGGGCGCAGCGCGGAGCCTCGGGAACAGCCGCCCCGCCGCCCGGGAGCCCGCCGCCTGCCTGCCGCCGCCGCGCCGGCCGGGATCCATTTTATGTTGCGGCGCGCGCGCCTGACAGTGCGAGGCGAGGCTGGGGGCGGGGGGTCGTAAATCTCGCCCCTTGCGGGGAAGTTACGGGAGAGTGGCCCGCGGCCAGGGCCCTAATGAGACGCCACTGCGCGAGCCTGGCGCGGAGGGGCAGCGCCGAGCGAGAGGGCTGGACAGAAATGCGCCCGAGCCTCCCCGCCCCCAAGTTCTTTCTCTTCCTGGCAAGGCTTGCAGTTCTGCCTTTGAAACGCCGTGTAAAAGGGACTGAGTCACAAACAAGTCCGCAAACATGCCGGGTCCTCCCCCCACCCCCCGCCCTTTGTTCTCCTAGACCTGCCCTGCAAACCTTTTCTGGAATTGCCCTACCAGCCCCCAGGCCGGCTGGGGGGTGGGTGGGGAGGGGGAGGGGGACACCCGGGGAGGGGGACACCCACCTAGCCACAGCCAAAGGCCGGGGGCCTTCGCCCCCCGCCCCGCGCGCCCCAAGCTGCAGCGTGCCGAGCCGCCCAAGCTGGCCCAGGTGAGCCCGGGACCAGGCCGGCCGCCACCGGGCAGGGGAAACTGAGGGATTCGCCGCGGTGCACACGCGCAGCGCCGGCCTGGAAAGGGGGTGTGTGCGGGGTGACCTCGCCCGGCCGCTCCGGAATCGCTCCCCGCTCGGCACCTCTCCTTCCCTTTCTTCCCGCGCCTGAGCCCCGGGAGCCCCCAGCCACCGCCCCCTGTCCGATCCCCCCCGCCACCCCCGGCGCAGCGCCGTGGAGTGCAGGAAACCGGCATATGCCAGGCTCCACACGTGGCTGCTCCAGGGTGTCATTTTTCATTTCCCGGGAGGACATTTCTCCCGGTGAGCCGGCAGGTCTGTTTTGTTGTGACCTTTAATTAACACCCCGCGAGACGCCTCGAGAAGGACCGGCCCAGCGCGGGGATCACGTGAGGTGTAATGGCATCTCCGCGCCCGGGGACACCGGCCTGGGGGTGGGCGAGGGCGTCAAAGACTTTTGGGGCTTTCCAGCCTCTGGCTTCTTTCTGAGCTAAGGAGGGGCAGGAAGGCAACCTTCTGGGGGTGCTGAAACCCTGGGGCAACGCCCCTCCCGCCCTGCTCGGGGAAAATTCCTTCTGTGCCTCCCTCCCGCCGACACCCCCCGCCCCCCGCCGCAGCCCTGGCGTGGGAAGATTTCACAGCCACCAAAGCGAGGTAAGAAGGTCAAAATGAAGATGTCGAGAGCAGTATGGAAGTTTCCATGACGTTCCTGCTTCCAATTTAAAAGCGATCACATCGGGAGAGAGGACCTTAGGGGGGTAGGTACGCCTCCAGGCGGCCCACGGCAGCTCCCAGCCACATCTGTATTCCGCGGAGGGGCCGCGGGGAAACGGCCTCGCCCTCCGCTCCGCGCGGCGCCTCTGCGGAACAGCAGCGTGCGCCCCCCTGAAATGCACCAGCCCCTGAAGCCGTGGCAGGGGGTGGGGGTGGGATGCGGAGGTGGGGTGTCGAGGGAGAACTGTCGCGGAGCTGCGAGACCCACCTTGAAGACGGAGACCGGAGCTGGTCCGCTTTGCATCCCCAAGTAGCTGGGTCCCCCAAGTGCGTTTGGCGGGCTCGGAGCGCCCTCTGTTGAGCACAGTTTCCAACCCGAAGCCCCGCCGGAGAGTTGAGTTGGTTCGAGGCTTTTAAAAATGGACCTAACAGTTGCACCCAGTGAAATGCACAAATCTTAAGGGTACAATTCTGTGAATCTGGGTAAATCTAGGCTCCCAGATAAGCCACCACCTCGGTCAAGGTATAAATGTCCGCTCCTGCAGAGTTCTCTCTTGCCTCTTCCCAGGCCGTCCCCACGCCTCGCGCCCAGCCTTTCTGCACTGATTTCCATCTCCATTGATTAGTTTTGCCTGATCTTGAACTTTTTATTCGTGGACCCCAGGAAGTCTGCATTCTATGGCGGTTGGCTTTTGTCGCTTATTATAAAGTTTCTGACCTTCATGTTGTTGGGTACGGGTCTGTATTCTGTCTGTACTCCGTTGTTCATTCCTGTCTCTCCTGCTTTCTTCTCTTTGTTAACTGAATATTCCGGCGGCGGCCGGGGCGGGGGATGGGGGGGGTGCTTTCATCTGTCTACTGGCCTTTGAGCTCTAATGATTATAATGTGCATCTTTAATTCATCATGGACCACTTAGTGTTAATATTGTGCCACTTCGACTGAAATGGAAGAAACTCGCAAGAGTAAATTCCATTTTACCTCCCTCTTTTGTACTATTTAAATAAATTTTATATCTATATACATTATAAAACCCAAAGTGCAGTCTTAACAATTTTATTTTAAACATGTTGTCTTTTAGTGAAACTAGAAAATTTTAAGTGTAGGTTTTTTCTTTTATTTTTTAGAGAGAGAGAAGGGGGGAGGGACACAGAGGGAGAAGGAGAATCCTAAGCAGATTCTTGCTAAGCGTGCAGCCCCACTCCATTTCAGGACCCTGTGACAATGACCTGAGCCAAAGACAAGATTTGGACACTTACCTAACTGAGCCACCTAGACACCCCAGCCTTTTTTGCTTCTGAATGGAGATCAACAGCAAACCTATAGGAATTCCCTCTGTGTAGTATATGTCCTTTTCCTCTGGATGCTCAAAGATTTTCCCTTTACCATTACTTCTCAACAATTTGACTATGATGCTCCTAGATGTGGTTCTCTCTGTACTTATCCTGGGTAAGGTTTGCTGAATTTCTAGGACCTGTAAGTTAATCTAGAAGCTTTTCCACCAAATTTGGGGTCATTTCAGCCATTTTTTTATTCAAATTACTTTCTGCCCCATTCTCTCTTTCCTCTCCTTCTGGGAGACCAATTACATGGATATTTTTATACTACTTGAATTGTCTCATAAGTTACTGAGTGGCTCTATTTTTTAATATTATCCTTATCCCTCAATTCTTCAATCTGGATAATTTCTGTAGATCCTTTATTAAGTTCACTAAGCATTGTTTCTGCTATCTCCAGTCTCTATTAAGAATATCCAGTAAATTCTTTATTTCAGATATTGTGGGTTTTAATACACGCATACATACATATATAGTTTCCATTTATCTGCTTCTTTTTCCTTTAAATCCTTGAACATAGTCATGAGAGCAGCTTTAAAATTTCCTATCTGCTCATTCCAACATCTGGCTCACTTGTGGGTCACTCTCTATGAACTGATTTTTCTCTTGACTCTGAATCCCATCTTCTTGTTTCTTTTCATATCTGATATCCAATAAAATTTAACTGCTTGCTGAATATGGTGGACATTACATCATAGAGTTGCTAGATTGTGCTATCTTCCTTTGAAGAGTATCCATTTTGTTCTAGCAACAAGCAGCTAAGCTAGTGGTGGATCACCTTAAACTTGTAGCAACTTGGCTTTATGCTTTTTTAGACTAGATCTATGTCGGTTGTAGCTTAGATATATCTAAGAAAAATTCCTTGGTCCTGAGACCTATTCTTTACCCTTAAAGTGGAGAGCATCTGGCATTTCAGTAAAAAGCCCAAAATGTTTGCCAGACCCTCTTGCTTGGGATTTACACCCAGACTCTGCTCCCCTGTAGTGACAGCAGCTGAAATCAATTCTTCCAGCTTCCAGATACTACTTTTCCCTGACTTCCTGTAGCTCTCCCATGTATACAAAATTCAAAAATATCAGCCAATGACTTTGGGAAATTGCAGATTTTAGGGCTGCTTCTCTCCTTTCCAAGATTTTTCTTCTCCTTTTCCAGCCACAGCCCTTAACTCCACCAGGGGAATGCCTCACACCAGAAAGACTGGCTCTCTCCTCGAGTTATAGCCACTGTGCCCAGCAGACTTGAACAGATCCATATAATACTTCATTCAGAGACTGAACCCTTGACTCCCTTCTGGCCACTGCCTACTTCTGGCCACTCTCCCATGCCTTTAAATAGGCTTTTTGTTGTTGCTGTTATCCAGCTTGTAATTGTTTTCTTTAGGGAATTCAATTGTATATATAAAATACTCCCCAATTTTAGTCTTAATGGTGGCTTTTTCAAGTCTATGTTAGGTTTTTAGAATTCCTGTAGCTTCAAGGGTTTTTATTCTGTGAATTAGCAGCCTAAAAAGTTAGTCTTTAAAGAATCTAACTGTATATAATTTCTCGGCCTTTTGGCTAAGATCAAGTGTCAAGAGTCTAACTATTTTATTTTCTGTAGGACCGAAGGATTCTAATGATGCAACTAGACCCTTCACTGATAGACCGACAGACAAATCTATCTAGACAGATAAATCTTTTCACATTCAAGGACATTAACAGCATTACTTCAAAAACACACACACACACACACCTTATTTTATGAATGAAGAAATTATATACTAGCTTCTAAAAACTGAGCGCTTCTCTAAACACCAATTTATTTATTCCACTGATACCCCTGGATGAAACAATATCTCCCTGTTACATCCACGAGTACAAAGTGAAAAAAAAAAAAAAAAAACCACTAAGGTCTATGACTTGGCTAAGAATGAAATTCCTATTCCATATTCCTCACTCCTTAGTTATGAAGTGGACGTAACTTCTTTGGGAACGTTTCAGGTGACTTTTACATTGTCCAAAAATGCAGTTTAGCTTTCTCATTATTTATATCTCAGGGACAAGTGGCTCATAAATTTTATAACTACACTATATTATGGCACTGTATTTTTGAAAGTCTAAAAGAATAAATCAAAAATTACAACAAACAAAAACAAAAACAAAATCAGGCTGGCCACTTCTAGTTGCTAATCAGAGGGCAACAGATAACAGATTCCCCTTCTCTTTAATACTTTTCTTTTGAAATAACTTCCACAATGGTTCGGACACAAACATGCCAGCAGAACCGGTGGGCTCACTGCCTGTGCCAGAGGCCGCTGAGTTTCTCCTTGACAGATAATTAAAACAGCTTACACTGCCCATGTGGTATTCTTGATGACTATGCACACAATATTTGCATTTGATCTACTGGCGTTCCAGGGACCATATGATCATGTGTGGGCTGCCAAAGAGTCATCAGCAAGCTGGTAATTTTCATTTTCGTGCTTGGTCACTACTGTAGTGTTAGAGGATGGTTGTCACCCTGCGAGTGAAGGAAGGCTTTCCACTCTTGGACTATCATTTCAATCACTAATCATTTTATCCTCGTAAATTCCTTTTCACGTTAACCTCCAAGTTTGAGTTCAGTCCCAAGGTGACCGTAGATAATAGTAGAGAAAGAGAAAGGGCTGAACGAAATTTGTGTGGCTGGAGGGATAAATGTTCTATCACTATTTTTATTTTGCTTTCAGGCTGGGGAAGAGAAGACCAGTTATGGAAAAGAGAGAAGACCAGACAGTGTGTGTCCAGCCCATGGACGCTGGGTAGCAGACGGACGGCCATGACCCATGCCGCCACTTATCGCAAGACGTGACCTGCTTTGCAAAGAGATCAGGGCATCCCATGTGTCACCGTGTATAATTGTGAAGGAAGAAAAGCAACCTACATGTGCATCTGTAGGGGACGGCTTTAATAACTTACGCTGTCCTCAGATTAGGAAATACTATGCAGCCATTAAGAACATTTCCATAAAAGAATTTTATGGAAGTAATAGAAAGACAATGATGATGTGTTAGGACTGAAAACGTAAAGTCGGTACAGTACATTGATAATGCAGTGTAAGTATATAATCAGGGGAAAAAAAGACTAGAATCCAGCATCAAAATATTGAGAGTATTATAGCTCTCTGGGAGTTTCCAATTCTGTTTGCAGCGACAAATGTAATATTATTATAAGAAAAAGATTTCTAAAATAAGAAAATAATTTAGAACAAGTTTTGATTTTTAGGAAGGGGATTGATCATTAGGTAAAGAATTGGGCTGCCCCAAAGGAAACAGTCAACAAAACAAAGAGGCAACCCAAGGAATGGGAGAAGATATTTGCAAATGACAGTACAGACAAAAGGTTGATATCCAGAATCTATAATGAACTCCTCAAACTCAACATACACAAAACAGGCAATCATATAAAAAAAATGGGCAGAAGATATGAACAGAGACTTCTCCAATGAAGACATACAAATGGCTATCAGACACATGAAAAAATGTTCATCATCACTAGCCCTCAGGGAGATTCAAATTAAAACCACATTGAGATATCACCTTACACCAGTTAGAATGGCCAAAATTAATAAGACAGGAAACAACATGTGTTGGAGGGGATGTGGAGAAAGGGGAACCCTCTTACACTGTTGGTGGGAATGCAAGTTGGTGCAGCCACTGTGGAAAACAGTATGGAGATTCCTCAAGAAATTAAAAATAGAACTTCCCTATGACCCTGCCATTGCACTCCTGGGTATTTACCCCAAAGATACAGATGTAGTGAAAAGAAGGGCCATCTGTACCCCAATGTTTATAACAGCAATGGCCACGGTCGCCAAACTATGGAAAGAACCAAGATGCCCTTCAACGGACGAATGGATAAGGAAGATGTGGTCCATATACACTATGGAGTACTATGCCTCCATCAGAAAGGATGAATACCCAACTTTTGTAGCAACATGGACGGGACTGGAAGAGATTATGCTGAGTGAAATAAGTCAAGCAGAGAGAGTCAATTATCATATGGTTTCACTTATTTGTGGAGCATAACAAATAGCATGGAGGACATGGGAGTTAGAGAGGAGAAGGGAGTTGGGGGAAATTGGAAGGGGAGGTGAACCATGAGAGACTATGGACTCTGAAAAACAATTTGAGGGGTTTGAAGTGGCGGGGGGGTGGGAGGTTGGGGGAACCAGGTGGTGGGTATTATAGAGGGCACAGATTTCATGGAGCACTGGGTGTGGTGAAAAAATAATGAATACTGTTATGCTGAAAAGAAATAAATTTAATTTAAAAAAAAGAGAATTGGGCTGCCCCACAAACACCCATGGTCATACATTTCCAGGCACATACACAGTCACGCACATATGCACACACGTGCATACACACACACACACACACACACACACACATGCCTTCATACTTAATTGAGACCGGGCTACAAACCAAACCAAACCAAACAAAGCCAAGGAGGGAAATGAGTAGAGAATGTCGGTGATTAACTATTTTATAATAAAACAGGTTTTCCAAGCGCTTCACCAAAAAAAGGGAAAAAAACGAATCATACTTCACTTATCTGTATAATTTCTTAAATTCAGAGATAGGACTATAAGAGAGGGAACTGAGAGCTCTCCGGAGGTGAGATGGCTGGCCCCAAGACACAGATCCAGCCAAGGGAGAAGGCCAAGGAAAAACCCAGAGCCTTCTTTGGTCCCCACTTAAAAGCCAGGAAGAACCCATTGGCGACAAGTGGAAATAAGAACACTGTGACAGTCCAGTCCGACAGTCAGACATGTAGTAAAACCAAACTACACCTGTTGGATGACTTGTCTGATGACGTGAGGGCAGAGCTGGAGCCAAACATCATCACGTGGGTGCCGGGAAACATTTTTATTTAAAATTTCTAGAACAGCCTTTAACTTACAGGCAGGTCAAGTACAGCCCAGCACGGCAAAGGAAACAGAGTCAGGGGAGGTCAGAAAAGGGTGAGATACTCCCACTAGAGGGAACAGCAAGGGACCCCCGGGGGAAAGAGCCTTTGATGGGACGGAGCAGGGATTACAAAAAGGTAGACATCAGACAAGGGACAGGGAGGTCACAAGGGCGCCAATTTTCCAGACAGGTGTACCTGTTAGGAGGTAACGAGCAAGAGGAGATGTTCTAATTTGATAATCAGAAAATAAACAACCTGATCCCAAAGCAAAAGATGTGAACATATATTTCACCCCCCAAAACGTGGACAAACAGCTTAATAAGCACATAAAACTAGGTTCAACAGTATTTGTCATTGCGGAAGTGAGGATTAAAAGCCACAATGAGCTACCAATGAACAGCTGACATCAAAAACCATCACGGAGGAGACGGAGAAATGCGGGTTCCCGGGCGCTGCTGGGGGGAAAGTTAGATGGTGTGGCCACTTTGGAAAACAGTTTGGCAATTTCTCAAAAAGTTCAATAGGAAATTACTGTCCCGCCCATTAATTCTACTCCTAGTATCCACCCAGGAGAAAAAAATAAAAATGAAGAAAACATACGTCCAGGCAAAAGCTTGCACACAGCAAACTTGCTCACAGTAGCCCCAGCGTGGAAAGAACCTATTGTCAGTGGTCCGAGAAGGAAAGGATGGACAGGCTGAGTGAAAGAAAGCACCCCCGAGAGACCCGCCCTGTCGGACGGCTTCCATGTGAAATACTCAGAAAGGACAGGCAGTAGAGACAGAAAGCTGATCGGTGGTTGCCTGGGGACCAGGGAGGGACAGGGCTTAGCTGGCCTGAGGGATCTCACAGGGTGATGGAGACTACTGAGTGGTGATCTAGAAAAACAAAACCAAAAGTGTGCATATGAATAGGATGAGTTTTCTTTTTAAATTTTATTTATTTATTCATTTATTTATTTATTTATTTATTTATTTATAGCACGTGATGGGGATGGGGCAAAAGAGAGACAGAATCTTAAGCAGGCTCCATGCCCAGCACAGAGCCTGATGCCGGGCTCGAACTCATGACCCTGAGATCATCACCTGAGCCCAAATCAAGACTTAGACCCTAACTGACTAAGCCACCCAGGCCGGATGACTTGTATTATATGTAAAATCTATCTCAAGAAAGCCATTTTTATAAAAGTGTTGGACAAGGCAAAAGGGGATAAAAATGAGGAATCCATTCCAGGCCACCAGCCCTGGGCAAGCTCGGCTTGGAGACTAAGGACACCTACGGAGGAAGGTGGCGGTCGCCAGGCTGGTTTGCAGGACAAGGAAGATGCGGCAACAGTGTCTCTAACACAAGGTTGGCGGGAGGAAGACGGCATGTGATTCCGAAGAGACCCGGCCACGATGACCCTCTGAAGCAGAGTCCCCAGAAAGAGGGGTCACGTGTGCCATTCAGGAACCCCCACACGGCGGACATTGTGAATCAGCCAGAGGGGAGCCCACCACTGGGAAGGGCATCGGGAGACCCTGGCTGACTGCTGGTGGGAACTGAGGCGCCAGAAAACAAACTGGAAATGTGTGCTTTAAAATAAAGTTGTGGTATTAGGCTCTCAGTAAGGAACCGTCAGAGCAAGGTCATGGAGGAAAGGAGGAGTGGGCTGTCTGTACCCAAGCCGTGTGAGCACCGGCAGGTGCAGGAGTGACCAGGAGCCACCAGCCAGCCACAAGTGGCGATGGGCAGAAAGGCACACACAACCCAGGGCAGAGCTTTGAAGACCACGACGGAAGGAAGGGAGCCACGTGAAGATCCTGTTTGCAGAAGAGAGCAACTTACACGAGGTGTGGCATTCCAAGAGTTCCTCCAAAGAGGACTTAAAATCAGAACCAATGTTTCTAACCAGTATTGTCATTGCCTGAAACCTTGATGGATGTCTCCCAGCTGTGTGCTGCCGGAGCCCTGGGTACCAGCATGAGGAGACTCTGGTCCTCCTCTGAACTGCTGACGCCTCCACTCTCACGTTAGCAGCCACTCTTTCTGTTGCCTCTGCCTCTGGTTGCACCAGCTGCACAAATTCTGCTCTGGCTTGTCCATCACCCAGGACGTCCTCTCAGTGCTGTGCCTTCCCTGCAAAACCACTAGTTCTGATTACTCGCGCTTGGGCTCATTTCTAGCTCATGAGATGGAAGTGAAGTTTTTCTAGATGGATGGATGGGTAGGTGTATGGGTGAGAGGCTGTGCAGGTTGGGAGAATGTATGGTGGGTGGGTGGGTGGATGGAGGGGTCAGTGGGTGAATGGGTTGATGAATGGATGGGTGGGGAAGTTAGTGGGGAGTCAATGGATGAGTGGCTGGGTGACGGGTGGACTGGATGGGAGACATGACCTTGAACAAAAAGAAGGACCCAGTGAGAGTAACTGGATGACAGATACCTCTGGGTGAGGGGACAGTGGCAACTCACAGTTTCTATAAAAAGGCTGCTATTGAGATCAAGCCGTGATCCTTCCCGTTACTTTTCTAATATATATATTTTTAAATCACAGGATTTGGCCTCATTTAAAAACAACAAGTGTCAGGGAATTCAGGAGTTATGGTTTCCACAGCAACCTTCACGTGGCCACCCAACTCCTACTAAATAAATGAGATTAAGCATTTATATTGCCCTTGACATTCAGCCATATGCTAAGCAATCCCTTTATTGGTTTATAATTCCTGGCAGCCACCTGCGAGAGCGGCAGCCTGCTCACTCCCACATTAAGAGCGAAGAAACCACTGGGGCACCTGGGTGGCTCGGTCATTAAACATCTGCCTTTAGCTCAGGTCATGATCCCATGGTTTTGGGATCGAGCCCCTCGTTGGGTTCCCAGCTCAGCAGGAAGCCTGCTTCTCCCTCTCCCACTCCCCTTGCTTGTGTCCCCTGTCTCTCTCTCTCTCCGTCAAATAAATAAATAAAATCTCTCAAAACAAAACAAAAACAAACAAACAAAAAAACCCAAAGAATTAATGAATGAAGAAGCCAAGTCGAAGGAGAACCATGTGCCCAGAGAAACCCCAGCTGATGCTTCGCTGGCTAATCCGACTCTCCCCTGACAGCAGCCAGCAGGGTAAAATGCTGACAGGAGGGCTGCCCAGAGTGCACCAGTAAAACTGACAGTCATTGAATGCCTACCGTGTGCTGGGTCCTTCTGGAGAGCTTTTCCAAACCCCTGCCACTGAGGACTGAGTCACAAGCCACTGAAGAAACAATAACAAAAACCAGAGGCTTTTACTCTGAGTGGAAGAAATTGTATAGAGCTTTGGTTCAACTGGCTTCCACAGAAGCAACTTGTTTATGAGCCCAAAACAACAAATGCCTACAAAGAGAAAGAAAAAGTCCTTCCAGTGAGAAGAAAGTTCAGAAAAAGAACAACAACTACCCAGGTGTCAAAGAATAGAAGCCCTGGCTTGGGTACCTAATCGCCTTTGGAAACTTTGGCTTATTCGGTAGGTTATTACTTATTACCGCTTTTCTGGTAGCAAATCTTACAAATCTCATCTCCCAGATAAGCACAGGCATGTGGATTGAAAGCACAACCCAACACACCTGGGTGGCTCAGTTGATTGAACGATGGGATCTTGACTGATTTCAGCTCAAGTCGTGATCTCAGGGTCAAGAGATCGAGCCCTGTGTCAGGCTCCGAGCCAAGCATGGAGTCTGCTTGAGATTCTCTCTTTCTCCCTCTGCCCTTCCCATCCACCACCCTCCAAAGAAGGCATGATCCAAGGCCTCAGGCTGCCAATTATGACGCATGGCCCCCAGTCCTTAGACAAGGAGGGAGGCCTGGGACCAAGTGTTGGCTCTGGTCTTAGCCGTCATCTCAACAACTGATCTTTAAGGAGGAGTAAACAACACATGAACTGCAGAGCCGTGCTAAATTGAGAGGTATTGCCAACACTCCCGAAGAAAGCAAGAAGATGTGTGAAAATGCAGAGTCTCAGAAGTGTGAGAAAACAAAAAGCACAAAAGCAAGCCAAAAGCATCAAACTTCCAACATCACGGAGGTGGATTTTGAGCTCCTGACTCGGAATGGTTGACAATTAGAGAGCAGTTTTCCCTAAAAGACAAGGGAGAGAGAGTTGGCTTCAAATTAAAAATAAACTTTTGCTCCAGTAAAACAGGCCCACTTCACGCAGGAATTTTTTCCCAACAAGTCCTGCTTAGCCACGCCATTCTCTACAGATCTGCTGGTACTGTGGTCTTAACTGTTCCCCCCTCCCTCATCACCCAGCATCAAGCATACAGCTGCAGGACAACATGGCGGGGCAGGAGCTGTCCATGGTCTGCTTCCGTTCGCCCTTCTCCCCAGCAGCCCTAGAGTTCTCCAGCCACGATGCAATGCTGGGGTTCAAGATGGTGGCCAAGACTGTCCAAATTAAGATTGAGACAGGCATTTAAGGGTTCAAAATTATGGGCATGATACCCACTGTAAGCTCCTCAAGGCCAGTGGCCATGTCTTTAATGTTCAAGTCCCTCACGTTCAGGACAGCCCCGGGTGTGGCTCCCAATACACGTTTATGGTGGAAGTGAGTGTGTATCAGTATTTGAGTGCTTTGCTTTTCCTGCAAAACAACTCACTTCACACTTGATGTCAAACACCACACTGTGTTCTGAACAACTTATAGCCCAAAAGACCAATCTGATATATGACCACAAGTAATCAAAGAATCTAGGAGAAATCACTAAATAGTGAAGACCGAAGCAACTAGAATATGTATAAAGTCTAAAAATAACTGTGGTAAAACAAGACTGTTTTCAGTGAGTCCATTTCTAGAGGTGAGAACAAAGACAGGAACACATACTCGTTTGAGGAGATTAAAATGAAAAGTGATGGATTTGAAGTTAAGAAAGTGTAGGCAAGCTTTCAAGGTAAATATAATGACTACGAAATCTAGCAGACTGTGTAATTGTCTTCCTTCACGACTGGAGGCAAGCCCATCACTGATGAATTTTAAATGACATCTGGATGGTCCTCTAGTCCAATGTTCAGTTCTATGCCTGCATAGGACATTACTCTGTAACAGTTGGATTTTCAGAATAATTTATAGTGAGTGAGTATAAAGGGAAGCTTAACATAGTTCTTTCTTTTTTTTTTTAAGATTTTATTCATTTATTTGACAGAGATCACAAGTAGGCAGAGAGGCAGGCAGAGAGAGAGGAGGAAGCAGGCTCCCCGCTGAGCAGAGAGCCTGATGCAGGGCTCGATCCCAGGACCCTGAGATCATGACCTGAGCTGAAGGCCGAGGTTTTAACCCACTGAGCCACCCAGGTGCCCCACATAGTTATTTCGTTTACACTGATGCGCTGCCCAAAACACAGAGAGCTGAATGATATGCCCAACACAAAAAAGAAGCTAGAATGTCACAGAGAGGATCAGAATTCCAAGTCACAAATCATGTTTTTCTCTACTTACCTCTTTCTTTGTGGCAGTGAGCATGGGATGTTGTAATTCCAGGACTCCTTGAGCCCACAGGACATGCTTATTGAGCCCTCCCCCTGGATTGTGTTTTTAGGTTCCCAAGCACTACATTCAGCTACTTTTTTTTTTATGCTATTGACAAATTCACCTAGATTTACAAAACCCTCTCCTCCTTGTGCGCCTTCATGTGGCTGTGATCCCCGGGACTGGTGTTTACATTCCGCGTAGGGCAGCGTAATCTAAGGGTTAAAAACCCAAACTCCAACATCAAATTCTAGCTGTGCAAACTTATTCAGCTTCCGCTTCCTCTTTTCTCACTTATCTTCTCACCTATTAAAAGAGGGTGAATAATAACGCCTACCCCCCAAGGGCTAAACTGGGTAATTTATGTGAGGGGCTTAGTACAATGTTGGACATAGATGACTCTGTAAATTCTAGCTTAGAACTATTACCTTTTGAAAATCTGAGGCAGAACATTCCTCACAGGGGACAAGAAGTCTGACATACTGCGATCCATGTAACAACTCTTCCACTCAAGAGAATAAAGCAGGAAGAGCAAAGAGGGTAGACATTCCCTGCCTTCCATGGGACGTCAGCTCTGTTCTCTACTCCTGTACAGTCCCCCTTAATGGCAGGGGCTGGAAACCTGGGAACTGCATTTCCCACATACCAACTGATGGCACCAACCAGAGCACTCAAGTGACCTCTAGAAGATGGAGGAAATACAAACCATTGAGTGGCTCCCCCTTCAGGAACAGACAGATATGGCGCACAGGACTTTCCCGAGGGCCTCCTTTCCCAGAGAAGTCGCACCTTGTGACACTGGCAGTGGGTCCTACGGGCTCTGAAACTACCTGTTCCTCTGTCAGCTAGTGTGGGCCAATGGCTGGTGGCCAATGGCTCTCCCTTCCCTTGGCACCCCCCCCCGGAGGGGGTTCTGTTCCTCTGATGGATTCACTGCCTAAGAAGTGAAACGCCTCAACACACTCATAAATATGTATCATTTACTTATTCATTCCACACTTAAGACAAGGGAAGACACCGTTCTGGGTGTCAGGATTACGAGAGCAAACCAAACAGAAGAAGGTCCACCCTCTTGGAACTTATAGTTCAGTGGTGGCGACCAAGCGGGAGTCAATGAATAAACCAATATGGCAGAGTTGGTGAGTGCAGGCTGAGGAGGACAGATGTGGGGAGGGACGGGGTGTTATTATCTCGTAGGGTAGTTGGGGAAGGCTCCTTGCTACAGTGAAACTTCAGCTGAAACCTGAAGCAAGCAAGGGAGCAAGGCATTCAGCTCTGGGAAGAGAACTTCGGGCTCTTCGGGAAGAGGCTGTTTGGGAAGCAGCAACTCAAGAAGTCACGTGGCTGCAGAGGATAAGAATAGTTAATAGGTGGCCTCAGGGGGCCACCAGCAGGGCCTGTGGACCATGTCAAGTCTTTGGCTTTTAATCCAAGTGAGATAAAGAGCCACCTAGAGGTTTTTGAGCAGCTGATGCATGAAATAGAGAGACGGCGGGGGGCAGGGCGGAAGCAGAGACCAGCCTTGACAATAACGCACCTGAGAGATGAGAGCAGCCTGGCCCAGCTGGTGACCATGGACGTGGTCCACTGTTCCATCGCTGGCCATCTTCTGGGCTCTTTGGGAATCTGAATGTAGGTCTGCATTTGTTAAATCACAGTGAAACACGCATAACGTAAGACTCACCCGCTCAGCCATGTCTAAGTATAGCGTTCAATGGCATTAAGTACGCTCCCACTGTTACGCAACCATCACCACCATCTGTCTCTAGGACCTTTTCATTGTCCCCAAATGAAACTCTGACCCCATTGAACACCACGTCCCCCTTTCCCCCCGCCCCTGGCAACCACCACTCCTCTTTCTGTCTCTACGGCTTTCACTCCTTCCGGTCCCTCCTATAAGTGGCATCTATCCTCCTGTGACTGCTGTTTCGCTTAGCACAATGTCCCTAACACTCAGCCCTGCTTCTGGGCCACAACTGGAAGGTAGGATTCGACAGGCAGGCAGGCTGGGCGAGGAGCTCGTGCGTCCCTGTGGGACTCTGCCTCTGGTCTCTCCCGCTCCAGTCTGACAAGCAGCTGCACAGAATCACCCCCTGCCCAGGGCTGGAATGGTTCCCACCGCCCAGGACCTCAGACCCTGGGCTGGAGGGGTGCTCCCTTTGGAGGAGCTCTTTCCAACTATATCCACCCCTGGAGACTCTCAAACTGCCGTCCTGAGAAGGGTGCATGTGCACCATAGACTCCTTTGCATGGCCTTGGAGACCCTCCGCGAGCCGGCCCTGCTTGAGCTCTCTATGTCCTCCCATAGACCCTACCATCCTGCCAAAATGAACCACTGACTCTTGTTACATGGATCACAGTATGTCAGACTTGTTGTCCCCTGTGAGGAATGTTCCGCCTCAGATTGTCAGAAGGTAATGACTCTAAGCTGGAATTTACGGAGTCATCGATGTCCAGCGCTGTACTAAGCCCCTCACATAAATTACCCAGTTTAGCCCTTGGGGGGTAGGCGTTATTATTCACCCTCTTTTAATAGGTGAGAAGATAAGTGAGAGAAGAGGAAGCGGAAGCTGAGTAACTTGTCCAAGTTTGCACGGCTAGAATTTGATGTTGGAGTTTGGGTTTTTAACCCTTAGACTACACTCCCCCACACGCGCTACAACCTCTTCACTCAAGCCTCTGTTTTTGCCTTTGCCCAGAATGCCCTTCCTTCCACGACCGCGTATTCAGTCCTCCCTCCTACAACGCCCAGCCCCAATGCTACCTCCTCCAGGAAGCCCTTGGCGGATCCCTCCAACGGGATGCACGGTCTTCCTCCCCAAATCCCCACGGCTGTCTTGTGTGGGCTCCTGGAAGAACGTCCTTCTGTCCCGTCAGAACTTGAACTCTCCCGGGACACCATTCAGCCATGTTCTGGTTGGTTCCCCTCCCTGGACCCTGTCTTCGAGGGCTCAGAGTTTGTTTGATCGATGAACAGATGGGATAATCATTCATTTGAGTCAAATATGCAACTAGAACACCGCTGAGCACAGGGATTCCTGACAATGTCATCATCGTATCTGTTTCCTTGCAACGTGCCCAAAGCCCATCATCCCGCCCAGAGCCCAGTGAGATCAAAGGGAAACACACCCCAACCTCCGTCATAGATTTGTTCACATTTTGAGGTTCTTCGTCGTCTTATACTCCAGTTTTTAAATATCTCCTTATGGACCCATTCATTTGATTTACTTATTATTTGCAAAGCAAAATAAAAAAACAAAAGAGAACTTTAGATTTTGTGCAATACTCCTGAGAAACTCTCCCTCTAGAGAACGCCCTGTGTCTAAGTCAAAACCACGTAAATAATTGTAGCGGGTGCCCTGTGCCCCCAGAGAGACATGTCCAAGTCCTGATGTGCCCCTGTGAGTGCACGTGACTCCCCTCTGTGGACGTGACCTGATTTGGAAATAGGGTTTTGGCAGATGTAATCAAGGATCTGGAGATGAAACCATCTTGACCTTGAGGGGAGCCCTGACAAGTGTCCTTATAAGGGAAGGGGAGCTCTGAGACCCACCCGCACAAGGAAGCGTGGGGACAGGCCCCCCGAAGGGAGGGACAGACACTGCTGCCAGGAGGAGCTCCTGGGGCCACCAGATGCTGGGAGAGGCAGGCAGGAGCCTCCGAGAGCCTTTGGAGGAAGCATGGCTCTGCGACACCTTGAGTTTGGACTTCAAGGCTCCGGAGCTGTGCCATTTCCAGCCGTCAGGTTAGTGGCTGTTAGGGCAGGCCCGGGAAGCCAACACATGAAGTCACCTCATCAGTCCACAGAATAACACCCAAACCCAGTTCTCCAAGCAGCCTCCTCTCTTCCGGCGCGGCCCTACACACACACACACACACACACACACACATGCTAGAGGCCCCCCCCACCACGCCCTACCCTCTCCCCACCTGCCTTTTATTTTTATTTATTTTTTTTAAAGATTTTATTTATTCATTTGATAGACAGAGATCACAAGTAGGCAGAGAGGCAGGCAGAGAGAGAGAGAGGGAAGCAGGCTCCCCGCTGAGCAGAGAGCCCGATGCGGGGCTCGATCCCAGGACCCTGAGATCATGACCTGAGCCGAAGGCAGCGGCTTAACCCACTGAGCCACCCACGCGCCCCCCACCACCTGCCTTTTAAAATCATTTCCTTTCATCTCAGTTCACTTGACCTCCTGTCCCGTGGTCTCCGTCCCTGTGTGGGCCGCCATAGCCAACCATCCCAGCAAACGTTTCTCCCTCAGAGTCTGGAAGCTAGAGGTCCCGCACGGGGGCGACAGCTCCGCCAGCTTCCTGGGTCCTCACACAGTGGATCTTCCTGTCAGGGCACGGCTGTGTCCTGAGGGTGCCACCTGGTGACCATGAGCCTCCAAGGCCCTGTGTCCTTGAGCCTTGAGGGAGTAGAGTGTGGGGGGGCGGGGGGGATTCGGTGCCCACCTATGAGCTGGTGGGGACCCCAACATTCAGCCCAGGGTGGTTCCCTTTCTCTTTTCTTTCTCGTTCTTTCTGGCTCAGGGGTGTCACTGCACCCAGCCTCCCTTCCTCCGACCAGGAAAACCTCTGCAACACCTCAGGAGCCCTCAGGATGAATGCCGGGGTGAGCCAAACACTTCCCTGTGAGAGCCAGAACCTCTCACTGGGAGCAAAAGCCACAGAAAATAAGCAAAGAGCTGCCCATCGCGTCACTACAGAGTCTTGGCGCCCATCCACCCCCAGGCAGCCTCCCCACATCCTCTGTGGGCCATCAGCTCCTGAGGCCCAGGGAAGGCCTGTTGTGGTGTGGTATGTGGTGTGTGTGTGTTGGGACTGGTGTGTTGTATGATGTGTGGTATGTGTGTCTCTGTGTGGTGGGGACATCTGTGTGTGGTGTATGTGGGGGGGGTGTAGGATATGTGTGTATATGTGTGTTGGGGCTGGTGTGTGGTGTGTGTGTGTGGTATGTGGTGTGTGGTATGTGGTGTATGTGGGGTATGTGTGGGGGAGGGGGATGTGTGTGTGTCTGTGTGTTGGGACTGGTGTGTGTATGTTTGTAATGTGTGTGGTGTGGGGAGTTGTGGGGGGTGTGGTGCCTGATGCACGTGATGGAGGGTAAGGGGGCAGTGTGTGGAGTGTGGGCCGGTGTGTAGGGGTGTGGTAGGGGAGTGCATGGGAGGGTTGTGCACAAATGCCCCCTTTTTTTGTCTTTCAGACTTTCCTTAGGGAAGAAACCGCCTCCCTCCCCGCTCCAACAGGGTGCCGGCTCAGAGTACCTAGAGGCGTCTCTTTAGGTCCCAGGCCGCACCCCTGCACTGCCCGCCGGCGCCCTGTCCTCCAGGGCAACCATTTGGACCGTCCTGAAATGTCTGCCTCCATTTTTCTTAATGCGCTGATACTACCATTCCTGCCATTTCTTGGTTTATCATTTTCAGACAAGTGCTCTCTAGGGCCTTGTGACACAGGACAGGAAGCGTCAGCTGCCAACCCCTCCACATCTGCTCGCTCCCCCCTCCCAGTGATGCCATAGGTAGAAGGAGGGGCCCATCCTGATGGCGGGCTCCCGCCTGTGGCCCGGCCCCAGCACCCTGGCCTGACTGGTCAGCCCTTGCTGCCCACAGCCCTCCCCACTCAGCGGCACCCCCCGGGGCCCCACCTCCCTGCTGGCTCCCTCCCAGCCCCCTCCCAGTACCTGGGGCCAGCCCTCGGTCCTCACGTCTTCTCCCTCACCCAGTCTCTGACTGACCATTTCCGAAGGGCTGCCAGACTCCCTGACTCCCCCACCGCCCCCAACCCCCACAGACCCCTCAGTTTGGCTCTTTTCTGGAAGTTTCCACTTGGATGTCCAATGGACATCTCTAACTCAACACATCCCCCACCAGCTCGGGCTGATCCTGGAGACAGGTGCTCCCCTGAGGCCTTGGTCATCACTGCCAATGGCATGTCCCTGACACCAGTCACACAGGGACGAAACCCCAGGGTGGGAGGGGCCGGGGTGCAGCCAAAAACCTATGAGGCAAATGAAAATATCGACAAAGCTGGGGTCTAGTTACGTAGGGGCCGGAACATCCACAGCAAGAGAACTGGGATTTACTGAAAGGTCGGAAAAGAAGTCAACGCTGCTTAAACGGGGACTGCTGAAAGGAAACACGGAGCCTTCGTGTCACAGAGCGCGAGGCAGATAGAGAACAAGGCAGGTATTCACGATACTTAGGAACTGGGTGTGCAGGCTCTGTTGTTTAGTGGGAAAGCGTGACACATACGGTTGCATACAGTAGGCGCCCCACCCACACGCTTGCACAGGACTCCAGAGAACGGGCGAATGCGGAGCGGGTGTGGTGGGAACGGAGTGGTGGAGGGACAAGTTTAAAAAGAAGGATTCATGCTCATTCCGGGAGCCTTTACGCCGTTTGAGTTTCGTACCAAGTGCCCTTTAATTCATTCGAGAAGTGAATTAGATCATTTCTGATTTTGACATTCACGATCAATCTTGTTTCCTTAACTAAATGGCCCCCAGCCTCCCCAGAGTCTCTGGCACACCAGATCAGTTTCTCACTCATCATGGTCACTTTTATTCCGAAAAAGAAATCAGCTCTTCGATTTCGCATGTGCTGTTTTCTGATGGAGGACCTTGGGGTTGAGAGAGCCCCTGGTGTTACATTTAAATGTGTGGTTGGCTATAATCATGAAACACAACAGGACGGAGACATTCTTTTACCTAAAAGTCATGGCTACGCTTTGGTCCAGAATTCCCATTGTGTATTTACTCATTCATTCACTTTGCCGGTAATTTGAAGTACTCGCTGCAATCCGCTGTCAGCCTGGCCTTCATTTCTCTTCTTGCTCCCAGCAGATCCCGGAGAGAGCAAGGGCCCTAGCGCGGTAGAAGGCTCCCACCTCCACGTCGCAGCCAGAGGCGTGCGCTGGGCTCTGCCTACATCTCACAGCCGCGGGTAACCGGAGCACGCCCAGTTCTCGGCCACCTCTGCCCAGCTGCTCATCAGGTGGCTGAGTCACGCCCGTCTCCAAGCTGGGGAGCTTGCCAGTCGACCCAGGCAGGCACGGTTTCCCCTTTGCACCGTATCTGCTAGAAATCAAAGTGCCGGACCCTGATGATCACGACCGCACAGCACCAAGCTTCTTCCTGCGGCGGGGGCTTCCTGAGTTCCTCAAGAGCCCTGGAAGCTCTCTCCCTGTTCTGCAGAGGCGGCACGGTGAACCTCGAGGGCACTCCGGAAACCTCGCAAGCACCCCTGGCTTCCCCAGCAGCCCAGCCCACAGTGTTCCCGGCTCCGTCTCTCCCAGATTTATTCAGGGCTTCCTGGAAGAGACTGGTCTGCCTTTTCCGTCTGGAAAAATGCATCGTAGGTGGCTTAGTTCAGTCGAACTGCCTTCTCGTCTATGGCTCACGGCACAACTGGGATGTCTCTGCCTCGAGGATAGCTCTGATGCCAATATAATGCAAAAATGGAACAAACATCGCCTTCCCAGAGTTTTCGAACATATTCAGATTTTTGTAATTTTCATGCCCTGTCCCTGCGGCTTTTGCTTGTATCCCCATCCCCCTGCCTGGGCTCCGTTCCTTCCCATCCGAGGCCGATTTAAAACTAAAGGGACATGCTTTAGTTCCGCTCTTGTCACTTGGCGACAGAAGGAAGCCAGATGCAGTAACAACACACCGACCACAAATTGCTTGACACTGGATGTGTTTGGGAGCTTCTCAATATTGGAGGAAAGAAAAACAGTAATTTTCTTTACAGGGCTTCGGGGCTCTTACACTGATATTTCTGAATTTCAGATAAAATTATTACTGGCTTTATAAGTATTAGCCACTAGAAGGGAGATAAAAACAAAATATTTTGTAACCACACAGCCCATGATAAGGAGCTAAAGAGCCAGGATTTTATTATAGTTCCTCTGTATAGTTAGTTGATAAAATATTTTTTATAAGACCAGCCATTATGTTATGTTGACAGCATTTATCTTGACATCGATGGTTTAAGACAAAGAGACTCTAAGTGGCTGGTGGGGGTTGGGTAGGGACGTGGGGGACCAGCTATCACCAGGTCCTGCCTTGAGAGCACACCCCTGCATCTCTGGGGGGAACATCAAGGAACTCTCCTTCCTCACAGCTCAAGAGTGGGCAATAGTTTGTTAAAAAATAATAATTTACATCGGCTGATTGATAGTATCTCCCTTTAGTACATTCTTAAGAAATGAAAAAACTGACCATACCATCAATCAGGCAGGCTCTTCAGGCATCACTGGATTTCCTCTGGGACAAGTCCTCAGCCTGACATGAAGAACAGCAGAAACCGGCATCTGGTGAACCACGGAGCTTGGCACGGTGGTGTCCTACAGGGAAAGGCATCCAAGAAGGGATCTGGAGGCAGCCTAGGAAGGCTTTTTTAGAGAGAACCCCGGCCTGCAAACCAATGAGAGCCGCGATACGAGAGGCCGTTATAAAATTCAGATGGTCTCCTCAATGCTCCCTTTTGATTTTCATTTCAACAAAAAACAAAATCTAACCTCACACGATCGACTCCTTTAGCTCCGGACCAGACATTCTGAATGACGTAACGGTGTTCCAACGGTTGTCCGCACAGTGATGGGGAATGTCACCCTCGGTTCCCGTAACAACCCGATCTCCCTTTCACCACGCCCCCAGCACCTTGCCCTGAGTCTCTGTGTGCGTCAGCTCTTTCCACTGTAAAATGAGACACTGACAGTAACTTACTGTAGAGTTTTTGTGAGGCTTACGCTGGATCATGTGAGGGATGAACTGGTGTGCTGTTTGGCACATTACGTAAGTGCTTCATGACTGTTAAGTGTTAATATCATCATCATCATTATTAATCTAATCTATTTCCAGATTTCAGCTCTGATTTCATATCATAGGTTCATAAGTGGCATATTAATTTTACACTGGAAATCACGTTTTCTGTAGCCAGCTCTAAATGAATGTCCTAGTTCTATTGCATTTTTCCCCATAACCACGTTACTGTTCCAAGTGGTAACCACATTTTCAACTTTGATGTTTTCTATGGTGCGCAGTACAGTGCAGAGCCAACAATGGGCCTTAGACATGGCACTGAAGCAAATACAAGAAAACTGGAAAACTAAGAGGATGATTATCTTGGTAGATACTGACCGATATACGGAAGGGCTGAACCACGGTGTAGTCCGCTGGACACAGATGTAACACTGCATGTTAACTACACTGGAATTAAAAATCTTTTAAAAAGTGCCAACAATAGATTTTATCCCCCCCCCCAACAAAAAGAAAAAGAATAAAACGAAAATGAAAGGGAACGAAGAAATACAAAGATATAGCTCACACAATGGACAAAATCTGTGATCCATCTCAACAGATGGGGTTAAGAACACTGAGAGTCATTCTAGAGAAAATCCTACTCACTTTCTCTGAAACCCTGCCGAAGATTACCTTGAAATCTCATAAAATTGGCATTTCAAATGTGTCTCATTTGACTGACTCAGTTGAAAGAGACTGCAATGAGCTTTTGTGGGGGAACAACTTCATAGGAAAAATAAAGTTGGAAGCACAACAGAATGAGCAAACATTATTTGTGGGTCGAGGTAAAACATATCCTGTTTTTCAATATAAAAGCTTTTATTATAAGTCATTTTAGGGGCTCCTGGGTGGCTCAGTCTTTAAGCATCTGCCTTCGGCTCAGGTCATGATCCCAGGGTCTTGGGATTGAGCCCTGCATCGGGCTCCCTGCTTAGCAGGAAGCCTGCTTCTCCCTCTCCCTCTGCTTGCTGCTCCCCTGCTTCTGCTCTCTCTCAAATAAGTAAGTAAAATCTTTAAAAAAATAAAAATCATTCTCAAAAAAAGTATAAAGAGGGAACAGGGAGTTGTTTAATGGGTACAGATCTACAGTGTGGAAGGAGAAACTTCTGGAAATGGGTGGTAGGGACAGTTGCACAACAATGTGAATGGGCTTAATGCCACAGAACCATGTGCACAAAATGGTTAAAATGATAAATTCTGTTTTGTGTGTATTTCACTACAGTAAAAAAAATGAAAAGGTTTAAAGTCACATATCTACTTTTACACATTTCTCTAAACATAGAAACACACAAATATAGTAAAATTTTCAGTAACTTCTCTCCCTTAGGTACAGATACCTCTTTTAACCCCAATAATGGTAAAGGTGACCTCAAAGGAAATACTTATAGTAATAGGGTCATACGCATTCTTTCAGAATCGCTGATGGCAACCAGAGGGTTTTCGAGAAGTCTCCCAGCTGTTGCGTTGTTTTCCCTTGGACGGACTCAGGTACGAAAAATGTTATGTTGTTTACACAGGGAATTTCAAAGTCAGAAGAAAAAAGCTGTCTTTTATGAAAGTGAACAGAAGAAAGACGAACATAGTAGGCACTGGAAACATTTCAAGAGGTAAGAAAGAGCCAAGATCCACAGATACCATGAAACGAAGATATTCATGTAGCCTTCATTAGTTATTGATTTTTGCAGCCCTGGAAGAATCCATGTGCCCTGTAAAGAGACGGTGCTTAGCTCCCTCTTTTCTGCAGATGAGCCAGACTTTTCTCTTACAAACATGTCACCCTGCAGTCAGCAGGTGGGCAGAGGCTTGGGCGCTGACGTCCTGTGCAGGTCACCCTGGGTTCCCAGCACCAACTGCCCGTACACACTTGGTCATCTCCACTCAGTCCACACAAGCACCGATGAACACCCAGGACCCAGATGAAGAAGAAGGGGAGGGCTGTCTCTCCACTGCCTTTTTACTGTCTTCACTATTCTTTCCCGTTATCCCCTTTTGCCAAAAAGTAAATGGCAAAGTAAATTTTTAGCAGCGAGGTGTGCATTATTTTGATCTTTGTTTTCCTAGGATATGTTTATTCCCAGGTTTAGTACACCATGTCAATGGGCTCTTATAAGTTTGTGCATGTAGTTATAGGCTGCTGTTGTATTAAAAAGGAAAAGCGTCCTTTTCTCAACAATCTATAAGCTGGTCGATTACAGCGGACCTGGGGGAAGTTTCTGCCCAGTAAGAAGCTCCCCCCCCCCAATTTTAGGGAGGACAAGTCCACACTAAAAACTAGGAACCCCCAATTCTACAGCCTTGTAAGCAACAAAGATGGTGGCACTGAGTCTTATTGCCCTTCTGCGGCGTGAGCCGGTGAGCTGTGGGACTCAAACATGTTCTATAAACACGCCCAGCACAAGCAACAAGAGCACAGACAAGTGAGGCTCGATCCAGCTTGAAAACTTTTGTGCATCAAAATCAACAAAGTGGAAAAGACAACCTACAAAACAGGCGAAAATATTTGCAGATCTGATACCTGATAAGGGGTTACTATGCAGACTATATAAAGAACTACAAGTCAACAACAACAAAAAAAATCAAATAACCCAATTTAAAAATGGGCAAAGGACTTGAATAGACATTTCTACAAAAGAGGATATACACATGGCCAACAAGCGTATGAGAAAATGGCAGACCTCACTAATCATCAGAGAAATACAAATCAAAATATGTGGCAGGATGGCTACTATCAAAAAAACCCCAGAAAATAATAGGTCTTGGCAGAAACAGAAAAATTGGGGGTGCCTGGGTGGCTCCATCACTTGAGTCCCACTCTTGATTTTGGCTCAGGTCATGATCTCAGGGTCGTGAGATGGAGCCCCGTGTTGGGCTCTGTGCTAAGCATGGAGTCTGCTTGAGAGTCTCTTTCCCTCTCCCTTTGCCCCTCCCCCTGCACGTGCTCTAAGTAAATAAATAAAATGTTTTATAAAAAACATAGAAAAATTGAAATGCCTACTCATTATTGATGGGATTATAAAATGGTGTAACCATTATGGAAAACAATATGGTGGTTCCTCAAAAAATTACGCATAGAACTACTACACGATCCAGTCGCCCCACTTCTGGGTATACACCCGAAAGCACTGAAAGGATCTTGAGGAAACATTTGCACAGCCATGTTCGAAGCAGCGCTTTCCACAAGAGCCAAGAGGTGGCAGCAACCAAGTGTCCATCAACAGATGAATGGATAGACACAGTGTGGGCTGGGCGTAGAATGGAGTATTATTCAGCCGTATAAAGGGAAGAAATCTCATCACACGCTCCAACATAGATGACCCCCAGGGACATTGTGTTAAGTGAAATACCCCAGTCATAAAAATACTGATTCTGTATGATTCCACATATCAGGAGGGTCCTAGAGTAGCCAAACCTATAGAAACAGATAGGAGAATGGTGGCTACCAGGGGTTGGGCAGTGGGTAAGGGGAGTTGTTGTTTCAAGGAAAGCCAAGGCTAGAATCCTGGGGGCAGGAACACTGAAGGGTGGGGATCAAGAGAGGCGAGGGGTTCTGGAAAGTGCGCATCTTTGAATCCAGCAAGTGTGAGACGCTGCTGTGAACTCACACAGGCTAAGGCTGGAACTGGCAACTGGGAGCCACACGGTGAGCTGGTCAGCGGCTGCAGAGGGAGCGGAGGGCAGAAGGCCGGCCAGGAGCCCCACACCGAGGGCGGGAGGGCTGGACAGAGGCCAGCGGTGACGGGCAGGAAGAGACCAGGCCCGGGGGACGTGAGTCCTAGGGAAGGCAGGTGTCCCTAAAAAGAGGGGTAGACCTGAGTGAGATCGGGTCTGGAGAGAAATCAACAGGTGGATAAAGAGAAAAGGAAGGAGAACTAAGGGCGGAGGGAGACAGGTGGGGAGGTGGCCGGAGGGGCCGGAGCAGGAGGCTCGGAGAGAAGGACAGTGACCATGCCGGCCAGCTCTGAGATGAGGGAGCACGCAGGGGCCGGGGGCGGGGACGCTGTGGGGGTGATGGAAATGCTGCTGGCAGCAGGTGTCTGGACTCAGGGCCTCAGGGCCACTCTGGACCCTGCCCTGGAGCCAGCCCTCGCAAAGCTGCCCGGCCCGGCCAGGAACTAAGGCCTGTGGGCCAGGAGGGGGCAGTGTGGAGGCGGCAGCGACATGTGTGGGCCTGGGGCTTGGAGGAGTGGTTTTGCCCTTGCCAAGGTGTTGCTGAGAGCGTGCAAGCCTGTCCAATACGAGGCCAGGTCCTCCGATCAGACAAGACAGAGGCCCAGGGGCGGGGCAGGAACTTGGAGAAGAGATGCCAACATCTGGAGCAGCCTTTGATTTCGATTTTATTACAGGAGGTCAGTGATGGGGTGCGGTGTGCCTCTCTGGGTGCGGGGCGTGACCCCCCCATGGCACTGAGCCATCTGTTACCTGCACGCACACACATCATTTTTCCTGCCTATAAAACACCTTAGCTGACCTCTGCAAGGAGCCCTGTAGGCCTCACAGTTTCCGTGTGTGTGTGTCTCCGTGTGTGTGTGTCTGTCTGTCTCTCTGTCCCTGGAACCACTCCCTGATTCCCCTCCTCCGGGCACGGTTTTTAACCACTGCTGATGGGGCCCCAGGTCTACGTTTCGGGCCCATGGTTTCTCCTTTTCTCAGTGTCAGTGCTGGTGTCCGCCCATTCATGCCCACGATTGCTATGTTGCTCCTAGGACCCGAGCCCTTGATGTTAGCCATGTACCCAGGCAATTCCATCAGGGGGTTAAAAATGCAACCTTTCGGGGCACCTGGGTGGCTCAGTCGGTTAAGCCACTGCCTTCAGCTCAGGTCATGATCCCGGGGTCCTGGGATGGAGTCCCGAGTCGGGCTCTCTGCTCAGCGGAGAGCCTGCTTCTCCCTCTCTCTCTCTGCCTGCCTCTCTGCCTACTTGTGACCTGTCTGTCAAATAAATAAATAAAATCTTTAAAAAAAAAATGCAACCTTTCTTTGAAGTTAGGTTACAACTGTTTGGAAGTAATTCTATGTCCTAGGCCATATGAATTCCTGATTCCTACATTCAAGGAATTTTGCAACTGTCTGGTCCCTCCCAATTATTGCAGAAATTTACTAGGTTTTTCTCTGGCTTACAACTCCACACTGCGTGGTATAAGCAATGTGTGTTGTCAGATGGCCAGAATGAAAATGGAAGACACAGAACCAAAAAGATGCACATCTGAGCTGTGGGTGGTTTTCTTATTATAAAATATACATTACTTTGAATATATCATTTAAATATGTTAAATATCAAAATATTCTAAAATATATGTGTTAGTTGGTTATTTCTATGTGTTGAGCTAGGGAAGAATCGCATTCAGGATTGTTATGAACTCTTGCTGTGCTATTAACATTGACATAAATAACTACTCTAAATCATCCTTTTCTTTATAGCCTTCTGATGTTTGAAACCTGCTTGTCAATCCTCAACAGCTTTATTAAATCAAGCCAAGTCCAAACACCTCACTTCCACCCACAGGAAAAAAGATAGATTCGCTGTGACAAAAATAGCAGAGTTACCCCTACTGCAAACCTTGTCAATCACCCGAAAATGATCAGGTAAGCAGAACGGTACCCAGCACTGCTTTGGCTAGGACACCCAACAAGTGGGGGCCCATACTTCCCAAAAGGGGCACAGGCAATTTCAAACCCCACCTGTCATGCACACAATTCTAAAAATAAAATGCAGGCTTTTAAAAGACATCAAGAAACATTTCTTTTGAAAAATTAATGAACCGAGCAAACTGCCTTGTTGTTCGAACTTCATTTCAAAGAAGCCAAACAGTCCAGGAAGGAAGATTATCTTTTTTTTTAAAAAAAGTAGTTATTTATTTAAGACACACAGGGAGAGAGAGCATGAGCAAGAGAGCATCCCCTGCTGAGCAGGGACCCCCCCCCCCCACCATGAGGAGTTTGAACTCAGGACCTCATGATCATGACCTGAGCCAAAGGCAGATGTAACTGACTGAGCCACCCAGACGCCTCCAAGGAAAATTATCCTTAACAGAGAATTCCAGCACATAAACACAGAAGGAATAACAACATTTTGAAAAAACACCATTTTGCAACTCCTAATAAATAATGTTTCTAGGCAAGTATTAGGGAAAGGGTGATGGGGAACTTCTTAGTCACTGGATCTGATGGCAGGTGTTTCCGAGCAAGGGATGGACAGAGAGACAATTCCGACAGCGTGTGCCTCCCTAGGGAAGGCCATAAAAATACCCCACCTCCAATGAACTCATAAGAAGCAAAAACTAAACCAAACTGACCTTGAACTTGATCAAGCCTCTAGATTTAACCATTGGTGGACAGGAAGTACAGGGAATAGAAAAACACATCAAACACTACCACAAAAAAGCAATCAGACAAACCCAAAATGTGGAAAATCCTATAAAACCAGTGGCCAGGCTTTTCAACAAATAAACAGCAAGAACAGAAGGGGAGGGGACTGTTAGAGGTTGAAAGACACATCAGCCACATGCAGTGGTGGATTTGTTGGGGACCGACTGGAATAAACCGACAATAAAAAGACATTTATGAGACAACAGTGAACATTTGAGCAACGACCATGTTATCAGACAACATTAACGAATCATTGCTAAATTTTTTCGTTACAATAATGGCTTCATGGCTGTGTGGAAAAAAGGGGAAGGGGGTCCCTACCTGCTAGAGAGAGTACCAAAGCCTTTCCAGAAGGAAGGACGTGATGTCTGGAATTGGTTCGGAGATAATCCAGCAGGGGGGAGGGTAGACGTGGAATAGATAGGGCAAGACTGGCTGACAGCGAGTGATGGATACATGGGGGTCCTTTGATCCAATTCTTTTTGTGTTGACATTTCTTACTAGAAGGTCCTTTTTGAATCACCCAAACGGGTGATCAGTGTCTTGCAAAGGCAGTTCCAGAATAACATAAACTCGTTTGCTCTCCACCTGTTAGGCTTTCTGCTCACCCCCTCCATCAAAGCACCCCTCTAAATTCCAGTGCCCCCCCAAAGACTCTTGAGCTAAATAGGAGGCCCCCTTATTGGCTGCAGGCTCCAGGTCTGTATTTGAGTCAGGAGACATGAGGTTGCTCATAAACCTTCCTGGAGATTCTCTGATCCCTGTGTGACCAGTGGGTTTGTGTCTGCGCACTTCTGTGTGGAGCCATGGTGGAAAGCAGGTATCTAGACCAACCAAACCTCTTTCTCTGCTTACTGCCTATTAGCGCATTATCTGGAAAGGTCCAGTGTTGGCCCCAATTTCAGGTCACCAAGGATCGACAACACATCATTAAAAATTAAATACTGAATGACACCAGCCTAAAACATCTCATACTCTAAACCTAGGAAGCTCTTGGAAGCCAACCTGAAGAGGTTTCCACCAAGCAAGAACTGGTAACTGCCAGCATCAGTAAGAAGAACTGCAATGGAGGGAAACACACCAAACCCATGTAAGTTTATGACGGACACACATAAGTTTACGACAATGCTAAAACGTGAACAAACAAAAATTGGTCACTGTTAGAGAATGCTAGGAAACTAAATCATTAATTTCAAAATTGTTAAATAAAAAAATTTTTTTTAACCCTCCTAACATTTATCCTTTTTCTTGTAAGACTGTACCACTGGGAAACCAAATAGTAGATGAGAAATAGTTTCCTTTAAACAAGAATTGCGACTAAGAAAGGAAGGAGGAAGGATAGACATAGACAGCATCTCGTGTATTAATAAACCTAGCGTTCATCAATAACAGCACTGATGCCCAGATAACATGGTGTGTCACTCACTTCTTTTTTTTTTTTTTCTTAAAGGTTTTATTTATTTACTTGACAGAGAGATCACAAGTAGGCAGAGAGGCAGGCAGAGAGAGAAGTAGGCTCCCTGCTGAGCAGAGAGCCTGATGCAGGGCTCCATCCCAAGACCCTGAGATCATGACCTGAGCCGAAGGCAGAGGCTTAACCCACTGAGCCACCCAGGTGCCCTGGTGTCACTCACTTCTTGATGAAAGGACACAACACCTATAAAGTAATCTTATATCCCCAAAAACTCAAAGCAGAATTTGATCAAGCCTAGATGCAATGGCCAATTTATGGATTAGAGAGGACAGAGGAAGGCATTTCAACTGCATAGACCGTGGGGAGGCAGCCAACCAAATTCAGCCTCTGGGAAACTCAACAGGACAAACATGGTTTCTTCAATAATTACTTGGGGGTGGTGCAGATAGGGGAGAAAGGTTGGAGACAAAAATTATATGTTAGACCCAGCAATTGCACTACTGGGTATTTACCCTAAAGATACAAACGTAGTGATCCAAAGGGGTACGTGCACCCGAATGTTTATAGCAGCAATGTCCACAATAGCCAAACTATGGAAAGAACCTAGATGTCCATCAACAGATGAATGGATAAAGAAGATGTGGTATATATACACAATAGAATACTATGCAGCCATCAAAAGAAATGAAATCTTGCCATTTGCGACAACATGGATGGAACTAGAGCGTATCATGCTTAGCGAAATAAGTCAAGCAGAGAAAGACAACTATCATATGATCTCCCTGATATGAGGAAGTGGTGATGCAACATGGGGGCTTAAGTGGGTAGGAGAAGAATCAATGAAACAAGATGGGATTGGGAGGGAGACAAACCATAAGTGACTCTTAATCTTATAAAACAAACTGAGGGTTGCTGGGGGGAGGGGGGTTGGGAGAAGGGGGCTGGGGTTATGGACACTGGGGAGGGTATGTGCTTTGGTGAGTGCTGATTCACAGACCTGTACCCCTGGGGATAAAAATACATGTTTATAAAAAAATTTAAAAAAATTATATGTTAAAGGAAACCTTACGTATCAGCCAAACACAATACAGTCAATCTTTGTTGACTTCTAATTCAAACTGTTATTTTTTTCGAAGCGTCTCATTACATTTATGGGAAAATTGATCATTTGAACCCTGGCTGGGTATTTGATAACATTAAGCAATTTTTATTTTTTAGGGGTAATCAGAGTATTGTGGTTATGTTTTTTAATAAGAATCTTTATCTTGTAAATATGCATGTGGATGGGGTACCCGGGTGGCTCAGTCAGTTAAGTGTCTGCCTTTGGCTCAGGTCAAGTCATGATCTCGGGGTCCTGGGATCGAGTCCCGCATCAGGCTCCCTGCTCAGTGGAGAGTCTGCCTTTCTGTCTCCCTCTGCCCCTCCCCTCCTCATGCTCTTGCTCATTTTCTCTTTTCTCTCTCTCTCAAATGAATAAAAAAAAAATCTTGTAAAAAATGCATGCTGAAAATATTATGGATGAGGTGAGATGATGTCTTGGATCCGGAGGAGAATAACAAGTGTGAGGACAATGTCTGAAGATGGAGTCAGGATTGGTCTTGACAGGTGACAGCTGTTCAGGAAGATGGAAGTGGGGGTTCGCTGTACGTTGCTCACTGAACTCTCAATAATAAAGAATTTTACAAAAAAACATGTATATTGCAACCTGGTGGGATAATTTATGGAGTTACTATTTTGTTATTATTCTTATTATTCTTACTGCTGTTAAAAGAGACCAAAAAAATTAACAGTGATTCCTTCTCTTCTCCTCCCCACCCACCCCTTCCTGGGGGCACGCTGTGCTTTGAGGCCCGGAGAACCGGGGCTTCCTTTGCAAATAGGGCAGGGGCAAAAGGCTTTGCTTTCAAAAGCCTTCACACAAACAAGCCAGCGGTTCAGCCGTCTGGAGAGAGCAGGTGGGGTCTCTGGGCTTGGGGAGGGGGAAGGGCAGAGGAGGGCAGATGTGCAGGGGGGAAGGAATGTCCCCTCCTCTATAGATCGGTTTCTTCTACACTTCACTGTGGTCTTAACACCCATCGTGTGGAGAGAGCCCCATGTTTAGAGAAGGTGCTCAATTTACCCCTTGTTTCTTCAGAAGAGCCATTCGAGTTCCCCATACAGCAACCAGAGAAGATGATAGGACCTCTCAGGTGGTGCTAGGTGAGGAGAAACAATGGTCATGTTGTGGTAAATATCGTGGGTTTTAGAGGTAGTGTACAAATGCCCAGATTCTTATGTGGCACAGGTAAACTGAGGGCTCTTTGTGATATGACTGGACAGGAGGCACCTGAAAGTCAGACTTGATTTAGAAAAAGAAAGCTACCAGAATGTGACGGGCATCTTCCATGCCTGAGGGTCAGGTTGCCCGTTAATTCCTTCCTGATATTGAAACACTACGAACCCCAAGTCTCTTCGCACTTATCTTTAGACACGCAATTTTTGTTAATGGCCACCACCTTGGCTCATCAAGCTCTAGCCCTTATAATTTCTAATGAAGCCCCCAACAGTGTTAATTGGGCCTGATTAATCTTGACCTCTTTCATTCAGGGTTAAAGATCCTGAGTGTTTAAAAGAAATTGGGAAATTCGGGGGATTGTGATAGCTCACTAAGGATGTGACAAGAGGGGATATTCTTGGATTTCTCAAGCAAGTAAAAAGTTTAGAGCTGTTGTGGAGTTGGACACAAAACACCTGCAGTATTTTTCAATCTAGGTGAGTCCAAATCATTTCAGGGAATCTGATGGCCCATTGAAAAGAAAGACCTGGGTGAGGGTCTACACAGACGGAAGCCTTCAGTGGTACGGGTGGGTGGAGACGCAGCGGGATCCGGGATCTTATCGACACTACGTTTCCTCTGTGTCTTTCTCCTCTTCCCCATCTTCAATTTTTGGATTGCCCCAAGGTTTAGACCTCAGAGCCCTCCTCTTCTCTATCCCGCCACCCTCCTTAGGTGATCCCACCCAACCTCACAGCTTTAAGTCACCAAACACTGACTCTTCCAGCCATAGCTCAAACCTTGACGGATGGCACCTTGTCCCTCGGGCCAAATCCCTGTTGTCTTCCCTGACATTCTTCTCTTTCTCCGCTCACATCGAATCCATCAGGAAATCCTTTTGGTTCTACCTCCCAAATGGATTGAGGTCAACCACTTCTCACCTGATCTACCAGGGACCCCTTTGTCTGAGAGGCCAAATCCCATGCGACAGGCCGTGAACTGGTTTCACACCATTTGGTGGCTTCTCTTCACTGTCAGCAGATAGCCAAAGTTCTTTCCCAGACTATGCAGCCCTTCATGTTCTGGGATGTTCTGCCTCTTCTCCATCCCTAACTCCTGCCTCCCTCTTCTTACCCAGTCTACCTCGGCCTCAGCGGCCTCCTTTCTGTTCCTTCAGGCCATCAAACCCTTGGCACTTGCTGTCCTCTCTGTATTGAATTCTCTTCCCCAATGTCCCTTCATTTTTTTCACTCACTGTGCAAGTGTCACCTCCTTGGAGAGGACATCCCATATCGCCCTGACTGGAAGGGTGCCCTAACACGCTCTTATCCTTGTCTTGTTCTCTGCAGTGTTTATCCCTATGTGACATATAGATTGATTGACTTCTTGTTGTCTCCTTGCCTAGAAGCCAAATTCCATAAGGGGTAAGGACTTGATTTTGTTCACTAGAGCAGTTTCGAGCACAGAGTATCACTGAAGAAATGTTTATGGAATGAATGAAGTTAAAATGACATGTCTGCCTTTTTTCATAAAATTCCTGAGGTCACTAGTTTAGGAAAACAGCCTTCCTGATTCCCAGAAATACTCCAAGGACCTGAACTCAACCTCCTTATGTAATTCTCAAAGACTTACTATGAAAGAGCATATTTCTATTGGTCACTCAACAGATATTGACTGAGCACTTTGTAGTGACAGATACATATCAAGCCCTTTATGCTCAGAGGATCTCTACAAGGTAAATATGATGACTGCTATATTATAGCTGGGCAACTGAGGTAGAGACCCATCCAATGACCTCTCCCAGGTCACCTATCCTGCACCTGGCACAGGTGGAAGCCCAGAAGCAGGTCCATTGTTTCCCCTAAGCCAAGCTGGAAAGCTATTTTAGCATGATCTTCAAGCCATCTCATTCCAGAACATTCTCTCCCACCCAGTACTAGCAGCAAAACCTACAGGAGCCCAGAAACGTCTTGTGATTCATCCTGTCATCTCCTTCTATGAAGCCCTCTGGGAGTCCTACACACAGAGCTGGCTGCTTTCTGCTCTAAAAATCCCAAAACCCTCGTTCCAATGCAGAACACTTACTGCCTGGTGTAACAGCTTGTCTTGAGGTCTAGTCCATAAGATGGAAACCTCTCAAGGACAAGGACTGTGTCTCATTCATTGTGGCATCTCTGTCCAGATCTGTCTGGAGCATACTGGGAATTCAATAAACGTTGACTGAATGAGCAGATGAATTGTGTTAGGAACTACAATTATATCTCAAGAAGCTGGTAGTAGAGCAGAGGGCCACTTAGACCCTCGTTCTGGCTTCGGTGATCACTCTTCCTGTCTTACTGGTGTGTTTATTTCCCCAGCTCCTATTTCTTTGCTTGAACAAGTGGGACATTACTGCCAACTGTTCTGTCTGACTGTGGGATGTTCTTCCTCATGACCTCCTCCAAGTGGTAACTGTTTAGAATGAAATGTAACTGTTTAGAATGAAATCCCAAAGAATTGGGATTTTTTTTTTTTAAGATTTTCATTTATTTATTTGAGGTAGAGAGAGCATGAGCAGGGGAGGGGCAGAAAAAGAGGGAAAGAGGGACAAGCAGGCTCCCCACTGAGCAGAGAGCCTGATGCAGGACTCGATCCTAGGACCCCAAGATCATGACCTGAGCCACCCAGGGGCCCCTTGAATTGGGATTCTGCGTAATGATGCGCTTTGTGGGCTCCATCTCACAGCAGCCGGGGCGGAGGATGGGGGCGGTTCTTGTTTCTGGCTGGCTGGAAACCGTCTGCGAGGGCTCAAATTGGGTGCCTCCTGGAGCTAATCCAGCGGAATCCTTCTGTACACATTGTCATGGGCCTTTAGAAAGTTCAAGTCATCAATGGAATACAGACATTGAAAAAATCAATAGATACTATTTTTGCCTATCAAATTGGCACTATTAAAAGCCCCCAAATCACTGAGGGTTTCACTAGAATAGCTTGAAAGTACATTCTTAACAATAGGCTTCTAAATACAGATATCCCCAGCTCTTTAAAGATGACTCAACCATTCCATTTCCAGGACTGTATTCTAAGCCAATAATTAAGAGTTAACTACCTAGATGTTCATAACAATGTATCATAATAGAGAAAAATTAGAAATTATTTAGATGACCAGGAACAAGGAACTAGTTAAATAAATTACAACAGATCCCAACAATTAGATACTATTCTGTGATTAAAGTTATATTTTGGGTAAAGATACATGAACGCAGAACAATTGTTCAGGGTGTATTGAAGTACAGATCGCATCAGAGGAACCTTGCCATAAGTTTGTGTTGGGTTTAGTTCTCCTCCCCTGGGTGGGGGCGGGGGTAGCCAGTGGTTGAATGATCTCTGGGATGACGCCTGCCTTCCGTGGATGCCTGGAAGGAGGGAGTCCTCAGCTCCCACCCCCCAACCCCGCTCTCCCTCCTGGGACTCTAACCTGAGCCTGTGAGAGGTCACTCCCCTATGACGGGCTGTGCCGGTTAGGAGGTGGTTGCTATGTCTTGCCCCTAGCTTCTTTGCCCCCAGAAAGCCCTCTTGGCTCTTGTCTGCCCTGAGCCTCCTTCCCCAGCTCCCGTGGGCTCTGTAAGCACCTCTGCCTCCCAGTGAATAAGCCCCTCTAGCTCCGGTTAAGCAGGCTTGTTTCCATCCTTACAGTCAAGAACCCCAACCAATCGACTCCACAGGGATACTTTGACGAAGCTCTATAAAGCTACATAGTCTTGGTACTATGTAGTCTTGGGACACCTGGGTGGCTCAGTCAGTTAAGCCTCTGCCTTTGGCTCAGGTCATGAACCCAGGGTCCTGGAGTCGAGTCCCGCATCGGGCTCCTTGCTCTGCCGGAGACCAGCTTCTTCCTCTGCCTGCTGCTCTCCCGACTTGTGCGCGCTCTCTCTCCCCTCCCAAAAAATATATAAATAAATTTTTTTGAAAAAAAGAACACATAGTCGTCGGTTTTCTTTTCTTTTTTGCTTCCTGGTATTTTCCAGTTTCTTTTTAATAGCTCTGCATTGCTTTAAAAATACTATAACGATTTTTAGAGGATTTTACATTTTACATTGCTTTCTCAAAAGATCCTTTCCGCTGGAGATTGTCAAAATTAGAATCAGATCTGACCAGCATGCATTGCATCGGTCACTGGGCCCATGTGTTAGGAGGCACATGTCAGGAAGGCAGGCAGGTGTCCTAAGGGCAGCATGGGGTGGCTCGGGCCCCTACACACTCTCGCCCTTTACTAAATATATGGCTGCCCAGTGAAGCAGAGCATTCACAAATGTTATCTGGTTTTAACAAAACGAGCCTCCCTAAACGGACAGGAGGCTTAGAAAGTTTCCCACAACGTGGCCTGGAATGGAAAATAGCAGGAGTGTTGTTAGCAGAAGCAAGTTCCAAGAAAATGGCAGAGCTCTGTGTCAGCTAAGTGACAAGGTCTCATCTGATTTTGTGAAAAGTGACTAAAAAAAGACTGTATATCATCAAGAAGACCAGTCGGCAAATCAATTTACCATCATTCTCACTAACAACAAACTCTGCCCCCTTTGGACATCATGCCTTGGGCTCTGAGTAGAGCCACCACAGCTGGCAAGATATTTAAAAATTAAGTGTCCAGGGGTGCCCGGGTGGCTCAGTCAGGTAAGCGTCTGCCTCCAGCTCAGATCATGATTCCAGGGTCCTGGGATCTAGCCCTGCACTGGTTCCCCTCCTCAGGGGAAAGTTTGCTTCTCTCTCTCCTTCTGCCCCTCCCTATGGTCATGCTCTCTCTCAAATAAATCAAATTTAAAAAAAAAAGAATAAAAACTAATTATTCAGATCAGAAAAACCCTAATTTGGGGGTTTTTTAAATAAGATTTTATTTATTTGAGAGACAGAGAGAGATGCAGGCTTCCCGCTGAGTAGGAACCCAAAGCGGGGCTTGATCCCAGAACCCTGAGATTATGACCTGAGCCGAAGGCAGAGGCTTAACCGACTGAACCACTCAGGTGCCCCATGAATTTTTTTGATCAAAATAAAACACTGCTTCCTCAAATGAAGGGGAGTTTTCTCCAGGGGGCAAGGTGAATAATTTATGCCACTTTAAAAGCACTATGGCTGCTAGAGAATTTTTAAAAAAAGAAGAAAGATCCAGCAATCCCACTTCTGGGTATTTATCCAAGATAATCGAAAACAGGGTCTGAGAGAGAGAGATACACTCATGTTCATGGTGGTTTTCCTCACCAGAGCCAGGAAGTGAAAGCAATTCCAATGTGGTGCCTAACCCCGCACCGCCTCCTTCAGACAGGACCCATACATTTACTAGTACCACTTTTTAAGAGTTTTTATTTATTTATAGAGAGAGAAAGTGTGAGCACACTAGTGGGGGGAGGGGCAGACGGAGGATCTTCAAACAGACTCCCTGCTGACCAGGGGGACAGATCTGGGGCTCCACATGGGGCCTGAGATCATGACCCTGAGATCATGACCTGCACCAAAACCAAGAGTCAGACGCCAACCGACAGAGCCATGCCGGTGCCCCACGAGGTGAAAGCACTTTGGATGCCCACCGGTAAACGGATGGAGGAGCAAAACATGGTATGCATGTGTGACGAAGTCTCAGCCTGCCTTTAAAAGGCAGGAGATCCCGACACCTGCTCCAACATGCATGAACCTTGAGGACAGGATGCGGAGTGAAATCAGCCCGTCACAAAGAGACAAATACTGTGTGATTCAACTTACAAGCGGTATCTAACTCATAGTCATCAAACGCACAGAAACAAAGCAGAATGGTATTTGCTAGTGGCAGGGGGGAAAGGGGTGTTGTCTAACGGGTATAAAATTTCTGATTTACAAGACGAAAAGGTTCTGGAGATCTGTTTCACAAGAACGTACATACACTCAGCACTACTGAACTGTACGCTTGACAATGATTAAGATGGTTCATTTTATACTGTTGGGGTTTTTTTACTGCAGTTTTCAGAAAAAGAAAGACCAAGTGCTGCCTAAAACCCCCTAATTTCACAATCTAGTAGTTAACTTAAGAGCTTATAATTAGCAGCACCAGGATAGCAAATCTCCTGTTATCTCTACCAGCAGTGACTGAGGTGGCTCTCTACCCTCGGCCCGTAGATTAAATACATGATTACCTACTTGCCCAGCCAGGCAGAGGACTACTTCGTCCTCTCCTCCCCGCTTCCTTCCCCTCTCTCCTCTTCCTCCTTCACTAATTCCGCCCTACCCAGGCTGGTTTCCTATAAATAAAATTTGTGCCATGCCTTATACCCTTTAAAGAATTTTCACCTTCCTTATCCATTTGATTTTCCTACCAGTCCTACAAGGTTGGTCTTCTTCCCACTTCATAAATTGAGACACAGAGACCCAATAGTATTAAATGTCTGCACCCACTGCCTTGTCAGTCTGTGGCAAAGCCCAGCTCCAAACCCCACACTTGACTGCGCAATCTAATACTGTCCCAGAGATTTGGTCTGGGGCCCTGATGGGACCCAGGAGCCCGGATTTTTTTTTTTTAAGATTTTATTTATTTATTTGAGAGAGAATGAGTGAGAGAGAGCATGAGAGTGGAGAAGGTCAGAGGGAGAAGCCGACTCCCCAAGGAGCTGGGAGTCCAATGCGGGACTCGATCTCGGAAGTCCAAGATCATGACCTGAGCCGAAGGCAGTTGTTCAACCAACTGAGTCACCCAGGCGCCCCCCCCGGATTTCTAATATATACCTCTCCCAGGTGTTCTGATGCAGGAGATTGCTGACCCAACTTGCAGACACACATGGCCGCCCCGTCCGGCATGAGGTTGGGGGGTATGTGACCAGGGGGCTCTTGGCTTCTTTAAAGTGCCCAGAAGAGGCAACATAGTGACACTGACCCTTTACAGGGAAGTGGCTGTAGGAAAAAGTGCTCTCTCATCCAAAAACAACTAGAAAAGGTGAAGAAGGGAAAGTTGGAAGGAAGAGAGAAAGATCTCGATGCATCGCATGCCACAGAAAATAATCCCGCCAGTGGAAATCCCGAGCCAGCCAACTGTGTTGGACGTTCTCTTTGCCTCTTAGCATCTGGCACTTGGACACTTGGGAAGGCAGGAGAAGCTGAGGTGGGCTCTGTTTTCCAGGTGGGGTGCACAGGAGGGGGCACCTGACCAGAGTGAGTCACGGGCAACACAGGGCAAAGCCCTGCAGAGCTGGGGGGTGGGGCAGGAGCTCCAGAAGCCAGGGTCACAAGGAAAAGCAGACCCTGCCCGAGAGACCAAGCACCCCTCTTGCCAGGAAAATGCTCTTGTGGTTGAAGTCAGAGGCTGAGGCTAAGTGGAGAGAGAGGTAAAATATGAACCGAAATGGTTTGAGTAGAAAGACAAATGTTCCCTTTGTGACTCCCACATTTATTCTGGAACTGGGGGATAAAACCAGATTTCTGTGGGACGTCTGTGTTGCTCCTTTTTGGGGGCCTTAAAAAAAAAACACAAATTTCTGCTAAAGATAAATGAATTAGATTCCAAAGAGCTAACTCTTATGACTACCAGAATTTCCTTGAGATAGGCTATGCAGCTGGACATCAGTCAGAACTTTCAGGAGAATTCTAGAAGGGACTACCTGATCCTCCTTCTAAGGGAGCACCAGTCCTCAGAAAGATGATGAAGATGTCAGGGTTAACTCACCAAACTGTGCTTCTCGGGCGCCAGGGTCATGCAGGGCAACAGGCTTCTAGAAGAGAACCTGGAGCCACCTGTGTGTCTAAACAAGTCCACACCTGGGTCTCCGCCCTGGGCACCAGCACACGCGTCACTGCAGCATGCTGGGGCTGGTCCATGCTGCCCAACGAGGAGCCCTTGGAGGCGCCGCCTTCAAGGACCTGTCATGTCCCTGCCACCAACCTCAGTGGCTGCAGTGTGTCCCCGAGGGGTCGAGTGTTCTTAGGGAGGGGTCACCACGCCCCCTCCCCACACTGCTCTGCCCTGACCTAGAGGCATGGGGCTCAGACCCCCGTCTGGGAAGTGACTCTCGCACATGTGGCTAAGCCAACCCTGCACTTGGGTTTCATCTTGGGTCCCATCGCTATACCTCCCATAAGTGATGATTCCTTGCCCGCATCCATGTTTGCTATTTGTAAATGGAATGACCCTAAGGACAGGGTGAAGTCAAACTTCCAGCAGCCTGGGATATTACCCGGGAATGGCAAGGGAGCCCGTCACTGCCTCCCTTCCGGCTATACTGGTCGCTGTAGTGGAGGTCCCCAGACCCCTGTCCTTCAGTCTGATAGCTCTCCTCTCTGCCTCTGACCCTAGCACGCGGGCTCCAAAGGCCATCACTACCCCCACGTGCTGCTGGACCCAAGTGCCTTGACCTCCGGTTCCTTCCATCCCAGCTGACAAAACCCGAACCCTGAGCCGACACAGCAACCCGCCGTGTTTGCTCTTGAGCCTGGGTTATTGGACACAAACCTCCGGGAGTCCCTGAAAATCCTTACACGGTTTGCTCATCTCCTGCTCTGGAACCCACCACCTTCTTCCTCGTGCAAACATGAGAGAGGCCACTGGGAAGGAGCTGTCCAAGCTGGTTCGGCGCTCCAAGCCGTCCCAAGGCAACCCTTTCCTTGCTCTGCAATCCGGCCCCTCCTGCTTCCTCCAGGAAGAGCACAAACACCCGCGGGTGTCCACTCTCCTGCAAATAGCCCCTCCGCCTTGCCAGCTCTCTCCAGCACGGTCCCGCAGCTTTCTGGCCCTCACTCACCAAACTGGCTCCTCAGAAGCCACCAGTGAGCTCGGTTGCCCCAGCTGGTGGACATCTTCCGTCTTCAACTCACCTGCCCTATCTACGGCCCCGGTCTTCTCCTTGGGGTCCTCTCCTCCTTGCCCCTCGTGGGCTCCTCCTCCCCTGCCCGTCCTTAACTGCTGATGTCCCCCGGCCTGTTGACACTCTTCTTTTCCCCTTAACTACTACTTACATGTTGGAACCTCCACAATCCATCTCTCCTCCCAGATCCTCCTCCTACTGCTCCAACTGATCAGCTGTCTCCCCTGGGTACCTCACTGGCTCCCTGATCCCAGGATGTCCACCACCAAACTCCCCATTTTGCCCACCGACCCTGACCTGCTTCTTGATTTCTTCGCTAAATAAATGGCTCTACCGTCCACCCCCCTGGCCACCCGCTGGACTCTTCCCAACCTACCCCCCTTCCACCAACCATCTCCCTTACCACCTGGTCTCCCTGCTTCTGGTCTCGACTCTTCGAGATCATTTTCCACATGATTTACAAAGGATCTTTCTCTGTGATCTTTAGAAAAAGTCCAGATTCCAACAAGAAAACCCAACTGTATGGCCAACCCGATATCCTCAATGGTACAGCTCCTGTGTACCCCCCGGTTTCATCTCTCATTGTGTTCCCCACATCCACATTACCTTCCGTTCCCAGAGTGCTCCCTGTTTCATGACACCCCCGGGTGTCTGTACTTGCTGCTCCCCCGTGGAAACCCCCTGGGTCCCATCACCAACTACTCGCCTTGGTCAGTGTCGCCTGATCTGGGAGGTCCTTTCTGCTCAATAGACGGTTTTCTCGCCCGAAACCCACCCCCCCAGGCCGAGGGAGCTGCCCCTCTTTTGCACTTCCACAGCACCCTGAATGTGCCCTAGCCTGAAATGGGGTTGCTGACTGACTTGCAGATCTCCCTCGCTGAACTGTGGCCTCAAGGAGTTAGAGCCCCCTCGCAGCGCCAGTTCCTAACACAGGACCTGATAATACTCAGGAAGTGTTTCATGAACCAAGGAACAAACAGTGACAAATTACCTCTCCAGTAGCAGCCCCCGTCCTGCACGCCTAGAAGGAAGCATCATAAGCAACATCAAATGCTGGGGAGGAAGCACCTTCAAATAGGGGTCGCCGTGTACGCACGACAGAATACACAGGTTATGGGAGATTATTCATTTTCCTTCACCTTATTTCCCCCTCTGCCTTTGAGTCCCTGGATCTTTCTCCGTTGGGATTCCTTGTGCTCAGACTTCATTCTGCTTTTCCCATGCTGTCGCTCATGCGTACCACACAATTTCTCAATATTCTTATTCAGTATTCAGAACAATATTCTCACGGCAATTATTCTGAACAGCTAAGAATTCTTTTTTTGTTGTTTATTTTTCAATTTAAATTCAATGAGAATAGCTAAGAATTTGAAAGACCAGAAGACTGCGGCCACTCCCTTATGTTGTCAATTTCCATTCAGTCTTCTTGTCTCTAGAGTCCATGACCTCAACTCCGTTACCTGCTCTGCAAATGGAACACACTGAATCAGCACACTTACATTGTCACACTAAGTTACTAACATTTCAGATGAGATTTGTAAACGTCACTTGTAAGGGGTTAACTATTAATATTCCTTTCAACAACCCCCTCCCATCCCGATGCTGAAGGCTCGTTGTTTGTTGCTTGTTTCAGCACGCTGATACTGGCCCTCACTTTGTGCTCACTCTGCCCCCTCCCAAGATCCTTCTATGCCCAACCTGGGGTCATTCTGGTCGTTCTTCATTTTGTCAGCATAATGGATTTGAAGGTCACTGGGGTTTTATTGTAGACAATCCACAACAATCCACAGATAATGTTAAAATGTTTTTAAGAATAAGCTTTAAAATAATTAGCCATTGGTCATTCCATAAAGCTAGACACACCAAATAAATTTGTGTTCATCTTTACAATCTAAAGTATTGCAAAGTAGTTGTCACTAGGCATTAATTATAAGATGTGAAATTAACGAGGACAGGCCATCTCTACAGCCGTCCTTTCGATGAGTCTCCAGGGTGCCTAGCTCTCGTCCACCACCATCATGGCTATGTAGTCCTTGTAATGAATGGAATTCGATTCTGGGTCAATGGCAGCAGACAGCATTTCTTCCATTTCTTCCTGAGAAAAAGGCTCACCTGGGAAGGACAAGAAGAGCGTTTCCATCACTGACAATCTTCTGCTCATTTTCTTTCTCCTTCTCTCAGCCAACTTCATTGCCCTGGAGCTGCCCAGGTCCCCGCTGGGCTGCTGGCTCCCCTCCCCGGGCCCTGGGGTCAGCGTGTCAACCCAGTCCGGAGATCCCAAGAGCGGGCTGCTGTGCCCCTGGCAGATTTGGGACTTGTTTACCTTGTGGATGTCGTAGCTCAAGCAACCTATGAAATCGATCAGTTGAGCCAACCCAGCAGGAGAACATTAAGACATCCTGAACAAGGCTGTTTCTTTAAATTAAGGGATTTAAATTATTGGGATTGCCTAAGAATTCACCGAAGTCCCAGTTTTCTAGGGCGTCTTATCATTATGTTCGCAAGGGTGTGAGGATGGGACCGACCGGTCTCGATGCAAAATTGCTGAAGGGCGGAGGCTCGAACAGCAACCACCGTATCTCCGAATATCCCCTAACCAGGTCGGGCCGCTTCATGACACCTGCTGAGCCCAGGGACAGATGCCATTTTTCCGCCCTGTCTAGAGGGCCCTCTTTGTCACAGCTTTGGCCCAGTGTTGCCGTCAAACGGAACCAGAAGCGGCACAGAAAATCTGTGGCTTTCGCCGGATTCAGAGAGCAGCGGAGGATCATCTTGGACATCGGTTTCACCAAGATGAGAAGCAAACTCCGAAAGAACGTTGGAAATGTCACCAAGCACATAAAAAAGAATTTTGTCCTGATATTAAGTAAAAATACAGAAACATCCAAATCGCCACTTTCCCCCCAAAGAGTCTTCTCTGAGCAGGTGAGTTACCAAGGTCTGTGGATCGCTCACCTTCTGAGCTTGCCACCGGCCCCATGAACAATCCTTTCTAGGCTGGAAGTCAGCTCGTACCACAGCAGTTATTCACATGGGATCGTGATGACAACGATGACAGATGATCAAACAAGGGGAGTGTGTCGAGTCCTTGAAACCGTCCTTACATCCTAAGAGAAGAATGCCTGCAGAGCCTACGGAGACGATTCTGAATCTCTCTTATACCCGGCTAAATCCACTGCCAGTGAATTCTGATGGGCACCACGGAAGTCCTTCAAAGTATGTTAGTAACAAGCATTTCTCGAGAACGGCTGTGTTCCAGATACTGACCCGTGTGTGCTTCAGATACGTTCACTAAGTTAACAGCCCAGCCACCTCATTAGAAGTAAGAACTGCTACCCCACTTACAGAAGAGGACACCAGGGGCACCTGGGAGGCTCAGTCTGTTAAGCATCCGACTCCTCATTTCAGCTCAGGTCAAGATCTCGGGGTCGTGAGATCGAGTCCCACAGAAGACCCGCATTGGTCTCCCTGCTCAGTGGAGAGTCTGCTTCTCTCTCTCCCCCTGCTCCCCCGCCCCCGCTGCTGCTCTCTCTCTCAAATAAATAAATAAATCTTAAAAAGAAAAAGAAGGAGCAGAGGACACCAGCACACAGATGCGAGGCTGCTTCCTCCGCTGCCAGGGAGAGGCAGAGCTGGGATCTGGATGCCGCCGTCCAGCTCAAGGTCCATGAACTCAGGGACCACACTCGACTGCTCAGAACAAGGCCTTGCTCACAGTAAAATCCAGAAGGCAGCCACGCCACTTCCTTGGGCAAGGAAGGAGATACGCAGTATTTGATTAAGGTTGGAAGGAGACTAGCTTAATGATTAAGAGCACAGTCCTGGGAGGTGGACTGCCTGGGTTCAAAAGCTGGGCGAGTCACTTCGACTCTCTGAGCCTCAGTTCTCCTGTCTGTACAATGAAGTGATAATAACAGTGCCTACTGAATGTGGTCGTTATGAGCACGATAAATGTTATTATTGAAAGATCACTTAGAACGCTGCATGGCACGTGGGTGGCAATGTGGGTTTGTTTAAAAAAAAAATTTTTTTTTTGAGATCTTCCCTGTTCCTAAATACTGTCTGACACCATACACACGCCTGGACAACTTGTAGGAATCTGAGTCCATGTGATTTGCCACCTTCGTCACGTGACATCCTGGGCATTCAGAAGGCATCATCCCAACCTAAGAATGTGTGGAGATGGTGAACAGCCACGCTGTATCCACGGCAGCCCACTCCGGATTTCTCTGTCAGTCAGCATCATCACCTCGATCCCATCACCAAGGTCAAAGACCCGTCACTCTGGCCCCAGTGCCCACCTCTGTGTCCGCACTCCGTGACTCACCGAGACCCACGGGTCCTGCTGCACACGGTCCTGCTGTGGCTATCACTTCTTTCTGTCCAACACCCCCTCCTGCACCATGAGGCCCATGGGCCCAGCACCCTACAAGGCGTCTGCGGTGCCCACATGGAGACTTCCAGCCCCCCGGGCCCAGGCTTCAATGGGCCCGTCCACACACGTCCCCAGATTTGTCTCTTGCTGGCTGCCAGCGAGACCTCTGGGTCCTCTCCCCTCACAGACTCCAGGATATCACAGTATCACACTCACCCCGGCTCCCCGCTACTGTTCACACCGTGTGATCAAGGGCGTCTCTCTCCATCGACCCCTTCACACATTCTTCGTTCATCTGCTCATTCATTCATTCATTCATTCATTCAACACAGACTTGCTGAGACAGACTGGACGGGCGCTGGAACGTGTAAGACTTCAGCCCTGCTCCCAGTAACTCACCCACATGAAGCCTACCGTCCCGAGAACCCACTGTCTTGTGCTGTGAATTGTCTCCCGTCACCTTTGATTCCCCCAGTCTAATATCCTGGAGAAATGGAGCTTTGAGTCCCTCCCACTGCCCTTAGTGCCCCCCACCTCCACACGGCAGGTCACCCTATTAATGACAATGAACTCTTTCTGGCCATTTCGACTAAATTCACATTGTCTCATATAATCCAGGATTCACTCCCCTTAATTAATCTGTAGGATTAAGAGGCTGACGCTTTGAAAGCCATTCCCTTCCCATCAAAGTGAACCCCTAAGACATTTGTTACAGCGTCCCAGAGCTTGGTGGCGGCTGTGACAGCCATGTCACTCTTGCCCTCGTTGTCCGTAGCCCCACATCGCGGTGGGTGAGGCCAACGTGGTCAGCCAGCGACGCAGGTGGACGCGGTGTTTGTCTCCCTTCCTCACAATTAGCTGCACTCTTGATTCCGCCTCAAGCGATCGCGACTCTGAATCACACTGGGCTCGATCTGGAAACCAGTGAACTGAACAGAGGATGGAGACTGGGGAGGTGACCAAGAGGGGCACGGTTTCAAGAGAATGCCCAGTAGGCCACTGACATTCAGAGAAAACAAACACATCAGCCGAAGCAGAGAGCGAGCGCCTCCAGGAAACATGGCGGCCCAGAGAGCTGAGCCAATACGACGGCTCCGTGTGTGCGTCTATAGGTCAAGGTCAAAGCAAATACAGAGTTCCACCAGCAGAAAAAGCTGTAAGTTTTTGTGTGGATTCCATTCAATGGAGGCTGTATTATCTGTAAGTTCATCAGCTGAAAAGCTCTTCAAAAAGGAATTTTTATATAATCCAATTCAAATCTTCAATCTAGTAATAGGCATTGATTTCTACTGATTGACAGCTCATGTTTTCCAAGTGGCATAGCTTTTATTCTGAAAAATACTCTAAATGAATGGAGTGACTTCAATTTACAGCAGAATCTTTATATGTTGTAAAATCCTATAAGGCAAAAATCAATCTTTCTTTAACCTACCCTTTGTCCACTTACCCCGCAAAACAGAAACCACTCCAATACCAAAATAATAGGAACCATAAATAACTCTTTGAAACTGAATGATTGATTTAAAGGTGTTCCTAGAGTTTTTCCATAATTGTTGTTAAATTATTAATCACTTAAATAAGTCACAGTTATAAAATGCATAATAAATGCCTCGTACCTTCTTCAGTCATATACTTGATCAGTTCTTCCCTAGTCAGAAATCCACGTTTAGATGGATCTAACACCTAAAAGAAAAGAAGGGTAGATATTCTATTTTTTGCTTGGTGAATAAGTTCTACAGGATGAATTTTTCATATAAATATATGTAAAATCTGGAGCTTACACACCTCAAACGCTCGAAGAAGGGTATCTTCTGGAATTGGTCTGTATCTAATCATGCGGTAGAAGGAGAAACACCACAGTATTTAGCTCAGTCTCTACACAATAAATGATCACATAAAATGAAATAAAGCCTACTGATATGCAAGGATAATAATACTTCCCTCATTGAAACATGTTTGGATTTCTAGAAGTTAAAGAAATTTCTGGAAGTTGAAAGCACTCCACACCCACAGAAGATACTGAGTTCAAATTCACTGGCCTACATGAAGATATCTGTTAGCCTTTCTCATCATTATGAAAATATTTGGAAACGAAGTTTCTATAATAAACCAACTGTGGTAAACTAACACTACACGTTCCTTAGAAAAAGAATTAGGGTGAATTCTCACTGAGAGCTCACAATAGAAGATAATAAATACGTTGTTGATTTGTGCCTTGTGTGGCCTTTTTACTCTGTGATCACACTTTGTTTATGAGATTAATACAAACATGGTTGATTTTTTTTTTAAGATTTTTATCTATTTATTTGACAGAGAGAGAGGCAGGCAGAGAGAGAGAGAGAGGAGGAAACAGGCTCCCCACTGAGCAGAGAGCCTGATCGGGGCTCGATCCCAGGACGCTGGGATCATGACCTGAGCCGAAGGCAGAGGCTTTTACCCACTGAGCCACCCAGACGCCCCGTGGTTGATATTTCTAAGCACACTTCACCTGGCAGTTCAGAAGTATAGCGAAAAGTCAGAGGGAAGCGATCCCAGGATAAATATTTGGCTGAGTGTAATACACAGAGTGAAAAAGCCAAGTGTTTTGAAATTAACATAATTCTCATCACTGCTTCACCTTGACAATTACATGTACTTTCTTACCTTCTTTCCAGCAGTACTTCGGTCATCACTGGAAGAAACTTCTCATATCGAATGTATCCGGTGGGTTCTTCTTCCTCTACCTAAACACTCAGTAAAAAATAGCCACTGATAACTTCAAGTGTATTGAGCAACACCATTTCCCTAAGCCAAGTGCTAGGGATTTGATAATGAACATTTTGGGGCCTGATCTCTGCTCAGTTTTTATTTGGTAGTAGAGACACAGATAAACCAAAAAACAACAGAGCTGAGAGTCTAATTATAAACACAGTGAAGTGACAGCACATGGGTCTATCAGAGTGTAGAGCGAAGGAAAGTTCTAGGCCAGATCAGGAAAGGCACTGGAGCTGATTTACAAAATGTGCGTAGAAGCCAGTAGGGACAAGAACCCAGGTAGAGGAACCTGAGTGCCCTTGGAGGCCAGAAGCCTGGGGAGAGGGTGTGCATAGCGAGCCAGGAGGAGACTGTTTCCAGATGAGGCTGGAAGGAGAGAAAGAAACCAAGACCTTGCAGTGTCTTTTGGTCCACGAAAGTGACTTTGGCTGTTATCCTAAGAACATCAGGAGATCCCTGAAGGTCTGGTAGGTGTGTGTGTAAAAGATCACACGGTTTGTGGGTGAGGTGGCTTCTGCAGTGGGCTCGGCAGCTGTGAGGGAGCCTGGATTAGAGCGGTGGCCATGAGGGAGAAGCGGACGGTTTCAAGAAATATTTAGGAAGTAAAAGCAATCGGACCCAAGGGTGCCTGGATAGCTTAGAGTTAAGCATCTGACTCCTGGCTTCGGCTCAGACTGTATCTCAGCATCATGAGATTGGGCCCTGTGTGGGGCTCCACGCTCAATGGGGAGTCTGTCGGAGATTTTCTCTCTCTCTCTCCCTTTCCCCTGCCCCTCCACCTGGTCATGTGCGCATACTGTCTTTCTCTCTCTCTCTCTCTCAAAAAAACTTATAAACCTTAAAAAAGAAAAGGCAATAATAGAACCTGGTGCTGCATCTCTTCTGGGCAAGAATGAGAAAGAGAGCGGTCAAGGATTCGGACTTGCACAAATGGGATGGAGTGACGTTCTCCTGTGATAAGGAACATGGGATAAGGGACCTGGTTCGAGGGCACCCGGGTGGCTCAGTTGGTTGGGCGGCTGCCTTCGGCTCAGGTCATGATCCCAGAGTCCCGGGATCGAGTCCCACATCGGCCTCCCAGCTCCACGGGGAGTCTGCTTCTCCCTCTGACCTTCTCCCCTCTCAAGCTCTTTCTCTCTCTCTCAAATAAATAAATAAAATCTTTTAAGGGGGGGGATGAGGTTAGAGAACCAATCATATCTCAAGGACCAAAATACCTATCAAATCACTGTGATAGTTACTAAACGCCTACACAGTTAAGGGAACTTTGTTATACTACCACTAAATAAGAGAACACTAGACCTGAGAAAGAAATTTTGCTACTGAGCACTATTAGATGAGCAGGAGAGACTCCTGCCCTTTGGTTCAGCTTCGATGGTGTGGCCGAATAAAACACTATTGATCTGAACGTTCATGTCAGGCTATTTACAAGGAGCTGTAAATTTCCACTCCCTTTCAAAGTTTCTATTAAAAGGCTCATCTATCCCAATTCAACAGTGGACCTTTTAGCAGATTTATTCTTTGAGAAAAAAATAAGAAATCTGTAAGTTGCTGCTAAGTGGAACATGCTGTTGTCCAAATGACTCTTTTTCAGTGTTTATATTGGATGTTCTCACCTAGCATAAGGGGAGCCCTCAGACTCCACTATGGAGAGAAATTGTCATCCATCGAATGACGGAATGGTCCTCCACAATCTCTGGGCCCATCAATCCTCGAACCATTGTTTCAGCTGTCTCTATGTACAAGGCAAGATTCTGCAAATTAATGTTCATCCAGCCCTGATGTGCTTGAGTCACACTCTGTAACCTACCTACCCCTGGAGCCTCTTAAAAATAAAATGTCAATCCCATGAGATGACCTTTGGAAGGATAATTTTTATTTTTATTTTTATTTAATTTCTTTTCAGTGTAACAGATTTCATCGTTGAGGGATAATTTTTAAATTAAAATGGAGAGTTTCTATGCTGATGACTCCAGAAATGGGTTTCGGAAGCTAGACGAATGGTTTGTTTCCTTCTCTACCCCCCCCCACCCCCAACAAATCACTGCAGAGCAAGCAGTCTTGACCTTGAGAAACCGAACCCCCCCCCGGTGTTTTATGAGCATCTTCATCCATCTACAAACGGTCTGTAGTGTTTCCAAAGGGAAGTCACCTCTCTAGCACTCTCTCCACCATGCGAAAATTCGCAGCACGTCGTGTGTGCCCCGTAGTGGTCCCCGGGCTCCCACAGGACTTCCACGAGCCCCCAGTGCTCTGAATGCAGGGGTGAAAATGGCAAGCATTCTGGCCCCATCTATTTGTGAAGAGCCTGAACGGCACAAAAACAGCAAGTGAAAGCAGATCTCCAGCTGATCAGGATAGCTGAGGAGGCATACATGCTCTCTGACTTTTTTTGAAAGTCAAAGAGGAATAATGAATCAACAGAAGGCTTGTGGTTACAAAGGAAGAAGAAAAATAAGTAAATCCATCTTCATCTCAGGCAGATAGTGAAAATCTTTCTATGACCCAACACTGTCCTCTAGAGGCCACATCTAATTCCTTCCTCTGTATGAAAAGATAGGCAATGGCATAAAAACAATAAAACTATATGACCATTCTTGCTACCATGGTAGTAACCTGTTTAATATATACGTGAAGATATTTTATATCATAAAAGGTTTCTTAGTATTTAACCTTTTGGGGGGCCTGGGTGGCTCAGTTGGTTAAGCATCTGTCTTCATTCAGCTCATGATCCCAGGGTCCTGGGATCCAGTGGAGTGGGGTGTCCTGCTCAGTGGGGAGTCTGCTTCTCCCTCTCGCTCTGCCTCCCTGCCTGACTTGTGCTTTCTCTCTGTCTCATAAATAAAATCTTAAAAAAAAATAACCATTTTAGGGGCGCCTGGGTGGCTCAGTGGGTAAAAGCCTCTGCCTTCGGCTCAGGTCATGAACCCAGGTCCTGTGATTGAGCCCTGCATTGGGCTCCCTGCTTGGCCAGGAGCCTGCTTCCTCCTCTCTCTCTGCCTACCTCTCTGCCTACCTGTGATCTCTGTCTGTCAAATAAATAAATAAAATCTTTAAAAAAAAATAACCATTTTATTTTAGAATAGTTTTAGATTCAGATTTAGATTTAGAAAAGTTATAAAAAAAAAAAGAAAGAAAAAGAAAAGTTGCAAAGACAGTGCAGAGTTCCCACCATACCGCCTACCCAGTTTTCTCTGTTGTTAACCCTTAGATCACCATGGTACAACTTTATTGTTTGTTGTCACAATTAATGAAGCGATATAAATACATTAGAATCTACTAAACTCCACGCTCTATTTGGATTCCATTTGTTTTTCTAAAAGTCATTTTTAGGGACACATGGTTAAGCATCTGCCTTTGGTTCGGGTCACGATCTCAGAGTCCTGGGATCGAGTCCTGCGTCAGGCTCTCCCTCTGCCTGCTGCTCCCCTGCTTGTGCTCGCTTCTCTCTTTGACAAGCAAATAAAATCTTTTTTTAAAAAGTCATTTTAAAAATATGGTAATTCCTCTATCATCACAAGGAGACAAGATTCTGAGCATCTGGAAACAAGACTGGAGACAGGGAAGGATAAGATGTGATTCTATTATTTCTGCTGGAGACAAATTAGTCAACTTTATGAGGCCATAGTAAGACTAGACAAAAACACTACTTGCCAGAAATGTTATGCAACAATGGCTCTATGATTATTAGACCCACATATTAAAATATGTCATTTTAATGAAAATATGTCATTAAGATTTAATAGAAATATAGCACATATCGAACTATATTCGCGTGTGTGTTTATGTGTGTGTATGTTTAGAAGGGGGATATATACATAGATATAGGGAGAGAGAGTGAGTTATGAGTTGAGTGCATCCTCCCTAAATTCATATATTGATGTCCCAACCCCCAGTACCTCAGAATGTGATTTATTTGAAGAGAGGGAATTTACAGACGTGATCAAGTTAAAATGAGGTCAGTAGGGTGGGCCCAAATCCAATATGACTGGCGTCCTTATAAAAAGGAGGAATTTGAACACATACATGCACACAGGGAGAAAGCCATGTGAGCATGAAGACAGCTGTCTACAAGTCATGGAGAAAGGCCTGGAACAGATCCTTCCCTCACAGACACCAGAAGGAACCAACCCCACCCGTGCCTTGACTTTGTACTTCTAACCTCCAGAAATGTCAGTTCATCAATTCCTATTGTTCAAGCTACTGTTAGTGGTACTCCGTTATAGCAGCCCAACCAAACACACACAGGTACACATACACACACACATACACACAGAGGCATACACATACATATATGTACATATATACGCACACATATATATTTTAAGCATGCACGACTCACTGTAACCCAAAGACTTTGAATCGCTATCAGGCTTATGTCTCTACACTCACCAACTGGAGATTAACAAAGATACTGGAATTTCAGAACTGATTTTACAAGAGTTGATACACAGAAAAGAATGCAGCTCAGACCTGCTTTCTCTGAGAGAAAACTTAATTAACGACTAATAATGAAATGAACTCAAGAAAGACCCCCAGGTAATAGCGGACATGTTGGAAAAGACTGAGAATTCGTGGCCATTTCTCCACTCGAGCAAGCCCTGGGAACACCCACTTCTCTTCTGTATTGGGGAGTTAAAAAAAAAAAAAAATAGGCGTTGCCTTACTCATGGAAAAATACCCCAATACAGTCACCACGTGAGACAAAGAACCATTTAACTAACCTGCCCCCCTCGTGTCCTCCTCTGTGACAGGGAGAGCAGCAGGTCTACGCGCCACAGCCGCTGTGAAGTTCACGTGTGACGGGACACGAGGTCCCGTGAACCGCGAGTCTCTTGCTACGATTATGATGCTTTCTAGCAACAGCGCACACACGTCTGGTTCTCTATCTCTATCTCTATCACACCTCCTCCTAAAAGAATCAATCTCTGGGGCTGAAATCTCCAACACAACCTCCTTGACTCACCCGGGGGCCCTAACTTGCTCATACAGAAGTCTGGTCCTGCCATCTGTCTGCAAATGCCACTTCCCGCGTGGGGAGAACGTACTCCCTTTCCGGACAGATCTAACACCTTGTGCCTGGCCCTAGAGGACAGGGCATGCCCTCCCCCTCCGCTGTCTCCCTTGGTGCCTCTTTGGACTGACTGATGGGGGTGGGGGGGTCGTACCAACCAGTCACCAAACACATCCCTCCTCTTCAGAAGACAAAACCAAGCCAGACCAATAGATCTGGTTACTGCCAACAGGACCAAGGCAAAGTAAGTTATGGTCTCGCTTGCTTCAGCCACCAGGAGAGATAAGGTGCTGCAAAGGAGGTAATAATTGGCAAGTAGCCTCGGCAGCAGACCCCCCCAGTCTCTTGCCCCTCCCCCCGCTTCCTGGCATGAAGAAGGCTTAGTAAATGCACACGGTGTGGGATTTCTCAAAAGATCAACATATATCTAAGTCTCAAAGCCTGAGGCAAGTACTGTTTCTCAGTCCACTTTGGCAAAAGTCCATTTTTTTAATCTGTTTTGGCTTCTGCAGGAAGTCGGGCACAGGGAGGTGAAGTGCCCACCTTGTCCGTGATTGGGTCAGGCATTTTGATGGGACCACGGCCCAGAGGTCTTTACCGCCAATCTCACAGGGAAATCATCAGGCCATCCTTTTTCTCATTAAAGCATTATTTATTTTAACGCCAAAGTCACTGAGTAGATGCAATAAAACACACAGTGAAAATTCATTTCTCCCCAGTGACACAACCCTCAGTCAAGAGATTGAACTATTTCATGCTTCACAAACACCAGATAATATCAGTAGTTAAGATGGTTTATAAAGCACCTACATTTCAACTAGTTCCAGGTCACCAAATAAGATAGACATAACATTTTTTACCTGTTTGCAGTTAAAAAAAAAAAAAAAAGCCATGAGATATTTCAAGTTAGACTCTAAATAACACATTCAAATTTTGGTGTAAGTCATGTTTCAAAATGAAAACAGGACAATTTAGAAACTATTTCTCCATCTTGGATGGAATAAAATAATAACAAAGGTTCATTGGCATTTGCCCCCAAAAATTACCTTAACAAATGAAGAATTTTTTTTTTTTCAGAGAGAGAGAGAGAGAGCAAGCATGAGCAAGGACAGGCAGAGGGAAAGGGAGAGAGAATCTTAAGCAGACTCCACACGCAGTGCAGAGCCAGACAGGGGGCTCAATCTCAGGACCCTGAGATCATGACCTGAGCCTAAATCAAGAGTCCAATGCCTAATTGATGGAGCCACCCAGGTGCCCCCAAATGGGAAATTCAAAAAGTCACCTACTTTAGAAAATTTATTTACTACAAACATTCCAGAGGCTGTTCTCAAAAAATGAAGATGTGTGATTTTTTTCAGGTTTTTCAGGTTTCTTATCACTATAATATCAAAAAAAGTTTGAATCATCTCTTGGCTGGACCATCAGAGATGCTAAGAATCAACAGGTGACTAAACCAGACCACTGATAATGTCCCCTCCAAAGGTGAGTTTCTACACCTTGAAGCTATGGGGAATCGGTGGCAATCAAGCCATTAATTTCCCTATTTTATCCTCTTGTGGGGGAAGAAATCAAGAGCTTCCCGCTAAACTAACTGTACGATAAGATTATGGTCAAGTTGAAAACATGCACAGGAAAAGAATATGGAAGGAAGTGCACTAAAATATTACAATGATCACATTATGATGATGCATTATTGGAAAGGATTTTTCTCTATTTCCCTAAAAATTTCCTACATATATTACTTTATTATAATAAAAATTTGAGATAAAAACTTTTATTAGTCTCCTGTTATGGCTATTTTACATAAAATTATGAAATACATTTATTCATAAGTACTATGTATTTATGTAAGAAAGGGAAAGCCACTTTTACAGATTTCCCTGGGTTTTATTTCCTGCTACTAATCACTGCTTTAGCACCATTTAGTGGTTTTCTTCTAATTACAGATATTTTCCTTGTACAACACAATCTCCTCAACACCCCTCCCCCCACTTACCTATTTGCATCAGAAGTCTCGGCTAGTAGCAATCTCCAAAGTACCTCTTGATCTACAGTGCTTATTTCTTTCTTTATTTTTAAAAAGATTTTATTTATTTGCGTGAGAGAGGAGGAGCAGAGGGAGAAGGACAAGCAGACTCCCTGCTGAGGGCAGAGCTCAATCCCAGGACCCCGAGATCACCACCTGAGCCTAAATCAAGAGTCACCTAACCTAAATCAAGCCACCTAACCGACTGAGCCACCAAGGCACCCCAATCGGTCTACAGTTCTTTGATAGCATTGAATATTAGCACAAATTAGAACGACCTACTCCCTCCTCCCACCTTCTCCAACGCCGGGGTACTTAGGAAAAATAACAGACAACAATACGTCACATCACCAGCTACTTCAATATCAGAACGTAATCACCCCCACACTGTCCCTCCCATTCTTCTAAGAAGCTTGGCACAGTTGGGTTCTGAATGCTGTGACATCTCAGGGCTCCTCTGGAACCAGGATGATGCAGTTACAGTTCAGACGGATGGACAAAGCATGTGGATAATACCGATGTTGTTCTACTAATTAGGCAGTTCTTTCTGGTGTTTCAAAGACAAAATCTCTGAGACTACTTAACCAATTAAAAATACCGAGAAACTGTGATTTGGGATCTTTGGGACTTGTGGTTATGTCTGGTGTGGTCTGACATTTTTCATCCAAGATGAAATGACTCGGTAGAACCATTATTTTGTTTTGGCCGGCTACCAAGCAGTACTGACCACATGGAGGCTTCTCACCACCATTCATTTACCATTAAATCACTGACCACAGAAAATGCAACTGGACGTTCATTTGTGAGTGAGTTTCTTCATTCTGCTGAATGAACAGGACTGAACGCAATCCTAAATATTTAAATGCCTATGTATTTAAATATTTGATGTTCACAATTTTGACTATCTTGAGCCAAATTAGGATGTTTGTTTGTTTGTTTTTTCAGTTTCCTTGTGTCTCTGAATGCCTGGTACCTGGCACATGGTAAATGCTTGATAATTATTTGATGAATGAATGATTACCAGCTCACAACGGTTTTTAATTACTTTTATTTACTGGAAACAGGATTTTTGAGTGCATGAATCAGACCTATTGTAAAACTCTTCTCTCATTTCTGTCTGCGGTGCTTTGCAAGCATGAATTTTCCACTATTCTGATACTAGTTTTCGCAAGAGCAAGAAGAGACAGCGTAAGAAACGTAATTATAACCAGAATACTGCTTGGGCCCACAGGAAATGGTAGAGCAGGTCCTTGAACCCCAATATGTCAGTCTTTGTTCTCAGTGCTGACGTACAAAGTGTAAACTCCATGCCTTCCAAGAGTTGTTTTTTTTTTTTTTTTTATGACAGAAGCAAGTTTTAAGACAGAAGTAAATTGGTAATTACAGATTATGTTGAACACTCCAGACAAAACACAAAGGTTTGTACTGTCAAATCAGATTGGCCAGAATCAGAGATCTTACCTAGTATCAAACCTCCAAGGATAGAGAGTCACAAGACACAGGTGAGACATGGGGCAGTTCAGGACGGCAACGTCATCTCTGAGATGCCTTCTTGCCACATTAGGACTCACTCTGGCCCAGATCTAGAACATCAGGTCTCCAAGTGCTGTGGGTACTTGGAGGACGAGCAGCCCAGAGCAGGGGTAAAGGCAAGAACAAAGACTTGGAGAGAAGTAAGCGGGACATAGTGGGAGCCAGCAGGGAAGCCAGTATGTGATCAGGGACAATGGCAGGAAGTGATAGGCCTGACCAGTTAGGGCCTTGTCAGCTGTGGTAAGTGACACTACTTTGGGCTTTTCTCCTGAGTGAGCTGGGCACCTCAGCAGCACGGTTCTGAGGAGCGGAGTGGTGAGCTCTGATTTAACCTCTTTTAAAAGCATCCTTTTGCCCATCGTGTGAAGAGTAGACTGCAGGGGCCCAAGTGCAGGAGCAGAGAGTTCAAAGGCTGCCATGATAATTCAGGGAGATGGGACAGTGGCTTGGACCAAGGTGGTGGGTATGGAAGCAGTGAGAAGGGGTCAGCTTTTCATCTGAAGGCAGGGTTCAGAGTCAGAACAGAGTGCAACGGATGATCTTTTTCAAGTCCAATTTTACAATCTCTGGTTTTCAAAACGCCATGCTATGGGGATTCATCTTCCTCACCCGGGTCCCCGTACCTGGGCTCCCGAGGGTGGGGTCTGCTCCCTCCCCAGGGTCAGTCCCACAGCTCCATTTGGCTCTCGACAAGGTATCCACCCTTCCTACCCTCTTGGGTGTGGCCTCTGCTGTCCAGCTAAGGAGAGTCTGTTCTACCGTCTTTGGGTCATTTTCTGAGTTGTTTACACAGATACGCGTGTTACCTCGTATCTGCGAGACAAGCTTAGCTTGAGGTCCTCCTACTCTGCCATCTTCCCAGAAGTCCCACGTCTGACTTCTCTTGCTCAACACGTTCTTGATGAAATTCATCCATCTCACGTGTGTATTGTATTTTGTTCCTTTTTATCACTGAGTAGAGTAGTGGTCCAAAGTATTTATCTATCCATTCCCCAGTCAATGGACATTTGGGTTATTTTCAGTTTTGGGCTATTATGATTAGCGCTATCAAGAACATTTGGTTACAAATCTCACGTGGGCGTAGACTTTCATTTTTCTTGGATAAATAGTTATCCGTGGGATTGCCAGGTTGTAGAATAAGTGTATGTTTATCATTGTAAGACACTGGCACCATTTTCCAAAGTGATGTTTCCACCAGTGATGTGTGAATTATAGCTGTTCTAAATCCTTACCAGCATTTAATATTTCAGAATTTAAAACTGTAGCCATTCTCATGGTTGTGTAGTAACACTTTCAGCTCCCCAGTGGGTAGAGATGTTCATCATTTCTTATGTGCTTTTTGGCCATTAATACATTCTCCTTTGTGAAATGTCTATTTAAATCTTTGGCCAGCTTAAAAATCGGGTTGTTGCCTTCTTAATATTAGTTAAAATAGATGTTACTGTATTCTGGATACAATGTCAAATAAATTATTTGCAAATATTTTCCCCCAATCTTTGATCTGCATTTGTTTGTTTGGTTTTTAACTGTGTCATTTTGGGTAAAATTTTCTAATATTGATGAAGGAAATAATTATTTGTTGTGATTTTTTTTTTAATGGTTCATGCTTTTTGTGTCTTACCTAAGAAATGTTTGGCTAACCCAACATCACATGGTTTTCTGTCTTCTTCCAGAAGTTTATCGTTTTAGCTCATCTATTCAGGTCTATGATCCACTTTATGTGTGGAGTAAAAGAGTGCTGAAGTTTGTTTTCTTTCTATTCAGATTTATAGAATTGATGATCCTTTCTTTGTTGTGTTACTTTGGCCCCTCTGTTGAAGACAGAAGTGTGCTTCTATGTCTGGATCCTCTGGTTTGTTCCATTGGTTATAGGTCTCTCCATACACAAATGTCACACTGTCAAGATTACTGTGGTGTCATGGTAAATCTTGCAATCAGGTCGTAACAGTCCGCCTGGCCTTGCTTTTCCAAAATTATTCTGTTTATTCTAGCTCCTTTGCTTTTCCATGCAAATTTCTGAATCAGCTCATAAACTTCTTCAAAAAAGCCTCTTATGATTTTGATTGAGAATGTACTAAATCTATTAATCAAAGAACTGCCCTCTTAATGTTATTTTGTAATCCACAAACATATATATCTATCTGTTTAACTCTTAATTTCTCTCTATAGTGTTTGCTCTTTTGGTTAAGTTTTGCCTTCATTTTGTCAAATTTATTCATTATTCTACTTTTATGCTCTTTAAATGCCATTTACTTAATTTCATTTTTCTTATTGTTGATTTCTAAGTATAGAATACAATTTATTTTTTCATGTTGACCTTGTAGTCTGTGATCTGGCTAAATTCACATATTAGTTCTAGCAACTTTTTGGTAAATCTCTCTGGATTTCCTACATGAAAAATCTTGTCTGAAACAGAAAGAGTTTCAGTTTTTCTTTTCCAAACTGCATATCTTTTATTATTTTTTCTTACCTTATTGTACCAGCTAGGATTTCAAGTAAATGGTGAATAGGAGTAGTGAATGCAGGCATCTGTGCCTTGTTCATGATTTTAGATAGAAAACACTGAGTATGAGTTTAGGCTTGAATTTTTGTAGCTGCCCTTGGGCAGCTTGACAAATTCCTTTTATTCCTCATTTGCTGAGTATTTTTCTCTTCGATGGATATTGAATTTTTTTCAAAAGCTTTTCTTATATTTACTGAAATGATCATACGGGTTATCTACTCTGTTCTGTTGATGTAATAAATAACAAAGCACATTGATTGACGTGAGCCAACCTTCAATTCCTGAAATAAACTCCACTTGCTCATAATGTATTATTCTTTTTAACATGTTGTTGAAATTGATTTGGTAAAATCTTATGAGGATGTTTTACAACTATGTCAATAAGGTCTGTTCTTTTTTATAATATGATTGCCTGGTTTGAATATTAGAGTAATGCTTGACTGGAAAGTGTTATCTCCTGTGACATTTCCAAAACAAGTTTTGTGTAGAACTGGTGCTATTTCTGCCATAAATATTTGAGAGAATTTGCTAGAAAAGCCATCTGAACTTCTAGTTTCCTTTATGGGAAAGTTATTAGTTATAAATTTAATTTTCATCATTGATATGGAGCTATTCAAATTCTCCAGATTTTCTTGGGTCAGTTTTGGTAATTTGTGTGTCTCGGGGAATTTGTCCATTTCATCTAAGTTGCCCCATTTATTAGCATGAAGTTGTTCCTTTATTAGCTTTTAAAATGTCTGAAGGATAATGATAAGCCCTCCTTTAATCTTGAGGTTGGTGATATGTCTTGATCACCTTAGTTAGAGGTTTATCAATTTTATTGGAAAAGACTAGTTTTTTGCTTTCAGTGATTTTCTCTATTTTCTATTTCACTGATTTTTGCTCTTCATAATTTTCTTTCTTCCATTTATCCTGGGTTTATGTTGCTCTTTTTTTTTTCCAGCTTGTTAAGATGAGAATTTAGATAATTAATTTTAGGTCTTTTTTTTTTTCTTTTCTAGTATAAACATTTAAAGTTTTAAATGGGCCTCTAAGCACTGCTTACCTGTATCCCACAAAGTTTGACATCCTGTATTTTTATGAACATTCAGGGAAAAATAATTCCCCCTGTGATTTCTTCTTTGATTTATAAATTATTTAGAAGTAGGCTGCTTAGGTGGCTTAGCCTGGGTGGCTCAGTGGGTTAAAAAGCCTCTGCCTTCGGCTCAGGTCACAATCCCAGGGTCCTGGGATTGAGCCCCACATCAGGCCCTCTGCTCAGCAGGGAGCCTGCTTCCCTTCCTCTCTCTCTGCCTGCCTCTTTGCCTACTTGTGATCTCTGTCAAATAAATAATTTTTTTTTTAAAGTAGGTTGCTTAATTTCAAATATGTGAGGATTTCCTAGTTATCTTATTCTCAATTGATTGCTGACTTGATCACTTCTTTAATTTTTAAAATTTTTTTAAGTTACTTTTTTTAGAGAGAAAAAGAGAGCAGGAACAGTGGGGAGAGACAGAGGGCGAGGGAGAGAGAGAGTCTTAGGCAGGCTCCACACTGAGCACTGAGACCGACATGGGGCTCAATCTCATGACCCTGAGATCATGACCTGAGCTGGAATCAAGAGTCAGACACTTAACTGACTGAATCACCCAGGTGCCCCTTAATTCTTTAAAATCAGAGAACATGTCCTATATGATTTTAATTTTTTAAAATTTACTGAGACTTGTTTTATGGTCTAGCACTTAATCCATCCTATTGAACATTCCATGTATACTTAGAACACGTATTTTGCATCTGTGGGTGTATGTCCTATAAATAGGCCACAGTGACTGACGGTTGATCTTCTACGTCTTTGCTGACATTTTATGTAGTTGTTCTATCAGTTATTTAGAGAAGGTTGTTAGAAGTTCTTCTATGATAAAGGAGTTATCTGTTTCTTCCTTTCATCTGCCCATTTTTGCTTCATGTCCATTGAAGCTCTGTTATTAGGTACACAGACATTTAAAATCTTTATACCTTTCTGATGAATTGAACTTTAAAAAAAAATTTAAATATTTAAATATTAAAAAAAAATATTTTCCAAAGTTCTTTAGTTCCCCTTTCCAAATACTTTAAATTCTCCACGACTGCACTTAGGTTTGACCTTCAAAGGCTGTTGACCTCTCCACGCCCTTCCCACTGGTACTGAGACACTGTCCTGTGCTCCCGGCTCCCACACAGAAGATCCTGGAAGGACAGGCCTTCTTAGTAAAGGAAGAATTGTTTGGTAACCTTTCTGTCAATAAAATGTGGGTATTAACCCCTGTCACAGTCGTCGAGTTTCGTGATATTCCAAATGTGCCAAGATTATCTGGGGCAAGTTGGTAATTGTAGAATATGAAGTGGTAGGATCAATGCTGAGTGATTTTAAATGATCTATTTCAAGAGCAACGTCAAATTTCATACCGCTCTTCCCAAGTGAGGGGCCGAGGGTTAGTATGTACTTGGACTAAAACTCAAGCAAATGGTGACTAGACACCTGCTCAGAGGTTTTGATGTTTTATTGAATTTTAGAGCATTGTCACGTTATTGCATTTTAAAGCAAAAAAAGCAGAAATCGTTTCATTTCTGAAACTACTGCAGAGCACTCAGCAATAGGACATTTGTCCCTCGAGCTTTGATTTTCTAGATGTATTCAATACCTATAAATATCTATGTGATTTGTTCCCCTCAGTCATTTGGGAAACCACAAAAAAGAGAGTCATGCCCAAAAGTTCTTATGCATATCGCTCTAATTTGAATAAATTATACACAAGGACAATTTATGTGCGTAAAGCAAAATGTGTATAGGGCTTCGACAGCGCAGTGATCTCTACTGATCCAACTGCTCTAAATGTGTGTGATTTTCCAAGGTTGCGTCAATATACCTAAGGAAGGGCCAAAGACAAAGTAAAACGTTGGGACCCGAGCACCTACTATGATCAACTGCCCAAACCCGTGGTGTCACTTTGGTAGACAGCCACCTACAGAGCAAGCAAAACCAAATGCCTTGGGTGCCCACCAAGTAACACGTGAATCCTCACAGTTACCACATTTAATCCTCATAAAGAAACAATTTGCTGTTGTTGCATTCCTCCTGTGGCTGCGGAAACCAGGCTTTGAAAGGTTCAGCTGCTCGGCCAAGCCCGCACAGCTGTTAAGTGGTGGCTTTGGAACTCAAGATACCAGACCGCCTGACCCGAGATGCGGTGTTTGTTCTACTTGGCCAGAAAAACTTTCAGATCGAGAGTTGGCAAACTTCTTCTGCCCAGGACCAGACAGTAACTATACGGAAACCATAGAGTTTCTGTCTTTCACAAGGACTCAACTCCACTCTTGTAGTGAGAACACAGCCAGAGACAAGATGTAAATAAATGAGTTTGGCTGTGTTTCGATAAAACTTTATAAAAACAGGTGGTGGGCGGGGTTTGGCCCAGAGGTTGTGGATGGCTGATTAAAACAGACAGAAGGAATTGGGCTCTACAGGTTCTACTTTTCTATCCTTCCAGAGGCATTTTTCCTTGCTGCTCCACTTACCCTACTGAATTATACGCACTAATTACGATTTCACTGTAAATTCACCTTCCTGCTCCCATTTGCTCCACAGCACCAACTTTCCTCTTTCCCTAGCACAAATTCTAGCTTTGTTGATAAACACTGTCGAGCAGTGATCAACACCTTTTTTATTTTTAAAGATTTTATTTACTTATTAGAGAGATAGAGAGAGACCACAAGTAGGCAGAGCAGCAGGCAGAGGCAGAGGGAGAAGCAGGCTCTCTGCTGAGCAGGGAGCCTGATGTAGGGCTCGATCCCAGGACTCTGGGATCATGACCTGAGCCGAAGGCAGCCGCTTAAGCAACTGAGCCACCCAGGTGCCCCAACACCTTTTTTTTAAATAAGGACCAACTCAGGAAAAAAAATAAGGTTTTTCTCCTCTGAGTAAAAATAGCTTTATTGGACCCCAAAATGGAAAAACAATGTAAATATTCTGTGCTCTACTGAATATTTTTAAATGCTAATGAAACATTGGTCCTGCCTTTTAGTTACAAAGATGCTAATACACAGGCAACAGAGTCATCTTTCCATCTTCTACTCCTTAACTCTATATAGTGCTTTAGGATTTAAAACACGTCTTCTAATACATCATTTCATTTCTCTTTGAGGGAGGATCATCGTGGAAAAACTGACACAGAGGTTAGGTGACTCATCTCGAGTCGATGCCCAATTAGGCACAAAACTCTACCAAATCCCACTTCCTTGCCTGCCTCCTGTCTCCTCCTGCTTGAAGCCTGGCCTCCATCTAAACCCACACGCTTAGATTAGCAGTTCTGAACAGATTCGTCTCCTGGTGGGGGCCCAGGTAGCTTTGTCCCCTTCGGGCTTCTGCTTTGTCGAACCGAAAGCTGCATGACGTGAGACCAGACACTTTTCTGGAAAACCAAACAGGGCATGAAGCTCTCCGATCTCACTGCTTTATGGGATCATTCTCTCCAGACACTCATCTACACTCTTACAAATAACCATTTTTACAATTCTTAGACGGTTCAGTCAATGTCAGGTTCGTTCTTATTATTTTACTATCTTATTATCTTATCTATTATTATTATATGTGTACTACTTGTTCTAAAAGTTAGTTTTATTCCCCCCCAATAAACATAAATTTTCTCCGGTCTCTACTTCCCTCTCCCCCCTCTGAGATGACTTTCTTCAATCCATTCCTTTTTCACCTGTCAGTGTTCTCTCGGCAGAGAGTTAGTCCCCTGAATCTGTTGGCCTTTCTCCAACTAATTTTATTTTTTTAAAGATTTTATTTATTTATTTGAGAGAGAGAGGATGAGAAGGGGGAGGGCCAGAGGGAGGGGGACAAGAAGATTCCCTGCAGAGTCCAGAGCCCAACGCGGGGCTCGATCCCATGACCCTGCGATGAGGACCTGAGCCAAAACCAAGAGTCTGATGTTTAACTGGACTGAGCCCCCCAGGTATCCGTCTTCATAATTCATTTTAAAGAGTGTAGATAATGTCTAAGGCGGGCTCCTTACTTGAGCCGTTCCATTGCTGGGTCAAAGCCATTTCTTGCAGATCTGATATTATTTCAGAACGTTTGCCGGGCCAATCCGCAAAGCAGCCCCAATGTCTTCGCCAAGCACACGCATTAGTTTAGGACCTGCCCAGTTGCAGGTAAGGGTTTTTAGCTACAAGGAGCAAGGGGGAGCAGAGAGCCCCCCCCAACACGCAGCCTTGCCCCCCCCCAACTCACCTCTGCAATCAGGTCATGGAGCTCTCCTTCACTCGGGCAGCAGCCTAGTGACCTGATGATTGTTCCGATCTCTCTGCAAGGAAAAATGGTCAGAAGTTTCAGAATACAAACTTGGAAAAGCATGCCCGGTGTCCCTCGAAACTTCAGGGCGGAGGTCGCCCAGCAAACAGTGCACTCGATACGCAAGCCTTGTGAGGACAGGAGATACTTTCCAGGAAAAGGAAAAGGCAGCCAAGCAAACCAAAGGGAGAAGAAATAAGTGCTTGTATTGATTAGCAAATGCAAGCCCTGCCTGAGCCAAAACCCAGGAAGTTCTAGAAAACAGAAAGGGGGGTGGGGTAGGAAAAAGAAATGCCAGCCACTTACTAGGCGAGTTTTAAGTTAGTTAACTCTTTTGCACCTCAGTTTCTGCATCTGTAAAATGGGGACAGAGGTCTGTGCTGAAGTGCACATTCGTGGCAGAGTACTTAGAAGCGTGGCCTCTAGTGTCCGATTGCTAGAGTCAGATCCCAGCTCAAGGCCAGGCAGGCTAATCTCTGGCTACGGAGGCGGACCTGGTGGGGAAAACACAGCATCCTCCTTCAAATACTTAGAAGGGGGCTGGGCATAGCCTCAGAGTAAAATAATACGAACTACCATAATACAAAACATAGCTCTTGAGTAGCTCCCCATAAATATTAGTTACTCCCCTGACCCCTGTAATAATGTAATTTAATTCAGCAAATAGCCTAAGAAGAGTATGAATTACATTCGGTATTCTCTAGATGCTAAGACCGGGTTTGCAATAAATTATCAAATATTTCCACTTAAAATTACTAAAATTAAAGTTGCAATACCGGGATGTGTACTTAATTTCACAAATATTCACTGAATTCATTTCTTTACCATTCTGGATAGTATCGGTGGTGTATATTCACTCACTATTTTACTGAGAAAACCTTTTAAAGAAGAACGTCCGGGTTCTTCACTTACAGAGGCTGAAGGATGCATATCAATAGGAAAACCGAAAGTCAGTAACTGCGGAGAATGGGATTAATTTTCATTTATTGGCCTCCCTTCATCATAAATGAGGGCCCGGTGAACATGTCATGGCTTCCTGTTCCCTGCCTGCCGGACCGCCGCAGTCCTGACACCCGTGCACTGCTTTCCACGCCCCCGTCCCTCATGAAGGCAGGACGTGAACGTGCAGGTGGACGAGACGCTGAAGCATCCTATAAGACGCCACTTCCAAGAAGTCCCCAAAGATGTCCCATGAATCTGGCAAACAGCACTGTAGTAAATAGATCATTGAACATCAGACTCCTACTGTGTACGTTAGAACCAAGGGTTAATGAGGCACAGACGAAAGCATGACTTGGTCAGTATTCACAGATCTAGACCCTCTGTAACCTTCTAGGTCTATGTGCATCAGAGAAGCAGAGGGAAAGGCCGTCACCCTGCATGACGGGGACCGGAAGCTCTTGCAGGCACGTGTGTGGGACAGTGGTCCCCACCTCCATCTGACCAGCAACCACCGGGCATGTGATCAGTCCAAGTGGAAACAGGCTGTAAGTGTAAAATACACACAGATTTCAAAAAACCGAATACAAAAAAAATGTCAAATATCTCACTGATCATTTTTCAACTGACACGTTGAAATGACTCTATTTTAGACAATGGGCTTGTATAAAACATAGTGTTACAATTAATTTTTCCTGTTTCTCTTTTATCTTTTTTTTTTTAATATGGTCACTAGAACATTTTAACAGTACTAGAACATTACTAGTACCCCCCTTACTGGAAATGGCGAGGAACCGCTGGCATCACGAGTCAGCGTGTGAGAAGAGAGGTGTAGCGCGAGAAGAATTGCTCTGCGCTGGGTCAGCAAGGTCATCGATGCCCCCGGTGCCTGTCTGAGAAACTGCAAACCAGAGTGAACTGAGCCCAGGACAGGGGAAGGGCTACAGCGCTAGCTGGGGGTAGGGCCCGACCTCCCCTGAGACAGGACACCTGCCACACTGTGATTTGGAAGAAGGTCTGGCCAGGGACAGCTCTGGGAACAAAGCCACAGCAGCACAAGGGCTCCCCTGAGAAGAATGTGCTGGCGGGAAGAGACCAGCCAAGGGTCCAATGAAGAAGATTCCAGAGGCCAGCCCTGAACCAAGGGTCCAAGGAAGAGGGCCGGCCTTAGACACAGAGGAGAGGTGACAGAGCGCTAGGCGAGAACTCCACGGATCCGCCGAGGGCCGTGTCCAGGGAGTGAGGAAAGACATGGGGAAAAGTGGGCGGCATCTTGTGTCACGTGCTGCTGAGACTTCCAGCGAGTTCTGAGAAGTGCCCTTTGGGTTTAGGAAAGGAATCAGTGGTGATTTTTTTTGATGAGGGAAGCGGCTGTCGAAGGCAGTGCAGAAACCAGATTGCCCTGGGTCTGGGGGGTGGATGCGTGACATGAGAGGGAGGAAGGGATGACTGGAGGGGACACGGGGTCAAGGAAGTTTCTGTAGGACCTGAGAGAGGGGAGCGCACGTGGCTGTGGGTGGGCCTGGCTCCCCGGGGGCGGGGGTGCTGGTGCTGGTGCTCAGTGTGCGGGTGCTGGTGCTCGGTGCTCAGTGTGTGGGTGCTGGTGCTCGGTGCTCAGTGTGTGGGTGCTGGTGCTGGTGCTCAGTGTGCGCACAGCCGCCCCCACCCCGACCCAGGTCCCACCAGCAGCAGCAGCAGGCTGCTCTGAGTCAGAGGGTGGCAGGTCCTTCCTTCTGCCTAGAAAGTTCTCTCTCTCCCCTTCAGTTCCCCTTTGAAGGACCACTCGCCCTCTTTGCCTTTTCTGAGTGAATCCAGCTAGAACCAAGCTGCTTCTTCCTCTACCCCTAAAACACGAAGGCCTGATTGACTTAAGAGGAAAAGGCAAAGCTTCTACGGCGGACGAGTCCACAGTGACCTAAAGAGCGACACAGAACTCAAGAACGCGCCTGCACCCCTACAACCCGGCCCGCGAGCTGCGTCTAGCGGTCATTTCCTCTACACCCGGCTGCTCTGGCTGCTCCGTATTCTCCGTCAACCCTTCAAAATGGCCATTTGCCCCATCCTAGATTCGGGGCTCCTTAACTTTCCACTCTGCTCACTCGATCCATCTGCCATCTCTTGCCTCGAGCTCTAAACCACATGCGCACATCATCTCAGCGGAAGAGCCCTCAGACCCACCGCTATGTCCCCGAACAGACGCCGCTGGTTTGGGCACCACCGCCGAACGCCCCCCACCCACCTGCCGGGGTAGCGCGGGCAGCAGAGCTCCACGCCACAGCCTGGGCGGAGGAATCTTGCACCGTTGCGCACAGTTGCAGAGGCTGCCGAGTCCAAGGCCAAGACCTCGTCAGGGTCCGTGTCTGCTGAGAACCCCGGCTTGCGACGGCCCCGTTCTCTGTGTCCTCACATGGCAGACGGTGAGCCCACTCTGGGTCTCTGTCTTCTTTTTTGAAGGGCCCTAATCCATCGTGGGGTGCCACTCTCAAGATCACACCTAAACCTCATCACTTCCCAGAGGCCCACCTCCAAACAGCATGGGGTTCGGGCTTCCTCTATGAATCGGGGAGGGAGGCACACCCTTGGTGGGGGCACTGCCGTGACAGACCCTGCCCGTGTACGTTCTAGAAGTCCGGACATCCCTCCCTTCTTGTCCCTCTCAGCCTCTAAGACACAAAAAACTCCCTTCCTTAAGAAAGCTGACCCCTCTTGGTGTCTTGGAGCTGCAGTCTTGGCTCTTTCTTCCCACGGGTTATAGACACCACTGAGCGCTCACCTTGCTAAGTGTACTTGTAAGCCCCTCAGTCTTGGTTCTTGTTCTGGACACACGTGCCGCCGGCTCAGCATCTTCATCCTGTCCTTTACCAGTTGCTTCCTCTTTTGCCCTAAAATGTTCAGCTATCTTCCTTCCTCAGGTTGGAGACATTCCTAATAGGTGCCTCACCACACTCCAAGCAGGCTCCCCGCTTCGGTCACGCCCCAGCCCTTGCTCTGACTTCCTCCTCTTGCAGCAGTCAGCCCACTGCCCACCCGTCCACCCCAGGCCCAGCTCCAGGCCCAGCCGCCGCAGACCGGCCATGCCCAGCTCTCTGCCAGTCAGTCAGTCTGTCCTGCCTCTGGGAGCCTCTCCATCCTCTCTGCCTGCCATGGCCCCCCAACCAGGACCCCCGGTTGCAACATGACCTCACTGTTAAAACTGTTCCCAGAGGGGAGCCTGGGTGGCTCAGTCAGTTAAGAGGATGCCCTCGGCTCAGGTCACGATCCCAGAGTCCTAGGATCGAGTCCCGCATTGGACTCCTTGCTCAGTGGGGAGCCTGCAGCTCCCCCTGCTTTTGCAGTCGTGCCCGCGGGGTGCCGGTGGGGGGGGTGGATTGGGGACGCGGGCTTGAGGAGCAGGCAGGGCTTGAGGAGCAGGCACAGAGAGCACAGCCGGGGAAGGTGGCAGCTCTGGAGGGGCACCCCCCACCCCCGCTCCTGGCCAGCACTCTCTGTGCTCAAACTCTGTCCCCACGGACCTCTTTACTCCTTGCAGCAGCCCCTTGTTGGGGGGCGGGCACCGCGTTCTCCCTTCCCACACACAAGGAGACAACCCGGGACATTCAGCAACTTGCCCGGGGCCACACAGCATTCCAGCAGCGGCTCCCCCAGGAGCAGGAGGCTCGGGCCGCGGGTCGGACCCAGACGCAGGACAGCAAGACAGAGAGACAGCAGACTAACTGACCTGGCTGGGAACCCACAGCTCCTCCGGGAGTCGCAGGAATCGCCCCGCAGCTCACTCCCACCGCACGCCCACCGGCAGGCTGCAGGGGGGCGCGGCCGCACGTAGCTGTGCAAGGGCTTGGCTCTGCCCTCGGCGCTTCAAATGTCCTTACCTGCTTACACCTGACGACCGCCCGCCCGGGGAGGAAGGCGCCTGCTTTGAGTCTACCGAGGAGGAAAACAGGAGCACCGGGTTAGGCAACTTCCCCAGGATCCTACGAAGTCGTGGCCGTGGGACCCCACCCTCACCCCTGTGCAGCTCCGCCTCCAAGAAACCTGGCCGAGGATTTCCGGAGACTTCCAGGTGAACTTGAGTGTAACAAGGTGCTGCCCAAGAACACCAGAAGCTCCACCCCGTGGGAGCCGTGAGGACAGATCCAGGGCTCAAAACTGATGACCCGAGGGACAGACTTGGCCGGCAGATCGGGTTATGTTCTCTAGGTGGGCCACCAGTACGCGTCCTCAGAAGTGTCACAGGCCTGGTCCCTGTGGAAATCTGGGTTTATCACTCCTGGAAAACAGTCATTTACTGTAGGCATTTATCTAAAAGAGGCAGGGGAAGGAGCCAAATGACCTCTTTAAGTTCTCCCCAGCTGCTCCGATTCCATTATATTCAAACACGCACACACACACACACCTGTGGCTTATGTCAGTGAAGGCTCTAGTTCTTAGAAGGCATACACTGGAGTATTGGGGGGGGAGTCATAATGTCCACACCTTACTTTCAAATAGCCCAGCAAAACTGAAATAATAATAAAATGTGTGTGTGTATTAGAAAGAGAGAACACAAGCAAAAGCAAATGCGGCAAAATGTTCATAATTGGTGCATTTCTTGTCTGTAAGTGTAAAATTTTTTAAATAAAAAGTTTTCATTTAAAACAAAACAAAACATACAAGAGTGGGCACCTGGCTGGCTTAGTTGGAAGAGGGCTTGACTTGTGATCTTGGGGTAATGAATTCGAGTCCCACCCTAGGTGTAGAGATTACTAAAAAATAAATGTACTTTAAAAACAAACAAGGGGTGCCTGGGTGGCTCAGGGGGTTAAAGCCTCTGCCTTCGGCTCAGGTCATGATCCCAGGGTCCTGGGATCGAGCCCGCATCAGGCTCCCTGCTCAGCGGGGAGCCTGCTTCCTCCTGTCTCCCTCTCTGCCTGCCTCTCTACCTACTTGTGATCTCTGTCAAATAAATAAATAAATCTTTAAAAAAAAAAACAAACAAGATAAGCACATTGAGAATGAAAACCAAGGTGATAAGAAGTAATAACAGAAATCCTGCCTCATATAAACTATTTAAAACCATTAGGCATATACTGCCTATCATTTTGGCTTCAGAACAGGTAAAAGTATCTGGAGAAGTTGGAGCCCGGTTCGTCCCTGACCCCACAGTGGGGAGGGCAGCACGGTGACCCACTCCGGGCAGGGGCAGGACAAGAGGAGGCAGGGGAGGGAAATTAGAGAAGCAAAGACGCCTCTGAGCTCCTCTTGTTCTTACACATTTCAAAATACAAGACCAGAGGTACGGTCAGCCCACGATCCCAAGAGCTGCTCTGGCTAGGATTCTGGTGCCAGGAAACCAGGACTGCAGGTGGAGGGGTCACGTGGGCCTCCAGCACCCCAGATGGTGCCAGGATGGGGCTGAGGTCCTGGCCAGAAAGGAAGAAACCACACAGCTAACCCGTCAGCCTCAGGAGTAGTGAGGGTTCTAAACTGAGCTAAGAAAAACAGAGAGGGGGAGAGGGCAAGGAAGACCAAAAGCCAGAAAACCGGTGAGGGGTAGAGTTCCTGAGAAAGGGGCGGGGGTCTCGGAAGGAGAAAAAGGAAAGGGAAGCAGGAGGGAAACTGTAGATTTCAGAGACAAGGAATAGAAATCCCAAGACTTCACGATGAAAACTAAAGAAGTTCAATAATAAGAAATAACAAAGAGAGTAGACCACTGGGACATTAAAACAAAATTATGAAATAAAGCAACATAATTACCCACATTAGGACTGATTGAGCTATTTCACGTCTACTAAATGGGATTTTGAATCAAGTGAAATGATTGAAAATTATTTTAAAGTAACTTTTAAGGGTGCCTGGGTGTCTCGGCCAATTAAGCAACTGACTCTGGATTTCGGCTCAGGGGATGATCTCAGGGTCCTGGGATCCAGCCATGAATCTGGCTCTCTGCTCAGTGGGGAGCCTGCTTCCCCCACCACCTCTGCCTGCCTCTCTGCCTACTTGTGATTCTTCTATCAAGTAAATAAACAAAATCTTAAAAATAAATAAATAAAATAAAATCTAAAAAAAATAGTAAACTAACTTTTACGACGATTGTAACATTTTAAAATCATTAAAGTATTTACAATTATTTAAGTTGCCTTTTAAAGCAACCACTTAGGAACTTCCTGAAATCAATGTAGTGAAATAAAACTAAAAGAGTTTTTGGATTTTAATACTTCCTTCCAAAGCGTTTTTGGAAGAAAGTTCAGGGAAAAGCCAGAAAGAAACTCATTTGCGTACAGTGGTGGGTGAGCTCGTACGACCGGCTCCCCAGAAGGGAGAAGCCCTGACGAGCAGCATTTGCGTTTCCACCGAGTCTACACCGTCCCCAACCCGGGGGCCAACTTGAAGCTGCGCAAGCACAGCCGCTGGGGGAGGGTTTGGGAAGAGAGACCCCCAGGGGTCCCCGGCACGCACCTGCCTGGCCCCGGCACACGCGTACTCACTGCCTGGCAAGCATAAAGTCAAATACATTGACCTGCAGTTAGAAGTGGTCACCTTTGAGTATTTAGTACCTTTTCATTGTTCATAAACACATTCGTGTTGCATTTTATACAAAACAGACTGAAAACGTGTCGGCCACTGCGTGAGTCTTGCACGTCGTCCTCGTGCAGGGAGGGGTCAAGCTAATCTGGGCGCGGGTCTGGTGTCACTGTGAGTGCTGCCCCAGCGAGCGCCTTGGGTTTTTAATACGATTGCCTCCTAAGTTCGTGCAATTTACGTTTTACAGAAATCAGTCACCCGGCTTGCAGAATTCCTGAAAACGTAACCATCGGCTCTGGTGAGCTGTGGTTTGGCTGCAGAGCGGATTCCCCTGCGCTGAGACAGCTCCTGGCCCCCAGGTCCCTGGACAGGCTCCCCTCCGGACAGCCCACTCGCGTTCACAGAATGGAAATGAAATACATTCCTTGTAAAAACAGCAACAACAACAACACACACACACACACACACACACTTCTCCTCGGGAAAATTTTTCTTCTTCTAAGTCAAGTTCATGGGATTTTCCTTTTTTTAATTGCTGACGCCTCAATTACACCATTTCACATAAAGTCTGTAGCATCTGCAGAGCCGTCCCCTTTGCCTGAGCGAGTGTTTGCGAACCAACGCCAGAAGTCTTTATGGTTTGATACTAACAATCGGCTTCGCGCTCGCACTATCGATAACGTGATAAACACGGGGACAAAATCGGTTCAGAACACAAGAGTCACAATAAAGTCGCCCAGTAGAGGCATCTTCCTTGAATCCGCGGGTGCAGTATCACGGTTCTGACACGAGGTGGCGCCCGTGCCACGGAGCTAGGCGGAGAGTCCTCCGTTTAAGGGCAGTCTAAGGTCAAAACCGTGCCCCGTGACAAGGGACGCAATTCTGAGAGAGAGAAGAGAAGAGAAGGCCAAGTTCATTACCTCCTCTACGGGACAGCTGATATTCAGCTAAGTATGAGAGAATGTTGAAAGCAATTCAAAAATGTCTAAGAAGGAACAAAAGCAGGATTTGAAAATGTTTTTCATTTACTTCATAAATATTTGCCAAACCCTACCACAGGCCAGGTACCATTTGCCGGGCAGCAGACAACAAAAGGAGGACCTTGACCTGGCAGAGGGCATTGTCGGAGACTGACCTTCTTTTGCAAAGCCATGAAGAAACCAAAATAATGGCTAAACCTCCTTATTCAGACAAAGACTCTACTCAAAAAAAAAGGGGGGGGTGCTTATTTTTCTGAAGGTCTCTCTAACCAAGTGCGGATCATTTTTCCACTGCTGAAAGATGCTTTCCAAAAAGCTCTGGGTTCTAACCTGTTATTATTATTATTATTCTATTATTATTATTATTCTAACTTATTATTATTATTATTTCTCCTGCCTCCTATGTGCTAGAGTGTGCAGCCCCCAAGTGAAGAATTCAGATTTCGGTGTATCTCAGGGAAAAGTCTCTATAAGATACCAGACATTACACACATAATAAATAAGTAATTCAGGGGCATCTTTACTTTTGTCCTAGGCAACCAAGTGCGGGAGAAAGCGTGCACATACACAGGTCTATGTGCGAGCCTCAGGCAGTGGGAAATACCATGAAGAAATGACGGCCACCATCATCGTTACTATAACCGCGTGAGTCCACTGGGGCAGCCACAACAATGGCCACAGCCTTCGGGGGCTGACGCACAGAGACTTATTTGCTCACAGCTCTGGAGGCCGAAGTCCAGGATGGAGATGGCGGCAGGGCAGCTTTCTTCTGAGGCCTCTCCACTGGGCTCGCAGACGGCCGCCTTCTCCCCGTGTCCACCACCACCTTTCGTGGCCACCACTTCTCACCCAGACGGAAGTCACCCTTATGTAGTCACGGCTTCGGCTCCCACCAGCCACCTGCATTCCCTCTCTTAGCAGCCAGAACAATCTTTTAAAAAATGGAAATTATAGTATGGCACTCCCCTGCCTAGAACATTCCGGTGGCTCCCCACTGCACTGATGTCTGGGAGGCTCTGCCTGAGCCGGACCTGCCGGCCGCCCTGACTTGGGCTTGCAGCCGGGCCCCCAGCCGCCCACCTGGCACCCCACCCTCCTGAGCTGATCTCGCAACACTAACCCCTGGCCCCTTCAGAGGACCTCTACGTTTGCTCCCCAGTTCTTCACGGGCTGGCTCCTTCGAATCTTAAAGATCTTAACTCAAAAATGGCCTCCGGAGAAGCTTGCCCTGACCAGAGGTCTACACTGTTTCATCCCACATCACCACGCCCTCATTCGCTAACATGTCATCTTCTGCCTTCCTCACAGTAATGTGCGACACTGCCCTGTTTTATTTCCTTGAGAGCACTTGTTACTATCTGAAATCTGTCTGCTGGGATATTGTCTGTTTCTTCCCTCAAATGTAAGCCCCAGGGGGCTCCGTCAGTGAAGCGGCCAACTCTTGATTTTGGTTCAGGTCATGAGCTCAGGGTTGTGGGGTCGAGCCCCAGGCCAGGCTCCATGCTCAGCGGGGAGTCTGCTTAAGATTCTCTCTCCCTCTCCCTTCCCCCTCCCCGTTCTCTTTCTTAAAAAATAAAATAAAATAAAATGTAAGCTCCATGTGGACAGAGACCCTTCACTGCTACATTCTGACACTTAAAACAGACTCACACTTGATAGGGACTCACTATACATCTGTTGAATAATACGTGACTTTGTAGAACACTTTAGAGATTGAGAAATGCCTTTCAATTAAAAAGAACTTTCATTTAATTCTCACATCAATCCGTGTTATAGTCCCCATTTTAAATATAAGGAAACTAGAACTTGGAGAAGGCATTTGACTCACCCTCCAGCAGCATAACTAGCCTAAGGAGCAAAGCTGGAAGTTGGTTCTACTGTCCGACTCCTCAGAGTCTGTCGCTTAGGACTCTTGGCAGTAACATCTTCTTAGGACAAATCATGGTGGTTAATGGGATTTGAGGTGAAAAGTAGTGGCAGAGAAAAAGACCCAGATGTGGAACAGAACAAACATGGCTTTTGAATACTTCTCGTGGACCTTTTGATTATAATAAGGGCTTAATAAATGTTTACAAGATTCATTAACAAAAACATTTTTCCATTGTTGTGAAAGGGCTAAGTCATTCCAAGTTCTACACTGCCAGATGGCTGCTCACTGTCCAAACAAAACCAACAAAAAGCTCACTGTCCTGGAGTCTTCTTTTTAAAAAATAACACCGAAACACCATTTGGCAAACACGACAGTAATCCTTGTTACGAATAAGATCAATCAATGAATGCTAAAACCAGTGGGCAAAGTTTAAGGAGAAGGAAATTCTGCATAGTCTTGTAGTATCTGCCCCAAGATGTTTACTAGTTACAAAGGGAAAAATAAAAACCTTATAGTGGGGAACCCACTATACTTTCCCCCACGGTGGGAAAATTAAGCAAGTGAACAAGGTTGACATCACCAGTCATGAAACCTAACCACATCAAGTGCCCCTGACCTGCTCCTCTGAGAAGAATACAAAATCATTCCTCTGGCATTCCTGCCCAGAATGCATTACTTCGATCTGTGCATGGGAACACCTGGATAAGCCCAAACTGAAGGGCGTTCTACAAAATCACTGAGGACTTTTGATTCACATGTATCCAGGCGACAAAAGGGAAACACGGGGGAACTGTCACAGGTTGGAGGACTGACCCCGACAATTAAATGCAACCAGGATTCTGTGTTGGCAGAGAACAGAAAGAGTAAGAAAGCCGGTGAGAGTCCCAGATCTTTGCTTCCGTAATTGTGCGACATCTAGTTAGGGCATGACCAGCAGGAGAAGGTGGGCAAAAGGATACGCAGGAATGCCCGGCACTATTTTTGGTGTTTCTGGAACTCTAAAATTAATTTCAAAATAAAATGTTTTTAGAAACACTGAGATTGTTTTAAAATAACATTTATTTAAAATTTTTCAAATAAAAAGCTATTTTAAAATAACAATTAATGCCTTTTTTCCCTCTGTGGTCAAAGAATGGAGAGTTCTGGTTAATCAGATATTTTTAAAGACTTACCACTTTTACACCTCAGCGATATTAGCCGTTGTGCAACGTAACGTTTTCTCAGATTGCCACTCATCTCTTCATTTTTCTGTGAAGGTACTTTTACTTGAAATTTTTGTGATGTGGCTGAGTGGGTCAGTCTTTTAACTTCAGGATTTCGTTGGGAGTCATTTTCCCCATTCTAAGTTCATAAAGAAATTCACCTATATATGTATTTTAAAAGATTTTTTTATTTGAGAGAGCACATGGGGGAGGGGCAGAGGGAAAGAGATTCTCAGACTCTGTGGTGAGCACTGAGCCCACAACCCAACGTGAGGCTCGATCTCACGGCGCGGAGACCACAACCTGAGCCAAAATCAAGAGTCTGACACTTAACTGATTTCTTCCCCACTCCGTAAGTGAACTCTCCCTATGCACTTGGGATATTTCTGGATTTTCTGTTCTATTTCATTGTCTTCTATGCCACACACTCTTCATTGTAAAGGATCTGTAATGTCTTACTATCAAATAAAGCTAAACCAACCTCCTTTCTCTTTTTTATCAGCAGTTTCCTGGCTATTCTTGCTTACTTATTTTTATATGAACATGAAATTCACTTGTGTAGCTCCAGGAACGATCTACTGGTATTTTAACTGTGACTGTGTTGAATTTGTAAGTTGATTTAGGATTACTTGACATCTTTAGGAGTTCAAGTCTTCCTTTCCCACAAACATGGTATGTCTCTCCATTTGTTCAACTCTATTTTTGTATCTTTCAGGTTTTCCTAAGCTAGCATTTGTAAATTTTTTGTTATATTTATGTCTGTAAATTTTAGCTTATAAATGGGTCTTTTCTTCTGTTTTGTATCACCTGACTGGCCGTTATATAGTTGAAGGCTCTTGATTTCTGTGTATTAGTCTTATTTCCTACTACTTTATTATTAAAATTACTTGAGGTAATTTTTCCATTGGGTGTCTTGGGTTTTCTAGAGATTTCAGGTCTGCAAATAGGGATAGTTGTCATTCTCTCTTCTATCTTTTCTACCTTCTACTATGTCATGCCCAATATTTATGCCTCCATACGTATGGAGGCAAGTATGACTTGTCTAACTGTGTTAGCTAAAACCTCTAATACTAAATTTGGGGGGCCTGGTTGGCTCAGTTAAACGTCCCACTCTTGATCTCAGCTCAGGTCTTGCCCTCGGGGCTGTGAGTTCAAACCTCGAGTTGGGCCCCATGCTGAGCATGGAGTCTACTTAAAAAAATTCTAAATAATAATGGCAAGTACGGATATTCTCATTTTGTTCCTGATTTTAACAGAAATGTTGATTGTCCTTCCTCATTAAGAAATTGGATTTTAGGCGGAGATATTTCATGTGAAGATATACATATTTTCAGATCTACTTTATTGAGTGTGATGGTTGATTTTATATGTCATTTTGGTTGGGCTTCAGGGATGCCCTCGCAGCTGGTAAAATATTATTTCTGGGTGTGTGTGTGAGGCTGTCTCCAAACGCGATTAGCATTTGAATGGCAGGCTAAGAAGATAAGAAGACCGCCCTCACCCCAGCAGGTGGTCATCATCTAATCCAACGGAGGCCTGAGCAGGAAAAAAAGGGTGGAAGAAGGGCAGATTTACTGACTTTGCTTGAACTGAGATACCAATCTCCTGCCCTGGGACACCGGTGCTCCTGCTTCTCCGGCTTTTGGACTCGGATTTACACCATCAGCTCCCCTGATCCTCTGGCTTTCAGACTGAGACTGAATTACATCAATGGCTCTCCTGGTTCTCCAGCTTACACACAGTAGTCATGGGACTTCTTAGCTTCCATAATTGTGTGAGCCGATCCCTATAATAAATCGCCGTATCCCCTCACTCTATATATAAATATATAGATACAGATGCAGATACAGATGTAGGTATAGATGATACAGACAAATCCAATTGCTTCTGTTTCTCTGCAGAATCTGATGTATTGAGTCTTTAAAATTATGGACGTGTGTCGAATTCGGTCGAATGCCTCTTAAGTGTCTATAGAGATGATCCTATGATATTTCCTCTCAGATCTATGAATATAATTAAATATATTAATACTCCTGGAATAAATCCCATTTTGCTTTAATACGATCCTGCATTTTGTTGCCGGCATTTCACTTATAATCTATTCATATCTAATCTAATCTAGTCTAATCACTTTTAATCTATTCATAATAATGAATAATATCTAATAACTTATAATCTATTCATAAAGTAAGATTGTTCTGGAGGATTTTTAAAATTAAGTTATTGTTATCTGTATTATAGTTATCTCTGAAAAAGAATTTGGAAGTTTGCCTTCATTTCTTATTTTCGAGAAGAACTTGGTACAAAAGTTTTTTTCAGGTTTGATAGAATTCTCCTATGAAAGCATCTGGATGGAAGGCTTTCAGTGAGAGAGCTGTTTGAAAACTTCCCTATCGATTCTGTCGAAGTGAGTATGTTTAGATGTTCTATCTTCACGGGGATCCAGATTTTGTTCATTTGTTTTGCTTTGTTTTTTTGTCAATTAGCTTTTTTTAAGTGTATAACTCGGTGGTTTTTAGGAGACTCACATGGTAAGCAGCCACTACCACGACCTAATCCTAGAACAGGTCTGTCACCCCAGAAAGGATCCCGGACCTGTTAGTCCCTTCTCATTCGCCCTCCCCTCACCTCCTTGGGATCACTAACTACTGCCACCCCCCCCACCATGGATGCCGACTGTGGACACTTCCCAGAAGCGTCATACCACCGTGGCCTTCTGTGTTTGGTGTCTTCCACTTGGCATAATGTCTCCCGGGTTCACTCTCCTTGTTGCGTGGCGCGGGCCAGTTCTTTCATTCTCCTTTGCTGAAGAACATTCCAGTGTATAGATACACCACATTCTGTTTATTCATTCATCAGTGGATGGACACTTGAGTTTCTCCTTTTTGGCTATTAGGAATAATGTTGCTATGAACATTCATGTGCAAGTTTTTGTGTGAACATAATTTTTCATTTCTCTTGGGTACCTGCCTAGGAATGAAATTTCTGGGTCACAGAGTAATTCTGTTTTGTTTAACTTCTTGAGGAACTACAAAACTGCTTCTGAAATGGGCTGCATCATTTTACATTCCCACCAGCAGCATATGAGGGCTCTAATTTCTCCACATCCTCACGAACATTTTTTATTTTACATTAAAAAAAATTATAGCCACTCTAGGGGATCTGAAGTAGTGTTTCTTTATGGTTTTGATTTGTGTTCCCCTAACAACTGACGATGTTTGGCATATTTTCATGTGCATGTTGGCCTCGAAATATGTTCTTTGGAGAAATGTCTTTTCAAATCTTTTACCCACTTTTTAATTGGGCTATTTGTGTTTTTATTACTGACTTATTAAGAGCTCTCTGTAAATTCTGGATGCTGATATATGATTTGCAAATGTTGTCTCCCCTTCTGACTTTTTATTTTCTTTACAGTAAAAAATGACTTTTTAATTTTGATTTAGTCCAATCTATCTATTTTTCTCCCTTGATGACCTGTGTCATATTTAAGAAACCACTGCCTACTCTTTGGTTACAAAGACTTCCACCCGGTGTTCTTGTAGAGTTTTACAGTTTTAGGTCCTACATGTAATCTCTTATCTAACTTTGAGATAATTTTTGCATATGGTATATGGCAGGTGACCAACTTCATTTATTTGCTTGGATATACCCAGCTGTCCTGGCACCATTTGGTGAAAAGACTATTATAATTTCTCCATTGAATTTGACTTGCCAACTTTGTTGAAGAGCAGTTGACCGTAAATGTAAAGGTTTATTTCCAAACTCTCAACTCTGTTGCACTGAAGGACATGGGTAGCCTCATGCCATTATGCCAGTATCACAGAGTCTTGATTACCCTAGTTTTGCTTATTTATTTATTTTCAGGATTTTTTTTTTTAAGATTTTATTTATTTATTTGACAGCGAGAGATAGCAAGAGAAGGAACACAAGCAGGGGATGCTGGAGAGGGAGAAGCAGGCTTCCCATTCAGCAGTGAGCCCGATGCAGGGCTTGATCCCAGGACCCTGGGATTATGACCTGAGCCAAAGGCAGATGCTCAACCACTGAGGCCCCTAGGCACCCCAGCTATAGCTTTGTTTAAATACTGAAATTGGCAAGTGTAAGTTTGACTTTGTTCCTTTTTGAGAATGTTTGTGGCTATTCCAGGTCCCTTGCAATTCCGTACAAATTTTAGGATCAGCTTGCCAATTACTGAAAAAAAAATTTAGGGGCATCTGAGTGGCTCAGCGGGTTAAGCCTCTACCTTCGGCTTGGGTCATGATCTCAGGGTCCTGGGATGGAGCCCAGCATCGGGCTCTCTGCTCTGTGGGGAGCCTACTTCCCCCCTCTCTCTGCCTGCCTCTCTGCCTACTTGTGATCTCTGCCTAACAAATAAATAAATAAAATCTTTAAAAATTTAAAAGGCAGCTGGGATTTTGATAGGGATTATGCTGAATCTGTTGATTTGGGGAGTATTGCCAGCTTACTGGTAATAAGTGTTCCAATCCACATATATGAGTTTTGACAAACTCATATTCTACTAGAAAGCTGCCCTTTACAGCTAGATTTTCATATTTGCTTGCACAGACTTGTACAAACTACTCTCATGATGTTTAAATTTTCTCTGTTTTGACTGTTATTTCACCCCAGTCATTGGTGACTTTTTGTGCTTTTCTCAAAGAAACAAGAAATGCCAGTGACTTGACTTTTTTTTTTTTTTTAACTTTTCACAAGGAACCAGGCTTTCATTTTATTTATTAGTTCCTACTGTTTCCTGGGGCCATTATGCTTTTATCTTCACCAATCCCTCTCTTCTGGTTTCTCTCAGCTCACTCTTCTTCCCTAGTTTTTTGAACTGAATATTCTGTTCATCCTCTTATGCTTTCATTTTGCTTGATAAAGGCATTCATGAATTTTGATTTGGTTGTATCTCATGGATTCTAACGCCATTTCCATTTCCATATCTCATTTCCATTACGGTTACTTTCCAGAAGTTTTCAATTTCATTGTCCTAAAATTTCCCCTTTGACCTAGAGTTGTTCTAGATTCTTAAATTGTTTTTTCCAGATTGAGCTCCAGATGTGGATGTGGATAAGATTTCCCAGGACAGGGCATAAAGTGAAAAGAGGGATGGGGAGGAGCCTCTGGGGACATTAATATGTCATCTAGAGGCCCAGCTGTCCCCAAAAGGAGCCGAGAAGGAAGAACTGGAGATGTTGGATGAAAACAGCAGGTGAACTCAGGGAAGACCAGGGAAGAGACAACTGGTGACCTCAGGAGACCGCAGTTTGAATGGGAATGGGGTTGGAGGTCGAAGTCAAATTACCAATTGCACATGAAGAATGAATAGAGGCAAGGTTCTCAATCCAAACAAACTCTCCTTCGTACCAAGATTCTCAGCTATGAAGAGAAAGACAATGACATTAGCCGGGGGTTTTACTGGGTCAGAGCTTTTTTTTTGTTGTTTTACGTGAAAGATATGTATGTAGCGGGATATTTTGCCATGACAATGAAAATCTTTTCATCCAATTCATGGTACCTTTTTCTCCCCCAGCCAAGGTGGCCGTGCATTCCACATTCACTGCCTCAGGGAGAGGAGGACTCAGCACAATACAGAGATCAGGGTGAATGCCAAGGGAAGCTGACTCACTTGTGAATGCACGGCTAGGCACTCAGACCATCCAGGCCTGCCCCTGTGCAGACTTCCTGTTTCCGGTTTGCATTGGGCCGTGGATTCAGGAGAGCCGCTGGGTCTCTTAGGATGGAGAGCTCTCAGGGCTCAGAGAGCTGCAGTCCTCGGCTCTCCCATGTGCGGTCTTGGGCCCTCTGGGTGATGGGGCAGCTCTGTAAGGCCACCACACGCATACACACACACACACACACACACACACACACACACACACACACACACAGAGTTAGCCATTTCCCCCCCCCAACCTCTAATTAAGATTCCTTTGAGCAGAGCATGGGAATCCCTCTTGCCCCACACCCTTGTCCGTAGCTGCTACTGAAAGATTTCATGTCACTGGAGCTTGCTGAAGTCCCTGTTCAAGTCTTTGCTCATTCTCTTGGTGGGGGGCTTTTTTTTAGACAGTCCCTGGTGATTCCAGTGTGCCCTCAGAACTGGAAACCATGGATCTGGTCTACATGTCAACCTACCTACCCTCCCAGAGTTACATTTTCTTTCTAAAAACCCAAATCCGTTAGTTACCTCTCTGAGTTGAGGATTTCTGCTGTCTGCATAGGTAACGGTATCCAGGCTTCGCAAGGCACAAACAGGACCGCTCCCTGCACAGCCCAACTCACCTTTACACACTCATTTCCAATAACAACACAAATGAGTAACATAGTCTCTGCTAATATCATTGGCACTGAATACAGAAAAAGACCATGTTGTGCACAACAATGAACCCAAACATTCAAAACATTTTGTCTTCAATATGCTTGTAACTCAGGAGATGCAAGAGAAAGAAGCTCTTAGTGAAAAACAAAAATACTTCCAGAGTTGGGTGAGCAAAGGAAAGATGGCCAAAATGAGTTCCCAGTGAAAAGGCTGGAAACCATTACAAAATGCACCGGTAGTTTTCAGGGAAGAAACAGCAACAACAACAACAACAATCAGACATTTGAGTGTCACATTTCAGTAATTCAGAAAATGAAACAGAAGGCGACTCCAGGTTAGGAGCTGGTGTACCTACCAGGCCTTTAAATTAACCAGAAGCCGACCTGAATTACAGCATGTGCAGCCTGGCTTCTGGCCTGCTTTCATCTTGGCATTACGCAGTGACACTTCCAAACACTGGTTTCGGAGTCCCTCAAAGACTCAACTAATGAATTCCCATGCTCCTTGGGACCCTGCTCCCGTAATCGAATCTCCCTTTCACAACCACTCAAGAAGCATCCAGAACAGTCCCGTCTTTCTCACCTCCCCCAAGGAAAGACCAGATTTAGACATCTGGCCATATCTATAGATGAAATGGATGAGGTTTCCGCCGCTCCCTCTGGGTACAACTTGTAGGACGCTGGATTCCATGGCCACAATGAACTGTGGTCGGGACGGAGTCCCTTGCACTGGGTATGACACAGAAGCACTGGTTACTGACCCTCACTGCCCTCCTCACTGCCCCCCAACGAGAGCTGGGGCAATTTCAAACAATTCCCAGGCTTTTTTATGCAACCACAAATATATCTGCTCTCCATAGCTTGCGGTTTTTAGGGTAAATCATAAAGGGAGACATTTTTTACATCATGCTTGTCAGGAGTAGCAAACAATGAAGGCTGTTCCCTTAGTCCCCATCAGCCCTAGGACATAGCCTGTTAGATATCTAGGGTCCCCAAATCCTTCCTTGGGTTCCAGAGGAGAAAATTCAAAAATGCCGCTCTGCAAGGACAACGAACACCACTACAACAAACGCCAGCAGCCAGTGGCTTACTACACTTACGGAAGTGGCTTCTTTTAAATCCAAAATGAGTCTTCCTGATCGAAGAATGGCTTTGCTCCAAAGACTCATTCCGGGGGCCAGCTCCTTCCATCCTGCGGTTCCATCAGTTTCAACACATGCCTTCCGGCGTCACTCAGCTTATATGTGTCCAGCCGGAAGGGGAGAAAATACGGAGGACCATACGTGATAGGTTTTTAAGCATTAGGTCTAAAAGTGATGCGCATCACTGCCACCTACATCCCACCAGCCAGAACTCTGGCTAAACCCTACTTCCCAGCCTCCCTCTATCTTCAAGGGAATGCGTGAATTTGAGCTTAGCTATACGCTCAGGAAGAATAATAAAATTAGACTACCCAATCTCTAGCACAGCCAACCACCATGGTGTGAATCACTAGCACTGCCAGGGACGAGGAGAATTAGTAGCACTATCGGCCTAGATATTGGGTTGAAATGGCCTAATACGCCCTCATCAGGATTTGGGGGTAACTGTACCAGATAGAGAGCAATCCTTGTGAGAGTTCCCTAACGTACAGGTTGTGCTGCTTTGTGCCGTTTGACCTCCTTCCCTGGGCACAGCTGCTTTAAGCGGAGATGGAAACTTAATCAAATATGATCTCTCTCCATGGGCCGACACCAGAAAGCCTATGACACTGTGTATCAGCGTGCTGCTCCATCATTATTTTATTTTATTTTCATTATATTGTATTTCCTATGTTAAGGAGACCAGGTTGAGGCTGCGGGAATATGAACCTGGAAGTCACGGAGGGTAGCCACCCAGAGGTCCCAGGAAGCACACTGAGACCACCGGTCCCCAGCCTCTGGCTACCGATGTTCACAGCCGTACACCAAAATTCGCCCCAGATCCAGACAATACGGTAAACACAACAGACAGCTAGCTACAATCCAGAGTCAAGTGAGTCGGCCTCCAAAGCTATTAAATACAGAAAACATCCTCTTTATCACACAGCAAGTTAAGTGTCCCAACAGAGTAGTTGGACTCCAGGAGTTATTTGTCTGTCACGTGTATCCTATTTGGCTCCCGTTTATAAAGCCCGGGGTATGGTTTAAGGGGCTTTCTGATGCCCTCCAATACACTAAAACTTAGTGCACTTATGCACATAGACCAAGAATAAACTGGGGGGAAAAAAAGAATAAACTGGAAAGCTACATCCATTCTGGACTCCGGAACGCTACTGAGACGTCATTAAAATGAACTTCAGCACGGGCTTGATTCCATCCCAAGGGAAGAGTACCATGCAACGAAAGCACGCAACCATTTGAGGAAAAATGTAAGGGTGGGGTAAGAAAATAATGTGTACGTATACACAGAATATTTCTGGAGTGATCCCTAGGAATTAGTACTTGAGTAACGAGTACTTTGGAGGGGTCCTGAGTGGCTGGTGGAAGGGAGTTAGACTTTTCTCTGTACTCTGTTCTCTTTGAATTTTTAACCATGTAAATACATTATCTATGTTTTAAAAAAATGTGTTTTTTTTAAAGATTTACGTATTTTGAGAGAGAGAGAGAGAAAACAAGCAAGCAGGGAAGGGGCAACAGGAGAGAGAGAGAATCCCGAAGCAGACTTCTTGCTGAGCGCAGAGCTCCACGTGGTGCTTGATCCCAGGACCCTGACATCAACCTGAGCCAAAGATTAAGAGTCAGCCACTCAAACAACTAAGCCACCCAGACACCCCTAAAAATTGTATTTCTCACCTTACAAATTACAAAATTTTTCATTTTACAAACTCTTCATGTTTTCCTCATTATCTTCTCTGAACTTAAAATAATGTTGCTCATCACCAGGAAACCTGTGAGATTCCACAATTTCTTCACTTTAAATTTATTTTTTTCTTTTGTTAATTCAAGTAAAATTAAACTGATACTTTTTATTTTTTTAAAGAATGGGTATTGTGATCTTATTTCTACAGCATAGTCTCCTCCTTCATGCATTAATAAATGTATGTATACCGTGGACCTACCATGCAGCAAACACTGTCCTAGATGCTAAAATACAGCAGAGAGCAAAACAGACAGAAGGTCCTCCCTCAAAGAGATTATATTCTAGATTTTTTTCTTCCACATGTTTTCTTTTGTCCTGTCTGTCCATTCCTCCTCCTTCCTTTTGCATCAACTCCCCACCCTTCTAGCCATGTACCTTATTACACATGGGTAAGAAAAACATCTAGAGCTACACTTGTGTAGCATGAACAACTGTCCTTTCAGGAGGCAGGATTTGGGATGATTTTTTTAAACTTTAAGAGATTATTTAATCACAGTTATAATCACAGTTCATCAAGAGGGTTGTAATAAGCAAACCAATTTTTTAAAGATTTATTTATTTGAGAGAGAGAGAGAGACCGCATGCACTGGCGGGCTGGGGGAGGGGCAGAGGGAGAGAGAGACAAGCAGACGCCCCGGTGAGCAGGGACACTCCCCACCCAAACACACACACACACACAAACTCAGTGCTTGATCCCGGGACCCTGAGAACAAGATCTGAGCCAAAATCAAGAGTCGGTCAACACCCTCAAGTGACTGAGCCACCCAGATCTCCATAAGCAAACCTATATTTTACAAAGCAACTGGAAAGTGAGATGGTGAAAAGACAATGTATAAACCACTCTTGAGAAAAAATATTTATTTTTACAAATAATTGTGAAATATTACAGAAAAAGTACAGAAAAAATATAACAGCCATATATCCAATATTAAGATTTAACCGATGTTAACCTTTTGCCACATCTGTTCCAGATTTTTTCCTGAACAATAAAACATGGCAGAAAACAGCTAAAGTCCCACTTCCCACTCTCCATTCCTTCCCCCTCTGTCTTCAGGTGACACCACTATTCTGGGGATAATACTTATCATTTCCATGCATGTCATTGTATTCATAAACAAAAGACACCATTATTTTGTAGGTTTAAAATTTATATATATTGTATCAGAACATATGCTTCCTTCTGTAATTATTTTTAACTCAACGTTGCTCTTGAAATTTATCCAAGTTATCCTCTAGTCTAATTCATCAGTCATTCTGCTCATATGCGTGAACTATGTATAAATGGACCTCAGTTTTTATGATTAATTCCCTACAAAGTAGTCCATGGTCCAACAATCCCATTCCTCTTTAACACTGTTTTTCCAGAGCACAGATACAGATCTATTGACCTGCACAGTTTTTCAGTTTATTTGACAAAGAGAGAGATCACAAGTAGGCAGAGAGGCAGGCAGAGAGAGAGGAGGAAGCACGCTCCCCACTGAGCAGAGAGTCTGATGTGGGGCTTGATCCCAGGACCCTGAGATCACGACCTAAGCTGAAGGCACAGGCTTAACCCACTGAGCCACCCAGGCGCCCCAGACCTGCACAATTTTTCAAAGCTCTTTGAGTCTCAAGCTTTCTCAGGTAATAATTGTTTTTCACTACCTGATTAAACGTATTGTGAAGGGTTGCTATTAACTTATCTTCAAACACAGCATTAAATCTGAAGAGGTAGAAATCATATTTATGGTATCTCCAGTCTTCTTTGGAAGAGTGATCCCTAATCCATCACAAAGAGGTTCTTACTACCTACTTCTTACTGAATTTTAGACAAGACCTAATACACTCCGAGTTCCTGCCAACTGCTTAAGAAACTCAAGTCCCCTTATCAGCGTACAAGATGAACAGTGGATGTTGGGTGCCTCAGAGAGTCGTGCTGAGTTGAGGTGGAAGCACTGGAAAAGAGACTCACCACATTAGCAGGACACCGGGGGCTGCTGGGCTGCAAAAAGTCTGCCCAAAGGTGAAGAAAACAACTAGAAAATATTGGGGAAAATCTCCTACAGTGGAGGTAAGAGTAAAGGAAATATAGAATAGTCTAGAATACCAATCACGTCACTCTGCAAAGGCACTGAAACATAGCAAGGGCGCACATGGATGTAGCTGGGGAAAGGGGATGACCAGCATGTTTATTCCAGGATCGGACCTACATCATCTTGGTTCACCAGATTCTTGAGGATTAACCCATTCCAGAGTTAATGAGAAAGGAGTGTTAAAAACATATATAACTTGATCTGACCTCCTATACTTTTCGAAATGCTTTCATGTTTCTTCATTTGCTACTCTTGACACTCCTGTGGTTTAAGTGATGGCAGGAATGAGGAAAATGAATAAAAAGAGGTGGTAAGAGGTGGCACACAAAAACCCAAGTCTAGTAATCAAAACAGTATGGTACTGGCACAAAAACAAACACATGCATCAGTAGAATAGGATAGAGATGCAAGACTATGCAATGGAGAGAAGACAGTCTTTTCAACAAATTGTATTGGGAAAACTGGTCGGCTACATGCAAAAAGATGAAACTGGACCGCTTTCTTACACCGACTCAAGAAAAGCCCCCTCAAAATGGATTAGACCTAAATGTAAGATTTGAAACCATTAAACCTTTCTTCCCGGAAGAAAACAGAGGCAGTAATCTCTTGGACATTGCCCTTAGCAACATTTTTGTAGATCTGTCTCCTCTGGCAAGGAAAGCAAAAGCAAAAATAAACCATTGGAACTACACCAAAACAAAAAGCTTTTTCACAGTAAAGGAAACCATCAACAAAAACAGAAAGGCAATCTAGCGAATAACAGAAGATATAGCCAATAAGGGGTTAATATCCAAAATATAGAGAGTGTTTATACAATGGAACACATACACACATAAAACAAACAAACAAGAAACCCAGATAATCTGATTAAAATGGGCAGAGGGCCTGACTGGACGTTTTTTCCCCTGGAAGACATCCAGATGGCCAACATGCACATGAAGAGGTGCTCAGGGAAATGCAAATCAAAACCACAATGAAATACCACCTCACACCAATCAGAATGGCTAGTCCCAAAAAGACAAAAAATAACAAGTGTGGGCAAAAAAGAAGAGAAAAGGGGAAAAAAAAGAGAGAGAGTAAAGGGAACCCTCGTGCAGTGTTGGTAGGAATATAAATTGGTACAACCCCCGTAGACAACAATAATGGAGGCCCTCAAAAAAATTAAAAATAGAAATACCATATGTTCCAACAGTTTCACTACTGGGTATTTATCCCAAGACAACAAAACACTAATTCAAAAAGATAGATGCACCCCCATATTTACTGCAGCATTTTTTACGACAGCCAAAATATGGAAGCAACACAAGTTTCCATCGATAGATGAACACAGATGAATGGATAGAGAAGATGTGACACACACACACACACACACACACACACACACACACAGAGCCCGGAACATGCCTTTGCCATAAAAAAGAATGAAATCTCTCCATTCGCAGCAACATGGATAGACCCGAGGGTATTATGCTAAGTGAGATGAGTCAGACAGAGAAAGACAAATACCATATGATTTCACTTATATATGGAATCTAAAAAGCAAAGGAAATGAACAAACACACAAAAACCAGACAGACCCTTAAATACAGGGAACAGACTGGAGGCTGCCAGAAAGGAGAAGGGAGGGTGGATGAAATAGGTAAAGAAGATGAAGAGGTACAACTTCCAGCTATAAAATAAATAACAAATGAAAAGAACAGCATAGGGAATTAGTCAATAATATTGTAATAAGGTAAAAAAATAAATCAATCATAGAGCCAACAACTGGCTCTACCAACTTCTAGTATACTTCTATCGTTAAGAGTCAAGGATGAAAGAACATACATTACAAAAAACTAGATTGGTTTGTGATTCAGATTTGAGCGGCATTCAAATTAAATTCATCATCTACATGGAAAAATTAATTCACTCCTTTAGAGACATTCTTTGTGGAATGTTGTGGGTTTTTTTTTTTCCTTTTTACCATACTAGCTTTATTTAGGTTAACTTAAATTTATTCTATTAAAACCACTCTGATGACTTTGGTTTGTTTCCAAATTCATACTCAAATGGTCTGTAATTTAACCATTTTTTTAAAGTTTCTGAACACCAGAAAGTAAAAATAGTCAAAAGACAGATGGCATACATTTCACGCACTATGGCTAAGATCTTTAATATATAAAAAGGTAAACAATTCAATAAAAAATGGGAAAGGCCATGAACTGTCAGTTCAAACAAAAGGAAATACAAATCACTTTTAGACATACAGAAAGAAGTCCATAATTAGAGAAATGAAAATTAACACTGAGTTTCTATTTTTCACGTAACACATCAGCAAAAATCCTAAAGGTTGATAATTAACTTTGTTTGAGATTGTAGGGAAACAGCCACACTCATAAAATGAAGTAAGAGAACACCCTGTCAATATAGCAACTTCAGCAAAAATATGGAGATGGATGGTAGTAAAGTCAATATACTTAAAGTCACTAAACTACACACTTAAAAATGGCTAAAATGTTAAATTTTATGTTGTATATACTTACCATAATAAAACACAAGCGTGTGCGCGCACACACAGTATTTGCATAGACTTTCTCTGGAAAAAACCTGTAAACTCTTGCCTTTAAAAAGAGGATAGCCGCCTGTGTGCTTCAGTCAGTTAAGCGTCTGGTTCTTGGTTTCAGCTCAGGTCACGACCTCAGGGTCCTGAGAGGGAGTTCAAGTCAGGTTCCACGTTCAGCATGGAATCTGTTTGTCCTTCTCTCTTCCCCTCACCCCTTGCCCCCACTGTTCTCTCTCTCAAATAAATAAATGAACAAACAAATAAAATCTTAAAAAGAAAACAGAGGAAGTGGATAGCCATGAGTTAGAGGCAAAAAGATGTATCCAATACTACTTTTTTTTTTTTTAAAGATTTTATTTATTTATTTGTCAGAGAGAGAGCAAGCGAGAGCGAGCACAGGCAGACAGAGTGGAAGGCAGAGTCAGAGGGAGAAGCAGGCTCCCTGCGGAGCAAGGAGCCCGATGTGGGACTCGATCCCAGGATGCTGGGATCGTGACCTGAGCCGAAGGCAGCTGCTTAACCAACTGAGCCACCCAGGCGTCCCATCCAATACTACTTTTTGTACCTTAAGGATCTTATCCTGGGTCTATATATTATCTTTCAAAAACTTCATTTTCAATCAGCCGTATTGATTGAAATCTCAACACAGAGCAGGAAAATGTACGTAAGTCAAAATGTATTATGTTCGGGGCGCCTGGGTGGCTCAGTTGGTTAAGCCACTGCCTTTGGCTCAGGTCATGATCCCAAAGTCCCGGGATAGAGTCCCACATCGGGCTCCCAGCTCCATGGGGAGTCTGCTTCTCCCTCTGATCTCCTCCCCTCTCATGCTTGCTCTATCTCTCTCAAATAAATAAATAAAATATTTTTTAAAAATGTATTATGTTCTAGGTTTTATATGAGGCAACACTAAAATGGCCCTAGTTAGTGTTGTTTTTTAAAAACCTGCCTTGATGTTTTTCAAGGTGCCAACTTGCAAACACTATTCAACAAGGAAAATGAACTGCTTCAAAAATTAAAAGATCAAAACAGAATGCACAGGTCGCCTGGGTGGCTCAGTGGGTTGGGCCGCTGCCTTCGGCTCGGGTCATGATCTCGGGGTCCTGGGATCGAGTCCCGCCTCGGGCTCTCTGCTCAGCAGGGAGCCTGCTTCCCTCTCTCTCTGCCTGCCTCTCTGTCTACTTGTGATCTCTCTCTGGCAAATAAATAAATAGATAAATCTTTAAAAAAAATAAAACAGAATGTACAGAAATATGTAAAAAATTCTTTTTTTAAAAAAAGATTTTATTTGTTAATTTGACAGAGAGAGGTCACAAGAAGGCAGAGAGGCAGGCAGAGAGTGAGGGGGAAGCAGGCTCCCTGCTGAGTAGAGAGCCCGATGCGGGGCTCAATCCCAGGACCCTGGGATCATGACCTGAGCGGAAGGCAGAGGCTTTAACCCACTGAGCCATCCAGGCGCCCCTATATAAAAAATTCTTATGAGAGGCTTGTTATGTATAATTACTAATCCAGAGAAAATAGAGGAAAAACAACTCTAAATTGTTTACTTCTAGAATATATAAAGTGTACTACTACTACTACTAATACCTAATTTGTTCTAAGTTTTAAATCCCAAGCTAGTTTTTTCTGAGCTGATATTGTTTTAAGAGCTTTAAAAATGTCCACTGACACACTGGTTCTCATATTTTGGGCTCTCGGAACTCCTTTTGCAGTCTTAAACATGACAGAGATCCTCAGAAAGCCTTTCTTTCTGCGAGTTGTATTTATCTGTATTTGCCATATTAGAACTCAAAAAATTTTAAAATATTCACTTAGAAATCTTTTTTAAATATTTAAATCTTTCATTTAGAAAAACAATAAATTCATTACAAGTGTATGTTAATAACATAATTTTATGAAAAATAACTATTTCCCACAAGAACAAATTTAATTAGAGGAACGGCACCATTTTACATGTTTGCAAATCTCTGTAATGTCTGGCTTAGCAGAAGACAGCTGGATTTTCCTATCGGGTTCGGCATCCAATCTGTTGGGATATCACACATCATGTAGCTTTTCAAATACTCCAATATATACTTGTGAAAAAACGAGAATGAAAATAGCAAATAGTGACTTAGATTTATTATAAAAATAGTTTTGACTTCCCAGACCCCTGAAAGGGTCCTTTCTATGAGGTGAAGGAGAAAAGTAAGTTACTCAGAGAACCAGGAGTGGAGCCCAGGCAGTCTGCTTGTGGACCCCGGGGTCGGCCCTCAGAGCCAGGAGGACAGCCGCAGGGACCCATTTGGTGATGTTTTACATAGTGGTACAGTTTCAGATTCGATCTTTCCATTTGTGCAAAGCAGAGGTAGGGAGAAGGGAGAGTAACAGCCACAAAACTCATCTGTAAGGGGCCTGGGTCGGTCCTACAAGGAAAACGGCGCCTGACCTACAGGGTAGGGAAGACACAGCCAAATGTGCTAGAAGCTTCTCCAGGAACAGCTCTCTCCTGCCCACACCAAGCCATTATCTCTGTCTCTGGACTCACTCCATCCGCTTCTCGACACCGCTCTTTATGTAGAATTCTGCCTTCGATTCTTTTTCTCTCCCCAGTTTTCTTAAGAAAAAATTTGACGTGGATCAATCGCTGCGTAAGTTGAAGGCCATACAGCATGACGGTCTGATTTATCGATGTTGGGACATGATGACCACAAGAGGTTCAACCGACATATCTTCTTACACACACACACACACACACACACACACGAAAAGGAAAGAAAAGGTCTCCTCATGCTGAGAACTCTTAGGATTTACTTTCCTCCCAGCTTCCCTGGAGCCCATTTCCCCTTTCACAGCACATCCCTAGTTCTCGGCTCATAACTGAACTTCGCTCCTTTCAACCAGGCTCCTCCCATTCCTCCTCCGAGGACCTCCCCACCCTCCGCACCTGAGTAACCGCAAGTCTGATCTCTCCTTCCGAGTTCGTTTTTTTCATTGTCTGTGTTTAGATTCCACATATACATGAAATCACAGGGTGTTTGTCTTTCTCTGATTTATTTCACGTCGCATATCCCTCAGGACTGAACCATGTTGTCACGAACAGCGGGATTTCCTCGTTTTTACGACTGAGTAACATTCCATTATGAGATAGAGATACACATACCTATATCTGTATATCACAACTTCTTAATCCATTCATCTGTTGATGAACAACTGGGTTATTTCCATGTCTTGGCTTTTTTTTTCAATTAAATTTTTTCAATTAATTAAAAATATTTAAAAAGAAGAGTAATAAAGAGCTCAGTCCTATCAGCACATTTTAAATTTATAACAATTTATAACAATTAGGATTGGGGTGCCTGGGTGGCTCAGTGGGTTAAAGCCTCTGCCTTCGGCTCAGGTCATGATCCCAGGGTCCTGGGATGGAGCCCCACATCGGGCTCTCTGCTCAGCAGGGAGCCTGCTTCTTCCTCTCTCTCTGCCTGCTTCTCTGCCTACTTGTGATCTCTGTCTGTCGAATAAATAAATAAAATCTTTAAAAAAAAAAAACAATTAGGATTGGACTGACCTAATAGAAGACTGAAAGGTAAAGCCATAGATTAGAATACACAGCTCAAGTAAGATTCAGTTATAGAAAGTGCAGCATATTATAAAGTAGGTGTAACAATTCATGATGTAAATAAAATAAACTTTAGCAATTTCGGGGGGGAAAAAGTCTATATTTAGACTTTCACTTTTAATCACGTGCCAAAATAAATTCTAGCTGGATTAATTGTTTTCACAATAAGGAGCGGCCAGTGGGGAAGGCAGGACCAGATCTCATTCATCCCTGCGTTCCCAGGGTCTCGTCTGGGGCCACGGGGCAGCTGACAGAAGGAACTACTCTGAGCACCGCCTCTGCTGCTCAGCCCTTGTGCCCTCCTGGGCAAGTCACTTGGCTTCTCTGTCCCATGCAGGGCACGTGGTAATGACACCAGCTGCATGAGAACACTCGTGATGAACTTCAGAATTAACAGAAGGAATAAAGATTAGGAAGCTACATCCATCCCTCTTGCTACTATTCGAATATGCATAGCATTAATCGTTGAGTGAGAAAAATAATGCCAATTTTCTTTGTAACCTTCTTTACATAATGAAGTAGACCATTTACATTGTAAAAATACATACTTTCCCTTGAGGCCGCAATAAATTTTTAAATTTTCAAAATTTTCTCCCATTCAATGGGAGAAAGATGCATCCCATAAGCATGTCTGTTTTTCCTAAATTAGCCCTTTTACCCAAAAAAGACCTGGCATCAGTGCTCTAAGAGAGTTGGGAGGCTTTCTTTTCACTGCTTCTGTCAGGAGGCCCAAAGGCCGGAGACAGGTCCAGGGGCGCCTCCTGCGAAGGGGGAGTGGTCGAGAGGGGCGAGGAGGGAGCAGGCAGAGACCTAGAATTTTAAAACCCTGATAGGACCTTGAGCAAACCTTTTCTATGTTTCCAGACACTGGAGATGCCAACTCTTAGCACACAAGTAAAAAGACGAAGATGAGGTCATGGACGTGAGCTCCTGGCCCCAGCGACGGGTCCGACCCGGTCACTCTCCTCCTAGGAGCTCCCACTCCGGGGTCACTCAGGCCACCTGCGCTGTGGCCCGAGCACCTGGAGCCCAGCACGTGACCCGCACATGTCCGAGGCAACAGCGGAGCCAAGGCTCACTTGGGCTGACTACAGTTCTAGAAGGTAATTCTCAGCCTCACCCCCTGTTGTAAAGCCCATAAACACAGACGAGGCACAAAACTCAGCTTCATAAGGCGCTAGTACAAAGCATGAACTGGACGCACCTCTCTGTCCCTCTCCTGCAGTCACACCTGGTGCCTCCAGATGTAAGAAACGAAACGACATGTATAGTGACAACCTGTCACAAATACAATAACAGCGCGGGCTGCTCCTCCAGCGTAGCTCAGGTTAAAGCACTTGGAGCCTTGCCTAGTCCTAGAAGTGAGGGCACCTGCGCGTGAGCCTCCGACTGTCCTTCCCTGTCCCTTCCCGCAGCCGGGCTGGCTGCTGTGTGCGGAGGCCACAGGCCCGCCGGATGCGACCGTTGCGCTCGCTCTCCTGGAAGAACGGCTTCACGGCCGCTCCGGAACGTGACCCTACAGTGTGTGGACCCTACAGCTTCTTTGTTCTCCCAGAGAGTCTCCCTCTGCCTTTTTTTTTTCTTTCTTTCTGGTCTCAAACCATTCTGTCTCCTTTGCTCTTGACTTACCAGTATTCATGGCTCTCTCATCTCTTATGTTCTTTTGTTTGGGTTCTTTTTTGTTATTTTACTTGGGGAGCCCATCATCGTTTAAGCATTATTAATCTTTCTAATTCACGGCTTGATAATACATACTTAGTTATTTTATTTGTTAAAGATTTGTTTATTTATTTGAGAGAGAGAGAGAGAGAGCGAGCGCACAAGCAAGAGGGGCAGAGGGAGAAGGAGAGAATCTCTAAGTGCCGAGCCCAGCACGGGGCTCGATCTCACAACCCTGAGATCACAACCCGAGTTGAAACCAAGAGTCTGAGGCTCAACAGACTGCTCCACCCAGGTGCCCTATACTTATTTATTTTAAAAGCAAATTCTGTTCATTCGGTCAACAATTATTTACTAAGCACCAGCTAAGTCTCTAGCACTAATGCTCCAGCCGAGTTCACCTCCCCTGCAGAACTGACAGCCTACGGTTGAACGGGACAATGTGGATACTCTTTTCCCAGACTATAAAGAATAAGAAACAGGACTGATCTGAAGAATAGTTAGTAAAGACCTTTCACAGAGCACGGAAAATAAAAAATTTAAATAGCATAATAAGTGGTGTGCCTGGGTAGCTCCATTGGTTCAGAGTCCAACTCTTGGTTTCAGCTCAGGTCATGATCTCATGGGTTGAGGGATGGAGCCCCACATTGGGCACTGCACTCAGCAGGGAGTCTGCTTGAAGATTCTCTCCCTCCACCCCTACCCCCCACAGACCCATCCACACTCTCTCAAATCAAAGATAGATAGATACATAGATAGCATAATAAATCCAAGGACTACAAAAAGACAGGAGGCCTCTTCTACTGTATGGGTTGCATCAATAATTTAGAATTAGGACAAAGAAAACATTGCCAAACCTCACATCCACTGTATTATTCGCCTCGTGGTCAAACACTTCAAAAGCCTCCTTGATTTTTCTGTGATATTCTGCTACGACTAGCTCTGCAAAAGACAAAGTAATAAAAAGTGTTTACTCTACCTTTTAATGCAAAAACAAAAATTTCAACCACTAAGCTAGGAATGGATGAACATTCATTTCCCGGGGCACGAGTCACACACAACACAGTACCAGAGGCGCACTGCTCTTGAGTACACAATGTCCATAGTCCTGGGGCCACCACGTGGATCAAGACACAGAATGCTTTCCAACACAGCCTATCTTCTGTCTCAAGTAGTCTGGACAGAGTCCCAGCCCAAGAGCCAGAAGGAATCCAGCTCCATGGATAGGTTGTGGCTCACTGGTGTGTCTGCCTGTGCACTTAAGGAGGGCTGAGCTTGGGGTAGGAGCTAGGCAAAAGCAACACGAGACAGTCTCTCAAAAGGCTTTCAAACTAGTTTTGAGACTAAGATTTACTTATGAGAAACAACTACAAAGAGGAGCCTGGGTGGCTCAGTCGTTAAGCATCTGCCTTTGGCTCAGCTCACGATCCCAGTGTCCTAGGCCCAAGCCCCGGATCAGGCTCTGCATTCAGTGGGAAGCTTGCTTCTCCCTCTCCTACTCCCCTTGCTTGTGTTTCCTCTCTTGCTGTTTCTCTTGGTCAAATAAAAATCTTCAAAAAAAAAAAAAAAAAAGAAAAGAAAGAAAGAATCTAAAAAGTCATTTAGTCAATAAATATCTATTGAGTCTCTACTAGGTTCTAGACATTATTCTAAGTGCTAGCATTATAGCAAGGAACAAAACAGGCAAAAATGCCTACCTGCACGGAGCTGTTTTTATTGGGAGAGATATATAAGCTTATACATATTTGGTAAAAATACACTGTCAGTCAAATGGTGCTGGAAAAAATAAAGCAGGTAAGACACAGAGAGTCTGGGGGGGCGGGGTCTTGAGAAAGGCGTGGGGGGGTTGGTACTGGAAAACCTGCTTAGTAATAAGGTGATTTTTGCACCTGGGAAAGAGCCAGCTTTATGAATATCTGCAGGAGTTTTTAGCCAAATAGAACAGCAGAGGCAGAATGGTAGGAAATAAAGTCAGAGAAGTGTGAATTTGGGGTAGAGCCAGGTTCTACATGATCTCTGTATAGTGCTTTAAAGGTTCTGTCGTTTACTTTAAATGAGAGGATGAACCACTGGAGGGTTCTAGGCAGTGACGTGACATGGCCTGGCTTTTATAGTCACCTCAGCTGTAATCTTAAGAATATCCCAGAAAGGGACAAGGATCTAAGGAGACACAGTCACTGCGGTGTCCTGGGGAGAGTCGAATGGTGGCAGGGATGGCGGCGGAAGCAGTCGGAGATGGTGAGAAATGATAGGATTCCAGATATAATCGAAAGCGCAGAGCCGACAAGACTTGCTGATAGGTTTGATGTTAGACGCAGAGGAAAAGAAAGCTCTTGAGGTTGACTCCAAGGTGTTTGGCTGAGTGGAATAAAAGAAAAAATAATGCAATCAAGTCTTAAAGTTTATTTTTCAAATAATAACATAGGACACCCAAAAAGAAAGAGATAAAGTTCATATATTCTTTTTGATTATAAATACAATACCATCAAATTATAGAAAACAGGAAAAGCTTTTCATATTCCCATTACCCTAACAGAACCACTAATCACTTGGCTATATTTTCCTCCAATCTTTCTTCATACACAACCTTTTACATGTATCACTTAGGAGCTACCACTCATTCACTCAACAAAACCTTACTGAATGAGACATTATGTACCAGATTCTGTGCCAGATGCTGTATCTACATTTATAACCAGAAAGGTATGTATCAGTCAAAGTTCACAGAGGTCTGGGGTGCCTGGACGGCTCAGATGGTTGAGCACCAGACTCTTGATGTCAGCTTAGCTCACGATCTTGGGGTCATGGGATCGAGGCCTCCCTCGAGCTCTGCACACTGTGCATGGAGCCTCTTTGGGATTCTCTCTCTCCCTCTCCCTCTGATCCTCCCCTCGCTCAGGCTCTCTCTCTCTCTCAAAAAACACAAACAAAGAGAACAAATAAAGAATAAAGCTCAGGGGCACCTGGGTGGCTCAGTGGGTTGGGCCTCTGCCCTCAGCTCAGGTCATGATCGCAGAGTCCTGGGATCGAGCCCCACATCAGGCTCTCTGCTCAGTGTGGAGCCTGCTTCCTCCTCTCTCTCTCTGCCTGCCTCTCTGCCTACCTGTGACCTTTGTCTGTCAAATAAATAAAATTAAATTTAAAAAAATTATAAAGCTCAGAGCAGAGTTGCCAAGCAGCAGAACTAGACTGAACCAGATTTTTCTCACGGGAGGGATCCTGTTCTCTCCCACACTCTATCCCCCCCACACCACCACCACATAACTGCTAGTACTCATCAGTTTAAAAACCTTAACTCTTCATCTCTTCGCTCAAATGTTATACTCTCAGGCTACAACATAACCTACATAACCTTCAATTTTTAACAGCACCAAAGGGATATACCACAATTTATTGATATTAATTTTTATCATTAAAAATATGGCAGGGGTGCCTGGGTGGCTCATTGGGTTAAGCCTCTGCCTTCGGCTCAGGTCATGATCCCAGAGTCCTGAGATGGAGCCCCACATCGGGTCTCTGCTCAGCAGGGAGCCTGCTTCCCTCTCTCTCTCTCTGCCTGCCTCTCTGCCTACTTGTGATCTCTGCCTGTCAAATAAATTAAAAATATATATATGGCATTGAACCACTGTTGCTAATTTAATAAGCAAAAAAATAACTGTTATCTCACTATTTAAATTTATACTTCCTTGATTACAAGTGACTCTGAATGATGATCCAAACGCTTGTATGTGATCTGCTTTCTACGATGTGAGCCACCTGTTCTTGCTCTCTGCTCACTCCTACTAGGATCTTCCTTTTTTTCTTAGCAGTTTGTATGCGCTCTTTTTTTTTTTTTAAAGATTTTATTTATTTATTTGAGAGAAAGAGAGACAGTGAAAGAGGGACTACAAGCAGGGGAGGTGGGAGAGGGAGAATCAGGCTTCCCACTGAGCAGGAAGCTGGATGTGGAGCTTGATCCCAGGTCATGATCCCTGAGCCAAAGTCACTCGCTTAACGACTGAGCCACCCAGGCGCCCTGATGTATGTGCTCTTTAAGCAATGACTTAACCCCGTGTCATAATTACTGCAAACAATTTTTCAAATCAGTTGTTTGCGTTTCTTTTTTTTTTAAATAAAGCCAGTTTCATATCCTTGCTGATCACCAATATGATACATGATTACTGGAGGAAAAAAAAAAAGGATATGTAGGAAGAGTTTAGATTAAGTAAAAACCATTTTGAATCCTACCATCCAGGGTTAGCTACTGTTACTGTTGTCTCCTAATCTAATTTTCATTCAACAGTAAATTGGGAGCATTTTTCATTCTCAAAAGAATATCGATCACAGTACCATTTTTGGTGACTGCTTGGTATTCCATTATAGAGTTTTGCCATAATTTACTTAGCCAACCCTCTAATTGTAGACATTTCCGTTGTCTCCAATTTTCCACTGCTATAATTATTCTTTAGTGCACAATCTTGCCCAATTCATCTTTGTGAGTTTGTCTTATTATCTCACTGAAATACAATGAGTTGAATATAGTGGAATTTGTGTAGGGTATTGGGGAAGTTCTAACTAGTCGTAATATTGTCTTGGGAAAATCTCACTGGTTTTAACACGGCCAGCACACAAAGCTGATGTCTGCTTTTTAAACTTAAGGTCATTTTATTTATTTTTTGAAGTGTTTACTCAAATTCCAGTTAGTTAATATGCAGTGTAATAAATTAGCTTCAGGAATACAATATAGTGATTCAGCATTGTCACACGACACCCAGTGCTCATCGCAACAGGTGTCCTCCGTAATCCCATCACCTGTTTCCCCATCCCCCACCCCACCTCCCCTTGGGTAACAGTTTGTTCCCTATAGTTAAGAGTCTGTTTCTTGGTTTGGCTTTTTTTTTTTTTTTTTAATTTTCCCTTTTCTTGTTTATTTCTTAAGTTCCACATAAGAGTGAAATTATTTGTTATTTGCAAATATCTTCTCCCATTCCGTAGGCTGCCTTTTAGTTCTGTTCACTGTTTCTTTCTCTGGGCAGAAGCTTTTTATTTTGATGAAGTCCCAATAGTTTATTTTTGCTTTTGTTTCCCTTGCCTCAGGAGACATATCTAGAAGGAAGTTGCTACAACCAATGTCAAAGAGGTTACTGCCTGTATCCTCCTCTGGGATTCTTCTGGTTTTCAGGCCTCACATTTAGGTCTTTAATCCATTTCTTTTTTTTTTTTTTTTGCCTGAGAAAGTGGTCCAGTTTCATTTCTCTGCATGCTGCTGTCCAGTTTTCCCAATACCATTTGTCTTTTCCCATTGGATATTCTTTCATGCTTTGCTGAAGACTAATTGACCTTACAGTTGTGGGTTCATTTCTGGGTTTTCTGTTCTGTTCCATTGATCTATGTGTCTGTGTTTGTGCCAGTACCATTCTGTTTTCTCATCTCTACAACTTTGTAGTATGATTCCTAGTCCAGAACGGTGATGCCTCCAGCTTTGCTTTTCCTTTTCAAGATTGTTTTGGCTATTCCGGGTCTTTTGTGGTTCCACACAAAGTTTAGGACTGTTTGTTTTAGCTGCGTGAAAAAATGTTGTTCGTATTTTCATAGGGATTGCATTAAAGGTGTAGATTGCTTTGGCAGTACAGACACGTTCACAATATTTGTTCTTCCAATCCGTGAGTATAGAATGTCTTTCTATTTCTTTGTGTCGCCTTCAATTTCTTTCATCGGTGTTTTATAGTTTTCAGAGGACAGATTTTTCACCTCTTTGGTTAGTCCTGGGTATCTTACTGGTTTGGGTGCACGGTAAATGGGGTTGTTTTCTTAATTCCTCTTTCTGCTGTTTCCTTATTGGTGTATAGAAATGAAACACATTTCTGCACATTGATTTTGTGTCCAGAGACTTTACTGAACTTATCAGTTCTAGCAGTTTTTGGGTGGAGTCGTTTGGATTTTCTACATAGAGTATCATGTCACCTGCAAATAGGGAATGTTTCCTTTCTTCCTTTCTGATTTGGACGCCTTTCTTTCTTTTTGCTATCTGATTGCTGTGGCTAGGACTTCCAGTTCTGTATCAAACAACAGTGGTGAAAGTGGACATACCTGTCTTGCTCCTGACCATACATGAAAAGCACTCCGTTTCCCCCTATTTAGGATATTAGCAGTGGTTTTGCACAGATGGACTTTGTGATGTGGAGGTATGTTCCCTCTAAACCTACTTTGTGGAGGGTTTTTTTTTTATCATGACGTTGTTTAATTTTAAGATCATTTAAAAAGTGTATTATCTCTTATTTTTAGGTAGTCACATCAAGGAGTTTTCTTATCCTTCAACTTTCTGAAACCTACCTTTTGTGGACCTTCCATGTGGAGGTCCTGGGACAGGGACCCACCCAGAGAGGGCACAGAAGCTGCGCACACTTGCCCTCATCCCTTGCCCTAGCTGTTCCTGGGTTAGAAGCTCAGGAGGAATGCTGGAGGTTCAGTCCAACTCCTGATCCGAGTCGTGAATTCTTCCTACGACATGCGCGATGTGCGGTTCTTTAGCTTTCGACCGATGAGCCCTGCGCCACAGAGAGCCCCCCACTCACTACCCACTCCCCACCCCCCCCCTCAGGCACCCTACACCTGAACACAGTTCTCGTGTAAAATTTGCTCTACATTGTACTGGTGTCACATCCCTAAGTCAAGTACAAGTGATTTTCATACTATCTAAAAATTCTTTGGAGGAGAACTATATTCTAACTTTTAATCTGGATCTAAATAAAAGATATCTGCACCCCAGTGTATATGCAAGACAGTTCAAAGGGTGTGAAGAAAACATTTCAATTACATTTAGAAAGAAAGGAAAAGAAAGGAGAGGAAAATGAAAAGGAAAAGAATTTACACTTTGAAAGGACCAAGGAGGAGGGAGAAAATCATCCTTTTCCTGGAGATTTGGTGAAAATTCAATTACATTTTTTTTCTAAAATTTAAAAATACATTTTACTCTTGGGCGCCTGGGTGGCTCAGTGGGTTAAGCCTCTGCCTTCGGATCAGGTTATGATCCCAGGGTCCTGGGCTCTCTGCTCAACAGGGAACCTGTTTCCCCCTCCCCCTCTGCCTGCCTCTCTGCCTACTTGTGATCTCTCTCTCTCTCCATCAAATAAATAAATAAAACCTTTTTTAAAAAAATTGCTTCTTCGTCAATTTACATTTCCTGATAATACATTTTGTCTCTTCCTTCCAAAATTTATACTTTTTATTTCCTCCTCATGACTCATAGCATTGACTGACTACCAAAGTCACTTCAATGCATAAAGTGGTAATGATAATTTTTGGTTTTTAAAAACATTACTACTAAATAGATTCGAGCACCAGTCTTTGGCCAGCAAACCTTGTGCTGACTTGTGTCCCCAAACATGTATCACAGCGGGAGGCAGCTTCCTTCCTTCTCCATCTAACCTTGCATATTAAGAACGGGGAACAAATTTCACCACCCTCCCCGGTATTTTCTACATTTTCGGCAGTGTGCTCTGTCTCACACCTATTCTTCAAGAGGCTTCTCGATAAAAGACTCCAATGATTAACATTTCTGGGCAACTCTGAACACTGTAAGTCTCCTCCTGGAGACTTGCAATGTGTGCTCTCGCACTGAAGTCTTCAGGATGTCCTACAGCAAAGATACCTCCACTTACTTGACACGGCACTTCCCAAAGGCACTCGATCCTGCAATCTCTTTTTCCAGCTACCATCTGCCAGGAATAATTCATGCCTTAATTGAAATCTGGGACTTCCCTAATCAGGAATCCTCACCTACTGGACATTAACAAGATGTGAATGGATGACAGAGGCCCCCAAAATACTGATCCTCTCATCTTTCACTGTGGCCGGATGAGGTCACGCAGCTGAGAGGATCTGTTTCAAGGCTTCCCAGAAGGAGGCTTAGAGGAGTGCAGGATATGACGGCCTGACCCTCAGTCTGCACAGGTGGCAAGCACCACAAATGCCATCAGACGCCCACTGCCCCACACTGCCAAGAAGGTGATCTAGCACATGGGCTCCCACCGGAGCCATATACCAAATGCACTGCCGTCCACCAAGGACAAAGGACCGGAGGGCTGCTGGAGAAGTTCATGTTCCAGTTGCCCAAGGAGCACACTGTGCAATCCAGTGTGTGATCAGGGACTGAGGGGTGTCATGGCTGTAGGTAGCAGCCCCACATCTTTATCTTCACATAAATAGTCTACTTCTGTCCCTCTGCAGCTGACCTGCTCTTTTAGTAACTTGCTACATGCCTCTTACAACACATACCTGTTTTATAAAGTAAATCTTCATCATTACTTTGAAATAAATTGACAGGAGAAAGTTCAAATGAGTTAGGAAACAACTTCCATTATTACAAAATTTTCTACATTATATTTGTCAATTAAAGAATACATTTTTAGATTCTGTAATTTCTTTTTTTAAGATTTTATTTATTTGAGAGAGACAGACAGCGAGAGAGGGAACACAAGCAGGTGGAGTGGGGGAGGGAGAAGCAGACTTCCCGCCGGACAGGGAGCCGGATGTGGGGCTCGATCCCAGGACCCTGGGATCACCACCTGAGCCGAAGGCAGACGCTTAACTGACTGAGCTACCCAGGAGCCCCCATCTAAATATAATTTCAACTGTTATTATTTTTTAATAGTTGAGAACAGTTTTAATAGTTTAAGAGTTGAGAATATACAAAAGTTATACTTTTGTATGAACAAAGCTTCTCATTGGTGGTAGACTCAAAAACTGAAGCATAAAATCTGATATTAAACAATATTCTGGGGGGCTCCTGGCTGGTTCAGTTGGTAGAGCAGGCAATTCTTGATCTCTGGTCCTGAATTCAAGCCCCACACTTAAAGTTATATATATATATATATATATATATATATATATATATATATATATATATATATATATATATAAATTCTTCACTTACAAATTTCCTAATACTGTTTTATTTTCTTTTAAAAATCATACAGGAAGGGAAGGGCGACTGAGTGGCTCAATCAGTTAAGTGTCTGCCTTTGGCTCAGGTCATGTTCCCGGGGTCCTGGAACTGAGCCCCACGTCGGGCTCCCTGCGCAGTGGGGAGCCTGCTTCTCTCCCTCTTCCTCCCTATGCTCGTGTGTTCTCTCTCTCAAATAAATAAATAAAACCTTTAAAAAATTAAAATAAAAATCATACTGGAAATGCAATGATTTTTTTTCATTAAGCCCCATGTGGATGCCTCAGTTGTTACCCCAGTGCACCATACAAATATTATTTTCCATGCTCCTGCTTGGAAGTGACAAAGGTTGAGAATCGCTACCCTAAGGACTTAAGAATGTACCACTCATTCTCCCCATCAACTATCTCAGGGATTTAAGGAATATTAACAACATTTTGCTCCCCATTGCTGCTCAAAGTCCCCTACTCCTAGCTTGTCCTATTTTTTCCAAATCTTTTAACTAAGAAAAAGTTCAAACGTTGAGAAAAACGCAAGCTTGAGGTAGGGGGATGGGTGAAGCAGGTGACGGGGCTTCAGGAGTGCACCTGTCGGATGAGCACCAGGTGATGTGTGGAAGTGGAGAATCACTATACTGTACACCTGAAACTAACACTGTACGTTAACTAACTGGAATTAAAATAAAAACTTAAAAAAACCCACAAAAGTTGAAAGCTTAGTACTGTAAACAGCGCTATGCCCAGCACCGCCACTGAACTATTGTTAATATTTTGCCATTTGGTAAACCTCCTTCTGTCTCCGTCCCTAAATAAATAGTAAACATTACAATACTTCGTCCCTAAATGCTTCAGCATGCATCTCCTAAAAATAAGAATATTCTCCTACATATTCCCAGTATAACTGTGACATTCTCTAAAGTTAACAAAAATTCACTAAGATCTAACAATTATTCCATTTTCAAATTTCTCCAACTGTATCAGAATTGTCTCTTAAGAGTTTTTTTCAACCTAAACTCTAATCAACGTTTGCGTACCACACTTGGTTTTTGGCTTTGGTCTATCTATCTATCTATCTATCTATTTATTTAGGTCTCTTCCAAAGTGAGACAGTCTCCCTATCCTTCCCTAAATTCCTCTCCTTCCCACCATGAAAGTAGTTTGAAGAGACCAGGCAATGCAATGTCTTCCAAGACGCCGCACGTGCTAGGCTTGCCTGAGAGCTTCTCTGCTCTACCCCGTTAAAAACTACTACTTCATGAAGCTTCATTCCTTCAGGACAACCACCACCGCCTCCTTCTCGTTGCCGTCTTCCATTGATTCTCTGATCGTTGCCCTTCAAACTTCACACCCCAACTCATTCCGTTTCCGACAACCCAACCTTACAGTCCTACTTGATCACCAACAGCCTCCCGGTCTCTGTATGAAGCACTTCTGAAACGTGGCTCTCTCCTGCCGTCGCTGCGGAAGCTCAAGTACAGACCCTCCCCACTTCCGGCGGGGATTAGCACAGTCACTTCCTGTCCTTCCGCCTTCCGCCTCCCTCCCTCCCTCCCCCTCCCACCCTTCAAATCACAGTCCGCACTTCGTTAGGATGATCTTCCTAAAATAAAAATGTGCTCATGCGGCTCTACAATCTTTCAGTGGTTCCTGGGGTCTTAAAAAAATACACTCAGACTCCTTAACCAAACCCACAAAATGCTTTATGAACTGGGCCCCACCTATCTCAAAAATGTCATTTTGTAACACTTTCTTGTACAGATCTCCCATTTGGAAATCTTTGTAGTTTTCCAATCATTATGCTTTTTCACAGTGTCGCTTTCTAGACAGTCCTTCTGTATGAAACTCTTCTTTATCCTGGCTAACTCCAGGACCCACCATTCAAGGCAGTTTAAGAGTAACACAATATTTTCAAGGCTAACTTCATCCTCTTTTTCAGGAAAATACCCTCTAATGTAATTACGTAGCACTGATGGACATTTCTATCATAGTACTGTACTGAACTCTATGGTAGGCAGCAATTTATTTGTTTCCCCTTTCATACTTGTAAACACCTTCAGAATAACTTTGACAGTGCCTGGAACCCACTAGAAGTTCAATAAATGCTTCCTAAGTAGTTAATCATTGGAAATGAGATAATCCATGCCTTGTATGCACAGAGACATTCCATAGTTTTCCCTTTCTGGTGTTTTATTGGGTATTATTACCAGAGTTATATTATTTCCTTCACATAATGGAACTGGGTGTTGTTTAATGGTTTATTACATTATAGAACAATTTGTATAACAAGAGAATGATCTGTTTGCTAAGATATTGGCAAGGAAAGGATTAAGGTACTATAGAAAATAAGACACAGTAAAATGTAGTGGTTGATAAATTCACTAACATATTAAAATAAGCAAGAGGGAACTATTCCAGGAGTGCAAGATTGGTTCAACATACCAAAATCAATCAAAGTTATACACCACATTACTGTAGTAATTCCACTACTGGGTACTTACCCAAAGAAAACAAAGACACTAATTCAAAAAGATGCCTGCACCCCTTATGTATATGGCATTATTATTTACAATAGCCAAGACGTGAATATATATACATATATATTTTTTTCATCATATATATGAATGGAATATCACTCAGCCATAAAAAGGATGAGATCTAGCCATTTGTGACAAGGATGGATCTAGAGGGTATTACGCTAAGTGAAACAAGTCAGACAGAGACAAATACCATATGATTTCACTTATATGTGGAATCTAAAAAGCAAAAGAAATGAATAAACAAACTAATAGTGGAATAAGACCTATAAATATAGAGAACAAATGGATGGGTTCCAGAAGGGAGGGGGATGGGCAAAATTGGTGAAGGGGAGTGGGAGATACCGACTTCCAGTTATGGAATGAGTAAGTCATGGGACTAAAACCTATCGGATAGGGAATATATTCAGTGGGGTCATGACAGCATTGTCTGGTGATAGCTGGTAGCCACAGCTGGGATGAACATAGTAGGATATGTGGACTTGTTTAATCACTACGCTGTACACCTGAAACGAATGTAATATTTTGTGTCAAACATACTTAAAAAAAAAACCCCAAAACAAACAAGCAAAAACAGAATGAAGGAGAAAAGCCCACATAATTATTAGAGCTGAAACAGAGAAAGTATTCGGCAAAATTCAGCATCTAATAATAATAACAATAATCAGAAAACCACGGATAGAAGACAAACTCCTCAACCTGATACACGTCATATATGAAAAACCCAGAGCTAGTATCATATTCAATGATGAAAGACAAAGCTTTTCCCCTAAGATCAGGAACAAAACAAGGATGTCCTCTTTAACCACTTCTGTCCAACACAGGACTAAATGTTCTAGTCAGAGGATCTAGGCAAGAAAAAGAAATAAAAGAAATCCAAATTGTAAAGGAAGAAGTAAAATGATCTCTGTTTGTTTATGACATAATGACATATAGAAAACCCTAAGATATCATGAGAAAAACTATCAGAAGCTAATAAAGGAAATGAACAGTGGTGCAGGACATAAAACCAACACTTAAAAATCAGTTGCATTTCTATTGATAACAATACACAATCTGAAAAGAAAATTTAAAAAATAATTCTGCGGGCGCCTGGGTGGCTCAGTGGGTTAAAGCCTCTGCCTTCAGCTCAGGTCATGATCTCAGGGTCCTGGGATCGAGCCCCGCATCAGGCTCTCTGCTCAGCAGGGAGCCTGCTTCCTCCCCTCTCTCTCTCTGCCTACTTGTGATCTGTCAAATATATAAAATCTTAAAAAAATATTTTTTTAAAATTCTGTTTACAGTAGCAATGAAAAGAATAAAATATGTAGGAATAAATATAACCAAGGAAGTGAAAGACCTGTGTGCTAAAAACTACAAAACTTTGCTGGAAAAAATTAAAGACATAAATAAGTAGAAAGATGTCCTATGTCCGTGGACTGGAAGACTTAATATTGGTAAGTTAAGCTACTTACTGGAAACCTGGATTGTGGTATCCAAAATTTATATGTTGAAGTCCTAACCCTCTACACCCATAACGTGATCTTATTTGGAACAGGGCCATTGCAATTTAATTATCAACATGATAAAGTCATACGGAAGCAGGGTGGGTCACTAAAAATAAAACTAGTGTCCTTATAAAAAGGGGACATGTGGACAGAGGGACAGATACAGAGCAGAAACACCATTTGGAGATGAATACAGATATCAGAGTGATGCAGCAAAACTGGCCAGCAACCCACCATAAGATAAGAGAGAAGCATGGGAGGGGCGCCTGGGTGGCTCAGGGGGTTAAAGCCTCTGCCTTCCGCTCAGGTCATGATCCCAGGGATTGAGCCCTGCATCGGCTCTCTGCTGAGTGGGGAGCCTGCTTCCTCCTCTCTCTCTGCCTGCCTCTCTGCCTACTTATGATCTCTGTCTGTCAAATAAGTAAATAAAATCTTTAAAAAAAAAAAAGAGAGAGAGAGAGAGAAGCATGAGAAAGCACTCTTTATTACAACTTTCAGAAGGGACCCAACCCTAACACTTCTAGCCTCCAGAACAGTTAGACAATAAACTTCTGTTGTTTAAGCCATGCAATTTATGGCATTTTGTTACAATTCTAGAAAAATTAATATACTACCAGAGCAATTTACACATTCAGTAATCTTTGTCAAGATTCCAGTGGTGGTTTTTGGTTTGTTTTGTTTTGTTTTTCAGAAACAAAACCCATCCTAAAATTCATATGGAATCTCAAAGGACCCAACAATCTTGAAAAAGAAGAACAAAGTTAAAGGACTCATACTTCCTGATTTCAAAACTTACTACAAAGTTATAGTAACCAAATATACTGGCAAAAAGAGAGACATATAAACTAATGCAAAAAAATAGAAAGCACAGAAATAAACCCTCACATATGGTCAACTGATTTTTGACAAGGGTGCCAAGAATACCGAATGCAGAAAGGACAGTCTTTTCAATAAACAGTACTGGGGAACCTGTATATGGATACAAAAGAGTGAAGTTGGATCCTTATCTTGCCCCAGACACAAAAATGAACTCAAAAGGAATCAAAGACCTAAATAGAAGAGCTCAAACTATAAGATCTTTAGAAGAAAGCAGGGAAAAATCTTCATCATATTGGATTTGGCAATGGATATGACCTCCAAAGTCATAGGCAACAACCAAAAAAATTCATAAGCTGGATGTCATCGAAGTTAGAAATTTTGTGAATCAAAGATGCTATCGAAAGTGAAAAGAGAACCCACAGATGGTAGAAAATGTTTGGAAAGCATATATCTGGTAAGGGATTAACATCCAGACTGTATAAAGTACTCCTATAACTAAACAACTAAAACAAACAACCCAGTTTAACAATACGCAAAAAAATTCAACAGACATTTCTCAAGAGAAGTTACACAAATGGCTCCTAAGTTCATGAAAAGATATTCAATATCACTAGTCATTAGATAAATGCAAATTGAAACCATAATGAGATGCCATTTCACAACCATGAGAATGGCTATGATCATAAAAATGAAAAATAAGAAGTACTGGTGAAGATGTGGAAAAACTGGAAACCTTGTATATTACTGCTGAGAATATAAAACAGTATAGCCACTGTGGAAAACAGTATGGAAGTTCCTTAAAAAACTGAAAATCAAATTACCATATGATCTAGCAATTCTACTTCTGGGTATACACCCAAAAGAATTTGTATACTTGTATGCCAATAGTCACAGAGGCATTATTCACAATAGCTCAAAGGTGGAAACAACTCAAAAGTCCATTGACAGATGGATGCATAAACAAAATGTTTTTACACACACACACACACACACACACACACTCACACACAGTGAAATATTACTCAGCCTTTAAAAAGGAAGGAAATTCTGACATGCTATGACATGGATGAATCTTAAAGGCATTAAGCCAAATGAAATAAGCAAAATCCAGAAGGACAAATAATGAATGAGCCCACTTCCAGGAAGTACTCAGAATCATCAAACTCACAGAGACATAAAGTAGAGTGTTGGTTGCCAGGAGCTGGGAAGAATGGGAAGTTACTGTCTCATGGGGAGTTTCTGTTGAGAATGATGAAAAGTTCTGGAAATAGATGATAGTGATAGCTGCACAGCATTGGGTATGGACTTAATGCCCCTGAACTACACACTTGAAAATGGTTAAAATGGTTTAAAAAAGGGTATAAAGAGTGAAAGTTAAAAGAGCCTAGATGTCCATCAACAGAAGAAAGGATAAAGATGTGGCATACACACACACACACACACACACACACACACACACACACACACACGAATACTATGCAGCCATCAAAAAATGAAATGTTGCCATTTGCAATGACATCAATCTCAGAAAACCAATTATATGATCTCACTGATAGGAAGAATTTGAGAAACAAAACAGAGGATCACAGGGGAAGGAGGAGAAAATGAAACAAGACAAAACTGGAGAGACAAACCATGAGAGACTCTTTTTTATTTTTATTTTTTTAAAGATTTTTATTTATTTATTTGACAGACAGAGAGAGATCACAAGTAGGCAGAGAGGCAGGCAGAGAGAGAGAGGGGGAAGCAGGCTCCCCGATGAGCAGAGAGCCCGATGTGGGGCTCGATCCCAGGACCCTGAGATCATGACCTGAGCTGAAGGCAGAGACTTAAACCACTGAGCCACCCAGGCGTCCCCCATGAGAGACTCTTAAGCTCAGGAAACAAACTGAGGGTTTTGCTGGAGGGAAGAGGGAGGGATGCAGTGGCTGGGGGATGGACATTGGGGAGGGGAAGTGCTATGGTGAGTGCTGTGAATGGTGTAAGACTGAGGAGTCACAGACCTGTAGCCCTGAAACAAATAATACATTATATATATCTTAATTTAAAAAAAAAAAAAAAGAATGAAAGTTAAAAACTAACCTCTCTAATGAAATTGTTCTAAAATTGACAGTGGTGGGGAGCCTGGGTGTCTCAGTCAGTTAAGCATACAACACAACTGGTTTTGGCTCAGGTCATGATCTCAGGATCGAGATCAAGCCCCGGATCAGCTCCACACTGGATGTAGAAGCTGCTTAAGATTCTCTCTCCCTCTACTTCTGCCCCTCCCATGCTTGTGTGTGTGCACACGTGCATGCCTGCACTTTCTCTCTCTCTCAAAAAAAAAAAAAAAAAAAAGAATAAAATAAAATTGACAATGGGGAATAGCTACATACATACACCTATTAACAGACTAAAAACCTCTGGATGCACACTTCAAAAAAATGTGCATGTGAATTGTGTATCAATAAAGCTGTTATAAAAAAGAGGAGAGGGATATTATAATTCTTAAAGAAGGTAATTACAGAAGGAAATATTTCCTTTATTCTAATAAGTAGTGTATATGGCTTTTAAAAAAAGTTACTGAAAAATGAAAAAAAAAATTTACCAACTGCTTCAGAAGAATCCCAATAATACATTTTACGTGTGAAGGCAATCCATTTTATTTCTTCCTTCCCAATCTGTTTACCTTTTATTTTTCTTTTCTGGTCTAGTTGTCTTAGTCTGGGCTGTGAAACAAAATGCCACATACAACAGAAATGTGTTTCTCACAGTTCCAGAAGCGGGAAGTCAGAGATCAGGTGGCCCACATGGTCTGCTGACGAATGCTCTCGTCCAGGTTACACGCTTCTCACTGTATCCCCGTGTGGTGGAAGGGGCAAGAGAGCTCCCTAGGGTGTCCCGTATAAGAGCACTAACCCCATTCATGAGGGCTCCACGCTCATATGACCCAGTCACTTCCCAAAGGCCCCCATTTCCTAGTATCATCCCTTTTGGGGGATGGGATTTCAACATATGAATTGGGGGGACCCCAAACACTCAGACCGTAGCACTAACACATACAGTGCCATGTTGAAAAGGAGGCATGAGAGTGGATGCTCACCTTGTTGCTGATTTTTGTGGGAAAGCCCCGAGTTTCTCACCATTAAGTACGATGTTAACTGTACATTTTTGTAGATATTCTTTATCAAGTGGAAGAAATTTTCCTCTATTCCTAGCTTACTGCGATGTGTTTTTTTTTTTCTTTAAGATTTATTTTTTTTAGGGGCGCCTGGGTGGCTCAGTGGGTTAAGCCTCTGCCTTCGGCTCAGTTCATGATCCCAGGGTCCTGGGATCGAGCCCCACATCAGGCTCTCTGCTCAGCAGGGAGCCTGCTTCCTCCTCTCTCTCTCTCTCTGCCTGCCTCTCTGCCTGCTTGTAATCTGTCTGTCAAATAAATAAATAAAATCTTAAAAAAAAAAAAAGATTTTTTTTTTTTAAAGAGACAGAGGGCATGAGAGAGAGCAAGTGCGGGAGAGGGGCAGGAGAGAATCGTCAGGTAGACTCCCAGCTGAGCACAGAGTCCCACTCAGGGCCTGAGATCATGGTCTGAGCCAATACCAGGAGTGGAATGCTTAACTGAGCCACCCGGGTGCCCCAAATCATCTATTTTCCTGAGCAGTTCTATTAGTTGTTGCCTCATGCAGTTTGACACTCTTTTTAGGCACATATACGTTAAGAATTATTATGTTTTCCTGGAGAATTGACCCCGTTATCATTAATGTAATGTGCTTCTTTATCCCTGATAATTTGCTTTCAAGTTTCCTCTGTCTGAAATTGACATAACCCCACTCCCAATTTCTTTTGATTCCTGTTAGCATGATATATTTCCCCCATCTATTTACCTTTAATCTATATGTGTCTTTCTATTTAAAGTGGGTTTCTTGAAGACAACATATAATTCTTGGTTTTTGATACACCTTGACAATCTCTTCTAATTGGTACATTTAGACCACTGACATTCAAAGTGATTATTGATATAATTGTGTTGAGAGCTACCATATTTTCTGTTTTCTATTTGTTGCCCTGTTCTTTGTTCCTATTTTTGTCTTCCACTCTTTTCCCATCGTTTGTGGTTTTTGGTGAGCATTTCATATGATTCCATGTTCTGTCCTTTGATAGCATACACATTATGCTTCTTTTTAAAAAAATTCTTCTTAGTGGTTGCCTAGAGTATGCAATATACATTTACAACTAACCCAAGTCCACTTTCAAATAATACTACCACTTCACAGGTGAGTACCTTATAATAATAAAATAATCCAAATTTCTCCCTCCTATCCCATATATCATTGCTGTCATTCATTTCATCTTTATATAGGCAAACATAAACATACATATATATACATACTTAAGACCCATACATAAGCATACATAATCAAATACATTGTTGCTATAATTTTGAACTGTATCTATTTTCAGTTAAGAATAAGAAAAATAAATGTTATATTTTTACTTTATTTTTTCTTCAGTGCTCTTCCTTTTATATAGAATAGACCCCAGTTTCTGACCTATCTCATTTTCCTTCTCTTTATAGAGCTTGTTTAAAACATTTCCTGCAATGCAGATCTACTGAAAACAAGTTCCTTTGATTTTTGTCTGCGAAAGACTTTATTTCTCTTCCATTTATTTGAAGCCTAATTTCTTAGGATAAAGACATCTATGTTGGTGGGGGATCTCTCTGAACACTAAATATTTCACTCAACTCTCTTCTTGCTTGCATGGTTTCTGAGGAGACGTTGTATGTAATTCTTATTTTTGTTCCTCTATGAGTGAAGTGTTTTTTTACCTCCGGTTTCTTCCTGGATTTTTTTCATTATTTTTTATTTTCTGTAGTTTGAAAATTATATGCCTAGGGATAGTTTTTTGGGGACTTAGCCTGCTTGGTATTCCCTAATTTCCCTGAATCTGTGGTTCGGTGTCTGACATTATTTAGGGGAAATTCTCAGTCATCAGTTTCAAGTATTTTTTCTGTTCCCTTCTTTCTTCTCCTTCTGATATTCCCATTATGTGTAGGTTATACCTTTTGTAGTTGCTCCACTGTCCTTGTTCTGATTTTTTTTTCTGATATTTTTGAGTCACTATTCTTTTTTCTTTTCACTTTTTAAAGTTTTTATTGATACATCCTCAAGCTTGAGGTTCTTCTTTCCTTGTGTCTACTACTAAGGTCATTGAAGTCATTCTTCATTTCTCCTGCGATGTTTTTGACCTCCAGTACGTCTTTTTGATTCTTAGGATTTCCATCTCTCCACTTACATGGCCCACCTGTTCTCGCATGCATTAGAGCCCTTAGTGTAGTAACTGGTTTTTCAAAATATTCTGTGAATGATAATTCCAACATCCCTGCCCACATCTGATTATGATGTTTGTTCTGCCTCTTCCAGTGATGTTTTTTGCCTTTTAGGATGCCTTGAATTTTTTCTTTATAGCAGGACATGGTGTACCAGGTAAAAGGAACTGCAATAGGTAGGACTTTAGTAATGTAGCAGTAAGGTGTGGGAGTAGGGGGAGGGTTCTAGAAGTCCTGCGGTTAGGTCTTGGTCTTTTAGTGAGCCTACGCCTTTGGACTAGGAGCTTCACAAGTGTTTCTCTGTTGTTTCCTCTCCCTTTAGGTGGGACAATGGGATGAGATGGCTAGAGTGAGCTGAGTTGGGGACTTCCCTTCCCCCAGGTCAGTTTAAGCTCTGATAACACCCCAGCAGGTTAGGTTCTTGTTAACTAGTTTCTTTGTGTTAAGAAGGGAGTGCTCTGGGGGATTCCAAAATGATTCCTTTTTCCCTCCTCTTACTGAAAGCACAAGGGGATTTTTCTCTGATATTTACTCTAGGAACCTGGTCGAACTCATGGAGGTAAAACTCATAAAATTGTGGGGTCCCCCTGTGACTTGTCCACATTGCATCTTCAGTAGCTCATCACTTACAGTTCCAGTTTCCCTAACCCTGACTCTTTCCCACAGCAGCTTCTACTTAGGAGTCTATGCCCTGGAGTCTTAAGCCATGACTCTTTGTAATCGCCTGTCTGCCTTTCCGATCTGGCCCCGTGTCTTCTCCTCTCTCACAGATGCAAGAAGAGTTGTTACTCTTCCAATGCGTTCAGCTTTTTACCTATTGTTAGGGCAGAGTGGCCAAGCAATCCTTTTTATTATGGCAATATACACTGGCATTAAATCGAACACATCCCTGTAAAATAAACATTTTATTTGGCAGCATCTCAGCAGCTCAGTGGTAGATTTCCAGACATTCACTTCCCTGGCAAGTAATCCCAACATGAAATCGTTTGCTTAAAATTCTGTCGTGATATTTTAAAAAAAAAAAAAAAATTGTAGTGATATAATGCTTGTTTTAAAGCATTAATAGCCCAAAGTTTCTCAACCCTGTCTATGATAATTCCCTTTCCCAATCTTAACCTTTCCAAACCAGACTGCTTAACTAGAAAACCTGTGTGGATTGCAAGAATTTAGTGGTAGAAATATACTCAAAAGCCTTAGTATAGGAGAGAGAGAGTTTTCCAAAATACTATCTGGTAAATACAGTGCCATGATTTCATGCCCTTCTATCATCTGTTAATATACGTGCAGCCAAAAGATATAGCTCTGAATAAAAATTGCTGTACAACGGCTTGTAAGCAGTTCTTAGGTACCCTGCAATGAACCAGAAAATTGAGAAAAATAATCTCATCAGAATTCTGTACGTGCATTCTACTCTACCTTTCCAACACAGAAAGAGAAAGTTACATACCATATTGTAGACCCTGTCTCCTACATGCTACGTACCATGTAGAATACATTTTGGGGCCATATGCTGCAAATCATAAGTTTAAGCTGCAAATATGTATACGGAGCCACATCTAAAGTGCATAGATTAAGGAAAAACTAACCTGAATACTTTACAAACTCTTCCAAAAATGAAGAGGCAGAAACCAAATCATCTATTATGACGTCAATATCGCCCCGATCCAAGCAAAGAAAGACATCAGAAGAAAACTACAGGCCAGTATCTCTTATAAGCATAAACACAAATATCTTCAACATGATACTGGTGTACCAAATGCAGCCACATATAAAAGGGATTGTCCACTCTGACCAAATGGGATTGACCCCGGGAACTCAAGCAAGATCGGTTCAATACCTGAGAAAGTTGCAGGTAGTTAAGCCAACCAGCAAGCCAAAGCAAACTAAAGCACTGTTTTCCCCTTTTCTGGCTAGTGTTTCTGTCTTTGTTTTTTAACTGCCCCTGACTTCTTTAACTACATTTTTCATCATGGGGAAAAAAAAAAAGGCCTGTGTATATTCATTTTTTAAAAGATTTTATTTATTTGACAGAGAGAGCACAAGCAGGGGGAGCAGCAGGCAGAGGGAGAGGGAGAAGCAGACTCCCCACTGAGCAAGAAGCCTAATGTGGGCTGTGTTCCCTCTGTCGCTATGTCTGTCTTTGTCAAATAAATAAATAAAATCTTAAAAAAAAAAAAAGGAAGCACTGTATTGACTATAACCACCATTAATGACATTTACTGAAGTCTTAACAAATTTTTAGAAATCCAAACTCTGTCACTTTTCACAAAGCACAGTCTTATTTATACTTAACTCTTGTTAAGTTATAACATGTTGATACAAATAAAGCCATAATTAATAAATGTGCTCTGGAAATAACAATTTTTTGCCACTGAATATGTTTAAACTATAACCTTCACATATATGAGAAAATAACTGGTTGAAAACCCAAGTAATTCTGTCTATTTAATTCATGGTCACATCTAATTCAGTATGAGTATCACAAATTAAGTACAGTGGAAATGAGTATGTAAGGTTTCAGTAAGGTATATGCAATTTTGCCGAGCCTGGGGGAGAATATTAGCAATAACATATTAAATTTCACAGAAATGTCATGTTCAGCAGGTGCTCTAGAAAATGCTACCTTTTATAGAATGCCCATTTAGCAGAAAATGGAATGACCATATGTGAAAATAAGCACTTTTACAAGATGGTCAGATGGTGAAATTATACCAGAAACACCAGTTAGCAAGCACATGTTTATGAAAGAACCACCGTGATACAGGCCTCATTTCAGACGATCTTATAAATTTTTAAGTATACTGACTGAAGGTTTATCTATTTTGATAAAATTAGAATCTTAAAAGTATTTTTTGAGAGTGTTAATAAGCAGGAAGGCTCTTTGATCATTGTGGACCCCCCACAACATTCTTGGGGGGGCGGTGCTTGCAAGGGACTAATTCTTAAGTGTGCTTTTAAAAATTATGCCCTTTACAGGCACGTGGGTGGCTCAGTCAGTTAAGCAGCCTGCTCTAGATTTTGGCACAGGCTGTGATCTCAAGGTCATGGGGCTCGGTGCTCAGCGGGGAGTCTGCTTGAGGATTTTCTTTCTTCCTCTCCTTCTGCCCCTCTCCCTGCTTATATGCTCTCTCTCTCCCAAATAAATAAATCTTAAAAATTATATATCCTTTACATTAACTTGATCAATTTTTTCTCTTCCTTAAAAAATAATTCAAAATTATAAAAAGCAAAATTGTACAACTGTACAAAAGTACAAAATTGTACTACAATGCAGTTTCCAAAAAAGAAACTAAAAAACACGAGGAAAAGTTCAAGCTTGAACTCCTAAACATTTTTATACTGAGAGGTAGCTATAAATGCAAGGTAGGGCCCGGATCTTTTTTTGTGTGAGACACGTTAAAGGAATTTGGATTTTATCATAAGGGCAACAGATATCAACTGAAGATTTATAAAGCAGGGAATATTGGGGCACCTGGGTGGCTCAGTGGGTTAAAGCCTCTGCCTTCGGCCCGGGTCATGATCCCAGGGTCCTGGGATCGAGCCCCGCATCGAGCTCTCTGCTCAGCGGGAAGCCTGCTTCCCCCTCTCTCTGCCTGCCTCTCTGCCTACTTGTGATCTCTGTCAAGTAAATTTAAAAAAAAAAAAAAAAAAGCAGGGAGTATCTAGCACCAAGGAAGCTCCCTCTTGCTGCTATGAAGGCAACTCAGTGGGAGGCAGAGCCCACTGGGGGATTCCTACAGCGATCCTGAGGAGAAGACGACCGCATCCCCCTGCACACTCTGCTTCCCAAAGCGTCCGAATTGCCTGACTGTTTCCTTCCCCTCCCTTATGAGACCCTCAATTCAATAAAGTCAGAGACCTCATCTGCTCTCAACACTCTCGTATCACTGGATACCTAGCATCCTAAGCACCCAAGCAGACACAAAGCAAGTACTTAGTGTTCAATAAAATTTGTTATATGATCAAATGATAAGGAAATAAATGAAAAAACCACAGGGACACTCCATGGTGTGAACACCCACAACGCACGGCCCACAAGAGCCCAGGGCAAGCTTCCAGCCTCCTTCCCCCAAGCCCCTCAACAAGAGACCAAACCACCGTATCTGGCCATATGTGAGAGCTTGGGTACAGCCACTACATAATTCTTGAGCGGACAGAAGGAAGAGGATCATGGGGAAGAAACAGTAGCTCGAATCATATCCGATGGTGGTACCAGTAAGTTAGTTACTAACGGAAGGTCTGGTGTGAGAAGGGTAAAGGAGAGGTCACGCTTGCTTCATTCATTAGTTCATTCATTCCTTTACTCAATTGACAAATATTTGTTGAGCAGCTACTAGGCACTGTGGTCTACAAAACATATAGAAATAATGTGGCCCATATGCTCGGCACTCACTGCTCAGATCCCAGCTTTGCTGGGTGCTGTGTGATCTTGGGCAAGTTACTCGATCTCTCTGGGCCTGAGTCTCCTATCTGTCAAATGATGCTAATGACAGTCCCTATACTATAAGGCCCCTGTGAGCATCAAATATCACGTGTAAAGTGCTTGGTGCATAGTACTTGGCAATAACTTAAAAACATAGGCTATTTTTATTATGTTGAGAACTTGTAACTTGGAGATTACCTTTACTTTGTATCCTAAGATGGGAAAGATGGCTATCAGCTTCATTTGCATTACCGAGTGTGGGAAACAGGTTTGAAAAACCAGTGTAATAGTTGTACTGTAGGTCAGACACAAGGTTCAGTGTGACATCTGTGATGATTTCATTTAAAAATTAAAATTTTGGGGATATCTGGGTGGCTCAGTCAGTTAAACAGCTGCCTTCGGCTCAGGTCATGATCCTGGCGTCCTGGGACGGAGCCCCATGTTGGGCTCCTTGTTCAATGGGAAGAGTGCTTCCCCTTCTGCCGGCTTCTCTCTCTGCCTGCTGCTCCCCCTGTTTGTGCTCTCTCTCCCCGACAAATAAATAAAAAATTTTAATGTGATTAATATTTTTTAAAAAAATAAAGTTCTAAAGTTGGACAAAACTGATTGCATCCCTCCAACAAATACAAAACCAAAATCAAAATGGATTGAATCCTCAAACTTTTTTTTTTTTTTTTTTTTTTTTTTTTTTAAAGTAGGCTCCCCAGCCAGCATGGAGCCCAACACAGGACTTAAACTCCCAACCCTGTGACCCGAGATCAAGACCTGCGTTGAGATCAAGAGCCTGATTTTTACCTGACTGGGCCACCCAGGCACCTTCAATACTCAAACTCTTAGGAAGTGACCAAATTTGGTAATTTTGGTAGTTTTAGCAAATTACCGAATCTCCCTAAGTCTTAGTTGCCTCATCAACATATAATGCTGTGATAATAATAACAATGATAATAATACTAGCAGCTACCTTGCAAGTCTCTGTGAGGATAAGAGAGACAAGGCATACCCTGACTGTGGCTCATAGAAATGTTCATTAGATGGGAGCCGCTGTTTTCTTTCTCACAAAAATCATCTGGACTAGCTGTTAATAGCCTTACAGATGAGGTGACTGAGGCTTAGAAAGTCAGATAAGTGACTTGAAAAGTACCTAGCAAGGGGGATATTGAAGATTCAAGCACAAGTCCACATAGCTTCTTTTAACTACATTATGTTGCTTCTCATTGCTTTGAAAAAAATGCTTGGATTATAGATATCATATATAATAGAGTTGATATTTAAGATTGATATATATGTAATTCTTCATAAAAAGTTTTGAATCTCTGAAATGTTTATAAGTTTCCTAATACTTTATATAGCTGTAAAAAAAAAGGCACAAAAAATTGTTCAACTTCACATTAAATAAATGGCACATAATAAAACAGGACTTGGGCATCCTAAATTTTTGCTTCCTACTTTAGATAATTGCCCCAACTATGGCCAGTTTTATGGCCTATTTTCAATATGTTCCCCTCGTAGGGTCTTAAAACTTATAGGTCATGCAATGATACTGATGAATCCTACCCAGAGAGGAAGGTTTGCAAACAAGTCTGAGTGTTATTTCTGCTTACCCAGCTTCAGGAAACATTTCGTAACAATAACGACAACAAACGAACCAAAAGCAGTAAAAATTTGATGCAAAACTTTAAGAAACAAAATAGGTTGATTTTCATTCTTTATTGAGACAACTTAGTGGGGAATAAAGCAATAAAAAGAAAAATAGCATGAGCAGAAAAAAATAAAATGAGGGACATACAGCTTGAATTGAAAACAGAAAAACAGAGGGGCGCCTGGGTAGCTCAGTCTGTGAAGCCTGCCTTCGGCTCAGGTCAGGATCCCAGGATCCTGGGTCGAGCCCCACATCGGGCTCCTTGCTCGGCGGGGAGCCTGCTTCTCCCCCTCCTCCTCCTTCTCCTTCTCCTCCCCGCCTGCCTGCCTGCTGCTCCCCCTGCTGGTGCTCCCTCTCTCTGTGTCAAATAAGTAAATAAAAATATTTTTAAAAAAAGAAAGAAAGAAAGAAAGAAAGTAAACAGAAAATGAGGGGAAGGAGTACATAAAATATACCAAAAAAGGGTACTTTTTTAGTCTACTAAAATGCAACCATTTGAGAGGTTCTTATACGATTATGATCCAAATCTAAAAGTCAGATTGAATCCTTGTGTCGTTTTAAACTCTAGTACATCAAGATAAACTAAACCCCTCATGATATATTTATCATAAGCAGAAGACTTTGACTCAAGATATAAACAACTACAAAGGTACAAATTATTATAGAAACATTTCATGAATTTAATGCGTAAAAGGCACTGAGGCTTACTACTTCACGTTGTGACTGACCACATCTGTTTGTCTAACTTGTAACCCCTTCTCAGCCAAGTGACAGTGCTGTATGTCCACTACAAATCTCTTCTCTGCAAACTCAGCCTATCGAAAACCAAAGTAATTTTCCATCAGATCCTCCATCCGTCTTCAGATGGAGGATCCTCTGACTTATAACTGCGTGTGGGCCATCTGTGCGTGCCTCTGGCTCGGGAACAGGTTGGCACACGACACTTTGTTGACTGATTACTCTGCCGCTGACCCATACTCTCATTCCTTTAATCCCTTTCTTGGACCCCATTTCAACCCAAAATCTGAGAAAGGACCAGCTTGCAAATAACATTCAGTATTTACTGAATGAAAGATGACCTTGGAGAGAGCTGAGGACAACGGAAGGGAAGCTGCATTTTAAAGGTGAGGCAAGAATGAAAAACATACGAAGCAGTATTTCTTGACCTGACTGAAACCTGCCATTGAGCACAGCTGTCTCTTTTAAGAATTTAGCAAGGAAAAAGAGGAAACTCACATAATTGAAAGACTGGCAAGACTACGAGGAAAAAAATAGAGATTTGAGAATATTTGTGGGCAGAAAGGAAGGATCAGTTGCGGCAGCAATCTAAAGATAAATGTTCTTATTGCTTGCAACCTGTACCTCAACTTTATCCTTCACATTGCTGCCAAAGTGGGGTGCAAACCTGGGTATCTGAGACGTCAGTTTCCAGCTAAAATCCTTCAGACTCTGCCCCCACCCCTACAGGATGCGGTCAAAGACCCGGAGGAACACCAGATCGCCGTGGTCTGATCGGTGACTTGGCTCTGGACACCAGAGGCAGGACCAGGCCAGTCATCCGGCAAGCACCCAAGAACTTGATGACACTAGGGATCTCTAAGCTCTGCCCCTGGAAGTTTGGATTCAGTATCCCGGGCAGAGCCAGGAATCTGCATTTTTACAAAGCCCCTCGGGAGATCTGATGACTGGCCAAGTTGGAGAACCACATGAGTCGAACAGGGTAGTTTTAAGACCAGGCTTTGCAGCCAGAAAGAACCCAAACGAAATCCCTGCTCTAACGTTTATAGGCTAAGTGGCCCCTGAGAATCCAAGTTATTCTTCTTCTCTACAGTGGGAATCATACCTTACTCACAGAATACTTAGATGCGTATGTAAACACTCCATAAATGTTAACTGTTAAAAACTATTTAACACCTAACTGCTCATGCCACCCACTTCCTCTTCAGTCCCTCCTTTGTTCCTGCTCCTGTCTCTGCCTGGTACTCTTCGCTCGTGTCTTCCCTGCTGACCTTAAACCTTGAAGATACTGCTCCTGCAGCTTCCTCCACACCAAGCCTCCCTCCCCCGCCTCCCGCCCCCAAACTTCCCTCTTTCATTCTCTAGGCTGAGTCAACCACCCCTCCTCTGGGATCCTTGCGCCCTGTGCTTGCTTCTCGTTGTTCATGCAATAATATTTATTGAGCACCAACTAGGTACCAGATGCTGAAGACACAGCAGAGAACAAAGGGATGTTAACATTCTAATGGATAACCAGAGCCCAACATGGGCTTGATCTCATAAACGACTTACACAAATAATTCTGATTATGAGCAAATAATTGCACTGCAACCAACTCTTTGTGTCTATTTTTCCCTATTAAATACTAACTCCTTCAAAACTGCATCAAATACATCTTTGTATCTCTAGCATTCAAAGATTTCTGGCATAGATATTATTTAGTAATCTTAACAAAGAGACGGGGGGCATGTGGATGGCTCAATCAGTGGAGCGTATGACTCTTGATCTCGGGGTCATGGGTTTGAGCCCTATTTTGGGTGTAGAGATTACTTTAAAGAAAATTTTTTTAAAAGAGAGAGAGGAAAGAAAGTCTTAATTACTGAAGAAAAGTCCTGGAGAAGACAAGCGTGAATGAGATCATGAATACAAATGAGAAAATTAGCCTTGAACAAGAGCAGGAACAGCCAGCTCTTTTACTAAAATAGAAAGGACAGCAGGAAAGGAGAGTGTTGAGGATATGTTTTAAAGGTAGAAGCAACAAGTTGAGGGGTCTGGGCCATACGGCTACCATTTTTGAAATACAATGTAAGATCATCTACTGAGAATAAGGAGGCTGACATTGGAACAGACAGCTTTAAGCAGACAGCCCCCCCCGACCCTGTCCCCAAGGCAGCAGGGGCTAAAGGAGACAACCATGGGTGTCTTCCCTTCCTCTTTTTCCTCCTCCTCTTCCCTTTTCCTCCATTTTTCCCCCCACCCCTCTTCTTTTCCTTCCTCTCCTTTTCATTCTTCACTTCTGTGGCACTCAGGATCCAAATATTTTTCCTATTTGGGTGGACTCTGCTGGGTAGGTTAGCTGAATACAATGTCCTCTCACTAAGTAAGCTCAAGAGGCGAGATCTTCGCTCTCACAGTCTTCTGGTGCAACAGGCATGTGAACCAGGCTCAGCCAATCAGATGTTCTTGTGCACGATTTTTAATCTTAAGGAGGTAATATAAAAATGAGGGACAATTTTAATTACCTATGGGGCTGATGGAAGCAATAACAGCAAGAATTTAGTGGCAGTGGTCCGGGGCAGTGGTACCAGCAGTGGCATAGTAACTAGACTGCCCTTATAGCATTACTTTAGCTGTAGTACAGAATGCTGAACCTTCTTGGTTCTTGCCTGTTTTGTGAGCTCCTTGCTATTGTCTGGTAAGTTCTTTTCTTCTTACATTAGCTAGAATCAGTTTTGCTTGATAAACTGTGAGTGGGAAAGAAGGAGAAGGATCAAGGAAACTAGAGATCTTGGTAAGATTCATGTATTTTATTACTTTTTTAGGGGGGAGGGGCAAAGGGAGAGGGAGAAAAAGAATCTTCAGCAGGCTCCATGCCCAGTGCAGAGCCCAACATGGGCTTGATCTCATAAGCCTGAGATCATGACCTGAGCCAACATCAAGAGTCAAAAACATAACCAACTGAGCCACCCAGGTGCCCCAACAGCAAGGATTTTATATGTAAGGAAGCAGAGCACCCCTGAAATCTAGGAGATCATAGCCAATCGATGGAAAGGAAGAGCAAAGATTTCAAAGTGGCTCATAAGATTTAGCCAGGAGAGTAGGATCTTGAAAAGGAGTGGGAATTAAGGTCATTGAGGTTGAAAAGAACAAGGAATTATGAAACTAGTGTGTTGGATGAGTGGTCTAGCTGGTCACTGAACCCACCCAGAATAATGGTGGAATTTGGGATGAAGAGAAAACTGCTCAGGAAGTACCAAAAGCTTTGCTCAACAAAGAGCAAGTTAGAGGGAGATGACAAATGACAGTGACAAAGAGAGGTGGGTAAGATGGGGTAAATTTCAAAGGAAAAGAATTTTTATATAAGAATGAAAGAGCAGGGGTGTCTGGGCGGCTCGGTTGGTTAAGCGTCAGACTCTTGGTTTCTGCTCAGGTCACGATCTCAGGCTCATGAGATTGAGTCCTGCATTGGGCTCTGAACTAGGTGTGAAATTTGCTTGAGATTCTCTCTCTCTCTCCCTCTCCGTCGGCCCCTCTCTTGGCTTGTGCTATCTAAAAAATAAAAACAACAAAAAAAAAAACAAAAAAAAAACAAAAATAAAATAAAATTAAGTAAATAGATAGATAGATAGATAGGCGAGCAGTAATTTGGAAGTAGAACTGGGCTGATTCAACTTATTACATGAAGACAAAAAGACATGGGAAAATGAACAGCCCTTACTCAAGATGGCACCAAAAGAAGTGGTGTTCCAGAAGAAATGCCAGGGTTAAATAAGAAAAAGAAATGAGGGGAATGTTCTAGAAAGAGTATTTGTAAAGAAGTTTGTTCAAATTAGACTAAATCTGAAGTTCCAAAGGACTCCATGGAAAGTGACAAGAACATCGGGAGAAGGATGGGACAGGCCAGCTAAAGTAGTTCAGAGCCACATGGAGAAGGAACTACAAGAAAATATAATTGGCCAAAGACATCCCCATATGAAAGAGAAGTCACATAGCTACAGCTGAACATAAGTATCCTGAAGAAAATTTATGCTTAAAAACAAAAACAATAATCCTATGAAATATTTATCCACTCTCTTACCCAAGGCCCCGGGCTCCCAAGTCATTTATTCCCCCCAAACTTAGGTTAAAATCTATGTTCTCTGGTGAGTTCTCCAATAAGCTATTTGATCTCTTTAAGCTTCAACTGGAGGTAGCAGCTCCTTTCAGGGGCGTGTATACAAGGTGAACAGCACATGATAGTCTCACACGATGCTTGGAACTTGTAGGCACTGATAAGTAGTTGCTGGACTACGGAATTCCTAAAGGCAGGAGGAACAGGGCAAACAAACTTTCCCATTATACTGGGGCTCATCATGTGACAATAGAAAATGGCAGATGTAATGGTACATCACTTTTGATGTTAAGCTCTTGTCTTACTGTCTACCTCTCTCTCTCTGTTCCCTTCTATCTCTATCTCTAATAATTAAATCTCTATCTCTAATAACTGATAACAGTAATAGTACAGAATTTGGGTACCTGCAAGTGAGATGCTACCAAAACAAACCCTAATAATTCAGGAGACGCTTTGGAGTCAGGTAGTGCTGGCCTTTGAGTAGGCTGTTAGAGCTTAAAGGCAAGTGAGAAAAATCACACTGGCAACTACAAAGGGGGACCGTTTTTATGAATTGCAGAAAAAATTCTTATTAACATGGAGAGTAGAAAACACACCCAATGAACCTAGTGGGCTAGGAATCTCTAGGAAAAGTATTGAAGGTGCTCCCTGGTCCTTTTTGGCTGCCTGTAATAAAATGCAAGAGGAGGAAGATAACCCAAAGGAAAACCTGTTAAATAAAAAGGAGCCAGGAATTGCTAGTTGTGAAAATTCCCTGCCTCTCCAGATGGCAATAGATGCTAAGATAAGAAATGGCTTCTGGGCAAAGATCGAATTTGGGGTGATGCCAGGAAAACACAGTCTAAACATGAAACAGAGTATTTGGTTATAAAATCCTTTGTTAAGACCTCAGAAAGATCAAACATAGTGTCTCGGGGCACCAAGCAAAACGGAAAAAAAAAAATTTTTTTCAAGAGTTTGAGGGCATATCCCACAGATGGTTTTGATCAAGCAGTAGGGTTTCATGCTTCTCGGCTGTGTGAGCAAAGGCCCAAGGGACAGAATGGCTTGTCTCAAATAAAGTTGGGTATGGGCTTTTGTCTAAAGGACAAGATTCACAGGAGACCCAAGAAGATTCTAAGATTATTATATTTCCAGAGACAGCTCCAGCTTGGACCGACAGAGGATACACAGTAAAAAATGAAAAAAAAAAAAAAAAAAAGTCTTTGGACTCCCCAAAATTCTATCAGCAGGAAACAGGTTTAGAAAAGTGGTCAGCTAGGGGCGCCTGGGTGGCTCAGTGGGTTAAAGCCTCTGCCTTCAGCTCAGGTCATGGTCCCAGGGTCCTGGGATCGAGCCCCACATCGGGCTCTCTGCTCAGCAGGGAGCCTGCTTCCCCCACACACACACCCTCTTCCTGCCTCTCTGCTTACTTGTGATCTCTGTCTGTCAAATAAATTAAAAAAAAAAAAATCTTCATGGCTTCAGGAGGCACTCAGAACTCAATATTAATTCTCTGAATTCTCTCTGAAGTTCAAGATGTCTCCCCAACTCAGTCCCATACTAGAATATGTGCAACACTTTCAATGTTGTATCTGCACAAAAGGGTATTCATAGCCTCCCTTAAAAAAAAAAAAAAAGTGGTCAGCTGAAAACATATACTAATTCTCATAAAGCACAGAGAGGGTAGACAGAACCCAGGCAGTAGAGCTAAAAGCCACCTAGAATCATCTGTGAACAGTAGAATGAAGTCCTGGTCAAGACCCTTCCAACATTTGCCCATTTGGCTTTTATGCACCAGTAACTCCTGTGTGCCTCCTATTCCCTCCACTTTTCTGGTAGAATTGTCTATGGAGGTTATCCCTCACCTACACTGCCATTGCACGTTAGGTGGGAAGTGGCAAATAACTTGTCTCTCTGGTTCACAGGTCTACTGCTCGAGAGAAGCCATCAAGAGACAATACTTAAGTAGCCGCAGCCAAGGAACCTCATCCACACCAAGACTCAATTTAGACATGACATTCTGGACTTCTATCTCGTACTGTAATGGGATGAGTCTTTGGTGGGCCTTGATAGTCGGTAGGTGTACTCTGCATGTGGGAGGGAAGTGGATCATTGGGAGCCCGAGGGAAGACCGTGCTAGCTAGCCTCCTAGATGGTTCCCAATGACTCCGACCTCTTGGTATTCACTCTACTGCACAGTCACCTTCAATATTATATCAGTGTTAGTTTATGTCACCAATAAAATATGGCAAAAATAATGGTATGTCACTTCTGAAATTAGGTTATACAAAATATTGTGGCTTCTGTCTTGACCTGTATCCATCTTTGTGTCTCTCAGCTGACTCTCTCTGCCAGATACCAGGTTGCAAGGGCATTTAAATGGCCTGTGGAGAGTCCCATGTATCAAGAAATTGAGGCCTCTGGCCAAGAACCATTAAGGAACTGAGGCCTCCTGCCAACAGCCATGTCAGTGAGCCCCAGACTTGTAAGAAAATCTGAGCCAGAATCACCCACTAAAGCTACATCTGGAAACTGTGTGAAATGGTAAGTGTTTGGTGGCTTAAGCTTCTGGTTTGGGGGTAATTGGTTGCATGGTAACCATTAACTAATTCAAGGACTGTGTCAAACTCATTCCTTGATTTCTGTAATCCTAGTTGTTTAACAAATTTTGCTAAATCAGGTTAGTTTTCCTTTTCCTTTCCTCTCTCATCTGCCTTTGTCGCTTTCTCAAAATTATAAAGAATTCAAGGTTTGAAAAATTATTTTAGAAGTAGTATTTAAAAACATCTCCTTGCTAAACAAAGGCTTCATTGTGTTCTACTGTGGCTGTTGTCTACACTTTTATGGAAATGTGGTCCAAGAGAGCTCCAAAGTGAGCTGGGTAGGTTTCTGTCTTGTAATAGTTTGCTATTTTACTGTAAACAGCTTTTATAAATTACAGAAAGGTTTTCCTTGGTGAAAAAATTTTCAAGCCTAAAAAAAGTGTACAATCACAGACATGTCTATAAAAAGATGTCTGTCAACTATATTCTATGGTTTAGGAGAGAGCTTATTACAGTTTTCGGTTCCCCATCAGCTTTTCCTAGCTCTGTTTCTTCTATGGTTTTTGAAACACACAGTCAAAAGATGTGAATGGCCTTCTATGAAAACTAACCGATTTTTAACAATGTTCATAACTTTCTTTACATTCTGCACCATGAAATCCAGGAGGGGGAAAAAACTCTTTCTTTTCTATAAACTACATGAAAATGACTTGAAAAACACCGAATGTGAAGAAGAAACACAGTTTCCTTATGGATTTCTGTTTACTGATTTTAAATCAATGTTAAAACATTTACATAATTTTCCAGAAACTTGGAACATTAAGTTTAAGCAGCAGATAATAGGATAATGCTGACCAAACAGGCCCTGCCTCTTACTAGTCTATTTTGAGAACAATACCTCATAGAGTTGTTGTGAAGATAAATGTAATGATGCACATAGAAGGATTACCATTAAAAAAAGGAACCAATCATAAAGTTGGTTCACAGTCAACAAGCTCTCAATAGATGCAACCAGAATGATTACCAGGAAGACTAATACTAAAAAGAGATCATCCATTAAAAATTATTTTATTAACTCAACAAGAAGGAAACTAACAACCCAAGGTTAAAAAAAATGGGCATTCTCAGGGTGCTTGGGTGGCTCAGTCAGTTAGGCATCTGACGCTTGATTTTGACTCAGGTCATGATCTTGGAATCCTGGGGACAAGCCCCGCATGGGGCTCCATGTACAGCAGGGGGTCTGCTTGAGGATTTCTCACTCTCTCCCTCTGTCCCTCAGCCCACTCTCTCTCTCTCTCACTTTCTCGCTAATAAATCAATCTTTGGGGGAAAAAATAGGTATTCTCACCACACGTGCACACACACATATGGTAAGGGATAATGGTGTTCACTGACTAGATGAGAAATATCCTTTCACAATGCATACATATATCAAATCATCTCAATGTACACTTTAAATATCTTATCATTTTATTTGTCAACTATGCCTCACTAAAGCTGGGGTGGGGGGTGGGCAAAAGTTCTGAACAGAACCTCACCAGAGGAGATATAAAGATGACAAATCAACATATGAAAAGATGCTCAACATCATATGTCATTGAAGAACTGAAAATTAGGGGCGCCTGGGTGGCTTGGTCATTAAGCATCTGCCTTTGGCTCAGGTCATGGTCCCGGGATCCTGGGATCAAGCCCCACATCAGCCTCCCTGCTCAGCGGGGTACCTGCTTCTCCCTCTCCCCCTCCCCCTGCTTGTCTTCCCTCTCTTGCTGTGTCTCTCTCTGTCAAATAAATAAATAAAATCTTAAATTAAAAAAAGGAACTGAAAATTAAAACAACAATGAGATACCACTACTCACCTATTAGAAGAGCTAAAATTCAAAAAACTAGTAAAACCAAATGCTGGCAAAGATGTGAAGCAACAGGAAATCTCATCATTGCCTGTGAGAATGCAAAATGGTGTGGCCACTTTGTAAGACAATTTGGCAGTTTCTTACAATGGTTGACATAGTCTTAACATACATGACCTATCAGTCACACTCCTTGATATTTACCCACTTGAGTTGAAAACTTTTGTCCTCACAAAAACCTACACTTGACTGCTTTAGAAGATTTACTTATAATTGCCAAAACTTGGAAAGAACTAAGATATCTGTCAATAGGTGAAGAGATAAACCATGACCCATCCATGCATTATAATATTACTCAGGGATTAAAAAAGATCTACCAAGCCCTGAAAAGACATGTTGAAACACTACATATTGCTAGTAGCCAGTCTGAAAAGGCTACGTACTGTATAATTCCAATAATGTGACATTCTGGAAAATCAACATTATAGAGGCAGGAAAAAGATGAGTAGCTGTCAAGGATGTGAAGCAGAAGATAACAGAATATATGATGGAATTTTTTAGGGTGATGAAACTATTCTATATTCTACTACCCGAATAGATATATGATATTGCATTTGTTAGAACCCACAGAACAAAGAGTGAACCTTAAGGTATGCCAATTAAAATGAAAATCATTTAGGAGGTCAAGCAGTCCCAAGTCCCAAGAAACTACCTGTATGACAAAATGTATGAAACAATCTCACTGAAGGAAAAGGCGGAGGGAAACGCTGACCTAAGTAACGTTGGAAATGAGCGGGATATGTAAGACTAAAGGCAAAAGGAACTGTGCATAAGCACTGTGTTCTAGTTAATAATGCTGTTTCCCACAGGGGTATGAGTTAACAATTTTGACCCTGCATAGATACTGGAACTGAACAATAAAGTAAATGTTAGGTGTGTGGTGGGAGCCACGTTTCTCACTGCCAGAGTGGAAATTTACTGCTAAGCAATGGTAGGTTGGAATGATCCATGTCATCGTGGATTGGAGCTGGAGATATCATTATGAACTCACGTTCAGCTAAATGTTGATACTGATGACTACAGAGATAAATCTTTATAGATGTATGTATAGGCATAGGTTAGTGGGAACACGTATTTTATTGATCGGTCAGCAGAGAGCACCTAGAAGCTGTAACATTCCTGTAGCAGTGAGCAAGCCTAGTAACCACATGCTGGTTTCTAGTACCATTCTCCAAAAAAAAAGGAACTAGGCTCTTTGAGAAATGGCTGGTCCTAGGACTAGGGCAAAAAATAAAAAGGATGAGCCCAGAGTATCTTGTTGCCAGAAAATAAGGAAATACTTTAAAAAAAAAAAAAAAAGAAAAGAAAGAAAGAAAAAGAAAAACAAATAATACAGGGGTGCCTGCATGGCTCAGCCGGTTCAGCTTCTGACTCTCGATTTCAGCTCAGGTCATGATCTCAGGCTCCTGGGATCGAGCCCCACATTGGGATCTGAGCTCAGTGGAGAGTCTGCTTGAGATATTCCCTCTCACTCTCCCTCTGCCCCTTTATCCACTAGCCATCTCTCTCAAATACATAAATAAATCTTTTTTTAAAAATTACATTGATCGTACTATATCAAAAGGACAGAGGAGCCAACTGAAAGAGCTCCCAATAGCCAAAACTGGGACAGTCTGAGCAACAGAACAAAGCAGTACTGGATTATATCCCATAGTATAAAATAAATACCCATGAGTCTATACTGACATATATAGATGATCAAGTAAGCAAATAAATGGAAGAGACAAATCTCTTGCACAGATTGATTCCAAATAATTTATTTAAATTTTCTACCCTCAAGGAGGCAGAGCATAACTCCCCACTCCTTCAGTATGAGCTTTGCATGGTGACTTCCTTCCAAAGACTATAGTATGGGAAGGAGGGAAAAGAGTATCTTTACAGTGGAAGAACCTGACAAACACTTACCTCACCCAAATGATCCACGTACACATCAACAGTGGCATAAACGGAGAGTCTGTACCCTAGATGTAATGTTAGGGGAAATGGCACTTTACCTCTGTGATCTTCGTTCCCAAATCCCATAAACCTGATTTAATCATTAGAAAAAAATTAAACAAATTCCCATAAAGGGACATTCTAATGGACCGCTAATCCTCAAAACTGTCAAAATGGTAATCAAAAACAAGGAGAGTCTAAGAAACTGCCAAGAGAAGCCTAGGGAGACAACTAACTGTATCATAGTATCCCAAATGGTATCTTGGAACAGGAAAAGGACATTAGGTAAAAATAAAGGAAACTTGAATAAAGTACAGGCCTTTAAAAATAGATTTTATTTGGGGGCGCCTGGGTGGCTCAGTGGGGTAAGCCTCTGCCTTCGGCTCAGGTCATGATCTCAGGGTCCTGTGATCGAGCCCCGCATCGGGCTCTCTGCTCAGCGGGGAGCCTGCTTCTCCCTCTCTCTCTGCCTGCCTCTCTGCCTGCTTGTGATCTCTCTCTCCGTCAAATAAATAAACAAAATCTTTAAAAAAAATAGATTTTATTTATTTATTTGTCAGAGAGAGTGAGAGCGAGAGAGAGAGAGAGAGCACAAGCAGGGGGAACAGAGGGCAGAGGGAGAAGCTAGTTCCCCACTCAGCAAGGAGCCCAATGTGGGACTTGATCCCAGCACCCTGGGATCATGACCTGAGCTGAAGGCAGATGCTTAACGACTAAGCCACCCAGGTGTCCATGGTAAGAAAAATATTGAAGGTGACTACGATAACACATAACATTTGTTGAGCACTATTCTCAACAACAGTGCTCCTCATTTGTCAGGCACTGTTCTATTTGTTTTTGTTTTGTTTTGTTTTAAGTAATCTCTGTGCCCAGTGTGGGGCTCAAACTCACGACCCCAAGATCAAGAGTCACATGTTCCACCAAATGAGCCAGCCAGGTGCCCCTGTTTTGTGGTTTTTTTTTTTTTTTTTTTTTTTTCACTAGGAATAAGCTGGATTCAGAAGAGTGCAAGCAGGTAAAACTACTTTACTTGGCTTAACGGACTGAGCCACCCGGGCACCCTACAGTATAGGCTTTAGTTAATCTTAAAAAAACAAAAACAAAAACAAACAAACTTTGTTAACACCTTACTTTTAACAAATTTGGGCACTGTTTCCAAATTGCAGCACAGTGTGGTTAAGATCATACACTCTAGAGCCAGACTGGGCTTAAAGAACAGATCCACCACTTATTAGCACTGTAACCTTTTGAAAACATTACCTAACTGCTCAGCTATTCTGTTTTTCTCACCTATAAAAAAAAAACAGTATCTCATTTATTTATTTGTATATTTATCTCACAAGTTTATTTTGAAAGGTACTATCGGAACTCTAGTAATATTCAATCAAAGTTACCCATCATAATTTCTAAGTTTTTCTAATTTGGAAAAGTTGCTCAGTATCTCAGGAAAAGTAAGGTATACAGATTTGACTGAGAGAAACTAAGTTTTCTTTTTTTTTTTTTTATTTAAATTCAATTAGCCCACATACAGTACATCATTACTTTCAGAAATAGTGTTCAATAATTCAGCAGTCACATATAACAGTGATGCTTATCGCATCACATGCCCTCCTTAATGCCCATCACTCAGTACCCCATCTCCCCACTCACCTTCCCTTCTGCAAGGGAAGTTTGAGTCACACAGTCAAGAGACTCCTATGGTTTTTCTCCCTAATTTCTTCCTTCAGCTTTTGCTCCCTTCCCCTATAATCCTCTGCACTATTTCTTATATTCCACATGAGTGAAACTCTATAATTATCTTTTTCTGACTGACTTATTTCACCTAGCATAATATCCTCCAGTTTCATCCACATTGATGTAAATGGTAGGTATTCGTCCTTTCTGATGACTGAGTAATATTCCGTTGTTTATATGAACCACATCTTCTTTATCCATTCATCTGCTGAAGGACATCTCAGCTCTTTCCACAGTCTGGCTATTGTGGACATTGCTGCTATGAATATTGGAGTGCAGTTGCCCCTTCTTTCTGAACATCGGTATCTTTGGAATAAATACCCAGTATTTATTGCTGGGTCATAGGGTAGCTCTATTTTTAACTTCTTGATGAAAATCCATACTGTTTTCCAGAGTGGCTGCACTAGCTTGCATACCCACCAACAGTGGAAGAAGGTTCCCCTTTCTCCACTTCCATGGAAAATTTGTTGCTTTTGTCTTGTTAACTTTAGCCATTCTAACTGGTGTAAAGTGATATCTCATTGTGGTTTGATTTGTATTTCCCTGATGCCAAGTGATACGGAGCATTTTTTCATGTGTCTGTTGGACATTTGTAGGTCTTCTTTGGAGAAATGTCTGTTCATGTCTTCTGCCCATTTCTTGACTGGATTATGTATTTTGGGTGTTGAGTTTGTTAAGTTCCTTACAGATCTTAGACAGCAGCCCTTTATCTGATGTCATTTGCAAATATCTTCTCCCATTCCATAGGTTGCCTTTTAGTTTTGTTGACTGTTTCCTTTGCTGTGCAGAAGCTTTTTATCTTGATGAAGTCCCAATAGTTCATTTTTTCTTTTGTTTCTCTTGTCTTTGGAGACATACGTAGCAAGAAGATGCTGTAGCCAAGGTTGAAGAGGTTATTGCCTGCCTGTGTTCTCCTCTATGATTTTGATGGATTCCCATCTCACATTTAAGTCTTTCATCCATTTTAAATTTATCTTTGTGTATGGTATAAGGAAATGGTCGTTTCATTTTTCTGCATTTGACTGTCCAATTTTCCCAGTACCATTTACTGAAGGAATTGTCTTTTTTCCATTGAATATTCTTTCCTGCTTTGTTGAAGATTAGTTGACCATAGAGTTGAGGGTCCATATCTGGGCTCTCTATTCTGTTCCATTGATCTGTGTGTTTTTGTGCCAGTACCATGCTGTCTTGATGATCACAGTTTGGTAATAATATAGGCATTGTGGTGCCCTCAGCTTTGGTTTTCTTTTTCAACATTCCCTTGGCTATTCGGAGTCTTTTCTGGTTCCACACAAATTTTAGTATTGTTTGTTCCAGCTCTGTGAAAGATATCAATGGTATTTTGATAGAAATTGCATTGAAAGTGTAGATTGCTCTGGGTAGCACAGACATTTTAACAATGTTTATTCTTGGGGCCTTGGTTAAGCATCTGCCTTCAGCTCAAGTCATGATCCCAGGGTCCTGGGATTGAGTCCCATAATTGGGATCCCTGATCAGTGGACAGTCTCCTTCTGCCTTTCCCTCTGCCCCTCCCCCAGCTCATGTTCACTCACTCTTACTCTCCAAATAAATGAATAAAATATTTTTTTAAAAAATGTTTATTCTTCCAATCCATGAGCATGGAATGTTTTTCCATCTCATTGTGTGTTCTTCGATTTCCTTCATAAGTGTTCTGTAGTTTTTAGAGTACAAATCCTTTACCTCTTTGGTTAGGTTTATTCCTAGGTATCTTATGGGTTTTGGTATAATTGTAAATAGGACTGATTCCTTAACTGAGAGAAACTAAGCTTTCTATTATTCATTCACATGAAACATATATAGAAAGAGAAAACTGGCAAAATATTTAATTTCACACAGAATTATTATTAGTTTCCATGAAATCATAAACCATATTGGAACCTGTTGATATTTCACTCTAATACTATATATTATTATAGCAGTTACTATGTAACACTATATATATTTTAATACTGTATTATTGTTTTGGGTTAAATAAATCATCTTTCTTCAAATAGTAAATAAAAGTGTATATTTTAGACTCCTTTAAAAATATGTTCTTTACAAGGGTGCCTAGATGGTTCAGTGGGTTAAGCCTCTGCCTTCGGCCCAGGTCATGATCTCAGGGTCCTGCGATCAAGCCCCACATCGGGCTCTCTGCTCAGCGGGGAGCCTGCTTCTCCCTCTCTCTCTGCCTGACTCTTTGCTTACTTTTGATCTCTCTCTCTCTGTCAAATAAATAAACAAATAAATAAATGAATAAAATCTTTAAAAAAACGCTCTTTACATTTTTTAGTTGTTCCTACTCCATTAGGTTACACAAACACACAGAACACTTGTTTACTATAAAAAATGTAACTAAATTAATAAATATATCAATATAATATAAAATGCAATTTATTTGGTGAAATTCCAGTTAGAGGCAAGTTACATCGTTACATAGCAATTCCTTTTTCTCCTTAATCCCATATTAGGTGCTCCCAACAAAAAGAAATGAAAGGCATCCAAATTGGTGAGGAAGAAGTGAAGCTGTCACTATTTGCAGATGACATAATCCTCTATATAAAGAAAACCCTAAAGACTCCACCAGAAAACTACTAGAACTCATAAATGAATTTAGTTGCAGGCTACAAGATCAATATGCAAAAATCTATTGCCTTTCTATACACTACCAAAGAAGCAACAGAAAGAGAAATTAAGAAAACCATCCCATTTACAATGCACCCCAACTAGTAAGATACCTGGGAATAAACCTAACCAAAGGGGTTTCACCTGTATTCTGAAAACTATAAAACCCTGATGAAAAAAAATTAAAGAGGACACAAAAAATGGAAAGACATTCCATGCCCATGTTTTAGAAGAACAAATACTGTTAAAGGGTCTATATATGCAAAACAGCCTACATATTTAATGCAATCCCTATCCAAATACCAACAGCATTTTTCACAGAACTAGAACAAACAGTCCTTAAATTTGTAGGGAACCACAAAAGACCCCCACATAACAAAAACAATCTTGGAAAAGAAAAACAAAATTGGAGGTTATCACAATCTGAGTTCTGAAGTTATTACAACGCTGACATTATCAAAATAGTATGGTATTGGCACAAAAACAGACACTAGATCAATGGAAAAGAACAGAGAGTCCAGAGATAAAACCATAATTATATGGTCAATTAATCTTCAACACAGGAGGAAAGAATATTCAATGGGAAAAAGACAGTTTCTCCAGCTAATGGTGTTGGGAAAACTGGACAGCAAGCAAAAGAATGAAACCGGACTACCTTCTTCCAACATACACAAAAATAAACTCAGAATGGATTAAGGACCTAAATGTAAACCATAAAACCTAGAAACCATAAAAATCCTAGAAGAGAACACTGGGAGTAATTTCTCTGGCATTGGCTGTAGCAGCATTTTTCTAGCTATGCCTCCTGAGGCAAAAGAAACGAAAGCAAAAATAAACTATTGGGACTTCATCAAAATAAAAAGCTTCTGCACTGTGAAGGAAGCAATCAGCAAAACTAAAAGACAACTTAGTGGACGGCAAAAGATATTTGCAAATGACATATCCGATAAACAGTATCCAAAATATATAAAGAACTGATACCACTCAACACCCCAAAAATAGAATCCAATTAAATATGGGCTGAACACATGAACAAATATTTCTCCAAAGAAGACTAACAGACCCATGAAAAGATGCTCAACATCATTCATCATCAGGGAAATGCAAATCAAAACCACAGTGACCACATCTGTCAGAACAGCTAAAATTAACAACACAAGAAACAACAGGTGTTGGCGAGGATGTGGAGCAAAAGGAACCCTTGCGGGTTGCTGGGGGAATGCAGGCTCGTGCAGTCACTCTGGAAAACAGTATCAGTGCTCTTCAAAAAGTTAAAAATAGAGCTACCCTACAACACAGCAATCACACTACTGGGTATTTACCCAAATAATACAGAAACACTAATTCCAAGGGAGACATGCACCCCTATGTTTACGGCAGCATTGTTTATAATAGGCAAACTACAGAAGCAGCCCAAGTGTCCAACGATAAATGAATAAAGATGCGGGTGCGTGTGTATATACAATGGTGTGTATATATAATGGAACATTATTCTACCATTAAAAAGCATGAAATCTTGCTATTTGCAACAACATAGATGGAGCTAGAGAATGTGACGCTAAACAAAATAAGTCAGAAAGACAAATACCATGATTTCACTCACATGGAGCACAGGGTGATGTATGGAAGTGTTGAATCGCTATACTGTACACCTGAAGCCAATACAACACTGGAATTAAAGTTAAAAAATTAATTTTAAAAAATTCCATATTAGATACTACCAAACCCAAAAATTTGACATTATATTTGCCTTTCAGCAATGGGAACATGAAGGCTAAAAATTAGCTATCATACCAAATTAAAATCAAACCATAAAAAGAGGGGGGCCTGGGTGGCTAGGTGGGTTAAGCCGCTGCCTTCAGCTCAGGTCATGATCTCAGGATCCTGCGATCGAGCCCCGCATCGGGCTCTCTGCTCAGCGGGGAGCCTGCTCCCCCCCACCCCCGCCTGCCTCTCTGCCTGCTTGTCATCTCTCTCTGTCAAATAAATAAATAAAATCTTTAAGAAAAAAAAAAAACATAAAAAGAAAAAAAGTTACACTTAATTTCAAAAGAAGAAACTAATGATAATAAATACAGAAGGAGCTGTCATAACCAAAATAAAAGTCACATCACCTACGGTTATAGAGCAGAGCATTTTGTTTGTTTAAACAAAGTAGGGCTTGAACTCATGACCCCAAGATCAAGTGTCACACATTCTTATGACTGAGCCAGCCAGGCATCTCTACAGAGTGGAATTTTAAACAAATAGTACAGCTTAGTTCTTTCCTAAACCTAAGACATCTTATACATATTTAAATATTTAACCAGGTGCTCAAAACCCCTCCTAGGAAATTAACATGAAATAATAGGTCCCAAGAGGAATCCTTCCCTTGAGAACTGTGTAAAACATACAGCAAAGAAGGTAAAGAAATGCCCCTAAGGTTAATTAACAAGAAGTACAAATAACACTATTGTTCTGTTTGTCTCAAGTACCGCCAGTACCTATTCCAAAGATACTCTGTTTTTAAAAAGTCAAGAACCCAATTCGTTTTGTATTTTGTTTTTTGGTTTTTTTTTTTTTTTTGGAGGAGGGGAGGGAGTAGTTATTAATGAATTCTTATTTTATAATCAACTTGATCCAAAGACACTGTACCACTAAAACACCAGGCTTAAAACTGCATACCATATTTACTCAACTAGCTTTCATTCATGCTTTCATTTAGCAAATTTTCAGCTTTTTTTTTTTTTTTAAGATTTTATTTATTTATTTGAGAGAGACAGAGAGCAGGAGCAGGGGCAGGAGGGTGCAGAGGGAGAGGGAGAAGCAGACTCCCCACTGATCAGGGAGCCTGACATGGGGCTTGATCCCAGGACTCTGGGGTCATGACCTGAGCTGAAGGCAGACGTGGAGCCGACTGAGCCACCCAGGAGCCCCTGGTTCAAGACAACAGGCTTGAACAAAAATATTTGTTCATGTGTTTATAAAAACATAAACCAAATGTGTTATTTCCCTGTTTAAAATGCTGCGATGGCTTCCTTTTCCTCTTTAATAGAAGTCAGCATCCACTCCCCTCCAACCTGGTCATCAAACAGGCCTGACCTCTGCCTACTCTGCCAACCTCAGTTCCCGTCACTCCTCACCACGTCACTCCATTCCAGCTACCCTGGCCCTCATTCAATGCCTCGGATAAGCCAGGCTCCTTTGCTGCTTCGGCCTTCTGAATTTGCTTTGCTTCCACTGAACACTAGTAAGAGGGAGGGCTACACTCAATGCCCCTGCAGAAAAAATTAAGTGTCCCTCCTCTGAAACCCTGAACTTTTTGGAAGCACTTATCCAAAATGTGGTTAAATAATTATGTTCTTATGGCTCTCTCCTCTACAGTAATATCATCTCTAATCTAATTCTTCCCCCAATGTAGAGCACAGTGGCCTGGCATGGCAGGTAATGACGGATAACCTGTGCACAGCTCTTGCTAACACGTGTCGCTCTCTGCTACCTGCTTTGCCACCATATGAGGAAGGTTCCACTATACTCAGTTGACTTGTGAAGAAATTAGAATAGAGGGCACCTGGGTGGCTCAGTGAGTTAAAGCCTCTGCCTTCGGTTCAGGTCATGATCCCAGGGTGCTGGGATCAAGCCCCACATCGGGCTCTCTGCTCTGTGGGGAGCCTGCTTCCTCCTCTCTCTCTGCCTGCCTCTCTGCCTACTTGTGATCTCTGTCAAATAAATAAATAAAATATTTTAAAAAAAGAAAGAAAGAAATTAGAATAGCTCAGTACCTACCCTGAAGTTACCCAGCTCTTAAGTGGCAGAGCTGGAATTTGAGTCAGTAAAGATTTACTATAGACTTCATGGTTTTGCCTGTTTTTAGAGATTTATCCATTCATTTTGAGAGACAGAAAGCGCAAGCTGGGCAAGGAGAGGAGGAGGAGAGAGAGAATCTCAAGCAGACTCCCTACAGAATGCAAAGCCCAACTTAGGGCTCAATCCCATGACCCATGAGACCAAATCCTGAGCCAAAATCAAGCAACTTAGCCACTCAGATGTCCAATTTGTTTGCTTTTAAGTAGGCTCCATACCTAGGGTGGAGCCCAACACCAGGCTTGAACTCATGACCCTGAGACCAATACCTGAGCTGAGATCAAGAGTCGTGCGCTCAACCGACTGAGCCACCCAGATGCCACTATATTTCATGTTCTTAACCACAAAGCAACAATTTGTTAAATGAAGCCCATGCTGGGGAAACACGTGCACAGGTCCACCACTGCTGTGATGGGAAAACCAACTGTTCATTATGACAAAGGGTCGAATGCACGAAGGGTTGTGCCAAACAGAAGATCAGAAACGGACCTGGAGAAACAAAACATCCTAGTCTGCTCTGTTGAAGTTTAGTCCATCCTAAATCAACGGGAAAACAGTATAGGGTCTTAGGTTAGAGGATTTATAACCAGATAACCAGATTTTCAGTATGAGAAATGGAGTAAACCATTTCAGAGCCTTCCACAATCTGGTAGATACAGATAAATATATATGTGTCAGGAAATTGAGAGAATTTCTATCTTAGGGCTTGTATCTTCTCTCCCATATACGAAACAAACGAGTTGCAGAGTGAATAGGGAGGTAGGTGAGGGGATTAGAGAGATGACATCATGAAGTCACGCGGACGACCCAAACTCCTTCTGAAGCAAGCAGGGCCGGGATAGACAAAGACTGATGACTGCTCTAGATGAGAGACTAGAGGCCCGAGACTAAAATTTAAGATGTCAGAGGTACCACCATTCTAGATTAGGGCATCTCTGGTTTAGCTACGGAAGTGGGTCGCCAAATTGTAACAGATCAAAGTCATTGAAACTGAGGCCATATTTGAGATAACTTCCCTCGTATTTGATTATATCCCAGTTTCATGAGATCGGATCCCGTGCCTGGCTCTGTGCTGAGCAGGGAGCCTGCTTAAGATTTCCTCTCTCCCTTTCCCTTTGCCCCTCCCCACCTCTCTAAAAAAATATAATAATAATCAGAGTCTCCTGAATGGGTGGAAAGGAAGGGATCACCTGGTTTTTCCAAGGAATGGGAGACCCAACCACTTGCCTAGGACTTCAATCCAAACCACCCAGAATTAGCCTCACACACGCCTTCAGATGGTTGCTGCGTCAATCCTGAGGGTTGTACAGGGTTGTACAGCTCCACTTGGTTTGTTCCTTTTTGGCTCCTTTCTCTACAGACTTTTCTTTCCTTTGTTTCTGCTAGGCTCATGGCCACCCGTCCACCCACTTAAAAATTATGCCCTCTCCTAATCTTTCTATTCTCTTCTCTTAATGTCTTTTTACAAACTGCTGCTATCTCCTCTCCCCCCTCCTACCCTTGTAACGTCTAAGGCCTTTTTTAATTCCTTCACTGTCATTCTAGTTGGGTTTCAAGAAGGATAAAAATAAACATGTGTGCTCAATCACCATGGTGAAGCAGATGTGTCATTCTAGTTTTTTATGAGGTTAGATTAAATGTTTCCAGTCTGAGTGCCTCTCCAAACCTAATGGGGGTAGCTCTGAGCTATTTTTAATGTTTTTTAAAGGTTAACTGAAAAATACATTTATCCATAATGAGACCATGAAGGGTGACATTACATTTCTTTACTCAATGTGTTACTCCTGGTTCACTCATTCATTCAATGTTTTCACAGGGACTACTATAACCTCCACACTGTCCCAAATTCCAGGCATTCAGCTGTAAATGAAACAAAGTCCCTTGATTTCATGGAGTTTCTACTGTAATAGGATAAACAACTAAGCAACTATGTATCTTATACTGATCAAAAACTCTGGCAATTATGTGCCTTTGATTACAAAAAATTGAAAAAGAATTAATGTAATTAGTGTAAGAGGATCACAAGGTACTCACAGAATTTAGAAATTAGATCACCCTCTGTTAGTACCTAGTAAGAACCAACAGGGGTGAGATTAAGTGAAATTGTTTTTCCAAAGCGGGAAGAGGATGGGGATCAAAGCTGGGTCAAAAGATCTTTGTGGACCAACACTAACTGCAGCATTATTTACAGCACGGGAAATGTGGAAACAATCGAAACAGCCAACAGTCGGGGAAAGCTTAACTCACATGTTCCATAAACAACGATGCACGCAGCTATAACACGATGTGTGTGAGAGACACTTAGGGCATGAGAAAACACTCATTAATAGTTAAGTGGAAAAGTTAGATATAAAACTATATACAATATCAACTATATGAAACCAATGAAAAACAAATCTGCCGAGAAAAAAAAATACGTTAAAATGGCAAACTTTAGGGGGCACCTGGGTGGCTCAGTGGGTTAAGCCGCTGCCTTCGGCTCAGGTCATGATCTCAGGGTCCTGGGATGGAGTCCCTCATCGGGCTCTCTGCTCAGCAGGGAGCCTGCTTCCCTCTCTCTCTCTGCCTACGTGTGATCTCTGTCTGTCAAATAAATAAATAAAATCTCTAAAAAAAAAAAAAATGGCAAACTTTATTCTAGATTGTGGATCAATGGTTTTTAACAGCATCCTCATCCTATGGTGACTTGTTAGAAACACAAATTCTCACACAAATTCGGGCCTGAGAGCTTAGCAATCTATGTTTCAACAAACCCTCTGGGTGATTCTGACCTCACTGCAGTCTGGGTACTGCTCTAGATAATGAGATGATGGGTAAATTCTATTTTTATTATTATTTTTTCTTTCTTATATAAATTTCAACTTGACTTCTCTATGTGAGACACAGAGACTAAAGACATTGGGGTTGGAGACGACTAGAATGGAGCCCTTGCTTCACGACGGAGCTAGTGACCTTGGATAGTACCTTCCTCAATACTGATTATTTAAAAAAATAACTTGGTCACATCTTTCAACGCCTCAATGATTTCACTCTACTCTCACCTGGCTTACATGGTTTCTGACAAAGTCCAGGTAAGGTGACTGCTTTCCTCTGGCATCTTTCAAGATTTTCTTGTCATCTTTGGTTTTTCTGCAGTTTGACTAGGAGATGCCCTGGCAATATTTTTTGGTATTTACCCTGCTTGGCCTTCTCTTAGTTTCCTGGATCTACTTTGGTATCTTGGGATGTTTGGGGGAAAACTCGTCCATTACCACTACAAATATTTCTTCCGCTCCATTCTTTCATTCTCTTCCTTCTGGTATTCCCACTGTGTCTTTTACGCCTTCAAGCAACTGTCCCACAGCTCTCATGCTGGGTTTTTTTTTCATTCTTTTTTCTCTTTGTATTTCAGTTTGAGACGTTTCTATTGAAATAATCAAATTCTGTCATTCTTTCCTCAATGTTGAGTCTGCTGACGGACCCACCAAAGGTATTCTTCTGTTCCGCTGCATTCAATTTCTAACATTTCCCTTGAATTCGGCGTCTCTGCTTACAGTATGCATTTGTTCTTGAATGTTGCCTTTTTCCATCGGAGCCCTCAACATATTAATCCTAGCTCTTTTAAATTTCAATCTGATAATTCCAAGATATGTACACAGACCTGAGTTTAGTTCTTTTTTTATTTTTTTAATTTATTTGACAGAGATCACAAGTAGGCAGAGAGGCAGGCAGAGAGGAGGAAGCAGGCTCCCCGCAGAGCAGAGAGCCCGATGTGGGGCTCGATCCCATGACCCTGGGATCATGACCTGAGCCGAAGGCAGAGGCTTTAACCCACTGAGCCACCCAGGAGCCCCCTGAGTTTAGTTGTGATGCTTACTTGGTCTCCGAAGGTGTTTTTGCTTTTGCATGCCTTCTAATTTTTTGTTGAAAGCCAGGCATACCGCTCAAGTTATAGGACCTAAGACAGTCAGTCAAGAGGCTTCATAACAATTTGGCCGAGAACAGGGCTGTATTTAATCTTCGCCACAGCTGTATTCCTCTAAGGAGTCCTGAAGTAATGTGCGCCACACACAGTTCAGCGGCAATCCACGACTACTGTACTACAACTCTGTGATGTAGTGGTCAAGTTAAGCGAAGGAAAGCATTCTACCTCATAATCAAACTTCAGTCTTTTACTGGACTTGTCTTTGGGCTGTGACCTTCACAAGTGTTTTTTGGCTTCTCTCTGCCTCCTCAGACGAGATAGGACTGCTACAGGGGACCCGAGTTGGTTAAATGCAGGCAGGGGAGCACAAAGCTCTGGGAAAGTCTTTTCCACCAGAAGGGCGAGTCTTTGTTATGCAGAATGCTCTGAGACTTCAAAATGTTTACCTTTCCCCTCCCCCTGCTAGAGCAACATGGGGTCTTTCTTGGCTCTTTACCAGATGACCTGGTAGGTTTCTGGAAGCAAAACCCAGGCCAATAGGTGGCATCTCCGAGGACTACAGGCTCCCGGGCAGTCTCTCACACTTCACAGTATTTTGGATGTACTCAATATCTCCATTTCATCTGTTTTAAATTATGATAAAACAGACTAAGACATTAACCAGCTCAAGCACCATACAGTTCAGTAGGGTTAGGTACATTCACATTGTTGTACAACCCATCTCTAGAACTTTTCATCTTGCAAACACTGAAGCTCTATTCCATTAACTAACAAGCTCCCTCTTCCCCTTCCCCCTGGCAACCACCATTCTACTCTCTGTTCCTACAAATCTGACTACTCTACGTACCTCATGTAAGCAGCATTACACAGTACTGGTCTTTCTGTGACTGGTTAGATTCACTTACAATAGTATCTTCAAGATTCAGCCTTGTGGTAGCATTAAGTCAGAACCTTTTTCCTTTTTAAAGATGGGTAATATTGCCGGGTATGATCACACTGCATTTTGTGCAACCATTCATCCACTGATGGACACCTGAGTTGCTTTTACCTTTTGGCTACTGTGAATAATGCTGCTATGAACGGGTGTGCAAAGACTTATTCAAGTTCCTGCTTTCAATTATTTTGGGTATAAAGCCAGATGTAGAGTTGCTGGATCTATATGGTAATTCAGTATCTGAATTTTTGAACAACTGCGATACTATTTTCCGCAGTAGCTGTACCATTTCACATGCCCATCAGCAAGCACACAGGACCTCCAATCTCTCCACACCTTGCCAGTGCTAATTTTTTTACCGTAGTCATCCTAAGGGGTGTGACGTGCTATCTCACTGTCCACTTGACTTGTTAAGATACGAATTTTCTTCACTGATTTTGATAGGTAAGTACAAAGATAAAATTCAGTCCAGTTTTTCTCCAAGTTTTATTCTAAATTAGAGAAAATAAATTTTAAGTTTTCTTCTTCAGTTAGTCTCTATGTCGACTGTTATCTGTCTAAAACAAGGAGAAAACTGCTAAATGGTCCTCAAAATAGGCATGGATGATGCATCATTTGTGATCAAGAATTGGTAAGACTTAGATTTAAGTTTTCCTTAACTCCTAGATTCCATGCCACACATATACTGATAGCTACAAATTTCCTAGACTGTGCCAAGTACTTTTCTTCCTGTTTATTCAGAATTTCTTTTCTGCCAGGCATCACGGTGGGTCCTGGGGATATAAAGATGAGTAAGACCACACCATCTCCATTACAACAACAGTATGAAGTAGGTAAAATTCTTCCCACTTTACATTTGAGGAACTACAGGCTCCTGAGGTCTTAGCATCTTGGCTAAGATCAGACAGAGCTTGGGGAAATTGAGGTCTTACCCCACTTTCCTACTACTCCATTGTATAACCTGCACTACTAACAGTTTCCTTTTTAAAAAGTAATATCCACCTGTAGTTTGTTTCTTACCTTAGATTTTCAAATGTTGGGTTTTCGGAGGAAAGGCACAATACAAAGAAATAAACAAAAACTTGTAAAACTCTACCATTCAGGAGTTGATAGTTGAATTAGAGACACTTAACCAACCAATGCAAAGAAACAATATTTTTATACAAAAATAGTAAATCCTAAAGCAAACTTTAAATATCTGAGGCTTACTGAAAAAACTGACATACCTTCCAAAGCTCCTTGCCCTGCCAAGTTAGCGGATTTTATTCCTAAGCAGTTTGTTTCCTAGACATGATTCTAATTATAAACAGAAGTTCTTTGCAGTCCTATGTAAAATTCTCGAGGAGATAGAGACAATAAGTTTAAAAGATTCAAAGAATCGACAATTGAGTTGATTCTCTAAACAAAACAAAACAAAACAAAACAGAAGGAAAAGGAAAAAAGTGTTCTGGCTGAGCAAACTTGAAAGCAATAACAGAACTTCAAAAAACAATTTTTGCTATCCCATTTCAAATATTCTTTCAGTAAAACAAAATTAGCTTTTTGAAATTAACTTGATTCTAAAATTTAAATTCCTTTTTTTTGTTAGCTAACATAACTACGTAGGTGGGGTTTTTTTGTTGTTGTTTTTTTTTTTTTAAGATTTTATTTATTTATTTGGCAGATGGAGATCACAAGTAGGCAGAGAGGCAGGCAGAGAGAGAGGAGGAAGCAGGCTCCCTGCTGAGCAGAGAGCCCAATGCAGGACTCGATCCCAGGACCCTAAGATCATGACCTGAGCCAAAAACAGAGCCTTTAACTCACTGAGCCACCCAGGCGCCCACTACATACATTTTTTAATCTAGGAAAAAATAAATTATTTTTTAAAAGATTTTATTTATTTATTTGTCAGCGAGCACACACAAAGAGAGCAGCAGGCAGAGGGGGGAGAAGCAGGCTCCCTGCTGAGCAAGGAGCCTGAGGCGGGACTCAATCCTAAAACCCTGGAGTCAGGACGTTAAGCCAAAAGAGCTTAATTGACTGAGCCACCTATGTGCCCCTAGGAAAAAAAATAAAATATGTTAAACCACAAAAACGCTACAAAGGAACAGAACAACTTCAGTGTACATAATCTTATAGGAAACTTATAAATAGAACATAATAGCCTGTCATAGTTAATTTTTGTTACCAATGTCCTCTGTACTTTAACCAAGATTAATTCCTAAATGTTGAAGAAGAGCTGGATAGGATATAAATCTAGAAGCTTAAACTTCCTCTGAAACTTTCTCAAGATTAAAGATAAATTATTTAAAATATATGAAAATCAGTTAAGGTGGGGCACCTGGATGGCTCAGTCAGTTAAGTGTCTGCCTTTGGCTCAGGTCATGATCTCATGGTCCTGGGATCAAGTCCTACATCAGGCTCTCTGCTCAGGGGGGAGTCTGCTTCTCCCTTTCCCTCTGATCTTCCTGTCCACTAGTGCTATCTTGAGTAAGTAAATAAAATCTTTAAAAAGAAAATATATGCATGTTTCTACAAAGAGAATTTTTGTAGTTGTTGTTTTTAAAAACAGGCCAGTGAATACTTTGGCTCTCAAAAAATACTTGTTAAGGGGTACCTGGAAGGCTCACAGTCAGTTGAGGGACCAACTCTTGGTATCAGCTCAGGTAATGACCTCATGGATCATGGGATCGAGCCCAGTGTGGGGAGTCAGTTTGAGATTTTCTCTGCCCCTTCCCTCTCTTTCTCTCTCTGAAATAAACAAACATATCTTTTTAAAAATACATTGAGCCAGAAGTAATAGAAGTTTATTGCTTACTTGTAAGAATGAGGGGAAAAAAAACAAAAAAACACAACCAGTGTATGTAGTTTTGGGTACAGAATAGATTTTTAGTTAACAGCAAGTAATGTTTTGGCTAAAATATAAACATCTTTAATTAATACAAATATTCTCTATTCAATAAATATTGAGCTCCTACAATATGCTGGGAACCTCCTCAAGACACTGAGTTTAACAGATCAGAAAATGGTCCCCTTTCTTATAGCAGCCATGTCCGCAGTAGCCAAAATATGGAAAGAGCCCCGATGCCCACTGACAAATAAATGGATAAAGATGTGGTATTAGGGGCACCTGGGTGGCTCAGTGGGTTAAAGCCTCTGCCTTCAGCTCAGGTCATGATCCCAGGGTCCTGGGATCGAGCCCCGAATCAGGCTCTCTGCTCGGCAGGGAGCCTGCTTCCTCCTCTCTCTCTGCCTGCCTCTCTGCCTACTTGTGATCTCTGTCTGTCAAATAAATAAATAAAATCTTTAAAAAAAAAAAAAAGATGTGGTATTATATATATACAATGGATTATTACTCAGCTATCAAAGAGAATGAAATCTTGCATTTGCAACAACATGGATGGAACTAGAGGGTACCATGCTAAGCAAAATAAGCCAGAGAAAGACAAACACCGTATGATTCACTCATATGTGGAATTTAAATAAAACAGATGAACATAGGGGAAGGGAAGAAAAATAAAATAAGAAAAAAACAGAGCAAGGCAAGCCAAAAGGGACTCTTAACTGGAGGGAACAAACTGAGGGTTGCTGGAGGGAAGGTGTGTGGGGAAATGGGATACCGGGTGATGGGCATTAAGGAGGGCTCATTGTATCTAGTGAGTACTGGGTGTCGTATGAAACTGATGAACCATTGAACTCTACCCCTGAAGCTAATAATACACTATATGCTAACCAAATTGAATATAAATAAAAATTTTTTTTAATGGTCCTTTCCTCTTAAAGCTAACAGGGTACTGGATATATGCTCCAAAACTATCCTTTCTTTTGTGTGATTCCACGCTCATCAAGGACCTTTTGAAATATAAATTCACCCTCCCCAAAAGCTTAATACTCTTAAAACAAAATACTACATTGCTGAGATCAGCTTTCTGGTTAAAGTGTCAGCATACCCCTACTGAATTTAAGATTAATTAGTTCGCTTGAGTGAAACCCCAAAGCCTTGATCAATTATGATTACTGGTGAGATGTAATTTCTCAACCTTCAGGGCTGAGAATCAAATCCAGGAGTGCAGTTATGTCCAAAGATGTTAACTGCCAAATGAGTTGCTAGTTTACCCTCAGGCAACATGGCGTCATTTCATCATGTCCTACCAACTGCAATTACAATCAACTTGTAAAACTGTTAAGCATAAATAAGATATACCATATAACACTGGTTCTCAACCAGTGTTGAGATTTAATATCCAGTCTGGTCCCCAGCTCACTGCTCTCTCCCCTCCACCGATGTCTTATCTCCTTTACTGATCTCACCTTTTTTTTTTTTTTTAAGATCTTATTTATTTATTTGACAGCGAGACAGAGAGAGAGAGCACAAGTAGGCAGAGCCGCAGGCAGAGGCAGAGGAAGGGGAAGAAGCAGGCTCTCTACTGAGCAGAGAGCCTCACATAGGACTGGATCCCAGGACCCCGGGACAATGATCTGAGCCTAAGGCAGCGGCTTGAGCAACTGAGCCACCCAGTGCCCTGATCTCACCTTTCTCGAAAGTCAAGTTTTTTTTCCCTCAAAATCCTCACCTAAGGAGAACACCCTCCACAGGCATTCAACATATGTCAACAGAATGAATGACATCCAGCCTTTGTCATTACTTCAATAGTTATGGACAGAACTGTTTCTTCCTCTGGATTTATTCTAAATAGAAAAGTATTTCTGAAAAGTGAAACATCAGAAAAGCTTTTTTTTTTTAAGAAAGTAAAGAAAAAATTGGATTTGAGACACGATCCAGTGCGTTCTCTGCTGACCTAATCAACCTTAAACAACCTTAAAAAAATAAACATCCGTAATTAACATGTTAATTTATCTTGTTCCACTTTTTTGTAAATAATAATAACGACGAAATCATGTGGTTTTCTGGGGCAGTTTTTAAAAATTTGTCTTAAAGCAACACCTGGCGGGCCTAGTCCGAAGAGCATGTGACTCTTGATCTCCTGTCGGGGAGTTCGAGCCCCACACTGGGTGTAGAAACTACTTATAAAAACAAAAATAAACTCCAAAAAATAAAAATAAAACCCTTTAAAATCAGTCTTTAAAAAAAAAAGAATCACTTCCTTCGGATGCACCTTTTACTTTTAAAGCAGTGCAATAAAAAATGAGGCCTCTTCGTAAAGGTAACATCTAGAACACACTTCCGAGTCTTCAGACTTGACAGTCCTAAAAATAAACCAAGTCGTATTCCTCTTATCCACAGGCAGGCAGATCTTCGGCCCAGTTTCCACGGTTTCTCCGCCGATTTTCTGTGATTTTAGCCACACGAGTGACTGAGTACCTCAGGGCCGGTTCCTGCACTTGTAAATGTGCACCTGATGACACTCGGCCGCAGGCTGAGGGAAGGGACACGTGACACGGTGTTCGCAGCTCCCAGCCAGGAAACAAGGACGAACTGTAATTTCATTTCCAAGATGCTGACCTCGACGGGTGGACGGGGTTTTGCCAGGAGGGTGCCCGTGGGCACACACGCACGGGCTGTTCCCTCGGAGCAACCGAGGAAGGGGCCGGGGCTCCGGCTGGCGCGGACACGACGTCTAGGGTCGCCGCGCAACGTGGACGCCCAGGGTTCCGCCCGCGCTTCCGCCGCCCAGCGCCGCCGCCTGCGGGCAGCTCTCCCGCCCTCCTCACGCTGCCGCGCGCCAGTGCTCCGACCCGCCCCCCGCGGGCGCGCGCTTCGGAGGCCGCAGCCGCGGAGGGGGCGCCCGCGAGCCGGAAAGGCCGTCCCCCCCGACGTCCCCCCTCGTCCCCCTCACGTCCCAAACGAGCAGGCAAAATGGAGGCGGCGGGCGTGTTCCCAGCGGGCGGGGCTGACGTGCGGCCCGAGGGTCCCGCGGGCGCGGGCGGCCAGAGCCGGGCCGCCCCGGGTGCCCGCAGCCCGGCAGCCGCCGGCGTGGCGCCTGCGGCACAGAGGCCGGGCCGAGACTGTGGAGGCGGGGTGCCGGCGGCGGCGGCGAACAAGGACGCCATTATCGGCCTCGCCCGCCGGAGCCGCGGCTCGGAGCTCCCGGGGAGGGAGGCGGTGGGGGAGGGGGAAGGGGGGAGACGGGGGAGGAGGGAGGGGACGGGAGGAGGGAACGGGAGGAGGGAAGGAGGAGGACGGGGCGGGGCTCAGGCGTCGGCAGGGAGGCAGCGGGCGCCAGGCTGCAGGGCGCGTCTGTGGCCCCCTGCCCTGTGGGCCTTCTCCCCGCGGGGCCGACTCCGCTGGAGGGCGGCCCACCCCGCCCGGCGCGCCCCGGTGCGGGCCCCGGTCTTACCTGTGCCTTCCCTTTCTTTATCGTCCGCCATCTTGCTGCGGAGCCGTCGCCCGGGAGATGCCTGGCGTCACGCTAGGTCGTGGCGTCCTTGCCCCTTCCAGCCACCGCGCGAGTCTGGCCTGAGGCATCGGCGGCGCCGAACCCCGAGGGCGGGAGACCCCGGGGCGGGGGCGGAGGGGAGGCTCGTAGCGCGCGCCCCTCTCCCTCCCGCTCCCCTCCCCCCCCGCGCGCGCCCCCACCCCTTCCGCCCCTCTCCCGCGGCCCGAGCGCTGCCTTCTCCGGCCTGGGGGGGTCGAGGGAGTGAGCGAGCCACGGGCCCCGTTTTCCCTCCTCCCGACCCGCGTGGGGACTCGCAGACCCGGCTCCCTCCCCGCCCGTGGGTACGACGGATTTGAAAGAGCGGCCGGAGAGCCGGGGGCGGACCTCGCGGCTGCCCCGGGGGCCGAGAGGCCGGGACGCCGGGCGGGCTCGGGGTGGGGGGCATCCCAGCCGGCACCCCGAGCCGGGCCGGCGGAGCCAACGCGCGTCGCCAAGGCGGCAGTGGCTGACACAGCCTGGAAGGGTCTCATGGCAACGGAGACGGGCCCGGCGGGCCGCCTCGACCCCGACGTTAAATGTCCTAGCTCGTGAGGTTGGACGTGACCTCCGGCTAAGGTTACTACTGAGAAGTTGTACCTGCCGCGTTTCTGAAACTTCGCAGCTGTCGCAGGGTGTTCCATTTTTGTCTGGGTTTAAGGATCAGCTCCTTCTGCTAGAATTTTTTTTTAAATAATTTTCTTGAATTACGTGATTCAAACGAATACACGATTTTAAAGCTAATCTTGGATGATTTTTAAGTGTTTGCCTATTAGTTTAGAGGATATTGTGTGAAAATGTATGAACTGTTAACTGTAAATGTTGAAACCTTCAGAGTACAAGGTACTACTATGTGATGATTTTCTTAACATTCTCCTTTTATTCTGGTCCTGTAATTTCTCAGTAAGCCCGGAAGCCAACTGTTCTTAATTAAAATAACCTTTTTCTATAGAATGTACTCGTTTGGTGCTGTGACCAGCATTCTCTTTTTGAAACTGATGAGAAACTATTGAATCATCACAAAATGGCTTCTGTTAGAAAATAGGTACTTACATTAAACGAATACGGTTGTTTACAGTTAATTCTGGACTTCCCAGAATATGGGAAAGTAATCATTAGCATTGACATAATATTTAAATTTCGTAGTCATTATAGTCTGGTAGTTTGTTTTGAAAGACGCCCTCTTTGCATATAGATAATGAAGGGCTTTGAAATAAACGTCGGAAAACCTCAGCTTTGGGCTCGGGTTGACTTCTCACCCACTGTGCCTTCTCATAGGCTGTTTGCCGTTTCCTTTTTCTGGAATGCCCTCCCCCACCCCTCTCCCTGCCCTAACACCCTCCCACAGACACTGGGGCGGCTCCCTCCCAGTTGTCAGTGACCTCCTTGAAGGTCACCTGCTCCTTGAAGCTTTCCGGGTCAAGCTTTTCCTCACAGGAGTCCAGAACTCACATTCTAGAGCCTCTTCGATTGATTTGCAATGACTTTGTATATTTGCTTGTACTGTAAGCTGTTGAGGACAGGAAACACTTTATTTGTCCCTGTATCCCCTGTGCCTACAATAATTCTTAAATTCTTGCATCTGAAATAATACATGTTTTAAAAAATTAAAGACTGGGGTTAGTCTTTCCAATGACTTATTAAGAAATGATTATTTAGAGGCGCCTGGATGGCTCAGTAAGTTAAAGCCTCTGCCTTCGGCTCAGGTCATGATCTCAGGGTCCTGGGATGGAGCCCTGCATCCGGCTTTCTGCTCAGCAGGGAGCCTGCTTCCTCTCTGCCTGCTACTCTGCCTGCTTGTGATCTCTGCCTGTCAAATAAATAGAATCTTAAAAAAAAGATTATTTAGATTATTCCAAACCACATTAATTTCTACAGCAGATTTAAGACCATACTGTTTCTCTAAATTGGGATGAGGAAAAAAGCAGTGTATGTTAACCCCTCCCCTCCAGTTAGGTTTGAAGACAGAAGCCTGGGCGCCTGGGTGGCTCAGTGGGTTAAGCCGCTGCCTTTGGCTCAGGTCATGATCTCAGGGTCCTGGGATCAAGGCCCGCGTCTTGGGGCTCTCTGCTCAGCAGGGAGCCTGCTTCCCTCTCTCTCTCTCTCTCTGCCTGCCTCTCCATCTACTTGTGATTTCTCTCTGTCAAATAAATAAATAAAATCTTAAAAAAAAAAAAAAGAGAAGCCTGATGATATAAATCTTTTATGTACTCACAGTACATCACCTAATTTGGGACACGTATTAGGAGATTAATATTTTTCAATTGACTAATTAGCTTATTACACATAAAAATGTATCATTATTTTGGAAAACTCCACAAAATGGAAAAAAAGTAGTTATCCAAATGACAAAATAGAGGCCCACAATACCAATGAGTAATTATCTACTTTATGCTATCTGACTTGACTTTCCACTTGTCTTTGGTTGTGGAAAACTGACTTCTGATTATATTACGATTTTAATTCTTTTAAAATATTATTAGCTTGTTTTGAACAACAGCAAATTAACCACAGCCATTTTTTCCCTTTAGAATATAATTTGTTTCTGAACTATGGCTTTGAGCACTCAAGCGCGCTTTCACTTATGATTCTCAGAGTGATTTTTCTGAGTTTGTCTGAAATTCCAAACTGGAAAATTATTTTTGGTCCCACTCAGACATTATACAATCTCGGGGCTAAATCAAACTACTAGCCTATTCAAAACAAAACAAGGGCATGGTTTTAGACAATGATGTGCTTGATTAATTATTCATTGGGGCCAGGTTATGTCCTTTTGCATGTTTGAATTTATAGTGAGTTATATCTGTTCACGCGGGCACCAGTTCCATGCTAGTGAGGGAACACAGATATTTCTTCTGAATACAATCGACTCAGTTACCTGAGAGGTGGCTGACATGGAAAGGGTAAGTTGTGTGAGTAAGGCAAAATCCTAGCCAAAAAATCTTCACACCATATCTACTTAACTATTCTGGGAATAATTGAAACCTCCTTGGATAAGGAATAATTGAAAAAACAAAAACTGGATTTTCCTTGGCGGTTACGGTGGACTGACACAAGCCTAGGCAAGTCATTTATTTCCTCTTTAAAACTCCATTATCTCAGGGCACCTGGGGTAGCTCAGTCGGTTAAGCAGCTGACTCTTGGTCTCTGCTCAGGTCATGATCTTAGGGTCCTGGGATCAAGCCCCCCAGTGGGGCTCTGTGCTCAGCGTGAGCCTGCTTGTCCCTCTTCTGGATCTTTATCTCTAAACTAAATAAAATTCTTTTAAAAATATAAAGTAAAATAAATAAATAAAGCTGTTAACTCATGAGGTGCCTGGGTGGCCCAGTCAGTTAAGTGTCCGTCTTCAGCTCAGGGCAGGATCTCAGGGTCCTAGGCGCTCTGCTCAGGGGGGAGTCTGCGTCTCCGTTTCCCTCTGCCTGCCCCCCTCACTCCTGCTCTCTCCCTCTCCATCAAATAAATAAAATCTTTTAAACAAAACAAAAACTCTTGTTAACTCGGGAAAAAATGGCAATGTCCAAACTCCCTATCTTGGAGTTTTCATGAGACCCCATAGATGTAACTGCAAGCTTTTGAAAGCTTAAGAACTTGAAAGGAAATCCACTTTCTTTGAGATAAACCGCCATTTCCATGTAGGAAGGAGCCCTCTGAGGTCAAACTCCAGCTTCTTTCCTGAGAATTCAGCTTCCACTGGGAGAGTTTGCTTTTCCAGGGCTTTCCTACACAACAGGAGGTGATCTGATTCCAGGCCTCACACCCTTCAGTTCGAGAACCTGCACCCCCATGACATCTGGAGTCCTTATTCTAGAGCTTGGCATCTTAGGTGTGCGGCCCCTTCCTGGTTTCCACCTTCCCATTTTGAAACCTCAAGTAGAAGTGGCTTTAAGCATATCTCAACTCCTTGAGCTCTAGACGCAGGAAGTGAGAGGGAGGCAGTTACTTTCCCTGGTTTGTCTAATTCCGGTTTCCTAAAAAAGGTTACAACCCTTCCCTAGATGATTAACATCAAGAAGGTCCAGCCCTGGGGCGCCTGTGGGAGAACATGTGACTCTTGATCTCAGGGTCGTGAGTCTGAGCCCCACACTGGGTGTAGAGATGACTTAAAAATCATGGAAAAAGCCCCCAAAACAAAAAACCGTCCAGCCCTTTAAGATACTAGCCTTACCTGTACGGGAATGGCCTTACCCTAAGATCTCAAAACAAAAACCTTATCAGAATACAACAGAATAACGGTTTGGTTTCATTACAGTTACAGCAATAAAAATACCTCTTCTAATTACTTTGTATACATGATCTCTTCATCCTTATGAGGCTGATACTGGTATCCCTCTTTTACAGATGAAAAAGCTACATCTTCCCATTAATGGCCGGCTGAAGGTCTCGGTCAACAAGGGAGCTGGCTAGGAACCTAGTTCTGATTCCAGAGCCCCTGTGCTCTACCACTTCTTAATAACTAGACCATTGTTATATCCTGTTTAGTAACGTGAATATTTAGAGAAGGGCAACAGTCCTGGGCAGGATTAGTCACCTTCCTCCCCGACTCTTTTTTTAACCACTGCAAAACATCAACCAAAACGACAGGGCAGAGACTCTTAGGGACTGCCAGGGAACCCGAGAATACCGTACACGTTGCCCCCATGTGGACAAAGACTTGAGGTCCTAGCCTTCTGACGGCAGAAGAGGAGAAAAAACTCACTCTTCCTGTGAGTGGTCTGGTCAAATTCTTGTCCCGCCTCTCCTCCCGGCAGAATCTGATTTCAGGCCTCTGGAGAAGGAGGAAGAATTGTGCTAACTTCTTGGCCCCAGACAATAGCGTTTTTGAGAGTCAGAACAACTCCGGGCTTTTCAGGGAGACCCCGAGCAAGAAGCTGGGGCTGTAGCCCTTGTGGGCAGCTAGAAAGTAAATGTTATGTGAAACCACAGCTCTTAATGCATTGAGAAAACTCACGCTCCCGGTCCTGTGTTGCTCAAAAGCACATGTTTCTTTCTGTTTCACTTCAGAACACACACTGACAAGGCAAGTCACTGTTTAATTCATTACTTAAACATTTCCTGTCCTAAGCGGCACTTTTCAGGGACCCTCAGAGATAAGCAACTTTGGGGGAGTCTCTGTTCTTTCTTCACTGAAAATAAGACTGGAGGGGTGAAGGATGCTGGAGGTGACCCAGAGAGTCAGGAAACGTTTATGATTGCTCACATAACCTCTCCCCACCACCACCACCACCGCCGCCGCCGCCGCCGCCGCCAGAAGTGTGAAAAACAGAGAAAGAGCACAGAACGATACTGGTAATTGACTTGGGAATGATTTTTCAGTTCCTTCTCCCAAAAATAAATCTTCGAAAATTAACTTTCACTTATGTCAACATTTACATAAGGAGATAATGCAGCATAGAAGAATCAAGCTAACAGGAGATTAAACAGACCCAGGCTCAAATTGCACTACCCATCAGCTAGTTGACTTTGGACATGTTCTTTCTCCTCCAGAACCTGTTTCCCCACCCGTGATTATGTGGAGGTTAGAGGGACATAAGGAGACGACTGGCCAGTTGGGACATGAAGCCACACTACAGCTCCCTTGCCTTCTGGCCTGATTTCATTTCTTTGACCATGGCCGGCTGAGCCTTCAATGGCGCCCGGGTCAGTAGAGATACTTAACGGCGTTCTAGGAGCTTCGCTGAGCAGTTTCCGGGGGCAATCGTGCCTACTCATCACAATCCCCTTGTAAGAAGGTGGCCGGTATGATTCCCATATGAAAGATGAAGAGACCCAGGGGTGAAGACCCCAAATTGCTTCTCTGAGAAGAAAGGTCGCTGTTCTACTGTTGTGCCCCAAAGGCTCTCCTGATCTTCCCAGATTTTTCATTTCCTCCCTCTGCCAACTCCCGGGGACTGGCCTGCTCTCCCCTCTCTTGAAGGAGGCCTTGTCTGCGAATGGGGCAGGGGGAACCGGAACATCCTTATCTCTCTAGCACCACCGTCCTTGCAACCCTTAAATACGATTGTGTAAACTTTTTTTTTTTTTTTTTTAAATTTTAAGGGTTTCACTGCTGATCTATGAGGATAGAGACAGAATAATGAAATTAACAGGTGGGGATAGCAGGATAGCATACGCATCCTGGAATCCTAGCAATTTTTTAGAGACGTGATTCCTGATTCGTAAAGTTCGCGACTCGGAGTCCCTGAGATGGTAAGAGGGTATGCCTGGCCCATGGAGCTCTTCTCGTTTCCCCCACTGTTTCCATGCCACCACTACCATAATTCATTTTCCTTCCCAGACCCGATACAGATGAACACCAGTCCGTGTGGCTCTCACAGGACAAAAGAAAAATACCCTAAGGGATAAATAAATCGTTCTAGATGTATGTACATACGGATTTTTAAATTGCTGTATATGGTATTACTCTTCTGCATTATTGACAATTCCAATGCCATTGGCAGCCTGAGAATCGAGAAGAAATGGGCTCCGTGTTGTGCCTCACCTTGCCTGCACAGGCCTGGCCTATGATGACGGTCACTTACTAAGACACCTGCAAATAACACTCAGTTGAGACTCAACATTCTTGTGAATTGGAAACTAACTGCTTCTCTGTCCCCCCACCTTCCCTAGTAACTGTCCCCGAACAGGGATCTACAACCCCCACCCCCAACAGACTCTACCACTAAGCAAAACAAGACAAACCTGCAAAGATTAAAAAAATTTTCTAAGGTTTTGCTGGATTTTTCTTCATACTTTTTTTCTTTTTTCAGGTCAGCTATATTTTCAAGAAAGTAAGGGAAGGTGCGAGATGGAGAGTGAATGGTGGCAGCTGGAGAGAGGTTAGAGAGGAAGTTATTTTTAGGAAGGCTTGGGTGGGAGGGAAAGTCTCTGTCTCTCTCTCTCTCTCTCACACACACACACACACACACGCACGCACGCGCAAGGAAAGAGGGGACAGGTGCAGCCCGCACCAAGGGAGGGCTGACTACCTGGGTAATGGCTGACTACTCCTTTAGTCCCACTTAAGTCCTCTCACATACTCCTAATCCTTTCCCACCAAGCCGGAAAAGTTGGCCCAAATGTCTGGGGGTGGGGGGTGGGGGATGTAGGCCAAGGGCACCGTCCTGTTCACCTTACCTTTCCTCTCCATTCTTAGAGGAGGAAGATTCACTCACTGTAGAAAACACGAGCGCCTACTGTGTGCAGGACAGTCTGTTAGGCACAATGGGGATTTCACCAGCGTGACAGCTGATACCTGCTCTCTGTTTGCTGAGATACCCTTTGACCTGGTAGTTGGAAGCTAGCAGTTTTTTGTTTGGGTTTTGTTTGAATTTAAATTTTTTTTTTTTGAGATTTATTTATTTGAGAGACAGAGACAGCATGAGTGGAGGGTAGGGCAGAGGGAAAAGGAAAGCAGCCTCCCCACTGAGTGGGGAGCCCAATGAGGGATTCCATCCCAGGACCCTGAGATCATGACTTGAATCAAAGTCAGCTGCTTAACTGACTGAGCCACCCAGGCATCCCATGGTTGGTTTGTTGGTTGGTTCGTTTGTCCCAAATTTACTAAGTTATTGACCCACCAAACTGTAATATTCACCCAGCACAGCTACTTTCTCCTTCAAATGATGTATAGTGTATATTATACCTGTGCTGTGGCCATAGTGGTTTGTATCTGTAAGGTGTGATCAATTCTTAATTATCCAGAACACCATAGAGGTGTCATTGTGGGGCGCCTGGGTGGCTCAGTGGGTTAAGCCTCTGCCTTCAGCTCAGATCATGATCCCAGAGTCCTGGGATCGAGCCCCACATCGGGCTCTCTGCTCGGCAGGGAGCCTCCTTCCCCTCTCTCTGCCTGCCTCTCTGCCTACTTGCAATCTCTCTCTCTGTCAAATAAATAAATAAAATCTTTAAAAAAAAATGTGTCATTGTGGGGAGGGGGAAAAAAGGATGTCATTGGATTAGACTAATAGTGTCCTTCTCCAGGAGGTAAGAGGTGAATTAAACCTCCATGTGAAGAGCAGGAGATTGTGAATTTAATTTGACAAAATCTGTTCACTAGATGGTTTTATTACAGTGCCTCGAATGGGTCTTAAGGCCTTTGAATTCATTGACCTTTAACTGAGTAGAATATTAACTAGAAACATAATACTAATTATAGTTATCTCATAGAGGAGAGGGCTTTGTATTGTATTTGCTCTAATCACACAACAATGTGCCAAAAAAAAACCTTGGAGAATATAATAAATACTTTTAAAATAATGCCCACAAACATAAAACCCTCCCTGAATCTTAAATAATGATGACTGCACAGAATGAAGGCTTTGTATATCTCTTTTTAATGTCCTTGTCTTCACTCTGTGAGCGCCCCAAAACTCTGACCCTGTCTTTCTTTCTGTTAATTTTTTTTAAAGATTTTTATTTATTTATTTGACAGAGAGAAATCACAAGTACATGGAGAGGCAGGCAGAGAGAGAGAGAGGGAAGCAGGCTCCCTGCTAAGCAGAGAGCCTGATGCGGGACTCGATCCCAGGACCCTGAGATCATGACCTGAGCCGAAGGCAGCGGCTTAACCCACTGAGCCACCCAGGCGCCCCTGTTAATTTTTTTTTTTAAGATTTTTATTTATTTATTTGATAGACAGAGAGAGATCACAAGTAGGCAGAGAGGCAGGCAGAGAGAGAGGGGGAAGCAGGCTCCCCGCTGAGCAGAGAGCCCGATGTGGGGCTCGATCCCAGAACCCTGAGATCATGACCCGAGCCGAAGGCAGAGGCTTAAACCACTGAGCCACACAGGCGCCCCCCCTGTTAATTATTTTTTAAAAATGATCACTTTAACAATGAACAGCATAATGAGAAAGCCAGAGCTCTAGAATCCTGAATTCTATTTCTCTTTTCCTCTGACGTTATTCAGGAATATCTACTGCTGGAATGGCTATGGAATATTTACCAGACCTCTGTACCTTCGTGTCTTTAAAATGGGTACAATATCTTTCCCACTTGATTACACGTGTGCTTTAAAGTCTTAAGAAGATAATTATTATCTTTTCCATGAAATATCACGTATCTAGTGACAACACAAATAGAATTTGATGATCAAACATGTTAGGATCAGGATATTGATAATGTTAAAGGCAAATTTCATATCCAGTCCAGGGTCTACACACCTAAATGCCATCTAAGACTGTTACACTCTTGTCTGACCGACCTTGAGCTATGCCGACAATTAATACTTCTTCATGGTCCATAACAAAACCCCACATTAAAGCAAACAAGAAAAAAAAATAAAGCAAACAAGAATAATATCAGTTAGCAATGAATTCTGGAATGCTGAAAAGAAATTTTAAATAAATAAATAAAAATTTTAAAAAAAGAATAATATCAGTTGGATATAATGCCAGTTTTTTTTAAATGGATCTTTATTTTTATATTATTTGTTTGTTTATTTTAGAGAGCGTGAGTAGGGGTAGCGGGCAGAGGAAGAGGGAAAGAGAGAATCTTGATCAGGCTCCACACCCAGTGTGAGCCCAACTTGGGGCTTGAACTCATGACTCCAAGATCATGGCCTGAGCCAAAATCAAGTCGGTTGCAACTGATGGAGCCACCCAGTTGCCCCATATAATCCCAGTTTTAAACTGGGCTAAGCCTTGGGACACTTGGGTGGTTCAATCAATTAAGCATCTGATTTTGGCTCAGGTCATGATCTCAGGGTCCTGGGATGGGACCCCAAGTCGCAATGGGCTCCCTACTGAGCAGGGAGTCTGCTTGTCCTTCTCCCTCTGCCCCTTCCCCTGCTTGGGCTCTGTCTCTCTCTCTCAAATAAATAAATAAAATCTTTTTTATTGGGGCACCTGGGTGGCTCAGTGGGTTAAAGCCTCTGCCTTCGGCTCAGGTCATGATCGCAGGGTCCTGGGATCGAGCCCCACATCGGGCTCTCTGCTCTGCAGGGAGCCTGCTTCCTCTTCTCTCTCTCTCTGCCTGCCTCTCTACCTACTTGTGATCTCTGTCAAATAAATAAATAAAATCTTTAAAACATAAATAAATAAAATCTTTTTTATTTTTTTTTAAGATTTTATTTATTTATTTGACAGAGTCAGAGAGAAAGCACAAGCTGAGGGAGAAGCAGACTCCCTGTTGAGCCAGGAGCCCAACATGGGACTCTATCCCAGGACTGTGGGATCATGACCTGACCCAAAGATAGACACTTATCTGACTGAGCCATCCCGGTGCCCCTAAATTTAAAAAAAAAATTTTTTTAAGAGAATTAAGCCTCAGTAGCATTCTTTGTTTGTTTTTATTAATAGACTTTATTTTAATTTATTTATTTTAAAGATTTTATTTTTTTTTTTTTTTGACAGAGAGAGATCACAAGGAGGCAGAGAGGCAGGCAGAGAGAGAGAGGGGGAAGCAGACTCCCGGCTGAGCAAGGACTCGGATGTGGGGCTCGACCCCAGGACCCTGAGATCATGACCTGAGCCAAAGGCAGAGTCTTAACCCACTGAGCCACCCAGGTGCCCCTCCCTAGACAATTTTTTAGAGCAAAAAAATTAAGCAGAGTTCCCAAAGACCTCTTTTCAGCTCCCCCACCATTTCCCCATCATTAAAATTTTCTATCAATGTAATCCTATTTTTTTTTTATTTTCTGGTATTTTAAAAATTGGAGACAGCTATTGCTTTGGCAAATAAGAAAAGTATTCATGATCGTAAGCAGTTGGACCCATTAGCTACTGCAGAGGAAGTACTTTCATACCATTTATACCCTGAGATTATCTTATTTAGAGGAAACTCCCATATTTAAATAGCTAATCAGCTGGTTGGGGGCACAATTTGCAACCAAACATGACAAAGAAAGTACTAAGTTTGCAACATTAAACTGCAGACCAATGTTCTGTCCTTTTTTTTTTTTAAAGATTTTATTTATTTGACAGACAGAGATCACAAGTGGGCAGAGAGGCAGGCAGAGAGAGAGGAGGAAGCAGGCTCCCTGCCAACCAGAGACCCGGATGCGGGGCTCCATCCCAGGACCCGGGATCATGACCTGAGCCGAAGGCAGAGGCTTTAACCCACTGAGCCACCCAGGCTCCCCTTGTCTTTTTTTGTTTGTTTGTTTTTTAAAGATTTATTTATTTGGCAGAGACACAATGAGAGAGGGAACACAAGCAGGAGGAGTGGGAGAGGGGGAAGCAGGCTTCCTGCAGAATGGGGAGCCTGATGTGGGGCACAATCCCAAGACCCTGGGAGCATGACCCTGAGATCATGACCTGAGCCGAAGGCAGAGGCTTAACAACTAAGCCACCCAGGCGCCCCCCCCAAGGTTCTGTTCTTAACTGTCCCCTTGGCAGGTGGCTTTGACCAAATCTCTTAACCTCCATGGAACTCTTGGTTGGATTAGAAAAGCCAAAAGAGGACTTTCAAGTCCAAAATTTCATTAGTTTATTAATCCCCTATTGCCTGAGTGGCAGACTATGTCAGGTGGCTCATAATTTTTTTTTTAATTTACATAGTTGGGTTTTTAAAATATGTACTTAAAAGTCTAGTATCTCAAACCCATGATTTCCCAAAAACGGCTTAAGATGAAACTGAATTTTAAACATTATTCAGTTGGTGTCAAATTAGAGGAAATATTACCTAATTGTACCAGTAACATGGGTATGACAAAAACCAGAAGTGAATAAAGTTTGGGAACACTGGATTCATCAATGAATGAACCCATTCAAGAAACTGTGTCAAACCCAGCGTCATCCCTGAGCTCTTCTTGAATCTCTGCTCTCTAGATAATTGGGTTCAATTAATGAGCAGTACCTCAGCACTGACGGGGGGAAACAGTACAATAGGAAAGGTACTAGAATGGAGAAATGCCCAGAGGTGCAGGAGCAGAGCAATTAAATCTAAATCCAAAACACTGTTGATATTTCTGGAAATTAGACAAAGTCTACAGGGCCAACTTTTGAATAGAGAGAAGGACTGATTAAACCTGTCTTAAAGTGTTTCAGGCCATAATCTCTTCCTCGTCTTATAAAGGCACATAACTTGCCGTACTCACTGTGAAGCTATCCTGGGGTTTGAGCTCATTCATAGCTTTCTCAAGTCAAACGCTGTCAGGGGTGTGGCTGGAAGCAGCCTCACCATCCCCATGGCACCAACCCCATTGGGCTCCCCTTGGGGAGGAGGACGGGAGACATTTGACTCACGCGTACATGAATTTTCCAGTAGCCAAAGTCTGTGGCTCTTTCTTTAATCCACATGTGGAACAGCTAAGTCCAAAAAGAGAAACACATCTCACTGGTCTTCATAACCCAATGTCTGAAACCAATACTTGTTGGACCAAAGATGTAGGTAAGTTATGAATGAGCCGTGATCCACTTCTGCTAAAGGCACACTTCAGGCACCAGTCATCTGAAATGTCATGCCCCCCCAACTTATTTTTTAAGACTGTCCCTGTCCTACGTCCATGCGTTCTAAGGGGAAGAATTTGAAGCGTGTCTCCTTTCTCCACTAGAGCCACAGGCTAGGGGGGAGTCCTTTCCGAGCGCCTTCTGGAGGCGCCTCCCTGGAACGACTGTTTCCGCCGTGTGCAAAGCTGGCCCTTGAGGATATCTGCTGGTCCACGCAACGTCCTGTATTCCAAGTTTCAGTTAAAGTTCTGCTCTTTAAGGGGGCCTGAGTGGCTGAGTCCGTGGAGCATCCGCCTCTGGATTTAAGCTCTGGCCGTCATCTCATGGTCATGAGATCGAGACCCGCCTCTGCTCTGCACTCATCGTGGAGCCTCCTGGAGATTCTCTCCCTCCCTCTGCCCCTCCCCCCCTTCACTCTCTTTCTCTCTCTCTCTCAAATAAATAAATAATTTTTAAAAAATAATAATAACAATAATCTCCTCTTTAAGGTTGGGTTGCCTTCCTTGACAATGCCTATTGCTTCTTTGCCAAAAAAGTGAAATCTTTTTTTTTTTTTTTCCCTTTAGCTCTTGGGAAAAAAATCAGTCCTTGATTGTAGTAAACAGGTACTTAGTGGTACTTTTATAAAATAACAACTAATATTTATAATCCTATGTGCTAGGCCAAAAACTACAATAGGACTTTTAACCCTCACACTGACCATATGAGGTATAAACTATGATTTTTCCCTCCTGACATTCTAAGAAACAGTGAATGGAGTTCACTGTTCACTGCCTGGAGAAGTGAAATTTCTTATCCAAAGATGCAAAGTCAGAGTTTGTATTGACTAAAGTGAGTTATAAACCCAGCTAGTCTGAGTCCAAACCCCACACAATTTACCACTCTCCTGTGTTTTTGTTCTTAGTAATCCTATTTTGTTTCATGTTTTACAGATAAACCTCTCTCAAACTTTTTTTTTAAGGAAAAGGGTTACTGTTCCTTAATTGATAAGTCAATATAATGGTGAATCCTTCTGTAAGTTTTTTTTTTAATCCTTTCTATGGTACCCCAAGAATTCAGTTTTCAAATGTATCTTTACATCTGTATTTTTATGGGAAGTTCTGCTTGATGCGATGCTCTATTTCAAGTGATAACACACACCCATCTGTCATTCCCCTCTTGCTGTTCATGGAAGAAGATTATGTGAGTTAAGGACACACGTTTCATGGCTTCCTCCCTAAACGATCACGCACACAGCTGGGACGCTCTGGCAACTGCTAGGAAGCAAATTATGTGCTCAAAACATCTTTAAAGTAGGGGACTGAAGAAGAACCGAAGCTCAGGCCTTCTGAAAGTCATTTGTGCTTCTGGGGAAGGAATCCTTGGCATAGAAACTGGAGTTTTTATCTGACATACCAGCTCCCAGGGTTTCAAATGACAGCGACAGAGCTGGAGCCCAACTTTCTAAGCCTGCCACTGTAAATTCACTGAATGCAGAGGGAATAGTTCTGAGTGTGGCTTCTGCACCCCAACCTTTCTAGTTACCTAGCGGTCTTGCCATGCTGTGCCCCTGTGCCCCATGCATTTTAGGCACAAACTGTCCTCTCTCCTGCGCTTGAAAAGCTTAAGGAAAGGCATAGGGTTGTAGTGTATCTGGGATCTGTTAATAAGGACCAAAGCCTCAGAATGACAGGTTTGCAAAGGATGCCATTACAGATAAATAAGGAGGGGTAGGTCCTCTTTGTGTATTTGCATATGTGTGTATTTACATGCATGTGTGCGCATGTATGTGTTTTCTGCTGCAGAAGGGCTAGACGGAGTTTGAAGTGGAAGTGGAGAATTGCCTACAAATGCTTAATCGGTTTATGCCTGCTATTCTTTTTCTGTTGCAAACACTGTCACTGCTTTCAGTGACTTGGTATTAGATTGAATTTCTACTCCTGCTATGTTTAGAATCTATTTTTAACTTGGCCAACTGATTTACTATAGAGCCATGTGAGTGTTGCTATTTTTAAATATGTAATATCTGTCCCTGCAACCCATTTAAAGCCCCAAAGACCACTGCATGCTTACCCTGCCACACCGTACATTTTCTGGGATGTAAGATAGTGATATAAATTTTTTTTTTTTTTTTTTTTTTTTTTTTTTTACTGAATTCCTGCCGTATGAGAGGCAACAGGCTGCTGCTTTCAAACGTTTTCTCATGTGATACTAAAAAAAAAAAGTCCTGTGTTACAAGAGACTTCTTGCCTTCCCAAGCACGTTGCGTAATCGGAAAGCTGCGTACTGAGTGGAAGGAGCATGGGGATTGATGCCTGGCGATCCGGAGTTCAAATTCTGTCTTTGTCACTTGTTCACTCTGTGACTTGAGCAAATTCCGCAGCCTGAGTCTCAGCCTTTTCATTTGCCAAATGGGAAAAGAGCCCAGGAGTTGTGAAGAAATCCTGGGGTGGTGTAGTGTATCAGCCACTTGGACAGCATCTGATACAAAACGGCAGCACCCTAAAATGTGGGCATTGGTGCTTTCTATTACTCTGAGTTCCTTTTCATCCTAGAAGAGAAAAGCTCAAAGAGCTCCAAAGACACATCCGTTAAATGCTCACTGCGCGGCCTCTGGGGCTCTTTGCACGGTCTCCATCCGCCGGGCTGGAAGGTGCTGTGATCACCCCATTCAGCATTTGAACAAGCGCCAGCCCTATCAGTTGGGGCCTTTTGCCCCTGGGAGTCCTCAGACATGGGCTGGAACCTTACGAGGGAGTCCTGGTAATTGTTTAACAGAATATTAGCTTTGAGCAGGTGTCTCTTGGCCTGCTTGGTCTCAATACAGCTTAGAAAGAAACAGCCATGTACGCCCACACCTATAGGGGAAATCCTGGCCTCCTGTGTCTACACCCCACTGAGTCTGGGTTAAAACCACTCGGTTTCCAGAATCGAGATTTCGGAATCCCCGTCATGTCCTCTGGGAGACCGCCGGGATGCTTTCTGGGTCAAGGGCCGGTGGAGCTTTGCTCAGTGGGCTGCGGCTACACCCCGTGGCTTTGAGATAACAGCCGTGGTTTGCCTATTCCTGCTCCCGGGCCCCCTTAAGAATGGTCTCCTCTACTGTCTGCGACCGGACCGTCCTGTTAGGAGACACTGATAGAGTGCCTCTAGTTTTGGGCAGGCGCGTTAGGAGACACGCTGCGGAGTTTGGTGAGGAAGGAGGCAAGGGGTCTTGCATTTTGAGTCCCTACCATTCTGCCAGGGATTTCACAAGGGAGATAATACCGCGGCACCAGGTACATTAAGGGGAAGATCTTCTTCCCACTGTGTTTGCTGAGCATGAAATCTCTTGTACTTCAAAAGCACATTCTTGGGGGCCCCTGGCCTGGCTCACTCATTGGACCATGTGACTCTTGATCTCAGGGTCATGACTCCAAGCCCCACCCTGGGTGTAGGGATTGCTTAAAAAGAAAATCTTTTAAAAAGGAAAGAAAAAGAAAAGCAAACTTTTTTTTTTTTTTTAAAGATTTTATTTGTTTGTGACAGAGAGCGAGCGAGTGCTTGCGCAAGCAGGGGGAGAGGCAGAGGGAGAGGGAGAGGGAGAGGGAGAAGCAGACAGTCTGCGGAGCAGGGAGCCTGATGTGGGACTTGGTCCCAGGACCCCAGGATCATGACCGGAGCTGAAGACAGACCCTTAATGACTGAGCCACCCTGGTGACCCTAGTGCTTTGCATGTCTTAGCAGACTTTCTCAAGCAGTTATTACATCCCCGGGTGCTTATCTACTCCTCCAGCACAAGGATTTCCGTTTTCATTTTTCTGGCATTTGCCAAATCACTTAATACAGGGCTCTGTCATAATGTCTGCTTCACTGGCAGTTGCTGTGACAAGGGACATTTCCATGATACTGGCTCATATGTAAAGACAGAAACATTTTCTTTCTTGTTTTTTAAGATTTTATTTATTTGTCAGAGAGAGAGCACAAGCAGGGGCAACAGCAGGCAAAGGGAGAAGCAGGCTCCCTGCTGAGCAGGGCGCCTGATGCGGGGCTCGATCCCAGGACTCCGCGACCGCGACCTGAGACGAAGGCAGATGCTTACCCAACTGAGCCACCCAGGCATCCCGAGACGGAAACATTTTCTATGCAACTATTTTTGCATAAAATTTCACAGACTGAAGGGCTCTCATTTTGTGTTATAAAACTTTATGAGTCATCCTTGGAGATGGTGGATTTTTTTTTTTTTTTTTGGATTGTACTTTTTTTTTTTTTAAAGATTTTATTTATTCTTTTGACAGAGAGAGAGCACAAGGAGGGGGAGAAGCAGAGGCAGAGGGAGAAGCAGACTCCCCCCTGAGCAGGGAGCCTGATACAGGACACTATCTCAGGACTCTGGGATCAAGACCTGAGCTGGAGGCAGACGTTTCACCAACTGAGCCACCCAGGCACTCCTCAGGATTGTATGTTTAAGTAATTTCTGCTCCCAGCGTGGGGCCTGAACTCACCACCACCCTAAGATGGAGAGTTGCTCCCTCCACCAACTGAGCTGGCCCGGTGCCGTGGGGACAGTTGGTATTTTTAATGTCTCCCTCTTGTGCACAATTTTCTTTGGAACACTCTTGTTTTATTTGTCTTAAACAGGGAGTCAGGATTCATGTAAATTGTTGATTGTTCATTGAATACAATCTTGTCAACAAAAATCAAATATAAAACCACAATAATATCTTATATATAAAAGTTATACATTTGCCCCAAATATTTTGAAAAACTAGATTTTGATACCTCAACATCTAAATTGAGCTTACTATCCTATTCACTATATTTTTAAAGTGTCAGTGTTTTAAAATTTGATGTTCTCAGGAAAGTTTTTGCAATGGGTCAGGCACCTTTTTCTAAATAATTTATTGTTAATTGGAATGGCTGGGAGGCAGTGTTTAGAGGTCATTATAAAGTAAATCTATTTTAATGTGGTTCATGTAACTGGCTTAACTCATACGTGTTATCAGACTTTAATGGGACTTTTCAGGGACTTTGGTTTCTTTGTTATCTCAGCTTTGAGATTTTATAAAAAGAAGCTTTCAGTGAAAAGGATAGTGTTATTTAAAATTCTTTTTCCACTCCTTAAAAAGGATTAACTATTTTTTGAATCAGTAATATATGCATGGAGCACAAAATTCAAAAGGTACCAAGGCTGTAGAGTGAAAAGAGTCTCCCTTCCCGTTTCCCACCCGCCTAAAGTCTCCCTCTAGATATGGTTACCAGGTTTTTTGTGTTTGTCTACTTTTTAAAAACCACACGCAAATATTTATATTATTTAATGAATGTCTTGTTACCTTCCTTCTAGAATAACTAGGAAACCAGGAAAATGTCATAGCATATAAGCCTTCCAAAACTCTACACGAAACCTTTATTCTACATGCGAAGCCCAGAGAAAATAATTTGCTTATTTTCTCTGAGCCTGGGGAAAGTCTTCTATTGCAGAGTAATATGATGACAATGAAGTAAACCCTGTCACAGATGATGAGAGAAAGAACGAAATGACTATACTGTATATTTTAACTAAGTAGAAAAGGAGTTCATTCAAGCTAAAGATAGCAGTAACATATTTTTAAATTATTTGATAATTTAAGTTTTGTATATACTGCTTTGTATTCTGACTTACAAATCCTTGAACCAAAGCTTTCCATGAATTTATATAGGATTTGAAAAAATCTAATTTCCCCTCATCGGAAAATCTTCTCTTCCTATGATTTTTTTTTTTTTTTTAGATGCCACATTCAAAAAATGTGTTGGACACCTTAAATACATTATGTCTGGGGGCGCCTGGGTGGCTCAGTCAGCTAAGCATCTGCCTTTGACTCAGGTCATGATTCCAGTCCTGGGATCGAGTCCCACGTCAGGTTCCCAGCTCAGGAGGGAATCTGCTTTGCCCCTCCCCCCACTTATGCCTCCCTCTGTCTCTCAAATAAATAAATAAAATTTTTTAGAAATAAATAAATAAATAAATACATCATGTCTAATCCTTATAACAACCCTGTGACGTCGGCTTTGTTGCCCTTTGTGGAGATGGGAAAGCCAAGGGTCTAAGTCTTGCCACTGGTTCACAGTGGTAAGCACAGACCTGGGGTGCACACCTTGCCCTAATGACCCAAGTCACCGCCCACAATGGCATTTGAAACAGAGAATGTCCTAGTCTAGAAAAGGGGCGCATTGTTTGGTGTGGATCTCATTTCATCGAAGTATGTGCTGGAAACCTGAGGATCCATCTGTAAACAAATTATGGTCAGGGAAACTCGGTGAAAATAGATTTAGGTAAAGTGAGAACAGAAAAAATGGCCGAAACCTTCAAACTGTGGATTAGCAGCCAATGTATTATTCTTGGGAGTAGGTACAATAGGGTTCTATCCTTGGCCTTGTCCTGATCAACATTTTATTAATAGTTGGGACCAGAGCAGTGACTATAATATGGTAGGATAGGTAAACATATTGAATAAATGAACTAATACATTTTTGTACTGTGCTGATCATCACTTTAGCTGTCACAAAGTTTCAAGTCTCAAGAATCACATCAAACAGGAAATTTAAGATTAAAATATCATAATAGGCAAATGTGATAGATCAAGGCTAAAACAATAAAATTTAATAGAGATAAATGTTAAATCTTAAACTTGGACTTCCATAATCAATTTCACAATGAGAAGAATTTTGGGTGAGAAGACATGGGCATTGAGTCTTGAAATGTGGCAAGAAGGAACGAGAGAGGGAAGGAAAGAGAGAAGGGAGGTGGTTTGTATTTTCATGCATTAAAAACTCAACATGAGGGCACTTGGGTGGCTCAGTCGGTTAAGCATCCGACTCTTGATCACAGATCAGGTCATGATCTCAGGGTCATGGGTTTGAGCCCCACCGCAGGCTCATGTGGCGTCTGCTTGAGACTCTCTCCCTATCCCTTTGCCCCTCCCCCCTGCCTGCTCCTGTGCTCTTTCTCTCTAAAATAAAATAAACAAATAAAATCTTTTTTTTTTTTTAACCCTCAAAAGATTCAGCTCCTGAATGAAATTAATAGACAATTAGGGAGCAACATAACAGAGGGTACTTCTTGGTTTGCTCTACAACGGTCAGACTCTATCTGGAGTATGTTTCAAACTCTGGGTCCCTCGTGTTAAAAAGAAACAATAGGGACCTGAAAAAAATCCACAGGAAAGTGACAAGGGTCACTGAGCAGAATTAAGTCTGTGACACATGAAGAATAGTGATGGAACCAGGCATTTTAGTCCAGAAACCGATAATTTGGGGAAGCATGATGGCTAGCTTCGAGAACTTGAACGGTGTATGGGAAATAAATCATATTTGCAGCTTATTCCTGGACCAGGGAGTCACAGCTGGAAGAATCCTCCTCCACCCACCCTTCTGCAGCTCTAATTACAGATGATCTCTTATACACACATCTGAACCAGAACAAAATGCAGAGTTATTGATCTGGAAGCTAAACTCGTGGTTTTCAGGATGCGGACTCAAGACCAGTGGCACCAGCACTACCTGGGATCTGTCAGAAATACAAAGCCTTTGGACCCCTTCCCATCTACAGAATCAGAAACCGCGGAGGTGGGACACAGCATTCCGTTGTTCAATAGCCCTCCAGGTGATTCTAATGCACGCTCAATCACGATGACCAATACAGGTGATCAGATGTGTTTGGCCTAAAATCTCGATTTCCATTAGGTTTGGAAACCTTCCTTCTTCTCAGTGATTCCGTTCACCTATCCTTTGAACATATCCAACCATTCATCCAATCCATTCTGATATTTGCTAGTTTTCTGGCTACAGTTTCCAATGAAGATTGATCTCCCATTTTAGAAGTAGTAAGGGGGAGAAAAAGTGTTCCCCTATGTATACCTAAGTGTTCAGATGCTTCCTCTTCTAACGCTTCAGGAGCAGGGAATGGACACGTGAGCCAGGATGGCAAATTCGGTGTCACCCTGCCCAGAACTCTGGATCTTGAACATGTGACACAAAGATAAAGAGATCATTAAGAATCCTTCATTGAGTAAGATCTAGGGGGCAGTAGCTGGTAGGAATGCCTGATGGCCATCCAAGAGGTTCCTGTGGGATGACCTTGGTTGTGGGTGCTTTTGCCTCATTTCCTGAGATTTCCGTCCTTCTTTTGAACCTGGTTCTCCAGCTTATCTATAGATTCTATAATCTGTCTTGTATCTTTGAATACAGTAATGAGTTAAGCAGAGTTCATTTCTGTGGCTTCCAACCCCGAACTGGAAGGATTCATACCTGCTCATTCCCAGCACGTTCCATATTCAATGAGGCCCTTGGATTGTTTTCTCTGCTTTAGACAATGACAAAACTGGGCATTCAATGCTGGAAAACCTTAGTAAGGAGCAGAAAAAAATGAAGTCAGTGGCTGGACTTTGGGGGTTCTTATGCCCCATGACACTGTGTCTTCAGAAGAGATCTCGAGTGCCTCCTGGAATAATCCAACATTGCTTGATTTTGTAGGAATTTTTCTTAAATCACCAATGACTATATCACCCACATAGGAAATATTGTCACCCAAGAAATTGAACCCGACTCTAATCAAGCTTCTAGAGCTAGCTTTCATTTACAGGGAATGGGAGTAGGGAGCAGGAGAGGCAATGGAACAGTGAGTTAAATGGCACTAGAGGGAAAATCCCAAATGTGGGATATTGTACTGGACAACTAGACCAGTGTCTTCCATAATTCAATGGCATTGAGAAAAAGGTATGGAGGAGGGAAGGAGATCACTCTATACCCAGAGAAACCAAAGAGATGTAACCACCAAATGTAATATGTGTGTTTGGTTTGGGTTTTGACTCCAACAAACAAATTTGACATATGAAGAAGACTACACATACGGAAAAATATGAAAAGAAAACAGTTGCTACCAAGCCCATTAATCTACATGGTGCCATAAAGCACATCACTGATTTTCCATAAATGTGAAATAAGAAGATGATTTGCTTATAATCATTAAAAAAAAAAATACCCTGTCAGATAGAACACCTAGGAGGTTAAGACTTGTGAGATTTAATTACGGTCATTACTCTGTGACCCTGAACAAATTACATAATACACTGAGCTGTGAGTGGTAAGAACCTTATGAATTGGCTATTTGAAGTTTCTCATAAAAGCTCTCGTAAAGAGCATGAAGACCATGAGTGCTTAGAGTTGCCGTGTTAGAGGACGGGTCCAGCCTCTAAGATGCTCATCGATGATCTCCTTGGTCTCTTAGTCATATCCTGTGTCATCCCCCCACCGGCCTTCAGTATGATCTCCTTTCAGAGATTTTGGTTATTGACAATTATGGTTATTAAACAATCTCAGATCATGACCACAAATTGAGGACACTGGGTATCTCCACTGCTGGAATATATTGGAGGTAACGTTGTTCATGGAAGAATCTGTATCTGAATGAACCACAGATGCATCAAGGAAAGAAGAGGGCCGGAGTACGTCTTTTTTTTTTTTTTTTAATGTACCATCTTATCCATTTTTAAGCATAAGTTCAGTAGTACTAAGGATGTTCCCATTGTTGTGCAACAGATCTCCAGAACTTTGCATCTTGTAGACGTGAAACTCTTTATCCATTAAACAACAACTGGTCATTCCCAGTTGACATAAGACTCCAATTCATTCTCTCCTAAATGGATGGCCAGTTTCCCCAATACCAGTTGTTGAAAACTGCTCTTTTCCCTTTGAGTGGACTTGACACTCTGTTGAAGATCATTTGACCGTATATGTGAGCATTTATTTCTGGGCTCTCTGTTCCATGCCATCGGTCTGTATTTGTCCTATGCCAGGACCACACTGTTGTGATGTGTAACATGTAGCTCTGTAATAAGTTTTGATATAAGAAAGTTGAATCCTTCAGTTTTGTTCTTTTTCAAAATTGTTTTGGCTCTTCAGAGACCCTTGCAATTCCACATGAATTTTAGGACTTTTTTCTATTTCTGGAAAACATGTCATTGAGATTTTGATGGGCATTGCATGAATCTCTAGATTGCTTTGGGTAATATGGACATCTTAACATAATTAAGTTTTTAATCTATGAACACAAGGTTTCTCTCCAACTTCTTTGTGTCTTGTTTAAATTCTTTCAGCACTGTTTTAGAGTTTCCATCGTATAAGTCTTTCACCTACTTGGTTAGGTTTACTCTTAAATATTTTAATCTTTTTGATGCTACAGTAAGTAAAAATTTTTTAATTTCCTTTTTTAATTGTTCACTGTTAGTGTACAGAAACATTCCATTTGCGGGGGGGGGACGGTAACAGGGGCACCTGGGTGGCTCAGTTGTTAAGTGTCTGCCTTTGGCTCAGGTTATGATCTCAGGTCCTAAGACTGAGTCCCACACTGGGCTCCAGCCTTCACAGGAAGCCCGCTTTCCCTCTCCCACTTCCTCTGCTCTCACTGTCTCTGTCTCTCTGTCAAATGAATAGAATCTTTGGGAAATAAGTAATTAATTTTAATAAAACAGTAATGTACGCTTTCTGTTCAGGAATTTTCATATTCCTGAGATAACTGTTTTTTTTTTTTTCCTTTTCTTACCAGTGCTTCAGAGGAACTGTTTTATGGGTTTGACAGGCATCTGGAGGAAGTGAAGAATGCTGTGAAAATCAGAATGTTGGTAACATACGCATTTGTCTAAAAAGCTGAACAAACTTGGGACTTCCTACTGGATGTGGTCCAATTTGTCTGTTTACCTACAATTAGAGAAATCACAGGATCATTGACACTTGGAAAGGAGCTTGTTGGCATAGCCCCAACAGCAGGGGGTTTGGACTGGGCCCTCAGTGAGTATCCCACCCGAGGCCTTTGAAGGGAGACTTTGGACCTTGTATCCCTTAACACTCTTTCCATTGTACTTGATGAGGAGCCCTTCTTAAACCGCCTCAATGAGAAGAGAGGGCAGAACTCAAGTGTCTATAAGCAGACATGGATTTTGGCTTTGCTTGATCCAGGGGTTGAAATAATGTTACCAAGCTCCAGTGCCAGCCTTAGACCAGAGCAAGAGGAGCCCCTACCCTGAACGTGCAGTGAAGGACCTGGATATCCCAAATGTGGAAAAGTTTTTAAAAATTATATATAATATAATATATAATATAATATAATATAATATAATATAATATAATATATCCAATCCAATCCAATCAAATCCCACTCAGTCTTCCAAGAAAGTTTTCCAAATTTGGTAAACATGGAATGGAGGGAAACCCCAGGAGAGGGATGTAGACCATCCAACGTCCAGGAGTCCCCCTAAGCTGAGGGAGACATGGGGAAGTGAAGAATCCAGCCCCTGCCCTGGGGAACCAGACAAAACATGTCCAGTGCTTTCACTCAGCTGCCCCGAGTGGTGGTGTCCAGACCTGCGTGTGCCCATGCGTGCCTGGCTCATGTTTCCAATGTAGCTATTCCAAGCTGAGACACAAGAGTAAAATGAGTGCTGGAATTCGAAGACTCATACAAAAGAACTCAGTAAAATACCTGATTAATAAGATTTTATATTGATTACTTGTTAAAATGATAATACTTTTGCCTGTTTCGTTTAACTTTTTAATAACGTGGCTGCTAATGTTGATTGAATGACCTCCATATCTGAAACTGTATTTCCATGAGATGTCTCTGGTTGAGGCAAAGCAACTTCCCCAGAAAAAGCCATGCCTTCCTTCCCCTCTGTTCTTATAATTCAGCAAGCTCCTAGAACTATTTGGAAAATTGGGGCGCCTGAGTGGCTCAGTCGGTTAAGCATCTGACTCTTGATTTCAGCTCAGGTCACAGTCTCTGGGTCCTCGGATTAAGCCCCGCATTGGGCTCTCGACTCCAGGGAGTCAACCTGAGATTCTCTCCTTCTCTCTCTCTATCTTTCCCTCTGCCTCTCTCCTCATTCACCTTGTCTCTTTCTCTAAAATAAACATCTTAAAAAAAAAAAAAACTACTTAAAATTGAGGTGTGGGTTTGGGGAGGGACCTGCCTGCCCCACCCCCTCGGGCGTCGGCAGGTCAGTCCCCTTCCTGGGAGTCTGCCCAGCACTACGTGGAGACCCGTTCCTGCCCTGCCTGGCTGGTACCCTTCCCCTGGTGGTACATATCTAGAACTCCCATTAGGCTTCTGGGGCAATCTGAGGGCATGCGCGTATCCAGGTTGATACAGAATGACATCATCTCACTACCCCATGAGGTCAGAGGATGGGGGAAGGGCTCTCCAGAGGGAGGAGCCCAGCTCCTGGAAGGCGGGACAGGACTTAATCAATAAAAGCACAGGCCTGGAGAGAGACATTCCCAAATTCAGAGCTTCTGAAGGACACTGTCTTTTTCTTTCTTATTGGGAGTATGAGCATTGGACCAAACTTGAGGCAGCTCTCGGGAAGGTGCTTTGGCCCCAACCCACTCCCACGGCCACTTAGCCTCCATGAAGCTTGAGCTGGCCTGAGAGCATTCTGTGTCCTCACTCGGCACACGCAGCTTGACTACACTGATCATTTTTTCCTCCCATTGCTTGATCTGCTGATTAAAGTGCTTTTCCAGGTATTCCCTTTCTGACCTCCCTGCTGACCAAGAAGCTTACCTTATGCCTCAGGACTTTAGTCTCCTCGCTCGTGTCCCGGGCACAGCGGACACTCAGTGCTATGGACTGTCAGTGGTATCTCTTCTCACTAGACCCCTCTGGAAATGGAGGTCTTTGCCACCAACTCGGGCCAGTCCCCTCCATCGCTTTCAGGTCCCCGGTAGCCATGAACTCCCCATGAGCACACCAGCTGGCTTGAGAAACACACAAGGCAACGTGTGGTCATGATGAAAGCTTTGCTTTGTGTCCCAGAGCAAACAAGAGTTTGCTTGTTAAGAAGCAAACCAAAGCCAAACCAAACTTTAAACAATCTCTGTGGGATGTCACGATGAAGGAGTCAGTTTTACCCACCAGGACATGGATTCCAAACTCCTGCCCTGTGCTACTGTGTTGGCTGCTTGGCCTGCCTCCTGTGATATGCACCTGCCCTCCCGTGAGCTGGTTGAGGATAGCTACTCGCATCTTCGTCAGAGTTGGCTCAGCCCTCCATCCGAACTATGTCTCAGCCAGCCCCTGCTCGGCCTGCCCACGGCTGCCACCGAGTGCCGTTGTCTGTTGACTGGCCCACACCCAATGCTCAGCCTCCTAACACGGCTCTGCCCTTCGTCCTGCCCTGAGTGAGTGCATCTTCCCCAGGGCTGCCTGTTTTTCTAAATCACAGATAGGGTTGAGTCACTCCCCAGCTCAAAAATATTTAACAGTGATGGGGCGCCTGGTTGGTTCAGTTGGTTAAGCGTCTGCCTTAGGCTCAGGTCATGATCCTAGGGTCCTGGGATCAAGCCCCACATTGGGCTCCTATTCAGCGGGGAGTCTGCTCCTCCCTCTCCTACTGCCCCTCCCCCCGCTCCCACTCGCTCTCTCTTCTCTCTGTTTCTCAAATAACTAAAATCTTTAAAAAATAAAATAAAGTCTTTTTAAAAATATGTAACAATTCTCTGTAGTCTATAGATTGTCCCACAGCCCAAGTGCTCCATGAAGCCTGCTATAATCTGACATCAGTAGAACTTTCTAGCTTCCTGTCTAGAGAAACTCAACCCCAGCCTGCCTCAACCCTTCCTCCCCACGAAACCTTCAGCCAAAAGGAATTCCTAAATGCTTTAACATCTTGTGGCTTCTGCGCCTATTGTCCCCTTAACCTGAAAAGCCCTCTTCGTTGCATTAAATAATGACTAACATTTGTGCAACATTCTGGCCAACACTCAGCTGAGAGCTCCGTGTCAGTGACGGAGAGCTGTAGCCGGACTGTGTAATCCCGGCCATTCATGTAACTGCTACAGCTACCTCACTTTGACTTATTTTTAAAGATTTTATTTATTTATTTGAAAGAGATGGAGAGAGCTCGTGCAAGAGTGGGGTGGAGGGGAAGAACAGAGGGAGAGGGACAAGCCGGCTCTCACTGAGCGCAGAGCCCAACACGGGACTCAGGCTCACGACACTGAGATCATGACCTGAGCCAAAACGCTCTACCGACTGAGCCACCCAGGTGCCCTGATTCTTCATTTTTAAAAATGAGTTAATAGCAGTATCTTATCTCCCAGACTTGTGCTGAGGATTAAAGAAGTTAATTTATTTAAAACCCTTAGAATGTCGCCAGACACACAGCGCATACTTCGTGTGAGGGTCAGCTGTATTTACTGTCCTCGTAATACTCCTGCGGGTAACCAAGAAACAGCCCCAAGCCTCGGAAATTAGGACTTTGTTCTTCCGACTCAAAAGCTCACAATCAGTGGATTTTGCCCTCGTGTGTTGCTTTTCCACCTAGCAAGAATCCTGCTTCATTCTTCACAGACCCAACTCAAGAATCTCTTTCACTTCGGCATGATCCAAGGATACCCACAAGTATTGAAGATGCCATAGATTGTAAGATGCACCAGCATTTTGTATGTCATTAAGGAAAAATAAAGAAACAACACCTGCCAATAATAATTGTGAGGCAGCCAATAGCCAAACTATGGAAAGAGCCTAGATGTCCACCAACAGATGAATGGATAAAGAAGATGTCGGAGATATATATATATATATATATGATGGAATACTATGCAGCCATCAAAAACCCCCAAATCTCACCATTTGCAGTGACATGGATGAAACCAGAGGGTATTATGCTGAGCGAAAAAAGTTAATCAGAGAAAGATAATTATCATATGATCTCTCTGAAATGAGGAATTTGAGAGACAAGGTGGGGGATTCTGGGGGGTTGGAAGGGAAAAAAATGGAACAAAATGGGACTAGGAGGGAGACAAAACATAAGAGACTCTTAATCTTAGGAAACAAATTGAGGTTTGCTGGGGGTTAAGACTGGGTTATGGACACTGGGGAGAGTATGGGCTATAGTGAGTGCTATGAAATGTGTAAGACTAATGATTCACAGACTTGTATCCCTGAAACAAATCATACATTGTATGTCGATAAACAATAAAATTAAACTAAATTTAATTTAATTTAAAAAGAGCAGCTGTTAAAAAAAAATAACTGTGAGACACCATGAACCGTAAGAAGCATCTCGGTTTCAGAAATGCTAGTGCTCACCTTCAAACTGGTGGACCAAGGTACCTGCTCCCTTCCCTGGCCTGGGGTAGCTGGCTGTGCATTCCTGCAGGAAACACGTTGTATCGCATTCTATTTGGTTGTTAACAGGGCTGCTCTCCCTGCTAGATATGAGTGACTTTAGGGTAGGAAATATATCTTTCTTCCTCTGGCATCCCAGCACCCAACACGGCGTTTGGTCCAAGATAGATGTTCAATACTCAGTTGCTTAATATAAATTGAAATCTTCAGGACGCCTGGGTGGCTCAGTTGGTTAAGCATCTGCCTTCAGCACAGGTCATGATCCCAGGGTCCTGGGATCGAGTCCCACATCGGGCTCCCTGCTCAGCGGGGAGCCTTTTACTCCCTCTGCCTGCCACTTCCCCTGCTTGTGCACTCTCTCTCTCTTTCTCTGTTAAATAAATAAAGAAAATTTAAAAAAACAAAAATAAATCGAAATCCTCATGCAAGATCATATTAGACACTCGGGGAGGGGGGTCCACTAGGAATGAAGAATGTGTGACAGACTTCGTATAATAATAAAACCTCATTGAGCCAACTGTTCCACCAAGTGTACCTTGGCGAATCCGTCTCCCTGCTCCAGGGGCAGGCTGTCTTCCATAATTGCCACCACATTCCAAAAGAGATAGGACACTTACTTGCCTTTAAGTATTATAAATACATATATAGCTTATAGAGGTTTTCAAAGACAGATGGCCCTTTTGCCAGCAAGAAAAGACTAACAATATTCCTAGTGGCCTGAAGATGTCTACTTTTAGATTAAATATCATGAAGGAAGTGTTCGCCCCTACAGTCTTCTAGGACGTGTCTATTCTTTTGCTTTCTTTCCCTTATTCTGGAAGGTTCGAATGACCTGCCGTTTAAAGTTTAAAAATAGATGCTCAGACTGGGCTTTGAAATATTTCCAGAATACAGCATTACAGGAATCCCAGATTCTATAAAAATCCTATCTGCATTTCCATCTCTACGAACACTGCGACTTTTGTCATCTCTTCAGAAGCAGTAACACTGATTTTGGGTTTTTCTTTTTCTTTTGTTTCTCTTTTTTCTTTTTCATTCCTTTTTTCTTTGTTCACCTTTCGTCACTCAATCAATCTTCGAGGGCAAAGAGAACTCCAAGTAGTGCAGAAAGCTTGCTTCTGGAATCTGCTGTTGGTCATAAGCAGGCATAGTGCAAACTGGCGGTCCAAGGAACACACACTGACCCACCAGGAAAATCCGAGGGAGACGAGCTTCCTCCCAACTGACGAGGACATCTTTAAAAGGGGTTCTTGGCCAGCTTTCTTAACAACATAGATGCCTGCTGATTCCGCTTATGCTCTCTGTCTTTGCTTGTATGAAACCAAAGGGCGTATACACTGGGTGGTCCATGTTATGCTACGTGTGTAGACATACAAGACATACGTCTTGCTCATATTCTTCCAAAATGTAGGTATGCTTCGTGCTTGTCAGCTTGCTTTGTGTCATATAACCCTGCAAACTTGGCCACGACCAACTGTGAAACAGCTCTAGCGAAAGCCAGTGAGCTATAAAAGGAGACTACAGGCCCAGGAGGTGGCCAGGGGTGAGAATTCCATTCAACGGATAATCCCGATTAACAGCAATTAGCCAACCTAATCAGAGCATTTATCTTGGGGAATTTTTTATGTAAACTGGAGAGAAGGCATTAGAAAATGAACCAGAGGCGCACCCGGGTGGCTTAGTCACTTAAGTGTCTGCCTTTGGCCCAGGTCATGATCTCGGGGTCCTGGGATCACACCCCACATCGGGCTCTCTGCCCCTCCCCCTGCTCTCTCTCTTTCTCTCAAAACAACTAAATACAATCTGGACCAAAAAAAAAAAAAGGAAAGAAAATGAATCTAAGAAAGTGGATTAGTAGTATGAGCATGTCACTAAAGCAGGGTGACAAGGCCTTCGCTCCTGTTGAGGGAATGAGAGGACCAGGCGGTTACAGCTGTCATGGTTTCCTGGCAGGCTTGCCTGGATTTTCTGCTGTGGAGACATTTTCTTGTTTCTTTACTTTCCTGGTATCCTGATATATTTAAAAATATATTTTAATGTTGTAGATATGATATGTGCATATTGAACAAACCACAAATAAAAAAAAAGTTTGTATGAGAGAAAACCCATCCTTTCTCCCATTTTAATTCCCCAAAGAAAACCACAGTTAAAATTGTCAGTGTAATATTCTTGCATATTTTTTTTAGTATAGTATATTCTCGAACTTTGTTTATTCAGCAATAAATCATGACTAGTTCTCCGTGTTTATAAGAAAGTAGAGAGAGAGAGAGGGCACCTAGCTGCCTCAGTCGGTAGAGCGTGATTTTGGGGTCATGAGTTTGAGCCCCATGTGTTATGTAGGGTTTAGTTAAAAAGTGTTTTTTTGAAATATACAGAGAGGGGCAGAGAGGGGCACCTGGGTGGCTCAGTTGGTTGAGCATCTGACTCTTTATTTCAGCTCAGGTCGTGATCTCAAGGTCCTGGAGCTGAGCCCTGCATCAGGTTCCCTGCTCAGCAGAGGGTCTCCCTGAGAATTCTTTCCCACAACCTCTTCCCCCCACCTCTAAAATAAGTGAATAAATATTTTAAAAAATATATATATAGAGAGAGAAAGATTTATCTGTTTATTTATATAGAGAGAAAGATTTTGTTCTTTCCAACAGCTGCATAGTAATCCATTGCATGGATATGCTACATTTTATTTAACCATCTAATTCCAATGGGTGTGGGGACTGTTTCAAATTTTCAAAATAACAATGAATAGTACAATGGTCTCCTTTCTTCCACACATGATAATGTATTTATGCAAATATTCCTATACAATAAATTCTTAAAAGTAGAATTTGGAGGGTCAAAGGGAACATGCACTTAAAATTTTATTTTATTTTATTTTAAATATTTGATTTATTTATTTGACAGAGAGAGACACAGAGAGGGAACACAAGCAGGGGGAGTGGGAAAGGGAAAAGTAGGTTTCCCACAGAGCGGGGAGCCCGATGCGGGGGCCGATTCCAGGACCCTGGGATCATGACCTGAGCCAAAGGCAGAGGCTTAACGACTGATCCACCCACGCGTCCCTGAACTTAAAATTTTAATAGACGTGGCCAAATTGCTTCCCTACCAGGTGAGATCATCTGGGGATCACCATGTCCCTTGTCGTCTAAAGAATGGCAGTGTGGATTTGGCAGCACTGAAGGTGGGTCATTCCACTGCTGTGAGGTTGACTGTGCCCAAGTTAGCAATATCTGATGGAGCCTGTTCCCCATCAGCAGGGGAGTGAAGGTGTGTCCCGTCATGCTGGCCCTCGGTAGGGAGCCTTGCTCAAGCAGGTTCCACCAGAATCAATCCCTTTTACATTTGGAGAAGTCCCTGGCGTTGTCGTCTAGAACTGCTGTGTGCTATAGTCGGTCCGCATAAAAGGCGAGAGTCACAAAGACACATGCGTTAAGTTCGAATGCCTTATTTAGTGCAGCCGTATGCACTGATGTTAAGCCTTAAAAAATGAAAGTTTTACACAAACCTGCACCGTGCAGATTTTATGTACGGATACATAAAGTTAGACATCATCCTTTGTGCTATCTGGAAGGGTCACGTCCAGCAATAATTCAAGTAGACAAAGTAAAAACTGAATCAAGAAGGCTGAGGGTGTCCTTTCAAAAGGTATCAGAACAAAGGGGCACCTGGCCGGCTCAGTGGACAGCACACCCAATTCTTGATCTCAGGGTCGTAAGTTCCAGCCCCACATGGGGCGTAGGGATTAGTTTTTTTAAAAATCTAGCAGACCAAAGTACCAAGAGGGAAGCAAGGTTTAGGCTAAACAGAAGGTCTTCTTCATTCAGTAAGTTTTTTTTAAAGATTTTATTTATTTATTTGAGACAAAGAGAGCATGAGTGGAGGGAGGAGCAGGGTGACAAGGGGAAGCAGATTCCCTGCTGAGCAGGGAGCCTGACACAGGGCTCCATCCCAGGAACCTGAGAGCATGACCTGAGTGAAGGCAGATGCTTAACGGACTGAGCCATCCAGGCACCCAGCCCTTTTTCCTCTTTTTTTAAGATTAATTATTTGTTTGATAGAGTTGGGGGAGGAGCAGAGGGAGAGAATCTCAAGCAGACTCCATGCTCAACAGGGAGCCCGACTTGGGTCTCAATCCATGACGCGTGAGATCATGACCTGAGCTGAAACCGAGAGTGGGATGCTTGACCCACTGAGCCACCCAGGTGCCCTGATTCGGGAACCTTTACCAAGAATCTAGAAGGTCCTTGCTCTGTAGTAGCGATTCAGAGACAATCAAGAAAGGGTTCCCTATTGCAAGAACATTACAGATCCACAAAGGCATAAATTAGGATGGGACAACTAACAGGGCCTGAGGGACTTGGAGTAGATTTCACAGAGATGATGTCTGAATGGAGACTTAAGAGATAAGTGGACATTTTCCAGACGAAAAAGAAAGAGAAAAGCATTCTAGGTGGAGGGACAGGAGACGTAAAAGAAGCTGGCGAGTCTGGGGAATGGGCAAAATGGTGATGCTTTGCTTAACGCTTCATAAGATAATATTATGGGTCTGTTCAGAAGGTCCTGTTGATGAGCATCTTTTATGAGCCAGATGTTTCAAACTGGGTTCTTTTTCTCTCTCCAGTGTGGGGCCACTGGCTGCAGGTGGCCATTGAGAGTTGGAACAAGGTGAGTGTGATCAAGGAACCGAATTTTTACCTGTATTTAATTTTAATTAACATAAATTTTAAAACACTCAATTCAGTTATTAGAAAAATTGTTCAATATATCTGGGATAAACTGTGTATGTGAATGTAATTTTTCAGTTGTAAGTCTTGTGCCCTCCTATTTTGTGCACCACGTGTTTCTGATGAAAATTTGGCATCTGAATTGAGATGTGCTGTCAGGGCAAAATATACCCTGGAGTTCAAAGACAGGAAAAGAATGTGAAATGTCTAATTGACAATTTTTATATTAATTACATGTTCAGATAGTAATATTGTGAACATATCAGAAAAGAGAAATTCAGGGGCGCCTGGCTGGCTCAGTCAGAAGACTATTGATCTCAGGGTTTTAAGTCCAAGCCAACGTTGGGTATAGAGATTACTTAAAAAAATAAAATCTTTCTTTTTTAATTTTTAAAAAATAAAATTAAAAAAATTTTAAAAAATGAAAAGTGAAATCTATGAAAGTCAGTTTTACCTGTTTCTTTTTCCCTTTCTAATGTGGCTACTAGGAATTTAAAAGTTACACGTGGCACTTACATTACGTTTCTATGGATTTTGCTGCTCTGGATCCTCATCATATCGTGCCTGCATCTCTGCGATAGCTTCCTACCTGTTCTTTCTGCGTTCCTCCAGTTTAACCCATCCTCCACACTATTACCAGACTGCAAAACATGAATTTTATCAGACCAGAATGCCAAACTCCACATCACTCCTCACATCTGGGGACATCGACTCCCCTTCTTTCTCCTCAGTCTTGCCTTCGTGGGCCTCCTTTATTTCCTTCCAAATGGCTGGAGCCCCAGCAGCCACTTTGTGTCTTAACAGTGTAAAGAGGATGGCAGCCCTGTGTTAAGAAGAGTGGAGCAGAAAGATAGGTGCCTTGTTTCTTGGACTTACCATCTTGAACTTCCTGTCTTTAGTTTTTCTTTTTCATGAAAGAGAAACCTTTATTGTATTTAAGCCACTAATTTGGGTTTTCTATTCATACACGGCCAAACTTAACTTGGCAACTACTTCAGTTTTTCTTAAAAACACTGTGCAGACACAAAGAAACAAAACAAAAAAACAAAACATGCCCCTGGTTCATTTAAAATGTCTGGGCCTCAGTTTCTCTACTTGAAAAATCAGTTTTGGGTTTTTTTTTTTAAGAGAGAGGGAAAGGGGCAGAGGCAAGGGGAGAGGAAGACAGACAATCTTTTTTTTTTTAAAGATTTTATTTATTCATTTGACACAGAGAGATCACAAGTAGGCAGAGAGGCAGGCAGAGAGAGAGAGAGGAGGAAGCAGGCTCCCCGCGGAGCAGAGAACCCGATGCGGGACTCGATCCCAGGACCCTGAGATCATGACCTGAGCCGAAGGCAGCGGCTTAACCCACTGAGCCACCCAGGCGCCCGAAGACAATCTTAAGCAGGTTCCAACCCAGGGCTTGATCTCACAACCCTGAGATCACGATCTGAGCTGAAACCAAGAGTCGGACACTTTAGCTGACTGAGCCACATGGGCACCCCAAAAATCAGTTCATTTAAATAAATGATCTATGAACCATTTCCAGGCCTAAAACTTTGTGTTTACGTTAATGTATTCATCACATGTATGAGTGCCTATTATTTGCCAGACACTATCTCCGACACTGGGATGCAGCAGTGACCAAGACGTTAAATCAGTTCTTCCCTGACGATTGCACTGTGATTCAGTCAGGGCTGACCTTTAGGCCCAGGGCTGCCACTACTAATGCACTTTGCAAACGGTGCAGGTCGCTCAACTTCTTTGTACTGGTTTGTCTCACCATCAAATAGGTTATAATGCTTTACCTCAATAACAATAGTTGATATATGTATGTGACGCTTTACATAGATTATCTCATTTAATTCTTGCAACTATCCCTTGAGGTGATCCCCAATTGCTTTGACAAAAACGAGAAATAAGGTAACTTACACACAGCTTAGTAAATACTCCAGCAGGCTTCAAAATAGCTAGTCTAGTAGTTTGGACACTTTGAGGATCCAGTGAAGATAATGAAAATATTTGGAAAAATTAGCAATTGCATACAAACTCTCCCCATAACAAAGGTCATTAGAAAGTTGGAATGAAAATAAACTGCTAAGAACTGCTAAGAACTGTTTATCCATTGCCTGTAGGGAACCAAATAGTGGCCTACATGCTGGGACACAGGAGATGAATAGAATAGCTATACTGCAGAAATGACTCCACTTTATTTGGGGGGGGGGTGTAATTAAATGTTAGCCCCTAACTGCTTCAGCAGCCAACATCCTGATGTCCTTCTGTATGCTCCTGCACTCACCATCCTAGCTTTTTTACCAGCTTAATTGGGCAAAGTATTTGCAAAGTGGGCAAAATATCTGCCCAAATCAATAGGCAATAATTAACACTAGGAAAAACAAAAAACTATATAGGAAAAAATTTAATTAGTTGTAAACAATGTTTATACCGTCAGGGTGATGTAAGTGGTAAATACTGATTTAGCATAAATTATGACATGAATATATTGGGAAGATGGAGGGAAGGTGATGCAGCAAGAGTCAGGAATCATCCCTCATACAAGAAAACAAATCAATTCAAATAACCAAAAGAGACAGGTACAGGACTCAAACGTGGTTGCCTCTGTAGAGAGGGAGCAGGGGCTTGGGAGAGCTGGGGCAGGAGACTGCTGTATTCATTTTAAGTCAATAGCATTTTTGACTCTTTAAACTAAAGTAGAAACATTAAATTTAAAAATCATTCTTGGGCACCTGGGTGGCTCAGTTGGTTAGGTGACCGCCTTCAGTTCAGGTCATGATCGTGGAGTCCCAGGATCAAGTCCTGCATCGGGCTCCCAGCTCCATAGAGAGCCTGCTTCTCCCTCTGACCTTCTCCTGTCTCATGCTCTCTTTCACTCTCTCTCTAATAAATAAATAAAATATATATTTTTAAAGAATCATTATAACTTATGTAAACAAATCTCCTGGCTTTTCCAAAAGCCTAATGTGTCAAGTCACATTCTTCAACCTGACCATGAAGTCTCTCCATGACCTCTCTCCACCCTCCCTATCTTATCTCTCTCTAAATTTCTTTCCCTTTTGTACTCTTGGTTCCAGGTACTATTCACTTGGTCTTCAAAACATCATTCACCCCAGCCTGGGATGCTCTCTCTTATCTGGTCTAAAATCTTACCTTTGGTTGGAACAAAGGGATACAGATATGAACGTTATCCCCTGAGAACAAAATTAAGAAGCACAAAAACATAATGGATGAGTTTAGTCATCGGTAGATTGAGGGTCTGAGAGGTTGAGGGGGGATAGTCTACATGCATCTGTAAAAAAGGAAATTTCCAAGTCACTCAATGTAAATTCATTAAGTGCCTACATGTATTAAGTGTCCTGGGAGTACACAGCAATAAGTGGTATAGTTAAATACCAAGATTTCAGGGGGACAGAGATAAAACAGTCTAGAGGATTAGAACTTTCTAGAAAAGAGGGGTCAATGAACAACCACAAATGTCTCAGCTACTAAGCAGACATAGTCTCTATATAGAGGGGACACTATAGATTTGATGATATTAACAGAATGGTTTATCTAAGATCTATTTTGTGTTAAGCTCTGGGAGAGGTTCTTTATATTTGAGCCTTGTAAATAATAAGGTCTCATAGCCAGTGTCAAAAGTGAGCTGTGAATTCTGGTCAGCTTTAGCGCCCCTTCTGGTTCCATTATACCCCCAACTTCCCCGGCCACCTAAACCATGCACACTAAACAACCTTCTAATTTAATTTGACCTCACATGTAGAAAAAAGTGCTCTAGTTAGGTAATAAAACCTTACTTATAATACATATATTAGGTCTGATATATACTGAATATTTGTTGTGTGCCAGGCACGGTGCTAAGCATTACATGCACGAAGAAGATACGGTCATCGTTATTTCACAGGGGAAAAACTAAGGCATAAAGAATGTAAAATTTGCTTCAAGGCACACAGCTAAGAAGAGAGAGAGTTTGTGCTCTTAATCATTCCATATATTGCCATCTAACATACACTGGACTGTTGTAAACAGAATTTATTCGTTTAAATAATATTTAGTGAGCACCCACTCCATGGTTTGGGGCTTGCTGGGGGAATATCAATGAAGTACAGGACCTAGTCTCTGCCTTCCAAATATTTACAGTTTAAATGAAGAGGCACAATGTACACAGTCAGCTGGTAAGCAGCAATCGAGGTGCGGAATTATACCTTGTATAGAATTAAGAATAGAATTACAGAATTTACTCCTCAATTGATGAGGGCGACCCATAAGAGATTTCAGAGAAGAGGAGATCACTGAGAGCCTAGACAGAGATTAGGTAAAGGGTAAACAAAACCCAGCAGGGGAGAGAGAACATTCTAGCACGGGAATGAGCAATGGTGTCTTGAGGGACGGGAACCAACTGGCCCCACTGTGGAGGGTCATCGTGTGAAGTTATGGGATCCACAGGGAACTTCCTTCAGAGGCTCACCTTGGAAACTCTAGCATCAGGAGGGCTCCTTCTTGGGGTTGCTGCTCCCCTGCTCTTTCCAATTCAGCATTAAACAAGGAAGTGTCACCAAGGTTCCATGAGCTTCTGAGTTTGAACCCGTTATCTCCTAAATAGCCTCCCGAACCCCACAGTGTGTCAGGCACCAGGAGGCTATAAGCTACCCGAAGTTTAAAAAAACATGTCTTGCTCCTCACCATACACAGCACCTCTGAGACAGAGAGAGAGAGAGAGAGAGAGAGAGAGAGAGAGAGCGCCTCTTGCGCATGCTCAATAGATGCTTAAGGACCCAAGGAGGAAGGACCCCGCACAGGACAGGTGTCAGTGGGGGCCCAGGGCTAAGAGCATGAGAGGGGCCAGAGTCACCTCAAGTCTGGCTCTCATTAAGCTATAAATAAGGATCACAGGACTTAAATGCACACAAAGCACCTGGCACAGGCCTGCAGTGCGCCTCAGTCACCATCCAATACAAACAACACGATGCTCCTACTACTAAGGTAGTAACATTCTTGTGTAGCACTCCAGGTCCTCCCGCTCACTCTGCTACCAGCCTCTGGCAGGTGGCGAGCACATTTCTGAATTGGGCAAGACTTCATCTCTGGAGTTGCCGTAGCTTATCCATAATCTGTTCCCCTTTGGCTCCTTCCTTCTGGGGTGCTTTCTATTTTAAAATAAATTTCCAAGCATTTGTTACGCAATTTTCAAACAGGTAGAAAGCTGGAGAGACTAAAACAGGGACCCCCACCCACCCGCCAGGTGCCCATCACCCAACCTCGATAATTACCAGCAGGAGACCAGTCTCACTCCATCTGTATTACATCTATCCCACCAGCTCAACGAGATCATTTGGAAACAAATTTCAGGTGTCAGATAATTTCATCCAGAGACACTTTAGTACTGTATCTCTAAAATATAGAGTTCTAACAGAGCCATATCTGGTCATTTTACTACTTCTAAAATTGTTAGCGATGATTCCTTAATATCATCCAAAAGCCAACAAGCATAAAAATTTCTTTGATTTCCTCACATAGTATTTTTTTATAGTTTTTTTTAAATTTTTAAAGCCAGGATCCAAACAAGATCCAGATGTCGCATTTATCTGCTGCTTCTCCAATCTCTTCAAATCTGTAGGTTTCCCAGCCCATTCTTTCCCCCTCAAATAAACCAATTATTGGAGAAACAGAATAATTTGTCCTGCAGTGTCTCACATTCTAATGATATCACATTTCCCATGATGTCATTTAATGTGCTCCTTTGAGCCCCGGAACTTCTTGTTGTACCAGAAGCAAGGAAGCTCTCAAAGATCTTCAGGGTGGGACGCTCGGGTGGCTCAGTGAGTTAAGCGTCTGTCTTCAGCTCAGGTCAGGATCCCAGCATCCTGGGATCGAGTCCTGCATCAGGCTCCTTGTTCAGAGAGGAGGCTGCTTCTCCCTCTGCCTGCCACTCCCCTTGCTTGTCTACTCTCTGACAAATAATTAAACAAAACCTTAAAAAAAAAAAAAGACTTTTGGGGTTGTGTCAGAGGGACACAGGAGCACTGGCCAAAGGTGGGGTATTTTAAGAATCAAATAAATATATAAAGAACTTGCAGTATATCGAGATACATCAAGTACAATAATATCCACAGGTTCCTAGCAATGCTCCAAAAATAGATTCATTGCTCACCTCTGACAGATGTTAAGGAAGCAACTGTCTCTGAGTAAATAAAAATAAAGAATCAAGCATTTATCCCACCTTTCCTGTATGAGTTGCATCTCAGCGTCATCAAATAATCGATGAGAAGAGATCCAGCTAATAAATGAAGGAGGAATGATACAATTCAAATATTGGCAGTTTTGCAATCACTACTGAATACGGGAAGAAATGATTATCCCATCTGGAAAAAAAAAAAAAAAGCAATGATTATCTTTCCTGGGGGGAGCTTCATAATGAACCCATCAGGTTGGCCGTATCTGCCAAAGGGTGCTGTCATCACAGAAGAGAAGCCACAGAGTATTCTGGGTCCTCTGTGTGACACAGTAGGAAATGTGCAGCCTATGAAGTATTTATGCCAAAAAATCGAAACGGAATCTGATCCAGCTTCCTGTGGAACTACACGTTGGAAGGTAGTTTGCACTCTTCATCTTCATATCCACCCTTTTCTTCCAAATGGAGGAAATGCTAAAGGAAAGGCCACCCCAAATCATTAGGCCTACGTGAAAACCTCCTAACGGGGGGTGGGGGGGCAGGGTGAAAAGGGGGGCTGAATGCACGTCCCTAAAATGATAAAACAACTGCTGAGAACCGCTCTGTGCAGACCAACTGAAAACTGCCGAGCAGATAGGCCGTCAGCCTTCCGGACGTGCATGGAGTATCTCGGCCCTAAATCTGTAAGATGCACTTGCAGTCCCACAGGCCATGCCTTTAAAATAAATTGTTGCTGTGTTCAAAAAAACGGTGTTACCGAGGTGAGCCGGCATCCGACAGAAGAATCATGTGTCAAGGATCCCTCCCTGTTGGAGGCAGACCCCGGAAGCACCGGTTTGTTCAGCTGCTGGCGGATGCGTGCAGTGTGGGCCAGTGTGGACGTGGATTTGCACGGGTGTGGACGCAGATGTGCATGGGTATTGGACACAGGTGTGTGGGTGGGGCACTGGGGGTGCAGGTGTGGGCACGGGAGGATGCGGGTTGCGTGGGTGGGGCGTGGGCAAGTGCAGGTGTGGACGTGGGTGTGCCCAAGTGTGGATACGGGTGTGTGCGTGTGCAGGTGCGGGCGCAGGTGTGTGCAGGGTGCAGTGGGAGCTGCTGGAGCGGCCCGCAGGCGGAGTGATTGTCAGGTGGGCTCGTGGCTGTCGGTGGGGTGCTGCGGAGAGCTTCCCAAGGACCGCTGGGCATGCGCGCGCTGCTCGCCTCCTTGTTTCTTTAATGCTGTTCATACTCATAAGCCTAGATCCAAAAACCAGGGCTCCATAGGCTCCCTCCCATTCTCCAGTACCAAAATCTAGGTACTGGATTGGGTACTGGACTAGGTACAAGGGCATGCAGATTCGAATATAATTTTAACAAGTAACTTAATAAAAAAACAAAACAAAATAATAATAATAATAATAATAAAACAAACAAAAAACACAGATAACTTAATTACATGTACTTTGAAAACCACAACTCTCCAACATTACCAGCCGGCCGGCAGATCCTAACATTTTGCACATTTAATTGGAGCTGTTTAGTATTCCACTTTCTACTTAAGAACACTGATGCTTATCTTTTTTATTTATGTCAAAGATCACATGAAAACACACACAGTACAAGTAATTAAATTATGATACAAAAATAACCCCTGGGTTCTCACACCAGAGACCATAAAAGGTTTTAAAGTACAGAAAGATGTCAGAGTCCACTGATTTTTTCATTTATTTTCATTTTCAGATGCACACATTAAAAAGCCAAATTATATTTTACAAATAATTTTGAAAAAAAATTCTTTGATCCCAAAGAATGGAAGTCACATCTTTCCTTGATCTCCTAAATTCTGCCACAATCTGGCAAATCAGTAAGAACCAAGAGGGATCCTGGCATTTATTTATTTTGATTCTCTTTGCCATTCTCATGGAAATACGGTACGTGTAATTTCCTCTTAATGGTAATGTTTAACCTAGGTTCTGTGAATTCATTTTTTTTTCTTTATCCTTTTTTTTCTTTTCCTTTATTTAGGTAGCATGGGATATGCACTGAGACAGAGTCTGAGCATGTTTGACTTGGTTGGGTTGAATCCAAGGGCAGTTCTCTTGCTTGGGATGAAAAGTAAAAGATTTGTCCCTGGTTTACCATCAGCTCAGGGTGGAGTAATTATTCGAGACCTGACATTTAATACACCTGTGATCACAGATATTGCCCCCAAAAGCTTTTCCAACAAAGCAGGAACCAAAAAACCTTATAGCAATGTCTAACTTTCATTCACAAAAGTGAGGGAGCTGGGAGGTGAAAATGAAACACAGCCTCATGGGACACGATCAGGTGTCCCTTTGACACGAGGAGAAACACAGCAAAGCAGAGAGAATCATCTATATAATAAGTAGGGGCTCACATAGTGCCTGGCACTTCCGAAGGCAAAGTGAAAGTCAAGTGAAGAGTTGTTCAAGGTTAAGTTATTGTACCCAACACCCAACCCTGTGGGACACAACCGCATGGGAATACGGTCTATGCTACAGTCTCTAGGCAAAGAATAAACTGGGATGGAGGGAAAGGTAAGAGAAATTCTTTCATATGTGATAGCTGCGTATTTTTTTTTCCTGCTGAGATGCCTTCCCCTTATCTCTCTTTTATAAAATAGTGTACTAGGATTTGGGAGGGAAGGAAAAATATGGTCATCATATATAGCAGCGGCCCTTCCCCCAGCTCTTGCCTTTTGCCACTTTGTTAGTGGTGCTTGCACCAAAATATTATTAATTCCTTGAACCCACTCATTATCTTGTCGTTGAATTTGTTTTGACAACCGCAAGGAGATACGCCTGGGGCTCTGCGTCCAACCAATACCATATTGTTAAAATGTCAAATGTGTATTCCAAAAGCTAAGGAGTTCTGTTGAAAGGTAGAAATCATCATTGGTCACGGATCAGCCTTGTTATGACACCAGCATGATGGATATGTGTTTCCCCTTTCTCCAGAGCATCCCGAAGGCTGGTAGCTGCTCAAGGTCATGGCCATCCCCTATCCTTTGCTTCCGATGTCCTAGTCCACCGCTAGGACTACAGGATGTGCTCTGAGGGTGTTTGCTAGATGCATAAAAGGGTTCATGACTCAACTTAATTCAGTTTTGTTATGATCAGTGGGCACTGGTGAGACATCAGGGAGCACAACTAAAAGGATCACCTTTAAAATTTCAGCTCGGCAGAGGCTGTGGGAGGAGAGGAAGGTCCTACCTGAAAAAAACAAAACAAAACTTGATCTGAAAAATAAATACAAAGAGAACTAAAACCTTAAGTGGAGAAATGAGATTCTGTACTTGATTTAATGCGGCATCCTTGGGCACCTGGGGGGCTCAGTTGGTTAGGCAACGGGCTTCCACTCAGGTGATGATCCTGGAGTCCCGGGATCAAGTCCCACATTGGGTTTCCAGCTCCATGGGGAGTCTGCTTCTCCCTCCCACCTTCTCCTTCTCGTGCTCTCTCTCTCCCACTCTCTCTGTCTCTCTCAAATAAATAAATAAAATCTTTTAAAAAAATAAAAAATAAATTCTTAATGCAGCAACCTTGTCCGCAATAAACCGGTGATCTTACAAGGACCTAGGACGTCAGCCGATCATGTGTAAGTTAAAAGAAAAATAAGAATAATGATTAGCTTAGAGTCCCTTCAAATAATTTCTTTTTAATTACACATAAGTAAACACTTATCATGCTAAATTAATTCATTTTATCATAAATTAGTCTTAATATATACGAGTGCAGGACATTATTCTATGCTTGATGATTAAGCAGAAAGTTTTTCTTGTTTATGACAGAGAGCTTGGAGTACTGTAATACGCAGGCTAGGTTGAATTCTTTGACATGCAAATAAGTCATCAACTTTCAGAGCTGGAAGGCATCTTGTAAATTTCATGCTCCAGCATCTTCACTTTATCAAAGAAGAAAATGAGACCCAGCAGGGAAGGAGGACATTGACCTTAACAGACCGAAGGGGATCAGAGGGCCCTAGCCAGGACCTCCAGCTCCTGTCCTGGACCTGGGCCCAGAGCCTACATTAATTATCCCTTATTTCTCTCAGTGGGGTTTTTAAAAAATTTCCTCCCTTTTTATAAAATACAGGGGTGCCTGGGTGGCTCGGTCAGTTAAGCCTCTGCCTTCAGCTCAGGTCCTGGTCTCAGAGTCCTGGGATCGACCCCCTATCGGGCTCTAAGCTCAGGGGGGGAGTCTGCTTCCCCCTCTCTCTGCCTACTTGTGATCTCTCTCTGTGTCAAATAATAAATAAAATCTTTTAAAATACAAATTTTAGAGAATTTCTGAGTAATAAAAGTAATAGCTACAGAATGTCCTCAGATTCACAGAAGCATCTTAGACACTAGATGCAAAATGAGGGTCCCTGATTACCAAAGAGATTTCAATTTTTGAGACAAATCCATAAAGGAAGAAAAACATAAAAGGGACCATCTCAAACTTGCTCGGATGAAGCCTCTTTGTTAGAATTATGTGCACCAATATAAAATGACCCAGCTCTTTAGTCAAATCAAGATGTTGCTCAAGGGCGTGGAACAGTCATTTCCAAACTTTTATTCTTAGAATCTTGCCCGGAACCCCACAATGGCTAACAGTTAAAAGTAGAGCTGCCAAGGCTTGAAGTTGAAAAAGAGAGTTCCAGCAGCTCGGCCTCCTCTGCTGCCCATCCTGGGGCCTCGGCAGCGGGGGCACGGTTGGAAACATCCACAATTTAAAGGAAATTTCTAGAAACAGCTATCAGCATTCAGCCCCGATGATGGCAGCAGAGCGCATGGTGGCCAGGAGGTTTCACGACTAGCTGAGTCACAGCAGCGTGACAGGTGAGCTAACTCCACTCAACTATCCACAAGAGGATAAATGTAAGTAAATACACTCCTCTTCCCTTTTTGTCCACGCTCGGTATGTCTCGCTTGCTTTTACCCTTTGTGGCAGGTGTGGAAGCACCACACATGGAGCCCATTGAAAATGCAGCCCGCCAGCGTCTGTCCCCACGCCTGCTTCGGTGGCTCTGCGGTACAACCCATCAGTCTGTGCTTGTAACCAGCACATCAAGCGAACTGTGAACCCCTCCTGGGAAACTCTGCTTGGAAGCATCTAAGGAAATGCCTTCCGCGTGGCACTTCCTCGGGATAACTATTTTCCTGAATTTAGCTTAACACCATATGAATTTAAAAGAGGCTGCCCATATTCAGGTCCTGATGATTATGCAAATTATCACTAAGTAATAAATCCAACAACATGTATTAAGTTGGGATGGATCGAAAAGCTTTTGACCAAAATGAGATGGGGGGGCCTTAAGGAAAGTACTTCTGTAAGCAGGAGCTCAAACAATTACCGTGTTGGAAAACCACTAGTAAAGAAAAAATATAAGGAATCTTCTTTATGGTGATACAATTTTTCTGTCTGAAATCAACAACAAACATCATACTTAGTGGTAAGTCCTTTAGACAGTTATTTAAAAAATCTAAAACAACTGTAGACAGTGTGAACCCTCTCCATATTGTTCAGTGTTGTTCTGGTAGGTATTTTTGCATTTGGGGTTTTTTAAAAAAAGATTTACCTATATCTTTATTTTTTAAATATTTTATTTATTTGTTAGAAAGAGCGAGAGAGAGAGCGAGCACAGGCAGACAAAGTGGTAGGCAGAGGCAGAGGGAGAAGTAGGCTCCCCGTTGAGCAAGGAGCCCGATGTGGGACTCGATCCCAGGACGCTGGGATCATGACCTGAGCCTAAGGCAGCTGCTTAACCAACTGAGCCACCCAGGCGTCCCTATCTTTTTTTTTTTTTTTTTAAGATTTTATTTATTTGACAGAGAGAGAGATCACAAGTAGGCAGAGAGAGAGGGGGAAGCAGGTTCCCTGCTGAGCAGAGAGACTGATGCGGGGCTCGATCCCAGGACCCTGAGATCATGACCTGAGCCGAAGGCAGAGGCTTAACCCACTGAGCCACCCAAGCACCCCGATTTACCTATATCTTTTAAAGAGTGAGCGAGAGAGAGAGAGAGAGCTTGAGCGGCAGGTGCAGAGAGAGGGAGAGGGAGAGAGAGAATCTCCAGCAGACTCCACACCAAGCATGGAGCCCGATGCAGAACTTGATCTCACGACCCTGAGATCATAAGCCAAGCTGAAACCATGAGTCAGATGCCCAACGAACTGTGCCATCCAGACGCTCCTGTTCTGTAGTTCTAACTAAAGAGAGAATGAAAAATTGAGTTCAATTACTGGAAAAGAACAGATTAAATCATCCTCTCTCTCTTGCAGTTCCTATGTCTACGTAGTTAGAAACTCCAAGAGAATCAACAGAAATGCTATTAGAAAGAATTAGAGAAATTCAGTAAAGTGACTGGTTATAAAATAAATATTAAAAAATAGCTTTCCTATAAGTCAGTAACAAAATACAAGGTGAAAATGTCCAATTAAAAATAGCAGCAATGGCCACAGTTGCCAAACTGTGGAAAGAACCAAGATGCCCTTCAACAGATGAATGAAAAAAGAAGATGTGGTCCATATACACTATGGAGTACTATGCCTCCATCAGAAAGGATGAATACCCAACTTTTGTATCGACATGGACGGGACTGGAGGAGATGATGCTGAGTGAAATTGGTCAAGCAGAGAGAGTCAGTTATCGTGGTTTTGCTTATTTGTGGAGCATAAGGAATAACACGGAGGACATGGGGAGAAGTGAGTTGGGGAAATCAGAGGGGGAGACGAGCCATGAGAGACTGTGGACTCTGAGAAACTAACTGAGGGTATTGGAGGGGAGGGAAGTGGGGGGTTGGGTGAGCCTGGTGGTGGGGATTAAGGAGGGCACGGATTGCATGGAGCACTGGGTGTGGTGCATAAACAGCGAATTCTGGAACACTGAAAAGAAATTAAAAAAATAAAAAAATTTTTTTGAAGTTGCTTAAAAAGAATAGCTACCAAACAGTGTAAAAATCTCTAGTTATAAACAAAATAAGAAATGTTAAGGAACGTTTACAAAAAGACCTGCAAGTCTCTCCCGGAGCACTGGAAGGGAGACTTGTATAAATGGAGACGCATGTCCTGTCCCCCAAAGGAAAGACGCAATATTAAAACTCTGTCAATTCTTCCCAAATTAATGTATACATCTAACTCAGTCTCAACCAAAAAATCCAAAAGAATTTCATTAGAAACTTTTAATTTCTAAATTAGAAAATCAACCAAGTGATTCCAAAATTAATGTGGAGTAAATACAGGGCCATATCCAAATGTGATAATTACACTTAGCAAATGTCTCTTTTAAGGAACTTTGATATTTACTCCTTTTCTCTTCCTAAGTTTGTAAAGCTGAGTAAGATGGTTTCCAGTTAGTTTCCATTCTGTGGTCGGGAAACTGAGGCACAGAAAGGCTGACTTATAAGAGGCCACCTCCCCTGCGTCCTCCTGTATTGTCATGCTCACTCCGCTGACCAGTGCTCTCTACAATATTAGAATTCTTTTCCTGGCTCTCTTCAATTTTTTTCTTTTTATTTCATACAATTTTTTTTTTTAAGATTTTATTTATCTACTTGACAGAGAGCGATCACAAGTAGACAGAGAGGCAGGCAGAGAGAGAGAGGAAGGGAAGCAGGCTCTCCGCTGAGCAGAGAGCCCGATGCGGGACTCGATCCCAGGACCCTGAGATCATGACCTGAGCCGAAGGCAGCGGCTTAACCCACTGAGCCACCCAGGCGCCCCAATTTCATACAATTTTTGATTCGGAACCCAAATCTTCCCCGGAAATACCTAGGTCCCACCCAAGCGCCATGCTTTGCATCCCTTCTAATCCCGCACAGCTCTGATCCCCATTTCTTGGATAGGGATATGTCCCTGTCACTGCCATTTCCCGGTCCCTCACGCTGCAACCTGCTCTTATAGTCCCCTGCAGACCCACCGCTGTTCCCCCCTATGGTGTTGTCCTCAATCCAGAGGAAAGCACAGCTTTCCCATCAAAAGTTACTAGGGCAAGAACTCTGTGTGCTTTCCCTGTATTTGGTCACCTCTGTTCCCTCACCTTGTCACCATGACACCTTAACTCGTTGTAATATCCAAATCTCTCTTTATTCCCAAAGACCTTGGTAATCACCAAGAAAAATGGCCTATCTTCACACAGCGAAGCTTTAAACAACACCGTGTTACCGAAAACACGGGTTTTCGTGGGTTTGAACTGTGTCAGCTCGTATATATTTTAATGACAATAACAATAATATTCAAATACTCACTGTGTACCAGGCTTTGCCCTCCCATCTCTTCCCACGCACTAGCTCCTGTAACCCCAGCAACCCTGTTACTCATTGAGCATCCCCATATGACAGAGATCAGGGAACGGAGAGGTATAAGTGACTGGCTTTGAATAAAAAGCAAACCAACGAGAACAACCATAGCAAAACAATCGCCAAAAGAGCTGCCATTTATTTTTGTCACGCGCAGGTTAAAATCCAAGCGGTCAGTGCCAACTACAGCGCACATTTAAAGGCCGGAAGTTGCAGATTACATCGCTTCTTCAGACCCGTCATTCAAAGTACGGGGCTAATTTTGTAAACACCCATCATGGGGAACGAAGAAAAATACATCTGTGGATTATGCGGGACAAGGGTCCCCCACCCGGGAGTAGGAAAATTCCCCCAAATTACCTTCCAAGTGTGTGAAAACCAGTATAAGAAGCTTGTCGGGCTTCTTTTTCTCTCACAGGGAATGATCGTCGCAGGAAATTCGGAGTGGAGGCCTCTGTCCCCACTTCATGCAAGTGGGTGCTTTCTGAAGTCTTCCTGCCTCACCGTGGATTGAATTGCAGAGAGAGCGGCGGGGACTTCACCCTAGGGATCAACGCAGCCATGTCCCCATTTTCCATTTACTAAGCGATATGCGCCTTGTGTGTCCTTGCTGTTCAGTCATACCTTCCTGCCCGGATGGATGGAAGGACGGATGGACAATCTCGTTCTTCATGGTGCTCCTCCTGATCTGGGCAAAGGTCCATCATCAGAATACACAAGAGGACTGGTCTCCGAGTGCAAAGACGGTGACCTAATTCTGTGACTGTAACGGGAAGTGTAGCATTGGAGATGGTGGTCATATGAACAAGGAGAAAGGACAAGGCCGTATCAGTCTCCACAGATTTGGGAGTTTGGTTGACTCCTGTTCCTTGCATTTGCCTCTCTCCCCTCCCCCCCAGCCCGCTTCCCCCGTGCTCAGCTCAGCTGTGGTAATGCAGCTCTTGTCCTTCTGGATTTCCTGCGCTGTTCCTGATTGATTGTTTCTGACTGATCCCTGCACTTTGGGTATCAAAAATTTCATTTAAGGGGCGCCTGGGTGGCTCAGTGGGTTAAAGCCTCTGTCTTTGGCTCGGGTCACGATCCCAGGGTCCTGAGATTGAGCCCCCCATTGGGGTTTCTGCTCAGTGGGGAGCCTGCTTCCCCCTCCTCTCTGCCTGCCTCCCCCCTTACTTGTGATCTCTCTGTCAAATAAATAAGTAGAATATTAAAAAAAAAAAAAAGTTCATTGAAGTCGTAGCAGTGCAAAGTAATTCCTGATGCACTGATGTTAGAGCTTGACAACTTTCACCACGTGTAAGCCAAATGAAGATCCTGGCAGGAATCTTTCATAATATCTTTCCTTGGAAGTTTCTTCTAAAAAACGCAGCATGGGGCACCTTGGTGGCTCAGTTGGTTAACTGTCTGACTCTTACTTTTGGCTTCAGTCATGTTCTCAGGGTCATGAGATCGAGCCCCACGTTGGGTTCTATGCTCAGCAGGGAGTCTGCTTGAGGATTCTCTGTCTCCCTCTGCTTTTGCCCCTGTCCCTGCTCGTGTGCTTGTTCTCTCTCTCTCTCTCAAATAAATAAATAAAATAATATAAAAAGTGCGTCATAAAATGGCAATGGGAAGACAGACATCCTTTCCACGTATGATGAATGAGTGTCGTCTTCATTCACTTTCCTTGTGAATGTATTAAATGTCACTGAATTGTATACTTTAAAATGGTGGTTTTGATGTGAGGTGAATTTCACCTCAGAAGAAAATAATTCACCTCACATAAATCTCCCCATTTTAATCATTTTACAGCACATTTACAAGGTTGTGCAATCACCACCATGCTCTAATTTCAGAACAATTTCATCACCCCACCCAAAAAAACCCATCATATCCATTAAAAGCAGGGATCCCCCATTCTGCCTCGCCCAGCCCATGGCAATCGCTGATCTATGTTTTGTCTCTACGGATTTGTCTCTTCTGAACACTTCATAAAAACGGAATCCCAATGTGTAGCCTTTTTCATCTGGCTTTTTTCACTGGGCATCTTGTAGTAGGTGTCAGTTCTTCCTTCTTTTTTTAATTTTTCCATGAAAAGGCTTTTATTCATTCATTCAGTATTCATTCATTCAGGCACTGTTCTCAGTGATGAGGTCCCTACGTCTCCTCGAGCTTAGATTTTAGCGGGGAAAGGCAGACAAGGAACAAAATCAGTCGGCACTGAGCCTCTGTATATAGCTGAACCTGAATGTCCCCAGAGAAGGCGACTACACGGCTTGTTTACACGAAGTGATCACGAGAGGGAACTCTGAGAAAATGACATTTAAGATGAGCTCCAGATGATTCGATGGAGCCAATCAAGCCAAGACTGGAAGAGAAAGTATTTCAAACAGAAGACACCCTACGGTACAAATTACCCTGGAATGTTTTAAGCACAGACAAAAAGACAAGCGTGCCTTAGCATCTAGTGGACAAAGGAATACCTAGGAGAAGAGATCCCGAGAGGCAGGTAGAAGCCAGGTTATCTGGTGCTCGGTAAACTTGGATGAGGAGCTCACATTTCACCTTAAGTGTGAAGAGAAGCACTAGAAGAGTCTTCATGACACGGTTTGCCATTTGGGGACCGGACTGTAGGAGAGCAAATTCCTGCTTTCCTTTTCATGGCTGAATAATATTCCACTGTAGGCATTTACCGATTAACCGCGTTCTGTTTATCCATTCTTCTGGTGATGGACGCCGGAGTTCCTTCTACTCTCTGGCTATTATGTTCATGCTGTTATCAACATTCATGTACTGATTCTGGGTGAATGTACATCTTCAGTTCTCTTTAGTCCATACCCACAAGTTAAATTATTGGGTCATGTGGCAACTCTGGGTTCAACCGTTTGAGGGAGTGCCACACCATTTTCCACAGCAGTGGAACCATTCTGCATTCCCACAAGCAGTATGTGAGGTTTCTGATTTCTCCAAATCCTTGCCAACCCATTATCCACCCTTTCCCATGTTTATTTTCATTACCACCATCTTAGCAGCTGTGAAGTGGCACCTTGTTGTGGTTTTGATTTGCATTGCCCTTAGCACCAATGGTGTCAACCATCTTTTCATGTACTTATTGGCCAGTTAGTGCCCACGCGTCCTTCAGGTTCATCTTCTCAGAAAGGACTTTCCTAAAAACCTATCAAAGGAGGGGAGATTTATTCTCCCTCTTACTCTGCGCTAGGATTCTGTTGGTGTCCCTCAGGATGCTTATCCCGTTCTGTTATTATCTGGATAGCTGTTTGCTTCACTTGGCCAAGCACAGTTTCTGGCACATGGTAGGGGCTCAATAAATATTTATTCAATGAACAAATCAACCAGGAGAGTAATGAGACCTGGAAATCAAGCCATGTGGTTGCCAATAGGGAAGCGGTGAAGAAAACAGGAAATTGCGCGGATTGAAGGAGCTGATGCAGAACAAGTAAAGGGTGGGTATAGAGTTAGCAGGAGAACTCACATAAACCCCGAGTTAAGTAGGAGAAACAAGCTTAACCTAACGGAAAACATCTGGATGAAATATGTCCATAATCTTAAGAAATGCTCAGCCCCTTTAACTTACTAGTTCCATTTTTAGAAATGTATTCTGAGAAAACCATCAGATATATAGAAGCCCTTATGTTTGGGGATCTTTATTGTGATATTTTAAAAGATTTTATTTATTTATTTGACAGAGAGAGATCACAAGTAGGCAGAGAGGCAGGCATAGAGAGAGAGAGGAGGAAGCAAGCTCCCTGCTGAGCAGAGAGCCCGATGTGGGACTCGATCCCAGGACCCTGAGATCATGACCTGAGCCGAAGGCAGCGGCTTAACCCACTGAGCCACCCAGGCGCCCTATTGTAATATTTTAAAAAAGATTTTATTTATAAGTAATCTCTATACCCAGTGTGGGGCTTGAAGTCGCAACCCTGAGATGAAGAGTTGCATGTTCCCTGACTGAATCAGCCAGGTGTCCCTTTTGTGGCGTTTTCCCCACAATATCAGAAAGTCAGAAACACCTTAAATACCGCTCGATAGGATATGGTGACATAAGCTCTCCACCCAGTGAACTACTATGCTGCCATTGCCAATGAGAAAACAGAAACTGGGATAGGAAACACTAACTGAAAAAAATATTTTAAAGAGCTGAGCCAGGGACATGGCCCTTGGTCTGAAAGAAGGTTCCTGGGAAAAGGTGAAAGAAAGGAAATTAAGAAAAATGATCTTTTCAAGATTTCATTTATTTATGTATTTGAGAGAGAGAGCACAAGCAGGGGGATGAACAGAGGGAGAGGGACAAGCAGACTCCACACTGAATGCAGAACCCAGTGTGGGGCATGATCTCACCACCCTGAGCTGAAACCAAGAGTCGGATGCTTCACCAAAGGAGTTCCCCACAATTAAGAAAAATTATGATTCTTGAGTCAGAAGCTGGACAGACACAAGTTAATAAGGAAATAATTTTTGTAACATTTTCAGCCCAAATTGAAACTGGAACCCAAATAGGAAGGAGGTTTCTGATTTCTCCAAATTCTTGCCAACCCCTGTTATCCACCCCTTCCCCCATTTATTTTCATTACCGCCATCTTAGCAGCTGTGTGGTACCTCACGCATCATTTGATGGATGCTTCCTGGGCACCTGTAACCTGGCAGGTGCCGTAAGGCACGGGGAGGACACTACTGTGGGTGTGTGAAGACACAGACACTCAAGTTCAGTGAAAGAGACAAATATTAAGTTATCGCTACTGATTGGTTAATTACAATGGACACAAAGTGCCATGACAAGGGACAGCAAGGTGTTACCAGACCATAACAGATCTGCCTAGACAGTGGGGACAGGGAAACGTTTAAACTGAAATTTCAAGGGGCGCCTGGGTGGCTCAGTAGATTAAAGCCTCTGCCTTCAGCTCAGGTCATGATCCCAGGGTCCTGGGATCGAGCCCCGCATCGGGCTTTCTGCTCAGCAGGGAGCCTGTTTCCCCCTCTATCTCTGCCTCCCTCTCTGCCTTCTTGTGATATGTCAAATAAATAAATAAAATCTTTTTAAAAAATAAATAAATAAAAAATAAACTGAAATTTCAAGAAGATGTAGGTATTTTTCAAGACAATAAGAAGGGGAAAAGGAGAGGAGAAAAGTGTGTTCCATGTGGTGGGAATAGCAAGTCTAAAGCTGTGAGGTAGCAGAAGTCCAATCTGACTGAGCAGTGGGGGTGGGGTGAGGAGGGATGTGGAAGGGGGCTGGTGAGACCTGCAGGCGTCAAGTCACACAGGGCTGGTAGACCATGTCCATGATTAAGGACTTGGGGCTTTACCTTAAGAGAATGAGCATGACGCTAAAAAAAAAAAAAAAAGTGTGTGTGTCTTTTTGATGAGTGACATGGTGAAGGGTCTTCTTTTCCCCATGTACTTTTTGGGAAGTTTGTCCAGCTTGGGTTACGTGGTCTCATTCCCTCAAGCAGTTTATTAGACCAGACATATCTCACTCCAGATTTCTAGTAGGTCCTTTTTTATCTGATTGATTTTACAGTCTGAAATGGTTACAGCAAGTATTAGCTTTTAATTCTCAAAGAGAGCAAGTATTTTCCCCCTCGGAACAGTTAAGAGAACACTTGCACAGAACCAAATGGGTTTGGAGATCCAGAGAAGATGTGTAGATAGATAACCCCAAAATGAATGTTTGAATATCCTCTTCTAACAGACTTCAGGGGAACACAACCTCTTCTTTTCTCCTTTGACTTTGTGACCTGACTAATGTCCTGTCCCAGCTGAAGTTCGTTTCATAAGATGAAAAGCCGACGCTCTTGCATGTTTCTTCAGGAACTCTTGGGTCTTCATACCTAGTCTGTCTTCTCCCTACCAAACATTTCAGGTGAAATGTTTACAAGAGGTGAATGCTTACAAGAGGTAAATGACCAGATGGAAAGTGCTTTTGAGATTTTTCTGGTGAAGTCAGGCTTTCCCTTTAGATCAATGATTTTGAATCAGGGTGATTTTTTTTCCCATCAGGGGACATTAGGCAACAGTCTGAGTCGTTTTGATTGTCACAGCTTAAGGAGAGGGTCCTACCAGCATCTAGGAGGTAGACACCAGCGACGGTACTAAATATCCTACAATACGCAGGACAGTCCCCTCATCTTGTCCAAAATGTCAGTTGTGCCAAGGTCGAGGACGCTGTCATCAGCCGTGGAAAGGTGCCATTTTCTCCACCTGCCCTTTTAAACGTATCCTTTTCACCGACCTAGAAGGTGTTGTGCTAAGTGAAATAAGTCAAACAGAGAAAGACAAATACCGTATGATTTCACTTGTTTGTGGAATCTAAAAAAAAAACCCCACAAGTGAACAAACAAAGCAAATCAGGAACAGACTCATAGATACGGAGAACAAACTGGTGGTTTCTAGAAGGGAGGGGGTGGGTGGGTGAAATCAGAGAAGGGGGTCAAAAGGTACAGACGGCCAGCTGTAAATAAATAGGTCAAGGGGATATAAAGTACAGCATGGGGAATAGAGCCAATAATATTGTAAGAACTTTGTATGGTAACAGATGGTAACTAGACTTAACGGTGGTGACCATTTCCTAACATATATAATGTCGAATCACTAAGTTATACACCTGAAACTACTCTAATGCTGCAGGTCAACTCTACTTCAATTAAAAGAAATTAAAAATTAAAAATATCCTTTGACATAGAAATACAATAAGTAAGGTTTAACAGCAATGTATTATAAGGAGTTCTCTGACATCATGTTCCAGAAAAGGCAAAATGGTGGGGACAGCAGTGAGAGCAGTGGCTGCCTTGGGTTGGAGGGAGGAGCAAACAGGCAGAGCACAGAGGATGTTTGGGGCCGTGAAAATACTCTGCATGATACTATAGTAATGGATACATGTCCTGATACATTTATCCAAACTCCAAGTACAACAAGAGGGCGAACCAGAATATTCTGTGGACTTGGGGTGATAATGATGTGTCAGTGTTGGTTCTTCCATAGTAACAAATGTACCACCTGGTGGGGTATGCTGATAGTGGGGGAGGTTGTGTCTGAGCAGAGGCAGGGGGCAGAGAGGAACTCCCTGTACTTGCTGCTGAGTTGTTTGTGAACCTGAAACTGCACTACAAAATAAAGCTCAGGGGTGCCTGGGTGGCTTAGTCCTTAGGTGGTTGCCTTAGGCTCGGGTCATGGTCCCAGGGTCCTGGGATCGAGCCCTGCATTGGGCTCCCTCCTCCGTGGGAAGCCTGCTTCTCCCTTTCCCACTCTCCCTGATTGTGTTCCCTCTCTCGTTGTCTCTGTCTCTCTGTCAAATGAATAAATTAAAAAAAAAAATCTTAAAAATATATAAAATAAAAATTAAAAAATAAAAAATAAAGTTCATCTTTGGGGTGCCTGGGTAGCTCAGTAGGTTAAGCCATCAACTCTTGATTTTGCTATGGTCATGATCTCAGGGTCCTGAGATGCCAGCGCTCAGCGGGGAAACTGGTTGGGGATTCTCTGCCCCCCCCTTTCCTCCCTACTACTCCCCTGCACTTACAAGCCCCGTCTCTCAAATAAATAAATAACATCTTTTAAAAAAATTAAAGTTCATCTTTAAAAAGCTAATTGGAAAAAAAAAAAAATAAAAAGCTAATTGGAAAAACAAAACAACATTTAAGAAAGTTGGTGAATTTTCTACTCTGACATGTTATTTAAGAAAAGATTTTTTTTTTAAAGATTTTATTTATTTGAGAGAGAGAGAGCTCAAGTGGGGGAAGGTAGAGGGGGAGGGACAAGCCCACTCCTCCATGCTGGGCACTGAGCCAAACTCAGGGCTAGATCCCAGGACCCTGAGATCATGACCTGAGCCGAAGTCAGATGCTTAACCAACTGGGCCACTCAGGTGCCCCAAGAGAAAAGGAGATTTTTTAAATGTGCAGCTACTATTATAATTAAATCTATCTTTCCCTGTAAGTTTTGGAAGGTGTATCCTTACGAAAGGCAAGATTCCACAGTCAAGGCCTGGGTAGGACAGCAGTCCCCATGGTGTGGCTGATGGAACTCTTTGTGCAGGACGTTAATAAGTCTTACTCGAAGAAAAGTATCTGAGAAACGCTGGGTTAAATAGAGTTAAAGCATCTTCTGTGAGGTTTTTGTTGTTGTTATTTTTCCTTTCATGAGGAACCCCTTGGGACCTTCCAGATTCTGATGTTCGTTGTGAATCCCTCAGGGGGTTTTCTGTAGGCTGCATTTCCCAAATTTCTATGACCTTAGAACGCTTTTTCTAAGGAACCAACTCAAGGGACTATTTCGGACACTAACAAAGAAGATCCAGGAGGAGCATTCAGTTTGGTTAACATCCTGGTCTTCCTGGCTCAGGCTTTGCCCCTGCCACCATGTTTGCGGGCCCCTTGTGTGCGTGTCTGGGTCACTGCTCTCATCAGTCCAACACGATCATCCCCAATTCCCCCGAAACCAGCGTGCCGTGCTCACTCGAGGGTGTCCACAACAAAGGGACGGCCCGTTCTCAACCATGAAGCTAAAGGAGCCTCCCTCCCTGGCCCCCTGGCCTCTCGGCCCCGAGCCCCAAGCTTGCCAGCCTTACCTCATGAGCCCTGAGCACGTCTGGCGGCTTCTGAGAATGACAGGTGGGGAATTTCTTCCCACGGCAGGGGAAATTCAAGTCCTTTCCGTGGTGTTGGGTACATGTTCCAAGTCAGCTTCCCTGGACCTCCTCCTGACACCCCCTTCCCCTTGCCTGCAGGACAGGGGAGTTCCTGTGTGTCCGTGAGTGGGTGCGCCTGTGCTATTCTGAGCCCTCCTGTCCCCGCGGCCAGCAGAGCAGGTGTTTCTCATGGAACTCGAGAAGCTGCCAGGATCCACGCTGCCTCCCCCTTCGTGCTCAACACTTGTGTCTCGGCTGTCCGCTCTTGCCAGGACTGGAGGTTTTTTTCTCGATCCTGTTTCTCCCGTTGTGTGAAAAGATGAGACAATCTGTCAGGCAAGATCCACGACTTTCTGTCTTGAGAGGGGACGAAGCAGAGTTCGGGTCTTTGTTTTCTTAATGTTTCCAGCGGAATCTCCAGTCACCTCCGTTGGATGTATTTCCCCCCGGAAGACGAGGAGATGCTTGAAGTGGCGGTCTGCAGGGTTGCGCACCACCCGACGCTTAGGAACGACTGTAGGTCTGGCACTGTGCTGGGTGCTGGGAGCACAGGATCCAGGAGAGACAGTTTGCACCTGAAGGCTGAACCAGGAAGGAAAAGAGCAACTTCAGAAGAGGGAGAAGGTGCCGAGAAGGATCTGCGCAGGCTCCTGGGAGCTGCAGGGAGGAGGTAACCCCTGGAGCCCTGGGCGGGCCCCCCAGGGAGCACTGACCCTGAGCTGAGTCTGCAGGACTTTGCCCAGAGCTCCCAGCGGGATGCATTTCCTTCAGGTTAGAAATGACTATTGTTCTCTGCAACTCGTTTTGAATAGCACATGTAATTGGTGGCCTTTTCCTTTATTTTCATCAATTATTTCAACAATTAATTTATAAAGATCACTTTGGATACTTGAAAGTTGTTCTTTTTTAAACTTTTCAACTGGCATTGTTTTAAGATTTTATTTATTCATTTGACAGCTGCTGCCTTGGGCCTGATCCCAGGACCCCAATCATGACCTGAACCCCAAGCAAACACTTAACTGACTGAGGCCCCCAGGCGCCCCTTAAATTGGCATTTAAAAGGCTGGTTATTTGATTACGCTCTAAGTTTCATGCCCTAAGAATTTCATTTTGGGGGCGCCTGGGTGGCTCAGTGGGATAAAGCCTCTGCCTTCGGCTCGGGTCATGATCCCAGGGTCCTGGGATCCAGCCCCACATCAGGCTCTCTGCTCAGTGGGGAGCCTGCTTCCCCCCGCCCCCGCCTGCCTCTCTGCCTGCTCGTGATTGCTGTCAAATAAATAAATAAAATCTAAAAAAAAAAAAAAAATTTCATTTTTGGGGGCACCTGGGTGGCTCAGTGGGTTAAGCCTCTGCCGTCGGCTCAGGTCATGGTCTCAGGGTCGTGGGATAAAGCCCTGCGTTGGGCTCTCTGCTCAGCAAAGAGCCTGCTTCCCTTCCTCTCTCTCTCTCTCTGCCTGCCTCTCTACCTACCTGTGATCTCTGTCCGTCAAATAAATAAGATCTTTAAAAAAAAAAAAAAAAAGAATTTCATTTTTGTCCCTTTATAGCTATGATGGTTTAATTGCTTTGAATTTTTAACTATTATAAAATTATATTTTGGGTTATAGGACCTGAAAACAACATCCCAATAAAGGTAGCAGATCTTCTTAATGAAAACAAAACAAAACAAAAATCAACAAACAAAGATTTTTAGGATTATGGCTAGATGGATGGCTGCAGTTGCTCAAATGCTCATTTTGGCAAAAGCCGTGAGAGGGTTGTCTTAGGTGTCTTAGGAACCACATGATAATAAATCACATTTGTTTAATATCTTAGAGTTTCTTTGCAAGGCACTTTTGCATGTTTTGCTCTGCTTAGTATCAGCTAAACAAGTAATCATCTCTGCTGTTTCCTGAAGCTCTACTAAATGACAGAAAAATGAAGCTATAGGGTCCGAGAGAGCAGAAGAGAATGTAACAGTGGAGGAGAGGTAACAATGCATTTTGTGAATAGGGAAATCAGATGAAGCATGGTGGCTCACATAAAAAGGGAGAAGCAACCAAAAACCCAGAAATAAACCCACAATCATATGGTCAATTAATCTTTGACAAAGGAGGATGAATTTCCAATGGGAGAAAGACAGTCTTCTCAACAAATGGTGTTGGGAAAACTGGACAGCCACATGCACAAGGATAAAACTAGACCACTCTTCCACCATACACAAAAATAAACTCAAAATGGATTAAAGACCTGAAACCATAAAAATCCTGAAAGCACAGGCAGGTATGTCTCTCGCATGGGCTGTAGCAACATTTTTCTAGATTTGCCTCTTGAAGCAAGGGAAATAAAGCAAAAATAAACTATTCAGACTACCCCCAAAAAGTTTCTGCACAGTGAAGGAAATAATCGACAAAATTAAAGGTAATCTATTGAATGGGAGAAGATATTTGCAAACGACATATCAGATAAAGGGTTAGTATCCAAAATACATAAAGAACTGATACAAGGGTGCCTGAGTGGCTCAGTTGGTTAAGTGTCTGACTTTTGATTTCAGCTCAGGTCATGACCTTGGGGTCATGAGATCGAGCCCTCTGTTGGGCTCTGTGCTGAGTGTGGAGCCTGCTTGAGATTCTCTGTCTCCCCCTGCCCCTCTCCAGCAATGCTCTCTCTCTCTATTAAAAAAAATAATAATAAAAGAAAGAAAAAAAGAACTGGTACAATTCAATACCCAAAAAACCATTCAATTAAAAAATAGGCATCATATGGGGCACCTGGCTGGCTCAGATCTAAAGGTTGTGGGTTCAAGCCCCATGATGGGTATAGAGACTGCTTAAAAATAAAATCTTTACAAAAATTGGACACGGACAAACATTTTTCTAAAGAAGGCATTCAGATGGTCAACAGACACATGAAGAGATGCTCAACATCATTCATCATCAGGGAAATGCAAATCAAAACTACAAAGAGATACCACCTCACACCGGTCAACAGACACATGAAGAGATGCTCAACATCATTCATCATCAGGGAAATGCAAATCAAAACTACAAAGAGATACCACCTCACACCACTGTTGGTGGGAATGCAAGCTGGTAGCCACTGTGGAAAACAGTAAGGATGTTCCTCAAAAATTAAAAATAGAGCTACCCTATGACCCAGCAGTTGCACTAATAGGTATTTACCACCAAAATACAAAAACATTAATTCAAGGGAACACAGGCATCGCTGTGTGTATAACAGCATCATCTACAATAGCCAAGCTATGGAAACAGTCCAAGAAAATGTTTAAAAAAAAAAAAAAGGAAAAAGAAAATGTGGTATATTGAGGTAGAATGGATGGCTCGTGGTGAGCAGCTGTCAGGAATGAAAATAGATATACCCTGAAGAAGATTTTAAAATCAGTTTCTCTTCAAATCATCTTCTTTCATACCACCCAATAAGCATCTTGATTCACTGTGGCGTTAGCAGCAGTAAAATGGGTGATGTCAAACAGAACTGTCTGGAAACATTTATTTCCAATTCAAAATGGAGCTTTATATTGTGTTTGTCATAAATCTACATATTCTCCTCTACCAGATGACTGTAATTGCAAAGTAGAGCTTGCTTTGCCCTCTGATGGCAGGACGATAGTGTGTTACCACGCTTCTGAGGACATTCCATAGGAACATACACAACCTATTCCTCAGCCAGATCCTCTGCATGATAATGAAGAAACACATGACCAAGTGCTGAAAACCAGATTAGAAGAAAAAAATGAGCACTTTGATCAAGGACCCAGGATAGAACAACTTAGCAAAATGTTCTTTACTACTAAGCACCATTGGTATCCTCGTGGACAACATCATAGATGTCGTAGGAAACTGGATCCTCCAAAAGACAGATGATACTGAGGTTTTCAGGAATAGAAAGGATGTTATCTTGTGTCTCATTTGCCATTTGAGGAAATGCACTGAGTATATTCACTAATATGTTATATAGCAAAATAATAATAAAATGTGTTCATGTAAAAAAAAAGTGGTATATGTGGTGAAATATTACTCAGCCATAAAAAAGAATGTAATCTTCTTATTTGCAATGATGTGGCTAGAGCTAAAGAGTACTATGCTAAGAGAAATAAGTCAGAGAAAGACAAATACTGTGCGATCTGACTCACATGTGAAATTTAAGAAAGAAAATAAACAAACAAAGGGGAAAAAAAGACACAAACCAAAACCAAACTCTTAACTATAAAGAACACACTGCTGGTCAGTGGGGCAGGGGAGAGGGACAGATGGATGGGGAAATAAGAGAATAAGGGATGGGGATTAAAGAATATATTTATCACAGGAGGAGCAAGATGGTGGAGGAGTAGGAGGCCTAAATGGGATCCCAGGAGTTCAGCTAGATCGTTATCAAAGCATTCTGAACACCTACAAACTCCACAGGAGATAGAAGAGAAGAAGAGCAGCAATTCTGGGAATAGAAAAACAACCACTTTCTGAAAGGTAGGACGTGTGGAGAAGTGAATCCAGTATGTATGAGAGGATAGATCGCGGGGGGAAGGGCCAGCTCCCCGCAAGTAGCACAGCAGCGGAGCACAAAATTAGAACTTTCAGAAGTCTGCTCCACTGAGGGACATCACTCCAGAGGCTAAGTGGGGTGGAGCCTTCACGGGGACAGTGTGGTCTGGGGACCCTCGGGGTCACAGAAAGACCGGGGGTGTCTGAGTGTGGCGGAGCCCCCAGGTATCGGAACAGGGAAGCTGGCTACAAAGACAGAGTCGAGGTGGAGCTCTCAGCTTGGGGTTACCTTAAACTGTGATCCGAGCCACAGCCGGGGAACTGCTTTTTGAGCAGGGACTCTATAAGTATCAGATCTGGGGAGACTCGCCTTCCTCCTCCAGGAGGAGTGGCGTGGGAGCACAGCAGGAATCTGCCAGGTTTGGAGACTCCAAAGGGCGCCATCCGCCAGAGATAGAAACGCTCAGTCACAGGCCGGGTGAGCTCGGAGTGTGGCCAGAGACCAGGGAGATGGGAGGGACTGATGGCTTTTCTCCAAGGTGCACTGAGGAGTGGGGCCCTGAGCTCTCGGCTCCTCCAGGCTGGAGACTGGGCAACCGCCATCTTCATTCCCGTCCTCCAAAGCACTCAGGGAACAAAAGCTCTGAGCGTGAACCCAAGCAGATTGCTTAGCAGGTCCCGGCAAGGGCAGTGCGGTTCCACCTCGGCCAAAAACATTTGAGAACCAGGGCAACAGGACCCTCCAGCAGAAGATCAGCAAGAACATCCAGCCAAGACCAAGATCACTGGTCAATGAGAAGAGCTAGTGGAACGCAGCATACAGAATTCATGGCTTTTTCCCCATGATTCTTTAGTCTTCCATTCAAAGCTAAATTGTTTTTAATTTTATTTTTTTCTTATTCTATTTTAAAAAATTTTTCCTCTTGCCTACTTTAACCTTTTAAAACTATTTTATCTTATCAATACCTTTCTAAAAATATTTTTAAATTTTCATTGTTTAAGTCGTTCTAGCTCTTCATTGTATTTAACCTTATTTTTTGTATAATATAAGTTTTTCTTTCTTTAAAATTTTGGGATGCAGTTTCTTCTAACAGACCAAAATATACCCTAAATCTAGCATATGGCTTTGTTCTAGTCTCCAGCCTAATCACATTCTCTCCTTTCCCCCACTCTTTTTTCAACCAACTTCTTATCTTACCAATTCCTTTTTTAGAATCTTTTCTAATTTTCATTGTTACAGTCATATTTCATCCTTTTATCATGCGTACTCTCATTTTTGTATATATATAAATTTTTCTTTCTTTCTTTTCTTTCTTTAAAATTTTTGGAGGCACTTTCTTCTAACAGACCAAAATACACCCAGAATCAAGTGTGTGGCTCTGTTTTATTCACCATATTCACCAGTCTAAAAAAATTTTTTATACATATATACAAATGTGTATAAAAATTTTTTTTCCTCCTTTCTTCTCCCAGTTTCAGGTCTCGTTTGATTTGCTTAATGTATATTTTTCTGGGGTCGTTGCTACCTTTTTAGTATTTTGTTCTCTCATTCATCTATTTTTATCTGGATAAAATAACAAGGTGGAAAAATCCACTTCAAAAAAAAAAAAAAGAACAAACAGCTAGGGACCTAATAGATACAGACATTAGTAAGATGTCAGAACCAGAGTTCAGAATGATGATTATCAAGATGCTAGCGGGCTTGAAAAAAGCATAGAAAACACTAGAGAATCCCTTTCTGGATAAATAAAAACCCTTTCTGGAGAAATAGAAGAACTAAAATCTAACCAAGTTGAAATCAAACAAGCTATTAATGAGGTGCAATAAAAAATGGAGGTTCTTACTGCCAGGATAAATAAGGCAGAAGAGAGAATGAGTGATATAGAAGACCATATGATGGAGAATAAAGAAGCTGAGAAAAAGAAAGACAAACAACCACTGGGTCATTAGGGGAGAATTCGAGAGAGAAGTGATACCATAAGACAAAACAATATTAGAATAATTGGAATCCCAAAGAAGATGAAAGAGAGAGGGGAGCAGAAGGTATATTGGAGCAAATTATAGCAGAGAACTTCCCTAATTTGGGGAAGGGAACAAGCATCAAAATCCAGGAGACACAGAGAAACCCCCTCAAAATCAATAAAAATAGATCAACGCCCCACCATCTGATAGTAAAATTTACAAGTCTCAATGACAAAGAGAAAAATCCTGAAAGCAGCTTGGGTCTGTAATACACAGTGGTAGAAATATTAGATTGGCAGCAGCCTTATCCAACAGAGACCTGGCAGGGCAGAAAGGACTGGCAGGATATATTCAGAGCACTAAACAAGAAAAATATGCAGCCAAGAATACTATATCCATCTAGGCTCTCATTGAAAATAGAAGGAGAGATAAAAAGCTTCCAGGACAAATAAAATCTAAAAGAATTTGCAAATACCAAACCAGGCCTACAGGAAACACTGAAAGGGGTCCTCTAAGCCAAGAGAGAACCTAAAAGTAACAGACTAGAAAGGAACAGAGACAATATACAGTAACTGTCACCTTACAGCCAATACAGTGGAACTAAATTCATATCTTTCAATAGTTACCCTGAATGTAAATGGGATAAATGCCCCAATCAAAAGACACAGGGTATCAGGATGGATAAAATAACAAGACTCATTGATATGCTCTCTGCAAGAAACTCATTTTAGACCCAAAGATGTCTCCAGATTTAAAATGAGTGGTGGAAAACCATTTACCATGCTAATGGACATCAAAAGAGAGCTGGAGTGCCAATCCTTATATCACACCAATTAGATTTTAAGCCAAAGACTGTAAGAAGAGATGAGGAAGGACACCATGCAATACTTAAAGGGTCTTTCCAACAAGAAGATCTAACAAAAGATTGAGATCATTCCCTGCATATTTTCAGACTACAATGCTTTGAAATTAAAACTCAACCACAAGAGGAAGGTTGGAAAGAGCTCAAATACATGGAGGCTAAAGAGCATCCTACTAAAGAATGAATGGGTCAACCAGGAAATTAAAGAAGAATTGAAAAAAAAAGTCATGGAAACAAATGAAAATGAAAACACAACTGTTCAGAATCTGTGGGACACAGCAAAGGCGGTCCTGAGAGCAAAGTATATAGTAATACAAGCCTTTCTCAAGAAACAAGAAAGGTCTCCAAAACACAACCTAACCCTTCACTTAAAGCAGCCAGAGAAAGAGCAGCAAATAAATCCTAAACCCAGAAGGAGAAGAGAAATAATAAAGATCAGAGCAGAAATCAATGAAATAGAAACCAAAGGAACAGTAGAACAGATCAACGATTCTAGAAGCTAGTTCTTTGAAAGAATTAGTAAGATTGATAAAGCCCTGCCTGACTTATCAAAAAGAAAAAAGACCTAAATTAATAAAATCATGAATGAAAGAGGAGAGATCACAGCCAACACCAAAGAAATACAAACAATTATAAGAACATATGAGCAGCAATACACCAGCAAATTTGACAATCTGGAAGAAATGGATGCATTCCTAGAGTCGTATAAACTACAGAATTGAATCAGGAGAAAATAGAAAACCCGAACAGACCCATAACCAGTAAGGAGATTGAAGCAGTCATCAAAAATCTCCCAACATCAAGAGGCCAGGGCCAGATGGCTTCTCAGGGGAATTCTACCAAACATTTAAAGAAGAATGAATACCTATTCTCCTGAAAGACTTTTAAAAAATAGAAATGGAAAGAAAACTTCCAAACTCATTTTATGAGGCCAGCATTACCTTGATCCCAAACCCAGAAAAGACCCTATCAAAAAAAGGAGAATTACAGACCAATATCCCTGATGAACAATGATGCAAAAATTCTCACCAAAATACTAGCTAATAGGATCCAACAGTACATTAAAAGGATTATTCACCATGACCAAGTGGGATTTATTCCCATGCTGCAAGTTTTGTTCAACATCCGCAAGTCAGTCAATGTGATATAATACATTAATAACAGAAAGAACAAGAGCCACATGACACTGTCAATAGATAATGAAAAAGCATTTGACAAAGTATAGCATCCTTTCTTGATCAAAACTCTTCACTGTGTAGGAATAGAGGGTACATACCTCAATATCACCAAAGCCATCTATGAAAAACCCACAGTGAATATCATTCTCAATGGGAAAAAAATGAGACCTTTTCCCCTAAGGTCGGGAACATGGCAGGGATGTCCACTATCAGCACTGCTATTCAACATAGTACTAGAAGTCCTAGCCTCAGCAATCAGACAACAAAAAGAAATTAAAGGCATTAACATCATCAAAGAAGAAGTCAAACTCTCACTCTTTGCAGATGATATGGTACTTTATGTGGAAAACCCGAAAGACTCCACTTCAAAACTGCTAGAACATGTACAGGAATTCAGCGAAGTGTCAGGATACAAAATCAATGCACAGAAATAAGTTGCATTTCTATAGATCAACAAGACAGAAGAAAGAGAAATTAAGGAGTCAATCCCATTTATAGTTGTAAAAAGCATAAGATATCTAGGAATAAACCTAACCAAAGAGGCAAAGAATCTGTACTCAGAAAACTAAAGTACTTATAAAAGAAATTGAGGAAGATGCAAAGAAATGGAAAAGCGTTCCATGCTCATGGATTGGAAGAATAAATATTGTGAAAATGTCTATGTTACCTAAAGCAATCTACACATTTAATGCAAACCCTATCAAAATAACATCATTTTTTTTTCAAAGAGATGGAACAAATAATCCTAAAATTTATATGGAACCAGAAAAGACCCCGAATAGCCAGAGGAATGTTGAAAAAGAAAACCAAAGTTGGCAGCATCACAATTCCAGACTTTAAGCTCTATTACAAAACTGTAATCATCAGGGCGCATGGGTGGCTCAGTCATTAAGGATCTCCCTTCAACTCAGGTCATGATCCCAGGGTCCTGAGATGAAGTCCCACATCAGGCTCCCTGCTCAGCTGGAAGCCTGCTTCTCGCTCTCCCATTCCCCCTGCTTATGTTCCCTCTCTCTCTGTCAAATAAATAAATAAAATCTTTTCAAAAAAAGTTGTAATCATCAAGACACTATGGTACTGGCATAAAAACAGACACATAGATCTGTGGAACAGAATAGAGAGCCCAGAAAAGGACCCACAACTCTATAGTCAACTAATCTTTGACAAAGCAGGAAAGAATGTCCAATGGAAAAAAGACAATCTCTTCAACAAATGATGTTGGGAGAATTGGACAGGCACATGCAGAAGAATGAAGCTGGACCATTTCCTCACACCACACTCAAAAATAGACTCAAAATGAATGAACGACCTCAATATGAGGTAAGAATCCATCAAAATCCTTGAGAAGAACACAGGCAGCAACTTCTTTGACCTCAGCCACAGCAACTTCTTCTTAGAAACATTGCCAAAGGCAAGGAAAGCAAGGGCAAATATGAACTATTGGGACTTCATCAAGATCAAAGGTTTTGCATAGCAAAGGAAACAGTCAACAAAACCAAAATGCGACTGACAGAATGGGAGAAGATATTTGCAAATGACCTATCAGATGAAGGGCTAGTATCCAAAATCTATAAAGGACTTACCAAACTCAAGACCCAAGGAACAAATAATCCAATCAAGAAATGGTCAGAACATATGAACAAACATTTCTGCAAAGAAGACATCCAAATGGCCAACAGACACATGAAAAAGTGCTCAACATCACTCAGCATCAGGGAAATACTAATCAAAACCACAGTGAGATACCACATCACACCAGTCAGAATGGCTAAAATTAACAAGTCAGGAAATGACAAGTGCTGGCGAGGATGTAGAGAAAGGGGAAACCTCCTTCACTGTTGGTGGGAATGCAAGCTGTGCAGCCACTCTGGAAAATTGTATGGAGATTCCTCAAAAAATTGATAATAGAGCTACCCTATGACCCAGCAACTGCACTACTGGGTATTTAGGCTAAAGATACAAATGTAATGATCTGACGGGACACATGCACCCAAATGTTTCTAGCAGCAATGTCCACAATAGCCAAACTATGGAAAGAGCTTAGATGTCCATCAACAGATGAATGGATAAAGAAGATGTGGTATATATATATACAATGGAATACCATGTAGCATCAAAAAACCTGAAATCTTGCCATTTGCAATGATGTGGATGGAACTAGAGGGTATTATGCTGAGCGAAATAAGTCTATCAGAGAAAGACAATTATCATATGATCTCCCTGAAATGAGGAATTTGAGAGGCAGGGTGGGGGCTCGTGAAGGAAAGGGAGGGAAAAATGAAATGAGATGGGACCAGGAAGGGAGATAAACCATAAGAGACTCTTAATCTCAGGAAACAAACTGAGGGTTGCTGGAAGGGTGCGGGAAGAGGGAGAGGGTGACTAGGTTATGGACATTGGGGAGGGTATGTGCTATGGTGAATGCTGTGAAATGTGTAAGCCTGATTATTCACAGACCTGTACCCCTGAAGCAAATAACACATTATATGTTAATTTAAAAAAATGGAAGAAAATGTGAATATATAAAGAAAAAAAGAGAAAAAAAATAATGCATTTATCATGATGATGAAAATTTTAAAAATTATATAAATTAAAATAAATCTATAATAAATAAATAGAATTATTTTTTTAAGATTTTATTTATTTGAGAGAGAAAAAGAGCATGAGCAGGGGGAGGGGCAGAAGGAAAGTGAGAAGTAGATTCCCAACTGAGCAGGGAACCCTGTCACCTAGGTGTACAGCCGATCATCAGGCAGAAGAATGACTCTCGGGGCGCCTGAGTGGCTCAGTGGATTAAGCCGCTGCCTTCGGCTCAGGTCATGATCTCAGTGTCCTGGGATCGAGCCCCGCATCGGGCTCTTTGCTCAGCGGGAGCCTGCTTCTCTCTCTCTGTCTCTCTCTCTGCCTGACTCTCCGCCTACTTGTGATCTCTCTCTCTGTCAAATAAATAAATAAAATCTTTAAAAAAAAAAAAAAAAAAGAATGACTCTCAGTGTTCAGCTAAAACACTGAATTGCCAGCCTAGAAAGTTGGGCCTGTTGCCCTGCCGTGAAACAGCTTTACCAAGCACCAGCCATATTTCCTTTCAGCTTCTTACCACATCACTGTGTAATGCGACTGCTGAACGTTGGAGTGAAGAGTCCCCTAGGAAAGGCAGAAATTATAATAAATGAGTACGAAAGCAAACTGGAGAAAGCAAAGCCAACGCTAGAAACAGAGCCAAAAACACCTTCAGAAATTAATTGGAATTCTCAGAGAGAAAAGACAAAATGAGAGCAAATTTTTAAGAATAAGGAAATTTCCCATAACATAGGAAGATTGGAAATAAGGAAGAAAAGATTTTTATTTTATTTTATTTTTATTTTTTGGAAGAAAAGATTTTAAAACTGAAAGGATTAATTCACGTAACCCAATAGCCAACTAATAGAGATTTAAGAAATAAAACAGAGAGAAGAAAAGAAGTCATGCACTTCTGAGAATAGGAAAGCAGGCCTCTAGATTCAAAGGGCCTATCCAGAAAAATGAAGGAGAACAAAATCTACACTCAGTCTTATCTTCATACTGATTCAGAACACCAGAGACTAAGAGGAAATGCCAGAAGTGTCTCTAGAACAACAACAAAATTAAGTCTCAAAATATGATTCTGGAATCAGAATGGCAGGGGAATTCTCAAGAATGGCATTGCATACTGGAAAGACCAGAGAATGACACCTTCAAACTTTTGAGAAGAAAAGATCTTCAACTCAGAATCCTCTACTTCAGCCAAGTATTAATCACGTGACAGAAGAGAATGAAGACATTTTCTGCCAAAGAAACTCTCAAGCACTTCCCCTTCCCGCACCTCCTCCCGGAGGAAGCCCCTAGAGGTTGTGCTCCACTTAAATGAGGCAGTAACGCAAGAAGGAGTCAGGAAGAAAGGGGCCTGCTGCAGAGGAGAGGCAACAGGAAACCTCTGGACAGAAGTTGCACTTGGAGAGCATACCAGTGCACCGAGGCACAGGGGACCAGAGGCTCCAAGACAATGGATGCCAGGGGCATTGGAAATGGATGGATAGACTGCATGTTGGATTTAACCACGTAGACTATCTTTCGTCTTCACACTCTAGTTTGACTTTTTTTTTTTTTTTTTTTGCAATCTAATTGAGGAGTGTGGCAGGATGAAGTGGTAATGATATGAGAAACAGAGCAAGTGGGCAAGTGAGAAATAAGAAAGGGAATGTAGGGCTCCTGGGTGTCTCAGTGGGTTAAGCCGCTGCCTTCGGCTCAGGTCATGATCTCAGAGTCCTGGGATCGAGTCCCGCATCGGGCTCTCTGCTCAGCAGAGAGCCTGCTTCCCTCTCTCTCTCTGCCTGCCTCTCCATCTACTTGTGATTTCTCTCTGTCAAATAAATAAATAAAATTTAAAAAAAAAAAAAGAAAGGGAATGTAGTAGTCAAGAGTCAGTTGTCTCAGCAGTGAGCAGTGCTTGCATGGTAGTAATGATAAGGCAAAAGATAAATACTGACTTAAGCCAAGATTTTGATATAATTATGTTTAAGTGATTGAGGAAGTAGAAATGGAAAGAGGGGATAATAGAAGATGGACCAAAGTGAAAGTCAAATTGTAGTATGTCTGAGATGGATACCTGTATAAGCATATTAATTCTTCTGGAGTTATGTATGGTAAGAAGAAGGTGCTAGAAGAAAGGAAAGAGATTGGTGCCTGGGTAGCTCAGTAGGTTAAGCGTCAGACTCTTGATTTCAGCTCAGATCATGACCTCAGGGCCGTGGGATTGAGCCCTGTGTTGGGCTCCATGCTGGGTCTGGAGCCTGCTTGAGGATTTCTCTCCCTCCCCTTCTGTCTGCCATCCCCACCCTCTTTCTTTCTTCAAAAAGGAAAAGAAAGGAAACAGTCTGCTCTCAACAGAATGATACTGAACCGTGAGCTGGTTCAGAAGCATTATGGTTACTACAAGCAGGTAACACATTGGCCAGAACTTGGTTGCTTTCAACCGTAACAACCACTGTAGGCATTGCCTCTCAAGGGTCCTAGGCCTGAGGATTTCAGGAAGGGCTCTGCTGGGTGGTTTGGGATGCAGGAAATGGAGTGGGGCTGGAGCAGCTGGAGCCTAGCCACACCTCTCGTCCCATCTCCCTCTCCCAGGGCTTTTCTATGGGGTCTCTCCAGGTAGGCTAATTTGAGCTTTTTCCTCATCTGGCAGCTCAGGGTCCCAGAGGTGAATGTCCCAAGAGAACAGGATATCATCACATCGCATCTATGATAGTTCATTTTCTGTGTCAATTTGACTGGATCTCGGAATGTCCAGCTATCTGGTTAAACAGTATTTGTGCATGCATCCATTTGAGGTTTCTGGAAGAGATTAGTGTTCGATTCAGTAGACTGAGTAAAGTGGATCTCCATGTGTGTGTGGGGGGGCATCATCTAATTCTTTGAGGGCCTGAATAAGACAAAAAGTTGGAGGAAGGATGGAGTCGCTCTCTCACAGACCACTTGAGTTGAAACGTCTGTCTTCTGCCCTCAGAGCTCCAGACTCTTGGGTCTTTGAACTACAACTACACTGCTTGGGCTTTCTCCAGCTCATGGAGGACAGACATGGGATTGCTCAGCCTCCATATCTGGGGGAGCCAATACCTGATTGTAAATCAATGTGTCTGTCTGTCTCTCTGTCTGTCTGTCTCTCTCTATATATATATCCTGATCTGTTTCTCTGGGGAACCCCGACCAATACATAATACTCTGCCAGTCAAAGCTGTTACAAGGGTTTTCCCTGATTAGCAGGGAGAAAACACAGACCCCTCCATTTCCAGGAAGGGGAGTCAAGGTCTCAGAGGAAAAGCATTGTGGGATGGGAGATATCATTGTGGCCCTCTTCGTAAGAATTGCTGTTTTCTGTGATAAGTCTTGTAGTATTATTTGACCATTAAACAATGTGTGTGTTATTTTTACAAAAATGCAAATTAAATGTTAAGGATAGTCCTCTCATTTTTTTAGCAAGTGAGGGAAATGTCTCTGAGAGGAGAAAATAATGTTCCAGAGGGGGCTGAGATTTGAACCAGATCCTTCACTCTTAGTTCGATGCTCTTTCCTCCTGACCAGATGACTGAGGAGAGTCACTGTCATTTATATTAATGACCACAACCCTACCTCAATTATAGTGGTTAACAAGGGGGCTGGCCAGCCAACCTCAGCATTTTCAGGCTTGCTTGTTCGTTAGCCTGAATATTAATGCAAACCCTGAATGCAAATAATCAGATCCCAGCTAAGCAAGATCAAAGCAAAGACACGGATGCTAACATGATGCTCCAGGCGCCCGAGAATCAAATTTGGTTTTTCAGATGTTAAACCCTGGGACCAGAGTTTCTCTCAGCGTCCCTCAGGGTGACACTGCCTTAGGTTGGGACCCTTTAATGCCCACTTGACATACACACACAACTACCCAACTAAAACACAAAACAAAACAGAAGTCTTGTAAATAAGTCTCCGTGTAGATTAGTTATGCTACCCGCGTCCGTTCTCTGAATATCTACCTGTACTAACCACCAGATTTCCCAGGAGAGGCCACTGACCTTGGACTTGTGATTGCTCAAGGCATGAGCTATCTGTCCCCAAATCCATGGCCATTGCCAGCATGTTGCATCGCTGGACACCTGACTCACTTCTGAGGAGCTACCCCGCGGCTCCCAGACCACAGCCAAGGACCAGGGTGTCCCTCCCACATGGCTAAGTATAGTGGTCATATTTGACCCTGGTCTATGAAGCAACAATGTCACGTTAAAAAATTAAAAAAAAAAAAAAAAAGCTGTGATCTGAAGCAAAGAGGAAAGGATCCCAAATTATACAGCTGAAAATTTTAAAGGAAGCTGGTGTTGCTGTCTTATTGAAAATGATCTTTAAGACTCTCTCTCTCTCTCTTTTTTTTTAAAGATTTATTTATTTATTTGAGAAAGAGAGAGAGACAGGGAATGGAGGCAGGGGCAGAGGGAAAGAGAGGATCCTAGCAGGCTCCACACTCAGCACAGAGCCCGACGTGGGGCTCGACCTCACAGCCCTGAAATCATGACCTGAGCTGAAATCAAGAGTCGGACACTCAACTGACTGAGCCACCCAGGCACTCCAGACTTTATGAATTTCTGATTGGAAAGACGATGTGTCTGGGAATCTGGATTCAAGCTCGGGGGTGGGGGTGGTGAGTGGGACTTTGGGGACTGCATACAGCAAAGAGTATAGAGTAATACTGAAAGCTGCTTTTAAAGAAAACAGGGCATAAAGGGGAGAAAAAAGCCAGGAAGAGTGGAGCATGGTACCTCAGCATCTCTAATGCTAACATAAGGGCTGAGGATAGTCTTCAAAAGAGTCTCAGCAAAAAGCATCAGGAAAAAGGGAGAGAGAACAGGGTTCTTATGGCACGGCTGGGCGAGCTGAGTTGCTGATAAGCTGGCTGTGACGTGTGAAAATTATAACCAAAAAATATGGGGCAGGTGTATGAGGCCCTCCCCCACCCTGTAAAAAATCATGATTCTTCTAGAGATGAAAGTAGGGCCACAGGGTAGAGCCCAGCCTTGAGGATCCACAGCACCTGAACAGAAGGACCCTAAGAGGGGTTTTGAGCAGCACCTAAGAGGAATTTGTTAGGAGAAAGGGTGTGTGCAAATCAGAGTTTCAGGAGGCAATGCCCTTACTCTTTGTTCTGGGCTGAGTCTGTCCTAGCCCACTCCCCAAATCCGTGTTGAAATCCAAACCCCCAGAGGCGCCTGGCTGGCTCAGTTGGTTGGGTGTCTACCTTCAGATCAGGTCATGATCTTGGGATCCTGGCATCAAGCCCCAGCTTGGGATCCTGGAATTCAGCCCAAGTCGGGCTCCTTGCTCAGCAGGGAGCCTGCGTCTCCCTCTCCCCCTCCCCCTGACTGTGCTTCACCCATCCCCATCAAATAAATAAATAAATAAATCTTAAGCGGGGGGGGGGGGGGGGGGGGGGGGGATCCAAACCTCTGGTAACTTGGAATGGAACTATATTGGGTTGCAGGGACTTTAAAGAGGTGATTAAGTTAAAATTAAAACCCATTAAGTTAAAATAAATCCATTAACTTGGGCCCCGTCCAATCTGACTGGTGTCCTCATAAGAAGAGGAAGTTTGCACACACGGACAGACTCCAGGAAGATGTGTGCGCAGAGAAGGACACATGAGGACACAGCGAGAAGGTGGCCATCTGCACGCCAGGGAGAGAGGTTTCAGAAGAAGCCAATCCTTCGGACACCTTAATCTGGAACTTTTAGGCTCCAGAACTGTGAGAAAATAAATTCCTTTTGTTCAGGTCTGTGCAAATTTGTCACAGCAGCTGGAGGAAACTAATACAATGTTTTTGGGGTTTGTTTTTTTTTAAGATTTATTATTTGACAGAGAGAAACACAATGAGAGAGGGAACACAAGCAGGGGGAGTGGGAGACGGAGGAGCACACACCCCATTGAGCAGAGAACCAGTGTGGGACTTGATCCCAGGACCCCAGAATCATGACCCGAGCCCAAGACAGATGCCCAAAGACTGAGCCACCCAGGCACACCATAAACGAATACAATGTTTTACAACCGTTTGCACTTTGTCATCTAAAATTTCCTCTGGGGGCACCCGGGGTGGCACAGTGGGTTAAAGCCTCTGCCTTTGGCTCGGGTCATGATCCCAGGGTCCTGGGATCGAGCCTCACATAGGGCTCTCTGCTCTGCGGGGAGTCTGCTTCCCCCTCTCTCTCTGCCTGCCTCTCTGCCTACTTGTGATCTCTGTCTGTCAAATAAATAAATAAAATCTTTAAATTAAAAAAATAAATAAATAAAATAAAATTTCCTCTGGCTGCAGCAAAACTTAATTGTGCCCTTGATCTGAGTGAGTTGGCTAAACCACAAGGGATATGTAGAACAAAACGCAATGCCAGAGAAGCCTTGGGGTCAGGGTCAAGGCAAGGGGCCTTGGGTTGATAGGGGATGGCCTTCCTTCTCACATACGGACTGTGAGAAAGTATGCTGGACTCCTGCCGGCAGGGCAGGGGGACAATATCACACATTCCTCCAGCATCACCTTTGGACGTTAGGTCCCGCAGGACCTTTCAAATACCCAGATTGGTACACATTTTGAATGAGGCTCGTTAATACAAAAGATGCAAATAAAGAGTATACTGCTTGGCAAATTTGTTTACTTTTCCCAAGCATGAAAATAGAGTTCTCTATGCCACCAACACCCTAATTAAAAAGTAAAACGTGGGGCGCCTGGGTGGCTTAGTGGGTTTCTGCCTTTGGCTTAGGTCATGATCCCAGGGTTCTGGGATGGAGTCCTGCATTGGGCACTCTGCTCCGCAGGGAGGCCTGCTTCCTCCTTTCTCTCCCTGCCTGCCTCTCTGCCTACTTGTGATCTCTGTCTGTCAAATAAATAAATAAAATCTCAAAAAAAAAAAATAAATAAAAGCAAAACGTGTTGTGGTTGGAGGGCCATATTATAAATGAGACACTTGGAGGTCTTGGTTGGGGTACAAAATCTGTGGGCTGATTGACAGGCAGGGATGCTTCTTTGGTTCCCAAGAAGCAATTTCTTAAGGCCAAAACAACAAAGAAAATTAAACCACTAAGTATAATAAAGTGAGACGGTGAAGTAACTTTATAAATTCGATATTCTAAGGAGCGAGAATAGGAAAATCGCAGTAGGGACACATCCTCGGGGGTTGGAAGCCAGGTCGTCTGAAGCACCTTAAATATCCCCCAAAGACCTCAGATGTTATCCTGTGGGCATGATGAGGCATCAAAAGTCCTGAGAGGTCATCACATTGGTCGTTGAGAAAGTTGACTCTGAAAGCCAGAAGGAGGAGGGTGTGGAGCATGTGGGGGCCACAGAAGTAGGGAAAGCAGCCAGGAGGGTTCATCGTCCCAGAGAGAGATCCAGGGGCCTGGAGTGAGGGCACTGGCCGTGAAAATTGGGCAGGCGTGTGGATTGGACCAGAGACACTCAAAGGTGAAACAGAAGGCATTGGTGGTGATTCATTGAAAGGCACGGGGCTAGGAAGAGAGAGTCATTAAAGGTGAAGTCAGGTTTTCAAGCTTAGGTAGTGTATCAGTTTCCTGTTGCTGCTATAACAGATGATCACACATCTGGTATCTTAAGCAGCACAAATGTATTATTTTGGAGGGAAGAAGCCTGACATGGGTCTCACTGGAGACTGCATTCCATTCTGGAAGCTGTAAGGAAGAATCTGTTTCCTTGTCTTCTCCAGCTTCTGGAGGAAGCCAGCAGCCCTAGTTTGGCTCATAGCCAGCACCTTCACCAGGTTCACCACTGGTAACAGCAGAAGGAGTCTTTCTTCCTTTACATCTCTCTCTGACCAAAGCCAGGGAAGTTTCTCTGCTTTTTAAGATCTCACATGAAGGATTCCTGGGTGGCTCAGTCAGTTAAGTGTCTGACTCTGGCTCAGGTCATGATCTCGGGGTCCTAGGATCGAGCCCCTTGTCAGGCTCCCTACTCAGCCCCCTCCCCCTACTCTCTATCTCTGTCTCTCTCTTAAGTAAATAAATACAAATCTTTTAAAAAATCTCATGTGATTAGACTGAGCTCACCTGGACAATCGAGTTAAAGTCTCTCCTCTCCAAGTCTGTAACCTTAATCAGATCTGCAAAGTTCCTTTAGCTGCTTAAGGTAACAAAATGTAGGGTCTAGGAATTAGGGCATGAATGTGTCAGAGAGACATTATTCTGCATATCACTGGTACCAAAGAGCAGGCGTTTTCAATTGGAGTCATTAGTGGATTATGAAATCTATTTCATAGGGAACTATCAGTATTTTTCTTTAAAGGGGAACAGAATTAACAGAAATTAATGGAGTACAGTGCAGGTACAAGAGTATTCATGTTTTGCTAAGTTTCCATTTAGTTTTTTATGTGTGAGTGTACTGGGTTGGGATATAACATGGATTTCTTACTGAAGATCATGGGCAAGAGTGTTTGAAAGCCATTGACTTAGACAAGAGGCTCGTGAAAGTCCGAGCAAAACAGAGCATAGAGCTAACAGCTAACATTCACCCCATGTTTGCCATGAACCGAGCCTGTTCTAAATACTTAACATTCATTAACTCATGTAATGTTTCCATTTCCCAGCACGGCAGATTCTGCCATTACCTCTATGTTGTGAATGAGAAAGTGGACAGAGACAGAGTGTCTTGCCTAAAGTCACACAGGTAGTAAATAGCAGAGCTGGGGTTTAGTGCCCGATATACTAATATAGCGTGAATTATATATCGTATCTATGGTATCATTAATATGAGCCCCCAGCTTTGAAGACTGTGTACTTCACACCGCTCTGCAGGGTCTGGGGAGGAAGGCAGCCTTGCTCCTCTTGCTCGTCCTGCTGCTTCAAGAACCCTTGCCCATGCATACCATCCTATTTAAAATAGAAAAAGGCCAATGACTGTAGAACAGAGGACAAACTTCTCACGTAACTCTGAGTATGGGTGAAGAAAGAGAAGAAAGAGAAGCTTCTCTCAATCCAAAGTCCACAGTAAGCCACTGGCAGCTAGCCTGAATTTCAACCCAGGTGTTGGAGTGTAAGAGTAACATACACCATTAAGACTAATATGCATGAAATTCATATTAATACTGGTCCCTGAGCAATAAGGAAAAATGGACCCATAGTAATAATAAAGATCAACAGGTAAGTATTCTTAGAATGGACCCATGCCACACATCATATCACCGATACAAACTATATTTTATTTGAATGACAACTATTCTACTTATTATCACAGTAATCAAATAAAAATTAAGTGATTAACCGCTGAACTGCTCTTTTCGGTGGAAATAGGAAAAAAAGAGAGCTGATCCTTTCCCTTGGAGAAAGGATAAGGAATAAAAGATACTGGGATGCCTCGGTAGCTCAGTTCGTTCAGCGTCTGCCTTCGGCTCCAGTCGTGATCTCAGGGTCCTGCGATCAAGTCCCATGTCGGGCTCCCTGCTCAGCAGAGAGTCCGTTTCGCCCTCTCCCTCTGCCCTGCTTGTATGTACTCTCTCTTTCAAAAAAAAAAAATTAAAAAAAGAAACATAAGATATTATATGCTCATTTTTCTTTTTAATCAGCTTTGACTCAAAATGCTTAGGGAACCTTGTTTTCCTATCCATAAAAGGGATGTAATCCTAACTACATGAAATTCTTTTGTAAGCCAGAGGGTGGCTTTATTAACTATATTTATGATTTTATTTACTTATCAAATGTTGATATAATACTCAATAGCCTGGCATTGTTCTAAGGGCTTTGCAAGTTAGTATTAGTGTATCTCATGCTCATGGAAACTCCCTGAATAAGTATATCATTATTGTCATTTTACAGATGAGAAAACTGAGGCACAGAAAGATCAGGAAACTTGCCTCAGTTCACAGAAGGTAGGAAGTAAGGGGGATGGATTCTATGTCTTGCAGCCTGGCTCGAGGCTGTTCTCAGAAGCCCTCTGCTATGTCACGCCTGTCAGGAAGATGGTTCTAGAATGGGAAGTCCACCTCCATGTCCATGCATCCGATGCATGGAAGCCCAATGTGATCTCTGCACCTCTTGGCTTCATTCCATGGTGTCTACCTTGGAAAGCCAAGTCCTACAAAAGACCGCTCCCGTTGGTCAGGCTGTTTGACACAGACTCGCAAACAGAATATTCTTGATCACTCTGATTAGCTTTGTGCTTTGATGTTCCCTTCTCTACAGTGCTGCCTAATATTTTATTACACCATATCTTCTTATCTACTTCCGTCCATTATGAAAAGACTGAAGTTAATTCAGTGGAAAGTGAAAGAAACCACCGGGCAACTGACAGTCACTTGCTGACAGCAAGTGGGCAAACGGTGTGTGGTTGCTTACTGAGACGCCGTGTGTCTTACTCACCCCTCGCCCCAAAGATGCCCAGAAGGTTTGGGGACAGGCGGGGTTGGCGGGGGGGTCTGGGGATTCCCGGGTGTGTTGCCCAACCCATCTGCTAAGCCTGTCTTATCCCTACTCATCTTTCTCCTCAGAGACGAGTGTAACTCTTCTCCAGGACTCGGACTTTGCAGAAGGCACAGAAGGTATAAAATAGTGAGATTTGGGATGTGAGGGAGATCTGGCTGCGACATCTGTCACCCCACTGATTGCCAGGGTTGATTCGGCTGATCCGGCTGGCTAGGTGGGTGTCCCCTTCCTCCTCACTGCTCCGTGTGCGTCCCTCCCGAAGCTGCGTGCTTGGTCGACAGTATGACCTTCCCCGACAGAGGAGAGGACCGTTCTTCGGTCAAGGGTACGTGAGTAGCTGCTCTCCCCCGCTAGAACCTCCAAACAAGCTCTCAAGGTCCACTTGTAGGAGAACATAGGGTAGTCAAGCTTCCAAGACTCCAGACACATCCAAAAGAGCTGCTGCATGTGGCAGTCTGCCTTTCTTTAAAAAAAAAAAAAAAAAAAAAAAAGTAAAATTTGCTTAGACATGTGCAAATGAGAGCAAGAGATGAACAGCTAAAAACAGCTGGCCAAACAAGGATAAGGAAATTGAGGAAACCGCCAAGTCAGGCAGGGATGGCTGTTAACGTGAAGGAAAGAGAACGGAGAAGAAAGAAAGACAGACCCCACATAAGATTTGGTGCGGGGAGCGTTTTGTAATGAGGAAAGACCTCCTTAAACACTGGGCTATTGTCAATGCCCTATTTTTGATTTAGCAAACATTAGTTGAGCACATATTATGTGCTTGCGACTTGGGGTATAAAGATAAATAAGATCTTTTCTGGGACACCTGGGCAGCTCAGTAGGTTAAGCATCTGCCTTCAGCTCAGATCATGATCCCAGGGTCCTGGGATCGAGTCCCACATCAGGCTCCCTGCTCAGTGGGGAGTCTGCTTCTCCCCCCTTCTTCTTCTCCCTCTCCCTCTGCTGCTGCACTCGCTCTCTCTCTCTGTCAAATCAATAAATAGAATCTTTAAAAAAAAAAAACCACCTGTCTGTCTAGATTAAAAGTATTTACATAGAAAGGGTGATTGGGTGTGAAATTTGCTTGTATTTTACAGACTATCCCATCAATCAGAGAGTGTACCTTACTCTGTTACCCATAGTAGGCACTCTATGAATATTGATTGAATTAAAATATTAGCGTTGAATAAGACTAAGCTAAAAGAGTCAACCTTGCACTCATTCAACACAATTGTTTATCGTGGTAAAATATACATCACATAAAACTTACAACAGAAGCGGGACGCCTGGGTGGCTCAGTTGGTTGGACGACTGCCTTCGGCTCGGGTCATGATCCCGGAGTCCCGGGATCGAGTCCCGCGTCAGGCTCCCAGCTCCATGGGGAGTCTGCTTCGCTCTCTGACCTTCTCCTCGCTCATGCTCTCTCTCACTGTTTCTCTCTCAAATAAATAAATAAAATCTTTAAAAAAAAAAAAAAAAAACTTACAACAGAAGCATTTTTATGTGCATTTCAGTGGCATTACGTACATCCATTTCATTGTACACCCCCTCCCCATCCATTTCCAGACGGGTTTCATTATCCCAAACAAACCCTGTAACCATTAAACAGTAACCCCCACCCCACTTCCTCCATCCAACAAATTTGGGTCTATTCCTTCATTCCACCAATGTCTATTGAGCACCTATGATTCAAATCGAGCCCAGTCCTCATTGTGGGAGGAACACGACAGGCATGTTCTGCCCTCCTGAGCATACGATGCAGGAAGGAGAGGGCAAGGCCACTGGCAATGGGTAGAAAGTTAACATTTGGTGGATGCTCCTGACGTCAGCGGTTGCTTCGTCTTGACAACACTCCTTTGAGGCAGATTTGTAGTAGCAACAGAAGTGTTCAGGGAGGGAGGTTTGGGCTGCGGGGTCTGTAAGTCAGAAGGACAGAACTTGGTCAGGGCGTCAGAACTACGTTGAGACCTGGGGGTTAGCCGGACGGAGAGTATCTCCAGCACCAGAAGGACACCGAGGCAGGTCCTGGGAACAGAAGGGTCCCCCGGGGCCGAGGACGCTCTGAGAAGCCAGAGGAAAGGCTGGGGAGGCAGCAGGGCTCCCCCCTGACCCCCCTCCCCAGGCGGGTGGGGGCAGGGCTTTATGCTCTATTCCCAGGGCGGTGGGAAGCCGCCAAGAGGCTTTAAGCAGGGCCTTAAAAAGATCAGTCACTCTGGCGAATTGTTAATGAGTGATTCCCTTTTCTACCGGCTCTATATTATTATGCTGATGGCAAGTACAGCTGAATTCGAACCACCCCTGGCAGAAAAATCGCTACTATTTACAATGTAAAAACTTTGAAGCTCCCGGTCTGGGAATTCACATTTAAGTAAATGGTGTGACCTCTCCCCCACCCCACCCCCCGCCACTCGCCGTCTGATGAAGGAAGAAACTGGAAATGTGTCCCAGCTTGCAGCCCACCAGACCTCTCGAACGCGGGGGGTGGGGGGGGTGGGGGGGGGAATCAGAGCATCCTTAGAAAGATACAAGTGTGAGCCTAAATCCGCACTAGCCCTCCTCTCTCGACCTGTTGATTCATGTCTTCCCCATCCACCTCTCTGGGGGCCAGGAAAGTAAATTCCCTCAGTTCCCTCTGGACAGACGTAAATTAAGATTCTGTTGACAAAATGCTTCATTAGCGTGCCTGGGCAATATTACCAGCCCTAACTCCAGAACGTGCTTCAAGCTCATCTGTTAGAGGACCGCCCAGTGGCTCGAGTATTTTTGTAATAAAGGCCAGAAGCTCTGTTTCTGGAGGGGGAAACACGGATACGTAAGCACCTGCAAGCGAAACTCCCTTCTTTTCCCTCATTTGTGCTCCTCTCCTGCCTTGGCGTCCAACCGCGGATCACGGAGCCGTCCCAGGTGAGGGTGGATGGCCGAGCACATTCATCCCTGTTCCCAAAAAGGTGCCTGTCGCACTTGATGGGCCGCCAATACCTTTATCTTCATATTTTAAAGCACCGCACTGATTTTTTTTTTAAGGCCTTATCTGTTTTAATTTTTTGAATTATTCACAGCAATAACAAGGCTTCTGTAGGAGTAGTGTGACTAAGGCACCTGCTGCTTCTTCTTTTTTTTTCTCTTTAGCAAGAGTGGTTGTGGACCCTGCGTGAAGATAAGAACTGAAGAGTCAAGAATCTTTCCAGACCACTTGGTCAAATGTGACTTTGCTGTTCTAGAAGGAGGGCCAACCATGCCTGGTGTTGACGCCCAGTCAAAAGAGGCAGAGCTTACCAGCCCAGACTATCTTGGGTCTCTTACTACCAGGGCTATCGAACTGAACTGTAAAGTCTTTTGATAAACACTATGTTACTACTACTCAATTTCAGATCGAGAAAGGCAAACAAAAATGTTCCCCCCAAGTCTGTTTGCTAAGTAATGATTATACAAATACCATGCGTTTGTATAGCATTTTAGATTTTGGCATTTTCACCTATGGGATTCTTACCCCTCGGGGGAAAATAGAACCCAGTCATTTTACAGATTAAGAGACCCAAGTCGAGAGAAGGAGGAACTTCGCCTGAGGTTACCTGGCTGGTAAGGGACAGAGCGATTTGCTGAGCTATGTGGATCCACAAAGGCTCCCTTGTTCCTCACATCACCTGTCCTGAATGCTTACCTCTCAGGCTAGAAGAACATTAGATGAAGGGGACCTACAGCAGCGGCCCCTTGAGAAGGTTGGTCAGTGGGAGACAGACACACAAACAAATCATTATAAGACTATTAGGCAAGAGATTCTGGAAGCTTGAGAGGAGGCATATGTAGTGCAGTGGGGTGAGGGCGATCAGGGAGGGCTTCTTGGAGGAGGTGACACCCGACGAGAATAAGCAAGGCTTAGACTCACTGTAAGGATGACATAATGACACCCTGATTAGGATAGGGAAGTTGCAGATCATCGTGAGTGCCTTCTGTCTGTCTGTCTGTCCCTCTCCCCATGCGGTCCTGTAACAGGGCTCACTCCTGACAGCGGAGGTCCACCCTTCCTTCCACACGTCACCTCCGCTTGGGTTCTAGATCCCTCTTTGTGGCCCTGTCCACCTCCGAAGACTCCTCGGCATTGTTTCTGCCAGCCCAATGGGACAGAAGCAGGGAGGGAATTGGGAGCAAGCCCCAGGCCTTCCGCGAGTCTAAGGGCCGCTTCGGTTCTCTGATTGGATTCCTGCGTCTTGTCGTCTGTATGCAGCCACTTTGCTGAGGCGGAGGGAAGGACCTGGCAGAGGGTTGAGTGCCTTCATGTACAGGTGTCCAAAATGCCTAAAAAGCTGGGTCCTGCACAGCCGTTCTCCCTTAGTAAAGACTGTGCCCACTCCCGCAAATAGTTCCTCTCCATTCTAATAGCAGGGCTATTTAGAAAATTAACCCAAATGGTCATATTTGCCAAGCCTAGGTGCTGGTGTCAGTGTCCAAAGGAACATCCCCAGGGGTATCTCAAAAGGGAGGCATCTGACCTGGGTCTGGTGACCTTCATGCCTCCAAATGGCCTCCTAACTGGTCTTCCTGCCCGTGACCTCTCCACGACCCTCTAGTCCCAGGCTTACCAACGGTTGGCCAAAGACACGTTTTTGTGTCTTTGTTTTGTCTGGAGTAGTGTTGGCCTCCTCTAAAATCCAGGAGAGGTCACATAAAAGTGAAGGTTTCCCACTTTCCTTAAGAAAGACCTGGCAATCCTGGCTCCCATTCCCACAGGTCATAGGTGGGTATACCTTTATTTTTTTTTTCTTATTTTTTATTTTTAAAAGATTTTATTTATTTATTTGATGGAGAGAGACAGTGAGAGACAGAACGCAAGCAGGGGGAGTGGGAGAGGGAGAAGGGGGCTTCCTGACAAGCAGGGAGTCTGATGCTCCATCCCAGGACCCTGGGATCATGACCTGAGCCAAAGGCAGATGCTTAACGACTGAGCCACCCAGACGCCCCGTACGTACACCTTTAAATAGGGGCCTTTGCTCCATTATACCAAACTGAATACATCTCTCCCTCATAGCAAAAATTACCCCTGCAAGGTAGTCATTGCTTTGTCTCTTTCTCCCGCACTATAACTGCCAAATCTTGCTGTCACACAGCATGTCAGCTTTGACTTTGAAACCCTGATGCATCCAGCTGATACAGGAGAAGGAACTTGGATAGGGGAGTCAGGCAGTCCTGGTTCAATATCTCAGCCTTGCTGCTTATTAACTTTGGCCAAGTTCCTCAACCTCTCTGATGCTCAGTTTCCATATCCATAAGCCGAAACCAGTAATTCCTACCTTGTGAGATTGCTGCAGGGATTAGAAATATTGGGTATAAAATGCCTAGCGCAGTGACCGGTACCTAGCGGGAACTCAATCGCTGCCAGTTCCTATCCCAAATAAACGAATCTGTACAAACACAGCAAACTTTTTTTAAAAATTATTTTTAAAAAGACTTGATGTATTTATTTTTGAGAGAAAGAGAGCAAGCACGAGTACAAGCAGGGGGAAGGGTAGGGACTGCTCTGGGACTCGATCCCAGATCCCCACGATCATGATCCCAGAAGCCCAGGATCCTGACCCGAGCTGAAAGCAGACGCTTAACAGACTGAGCCCCCCAGGTGCCCTGAAACACAGCAGACTTAAGAAACAAGGCATCTAAAGTGTGCCTGGGTAGAACAAAGCGAAAGGAGGGAGGGAAGCAGAGTGTATATATACAGCGTCCAGGCAATTAGGACAGGGTTGGAGGCACTTTGAGTGATTTGATTTTTTTTTGAGTTTGATTTTTCCCCTCTCAACCACTGACAACTTTCAGCGGTGGACTAAGTATCGGCCCGCTAAAGTCTGCAAATGACAGGCAGCTCTGTATAGAGGATAATGAATACGATATAAGATAATCTTAGCTAATTACTGTTTCCTGGCAGATGTCATACAACTGGCTTCTTAAGTGTGTCTGTGAGGCTTGGTTTGGTGTTGTTTTTGCATGTGTGAATGTCAGTGGGTGAGTAAGTGTGTCTACAGACCTTCACCAGGGGAGCTCTGCGGACAGCAGCTCAGGAGTGGATCAGGGTGGCTGTTCCCCATATAGCTGTACTAGTTAGTGGTTATCTCCAAACTGCAAGCTGCTGGAGGCCTGGGTCTGTGTCAGTCATGTCTGTTTCCCCTGCACATGGTATATAGTACTGGTACATAGCAGGTGTTCAGTAAATACTTAAGTAGATAAATGGATACGTTGGGCATTGACTCTCTCTGCTCTCTGATCTCACTCCCCGTCCTTTCCCTCTGTTTTCTATATTTGCTGTTCTTTCCCTCCACCTCTGCTAGATGCTTGCTGTTACCTTATTTCTTGGGCTTTCCTGACACCCCCCCAGCCCCATTTACAGCTAAATTCTCACCCCCACATGAACATCCCCTGTTGTTCTCCTGACTTGCATTTCCCCGTAGGACCTGTTACCACCTCGATTTTATTTACTGCCTAACTCTCCCTGAGAGACTGAAGGCAGAGTTACACAGTTCACCGCCGTATTCCTAGTAGACCTGCCTGCTTTAGAGAATGTGCTCAAACATATTTGCCGAGTGAACTGTGTTTCTAACTACAGGGTGTAGGTATGCCTTCGCATCAACCTGAAACTGTCAGCTGTATATTCTGAGCACCCTAAGTGTGCCATCCATCGAAAACCCACAGATCATCGGCTAGTCCCTTTTTGCAGTTGAGACTTCCTTTGTCCCCTCTTCCACTCTGTATTCTCTGTTTTTTCATAGTCTCTAAGATTTCAAAAAGGGGGAATTTCAGGACTCTTCTAGGTCCCTCAGTGATTTAGGGGAAGTGATTCATACTTTTACTGGCCTCTGCAGAACAGAACAAGTGTGACATTAGAAGTGCAAGTGGCGATTTGGACTTGCAAGTGGTAAAATATTGAATGGCAAATTTCATCTGTTTGTAAAAAGGACAAACAGTAACACGAGGGCTCTGGTCATTTGCAAAAGCTGTTTTTCTTTCAAATGTCCTCTAAGAAGGCCCCGTATAGTGAAGGAGTGCTGGCGTGGGAAGGCCCTCAGCCTCCCAGACTGTAACATGGGCAGCCTGAAGACCATCTCTCAGCTCCATCGAGCTCTGAAAGTCGACGAAGCTCTTGGAGATAAAGCCACGGAACTTTTCATGTCCACTAGTCTTACTTTTCTTGCTTGTTACCACTGACTTAACATGCCGAGAACGATGGTCACAGATGGATATTTAGACCTATAAACTTTCCTAGTTTATTTCTGATCAAATGAAAGTGTTTTTAATAACACTAATATTTAAAATTGTGAACCTATCTAAGGACATTTACAACCTTAAAGGGCCATCATGTTAACTACATGTAACTTTGATTCATGAAGGAGCTGATGATCCGGTTTGTGAACATGGAAGCCCCCCCTTCCCACTCTTCCCAAAGAATTTATAACTCCAGTTTGTGAGTTGTTTATAAGCTCCAAGGACATTGTAACCAAAGGCTAAGTGAGTTTTTGGCAGTACTTGGAAGTTCCTATTTTGGGTGCCTTCCACCTCCACTAACTTAAAGTGAGAATTACCAGTACCGTACATAGTCCATTAACTTCAACTCTAATCATTTCACAAATGTTAATATTTCATCTTTTTATTTATTTATTTATTTATTTAAAGATTTTATTTATGTATTTTACAGAGATCACAAGCAGGCAGAGAAGCAGGCAGAGAGAGAGGAGAAGCAGGCTCCCTGCTGAGCAGAAAGCAGGATGCGGGGCTCAATTCCAGGACCCTGGGATCATGACCCCAGCCGAAAGCAAAGGCTTTAACCCACTGAGCCACCCAGGCGCCCTATTTCATCTTTTTTAAAAAAAGATTTTATTTATTTATTTGAGAGAGAGAGAGCAAGTATGAGAAGGGGGAAGGTCAGAGGGAGAAGCAGACTCCTGGCTCAGGAGGGAGCCCAATGCTGGATTCTATCCTGGGACTCCAGGATGCTGACCAGAGCCAGAGGCAGTCACTTAACCAACTGAGCTACCCAGGCGCCCCTAATATTTCATTTTTATAATGACTGCGTGGTAAAATACATTCTTCTTAAAAAGTTATGGAGAAGAAACTTTAAAACCAAAATCTATTAATCTGTTAAATCACACTGGCCTATGGGAAAGTGTTCATATTGTTCCAAATTAACATTGGGGCAGCATTACTCTACCAGCTATAAAGCAGCAATCGGTGGGTAGAACTGACCTTAGTCGGAGATACTGGACCACTAGCTAGTCACTGTGCAGATTTTCTGGGGTTTAAGATGTTCCCCTCTATCACAAATGTAAATTGTCACCCCCTGTGCAAAAAACCTCAAGAACACGCCTTTTATTTAGTAAAGAGAAAAATTAAACTTCTGAAATACACCAAAATAACAGATTTCTTTCCGAGAGCGATTGTTTTTGTTTTTGTTTTTTTTTTTTTTAACAAAATTCCGGCCCTTTATTTGTCATGAGCTTTTACTAGTTTCACCATTATTTACTCAGGAGTATTTCTACGGGATTAGGAGCAGAAACAGAATGTATGATCTAACTGGGTCTCATTGCTGGTGTGGATGGCCAGGTCCTAAGTTGGACAGAATTAATCTTGCAGAGGTCTGTCTCTCTGGGTAGGTAGGGAAAACTCAGAAATGCCATTCAGAGGCTGCTTTCACTTCTTTGGCTCTCAGCAGCGTGAGAGCAGCGGCCCCGAGGCTCGTCCAGCACGCCTTTGCAGCAGGGAGTAGAGAGGATCACGCTCCCCAACCCAGCCCTGCATCAGGGGTGGGGGGAGAGACAAAAGAGATGCTCTGCCCTCGCCCTTCCCGAACTTAAAGAATCCAGGGCGCGAGGCAGGACTTGGGAAAATTAAACCAAATATGAAGCGGAAGGAAACCCCCCCGCGTACAGTAACTGCCAATTTGCGCTGCACAAATCAACACGGAAGTAACACTCCAAGGAGTTTTTAAGCGAATAGCGGAGACAGAGATAAGAAGGCAAATCTAAGATGGAAGAAAAGGTGGAGGGCTCGCGTGGAACATGCCGAGGCGAGGCCTGCGCGCCTCGGGGGTGAACCCGGCCTCCGGGCTGGAGAGGCAAAGAGCCAGCCGAGGGCTGCCCAGACTACTAGGGAAGCCAACAGAGGCTGCGGTGCATCGGTTTAACTGAAAGGCGGTTTCCTTCTCCTCCATTTGCTCGGTCCCAATTGGAAGCGCACTGCGCGGCCTGCGCCGCGCTCTCGGCGGGTTCGGCGTGGGGGCGGGGAGGGAAGTACGGTAATGGGCGGGGCGGGGCGCGGGCGCGCTCCGGCTTTCCTCCTGCGCAGCGCTCCCGTCAGCGCAGGGGGCGGGGCGGCTATATTACGTGCGCGGCGCCGCCCCTGCGAGAGGACGTTGCGTGCTCGCTCGCGCCAGGCGAGTCTCCGCGTCTCCCTCGCGAACTCGGTGAAAGGAATTGGCGCCGTTCGACACCAGGCGGGTCCGCTCTGCAGCACGAACCCACCTCCAGCCGCAGCCGCAGCCGCCGCCCGGGCCGAGGAGCAGCCGCAGCAGCCGCCACCAGTGGCCGAGCGAGCGGAGCCGAGTTTGAGCCAGCGCCTAGCGGTGAATCGGGGCCCTCACCATGAGTTCCTCGCCTGTTAATGTAAAAAAGCTGAAGGTCTCGGAGCTGAAAGAGGAGCTCAAGAAGCGGCGCCTTTCCGACAAGGGCCTCAAGGCCGAGCTCATGGAGCGACTCCAGGCCGCGCTGGACGACGAGGAGGCCGGGGGCCGCCCCGCCATGGAGCCCGGGAACGGCAGCCTAGACCTGGGCGGGGATTCCGCCGGGCGCTCGGGAGCAGGCCTCGAGCAGGAGGCCGCGGCCGGCGGCGACGAGGAGGAGGAGGAGGAGGAAGAGGAGGAGGAAGGGATCGCCGCCCTGGATGGCGACCAGATGGAGCTAGGGGAGGAGAACGGGGCCGCGGGGGCGGCCGACGCGGGCCCGATGGAGGAGGAGGAGGCCGCCTCGGAGGACGAGAACGGCGACGATCAGGGCTTCCAGGAAGGGGAGGATGAGCTCGGCGACGAGGAGGAAGGCGCGGGCGACGAGAACGGGCACGGGGAGCAGCAGCCTCAACCGCCGGCGACGCCGCAGCAACAGCCCCCACAGCAGCGCGGGGCCGCCAAGGAGGCCGCGGGGAAGAGCAGCGGCCCCACCTCGCTATTCGCGGTGACGGTGGCGCCGCCCGGGGCGAGGCAGGGCCAGCAGCAGGCGGGAGGTAAGAAGAAGGCGGAAGGCGGCGGAGGCGGCGGTCGCCCCGGGGCTCCGGCGGCGGGTGAGTGCTGCGTTGTACGTTGCGCGCGGCGGGAGGCCCGCGCGGGGTGGGGACCGTGCCCCAGGCCTGCCGGAGCCCCGCCGGGGGGAGGGAGCCCCGGGCGGGGGCCGCCGCGGGGGAGGCGTGGGGGGGGAGGGGGCGCGGGGAATCCCGCCCGGCCGCGAGGCCTGCGAGGCCTCGGGCTCGGCGTGTGCGGCGGCGGCGGCGTCTCCATTATGTGGCTGGAGAGCCGGCGCGGGGGGGGGGGGGGGGGTTGCAGCTGCCGCTGGAGGGGGAGGAGCCGCGGGCGGCGGGCGGGAGCCCCGTCGGCCCGCGGTGGCGCCGCCGCGCTGCGTGCGCGCGGTGCGGGCACATGTCTCGGGGGGAGGGGAGAGGCCCGAGGGCCCGGGGCGGGCGCGCTTTGGCGGTGCTGGGCCGCGGTATTGTGCAAGGAGCGCAGGGGCTCGGCGTGACGTCACTTCCGGCGGGAGGGGCCGGGCGGGGAGAGCGGGGCGGAAGATCAGTACAATGCGGCCGCGGGGAACGCGGGCCCGGGTGGGGGAGGGGCGGGGAGGGCGCGCGGGCCGGGCCGGCCCCTCCCCCCTTCCTGAACTCTCTTCGGGATACACGTGGGCTCGGGGCCTGGGCCGCGCTAGTCTGCAGGAGCTTTCTCGAACCTTCGAGTAGGCTGGCAAAATTAGGAATGTCTTTGGACTGCGTCACTAACTGCAGGCCGGTTCCAAGCTGATTGTTCTTTGAATTCGCGTTGGATTCGTCCATTGTAAACGCTTACAAAAAGGAACGAGAGTCGGGCTTTTTGCGTCCGCAGGCAGGAGGGGCATCCCCCACCCCCCCGTGGTGTCGCGGCTTGGCCCCTTATGGTAGGGGTGTTGTGTGTTATAGGAGACGGCAAAACAGAGCAGAAAGGCGGAGATAAAAAAAGAGGGGTGAAAAGACCTCGAGAAGATCATGGCCGTGGATATTTTGAGTACATTGAAGAGAACAAGTATAGCAGGTAGAGAATGCCGATCTAGTTTGACCCGCCCCCGTTCTTTCTTGGGTAGGAAAAGCTGAATCAGGAGACAATTCTGTCTTTCAGAGCCAAATCTCCTCAGCCACCTGTTGAAGAAGAAGATGAGCACTTCGATGACACAGTGGTTTGTCTTGATACTTGTAAGTGAAGCTGTTTCTTCCCTTTCCTCCCCTAGTTACTAAATGTGGCGATTTGGGGTCCAAAATGTCGGAGTACTTGACGCAGGGCGCTGAACTTAAATGCAGAAAACTTTAGTGTAAACCTAAAAGCAGGGAGATGATGATGGGTTGTATTCAGATTCTGGAAGCTTAAATACTCAGTACAGCATCAGTTGTGTCGTATTGATAATTTTACAGGCTTCAGCAATTTGGTGGTATATTTTATATGACTAGAAAGTTTGTTTGTAGGAATGTAAAGTTAAAACCAGTTTTTGGTTTAGTTAATTAATGGAAACCTGTAAGACTACCTGTTACTTGTCGTTAGAGGCTCCTACAATAAAGTAATTTCATTTTTTTGGTAGAATTAAGTGAGCTATTTGGGCTAGTTAAGTATGTATTAATGACTTTTCCCATTAGCACACAAGTATATTCCCTATTCTAAAAGATTGTAATATTACTTTTTCAATAACTGCTCTTTTGTTCTCAATTCCAGTTCAGTAGCTGCTGCTTTAACATAAGTTGATTTCTTCCAAAGACCTGGGGCAGCAGCAGTGGGCTATCACTGGGCTACTAGCTTTCTTCAGCAGCGAATGGTATCAATGGCAGCGCTGTAAACACTGCTACTTTACCCAGTTGGGTTGCAATTGAGTATGAGGAAGTATTGCAAACCTCTAAATGGGCCTTGGCTGTCAGAAGTGTGATTTTGAATAAAAACATTTTGTTGGTTTAGTATTTGATCAGAATTCACAGTTTTTCACTTTGATAAATAGAACAAAGTATAGAAATAATCGCTGGAGGAGTAGGTGGTAAGGTGTGAACCTGTCCCATAGATCTAGGGAGTTAAAGTTTAGATTCCTATGTTTTCAAATACAAATTACCTTTAATCAGATTTGTGGGGCTGTAAATGTTAACTTTTAATATATTAAATATGCTTTACAGGTAGTTGAACTAAGGGAGTTTTTAAAGGAAGAAAAGTGCACATGGAAAAACAGTTGATTTGAGTTTTATTTTAAGTAGTTCTGTTGCTTAAATACAAACTAAGTTGGAATTGGCAAGGTAGTGAAGCGGTGATTCCAGAAGTTAACACTACTCTCCAAGTAGATGGGCTTTTAGCTGATTACCTAGGAACATTATCTCATTTATGGCTATCTATATTGGGTTCAAACACAGTTGTTTAATTGAAAATTCTGCCAGTGATCAGGAATTTGAGAGCAAAGCTGATTAAGGAGAATTCAAACTATAGATCTAATTTCCTTTCATCAGTAAAAACTTAAAACAACTTTTTAATTTGAGGTGAGAACTCCCAAGAAAGTGCATGCTAATGAGCCACTGACCCAGAGGTAGCTAGGTTAAAGACCTTTCTTGGGGATTTGGGTAATCCGGGGAGTGGATAATCCCCCATTGTTACTGACCAACCAGCAAGCCTGGGGAAAAGGGACGTAGTTAACAGTGTTAGACAACCAGGTTTGCACTTGGCTAGGTTGAGGCTGCTGCCTTCACAAGTTTGAGAATTGAGGATCTAGAGCCCCTGTAAAATTACAAAGTGCAGAATCAACAGCTCATACTCCTGCATTTTAAAGTATGTGGTCATGGACTCCCTTCAATTTTTTTGTGGCACTGGTAAATTCTACCTGGTTCTGGCATGCTTCACTTTGATTTCCTGCTATCCTCTACTGCTTGCCTCTAAATCAAGGTAAAGAGCAGAGCAGGTATGTATCCCATGTCACATTGTCTTGATTATTTTATATACTTAAAATACACGTTAAACCTTGGTGTTTCTGGTTTTGTAGGCAGTTTACAATTTAGTTGATAAAATTTGGTGAGAGTGAGTTGGTGGGAGTGGGGCTTAAAGTGAGGATGAGAACAGCAGCATGATTTGTAGAAACTGTGTGTTCCATGCAGCTTTAGGAAATTATGCAAGAACGCGATAACCAGGTTTTGTCTATATAGCAGATGTGTTTACGTTGGATGTCAAAAGAAATAATATGGTATTTGATATAATTGCAGATAATTGTGATCTACATTTTAAAATATCAAGAGACCGCCTCAGTGCTTCTTCCCTCACTATGGAGAGTTTTGCTTTTCTTTGGGCTGGAGGAAGGGCATCTTACGGTGTGTCAAAAGGCAAAGTCTGTTTTGAGATGAAGGTAAATGCAGTTTTGTTGGGGGGGGGGTGTTTGTTTTTTTAAAGAATCTTTGTGAGTTTCCATTTGCCTGAGAGTTAGGTGTCAGTGGAACTTTGAAGTTTCTGTGGATTAGAAGAGGGACTTGAAAAAACCTGTTAAAACAGTTAATTGTATCTGTTACATCAGAAATTTGTGTTGTAGAGTCAGCCTGTTTTTATTTAGGGAGCTCCTTATCAGGCACTTGAAAGGCCCATGAAGGGTTTAAAAATAATTTGGTTAGGCTTCAAGTTTTGTTCCAGAGCCAAACATGTTGAATGTATATTTTAATAGATGTTGAGTCGAGAATCTGTAATTTCTAAACATTAACTGTTCTTTTAAATGTGAAGTCAACCAGGGACTTGACTTGAACCTTTATGGTTTCAAGTTTTAAGTTCTATCAATTTTTAAAGTTCTTGTAAATGTAGGGGAGAGATGGTGGGGTAGAATGGGTGTCTTTTTGTATTAGTAGCCAGAGAAGAATTACCTATTGCCCAGATGAAACAAGCTAGGGTTGTTTCAAGGGTTTATCTTCCTTGTAATGATTTACGATTTGATTTTCAGGTTACAGAGAAGATCCCAGTAAGGCATTTATATACAAAAGATATTGACATACATGAAGTTCGAATTGGCTGGTCACTAACCACAAGTGGAATGTTGCTTGGTAAAGTTTCCATTTGAGTAGTATGTGCTCATGCGTGTTTAGGGGTCTGATTTCAGTAGTTAGACGCCAAGGCATTCTAAATCTTCTGCCTGTTTTTAATCTATTTTGTAGTATTTTAGGCGTTAACAGTACCACTAGTTTATAGTGTAGGTATCAGCTGACTTTCAGGTTGTTTTTGTTTTTTAATGATTACTTGTTTTATGATCAGTGGGTTAAAAATCACTATCGCATGGTATGAAGTTTTTCACATAGTTACATAACCCATCCAGCTTATTAATTCTCTACACCGTTGGTTATATACCCATTTTTCTTGATTCTTTTCATCTTGAATGTTAAAATATGGGTCACTGGACTGTTCTGAGCAATCATTTTCATGTAAGTTAATTTATTTCCTTAGGTGAAGAAGAATTTTCTTATGGGTATTCTCTTAAAGGAATAAAAACATGCAACTGTGAGACTGAAGATTATGGAGAGAAATTTGATGAAAATGATGTGATTACATGTTTTGCTGTAAGTCAGCTAAATTTCTGTTTAACTGATAAGTTGTTTAGCTAGGAATTCTTTGAAAAGTATATCAGCATTAGCCTTCACTACTGTTCTGACTCAGAGCTACTTAACATGAAGGTGACCTGGAAATCTATTCCATTTGCTAAGGCAGCATTGTTTCTGCTTCTAGATACCTTTTTTTCATTCTTTATAACTATAAGGAAAAGATTTTATTTATTTATTTGACAGAGATCACAAGTAGGCAGAGAGAGAAGGGGAAGCAGGCTCCCTGCAGAGCAGAGAACCTTATGTGGGGCTTGGGGGTCGATACCAGGACCCTGAGATCATGACCTGAGCCAAAGGCAGAGGCTTAACGCACTGAGCACCCTGGTGCCCCACATCGTTTGTAACTGTTAAAAAGCTCCTAACATTTAGCCTAAATATATTTTCCATAGGATAAGCTTCATTCTTCAAATTTTGAAGAATTTTTTAGAAAAAGTTTTTAAAGCAGATTAAAACCATCAGTTTTTTCCCAATTTAACAGAACTTTGAAAGTGATGAAGTAGAACTCTCCTATGCAAAGAATGGGCAAGATCTTGGCGTTGCCTTCAAAATCAGTAAGGAAATTCTTGCCGGAAGGCCACTTTTTCCGCATGTTCTCTGCCACAACTGTGCAGTTGAATTTAATTTTGGTCAGAAGGAAAAGCCATATTTGCCGATACCGGAAGATTATACTTTTATCCAGAATGTCCCCTTGGAGGATCGAGTTAGAGGACCAAAGGGACCTGAAGAGAAGAAAGATTGTGAGGTAAGTTGGATTTTCTTTCTTTCTTTCTTTCTTCTTAAGCATTTGAAGATTATTTTTGTTTGGCAAAAATGACATTTGGAAGATCTGAATGATTGCAGTTTCATTCTGGCATGCCAGGTGCCATCAGCCAGTGATTGTCTCTTAGTAGAGCTGTGTTCTTGTATGTAGAGCGTGGAGTTTCTAAAAATTGCCTTTGTTTTTAGGGCAATGAAAATTTATATATCTAAACTGGGTTCTTGTGCATTTAAAAAATTACGTATAAGGGATTCTTAGATGGCTGTAGTGATAAGTGAAATGCCATTTATTTCTGCTGTAGGTTGTTATGATGATTGGCTTGCCAGGAGCTGGGAAAACCACCTGGGTTACTAAACATGCAGCAGAAAACCCTGGTAAATACAATATTCTTGGAACAAACACCATAATGGATAAAATGATGGTAAGTAAAAATATTTAGGGTGTCATCTCAGCATTTTAAAAAGACCGGAAGGTATTCTAACTTTTTTGTCTGGTGTTTTTATGCATTTTGTTAGTGTTTGAGAGGTAGGAATTTGTCAAAGTTCAGATTGATTGAAGTAGAATACGTAAGTTACCTTTATGTGTAAGGTAAAGTGCGTCCCGGTGGCTAGGTTTTGCTAGGTTTTTTTTCTATGAAATTTCTTGCACTGGCAACATTTAGTAGCTAAAAAAGAAGTGAACAGCAGAGGATCTTGTTACATGGTAAAGTGAGCCTTTCATAATGACGAGGAAAGGCAGTATTTAAATTAGCAAATGGCTGGTTTCCACATAGATCTGAGCTGATACTAGAAAAAATAAGCTTCATTCACAAGTTCAAAGGAACTTTTTAACTTTTAAAACAGGTGGCCGGGTTTAAGAAGCAGATGGCGGATACAGGAAAACTGAACACGCTGTTGCAGAGAGCTCCCCAGTGTCTTGGAAAGTTTATTGAGATTGCTGCCCGTAAGAAGCGGAATTTCATTCTGGATCAGGTAAGCAGTAGTTTTGAGGTTGGAAAAAAGGAGTGGATTGTTGGGTTTGGTGTGGAGCTAACATCTGGCTTTATAAACTTTGCTTTCAAGACAAATGTGTCTGCTGCTGCCCAGAGGAGAAAAATGTGCCTGTTTGCAGGCTTCCAACGAAAAGCTGTTGTAGTTTGCCCAAAAGATGAAGACTACAAGCAGAGAACACAGAAGAAAGCAGAAGTCGAGGGAAAAGACCTACCAGAACACGCGGTCCTCAAAATGAAAGGTACGGAATTTGAGTCTGTTATCGTGTTAATCTTGTGTGATTTGTGTTTTTAAATTGAGTGAAGTCTCCTGTCAGCAGTACTGTTTGACGAGTCACATACTCGTTCCATGTAAATGAAGGTTTGGTTTATTTCTGTTTCTAGGAAAATACGTTCGTAAACCAGGAGTAGAACACATAGTGTCGTTTCAGAGAACAAAAGCCACTTGAGTTTGGGCTTCAGGGTTGTGGAGGCTTTAAGCTAATCTGACCTTATTCCTTGTAGGAAACTTTACGCTGCCCGAGGTGGCTGAGTGCTTTGATGAAATAACCTATGTTGAACTGCAGAAGGAGGAAGCCCAGAAACTTCTGGAGCAGTATAAGGAAGAAAGCAAAAAGGCTCTTCCGCCAGAAAAGAAACAAAACACTGGCTCGAAGAAGAGCAATAAAAATAAGAGTGGCAAGAACCAGTTCAACAGAGGCGGCGGCCACAGAGGCCGTGGCGGCTTCAACATGCGTGGTGGCAACTTCCGAGGAGGAGGCAAGTTCGCTGGGAGCGCGGGCCTTGTTTGCTTGGCGGCTAAACAAGTGATGAGAATCTCGCAGTTTGGGGGGGTGTGGTTTAGTGGAGTTTGACCTCGGACGTTGAATTCGGGTTGATCCTGCTGCCCTAGGAACTGGTTTAAAATCTTGTGACTTGATAAACAGGTAGATTACATGAGTGGTTAAATTAATGCCTGCGAAAGTAACTTCTCCTACGATAAAGGACTGGTCTTGAGTTTCCTGTAGTTAGTTCTGTGTGTAAAAGAGGCAGAACATGCTGTTAAACGAAGCATCTCTTCGTTTGTAGCTCCTGGGAACCGCGGTGGCTACAACAGGAGGGGCAACATGCCGCAGAGAGGCGGCGGTGGCGGCGGCAGTGGCGGAATTGGCTATCCGTACCCGCGTGGCCCTGTGTTTCCCAGCCGAGGCGGTTATTCCAACAGAGGGAACTACAACAGAGGTGGAATGCCCAACAGAGGGAACTACAACCAGGTAATGATTTCAAGCTCTCCAGGCACTGATGGGCTGCAGGATCTAGTCTGGAAGGCTGTAGGTTTGCATCACAAGCCTCACTAAGAGTCGGAAGCAGCGCAGCCTGTGTATCTGTCTGCAGTGGTGTTAGACTAGTGAAGGAAGATGAGGCTCACTGAATTTTGATTTTCAGGTGAACTAGATTTGAGTCAGGTTGATGCCTTAGCTGAATAAATTCTACACCCGAGAACAGCAGCAGAGAGGGTTCCTGGCGCTTCCTCATTGCCAGCAGCTGATCCTTTCTGTGCTGTTGCCTCCCCCAGGTACAGAACTAACAGGCTGTGCTTGGAGTTCTTAAAGATGTCTTTTTCTCTCAACCCCCCTCCCCCTCCACAGAACTTCAGAGGACGAGGAAACAATCGTGGCTACAAAAATCAATCTCAGGGCTACAACCAGTGGCAGCAGGGTGTAAGTAATCTCTTATGTGCTATGGACATTAATTGCACTTTAAGTTCATAAAGAGTCAGTCTTGAAAAACTTGTCCAGGGATTGGAGTGTTACAGGGCAAGGTGTGAATATAGGTGGAGTTCGCTGTAATTTAATGTTATAATAAAATATTCTTTAATACAGACGGTTCTTTTTATTGCTAGCTTTAATGGTATAAACTAACCAAGTCATGATGTGTTTCCTTTTGTAACGTGTTTATTGATAATAATGGGATATTAATACTAACTAAATCTGGTTTGGTAGAAGTCAGAGGTATATGACAGGTGTAAATTTGTTTCCAGCAGTTACTCTGAATTAGATTGTCATTTCCTAAAAGCAGTTTGAGTGGCTTATTGATGTTTTTTTCTTTAAAAAAAAAATTTTCTCTTACAGCAATTCTGGGGTCAGAAGCCATGGAGTCAGCATTATCACCAAGGATATTATTGAATACCCAAATAAAACGAACTGATACATATTTCTCCAAAACCTTCACAAGAAGTCGACTGTTTTCTTTAGTAGGCTAACTTTTTAAACATTCCACAAGAGGAAGTGCCTGCGGGTTCCTTTTTTAGAAGCTTTGTGGGTTGATTTTTTTTCTTTTCTTTTTTGTACATTTTTAATTGCAGTTTTAAAGTGAATCGTAAGAGAACCTCAGCATTGTGCACGATAAGAGAATGTGTCAGTATTTCAGGGTTCTACATTTTATCTGTAAAATGTGACTTTTTTTTTTATCACAACAAAAGTAAAATGTTGCTTTGTACCTGGTGTCTTTTATTAAGAATTTACTCCCCCCATTTCTCACAGAGATAACAGTCGGGAGTCATTGTCACAATATAATAGAAATGTTAGCAACCAGATTCATGTAAGGACTAAGGCGTCCTCATGAATTGCATAAGACTCTGTACTGCTCATAGTACACTCCATCCTCTCTCTAGTTCGCTGAGTAGTGGAGGGGGAAAGCTTCAATAGTTTCCGACAATAACTGGGAAGGCTTTTTTTCTTATTTTAAATAACAATGGAATTGGCATAATTGGGAATGAAGATAAAAATTGGAACCAAGATAGAGAAGATGGAGTGTATGTAGAAGGGCTGTTAAAAATGTAAAACTTGGTTGCATTATTTGTGGAGGCTCAAACTTGTGAAGGTTCAATACCATACTTTTTCCATTTGTTCTGCATTTTGATTCTGAAAAGAAAGCTGGCTTTGCCCATTTCTTATTAAAAAAACTTGTTGTAAATCCAGTTGTCTAATGGGATCTATATGAAGTTAGCTATGTCTGTATGCCCTTCTCCCACAAAATACTGTATAACTAGTGTGCTTGTAGTAGTTACTCCACCATCTTTGTAAGCTAATGACATTGTGAGTCACCCATTTATATCTTAATTTTTAATCATGTCAGTTCTTGAATGGGTATCTCCTTAGCCTGCTGATTTCTTTTTCTTTCTAAAGAAAGTGGGTGGAGAAATTAATTTAGACGTTTGTTTGCAATAAAAAGAATTCATTTTACTCTCGTTTTGGGATTCTCGCCATCAAGGTTCAAAATCCCTTTATAAAACTCCCAAGAGGAGAAAATTTAAGTGTGTGCTTTCTGGACAGCTTATTCTTTACTCTGTACTTGGAACATTTAGGTTTTAAAAACTTAAATGTATACTGATAATTGACTTTGAATTATGAAGTAAAGTTGAATTCTTCCTTCCCCTCCCCCCCAGATGACTTAACATTTTAATGAGGGGAAATGGTGTACTGGCTGGGAGAAGTTAACACTCCATTTACCATCTTTACCAAATGCTAATGGCTGTCCTCAACCGAATATCTTATACGCACGTATCTAATACATGAAACTCTGGGAACCGATGCTTTTAGAAGCCATCATGCGAGCCAGTCATTGATTTCACTACTACACAACACTGCTAACTTAACTGTAGCTATGTGATGACATTAGATCCCCTAATCGTAATTCTATTGGGTTTGCACAGAACACTTAATCTTCTTAAAGGACCCTCACTGATGTGAAGTGAGGAATCAATCAGGAGTCAAACTGTAGAACTAAAACTTGACTACAGTCTAGTGTTTTGTTGGTGTTTTAGGTTCTGGTAAGTTTAGGTTTGTCTATTTGTTTGCTTAAGATTTTTTATTTTAGCCATTTTAAATTAGATCTTAAACTTCTTCATAACTCCTAGGAATTTTGCTACAAGCCGAGCTGGAGTTGAGTTTTAGATGGTGGTGTAGGTTTAGTTGATAAATTTTGGAACAAAGGCTAATCCTGTAATTATCGTAAGGTACAAGGTAGTGTCTTGAGGGATTTGTTTTCTTAGCAATTAGCTTACTGGTAGCAACTGCTGGCATGAACTATTTTGCAGTATACATTATAATTACTAGGATTGCATAGACCTACCCAGGGGAAAAAGTTCAACCTTTGTTGCTAATCAGTGTTTTAGGTACCTTTGAAGAATCGTGGATCTTTCTTCTAGCTTGTAAGCAGTTCATATTCTAATAATCTCAGTGGGAGAGTAATGGCCAAGTATGGTAGACTGTCATGCCTTGTGGAGCCCAGAAAACTTTGGAAAGAAAGGTGCAATAGATAACAGGTACTGTCCAGGAGAATTAAAGTTTCCCGAAGCAGCCTCAAGTTTAGAATTAATATGTATGGAAAGAAAGAATCCTGGTGTTTAAGAAACTCAGAAGATTAGAGTGGAGCAGGTCGCAAGCAAGCAAGAGGGAGAAAAGTGAGGATTGCCGTTTGGCCAACTTAAGATCTGCCAGTGAGAAGCTGGGTTTAGTCTTTGACCCTGCTCTTGCCTACCTCTCTGTGGCAAGCAAAGCACCAAGTAAACTAAAGGCAGTTCTGAACAGGGGTCCTAACTACTCCCGTGAGATGGCTGTTGCTTTAAGTGGTGCTTTCCCTAGAAAGGTCTGCAGGGAGTTGGACTGATCATCCTGAGTCAGGTGTTGGATCAGATTGGTCAGCTACAGTCGTGTCAAACAGCATGAATAGGTGAGTCAGGAAAGAGGGCAGAAAGCAGTGCAAGATAGAAATGGAGTAACTGATGCTGTCCCATAGAACGTTTCATTGGTTGCTGGTAGTTTACATCTTGCTCACTCCTTTCTGGCCTTGACAGAGAACTCTGGCTTGGACCTAGGAGGCCAGCACTAACCTCTGGCCCTGATACTGGATATCTATCACAGGAAGATGGAATCTTAGAATGAAGCTGGAGTCAAATCAGTCTGACATTGAAATGACAAAAGGAAGTCCTATAAAATCCACAAAACAAGCAGCTCACATTGGCCTAGGATAGATCGGTCTGACAATAAGGACATTGAAACTAGAGGGTCCTGAGCACTAATGAGGTGTGGAAGCTTCTTAAAAAGAGACCCATTTTCTTCGAAAAAGTGCTTAAAATTTTTTTAGGTAAAGTCAGAGTATTTTTGACTTTCTGGAGAGGTTACATTCATGGACAGATTATGTTCTGTATTTAATGTTTGCATCATTTGTGAGTTGAACAACTTGTTTTTCTATAAGGTTGACATAAATTGGCTTTTTATCCTAGGATCATTCAGTTCATCCCATTGCGCAAATAAAAACGAAGTATTTTCATAGCTTTTTACGCAGTGGTATAGACTTTTCACATACAAAGACCTGATGATCGAGTTCTATGGGAGCATATCTGATACTTGAAAAAGCCGAAACCAGAAGCAGCATCTGCTGAAGAAGGCATAATCCTATCTTTCATAGCCCAAGTCTTGGTTTCTGGTATTTAGACATAAATGTGGATCTTAAAAAGTTTATTTCTGTAATTCCCTCCATACATGTAACTTTAAGACATCTTTAAAAAAAAAAAAGGGTGGAACCTGTAGGAGAGAATGATTCTCTGCTCCCATGCCCCAGAATAGTCCATGAAATACTGTAGAAATACTTGTAGAATTGCTACAAAATACTGTAGAAATACTGTAGAATGGTATTTTTTTCTAAAGCCATTTTCTCTTAAAGTTTTTAAAATGGATTGAATCGAAACTTTGTCGTTCCCGTTTCTGAGGCTCTGAGAGAAACTTGGTTTTAGTTTTAACATTTTTTAGTAAGGATATGTGGTATTCTGACCTTGGCAGTAGGTTGCATTTGTTAATACAAGCGTTAAAGGATATTAAGTTAGTACTTTGAGTAAGAATCACCTGCATTAGCTCCCAAAACAGCAGTATGAATTTATTAGTGGAAACAGGTCTCTTCATATCGTTATTGGCCTAAACTTACTTAAAACTAGAGTACCCTTCTGGTAACTTGGATAATTTTTAGATTTGAATGTCCTCCTTGGCCCTATTATGTTCAGCTTCTCCGCTAGAACACGCAGGTGGTAGGTCTCACCAGCTGAGTGGTTGGGTTTTTATTTTGGTTGCTCTAATGCCCGTTTTTTTGGTTTTGTTTTTATACCTAGTTGCCAGTGCTTACAGATACCATGTTAGACAAATACTAAACATCCTTTGTGTAGCTAACTTGTCTTACTAATCTTTACTAACCTTGATACTGAAATAAACCCTTCAGAATTATTTTGGAAGCGACCCAAAAGTGTGCTGATGGATTCAGTATGTATCTCTTTCGAGTGTGTGGGGTAGGACAAAGAGAAAACCCAGGATCCGCAGCATCTTAACATTCCAAAGTTTAAATTTATGTGTGTGTGAAATCAAGTAGTTGAAATAACCTACCTTCATAGTTCATTTTTACTGTGTTTTGCTAAAAACATGGTACTTATTTGATGGTCACACTTTGATTTGGGGAGTAGCTGGAGCCCCCAAAGAGGGCTTTAGGTTGGTGGGAAATGGCTAACAGTTTGCACTTACAGTAAGGCTGTACTGTCCGACCTACCCAGTTGACTAAAAATCTAGGTGATTGGATATATTTAATTAGATTGCCTAAGGACCTAAATTTAGTCTGTAAGGCTGAGTAGATTGTAAAATACTATGTTTGAAACGTTCACCTAGACTTATTTTTAAAATGTGACACCTGCGTGAATTGTGAGGTTACGTTGGGGATGTGCTGTCAGTATGGAAAGCGGAGTAAGGACAGGTATTTGGTAATTGACGTAGGTAGCTGGGGAATTTCGTTGTGATCGCAGATGAGTGTTTGTAAGGGAACAGACAGACTGCTAAGCCAGCACATCAGGAACCACTGGTTAGGTAGGTTATTGGGACAAGACCTTAACAATGTGCTTAAATTTGTATTTACTTGATCATTGCCTAGGAAGATTACAGTTGTTTTCTCCCTTCTCATGCCAGGATCCAACACATCCTTGCGTCTTGACAAGAACAGGGTTTTGCTTTTAAACAAAGCTGGATCTGTGGGTATGAGAAACAATATGCTGTAGTCAAAAGTGTTGAGGTAATAACCGTCCAGGCAGATAGAGAAAGGTCTTCACGGGAAAGTGGACTTCCTCTGCTGCACCGTTAGTGACCGCGGTGCAGCCGGTGGTGCTGTGGGGATTAAGGGCTGGAAAGCTCGCGGTCTGCCTCATGGACACGGAGCTTCCTGCTGTTGCTCTTCCGGGCCGTGATGTCGGAGGAAGTCAGGTCCGCTGGGGACGGTCAAGTATTCTGCACTTGGCAAGTGCCTGAGAGGCCTATTCACTAATGGGTATCAGCGAAAACAAAATAGTGAGATGGCCAGTATAGTCCGTTAACCTGGGATGTAAAAGCTGTGAAGGATTAGGGCATGCCGAGGGAAGGTGAGGTAAACTCCATCCTTCCGAAGAACGGTGGGGGTTTACTTGAACGGCAGGTAACAGGTAGCTGTGAACAGAAGGTGACCTTACGTGTCAGTTGTCGGTAGTGAATGGGAGTGGGAGCATCATGGTCAAGTACAATAAAAGGTTCCAACTTAACATATATTTTTTTAAGGTAATAAAGCAAAACAAAAAAAAATGCTGATTTAAATTTCATCTCCTTTTCCTTAGTCTGTCCATGTGAATGTGCTGTGTGGAAGAGTTAAAGGGCCCAACTAAATGTGTTCCAGTGATTCTAATAGGTATTCCAAATTAATTGCTGCTTGTACATTTAACACTTGTTACATTGGGCTTCCAGGATCACTTTCATTAGAACTCCCTTATGTAAAAGGATGGGAAAAGGAAATAACTGTTAACCCAGATGGGGTAGATTGTATAAACGGGGAAAAAGGGTTTTCTCACTTTACCCGTTGCATACCTGAGACGTGAGCTAGTCAGTGGTGGTAAGCCGTTGGCGGTCCTCTCACCTAGGTTTAAGACTATGCAAATGGAGCCGAATCCTTACAAGGTTCTAACCATTCAAATTCCTTCTGTTTTAATTTTTTGTAAGACATTCATTTTAATACTTCTCACTCGCAGAGCTTAAATACTTAATATTTTAATGTAGAAAAATGAGTCTAAGATACCCATGGCCTTTGTTTTTCCCAACCTTCTGTATCTATGCAAAACGCACAAATACTCTTTACCAGCTTATAAACATTTGGAAACTAGAGCCTTTTGGAGAAGGAGGACATAGCGCTCCATGTCAAAGTGGAAACACCAACTATAGGAAGTAAATTTAAACTGTAAAGACAGAAGGAATAAAAAAGCTCGGTGTCTCCAGAGCAGATAATTTCTCATTGCCCAGAAGTCATTTAAGACTTGCTAAGAAGCTTAGAGGGAATCTATTGTTCTTCCACCGCGTACTCCAGAATAAGGTATCTTGGTGAAATGAGAGGTCCCGGCTGCTAGACTGATTTGAAATGTAGCTGTCAGGAGTTGCTCACTGAAACTCAGTTCTACTGTGTCAACTAAAAATCTAATGGCTGAAAGAGCAGACAGCTCGGTTTCAGACCCAAAAGGTAAAAATCCTAACATTTTGTTCATTTGAGGGGGAAAAAATTTTTTTTTTAACTAGAACATTTGTTTCAGAAGCTTTGAATTCAGATGGCAAAGCTTAGGGTTCATTGCATATGACTTGTCCTCATGGTCTAAAGGGAAGAAACATTTCTGTGGAAACCGATCCATTAAGAAACCAGGGTTTGCAGATTATTTGATTTCCTGAGGGGTAGACCATGTAAGGTGGTTTAACAGATTTTTAACTTGATCTAAACTTAAAAAGGGAACAGTAGAAGCCTTTCTGAATTTCGTACCTGCTTACAATGTCACTGGTAGTTTTGTCAAGATAGAAGGACTTGGTGGGCGGGGGGGTGGTGGTGGAAATCATCTGTATTCTAGAAAATGAAGAGTAAGGCAAATGTAGTTGAAAACTACTTGCAACACCTGTAGTGTTCGTGTTACAACAGCTTCAAAATGTAAGACTTTCAAGATCCTGGTAATAAGTTTTTGCCCCCCAAAGCTTCCTATTTTAAGAGAAAAAGATGGAGCTTATTGCATAAAATCAGCTGTGTAAGATGCCAGGACTCGGGTGGTGGAGGATATTGGTATATTGTCCTGATTGAATGACCACTGGACCCTATTTTAAGATGCTTCCAAAAAATATTCCAAAGGACCATTAAAAATCAGAATTCAAGCAGTTGCTTTAATTTTTCTACTTCAGATTTTTTGTTTACCCAAGTAAAGTACATATATTAACATGAATTTTAAAGGGGTGCCTTGACCCCCATCACTACAGATTTTTATCTAGGAATAGAAGGATTCAAACCCTATTTGATCCCTAGCTCTTTGCTGAAAAGTGCATAAACAGGAATCCTGAATTTATTATATAGACCTCCTCGCATTATATAATCGAAGCAAAGGGAAACCAGCGATGGAGTAGAGGTACGTAGACTAAAAAGATGCTTGCGAATCAAATAATGGTGTTAGGAATAGTTAAAAATTTTTGTTGCCGAACTCAGGTCATTATAAATCACAAGTCCAGAGAAAAGCTTCTAGTTAATTTTAAATTCCCTGAGGTCCTTTTAACTGTGATGGAAAAGCCAAGTAGTCAAGGAAAAGAAGGGAGGGGTTGAGGGAAGGGGGAAATGCTTAGACGCTAGAAAGATTTAACGAAGTATGATAGATAAAGCCGGGAGAGGTTTTTCAACTTACTAATGACCACACTTCTATTTTAATCAGCTATTTAGCTGGTATCTCCTGCTATATCACCTAGTGTGACGTTCTGGAGTTCATGGGACAATGAAGGAAGCAGTGCCGCCGGAGGCTCCCGAGTGGGCACGAGAGGTAGGTCGCTCGTCGGTCTGGGCCGTGGAAGGCGCGTTTGGATGCGGGGGGAGCGTGGACTCTGTCTCTGGGCGAGTGAAGGTTCAGTGATGTGATCCAGCAGACAACGCGTGGCTGGTTTCACGCCAGACACCAAGGAGGGTCCTCCATGAGACGCTGAAGCTCTGCTTGGAGCCTAAGTGACCGGTGAAAGTGGTAGCTAGTAGTAGGAGAACCTAAATGAGAAGGTGATTCTCCTTCCCAGAGGTTAGTGAGCAGAAGGGACTGAGAGAAGCTGCTGGAGGAAGGCGTAACTGGAAAGGAAAAGTTGGAGCAGAGGCCGGGGATGCCCAAGCAGAGGGGATGGGCACAGAGTTCACACAGTTCGAACTTGGACTTGGGTGGCAGAGGGCAAGTAGATGGGGCTGGAGACCAGAAGTGGGAGTGTGAAGTCTGTCTGGAGGCCTTGTCCGCGGTATCCAGTAGCCACAGCGTAGGGACCTGGAGTGCGTTGTGTAGCCCAGTAACCTGTTAGCATTTCTGTAACCTCTTAATAGTTGGGGAAGGAAAATAGGTTAATACCTGTTTCCTTCCCCAACTATTACTTATACTTACTGATATTTTCAAAGTTATCCAAGTAAGTGTGTCACCACTTTGTTTTTATCCAGGTCTCCTGTTCACGCAGTCATTCTGCTGGGAAAGTGAACTAACCTTGTTATTGGTGAAGGCCTTGGAAATTTTGCCGGCCGAGAGAGGTTTCTCTTACTCAGGGTAAGATGTAACCCTAGTATGGGAGAGCTAGGCGGGGATTTAGTTAAGACTCCACCCGGTCGCTCAGTTCTATACTCTGCGTGCGTTTGGAAGCGGAAGCGGAGGTCCTAAGTGGCACAAACGTCGTTAAAGATCGGGGCTGAGGAGTACTCCTCAGGGGTCCCCCTACTCACATATGGTGCTGCCTCCTAAAATGGGAGGGACTGGTCCGTTGGAGTAACGCAGATTGGATTCAGCTTTGACTTGTGCCCGTAGAGTGGACAGGTGGTACCGTCTTGGAAACTGCCTTTTCCTTTCTAACAACAGCCTTCCCTAATTAGTGTCCAAGTCCTACCTGTGGTGGCTGCTAGAGGATTAGGGTCAGTACAAGCATCTGCGGGCTCATGCTTGACAATGGCATTTGGTAACCCGCATAGCCTGCGTGCGCTGCCCCTCGGAAGGACCCCAGGAAAAGTGGGCGCAGGAGGGAAGATGCTCCTTCCTGTGAACCAGACAGAGCACGCACTCCCCACTTCCCCCTTGAAAAGCCGTGAGAGAACAAGATAAAATCTCAGGATAGCTTCACCTTCTCTGGCGTACCGTGATAATCAAGTAACAGGATCATTAATGATGCCAGAGTCCTTGTCTGCTGGTCTTTTTCATGATTTCTTAACCAGGAACACCTCTAGCTTGTGTTTTGTGTTATATTTAAAAGATTCTATTAAAGTAATGTTGACATGAAAACAAATTGCATTGCTTTGGAGAGGGAGAGTTTTTTTCCTGAATGAATAAATGCTGTGGACTTGGTTGGGTGCCTTGTTTTTTTGCCCTTTTTTAATAGCAGCAGATTGAATTCTAAATGACATATTAGTGTAGTGATGTGTGTGTGATCTGTGGTGGTTTTGCATCAGACTAGTTCTGAAGATACTTCTGTGCGTGCCAGGTGTCTAAATTCCAAAACACTGCATACATCCAGAAACACATAGAGCGTTTAAAAACTACCTTTATCTTTACTTTTGGGGAGATGACCTACCTGTTCTAAGAAATGGAAGAATAGGGTCAAGCAGTGAGTGTTCGTTTTTAAAAATAGCAATTTGCAAAGTCAGAAAAAACATTTAGTGTTCTGACAAAGGTACTGACTTTAGAAACTGGGGAGTACTGCCTCATTTTTAACAAGGTGCAGTAGTACAGTCATTTGTCTCTAAGAGGAGTTTGGAAATCCAGCAGGAGACTCTTGTTTATACTCTGGTCTCTGCACCAAGTTCGGCAAGTCCAAAAGATGCTTTTCCTGGCAGTAGAGCAAGGGCCAGAGCAAGTGTGTGGGCCTTCGTAAAAGTGTTAAAAAAAAAAAAAAAAAACTGCAACACACACATCTTTTATTTAATTTTATGTGACTGAAAGTCTGGTGGGACACGCGCACACGAGGGTGATCGGCTACCCTCCATGTGATTCGCAGCGACTCCTGCAGCCACCGTCGGGTTTTTGATGCTTGAGACCCTGCTCAGCTGCCGCTCTTGCTTTGTTTTCTTTCAGGATCAAGGTGGGTACTTTCGTAGAGAATCTGATTTTTAATTCCATCTCTGGCAATTCTTTCCTGGATTCTTAGCTTTGCGTAATTATACCTACAATGGAACCTTACAAGAAAAGAACACAACCTAGTCATTTTAACAGAAAAGTTCCTCTGGAAACCATTTTGAGATTTGTAGTAACAAAATCTAAGATGTTTACAGATGGTTACCCCAAGACTGTATGAATACAGCCGTTGTAATTTGGAGGGCTGTTCTGGAGCGGTTCAGTGTCATTAACAAATCACTAAGATGGGTACCTAAAGTGAGGCTTTTGACCCCCTCTAGCTTAGTTTTTCTGATAGAATCTCCTCCAGTGGAACCATATATATACTACGTACTCTTGGCTCTGGCTTTTCTTGCTCAGAACACAGGAAATCCGTGCACGCGTTTCGGCAGTTGTGAGCACATTCTTAGAGGAGGCTTTTCAGCTGTAATGTCATGAGCAGGAAATGAGAGCATCAGGGTGACCTGAGAGGTTGAGGCCTTCCCAGGTTAGACATTGTAACTTGGTATTGGTGGAATGTCACCCATTCATCTGCTCATTTGACAGATGGTATGTTTGATGTGTCTGCATATACATGCTTGAAAGAGGCATCCCAGCATTACCATTTTGTTAAGGCAAGTTTCCATTAAATTAAAAAAGAAAACAAAAAAACATTCCTCACTGAGGGGGTGGGAGTCTTCCAGTGACAGATTGCGTGGAAAGAGCATGTGCTTGAAATAGATCAATCATGATCCTGGATCTTCTTGAATTACTTGGTACACATACCAGCATCCTAAAGTCACCAAGATAAATCCTCCTACTCCAACATCACATGATCTTCTAATCCTACCTGTCAAAAACCATAACCACCGTAATTAAATTTGACATTAGTCCATTTAGAAAATGTCCATCATACATTAAGAAAAAGATACTCACTAGTTAATAAAAAATGTCCAAGGCCAGCCACAACAGATCCTAATGAACCATACAATACCGAGTCCCGAGCACAGGGAATGTTCTCAACATCTAAAATTCCTAGGAGCTTAAAGGGCTAGGATAAAACAGAAGAGAACCTGGATTGAACAAGTAAATATTTTACTGGTTTGGCACAGATCAGAGAATGTGCTAGGTGATAACCGTGAATCTTGGTTTACCGTCATTGGTCATCAGGGTTTTTTTAAACATCTATGAAATGATCTGGGAATCTGGCCATCCCTGAAATGAGCACCACAATTCTTCCAGTTTGGGGGACACAAAATGGGAAAAGCAGAATTATTCTAACCAGGTTTGCTGATAATAGTAAAAGTTTTAAATTCAAGAACTTCAGATTTTATTGGTATTAAAAATGTGTGCAGTAGCTCTCTCGTTTCCTTACCTGTGGTGAGAAACGGCACCTGACTGTATTTGAGTCTTTGTTGGTAGGACATGGCAACTATACTTAGGGGGAGGGAAGGCGTGATGGGAAAAGCTGGAAATCCACAGTTGGGTTTTGTCTCGGCTCTGCCACTAACTGGATCACCTGTAGGATACATGTATTTTTTTAATCTCCGTGGCCCACCCTTCTGTAATGAAAGGCATTGGGCTACGTCATATATTCCTTCAAGTGCTAAAATGAATGATTCTTACATTGTTTCTCGGCAGTTTTCATGGGATTTATGGATTTGATTTTTCTGATTAAAAAAAGAAGATACTGCCAGCTTAACCTTCACATGTTTCCATGTTTTAATGTCAAATGGAACATTTTAGGGCCCTGGGAGGGAAGGACACACTTTTGTTTGTTTCACTGTGGCATTCCCATTAGTAAGGACTTAGAAGACTTCATGAGACGTCCCTAAAACTTGATTTAGTAGGAAGCAGGGTTTTCTGCTTAAACGGGTGCATTGTGGAGGGTGAGGGGGTGCCTCGAAAGTAACGTGAAGGGAAAGGAACCAGAAAAGGCAAGTCAGGCTACAGGCTGGATGACAAAGATGTTCTTGAAAGTATATTCCCGTTGGCTTCTTTGGCTCAGATCGCTGCCAGAAAAGACCAAGTGTGACTTGGTTCATAATAAAGCAAAAACTACATATTTTCTTGATTATTCCTTTTTTTTTTTTTAAACTTTTGTCTCTGTCCCTCTCCAAACCCCACCCCGACACACAGCCTATCACTTGGTGGACACAGCCGGTGCTCAGTGTTGCAGGCTTCAATTGTAAAAAGCTCTTCAATATAAATCTTAGAGGCTGGGGGATTTAATTCTGCTGCTAGATTGTTTTGCTTTATTTAGAAAAAAAAAAACTAGCCAAGTGGAATATAGTCCTGGCAGGCGGGAGGGTCGTGAGCCACTCTGCAGACAGCAGGGCTGCACATTCCAGGCCAGGGCTAACGCCCGCACCTTCAGAGAAGCTTCCTTTCCTAGAGGAAGGCCAAGAAGGTATAGAACACCACCACCTTCCACCACAGGGGTTGGGGGTCCTGAGAAGAAAAGGAACTACTAGACATGCCACTGCACACACCACACCATAGCTATTTTGTGTGGCTTCCCTTCCATGGCAGAGCCCTAACGTGACCCCAGGGTACCCCTGAATCTGCAGACAAAACATTTGTGGGGCACTTGGACAACATGCTCTTAAACCCCGGTTCTTCACAAAGTTTAAGTATGCTTATCAAATCCCGAGAGTGCTTCTCGAGTCCGCTAGGACAGCATCTTTCTCGGTCCTGAGGTTTTTATCCCTGCCCCCTCTGATGCTGACTCCGGTCTGCGATGGGCCATGGTGATCTGAGTTTGGAAAACTTGAAAGATTTTTGTTTTTTCTTTCTCCCCTGTGAACCTATCAGATTGAGGAAACCGCTTTTAGATAACTGCTTAGAAAAATAGTTTTGGGTGTCTGGGTGGCTCAGTCGGCCAAGGCTTGCTATTTTCTGGCTTGGGTCGTCATCTCAGGGTTGTGCCATGGAGCCCTGCATCAGGGTCTGCACTCAGCGTGGAGTATGCTTGCCCCCCGCCCCCCTGCTCTCTTAAAATCTTTAAAGTGCTTTTAAAATGTGTTCAAAAATAATCCTATTTCGGCGTGTCTGGGTGGCACAATGTGAAAAGCGTCTGACTCTTTTGAGCTCAGGTCATGATCTCCGGGTCCCCAGCTGGAGCCCTGCATCTGGCTCTGTGCTCAAGGCCAACTGCTAGAGATTCTCCCTCTGCCCCCTTCCCCCGTGCACGCTCTGTAATGAATACATCTTTCTTTAAAAAAAAAAAATCTGCTTATTGAAAAAGATGCCTTGGGGCACCTGGGTGGCTCAGTGGGTTAAGCCGCTGCCTTCGGCTCAGGTCATGATCTGAGGGTCCTGGAATCGAGTCCCGCATCGGGCTCTCTGCTCAGTGGGGAGCCTGCTTCCCTTCCTCTCTCTCTGCCTGCCTCTCTGCCTACTTGTGATCTCTGTCTGTCAGATAAATAAATAAAATCTTTAAAAAAAAAAAAAGAAGATGCCTTAACAGAAATTACATCTCCTTTTTTAAATGGAACCTTTTAAAGCCCAACATGTGGCTCCAGGCCAAGGGTGCTGCCGCCAGACCTCAGCATTGATGAGCCCCGTGCCCAGCAAAACCGGGGTTGCGTCAGCAAGGCTGAAGCTGGGAAACCAGCGCTGGTCTGATAAATGCCCTGATTTGGAGTGGGGGGGGGGGGGGGTTGCTGCTCCTGCCAGGCCCGTTAAATTCCTTGTTCTCAACCTCTCATGTGGCCAGATCACTTAACCATTTGGTCATAAATGAAAAAACGAAGGCTCAGGGAGACGTTTTCCAAAGGTTACACGTCTTGTGGGGGGAGGGGGTGGACAGGACTAAGTACGTAACTGGTTTCTCTGCAGTTTGTATCAAAACTGGGTAGAGAATACTTGGCCTCCTGGTAAAGCTGGAGTTTAGACTACAGATTACTTAAAAGCAAATACAGGAAAACGAAGAACCAGTCTTAAGCACATACAATGTTTTTAGAAAGTACACTGAACTATAAGTCTCAAATTAATAGAGGGTTCAAGCCCTAAATCCCTTTTAAGTAGTTCTATTTATGATGTACAAGCGTTTCACATTTTTATTCCCTGCATAGTCTGCAATCTTAAGGTTTAACTTTTGCTGTTAACAAACTTAAGCCTTAAACTAATGAAAGTTTAAACTCATAGGCTAAAAATCTTTAAAAAAAAAAAAAAAAGTTAGTTTTTGTTTTTTTTTTTTTTTGTTAGGTAAACGACACCCAGCATGGGGCTCAAACTCACGACCCCAAAATCAAGAGTCCAGCCCTCTGCCAACTGAGTCAGCCAGGCATCCATGAAGTTTTTAAGCTTAGATTTAAAACAGCAGATCTTCCAACTCACCTTGATGAAACTAAAAGATGCTTAAAAGATTTCTAAGCTGGAATATCAATTTAATAATTTAAGGAAATACACTGAATTAGAGCCAGCCCATTTCCCACTGCCAGACGTCTCTGCATCAGTGTAGAGTCCTTCCTCTTGCTGTATAGGGTGAACTGGCTCTTTTTTTTTTATTTTAAAGATTTTACTTGAAATAGAGCGTGAGTGGGGGTGGGGGGAGGGAGAAGCAGACACCCCTCTGAGCAGAAGTGGAGACAAGGGTTCCATCCCAGGACCCTGGGATCATGACCTGAGTCGAAGGCAGACGCTTATCGACTGAGCCCCCAGGCGCCCCACTGGTCCTAACTGCAGTTGATTTCACTGCAGAAGTTGCTTCTCGTCCCCCTGTCCTCACTTGCACCATTATTTTTCCTCTCCAGTATAAAACAAACAACTCTTTCCACACTCCTTTCCTCCACAAGCCGCCTAAGCTACTACCCCATTTCTCTGCTCCCTTTCACTGCAAAACTCGTTAACTTACGTGTTAGAGACCTCTTCTCTGTTTAAGTCCCTTCAAAGAGCATTTATCCCTACACTGCACCGCAGCAGTTTGGTCCAGATCAACACATGGTACAGATAATCATTTGTTTTTGAAACATTTTCTTTACTTGGCTTCAAAGAGGACAAGGCTTCCTGGGTTTCCACCTCACTGGCCATTCCTAGCAGTTTGGCTTCTGTTCCCTCCTCTGACGACCTCTCAGTCTGAAGAGCTGCCCTGGCCCGCTCAGAAATGCAGGCTCTCACTTAAATGCCATTTACACGACGATGCCTGCCAATTTGGTAAATCACATCTAACCTCTCCCAAGTGTTCTGTCTTCTAATTCATTGGTCTAGCCAACACCTTTTGTATGTCAAAGAAGCGTCTTGAATTTAGGACTTCCAATTACGATATTTTTCAGGCATCACTACTCACCGAATTTGCATACCAAAACCTTAGGAGTCATCCTTGATTTCTTCCATCAAACCCATGTTCCGTGCTCAGCAAGTCTGGGCTATACCAGAACCGAATACAGCTGGAACTGAGCAACTTCTCACCTCTGCTGCCGCTACTCCCAGATTACCAAGGTCTCTCACAGGATCTTAAAAGTTCTTGATTGCACTCAGATGGCTGGATCATGGTCCTTTGAAAACCCTCCGTGCCTTACAACTGCTGGGAAGGCCCTGCCGGACCTGACACCCACACTCCTTGACCTAGCACCCATCCTCCTCTCTTGGATCCCTCTTTATCTTGTCTTCCAGTCTTCGTACACTGGCGCTCCTCTGATAAAACGAGACCTAGTGTGTGCTGTGCTGCCTTTCTCCAGGATCTCTGCGTGGTTGGCTCAGTAAATGACAGTGTGATTACCTGTTTGATTCCTGCAGTAGAATGTGAGTTCCACAAGGAACATTTCGCCTGTTTTGATCAAAGCTGTATCTTTAGCTCCTAGTTTAGTGCCTAATACTCAGTAGATACATACACCACTTTCTTCAGTGGGTTTATTAATAAATTGAAAATTTACCTACAGCACCTTCCTGGTAGGCACGTAGCAAATTCCGTATTTTAAAGTTTCCTGGAGAGTAAAGAATGGGAGCAGAGGGTTTGAGGGTTGGTTCTGTCAGCTTGGTCACGGCCCCCTTCCTTCTCTGACAGTACCCTGGGCTACTAATTCAGTCCTAGCTTCTGTTATGTAAACTTCATAATCTCCTTAGTGAGCTTGGATACGAGTATTTCATGAGCAATTTATAAGTCTTTGGTTGTTTTTTTCTTCAACCTCACCACACAAATCTGGTCAGTGCTCAGTTTTAGGGCATGTACCTGTCCTTCATGTCACCAGCCGCAGTATTTTGTTTTACTAATGATGAACCAATTAGGTCATTATTATTATACTTTCCGGTTTTTTTTTTTTTGTTTTTTGTTTTTTTACTTTTAATGGCTAAACCATACTTCTGACCCTTAAATGATGGCAGTTATCTCCTATCAAAGGCGATAACCTGACACAAGAGGGATAAAAGCCGTTTATATAGTTATGGTGCCTCCTGAAATAAACCACTTTTAAATAAGGGCACACTTGGGTTACATTGAGCATATTCCGAGTAATGTATGAGGCATGAAAAACAAAAGACCCCAATAGCGTCAAAACTGACACACTGTGTTTTGATTTCAAATCTGGAAATAACTTATCCAATATTTGTTCACATTAACCATTTGATCTTGGCGAAATTTAAATGTTCAAGTCCCCAGAAAAGCTGTAACTTTGAATAAGTAGCAAAATTTTCCAAGCTGGAGAGAGCATATCCTGTAATTGTAGATTAGGAGCATTCTGGCACACAGCGGGTCTTGAGTCAGTACTTGCGCATCCCTCATCCACTGTCAACATCTTTATAAGCTTACCACTGGAAAACGGCTTTTTTCCTATTTTCTGAACATCTATTATCTGTTCAGCACTGAGGTGGTAAATTGGGTTTCCTTAAGGAGCCCAAGGGGCAGACGACAGAAATCGGGGACTTGCTGGAATGATGCAGCCGAGTAAGCCGAGTAAGGGAGCTGGGTGGGGGGTGGAACAGGCGCATTTCAGTCTGCGCTGGGGAGTCAGGAGCGCCCCCCTCCCCCCGCCCAGGAGAACGCGCCCTCCCTTCGCGGCACACCGTCTCCAAAGCCTCTGCAAAGTGGACGAGTCGGACACAGGCTGACAAGGGCTTGGTCAAAGGCTTTACGGTCCAGGCCAAGGAACTCGGGTTTTATCCCGGGAGCCACGGGCTGTGGCGACTGGATCTTACGCAGAGGGGTGGAATGGTGCGGTTTACAAGTCAGCGCACTGAAAGGGAAACCCCTCCGCTTGACGTCCGCTCCTCCCGCTCAGGATCTAACCCAGGTTCTCACTGCTCGACAGCGCTTCTGGGTCCCTCCGTGTTAAGTACACCGCATCAGCCTGTCCTCCGGCAGCTCGGAAACCACGCTCCCCCGGCACCAGCCCCTTCCAGCGCCCAGCCCTCCCGCCCGGGGCTTCATTGACCCCCTGCCCCCAGGCCCGGCGAGGGAGCTAAAGCGTGCCGGGGTGGGGACGGGAACTGTCTGGAGCCCGCGACGCCGGAGAAGCCAGGGACGGGGTCCGGCTCGGGGTCTGCAGCCCGCCCCCCGCCCGAGCGCCCCGCGCGCCCCACCGCCCCGTTACCTTCCCCTTGGCGGGCTCGCCCGAGTCTGGCGCGGCGGCCATGGGCTCCGGTGGGTGAATGCGGCCCCGCCCCGCCCGCGCCGCGAGCGGAAGCCCCGCCAGCCCCGCCCCCGCGCGCCGGCCGCCATTTTAGGGAACGTTTCTGCGTCTCTGCAGTGGCCGCGCCGGGCCGTCGCCTGGCCTGTGGGGCCGTCTCCTTTGTTCAAAGTAACGGGTGACGGCTTCTTCCTAGCGGGCCCTCCGCAGCCCGGGAGGCCGGGGCCGAGAGAGGAGGACAGCTCGTGAAACACCCCTGCACCAGGATCCTCGGCGGGGCGGGGGCGGAACAGCGCCCTGGAGCCTCGAGCCTGCGCTGCTTCCCGCCCCAGCCCCTCCTTCCGCCCCAACCGCCATTTCTACCCGTCGGCCGCGGGTTCGCGCCCGCGTGCCTGAACGCCGGGCGCGCGCGCGGGGCGGGGCCGGGCCGCGGCAGCGGGGAGCGGGCGCGCCGCCGCCGCTTTGTCCTGCGCGCGCGCCCTGCGGCCGGGTCGGCGGCCTAGCCCGCCCCCAGCCCTGGCCCACCGGCCCGGAAGTTGCCCCGCGCTCGCTCGCGGCCCGCGTCCCCTGCGTGTCCTTTGTCCTTCCGGCCCCAGACCGAGCCGTGGGTGCCGCCGGCGGCTCCCCAGCGCCGGCAGCTGTGTAGCCCCGAGCGCCTGCCCCTTGCACTTCAAGGTCCCGCGCCCGCCCCGCCGCCTCTCCTTTTCGCTCCATGACTTAGCGGCTTTAAAATAGCGCCGCCCCGCTCGCCCGAAGGAGACTGGGGACAAAATGGAGGGCGCGCTCGGGGGCGGACGTGCGTCAAGGCGTCCGGGCCCCTGCGCGGGGCTAGAAGGCCCTTGCGGACGGGGGCTCCGGGGCGGAAGAGGCCGGGCGGCGGCTCAGTCCGCGCCCCGGTGAGGGCCCGGCGGTGGGCGCACGCCTCGCGTCCTCTGCATCTTGTGTCGCGCGGCCCGCCTTTGTGCCCTTCCCGGGGCGCGTCCGGGCACGCGTCTACGCGGCAAGCGCGCCAGCCATGTGGCAGTGCGGGTCGCCCCGATCCGTTCCGGCTCGCGACCTCGCCTTCGCCTAACTGCTTTCTGCGGTCCGGGTGCGCTACGCGGTGGAGGACTGGCCCGCGCGGGGGGCTGACCGTCCGGGAGGAGCTGCGGGAGCTCGGACAGCGCTCGGACTGCTGCGCGCCCCTGCGATCCTGTTCTGGGGGTTCTCCCCGCGACTGCCGGGCTAAGGCGCTTTGAGCTCTTGGTCTGGAAGGCTCCACTCCGTGGGGGAGAGAGGAGTTCTTGCGAAGCAATTCCTAATGACCTCGTGAAGGAAGGAGAGCTGGAAAAGTACCGGGTGAAACACCCAGAGCGTCCTGTTGTATTTCTCAGGGTGACTTCGAAGACTGTAAACCTCTGTTTGTGAGAACTGTAAACTCCTTCTTCGAAAAGTATTTTTATATTTTTTTATATTAAACGTTTTATTTTCACAAAAATAGCTTGCATGTTTGTTTTTACCAGTTTGCAGAGAGTGGGGAAGTAAAAAACGTCTTCCGCTTCCATCCTACCCTCCTCCCCTAAGGTAAACTCCCCACTTTGGATGTGTCTGTTTCCAAAATGTTCCTTTTTCTCCCTTTTTTTTTCTTATACTAAAACAACGCTGGGATTTAGGATACAAGGCAGAAGTCTCTCCATGCCACACGTGCCCCTCTTCGTGCGGCTCCCTGTGTATATATATCTTTGCGTTCAATACTTTTTACCATTGAACACGCTGTTGGCGATTTTTTTTTTCATGCAAGTAGGTATAGATTTTCTCATTCATTGTAAAGGCCGTTCATCAGTCCTTCAAACCTCATCTTCCTTCTGATTGACATGTAGAAAACTAGTACTAATCTCCCCCCCCCCCCCCCAAATAGAAAAAAGAAAAGCTTCAGGATCCTTTTTATGCTTATATCTTTGTGCACCTGTTCGAATATTTCTGTAGGATGGGTTTCTGGAAGTGGCCTCATCGGAAGAGGGATGCACATTAAAAAATTGAATATGTACTGCTAAATGGTCCTCCAAAAATACTACCAATTTACATTCCCAGTGACAATATATGAGAATGCCTGTTTCTTCAAACTTTTTAACACCGCATGTTAGGTTTTAAAATTTCTGCAGATCTGATGGGTGAAAAGTGGGGTCTTACTGCCTTAAACTTTACTGATTACCACTATAGGTGAGCATTCTTTCAAATGTTGATTGGTAATTCTTTTTCCAAGAATTTGTGTAACAGTTTTGTGCGTTAAAATTTTTGGTTGTGTATGTGATTTCCTTATTAGTTGATAGCAGCTCTTTATGGTTTTGGCTTTTAACTAAAAATTATTTCTAGTTCACTTATTGTTAGTTTATGGAGACTTAAACTTTTTTTAAATAATGGAGTCTAGGGGTGCCAGGGTGGTTCGGGGGGTTAAAACTTCTACCTTTGGCTCAGGTCGGGATGGAGCCCAGCATCAGTCTCTCTGCTCTGCAGGGAGCCTGCTTCCTCCTCTCTCTGCTTGCCTCTCTGCCTACTTGTGATCTCTGCCAAATAAATAAATGAAAAAAATCTTAAAAAATAATAAAAAATGGGGTCTAATCATTTTTTTATGACTTTTCATCTTGTGTCTTGCTTGTAAGTCTTGACTCCCATAATTTATTTACTTATTTAAATATTATTTAAATGTTTTATTTATTTGACAGACACAGCGAGAGAGTGAACACAAGCAGGGGGAGTGAGAGAGAGAATCAGGCTTTCTGCTGAGCAGGGAACCCAATGCGGGGCTTGATCCCAGGACCCTGGGATCATGACCCCAGCCAAAGGCAAATGCCCAGTGATTAAGCCACACAGGCATGCCCTGACTCCCATAATTTAAAAATGCTCTCATAATTTTGAAAATGATCCTCATATGCTCCCTTTCTCATTAATAATTTTAATTGCTTACGTCTTATTTCTTAAAAGATCAACTTTTAGCATTACTGACCAAGGTTTTTATTTTATTTTTTTCTAGCTTTTAGAATTGACTCCTTAGTTCATTTATTCTCCATCTCCATAACCAAGAAAGATATTATAAAATATCCTCTGAGAATCATTTTATTCCATGTTATGTCATAGATTTTGACAGGCAATGTTCCTATTACCTTTGTTTCTTAAATTTTTAATAGTTTCAGCTTTTCTTCTGAGTAAGTGTGGATATGGTTTTGGAATTTTTCGTTTTTTTGTTTTCTTTTACACTGTGGCATTTTTATTTCTACTTTTTGCAATTTATTGATTTGTGTATGTTACCTAGCAGGTCATTTTGTACATGTTCCATAGGTAAATTTGAAAACAGTGTGCCCACATCAGGCTCTCTACTCAGTGGGGAGCCTGCTTCCCCCTCTCTCTGCTTGCCTCTGTCTACTTATGATCTCTGTCAAATAAATAAATCTTAAAAACAAAAAACAAAAAAACCCAACTGTGTGTTCTCTGTATTAGCATTAAGTTAAGGTTATTATAAGAACATAATTGATGTAAATATATGTATATAGAAACTATTAATAGTATAAAATTAAGTTTATTATCATTCAACCATCTTTTTAAGGGTTTTTGCATTGCCAGCAACAGACTCGGACTCTAATCAGCTTAAACAAGAAATGTACTGGGAAGATGTCAAGAAATTCACTGAACTGATAAAAAGTTGAAAAGCCAGCTCTAGGAAAGGACAGCATCTGGGGCAACTATGGGGGGTCCCAGAAGCAAGAAGTAAAGAGTAAAGTGATTCTTCAGGATAACAGTGATAGCAAGGAATCATCGTGATACAAGGAACCGACATGCTGGACCTGTTCAGCCTTCCTCCCGCCATGGGGCTTCCTTCATCAACCTCGCTGTTGGGAGACTTCCTGTTTGTTTGGCCATGGCCATGGACATGAATAGGACCCTGAATGAGGTGGTGCTTCAGCATAGTGGGTGGAGTGAGCCTGGAAACACTCTTCTCTCCCTGTTCCTTCCCTCATGGTGGCTATAAACCCTCTGGCTCACTGCCGAGAGTCTGTGCTTTCATTTTCTCAGCTGCGAGAGAGCGTTGGCTCTCAGTAACCCCATTCTGGAGAGCTATGGTCGGTGGTCTGCAGCACGATGGGGGGAGGGAAAGGGGAATATCATTTCAGGGGTTTGGCAGGGCTGTACAGGCAAAACTTACCTTTCGAGGTTCTCTCTCAGGCTGTTGGGGGAGTATGGTGGGGCCCATCCTCCTTGGTAACCAGGGAGACAGTATGCCCCCCCCACTGATGGATGTCTCCACCTGGCCTGACCCACCTTTGTATCTGGGCTTTGTTACCTGAAGCTGGTTTCTGGAACTTGTCTCCAAGTAAGTCCCCTGGGGGAAGGGGAGCAGGGACAGTTTGTAGGTAGGTCCTTACAGGGGTTTTTTTTTAAATTGGGTGTGTTGGGTTTAATAATCAATCTGATTGCAGTACCTCTGTATCATCAGGAAATTCCTACATTCCTGGTCTGCTGCTTGTGAATTCTCCTATCTTTCCAGAAAAGGTACCCCGTTATCTTTCTATTCCTTTCTTCATTTCAATAGGTTTCAGAGAAAGGAGTGGTAAGAAGTTGTTCTGTCAGACCTCTATAATGTTCATAGCCAAGCCATGTAGAGTACTAGGATTCTATTTCTTTTCTTGTAAAACTTTTTTTTTTTGAGTTAATAATTGCTTTATTTGTTTAATTTTGTTGGAGCTAGGTCTTATTGGCTCTCTTCTGCATAAGAAATCTGAATTTCATCATACAATACTTGGTTCTTGGAACAGATGAATATTAGATGCTCATTTCGTTTTCGTAATGACTCTTGAGAGCTGGTGGTGAGCATCTCTTGTCACCTGTTCAATGACTTTATGTTGGTAGCTTAAAATCAGCTACAATGGAAGTACTTATGCCATGGAAATCAACAAACGCTACAGATCAGGGCTTATTTTCTTTCTTTTTTTCTCTTCAGAGAGGTGGTTTACCGATACACCCATCACTCACTTTTCTCTCAGGCTTCTGCAGAGGGAAAAAATTCCTACAGTGTATCAAATGCAGTGTATAATTGGTCTGTCAGTTTTTTGTTTTGTTTTGTTTTGGTTTGGTTTGGTTTTGGAAGACATCTGTCCTGGAACTTTCCTCTTTGTGACCAACGTCAGAATGGTTTCTTTCTCTGACTGATTCCCAGCCATGATCCTGGAGACTCTCATCACCTCTTCCCTATGATCTCCTGCCTCCTCAGTTCCTCATCTTCCTCTTTGTTGGCTTATTCCTTTTGGAGGCTGCATCCTCTAGTGGCTTCCTGGGAAAAGGTTGCTTAGAATATAAACATATGGGGGTCATCTTGCCCCCAAATATTTTTTCTCCTGTCAACTTTGATATTTAGATAAAATTGCATTTCTTGAATTAGTCTCCCCCTAGAGTCATTATCTTTCCTACAAATAAAGTAATCTACATAATCATAATGCCATGATCCCACCCAAGGAAAATTAGCAAACATTCTGTAATTCGTCTAGAATATAGCACATATTCAGTGTTACCTGGTTGCTTAGAGAAGTTTTTGTTTTCTTTTTCTTTTTTTAAAATTTTTTCTTTTAAATCTTATTTATTTATTTATTTGTTTGTTTTTTTGACAGAGAGATCACAAGTAGGCAGAGAGGCAGGCAGTGAGAGGGGGAAGCAGGCTCCCCTCGGAGGATAGAGCCCAGTGCAGGGCTCGATCCCAGGACCCTGAGATCATGACCTGAGCCGAAGGCAGAGGCTTTAACTCACTGAGCCACCCAGGTACCCCTTGTTTTTGTTTTCAAGCAAGCATCCCAAACAAGCATTTGATTGTTATGTTTCTTTAGTCTTTGTCTAGGACAATCTCCCCATTTTATTTTATTTTATGACACTGAATTTTTGGAAACTAATAAGAGAATTGTTTTGCAGAATGTCCCACATTCTGGATTAACTCTTAGTATCATTTAACTTGTGTGTTTGCTATCCCCTTTATTTTCTGTAAAGTGGAAGTGAAGTCTAGGGTTGCACTGTCCACTATGGTGGGCGCCAGCTTCATGTGGCTGTTTTACACTGGAAATATGTGTGGCCAGTGTAACTGAGAAGCTACATTTTAAATTAATTTTACCTGAAATGATTTGGACTTAAATTTAAAACTCATGCTCAATTCATTATTGGAAAAATTTTAAGTGTTTTATTTTGAAAAACAGGTATGCAAATCTACCTTTTCAATGGTAAATTTGATGAAATCTAAATACAGATCAAATATTTGATCTTAGCATCTGAAAACTTAGCATCTGAATTGAAATGTGCTTTAAGCGTAAAAATGACACAATAGATTTTGAAGATTCACTACAAAAAAAAGTAAAATACAATGTTTTTCTATTGATTATATATTGAAATACTAATATTTTTTATATTGGGGCAAAATTAAGTATATTAAATCAACTTTACCTGTGAGTTTTTTGGTTTCATTTTTACTTTGTGTAGCTTCTAGAAAATTTAATATTATACACGTGGCTCACATTATATTCCTATTGACATGCATTGCCTAGCCGCCTGATTGAATTCAAGTTAAACTTTTTTTTTTAAAGATTTTATTTATTTATTTGTCAGAGGGAGAGAGAGCACAAGCAGAGGGATCAGCAGGCAGAGAGAGAAGCAGGTTCCCCACTGAGCAAGGAGCCTGATGTGGGACTCCATCCCAGGACCCTGGGATCATAACCTGAGCCAAAAGCAGACATTTAACCAACAATGAACCCAGGCATCCTATGGTGATTTTCTTATTTTGTCAATCCATCTCTTTTTATTAGCTGGCTTTGGTCTGTAAAGAGCTTGCTCCTCCCCTTTAATAGATCTATACTGATATGATTTCATGTATATATGTATCTAATATGTTACCATTAATTATAATCATTCTTTTCATGCTCTGTGTACATTCCCTGCCCCAGACCTGTAATCAACTGTTTCTTCAAAGAACTCTTGTTCTTTTAGTGGGGATCACATTGCTTCTTAAAGCCACTTGAGATGAATATTTTTTAAGCATATTTTCCAACATTGATGGAATTTTATTCAAGATCCTTACCTAATGCTTTGTACACACATGTTATTCCATCTGTGTAGCGGATCACAGAATTGAAGTGTTATATTGCAAACCATTATTTTTCCCACTGCATGGCAAAACTGAATCTTGGATAGCTTTCATATTTGCCAAGTGAGGCTCAAACACCGTCTGGTGTCCATTCTCATCAGTGTGTATGGCCTGTCCCAGGATGGAGATGTCAGCCTCTGCCTCTCCCAGCATTATCCTCTCCCCCGGATAACCCCTGCCCTGTTTTTTTTTAAATTTCAGTCTTCTAACTCCCCAGTTTATTTTGAAAACATTCTTTTCTGAAATACATTCACATGAATTTGAGATTAGTTATTTCAAAGGGCATAGAAGTTGCACATATTTTCCTGCAAATTTATGAAACACTGATGAAAGAATATTTATTAACTTAGGGGCACCTGGGTGGCTCAGTGGGTTAAAACCTCTGCCTTCGGCTCAGGTCATGAACTCAGGGTCCTGGGATCGAGCCCTGCATCAGGTTCTCTGCTCAGCAGGGAGCCTGCTTCCCTTCCTCTCTCTCTGCCTGCCTCTCTGCCTACTTGTGATCTCTGCCTGTCAAATAAATAAATAAAATCTTAAAAAAAAAAAGAATATTTATTAACTTTCTAACATATTAATATTCAAGCATTCAACGTTATACAATTCCTTTTTCAACCTTTCCAATGATTTTTCCCACCTAAGCCAACATGCATTTACAGTTGGTGTCCGTGTGTTTATGAAAACAGACCCACTCCTCAAACTGCCCAGAAGCCAGGCCAGCAAGCAGTGTCCTTCTTTCAGGATATATTAAAATTTCAGAGGTACGGTGGTTCAAATGGGAACAAATAAGCCGATTTCCTTAGGAAATAAAATAAGCATACGAAATTTAAGAAGTATTAAAGGTGCTAATGATTAATCCACTGAGTCTTTCTCTCTTTCCTGTCCTTTGATTATTTATTTATTTATTCTCTCTCTCTCTCTCTCTCTCTTTTTTTTTTTTTTCCTGTCCTTTTAATAGACAAGTGTGTACTATGGGTGTATGAATTAAAACACTTCTAATCCAGAGTGTGAGCTCCTGTGCTTGGGGCTGTTCATGTATCTAATCTTATTCAGTGAAAGGCCCCACTCTGAAAAGACGAGAAGCAGCAAGAAGGATCGAAGGCACCGGTTCTTCACCAGATCGTCTGCCTAAACCTCCCGGAGAGGTAGCAGACGTCATTTGTGTCAGTGAGCTCCGAGGTTGACCCAAGCCTTGACAAGCTTTTATTTACTTCATCGACGGTGCTGGTCTACTGTTTTGTTCGGTCCACTATTGTTGTAACTGGGGCAAAGTGGGAGGTTTAGCTGCTCTGAGGATTCTTAATATACTCCGTCTGTCTGCATCAAAGATTTTTATTTATTTTTCTGCTAAACATGACAACTGACTTCCATCTACAGCGATCTTTTTTTTTTTAGGAGTATTTTTTTCTTTTTGTTTTTTTTAAAGATTTTATTTATTTATATGACAGACAGATTACAAGTAGGCAGAGAGGCAGGCAGAGAGAGAGGGGGAAGCAGGCTCCCTGCTGAGCAGAGAGACCAATGCGGGCTCGATCCCAGGACCCTGGAATCATGACCTGAGCCGAAGGCAGAGGCTTTAACCCACTGAGCCACCCAGGCGCCCCGAGTATTTTTTTCTTTTAAAGATTTTATTTATTTGACAGAGAGAGACACAGTGAGAGAGGGAACACAAGCAGGGGGAGAGGGAGAAGCAGGCTTCCTGCCAAGCAGGGAGCCCAATGTGGGGCTCAAACCCAGGACCGTGGGACCACAACCTGAGCCCAAGGCAGACGCTTAACGACTGAGCCACCCAGGCGCCCCTACAACTATCTTTTTTAGGATAAAAAACAGTGAGTCCATGGGAGAAACACCTGTGGCCTTGAGCTGTGGAACATGAGCCTCCCTGTGGGGTTGTTGAACCAGTGCTGGTGTTCAGCGGTGAACCGATGCAGCAGCATCTAACTGCCGGGTACACAGTCTCAGAATCCGAGTCGTTCCCCCAGTAGGGATCTTCCGTAACATGCTGCTTTTGTGGATCAGAGCTCCCAAGTCGTTCAAATTTAGCTCGGTGGTCTTGGATGTGATACCATTTTCTCTGTCAGTCTTGCAGATTGCTCCCGACGTGCGTATTTAGTACACAATCGAAGCAGGCAAAGTCTTCGCTGGCAACTTCCTATTTCATGCGGACGTCGCTGCATCGACCAGCTGCCAGTTATCGGCCCCAATACTCCGTCTCTTTCCGGGTCCCAGCCCCGGGCTCCCTCTCTGTCCTGCACAATGGCCAGCTCAACACCCTGTGTGAGCCTTTCCCTTTCTGAGCAGTGGTATCAAATTTTGATACTTTACAAAATATCCATGTGTAACAAATTGAAAATGTAAAATCCAAAACAGAACTGATTCCTCATAAATAATAGGCTAGTTCTTATTGTATTTGTTTTGTGCCCATAAATTCTCTGGGATTATCGTTAAAATGCAGATTTAATTCAGTAAGTTCTGTTGTGGGGCTCAAGAGTCTGCATTTCTAGCAAGCTCCCAACCAGTGCTGGTCTGGCTGGTCCTGGGACCTCGCTTTGAGTGGTAAGACCACAGATTTCGGCTTTGACTCACACATAAAAGTGAGAATTCTCACCCATGAAAGTAAGAATATTCATAGCAATATGTCTGTTAAAGCACAAATACCAAAAATAATCTAAATATTCTTGAATGGGAGAATGGATCAAGTAATTGTGGGAACATCATCCATAACATACATCACTGAAAACAAACTAGGTTAAGGTCAATGTGGATGATTTATACGAACGTAATTTTAAACAAAATGTATATCACACAAAAATGTGGAAAGCAGGGGTGCCTGGGTGGCTCAGTGGGTTGAAGCCTCTGTCTTCAGCTCAGGTCATGATCCCGGAGTCCTGGGATGGAGCCCCGCGTCGGGCTCTCTGCTCAGCAGGGAGCCTGCTTCCTCCTCTTCTCTGCCTGCCTCTCTGCCTACTTGTGATCTCTGTCTGTCAGATAAATAAAATCTTTAAAAAAATATAGAAAGCATTTCCATAAAGCTTAAAATTATGCAGACTAATACCATATATGTAGGGATGCATATATATATATAGTAAAAACATAAAGATACACCTAGAAATGATAATACCAAATTCAAGCAAGTATTTCCTTTTGTGGGGAGTAAGGGGTATGTCACTAAGGACAGGCAACCAAGAAGATTCTATTCTATTTTATAGTTAACTCCCTAAACTGGGTGATAAAGGTAAATGCTGTATTTTACACCTTTGAATGGCTTTAAATATTTCATAATTACATTTACAAAGCATTCTAAATCCATCCAATGTAAGTTTACCCAAGTTACGAACATTCACGAAGGAAATCTCTAGTAGATGCTGCATTTCCCCAAGGTCTTGCGGGGCAAGGGCATAGGGGAGCAGGAGACGAGCCTTAAATTGGGAAAAGAGATCTGAAAGAGGGAAGAGGCTGGTTTTGAGAATTTCGGCTTGCCTCCCCTCCCCCTCAGATTTGTTCACGTCCGGTCACGGTCAAGCTCGGATGCAGAGGTCATCATCCATCGCCACACCCGCTGCTGGTCAAGAGTTCCCACACCCCGCCTGTCCTGAGCGTGGTTAGTCCAGCGCTGACCTATTGCACAGGCGCTGACCGGCCTCCTTCAAGCACCAGCAGCTCCTGCCTAGGTTACTGGCAACCTCCTGGTTGGCCTTTCTGCTTCCACTCTTGACCCTCAGATGATCTTTGCCTCATGAGGGTCAAGGTTGTTCTTTCAAGACAAATCAGAAAAGTCATGTATGTACTCCCAACCATCCCTGGCTGGCTCATCGTAATATCTAGAATGAGGTCCCCAGGCCTTAGCATGACCTGCCGGCCTCCGTGAGCTGGCCTCGCCCACCGCTCTGACCTGGTGTCCTGCTCTCCCCTCTTGACCCTACACTCAGGGGCCCCGGCCTCCATGTACATATCCAATGCGCAGACTCATTCTTATTTCAGGGCCCGGAGTGCCTGTTCCCTGCCTGGATTTTCTCTTGGGTCGTTTCTCCCCATCATCCAGGTCTCTGCTCAAATACACCTCCCAAAAGAGGCCCCCACTGCCGACCATCTCATCTAAGGGGGCACTCCTCCCAGCACTGCTCTCGCTCCCTTGGACCACTCCATTGTCCTTCCTTGCCCCGACTGTCATAGACCATTGCCCCTGATCTCAGTTTACCGTCTGCCTCTGCTGAGGCTTGACCATAAGCCCTTGGAGAGCAGGGACTTAACTATTTCTTTTCTTTCTTTTTTAAGATGTTATTTGTTTGTTTGACAAAGTGAGACAGAGAGCACAAGCAGGGGGGAGTGGGAGGCAGAGGGAGAGGGGGAAGCAGGCTCCCCAGCGAGCAAGGAGCTGATGTGGGGCTCAGCCCCAGGACCCTGGGATCATGACCTGAGAAGAAGGCAGACGCTTAACCGACTGAGCCACCCAGGCGCGCAGGACTTAAGTATTCCATTCTGTGCTTTATCTCCAGGGCTTGGGATGGTGCCTGGCACACAACAGCTAGTCCATAAATCTTTGTGGATCAAACAGATGAATGAATCAATGAATGAGTGGAATGAGTGAGCCAGGGGCTGAGCTGGCCACATTTGATCTACTAATGGACAAAACTCAGGGACAATCTTGATAAAACATATTGGTCATTGATTGTTCTTAGACCTTAGGAAGTTATTAAGTAGCCGCCTTTCCCAGCATACAGTTGAACAAGTTTGTATTAAGAAGCAGGATTTATACATTCTCAGGGAAGAATTACCATTTTAGTGCTCACCATGTTCTAGGTACTTTGCATATGTTATGATTTCATTTATTATTCCGTGTCATTTTCCCCCTGGCAACTCTATGAGACAAATGTCATCACTTTGGATGGAAGAAATCTGACGTTCAGAGAGGTGAGCTGTTTGCCTAGAACCGCAAAGTTGGGTCCACAATCCACATTGCCTTACACTTTACATAAAGTTGTCTATTTTTTTAAAAGATTTATTTATCTATTTAAGAGAGAGACAGAGCAGGGGCAGGGGCAGAGGGAGAGGGAGAGAGAGAATCTCAAGCAGACTCCCCGCTGAGCACGGAGCCCAGTGTAGGGCTCGATCATGCGACCCTGAGATCATGACCTGAGCCTAAATTGCAAGTCAGATGCTTAACCAACAGATGCCCCCACATAAAGCTGTCCACTGCATGATCACGTGAGGGACATTAACTGCATCCCTGAGTGTTAGTGCCCGGAGGAAACCGAATCCAGACTGTTCCCTGGGCAGCCAGGAGACTGACTTGGATACTTGTCCACTCACCTCCCTGGCAGGAGAGCCCGTCTCAAGGCTCACAGCCCTCTCCCGCGGGGCCTCTCTGGTCCAAGCATGCACAGCCCTTCCTACACTTACGTGCAGACTCCGTGTTTGTGATGTCATTGACATTGGTGGGAAACCCTCACGTGAGGCCGTGTGTCGGTCACAGCCACAGAGAGTGGTGAAAATTCCGAGCTGCCCAGCGGGCACGCTCCCAACCGAGCACTCTGCTTTCTTCCCTTAGCTCGGATGCTCTCGGCCACCCCTTCGTGGTCTCTCGAATGCCTTGCTTTTCTGCATTGCTCTGCCTTTCGTGAGTGCCTTTTTGCTGTTGAAAGTGGCCCCCAAGTGCCGTGCGTGGCGCTGTCTGGCCTTCCTGAGCTCAAGAAGGCTGTGAGGTGCCTTTCAGAGGAGAAACATGTTAGATGCGCTTTACTAGGCCTGAGTTACAGTGCTGGGGCCCATAAGTTCAAATTTAATGGATCAATGGTGTGTGTTAAATAAGGTGTCTTTAAACAAAAACTACATAAAATACGGTTATGTATTGATTGGTTGACGAAAGTGTCTCCAGAGGCTCACAGGAACCTAACCCTGTATTTCCCCTAGGGATTCGCTAGCCCTGTTGGCAGTGACTTTCCAGAAAGTATTTTTGTAATACGCTGTGGAGCTGCGTCTGGTCACAGAGGCCAGTGAGAGGGAGTGATGTTAAAAACAAAGGAAAGCAAACAAACCCCAATCCCGAAGAGCACCCCTTAGCTGTAATTTAAAAGTATTTATGATGCTTTGTGGCTGGGAAACCTTAAAACCTTGGTCAAAACTCTGTGCTTTCGTGATTGATCTGTCTAGAATGGGGACACTGTGAGAACTGTTTTTTTTTTTTTTTTTTTTTAAAGGGAGTGAATTCTTTCTTTCTTTTTTTTTTACAGAGACAGCTGGGACAAGGGACATGGCAGGTGGTGGGAGGGACAGAGGGAGAATCCTAAGCAAGCTGTCCCGGGGAGCTGGACTTGGGGCTCCATCTCACCACACTGAGATCATGAGCTGAGCCAGAATCGAGAATCAGATGCTTAACCCACTGAGCCACCCAGGTGCCGCTAAGAACAGTGTTCTTGCTGTCAGTTTCTGATCGCATGCTCTAATTTCAGTGCTCTTATTTTTGACCTTTTCTGAGCGCAGCCGTACATTCTCGTTGTTAAAACGGGAGATAATTGTAGTTCAGTGGAGAGAGCACTCAATCTGGAGTCAGAAATTCTGGGGATGAGTCAAAGCACAGATGCCTGCCTGGCCGTGTGATCTTAAGCAAATCTCTGACGTTTTCTGGCTCTCCGTTTACTAATCTGTTAAAAAAAAAAAAAAAAAAGACAATAAATAGCCCATATTGGGTGACTCACAATTCTCAGGTGTTCCAAGGGCTTTTCACTGAACCTTCACGACCCCTGTAATACTTCATTTTACAGGGGAGAAAAGTGAAGCCCAGAGAGGTCAAGTGACTGGGTCAGGATCACAGAGCTAGAGAGAGCAGAGCTGGGTCCGTGAGCCCAGGACACCGGCCTTCACCCCAGCCCCTGCCTCCGCAGCCCTCACCACCTGCCGTCTCAAACAACGCTGGGGGCTGGGTGGCGTACTTTTATGTGTATAATACATAATCCAGGTAGGATATTACTACTTCTTTCATCAGGATTAGCACTTTGAATGTTAGTATTTCAAAATGGAGTTTCTCCTTAAGATACATGGTTTTCAGAAAGTTTGTTGGAGGGGCGCCTGGGTGGCTCAGTGGGTTAAGCCTCTGCCTTCGGCTCAGGTCATGATCTCAGGGTCCTGGGATCGAGCCCCGCATCGGGCTCTCTGCTCAGCAGGGGGCCTGCTTCCTCGTCTCTCTCTGCCTGCCTTTCTGCCTACTTGTGATCTCTGTCTGTCAAATAAATGAAATCTTTAAAAACAACAACAACAACAAAAAACAACACTTTGTGATGGGATGTTTCAAATGCATGCCCGAGTAGAGAGAACAGTGCTGTGAGCCTCCACGTGCCCAGGGCGCAGCTCCCACAGTTAGCAGCCCATGCTCAGGTCCCGGCTGCCTCCCACCCCACCCCAGGACGGTGGTAAAGGAAATACCAGACAGCATATCATTTATCCCCAAATATTCAGTATATGTTTCAAAAACACAAGAATGCTCAAAGACCATGTTCACGTCTTCCCCTTGACCATCCAATGACATCTAATGTGGTTTATTCCTCCCTAAACTCTTTTTATTTTTTTAACTGAGGTACAGTCGACATACAATTCTGTTAATTTCAGGTGTACAGCAGAGTGATCCGGCAGGTCTGTACAGTGTGCTGTGCTCACTGTGGGTGTAGCTCCCATATGTCTCCGGACGTTGCTATTATAACACTATTAAGGGTCCTCCCTAAATTCTTCTTTTCTTCAAATTTTTATTTAAATTCTAGGTCGTTAACATATAATGTAATACTGGTTCGAGGAGCAGAATTTAGTGACTCATGGCTCTCATCTAGCACCCAGGGTCTGTCACAAGCGCCCTCCTTAATCCTCACCCCATCTAGCCCATCCCCCGCTCCCACGCCTCCATCAACCCTCTCTAGTTTGTTCTCTCTAGTTATTGGTCTTATGGTTGGCTTTCCTCTCTTTTTTTCTGCTTTCCCCGTGTTCATCTGTTTTGTTTCTTAAGTTCCACATATGAGTGAAATCATATGATATTGGTCTTTCTCTGATCGACTTACTTCTCTTATCATAATACCCTCTTAGTTCCATCCACGTCGCTGCAAATGGCAAGATTTCATTTCCCGAGGGCTGAGAGATATTCCAGCGTCCAGACACACCACCTCTTCTTTATGCATTCATCAGTCGACGGACGTTGGGCTGCTTACATAGCTTGGCTATTGTGGACATTGCTGCTATCAACAGTGGGGAGCAGGAGTCCCTTCAAATCAGCACGTTTGTATCCTTTGGGGAAATACGTAGTAGTGCAATTACTGGGTGTTTTGTCCTCCCTAAATCTTGATGACACTATTCTTTCTTACGCTTCTTGGTTGCTCTCTGGCCTCCACGTCGAGATTGTCTTTGTTGGCCCCCCCCCACCCCAACCCCCCACCCCATCCTCTCCCTCTCCTTGGGGCTCCTCCCTGGTGATGCTGCCGCGTCTCAGACAGCCCAGCAGGCCGGGCCCTCGCCAGGCCACACGTAGCATGTGCTCCCCAGGGTGGAGCCTCCTTTTCCTCTGAGCTCCAGGCTGTTTCCAGTTCCCTGCCCCAAAACTCCCCATGATCTCTCCTGCGGACTTCAACTTGACGACTTTGGAACCAAGCTCATCATCTTTCCCTCCTCTCTGAGGTGTTCTCCCTCATTGAAAGACACCACACCCACGCAGGTGCTCAGTCCAGAAAGCCAGGAACCCTCCTTCCCGCCCCCTCTTATTTCCTCCCCCCCCTACCCCGTAGCTCATCCTCCCATAAATCTAACATCTACTTGCTTCTTCCCCCGCCTTCCTGATCACCACAGAGTCACTATCATCTTCTGGCTGGGTCCCCAGATTCCTGTAGTTTCCTAACTGGTTCTCTCGCTTCCACTTCAGCCCCCGCCCACACACAGCCACGACACTGAAAATCCTACCTTGTAAGCCACCATCTGCAGCCTTTCAGTGTTTTTAGGATAAAGACCAAAATCCTTGGCGAGGTTCAGGACGGAGTCCCTCACCCGGTGGCTCCTGGCTCTCTAGTCTCAGCATGGACTCCCAGCTCTCTAGTTACTGCCGAGGTTTTACAATTATTTTCTGCGGTTTATTGAAAAAGCTGGATTAGGGGGGCACCTCGGTGACTCAGTCGGTTAAGCCTCCAACTCTTGATTTTGGTTTAGGCCACGATCTCAGGGTCAGGAAATCAAGCGCTGAGGCGGGCTTTGCACTGGGTGTGGAGCCTGCTGAAGATTCTCTCTCTCTCTCCCCCTACCTCCGCCTCTCCCCTGTCCCACTGCTCACCTGTGCATGCATGCTCTCTTTCTCACAAAGAAAGAAAAGAGCAAGCTAGATTTAATTGCTACATATAAAAGAAAATTTAATTGTTAAGCTTACTCTGTGGCCCCATTCTGCCTCTGTCTTAGATGAAATTAATGAATATGTCCCATAGCTTTTTTGGGTTTCTGTATCTGTCACCTGAATAACACATTTCAGAAAATTTAAAGTCCCATTAAGAGTTATACTGAAACTCCAAACTTATTTAAATTCAAAATCTCTCCCCTTCCCAAGCTTGGGTCTACTTCAGACTTGGAAATCAGCAGTGAATTCTCACCCCTCCCCCTGGGGGTAGGGTTGAGCAGCATTTCCCATGGTGCTCAGGGCTGGAGTCTGCCATGGGGGCCCTCTGACCCCGCCTGTAGGTGGTCCTGCTTCTAGGTGGTGCTCTTAGTTGAAGTCCTTCGACGACAGCAGGCAGCACGCCACCATGGGTCCGCAGGACCCACCAAGGGTCCACATGACCCACATGCCACATTTTCAGGCATCCCTGAAAACAACTCCCTCTGCTTGGCCATCAGTGGAAACATAACTCATTCCCAAGTGATTCTCTCTGCTCTGCCCACAGACGGGCAGTTCTGCTATGACCTCTCACCTTTCAAATGCCTGCTGCCATGACCCCAACTCCCAAGTTCTCTTGGGCTTTTTGGAGTCCCTCTGAGTGAGAAGGAAGGAATCTCATCTCTTCCCCTAAGGTGGAGAGGGGACATAGCCCAACTCCAGTCTCCTGACTTCTTACAGGTTAGAACCCAGTGCTGGTGGAAGTGGCCTGGATCTCCCCCTTTACAAGCCCAGGAAAGCTGGTCTAGTCCAGGTGATCCATCAACCAACAAAACAGGCGACTTGGCACCTGTTGTTCACCATTTGGTTTTGGGGGCCCTTCCTGAGCCTCTGGCATTGAGAAGGGTTACTTACCTAATCATCTGGGCACCACATTTGATACTTTATTTGGGAACTCTTTAAAGAACTTTTACAGGGCACCTGGGTGGCTCAATCATTAAGCCTCTGCCTTCAGCTCAGGACATGGTCCCAGGGTCCTGGGATTGAGCCCCGCATGGAGCAAACAGAGCAAATAACAAAATGAACTCTTGAGTGACCTTCATTCACTTCAACCATCAACCTCTGACCCTTCCACGTTCATGTGTGTCACCCTAATCCCCATTTCTGGCTAGAATATTTTAAAGCAAGTCCCAGACATTGTGTTATTTTACCATAAAGACTTCAGTAGCTACCTCTGAGCCATAAGGGCATTTAAACATTTTTGATGTGTCTTTTGATGGTGTTACTACACCTAACCAAATTACCGGTTCCGTCAGCTGGAACCCAGTCCACATTCACATTCCCCTGGATGCCTCAAAAATGTCTTTTTACTTCATATCGGGACCCAAACAAGGTTCCTGAACTGCCTTCGGTTCCATCTCTTCGAGTTTCTTTTCATCATCCCTCTCACCTGCCATTTTTTTCTCATGACATTTATTAGTTGAAGAAGCCAGGCCATTTGGCTGTAGAGTGTTTGCCCTACGTTGGATTTGGCTGGTTGATTTCCACTGTGTCATTCAGCTCTATCTGCTGCCCTCCTGCTTCCTGTAACCTCATAGGTACACCCAGGGGCTTGCTCAGGGGCAGGTTTGCAGCTGGAAATACTTGATCGTTTGCCCCATGCTCTCCATTTCTCACTCTCCAAGATTTTAGTTGAGCGGTTTGTGTGGTAGCCTGATTCCCCCATTTTAAAGTTCCTTTCAGGGGCGCCTGAACCAGGTGGCTCAGTCGGTTGGGCATCTGAACCTTGATTACCATTCAAGTTGTGATCTCAGGGTCACGGGATTGAGCCCCGCGTCGGGCTCTGTGCTGGGTGTGGAGCCTGCTCAAGATCCTTTTCTCCCTCTGCCCCTCCCCCCATCTCTCTCTCTTGAAAAAAAAATTAAAGTTTCCTTCAGCTGATGGTTTTAGTAGCTGTTGATGATTGTGGCCTTGACCCATTATTCAATCAATGGCTATCATTGCTTCTGGATTTATTAACCGGATTTCTTCTCAAAGACCTTCCCTTTATCAGCTATTTGGTCACCTGGAAATACAAGCTGAATGGGAAGGCAGGGTAAGTGCTTGACTCTGCCTTCATTTGCCAACTTTCAGGAAAATGTGTTGATACATTAATCACCTCCAAAGACAAGCAATGAGGACTTTTTCTGGTGGTGATGGGAGCTGGGCAGGAGGAGGGTGATCAGTGCCGTGAATGCTTGGATTTTTATAATTTCGTTGTTTTTAATTCACTGGAGTCATTAGTCCTTTTGATGTTCAAATTGTCCCGTTTTGGGCCTCATCAAGTGGGATCCTGTATCTTTTCTTTTTTTTTAATTTTAAAGATTTTATTTATTTGTCAGAAAGAGGGAAAGAGAGCACAAGCAGGGGGAGGGGCAGGGAAAGGAAGAAGCAGACTCCCCACCGAGCAGGGAGCCCGATATGGGGCTTGATCCCAGGATCCTGGGATTGTGACCAGAGCTGAAGGCAGACGTTTAACTGACTGAGCCACCCAGGTGCCCTGATGGAAATATTTTTATTACTACTTTTCAGATGAAGAAACCAATTCTCAGAGAGGTCAAGTAACTGTTCAAAGTCACACTGTGAGTAAGTGAAAAGTCCAGAATTCAGTCACGAGTGTGTCTTGTCTAAAACCTTGTATTTTTTTTTTTTCTATTCTGCCATGTTATCTGGTCAGTAATAATCCCAAAATGTGGGGTGCCTGAGTGGCTCAGTGGGTTAAAGCCTTTGCCTTCAGCTCAGGTCATGATCCCAGGGTCCTGGGATCAACCCCCGCATCGGGCTCTCTGCTCAGTGGGGAGCCTGCTTCCTCCTCTCTCTCTGCCTGCCTCTCTGCCTACTTGTGATCCTTGTCAAATAAATAAATAAATAAATAAAATCTTAAAAAAAAAAAAAAAACCAAACAAACCCAAAATGTGTGTGAATTCGTTCACAGTCTGGAATTCGTTCTGTCCCATTTCAGGAGAGTGTTAGTGTGTTTATTTTCTATGGCTTAAGACTACATCTGGCGAGTTCTAGCAGCTTTCTTGGTAACGGCCCAAACTGGAACCAGCCCAAGAGCTCATCGGCAGGAGAATGAGAAGGAAAGAGTACAACATGGTGAATCTCAGAAATAGAAGGTTAAGCGGAAAAAGCCAAACATAAAAGTACGTATGCTGTAGGTGACCGTCTGTGTCAAGTTCTAAAGTAGACAAAAGAGATCTGTGGTCTGCAGGGCAGGGGTCAGGTCAGTGAGTGGGAGCGGGCTGCTCTATTTCTTGATTTGGGTGTTGATTCCAGGAGAGTGTTTGCTTTGCAAAAGGAAATCAGTCTGACTTCGGTATCATTATCTTTGCCCTCCTTGTTTGATGGAAAAGGAAAACCAAGCCTTGGAGAGGTTAGGTGATTTGCCCAAGGTCACACAGAAGTGGCTCGGCTGGGACTCCAACTTGGTTCTCTGGGAGGCCGGCGTCTGTTTCTTAACCACAGCAAGTGCATCAGAGGAGGGGTCCCCGAGGAGGGGCCCCCGAGGAGGCTTTCCGGGTGCAGGAGGGGGCATCCGGGGTGTGAGCTGGGAGGGCCGGGAGGAAGCCGAGGGGGTTGGGACACCGTGGGGTACCCAAAGCAGGGGCAAGCCCAGAGCAAATGGTATGCCTGAGGCTCCTGGGAATGTCGTTGAGTGAGAGAGGTTGGATTTTGGCTCTGGGTTGAAGCATGGGGGTCCCTAAATGGCACCAGGGAGTAGGGACAAGCCTTGGTGTCCACCGAGCAGGAGTTCTTCAGCAGTGACCCTCCCGACGTGGCCCTGCAGCCCGTCCCCTCTGCTCTCCTTTCCCTGTCAATCCGCGTCCCATCTCCCCACCGCCCAGGGGAGGGGGTGTCCTCACGGCAGGAAGGATGTGTCTCTGATGGACTAAGCTGTCAAATCTCAAAAACTCACCAGAATGAGGGGCGCCCAGGTGGCGCAGTTGGTTAAAGAGTTAAAGGGTTGGTTAAAACCAACTCTAGGTTTTGGCTCAGGTCGTGACCTGAGGGTCGTGGGATGGAGCCCCATGTCGGGCTCCAAACTCAACGTGGAGCCTGCTTGAGAGTCTCTCTCTCCCTCTCCCTAACCGCTACCCCCCAGCAGGAGTTCTCTCTCTCTCTCTCAAGTGAGTAAATAAATCTTTAAAATAAAAAACTAACAAGAATGAGTTTTCTAATGCATTCTAACCAGCGTATACACATACACACCCACGCACCTCATATCATACCTACCGCTGGAGACGTATGGCGAAATGACAGAGTAACAATCAGGTTTCTAAAGAGCAAGATTAACTGCTGAATTATCTCCTGCAGCCTTGCAGCAAAACTGGAAAACCCGAAGCATCTTTTTGTCTTGGCCTATGAGCAGTTCATAAGCTTTCTATCTCCTTAGCAATACAAAGCACCTGAGACCCATGATTTATTGTGAGAAAGGGGTTGTATGACCCCTCACCCCGTTTGAGAAATGATAAGCGGCCACTACAGGGGAGCCCCTCTTCCTCACCCCAGGTGCAGGCCCGTCGAACCCAGCCTGAACTGAGAGCAATACGGCGCACCCAGCAGCTGCCCTTCCCACACTGTGCGGCAGGAGGAACAGGTCTTGGATCCACCGTCCCAACGGCCCCATCTTTGCTCTCTCTAAAGCCGTGGCCCTTGAGAGACCCTCACTCATTCCTCATTGGCCCTCAAAGGCTGCTGTGTTTTTCACTGTCCTCCCAGAACTGGGCGACAAGTTCGATGGAGCACCTGACTAGCCCTTGGGAATTTCTGATCCAGGGATGCCTGGGTGGCTCAGTCGGTTAAGCATCTGCCTTTAGCTCAGGTCATGATCTCCGGGTCCTGAGACTGAGGCATGCGCTGTCGGGCTCCCTGCCCACAGGGAGTCTGCTTCTCCCTCTCCCTCTGGCCCCTCTCCCTGCCCCCCACCCACCCCTCATGCTCTCTGTCTCTGTCTCAAAAAGATAAATCCTATCTTAAAAAAAAAAAGTTCTGGTCCTGCCACCGGGGTGTTCTCATCTCTTATTCAACAGGGCTCTGAGCACCACTCACCTTTCCTGCTCCACATGGTAGGTCCTAATGTTTTGTTATGATGGCTCATGAGATAATAATTGATTAAAGAAATTAAAACTTACTCGAAAGGAGAAGACAGCTACACTATTTTTCAGCATCTACACTGTATTTACATCATGAGTCTAATTTTCCAAATAAAATTTGCCAGTAGTGACCCTCACTTATGTAGATGGTGATCAAAGGACAATGGATAAAGGATTGTTTTATCCCAATCCTCACGTGACATTACAGAAACGTGGCGGGGGGAACCCCCCAAAACCCTCTTTCCCAGTGTAAGCGCAGACAGCACACCCTAGTGGCCAACCCTAGTAATTGTTACTACCTTATCAACTACGAAACAAAGTTCAAGAAACCCTCTGTGTGCTTGTGTTGCCGTGAGGAGGTATCACAGACTTCTGCCATCTAATTTCTTTATGTTACTTTAGGGATTTTTGTTGGAAAACAAAACACAGATACAGAAACAAAATAAATCTATTGCTTGATCAATCGTAAGGTGTATGTTAGTTTTTAATTTAATACTTAATATTTAAAATTGAGTTGCTAAATTAACATTGAATTTGACATCCTATTATATTAGTATTTAATGTATTATTATTTAATTATAAGGCATATATTCTTATAATGACTATTTACAGAATGAATTATTATAACATCCTCGTAACTACCATCCTGGTCAAGAAAATGGGGAAGACCTTCCACGTGTCTCAATCTCCATCAGACCCTTTTCTCCAAGTGACCAGTGAGATAATCACTTGCTCGTGTTACCTTGTCCTTCCTTCATCCAGGTGAATACGCTAGGGCTTTACAGTTGTCCGTTTGAAATTTTTGATATGATTTTAAGTATCTAAATTTCCAGGTTTGCCCTTGATCCCTTTCTCAGCCTTATGGTTTATCTGCTGAAAAACCCGAGTCCTTTGGCTGTGGAGATGCCCCGTGGTCTGGATGTTGCTGACCACATGCTCTGGGTGTATTTCAGCATGTTCTTGATATCCTACCACCCGGCGGCTGGCTCAAGCTGAGGCTCGACGAGATTTAGGTTCATCCCTTCGGCAAAATCTAAATGGCGACCTTGAGTCAGGAGGCACAGGACTGTTACATTAGCAACCCTTGATGCTTAATGCCTAAATCCACTGATTCACCAGGACTGCAAAGTAGTAATATTCCATTTCCATCGCTTCTTTTTTCAAGTATTAGTTGTAATATTTTCATAAAGAAAGGCTACTCTTCATCTGCTATGTGGTTTCCCAGTGGTTCGATTCATGTAGGGAAGGTAGGACAAGTGCTTCATTCTTTCTGATTACATGTCAGTTTTTCAAATTAAAATACTGGTTCCGTAGCATCCTCCAAACGTGATGATTTAAGGTTTTTGTTTGTTTGCTTGTTTTTTAAACTAAGCTCTGTGCTGTGGGTCTTTTTTTTTTTTTCAATTTATTTATTTTCAGAAAAACAGTATTCATTAGTATTCATTCAGTATTCATTATTTTTTCACCACACCCAGTGCTCCATGCCCTCTATAATACCCACCACCTGGTACTCCAACCTCCAACCCCCGCCACTTCAAACCCCTCAGATTGTTTTTCAGAGTCCATAGTCTCTCCTGATTCACCTCCCCTTCCAATTTACCCCAACTCCCTTCTCCTCTCTAACACCCCTTGTCCTCCATGCTATTTGTTATGCTCCACAAATAAGTGAAACCGTATGATAATTGACTCTCTCTGCTTGACTTATTTCACTCTGTGCTGTGGGTCTTGAACTCACAACCTCAACATCAAGAGTCACATGCTCTATTTTTTTTTTAAGATTTTATTTATTTATTTGACAGAGAGAGAGATCACAAGTAGGCAGAGATGCAGGCAGAGAGAGAGAGAGGAGGGAGCAGGCTCCCCGCTGAGCAGAGAGCCTGATGTGGGGCTCGATCCCAGGACCCTGAGATCATGACCTGAGCCAAAGGCAGATGCTTAACCTACTGAGCCACCCAGGCACCCATGAGTCACATGCTCTATGGACTGAACCAGCCGAGTGCCCCAAGTTTAAAAAAAAAAAAAAAAAAAGTAACTAGGAACCTATAGATTTAAACAATTCCAATGCCTTGGAATTAGTGAAGCAGAAATTGCCCCAACTTCAGCAAGTGGATGTCTCTTAAAATTGGCTCCCGAATCCTTTTTACAAGATCTAGTGGTCTACCATAGCTGTGTCGCAATCTGATATGATGAGGTGATACGATGGGGCCAACGTATACATTTCCCAGCCCAAATCAGGAATCAGCCATTTCTTCAAGAAGCCTTGGTTTCTGTTAGTGGGAAATGCCATTTCAAGATAATAATCAGTACTAAAGATGCTCATTGCTACTGTGTTGGTTATTGTTTTCTTTCTGAGCCTTTTCAGTGGAGGTTATATAAAAATATAATGTAATAAACAGAAGTCTCATCTGTTCATGCCGATGCTTCAGATTCAGAACTACAAGGTTTTGCTTAACCTTTTCTTACTTACAGCTGTATCGCCTTTCTTTCAAAATTGGGCAGATGATTCTCAAAAACATAAATGGATGAGAGAATATCCCATACTTACCCATTTTGCTTTATCCTTAATACACAACGGTCCTAAAGCAACAAGAATTCTATCACCACTGCCAACGTGATGACTCAAAACCGGGGGCACCTGGAGGCTCCGTCAGTTAAGCGTCTGCCTTTGGCTCAGGTCATGATCCCAGCGTCCTGGGATCAAGTCCTGTGTCAGGCTGCCTGTTCAGTGGGGAGTCTGCTTCTCCCTCTGCCCACCCCCTCATTCTCTCTCCTCTCTCTCAAATAAATAAAATCTTTTAAAAAATATGATTACTCAAAAGAGTTAAAAAAAAAAAAAACCCAACAACACCTTTTTTGAATGCTCCCTCACCTTGTTCTTGTCCTATTTAAAAAAAAAATTGTCGGTTACAAGTTATACTCACTCTCTTTTAACTCTCATTTATTCTTTTTTTTTTTTTTTTTTAAGATTTTATTTATTGAGACCGAAAACACAGAGGAGGTAGAGATTCTGCTCTCATTTTTGTCGGTGGTGTCGTGGGTCGTTTCCATCCTCCAAACACAAGAAGATATACACATGTGTGCATGTGCACACACACGCCTCTTCTTGTCGCTAACTCTGTGACGCGGTTCTTAAATTTTCCTTTTTAGTTAATTTTCTTCGGGGCTGCACCAGGATCCGCCATTACAGGCGGCTCATGACGTTATTGCAAATCGTACCACCAGGTGTCGCCAGAGGACACCTACGCGGGTTTCTTCCGTGGGTGAATTCCGAGGATTGGTATTTCAGCGGATTTTAAGTAAATACCTCATGCAACTTAAAACAGCTCAAAGACTGTAATGGGGGCTAAAAGGGGTGAAGAGACTGATGCTGTACAAGAAGACCAATGAAATAGAAACCATGGTAAAAGGGGATATTTTTTCCACCCTGCATCTGGCTTTGCATGTAACAAAAAGGCAGATGCTTGACCTCCACACTTTTCAGAAAAAGAGTTGGGGAACTGAATGTGTCTCCCCTCAGAAGTCATATGACGAAGCCCTAATCCCCAGTGATGGCACCTTGGGGAGGTAATTTTAGAGAATGGGACCCTTATGATGAGACGGATGTCCTTGTAAAAAGAGAGACCTCTCCCACCAGGACCCGGTTCAGCGGGCACCTGATCTTGACTTCTCAGCCTGTCAGGGATAAATTTCTGTTGTTCAAGCCACCCAGTCTCTGTGGTATTTTGTTGTATCAGCCCGAGCACTTGAGACAAGTGTCCATATTTCAAATAATGGAGATAAGAAATTTCCAAGGCCCTTCGCGTGTTGCTTTTGTAACAGGAAATCCTTGAGCATAATTCGGAGCAGAGTGTTGCGACGGACGATGGGGGGAGGTGTGGGATGGATGCTAAGGAGATGGAAGGGCAGCTTCTGCTCTCCAGAAGCTTCCAGTCTATCTGCTGAGATAAGCATACCCTTGTGAAAGCAAAGTAGGTGAGGCAATTTGGGATCCAGGACCAAAATGACTTCAGATCACAAGGGCTGTTGTTGAAGGTTCTATCCCACAGAAAGACGACTCTGAGAGAGACTTTGATGTGCAGAGTACTCATTAAGGATTGCCCTTGGGAGGGTCAGAAACAGGACCATGCAGAGGAAGAAGTCAAGCTGGGATGCAGGTTCAGTCAGGTTCAATGACAGCCCTGGCCAACACCGCGGGGAGAGGGGGGACTTCTGGAACTAGAAGGGCCACCACCTTCAGAGATGTCTTGATTTGGGAAGCGATGGTTAGACCATTATACTCCACCGTGTGTCAGCAGTGAATATGGGTGACCCCAGAAAAGGAGCCAGTTTTTGAAAGTGAATGTGGAAATGTTAATATGAAGTCAGAATGACACGCTTGAGTATCCCTGCCATTTTTATGCTGTGAAGACAGATGACTAATTACACTGACCAGTGTCCAGTATGTGGATGCCATTAACATAAAGGACAAGGAAGTGGGTAGTTGGTCTTCCAAAGGTCAAGACAATACCAAAGCCAGTGAGCAGACTGGGGCCAGATCCAGAAACCGAAGCCCAGTTTGCCTGCATCTCTGAATTTGACCCAGAAATCCCATTTGGAGACATCTATTCTAACCATCAGGGACAAATGTTGACTCTGTCCGGTGTCCATCCTTGTGGGGACAGCACCCCTCCCCCTGGGAAGCTTCCACCCTCGACTAGGAGGCTCTTTGTGGCAGAGCCCCACAGCCCTCGAGCAGCTGGGACGATGAGTTGAACTTGGAGGGGATAGAACCTTCAACAACAGCCCTTGTGATCTGAAGTCACAGCGTCCCTCACAGGCTGTCAGAGGTTGCTGTCATGGGAGGGAGGAGCTGTGTGGCAGGAGGTAAGGAAAGCTCCTAAGGGCAGGAGCTCCTGATGATGGGGCGGGGAGAGGAAGCCTTCCAGGGGAAGGGGCCGGACAAGGAGATGCCCGGCGGCAGACAGGGATAAGGGTCCGTCAGAGGAGGCCAGTGAGGAAGAGTCATCATGTCTTGCTCGGCTTGTGTGGAGGGTGAAGGGGAAGATCGTTAGTTTGTCTCTAAGGCTGTTGTGCCCTCAAGGGCTCTGGCCCTGGCGACCTCCAGAAGAAACCTGACTTTGTAACTAACCATCAAAAGACACAAGACCCCCAACTTCAGACTTGCTTCCTCGGCGGCCATCTTTGTGGATACACCCCTGGCAAACGGTGTAAAGTTTGCAATGTTTTCTCCACTTGGAGGACTGTTACTGAAGCAGAAACGTCTTAGAGAGATTGCACAGATCATGGAAGGAGCTATGGTTTCTACTCAGCTGACTCAGGTGATGGAAAGTCACACACACCTCCTTTCAGGGTTCAAAGATAAGGTATGTGCCAGCAAATGGGAAGGTGAGCTGTAAGCGTTTATTGCTGTTTTGAAAAGGCAACCTGTTTAGCTTTAAATTTGTTGTAAAGAAAATATGTACTAACATTTAAAAATTATGACGACTGTGAAGAAATTAGATCCCAAGGGTTCTTATCACAGGGAAAACATTTTTCTCGTGGTGTTGTATCTACCTGAGATGATGGACATTCGCTGGGCCCGTGGAGATGACCGCTCCACAGTAACACGTACATCAGACCGTCAGGCCGGATGCTTCAACATGGAGAGTGACCTGTGTCAATTATTCCTCCATAAAAGTGGAAAAAATAACAAAACATTATGACAAGACACGAAAGCATGAAACTAGAATGCCGATCACCGGGAATATTCCACTTTCACAGATGCGCATGTTTGTGTGTGTAAGTTAGAATCATAGTATTTATTTTAGTTTTACACCTTCTTTTTATTTCACAGCATAAGCATTGCCATATCATTGAATATTTTTAAAAACCAATTCTTAAGAATGACACAACATTCTATCAACAGATAAACCATACTCTGTTGAGCCCTTCCCCTTGTGAGGTCTTTTTCTTTGAGGTTATGTACATGGCAGCCTTGTACATTCTTGGTATGCATCTCTGATAATTTCCTTAGGATATTACGGAGAACCTCTGTGGCCAGGGACAGAAGCCCACCTCAAAGTAATGGAAACAAAAAAATGGAATGCATCGCCCCCCTCAAAAAATGAAATGTGTTTGCTTTTATCATGGACAGAAAATGAGCTGCCCCAGGGACTCAAAGTGGTGCCAAGGGCTCCAGCAAGGCACACTCTCTCTGTCAGGTCCGTTTCTCTCTGGGCTTCGTCTCATTGCCTCCTTGGCTCTATAATCTTCCTGTATGAGTCAGCGATACGCCATGAGGTAGCTTTGGGTGGATGTCATCCCACATCATAAACCCCAGAGTAAACAAAATACTTGATTGTCACCCCAGTACGCAGCAACCCCTGGAAAGGACCCTGCTTCCCTGGCCTGGGGTGTGTGCGGACACCCACTTTGGACCAACCACTGTGTCCAGGGGCTGGTCACTGTGATGGGTAGACTTCAAGAACCACATGGTTCAAAAGGAGGAGAAAAAATTCACCAAGGGAGGGGGTGCTGTCCCCACAAGGATGGACTCGGGACAGAATCAACATTAGTCCCTGATGGTTAGAATGGATGTCTCTAAATGGGATTTCTGAGTCAAATTCAGAGATGCACGCAAACTGGGCTTTGGTTTCTGGATCTGGCCCCAGACTGCTCACTGGCTTTGGTTTTGTCTTGACCTTTGGAAGGCCAACTACCCACTTCCTTGTCCTTTGTGTTAATGGCATCCACGCACTGGACACTGGTCAGTGTGATCACTCATCTGTCTTCACAGCATAAAAATGGCAGGGATACTCAAGCGGGTCATTCAGACTTAGTATTAACATTTCCACATTCACTTTCAACTCTAGGTCACATTCTTGAGGTACCTTGGAGTGGAAAATCTCCTTGTCATTTCTATCAGTTAGTGGGGTATCCACGTAACACGGAGGCTGCCCACCAGATAAGGCCATAAGCATGGGAAGGAGGAGAGTTCATAGGGCCTCAGCTGACCTTGGATGACCTTGGATGTTGGGCTCCATCCATGTCTTTTCAAGCGATCAAGAGCCAACGGCTTGAGAGGTGGAGGAAGCCTTTCACTGAGTGGAAAGTTTTACCCAATCTTTTAAGATGATTATTTAAAATGTTTGTACCCATCAAATTTCTGTGCCCGGGGGTGATTCCCCACTGCCATTCCCCGGCTGTGATTCTGTGAACAGGGCATGGTGCAAACAGAACTGCTGGAACCAGACCCTATACCCCGTTCCTTAATACTTCTCCCATGGAGAAGGGAACGAGAAACAGGGAGGTACAGCATTCGGTCTTCTTATCCAGGACAGTGGAGGTACAGCATTCGGTCTTCTTATCCAGGACAGTGATCTCCGCCTCTGTTTACCCGGGTAATTTTTAAGACTTTCAGAGGGTTTCACCTTTCCCATAGGGGTGTTTGATTGTTCATCTATAAATAAAATATTTGAGAGTCATACCCCATGATCGATTTTGCCTAATTCTGTCTCAAGTTCGGATGACCATTGACCCGCCAGTGATCACACTGACCAGTGTCCAGTTGTCCCTTTGCTACTGTCCTATTTGGTTCTGTCGTCCTCCTTGTGGGACCCAATTCAGAGTCATGTGGGGCCCATTCTGTTGTGTCTTGTGTTCATGTTTATTCCAGGGACATTACAATAGCACCAACTCAGTGTTAGTGGTGTTAAAATCCTGGCCGCTAACAACAGCTGTGCCGAGCTTAAAGAGATCACAGGCTGTCAGCAGCATTTGGGACTGTGTTCGTTGTCGTTATGGGTGGCGTGGTGGCCTTAAGTCGGCAATACATTTTTCTTTTCTTTTACTTATTTATTTTTTATTTTTGACAGTACATCTTTCAAGTGAGTTTCTTTTACTTTGTTATTCATATTTTTACTTGCGGTGAAATACACATAAGGTAGCATTTGCCTTCTTGCCCATTTTGAGTGTACAGTTGACTGGTGCTAAGGAAATGCCCATTGCCATGTAACCAAGCTGCAGAGCATTTTCATCTTGCAAAACCGAAACCCTGTTCCCACTAAATATTAATCGCCCTTCCCCTTTCTCCTGAATGAGGTCCTTTCCCTTGAATCCGGGCAGGGTCTGTGCCTGCTCCAACCACTAAAATATGATGGGGGTGATGCTTTCTCAATGTGGGCTACATGCCTTAAGAAACTGGAAAGTTCCACCTCCTGTCTGTTAGAACACTCTGGGGGGCTCAGACCACCGTATCAACAGACATCCCACTACTCAGCCAGCATGCTGAAGAGGCACATTTAGCCTTTTTGGTGGACATTCCTTGTCTTCTAGGAATCCCCAACATCTCACCAGGCAGGTAAAGGAGCTGCTTTGGAGCCTCTTGATCAGCCCATCCACCAGCCAAATGGGATGGTGTCCAGAAGAGCAAGCTTGCAACAGAGGGGTGTGATGCACTCCCAACCCAGCCAGTGCATATGGTGGCGGGAAGGGAGACCTGGGGCCGTGGGATGAATGGGTTAGGTGGAGGTCATTTAGGAGCACGTCTATCATGTTTGAATAAAAGTGTAAACATTTGCTGTGGATGGCTCAGTTGGTTAAGCTTCTGGCTCTTAATTTTGCCTCAGGTCATGATCTCAGAGTCCTGAGACTGAGTCCTGCATCAAGCTCTGTGCTCCAAACTCAATGGGGAGTCTGCTTCTCTCCCTCTGCCCATCTCCTTGCTCACATGCTCTCTCTCTCTCTCAAATAAATAAATAAATCTTTAAAAAAAAAATGACAAACACTTGGGGTGCCTGGGAAGCTCAGTCGGTTGGGGGTCTGCCTTGGACTCAGGTCATGATCCCAGAGTCCTGGGGTGGACCACCACCTTGGGTTCCCTGCCGGCGGGGAGTCTGCTTCTCCCTCTGCCTGCCGCTCTGCCTGCTTGTGCTCTCTCTCCGTCAAATAAATAAACAAAAATTTAAAAAAAAAGTGTAAACATTTATCTCACAGCACTACCCTTGATCACCAAATAAATAAAAAAGACAAAGTAATATTTAAAGAAATAGAAAAGTGCAGCACACGTTATATATATCCTCTTAATCTCTATCAATTACTATGTTGCTCCAGATTTTGTTTCCAGAGTCTGAAGCCCTTCAGTACTTCTCAAACTTAAGTGTGCCCATGGAATGTTTGAATATGCAGATGTAACAGGTTGATTTGAAGCCTGAGATGACGCGCTGCACGTCCACTCTCCACACTTGGAAGAGGAAAAGTTGAGGTTCTGGTTGGTGCTGGCTGGCATCCAGTGCTCACAGGTGTGGTCTCACCAGAGTTTTGTTTATTAAAAGTTTTAATGAGATTTAAGTTGCAGATCATGTGATTCACCCGGGTGGACTGTCCAACTCGCTGGCATGGGTGCCAGTCACAGAGCTGAGCAACTGGCAACACGCTCAGCCGTGGAACATTTCCTCACCGCAGAGAACTTCCCGTATAAATTAGCGGTCACTTTCCTCCCCCATCCTCCGGACCTGAGGCAAGCACCAATCGGCTTTGTCTCTACAGACTTGCCTATTCTGGATGTTTCAAATGAATAGAATCATACTATGGGTGGTCTTTCACTTGGCATGTTTTTGGGTCCATCTTTCAGGCACACATCCCTACTTTGTTTCTTTTTTATTGCCCAGTAATATTCCATCGTTCGGATAATCTCACATTTTTTTTATCTGTTCATCAATGGATAGATAGGTGGGGTTGTTCATAGTTTTGGGCTCTCAGGAATAACGCTGCTATCAACGTTCTCCTGCGCGTATATGTGCGGACAGTCTCAATTCTCATGCGTGTGTATCTACAAGTGGAATCCCGGAGTCACATGGTAACTTGTGACAGTCTTATAAGCTGTTGTCTGCAGGGACTCTGCCGTGGTTACACTGTTGCCAGGAGTGTGTGGGGGTTCCATTTCTCCACATCCTCTTCAACATTTGTTACCTTTTCTTTTTTAAAATAGGTAACCCTAAAAAAAAAAAAAAAAGAAGGTAACACCTTCATTTATGTTTTTTTTTAGTAATCCCTACACCACATGTGGGGCTCAAACTCACGACCCCAAGATCAAGAGTCATGTGCTCCACCTACAAAGCCAGCCAGGCGCTCCTGTTATTATTATTATTATTATTATTATTATTATTATTATTATTATTATATGTTCTGAGTGGATGTGAAGTGATATCTTATTCTGGTTTGAATTTACATTTCCCCAAGGGCTAAGGAGCCACTTTTCAGCATCTTTTCTTGTGCTCAATAGCCATTTGTATGTCTTCTTTGGAGAAATGTCTGTTGGTATCTTTGGCTTATTTTTAAATTCTGGTATTTGTTTTTTTATTATTGAGTTTAGAAGTTCTTTGTATGTTCTGGGTGCACATTCCTCATAACAGAGATAGAACTTGTCAATATTGCCCCCCAATCTCTGGGTTGGATTTTCACTTAGGATATTATTCTAAGAGGCAGAAAAATTTTTAATTTTGGTGAAGTCCATTTTATTTTTTCTTTTGTCACTTATGCTATTAGTGTCACATGTAAGAAGGCTTTCCCCAGGCCAAGGTCATGAATATTTATTTATTCCTATGTTTTCTCCTGAGAGTTATGTAGTTTTTGCTTTGACAACATACATCTTTGAAGAGGGACCACTGTTAAAATCAAACTACAAATAGTTTGGTGCCACTTTAGTTTGCCAAAAAAGGGGCACCTGGGTGGCTCAGTCAGTTAAGCATTGGCTCAGGTCATGATCCTGGAGTTCCAGGATTGAGCCCTGCGGGGGGCTCCCTGCTCAGTGGGTGTCTGCTTCTCCCTCTTCCTCTGCTCCTTTCCCTGCTCATGCTCTCTCTCTCTCTGTGTCCCTCAAATAAATAAAATATTTTTAAAAAAATAAACAAAAAAAAAAAAAAAAGAAAGAACACAACCCAACTGTCCACCTACCGTGGATGCGTGACTAAATTGTGGACTTAGGCAAAGAAAAACTCTACAGCAATGAGAATGAGTAAACTGCAGGATCCTCCAGGATCTCCATCAGTTTCACAAACAAAATGTTGAGCTACAGAAGGCAGAGCCAAAAATATATATATATATATACTCTAGGGATTCCATTTACATAAGGTTCAAATAGTGGCAGAACCAGACAAGCTTCTTTTAACTCACCAGTGCAATTCTCAGACCCAAACCAGCAGCTCCCCTCACTTTTCTCACTGCTGATATGTATAGTCTCCATTCTCTGAGGGCCTGCCGAGTGTCAGGCGTCATAGCAAGTGTTTTACACACTCAGTGTCATTTAATCCTTCAATAGACCTCTGTCGCCGGGACCATTATGCCCATTTTACTGATTAGGAAACTGAGGTTTAGAGCGATCAAGTGTTTTCCCTGAGATCAAACTACTAGCAAGTGCCAGAGGCTGAAATCAGCCCATTCCCTCCTGGCTCCTTGTACCAGGTTCTGGAGGGCTCTCGGGTCCTCAGTAGCTGGACAGTAGGGAGGCCCGCGTAGGCGCTGAAATCTTGCACGTTTTTAAATAACATTTTCTCTCTCGCGCTTACTTTATTATAAGAAGGCGGCGCGGAGGGGTGCCTGGGTGGCTCCATTGGGTAAGCGGCTGCCTTGGGCCCAGGTCATGATCCTAGGGTCCTGGGCTCGAGTCCCGCCTTCTCCCTCTGCCCCTCGCCATCCCCCACTCCCCCGCTCGTGCGCTCTTTCTCTCTGATAAATAAATAAAATTAAAAAAGAAAGAAAGAAAGAAAAGAATACGGCGTATAATACACATAACACACGAAGTGTGCGTAACGGACGGTTCATGCTGGCCGGGTCGACCGCAGGTGGCTAGTAGTTGGGTTTCCCGGGGGTCTAAGGTGACACCTGCAGTTTTGACTGTGCAGGACATCGGTGCGCCTACGCCCCGGGCTGTTCAAGCATCAAGTGTACATGGCATTTAAGGCCACTAGACTAGATGGGGGTCGGGTGGGGGGGGGAGTAGAGGGCCAGCCTGGACGCTTTGTGCAAGGGCCAAGCAGCTGTGTTGGGGGCGGGGCCTCCGAGTGACCACAGGAGGGAAGGGACGGACGGGAGAGTCTGCTCTTGCTCCGAGCGCCGTATTCATGATTTTGTCCCGTGACTGTGTCTCCCACGGTGTACTCAGGGGCAGCTGACTCTTGTCGGAGTGGCTGATGGAGCCAGTGAGGTGTTTTCTTCGTGTGTGCGCCTCGCAGCTTGAGGCTGGGGCCCCGAGGAGGGTCGGGTGCTCACCCTGTCCGGCCTCGCCCGCGGTAGCTGGTTTGTTTTGCCCGAGGAGCCTGCAGGGGTGAGCAGAGAGGAACGTATCCTGCTCCCGGCTGGGCAGGGGCGGGGGGTCAGGCACGAGGGTGCGTGCGGATCTCGGGGGACAGGGACACCGTGAGAAGAGCAGAGGTGAGTTGCTTGTGTGCCCTGGAACCCACCCACCCCCCTTAGCCGGGGTGTCCTCCGCGCCTGTCCCTCTCTGGGGGGCCCGTGGACCCTCCCTCTGCCTGCGCCCTGTGGGTCCCGCACCCGGCTGCCGGCTCTGCAGGTTGCCGTGCTCTTCGCCTGCAGAGAAACCCCGCGCGCTCTGCGTCCCTTGGCCTCTCAGCACCATCGCTCCAGCCTCCTGCTGTGACACCAGGCCGGCGGGGGGCGACCAAGCCCACGAGGGGTTTGATGTCCTCGACTTGGCAGAAGGAGGTGTCAGACCTTGGGAAATCACTGACGCCCCCCGAGGCCTCGCTTCCCAACCCGGAGAATGGGTGCTAATTTATATTTTCCCATAAAGTCGCTAAGATGCTCAAATGAGGTTATTATGAAAGTGCTCTGTTAAGCGTGAGACTCTAAAATAATGACTCATTAGTGTTATCGCTGTAGAAAGGACAGCAAATGGAGGCAAGAACGGATCTGGAGAGAGAGGAGTGAGCAGGAGCTACATCCTGCGTGGAGGAAAGCCCTAAATAACGCCGCCGCCGTCCGGGAGCCAGCCAGCCCAGACCAGAGTCCCATAAAAATCAAACGGCAAAGAAATAAAGAAAAAGGGTTCAAGTTCATGGCTGAAAAGCCATGTTTTTCTGCTGGCCCCTGTGGGAGGGGAGTTATTATTTTAGTGTGGGAATAGGAATAGAGCAGAATCTCTCCCAATCAGCCTTCGGAGGGTTTACTATGAATCATAGGCTGTGACTCAACATATGAAAATTCTCCGTAGTGTATTAGTAACAGTTTATATCCCTAAAAAAGGAGATATGATAAGGCAGAGGGATTACGTAATTAGTTTCTTTTCAGCTTCTACCTTGGATTTATCTGACACGCTAATTTCAGGAAGAGAAACTTTCTCTCCTTCCTGCACAGAAAAAAAAAAAAAATCTCATTACTTTCTTCAGTAATCACATTTTCAAAATACTTGTTAAGATCAGCCTCCGTGCTGCTGCTGTCACACTTTGCAAACATGGTGTAAGAAATTAATTTTCTCCCATGGTGCCCCCTCAACCCAGTCAGCTTTGCTAGGAAGACGGTTACATTGATACGATCCCTCTCCCCAAGATACCATCACTGCCAATAGTTATTCTAGAATGCACCTGTCATGTGTTTTTGAGTTACAGTTGTCATTTTGACTTATGTTTATCAAGACTTAAAAATCCATCAGTTCATGAAAATGCAGTTAAGTAGAATAATTCCCTACCACTTATTCATGTCATCGAAAGGATCGATCGAATGTAATAAAAACATCAAGCCAGCCATGCTAAAGGGATTTAAAAGTAAATTTCATTTGTTCTGTTTTATTAAAGACTTAGGCATACCTAATCACAAATACTCAAATCTGGTAGATTCCAGACCTACAGACGATTTGAACCTTGTCTAGATTCTATAGAAGTGCGTCCTGTTGAATGTAAAGCTACAAACTCCCTGAAGAATACAGAGGTTCATGTACTTTTAATTTAATTTTTTAAGACTTTATTTATTTATTTGAGAGAGAGACAGAGAAAGTGAGAGAGTGAACAGAGGAAGGGGAGGGACAGAGGCAGAAGGATATGCAGACTCCCAGCTGAGCAGGGAGCCCGATGTGGGGCTCGATCCCAGGACCCCGAGATCATGACCTGAGCTGAAGGCAGACGCTTAACCACCTGAGTCCCCCATGCACCCTATTTGAAGGATGTTAACGAAGGACTTGATTTAGGCCAAAGCATTCATTTGGAGGCCAAAGAATCTACTTATTTTTAAAAAGATTTTATTTATTTAGAGAGAGAGTGTGTGAGCCAGGGGTGGTGCAGAGGGAGAAGGAGAGAGAGAATCTCAAGCAGACTCTTCACTGAGCAGGTAGCCTGATGGGGGGCTCCATCTCACAACCCTGAGCTCCCCAGGTGCCCTTGGAGGCCAAGGAATTTAGATCAGCCCTCTGCCTTGGTTAGCCTAACTGCTCAGTTTCTGCTTCACTGGGTCCCTGTGGATTTGAGTCTCAAATATGCACTTGGAAGGATTAAAAGGGAAAAAAAATTTCTTTGGCCAGTACATCTTCAAAATTTATCCAAACTCCCTTTGTGCTGTGGGTCTCCCCCAGAGCCGGATATGAATCAGATTTTAAATCAACTTCTTTCTGCCCAGAAATTTCAAAGCAACAAAGGCCCCTCAGAAGGAGACTCGGGGAGAGCAGGACAGCAGGATAAATGGAAGAAAACTTGGCTGCAAAGTTCTTGCACTGTGTCACCTTGATCTGGTCTTGATTTGTGGAGGTTTTCCAGCTGTGGCCTCCGCCAGGATGGGCCTGGATTCCTGGGCTTCCCGCCGTAGTGCAAGTGTCCCATGGTCAGGGTGAGCCATTGTCCTTCCTGTTGGGGTCCCCACGTAAGGCACAAGAGATGCCCCTCAACATAACTGGGCTTTAGGGTAAGGGAAACAAACCAGGACCCCATGCCAGGAATTTTGAGAGAATGAAAGATATTAGCCAAGAAAACACAGGTTCTTGGAAGGAATTGATGTCAGGATTATCTTCTATTATCTAGATAATTCAATAGATGTTTCCAGAAGAGCAAACACTCACAACCCCCTCACTGCCTACCTTTTAAAATATGCTGAACTGAAACATAACATACTTTCAGAAAAATATATAAATCCCTAATGTATACAAATCTTCACAAAGGAGATGTCTATGTAACCAAATTCAACTCCCAAACTACCACTAACAAGTAGCAACTCTCCTAACTTTAATTGTTACATAATAGATTCATTTAGCCCCTGTTTTCACTTTATATAATGAAGATATGTTGTTGTACCCTGTGATGGTTACTTTTAAGTATCACCTTAGCTGCGCCATGGGGTTTCTGGACATTTGGTCAAACATTATTCTGTGTATGTCTGAGAGGATGGCTCCGGATGAGATCAACATTTGAATTGGTAGACCGAGTGAAGCAGATTGACCTTCCCTAGCATGGGTGGGCCACACCCAATCAGCTGAAGGCCTGAATACATCAAGAAAGGCTGAAGCTCTTCCTGCCTGTCTTTGAGCTGAGACTCAAGTTTTTCTTACACTTGGACTCACACTATTCCTGTGTCTCCATCCTGCCAGTCTTGGGCTAGAACTTAGATCATCAACCCTCCTGGGTCTCCAGGTTGCTGACGGCAATCTAATGACTTATCTGTCTCTATAATCACATGAGCCAATTCCTTATAGTAAATAAGGAGCTTACTTATATATTTATATATAAAAATATATATAATACATAATATATATAATATACATAACATACAAATATATATGTATATATATATGTATATAAAATATATGTGTATATAAATATATACATAATATATAAATATATAATATAATATATAATACACTATATATTTATACAAAATAAAAAAGATGGTCTCTTTCCCTCTTTCTCTCTATATGTATTTATAATTAGTTCTATTTCTCTAGAGAACCCTAATACATACCCTGCTCACTTCCGCAGTATTTTTATATAATGTAACCAATAAAGTTCTTGTTAATTAACCAACTGGAACTGAGTATGTGGAGTACTTACCTAGCATCTCTCATGTCTTACAAATGAAATGCTCGTTTTTCCCATTGTAGTTTTTCTTGATTACAATATTGGTGAAATGCTCTGTACACCCCATTTTCAGTCTAGCTGAGATGGCCATATTCACGCCTCCGCAGCTGAGTGCAAAATTCCCCCTACACCCTGAAGACACAGGGCGGAGGACCTGGAGTGGTCCCCTGCATCCGGACTAAGGAGGGGTGCCCCGTGAATGGATGGTTGACCCAATCTTGAGGCGACCTCAACACCAAACCCGACTCCCGGCAACACAGTCCAAGTGAGTCTTATCAAATAGACACTTGGGACTGTCCTACACCCAGGGCCTTACCTGGCCCTCACTTTAACACTTCCTTAAATAGACAGTAGCAGGTGTGGAGGAAGAGGGAGGTAAAATGCATGTGGGACTGATGTGCCGTCCGCTGGGATCTCCATGATAATCGTCCACACTGGTCAGTCATTTATGGGAAGATGATCCAGATGCCAGCCAAGGCCTCCCTGACCCTCTGGCTCCCACATCCACATAATGTCTGTCTTAAAGCCCCACATCACCCCTCGTATAAATCTTGGCCCCTTCACCGGTTTCCATCAGAGATCTCTGTGTACCAGCTAGTTGGTGAGTTTTAATAGAATTTTGCCGAAGGTTTTGGAGTAGAAGTGGCTCACTGTAACACAGCGTATGCTGTCTCCGTCTCATTCCCCATGCCCTTTTTGCTTTCCCTCTTTCTCAGAGGCTCCATAAACCACTCTTCTGATCTTACGGGCAGCAATTTAACCACCCTCTTCTGTTGTTGGAGAATGCTTTGGGATGCCTTACTCTTAGCCTGAAGGAGTTGGTCAAACTATTTCTTCGAAACACGTCCAGTGTCTTCCCAAAGAGATCTAATAAAATAAAAATGTCCTGTGTCATTATAATTTGACCAAAGGCCATGAATTTTCTATATGCCCTGCATTTGTCTGGGAAGGGAAGGTACCGGAACATACACAATAAGCTTCCGTATCCTCAAGGCACAGAGAGCCTGGATGGGGAGGCCACGTGCCTGACACAGTCAGGAAATGCCTCAGTGCCGAGCTGGGGGGTAACAGTCACAAGTAGGGGCTGCAGGATGGTCCCGGCCGGGGGCACCCAGCTGGGAGAAGGGTCTCTGGCTGGGTCCTGTAGGACGGGCAGGATGCGGTTTGACCGAATGGTGAGGGGAGAAGGGTTCAGGGGGCGCCCACGGCGTCAACAGCGTGGTGAGTGTGGCAAGGCGTGCGAGCCCGAGTGTGAGTGTGTCCTCTGTGTGTGTGAGTGTGTGTGCGAGCCGGGAGGAGACCAGGCACTTGCCAAGAGCTGATGAGACACAGCCTTGTCTGGGAAGATGGGTGAAATTGTGAAGGGCCCCGAAAGCCAGAAAGAGATGTCGCCTTAGGACCAGTGACCTGGGAGAGTCAAAGCAGGCGTGTCTGGGCACGAAGGGAGACACGGGGAAGCTCCTTGAAGCATCCTTGCCTAGCGGCGGTGAACAGCCTGCGCTGGAGGGGCGAGGGGGACTGGCTGTCACTCCGGGTCCCCACGGACAGGGGCCGGGGGCCGAAGGATGGGAGATGGAGAGGCAAATCTGAGAGGAAAGGAAGGAAGTGTGGACTTCCAGGGGGCACGGGCGGCGGGGCAGGGCAGCCCCTCTCTGAGTAGGTGCCTCTCGGCCCCCTGTGGCTCTGCCTGGACCAGGCTCCTAGGGACCCAGTGACTAAATCATAAACGAGTTGATCCTACGTCCCCCTGGGAAGGAAATCCTAAGTTATCCACAACCCTGAATGGTTTGTGGGAAAGAAGGGATTATTAACCCGGAGACCTGGTTTCAGGGGGTCCGCAGGCTTTGAACGTGTACAAACCTCCCGCCAAAATGCAGCATTTCTTTCATCATAAATACAGGCGACAAGCCACAGTCGCATTAGCAGTGCCCCGGGCTTTGTCCCCAATGGAGTTCACAGACACTTTGTATCACATTACCGCTGTTTTGAATGTCATAGTTTAATTCAACCTGCTGCCCGATATTACGATTTTAAAATATTTCATAGTGAAACAAATACAGCATTTATCATAAATTGTAAAAAATATTTGATATGATGTCTTTCCTTTATTTTTTAAGATTTTATTTTTGTAAGCCATCTCGGGGTCCAATGTGGGGCTCAATCTCACAACCCTGCCATCAAGAGCCTCATGCTCCCTTTTAATGTATATAGAAACGTTATTCTCAGGAGAGGTCTATGAACTTGATGGCCGGACAAGTCTGTGGCCAAGATGGTGATGAACCCCACACGAGGTTCTCATCAGCGGGGGTCGAAGCTGTGTGCAGAGTTGCCGCAGTTCCCAAAAATATGACGCACGCATCCAAGCACTGCCCAGACACTGCCCAAACTCACCGGAACACGGTTGCCTGGAAACTAAAACCTGCTTAGATTGTTTTCTTTCTTCCTTCCTTTCTTTCTTTCTTTCTTTCTTTCTCTCTCTCTCTTTCTTTCTTCTCTCTTTTTTTTTTTTTAAGGAAAGTAAGCTTCAGATGCCTGTAGAAGCAGGTCAGGTGGTCTCCTTAGAAGACCACCCCGGGGACCTCCAGCCCCCCACAGAGGGCAGAGGGCACTCCCCCCTCCCTGCATGCCCCCACTTGTGCTCTCTTTCATTTCTCCCTGCTGGGGGCTGGGGAGGGGGATCAGCACACCTTAAAATAATCTTAACAATCCTCCTTGTCCAGAAATATTAAGTACTTCCTGCCTGAAAGACCCCACGCTGGGGACTAATGGGTCACAGCAGACCTCGTGAATTCGTGTCTCTCAGTTTATTGCACTTTCCAAATACTTTCGTGTTTCCCACTTGATTCTCTCACTTCTGAAGATGATCCTATAATAATCCCCGTGTTGCAGATGGGGAAGTGAGTCTCAGAAAACAGCAGACACTCGTCCCTGGCCGGCGGCAGAGACATGACTTGAGAACAAGCTCTTTGCTCCCAACTGTCCTCATGATGCTTCTGCAGGGCTGGGGTCTGGTCCGGGATCCTGCTGCAGGGATGACCCCTCCCACCTCCGTCCAGCCTGGGATGGGGTTTTCTGTGGACCCTGGTGACTGCGGTCCCGGCATCTTGACTTCCAGCTGGTTGACCCTGTCACAGATTATCTCCATCCGTTTTGTGTTCATGATGCTGGAGGGGAAGGAGAAATTCAGCCCTGGTCGAGCTGACTTTAAGGAGACCCCAGAGGATTGTGTCTGCTTGTGAGACGGATCCCTTCAACGTTGCCTGGAGACAGGAATTTGGTACCTCCCGTATAGACATCAGAGCCACCAACACGAACCTCTGTGGTGAACCTTGTTCTGGCCCCACTGCCTACCTTTGGATGTTAAAAAAAAACCAGTCCTTCCTTGTTTCAGACTTTCCACTAACTTCCTGCCTGAAACAGAGGAAGGGTTGGGGATTTCATTTACAGACCTTGGGGAATGTTCCAATTACAAAGTGTTACCGATTCTACTATCAAGAGTTTACGAATCTATTTGTGTTACCTTCCAAAAATATAAAAGCGCGCCCTGAGACTTTGTAGCATTTCTGCCTGGAGACACCGGGTGAATGGTTCACTGGTAATTCTGCTGCAGAGATTTTTCTCTGTGCTTACAATTGCTTTTGTAGGATGGGAGAGCTAAAAATAGAGCTGAAGATTACATTCATCACTGAAAATACACGTAATTTGGAAGGTGGGCTGGGTTCAGTGATTTCATGGGCTGGCAATTTTCTGCTGGATGCTGGCTGTTTTGGGGGCCCAGCAGCCCCCCTCCCGGATTTTCAGGTCCTAGTGCTGCTGAGTACTTCCGGCCGCCGGCCCTTTTAATTCACATTATCTGGGTAACTGAAGCCGTGTATATGTCATGCCAAGGGAGGTAGCCGCTCTTATTCACAGAGTATGAGCTGACTTTGGATTTGAAAAATCCAAATTCTGGTTTGATTTTCTAGTGAATTAGGACCTTGAGACATGGTTTCTCACGACTGTTGAAAAATCTTTGTCGTAGCCAACAGAATGAGTATTTCTTGCTGAAGAGGGTTTTTTTTTTTTTTTAAAGAATTTTATTTATTTATTTTGAGAGAGACAGAGAGAGAGAAGGAGAGAGCATGAGCAAGGGGAGGGACAGAGGCAGAAGGACAAGGAGTCTCCACGCTGAGCAGGGAGCCCGATGCGGGCCTGGATCCCAAGATCCCAAGATCATGATCTGAGTTGAAGGCAGATGCTTAACCGACGGTGCAACCCAGCACCCCTGGAAAGGGTTTTGAATACATCAAAGGGATAGATAGACACCTCCACATATATATATATATATATATAATTGGTATGATGGTGTCCTTACCCCTGAAATTGACACAACTTTCCGGGTCCTGCACCCCCACACATGTCTAACCAGAAACCATCAGGATTCCAGTTCTTGGGGGAGACCATTTCTGGGATGCAGTTTGGGTCTAGCTTGTGATGGGAGAGGAGCAGAGTCCTTTAACATCAGGGCTGGAGCCGGGAGCAAGCTCAGACGAGGAAGAGTCCGTGGGACAAACAGTCCTCTCCATCTCCTGGGGCCTCGCCTGGAATCCAAATGTTTTGGGCTTCCTTAAGTAAAACATTTGCCAAAGCAAATGCAGCCGTCTGCCTGCTCTTCCAGCAAGGCTGAGGTCGGACGTACTGCTTGTCTGCGTTACAAGGGCTCTGCCCCTGCCCTCGGAGTCCCCCGACTTCACGCCCGGCTACTCTGGGGTTTCCGACAGCTTCATGCCAGCGAAGTGCTCGTCCTCCACTTGACGTTGGCAACAAAGTCTTTGGCGCCAAGGACGGGGGACGGCACCTAGGGAGTTGTGTGTCTTGTCATTAGTGTCCCATTTTGCTGCTTCATCACCCTGGGTCTCTCTCAGAGCCTCACAGCCGTTCCAGGTTGCGAGCAAACGTGGGTGTCCCCATCCTGTTATTTCCAGTTTTTCCCCAGGTGTAGAAACTGAGACACAGAGAGAAAGTATCTGGACCTCATGATAATCATTTTGATTTTGTGATTTAGAAATGCCAAGGAGAGTGAGAACGTCATCCCCTGGTTTTCTGGAAAGACTTACCAATCGGCTGGCCTGGCTTCCCCTGCCCTTCTGTGGTAAAAACATGGGGCACGCGCCCCTCCTCGGAGATCTTGCCTCTTGGGATGTCCTCTGGCCTTCGAGGTCTCCACCTTCCAAATTAGGTGACAGTCTAGGTCAGTGTCCCAGGCACATCTCACTTGCCCCTGCAAAGGGCTCAGAGTTGAAACTTGGGTGTTTTCAACTTCGGTTCAAATGACCTGACAAGTTGTCTCTCTCCCCCACCACACTGCAGCAGGGACCACAGCGACAAACTCTCTGTACGCCAGCCTCTCCAAAGGTTTTTCTTTGAAATTTTCCAGATGTGCAAAACAACAGAGTAGAACAATCTCCACGGACCCCTCACCTCAGCTTTAACAATCACCAACATTTTGCCAGACTTGCTTCATCTACCCATTCTCCCTCTTTTGTTCCTAGATATTTAATTTATTTCTTTATTTCTTTATTTGAGAGAAAGAGTGTGTGTGAGAGAGAGAGCACAAGCAGGGTGAGGGGCAGAGGGAGAAGCAGGCTCCCCACTGAGCAGGAAGCCCGACTTGGGACTCGATCCCAGGACTCCGGGATCATGACCTGAGCCAAAGACAGATGCTTCACTGACTGAGCCACCCAGACACCCACCCTCAAAGTTCCAAGTGGAGAACTCAGGCAGAGGGTAGAGGAGTGTGGCTGTGTCAGTGTCACAGACCTCTTCTCTCTGAACTTCACCTTTCCTGTAGGAATTCTCTCAGATTCCCTTGGCCATACCCTGGCATGGATATAATTTGTACGTAATTCCCATTTAAAACTCTTAGTAACTATTTTTTTTAAGATTTTATTTATTTATTTGTCAGAGAGAGAGAGCGAGTGAGCACAGGCAGGCAGAGAGGCAGGCAGAGTCAGAGGGAGAAGCAGACTCCCTGCGGAGCAAGGAGCCCGATGTGGGACTCGATCCCAGGACACTGGGATCATGACCTGAGCCGAAAGCAGCTGCTTAACCAACTGAGCCACCCAGGCGTCCCTTAGTAACTATTTTTGAAAAAATCTCCTCTTTCTCTATCTTCTTTATTGAAAATTAAGTAGACCGACATCATCTAAAAGAACATTACAAAGAGAGCAAAGAAATTGAAATTAATAAGCCACAGAAAGAACTCAGAGTGTACAAAATCATGTTTGCAAACTGTAGGTCACCGACCGCACAACAATGAATGTGAATAACAAGCAAACAGCTGGTTCCTTTGCACATCCGGGTTTAAAACAACCGTATTCTCTTCCCAGAAACCTGCTGCAGCTTTGTCCTGGGCCCCTTTCTCCCAGCTCCCTGTCTCTACGAGGCCAGGACCTTCTATTTCCCGACACAAGGCTACATCTAACTGTGTTTTGGCCTTCTCCAAGAACAATATAAAAGGTCCTTCTTGCACAAAAGTCATATATCTTTGCCTGGTTTGAACCTTCCAGCACCCCTTCACCTCTTCCCGGTGGTTCCTGGTTGTCCATCTGTGAGGGCAAGCCCAAGTCCTAATCAAGTCATAAGGCAGGAGCTGTATTTATCTTCCTGCTTTAACCTACTGTCTCTGCTTAGCTCTAGCGCCTTCAACAACCGTCTACGCCTCAAGTGTCCTTGCCTGTGAAATGGGATGCCGTTTCTTTTGCCTCAGAGCCTGGCGTGACACTGAAATGACATCATGCGTGTTACGCCCTTCTATTACAGTGTAATGGCTGGAGCCACTGAGTGGTAGTGATGGTGATGGTGGTGGAGATGGTGACGGTGATGGTGATGATGGTGGTGATGGTGATGATGATGATGGTGATGATGGTGGCAGTGATGATGATGGTGGTGGAGATGATGATGATGGTGGAGATGATGGTGGTGCTGCTGATGATGTGGTGATGATGATGATGGTGCTAATGATGACGATGGTGATAATGATGATGATGGTGATGGTGATGGTGGTCATGGTGCTAATAATGATGATGGTGATGATGGTGGTGGTGGTGATGATGATGGTGATGGTGGTCATGGTGCTAATAATGATGATGGTGATGATGATGGTGATGGTGCTAATGATGACAATGGTGATAATGATGATGATGATGATGGTGATGGTGGTCATGGTGCTAATAATGATGATGGTGATGATGGTGGTGGTGGTGATGATGGTGATGGTGGTCATGGTGCTAATAATGATGGCGGTGATGATGATGATGGTGATGACAGTGGTAGTGATAATGGTGACAGTGATGATGTTGATTCAAAGTATTCCTCCTCCTTCTTCACTTACCCACCCACCACCTCTGATCCCACAGGGAAGTTGCAAAGGTCTACATTATAATAATAGAAATGTACTTCATGGGGCCCCTGGGTGGCTCAGCTGGCTAAATGTCCATCTATGATTTCAGCTCAGGTCTTGGCCTCAGGGTTGTGAGTTCAAGCCCAACATTGGGCTCCACGCTGGGTGTGGAGCCAACTTTAAAAAAAAAAAAAAAGAAATATAGTTCATGTGAGAAGATGATAAGGTATTCTTTTTAGGTGGAAATATCTCTCTTTAAGGAAAATATCAAGCTGACTGAGGTAGGTAAGATTCTGAAGTCAGTTGTCCCCAAGAGTCAATATATCAGTAGAAAACTTGTTTGCTATGAACAAGGCAGAGGATTTTGTCTTTCTTCTTTGAAAAAGGAGGAAAGAGACACGGAGAGGAGAGAGGGGCAGGGTTGAGAAGAGCCGGGCAGGGTGAGAAGGCTGGGTTGGGTCAGGGTAGGCCAATGAGGTTACAGAGGTAGAAGTCCTGAGCAACATGTCCTTACTGTTGTCTTTATGGAAGTCATTTGTATTTTTACACTGTGAACCCCTTATCCATCTCTGTGTCTGAAATTTCCATGAAAGTCTATGAATTTCAGAATGTTTCATGCTTCAAGTGGTAAGGGGTTTTGTGAAAGTCAGAGAGAGAAACGTGTACATATAGAGATAAAGAATTTGCGGAAATCTGGGAGGGGGAAGCTTTGGATTTCCACAGGCCATGGTGGGTCTCCCTAGGGGAGAGGTTGCGCTGGCATTTCAGTAGCCTTGACACAGTGAGGTTAGGATCCACCCGCACACAATAAAGGGGAGAGAATCTAGAGATTGTTCCCTTGTTACTATAATTGCACACAAACATTCAAGGGTGCAATTAGCCAATGTCCTTGGATGCAGAATTGGCTTTCCTGATATGGGAACCAGGCTTTTCCTAGGATGCACTTATTTCATCAAATTTTATCTTAAAATATCTGGGGAAAACATTTGGTTCTTATAATAAAGAACCATTGCGAAATAGTCACCTTGTCAAGTCTGTATACCAGAAGGAAGGCCAAATCCATAAAGAGAAGAGATGAAGTCTGTTCTGTTTTGTTCAGATTCCACACTCCACTGCCGCCTCGGTGAAGCAGCTGCCTTGGGCTCAGGTCATGATCTTAGGGTCCTGGGATCGAGCCCCACGCTGGGGTCCCTGCATTGCCAGCTCATATGCTCACGTTCTCTCTCTCTCTCTCAAATACATAAATAAAATCTTAAAAAAAAATTTGCACACTCCACTTCTGGCCCAGTTATCAGGGTAATGGCAGGCGTTGTCCTGGGTGATCTCGCTTTCCCACTTCACGTGTCTGCTTACAAATGTGTCACCTTTCATATATAGGGGTGATGTCACAGGCTCAGCCTTGATGGAACCGGATGCCGCCTTCGTCTTCCAAGGCTAGGGCTTGGCTGGCGTTGCTCGGCCTGTCCCTGGCTGCACGGGCAGCAGGTGCGTGAGGCGGGGGAGCTGGCTAGAGACGTGAGCAAGAGGTCTTATGGGTTGGGTCCTCTTGGCACTGCGCTCGCTCCCGCAGAGCTACCTGACCTTTCACTGTCCATGCTTCACAAAAACCAAAGCCATCTGCTTTCTCCCATCTCGTGTCTCTGCATGCCACGTTTTCCTGGGAAGGTTTCCAGGAGTTTGAGCTCACAAAGCTGGTCATTAGCTCTGGGGCTCCAGAAACAGAGGCCCTGATGGGACTCGTGTCAGGAGAACTGTATGTGCCGGGAGTGCTTGGGACAGGAGGTGCAAACTGGCCAAAGGGGAGAGGATTTCAGGACAGCAGAGCAACATTTGTCGAGCACTGGTTTTGCGTCGGGCGCCGTCTAAGGACACACATGCTTGCCTCCTTGCTTGTCATAGTGACGACAGGCAGGACTAGAGCTCCCACACTCCAGTGGGACATGAGGCAGAGAGACAGGTCTGTATCATACTCAAGGCCATTTTGCTAATTCTGTTGAAGCTGTATGACCCCACACGTTATGCTATTAGTTGTGCTATCCCTTTTTTTCTGGATCTGGGGTTACCAAATCTTCTGTTACTTCCTTTAAAACTCAGAGGGAAGGAAGGGGGTTCCCATAAGCTGCTCCTGCTTGGGGTTGGGAAACGTGGACAGTGCTCCAGTCTCTGGCCAGTTTTGAAGATCACCTAAGGGACCTGGAGGAGAACCAGCCCCAGAGAGCCTTTTAGGCAGTGTGCCCTTGACCCTCCCCAGGACCCTGGTGGAGTAGTGAATAGAAATACAAATGACCAGTTAAATAATTTATAGTGCCAGTATGCCTATGCAATATTTGGAATATACTTATAATCGAGAATTGTTCTTTATCTGAAATTCAGATTCTACTGGGTGACCTGTATTTCTTCTGGCAACCCTAGACCCAGGGTCCCCTAGGGCTAGCCCAAGCAGCTGTGGACGGTGACAGGTATCAGAAAACTCCAATCTTTAAGACAGGCCCGTGGCTCTGTCTGAGGTCACCCAGATCTTCCCCAATTACCTGGTGAGAGCTGTAAAGAGAGCATCCCTAGAAGATAGCTTTGGGGAACCTGAGCACTGGGGTGCCAAGAAAGTGCCTCTTGGTGTTGTGAGAAGGGAGGGCATGGAGGGCTTTATGGCAAAATAAAACGGGAGGCAAAGCCAGCGAGCCGGGGTGCCGTTGACTAGGGCTGTCATAATAAAAGACCGCACTGCGTGGCTCAGCCACCAGAAATTTATTTTCTCACAATTCTGTAGTCCAAGAGTCCAAGATCAAAGCGTTGGCACCTTTGGTTTCTTCTGAGACCTTTCTCCTCGGCTCGTAGATTGACCACCTTGCCCTGTGTCTTCACACAGTCTTCCCTCTGTGTCGGTGTCCTATTCTTCTTATAAGGACACTAGCCATAGTGTCATAGTGAATTAGGGTCACCCTCAAGGCCTCGCTTTAACTCAATTACCTCCTTGGGCCCCATCTTCTCATTCTGAACTTCTAGGAGTTAGCACCTCAACACAGGACTTTTCAGGGGACACAGTTTAGTCCGTGATGGCCAGAAAAAGATTCAGGAAGCACGTGAATTGGCCTGTGCCGGTGAAGGCTCTGTCATGGTGCCCGGGGGGGGGTCCCAGTACACATCCACACAGGCCTCAAAAGCCAGGCTTGAATGACAGCTGAATCTAGGTCTTGACAGAACCTGTGGTAATTGTCCCAGAAGAGAAGGGCCCGGGAAGCTTGTGGAGCTGTCAGAGCCATCGCTTGCCTCCTAGCTGCCCGGAAGGCTGTTCTAGAAAGTTCCACATCATCTCTCGGCTTCTGATGATGCGTGAGGCTGTCTGTCCTCCCCCCCCCCCCCCAAAGCACAGATGCTCACTGGACACTAGCTGCAGCAGCCTCAGCAACAGGGGGTCCCAACACTGATGTTCGAGTCCCCAGGTCCCTTTCCTTTCAGGGTTGCCCTGAGTGCAGGGTGTCTGTGGGCATCTGGTATCTCTGGCTCATTCCCCTTTCACTGTCCACGTACATGATCCCCCTGACTCAGGGCTTGTTTCTTTAGCCGCATCTGTCAGTCGGGATTGACCTTGGACTTGACTTTGTGGTGCAGGCACCAGAAAGCTCACACAACCCGAATATAAGGAGGAAGCACCCGTGGAAAACCCTGGAAGGAGCAAATAAAACAAAGGTGGGGGGTGCCTGGGTGGCTCAGTGGGTTAAAACCTCTGCCTTCAGCTCAGGTCATCATCCAAGGGTCCTGGGATCGAGCCCCGAATTGGGTTCTCTGCTCAGCGGGGAGCCTGCTTCCTCCTCTCTCTCTCTCTTTGCCTGCCTCTCTGCCTACTTGTGATCTCTGTCTGTCAAATAAATAAATAAAATCTTAAGAAAACAAAAACAAAACCAAAACAACAAATGTGGACTCTGTGCCCTCCCACGGAGGGGAAGGGGCAAACAAAGTCGGTGTCAGTCAGGATATGCTCAGGGGCTGCGGGGACCAAAAGGCTTTGGCCTAGATGACTGCGAACTTAAAACGTTTCTAGAAATAAGGACTGGGCAGCTGGGGACTTTTTCCTCGTTTTCTGTGCCCAGAGTCTACACAAACATTAAATGCTGACCCTTACCCGTGGGCTGTGGACATTTGGGACGATGGGTGTACTAGAAGGAGGGACATGGAACTGCTAAGGTGAGTAGCTGAGCGCTTAACAGCAGGATGGTCATTTCACATCCTGGGACTCAAAGAATCTGGGTTCAAATCTTTTTCCTTAATTTATAAGCTATGTTTTCCCAGATCAGGGATTTTTAACCTCTTTAGGCTTTACTTTGCTCAGTCAGCACAATGGGAGTATCCACCTGGGAAACACTTGAGTTGTGGTTAGGATTGCGTAATAATAATCGACTCACATGCACTTACTATGTGCCCAGTGTATACCAAATACTCTCTCTATATTATCTCATGTAATTCTCACAAGACTCTCCCAGAGGTAGGATTGCTACTACCTCAGTTTTACAGGTGGGTAAGGTGAGGCGCTGAGAAGTCAAGTAACTTGCCCGAAGTTAAAGCTGGTGAATGCTGGAGTCAGCATTCAAAGTCAGGCTTATCGCAGAGCTTGATCACTTACTTGGTGGTGGGCTACCAACCGCACAACTAACAAAACCAAAACCAAAACCACCAAACCAAAACAAAAACCAAACCAAAACAACAAAAAACCAAAAAACAAAATCAAAACAACAAAAAGAGACAAATAGACATGCTAGGTGGACTGCTTAGGACATAAAGACACGACAGATGCTAGCTTACTCTTCTTTTTCCCTCTCCTCCCTTGAATTTGAGAAGTTGACAAGTGCAAAAATTTGTATACAAAAGCAGGAAAAAGAGGTTTTCTCTTATCTTTTAAAGATATTTTATTTATTTGAGAGAGAGAGGCAGAGAGTGCACAAGCAGAGGGAGTGGCAGAGGGAGAAGCAGGCTCCCCGCAGAGCAGAGCCAGAGAGAAGGGGACTTGATCCCAGGTGAGCTGAAGGCAGATGCCTAACCGGCTGAGCCAGCCAGGTGCCCCAAAAGATGTTTTCTTTGCTGTATTTGTGTTTTTCGATTTTTTCCACACACAAAAAACCTTAACGTCTGCAATCAGGAAAAAATCCTGGAAAAAAAAAAATCGATCACCATCCCACAAGGAAGAGATCCGATGAAGAATATCAGGTGCTGAGGTCTTTCCTGCAACTCTGGTTCCCGCTGGTGGAAAGCTACAGAACCCCTGAGACCAGTCCCCCTAAACGACCAGCCTCCAGGGCAACCCAGGCCTGGGGCTGACATCCAAGCTGGGATCCGGTGGGGGCCGTGCGCGGGCTTAATGTGGGGGTCGAGGGCGGGGGAGGGGGTGCAGGGACCCCGGCAGGCCCTGGAGCCGGTGCCGCCTGTCCGAGGCCGCGGATCTGCCCCCGGAGCCTCGGGCCGACGGATCCCGTTCGCGGCCCGAGAGAGCCCCCGGCGTGGGGGCCGCGCGCTCGACCCCCGGGAGTGGTGGTGGGGGGCGAGGACGGCCGTGCGGGGCATTGTGGGGTCAGCGTTCGGGTTTCCCCGGAGACCGCAGACCGGAGCCCGAGCGCAGGCGGCGGCGACCCCCGGCAGGCGGCGGCCAGGACCCCTCGGCCGAGCGGGGACCCGAGTGCGCGTGCGGAGGCCGCGTGCGGAGGCGGCGAGGGCCGGACATGGCGGACGTGCGGCCCGGCGGGGCCCGGCGCGGGGGCGCGCAGCACGGGCTGGCGGAGGGGGCGGCGCGCCTGAAGCGCGGGGACGCGGGCGACGGCGGCGCGGGCTGCTGGTGCTGGCGGCGGCTGTTCCGGCGGGGCGCGGCGCGCGGCGGGCGCAGGAAGAAGGCCAAGCGCGCGCGGGGCCGGGCGGCTCCGGAGCGCGGCCTCTGGGCCCACCCGCGCCTGCAGAGGCTGATGCAGCGGCTGGCGGCGTGGAGGAGGCGCTACCTGCGGCGCGGCGAGCGGCCCGAGCGGCTGGAGGAGATCCCGCTGCTGGTGCTGGAGCGCGCGCCGGGCGGCGACTAGGCCGCGGGCGGCCGCCGGGACCCCGGGACCCACCCCCCACCCCCCCGGGCGCCCCAGAGCCTCGGTTTGGTTTGGTTTGACAAAGGCGAGAAAGAAAAATAAACCCGACGTCCTGTGAATGAAAGACCGCGCGGGCTCTTTGGGGCTGGGCGACCCCCGCGCGGGCTTTCACCGACGGGAAGGGCCCGTCCTTCGTCCTTCGTGTCTCCAGGCTGCAGGGCCTCAGGCCTCGAGGCGCTGGGAAGCCCTGGAGGAGCTGGCGGGGGGCCCGTACCCCACTGGAGCCTTCTCCAGGGGCTTCGCATCCTCCTGGGGCCCTGCACTTTCCCAAGCACCAGACCCCCAGTTCCTCTGCCCCCCCACCCTTGGGGAGCCCCACACTGCTGCTCCTTCGCGGCTGGACACCCCCAAAGGGGAAGGGGTGAGAGCGGCCCGTTGTTGACAGTCTGTGGATTAGGAATACGTTTGTGTAAGCAGCGGATTGCTGAGCTCCTCACCCCACATCGAAGTGCTCCAACTCTGCTTTTATCTTTTGTTATCAGGCATTTGTGAGCTCTGACCTAAGCCAACATTAGAACTAAGGTTTGGGGTTTGCCTGCAGGGACTTTGAAAACCAGCCTTGGAGATAAAAGAGCACAGAGCAAGGAGGAATCCGAGGAATCTGGGGGACCCCTGGATGGGTCTTTAATTTCTTCCTGTGCCTCATCAATAAAAGCCAGCTAATGATACTCTCCACAGGCTTGTGAGGATGGAAGTCAAATATTAGAAGCACAAGTGCTCGGAGCACTTTCTGAAAAGAAAGAAGGAAGGCGGTCAGGGTACTTATTAAACTGTTATGCTGGCCTCTCCTGGGAGCTATTCCCAGATCACTGTCCACACCTGCGGCCCGCCCTCCCCCCATGCCCCCTCTACCCTCCCCGAAACAGCCCTTTCAACTAGCAAGCCAGAAGCATCCAGCAATGGGTCTAGAGGCTCTCCGCTTGATGCGGAAGTGGCCCCTGAGCTCCTGATCCCTAACAGGGTTCTCCTGGTGCCCGTGACCTAGAAAGTCACTCCCTTCAAGGAAGGGAAGTACGGAGGGTCACCACCCCTGTCCGGTGCATTGTATTGAGAGACCAGTGGGCAGGCCTGAGAAGGGCAGAGAAAACGAGGCATGGGTCAGAAAGCTGGGGACAGGACTCTGTAATTGAGGTCAGGTGCATTTTGAACTTCTACTGACCTCTTCATTCCTGACCTTGCCCCCACAGCTAAAATTATTCCGTAGGGCTTCGATAAGGGGATGCGTTTTCAAGGGGAAAGCCGTTAAGACACGTAGCCAGCCGCCCTGTGTGTAGGGAAAGCAATCCCCACACCCCCACACCCCACCCCGCATCTCTCTAGCCGATTAGACAAGGATCCTAAGAAGCCTGAATTAAAACCTGTTCTGTAGGAAGTAGCCCAGTGAAAACGTCCTTGCTTGGAGAGGTTAGAGGTGAGGGACTTAGAAAAGGAGAAACACTAAGTGCCTAGGTGGCTCAGTCTGTTAGGCGTCTGTCTTTGGGCTCAGGCCATGATCTCACAGTCCTGGGATTGAATCCCGAACCCCTCAAATAAATGAAATCTTAAAACAAAAAATCAAAACAAGGAGAAACCCCTCAAAGGAGATACCAAATCACGGCATCCTCCGACCCGGGAAAGTGGGTTCTGTTGTGTAATACGCAAGCACAGGTCATGTTTCCTGGGTTCCTTTCAGAAGCAAGAGCCGCATTAATTAACAGTGAATTCTGTCTGAGCCATCATTTGGCTGTGGCTTTGCCTTTTTGTTTTGACTGACCGTCCACTGCCCCATCATACTTCCCTTTTCAGGAGGCAAGGGAAATTGGGTTCATCTCCGTGAACACACACACGGACTCTGTGTACAGGCACGGGGCATCACGTCCGTGTGTCAGAGAATCACTGTGGTGATGTAATGGGCGTCCTTTGGCATCCGCCCAATGCCACGTGTTTTTGGTAATGCTGCCTGCCTGTGATCGGAGCCTCCTGGCCGTGGGCCATCATGGATCCCTCCCAGTTCAAGAGAGGGGTAGCTTTGCCTAGATTTGCTGGGCTGTGGGTCGGTATCTCCTATCAAAGACCAGATTCCGCAGAAACAATGGTCTTTGGGTGCTCACACTCCCTCCCGGGGTTGGGAAGGAGTATCTGCCCGTGGACACCCCATTAGGGACCCCCCTCCCCCTTCTCAGGAACTTGACTATTTCACGGAGACTGTTTGTACTTCTGATCTTCTGGGGCTGGAGTCCGACCAGCATGCGACTCGTTCTTCCTCTTATATCCATCGTCCTCCAGGCCGGAAGCCAATAACAAGAAACGCAGTTTTTCATTAGCCGGCCATTTGGGGTGGTCTTCTGGTGCATTCCCCAAACCCTCCATGTGTCCCTGGGGAAGGACCTCAGCCTCCTGAGCAGTCCCACATGCTGAGCTCTGGGCGGTGGTGGCCAGCAAAGAGGGCAACTCATGGTGGGACTGGGTCTTACTGGGATGATCCACAGTGCTCGGGGTTCTTGGAAAAGAGAGTTCCAGATGGTGAATTGCTTTACCCTCTGAAAGAGAAGGTGTGGGGCGCTGAATATTTGGGTCACCACCGATGAGCCCAAGAGGAGGAGCCTCAGCTCTGTGAATAGGCCAGTGTGCTCAGTGTTCCAGAAGCTTCACTCTGCCAGGGTCTCCAAGGACTGTATAGAGGACTAGGCATGCCTGGCAAGGGAGCGCAGTGAGATTTAAGATGCCCCCCACCCCAGTCTGATTTACACGGGTTCAGGTAGATCTTACTTTGCCTTTACACAATATATTTCTGACCACTACTACATGAGTTGAATCATTTTTTAAAAATTATTTTTAATTGTAGTAAAATGCGCATAACATTTACCATCTGAACTCTTTCTGCGTTCAGCGGTATTACGCACTTCCATGTTTCGTAGCTATCAACATCCCCCAACCCAGAACTCTTTCCATTTTGCAAAAGTGAAATTCTGTGCGCATTAAACAATGATTTTCCCTGCCCTCGCTTCCCTGAAAACCTGGCCACACTATTCTGCTTTTTGTCTCTCTGAGTTTGACTCTATCCTATAAATGGAATCGCGCAGTATTTGTGATCAACCACCATGACAGGCTTATGGCTTATTTTTTTATTACTTTTAATTCCAGTTAGTTAACATAGCAGTGACATACTAACTTGAGGTGATCAGTGTAGTGATTCCACACTTCCATACGTCACCCAGGGCTCATCACAGCAGGTGGTCTTCAACCCCATCACCTAGTCCACCCACCGCCCACCCACATGCCCTCTGGTGACCCGTCATCGTGTTCGTTATCCATGGACACTTGGGCTGCTTCCATATCTGGGCTCTCGTAAATAATGCTGCTACACACGGAGGGATGCATGTATCCCTCTGAATTCGTGTTCTTGTACTCTTTGGGTAAATATCCAGTAGTGAAATTCCTGGATGGGAGAGTCGTTCTATTTTTAACATTTTGAGGAACCTCGCTATTGTTCCCCACAGTGGCTGCGTGGGTCTCATTCCCACCCACCCCGCACGAGCCTTCCTATTCCTCCACATCCTCACCCACACCTGTTGTTTCGTGCGTTGTTGATTTTAGTGGTTCTGGCAGGTGTGAGGCGAAATCTCACTGTAGTCCCGATTTGCATTTCCCTGACGGTGAGTGGTGATGAGTATGTTTTGAAGTGTCTGTTGGCCATCTGTATGTTTCCTTTGGAGAAATTCCCTTCGTGTCTTTTAACTGGATTAAAATTAATTTTTAATTGGATTATTTGTTTTTCGGGTGTTGGGGTTATAATGTCTTCAGATATTTTGGATACTAACCCTTAATCAGATAAGCCACTTGCATATCTCTTCCCCCGTTCCAGAGGTTGCCTTTTAGTTTTGTTGATTATTTCCCTTGCTGTGCAAAAGCTTTTTTATTTTGAGTCCCAATAGTTTATTTTTTCTTTTGTTTCCCTGGCCTCAGGACACGTGTCTAGAAAAATGTTGTTGTCACCGATGTCAGAAACATTACTGCCTGTGCTCTCTTCTAGGATTTTATGGTTTCAGGTCTCACATTTCGGTCTTTAATCCATTTTGAATTTATTCTTGTGCATGGGGTAAGAAAGTGGTCCAATTTCATTCTTTTGCATGTTACTCATCACTGTTCTCAACACCGTTTGTTGAAAAGACTGTTTTTTTGCCATTGGATGTTCTTTTCTGCTTTGTCAAAGACGAATTGGCCAAATACTTGAGTTTATTTCTGGGTTTTCCTTTCTTTTCCATTGATCTGTGTGTCTCTTTTGGTGCCATTACCATACTGTTTTGATCACTACAGCTTTGTCATATAACTCAAAGTCTGGAATTGCGATGCCTCCGGCTTTGCTTTTCTTTTTCAAGATTGCTTTGGCTATTTGGGGTCCTTTTTGGGTCCATATCAGTTTTAGGACTGTTTGTTCTAGTTCTGTGAAAAACGCTGTTGGTATTTTGATAGGAATTGCATTAAACGTGCGGATTGCTTTGGATAGCACAGACGTTTTGACAATATTCTTCTAATCCATGGGCATGTAATGTCTTTCCATTTCTTTGTGTCACCTTCAGTTTCTTTCACGAGTGTTCTTTTGTTTTCAGAGTACCCTCTTCCACCTCTTTGGTTAGGTTTACTCCTAGGTATCTTATTATATTGGCTGCAACTGGGAATGGAATTGTTGTCTTAATTTTTCCTTCTGCAGCTTCAGTGCTGGTGTACAGAAATACAACAGATTTCTGTGCGTAGAATTTATATCCTGTGACTTGACTGAATTCAAGCAGTTCTAGCAGTTTTTTTGGGTGGAGTCTTTCAAGTTTTCTATATAGAGTAAAATGTCATCGGCAAATAGTGAAGGTTTTGACTTCCTCCCTACTGATGTGTATTCGGAGACTTGAAACCTTGAACTCAGCTCCTGGCCGCTTCAGGCTGGGGCTCCCGGGACAAAGCAGCCCTCCTGAGAGTTCCCATCTGAAAAAACTCCAGGCTGTGGGAAGAATTTGCTGTTTGTTCTAGCCAACACCTGAAGACAGGCCCTTGACCTGCCTTTCTTAGAACTTGTACTAAAATGGGATTACAAGTGTGAATTGCTCTTCTGTCCCTTTGAGATGTCTGTATAGCTTCTCAGACTGAACCATCTCTTTCTCAAGGACCTGAGAGCCATTCCTTTGAAATGGAATCTGCAGGAGCTGCTGGGCTCAGTCTCCCAGACTGTGTGGAGGAGAGATTCCTAACTGCGGGGATTGCCAGCTTGCAGACTTGATCGCCCGATCACATTTCCACTGACCAACCCTTTGTCATTCTTCACTTGAGGCACCCCCCCGACCCCCACCCCTTGTTCCCCCTTAAAAAGCCCCGGTCACTTCTGCACAAATGGAATGAGCTCTTTGACCCCAGCCCGCAGAGGCTGGACGCCGTTGCTTAATGGTCTCCTTTTTCGATTACGGACGGATCTACGGACGGATCTACGACACTGAGAAGTGGTATCAAACTGGACGTCGCAACTGGGGTTTCATTTCAGAATCGGACTAGTAAGAAGCCTGTGCTCCATGTTGAGTACCTGGAAAGGGCGTCCGATCGACTCACTGTGCTGTTTTCCTAGCAGAGCCCTAGACTCTGACTCCTAGTCTCCCGCTTCGCCCTCAGGGGCTCTGGGGGTTGCAGGAGGTGGGAAGAACCTTAAGACTCACTCTCTCACCTGGGAAGGAAAAGTGCAGCGGAGGCGGAGATGCTTATCTCCATATTCAAAACAGAAGCCAGTCAGCAGCCACGGGAAAGGGAGGAACACGGTCTTTTAAAATCCCAGAGCTGTGAGCTCCTGGGATAGGAATCCAGCTGGGCACGTCGTCCTTGACAGTGGCGTTCGGCTCTCATGGGTACACGCTTGTTTGCCACCGAGCATTCATTTCTCAAGCTGCTTGGTAAGAGCATCCCACGTTTCCTTTTGGAACCGTCCTCTTCCCCAGTCTCAGCCATTAGTTTGCAAAAGGTTGACTCTACTCCCGGGTCCAGGGATGGGTTCCAGCTGGCTTTACCAGTGGTCCCCAATCCTGGCTGCACACAGATTCTGTGCCCAGAGATTCTGGTTTAACTGTTATGGTTAGGGCGAGAGAGAGGGTAGAGAGAGCGAGAGAGCATGAGTGTGGGGGAGAAGCAGAGGGAGAAGCAGGCTCCGATGTGGGACTCGATCCCAGGACCCTGGGATCCGGACCTGAGCCAAAGACAGACACTTAACCGACGGAGCCACTCTGGAACCCTGGTAGACTTTTTTAGAGCAGGTTTAGGTTCACGGCAGAACTGAGTGGAAAGTACAGAGCTCCCAAATGTGCCTTCCCTGCCCCCTGCCATGGCTTCCCCTCTCAACAGCATCTTCCAGCAGAGTGGAATATTCGTCAGAGTCGTGGACCCTAAACGGGCACCCCATTTTATCACCAGAGTTGATAGCTCACACTACGGTTCGCTCTGGTTGGTCCACATCTGGCGGGTTTGGACAGACGGACGATGACACGTACCCATCAGCCTGTCATCATCCAGAGCAGGTTCACTGTCTTGAAAACTTTCCGGATATTCAAGGGCGCCCGGAGGGCTCAGTCAGTCAAGCATCTGCCTTCAGCCCAGGTCATGATCTCGGAGTCCTGGGACTGAGACCCATGTCGGGCTCCCTGCTCTGCGGAGAGTCTGCTTCTCCCTCTGCCCCTCCCTCTGGTGGTGCTCTCTGATGATATCTCTGTCCCTACTCTGTCTCTCTCAAATACATAAATAAAATCTTAAAAAAAAGCTTTCTGATATTTAAATATTTTAAAAGGCTGGGGGGTTGCCTGGCTGGCTACGTCGGAAGAACATGCAACGCTTGATCTCAGGGTCATGAGTTCGCACCCCAGACTGGGTGTAGAGATTATTTAAATATTTAAAAAATGAAGAATTTTCTGTGCTCTTCCAATTCATCCCTTCCTCCCCCAGATCCCTGACAACCACTGGTTTGTTGTTGTTGTTGTTACTATTGCTGTAAGTTTGCCTTTTATACCATGTCACCTAATGGGAATCATACAGTATCTAGGCTTTTGCGATTCGTTTCATACGCATTGTTAAGACCCTTCAGTTAGGGGCGCCTGGGTGGCTCAGTGGGTTAAGCTGCTGCCTTCGGCTCAGGTCATGATCTCAGGGTCCTGGGATCGAGTCCTGCGTCCGGCTCTCTGCTCAGCAGGGAGCCTGCTTCCCTTCCTCTCTCTCTGCCTGCCTCTCCGTCTACTTGTGATTTCTCTCTGTCAAATAAATAAATAAAATCTAAAAAAAAAAAAAAAAGACCCTTCGGTTAATTCTAATATGCAGCCCTAGTGGAGAGTCTATCTGAAGCCAATTAGCAGATTCCATTTTGTGGCTACTGTTGAGTTCAGGGACGGGAAAGTTTCCCCAGTGGGTCTAGTCAAGATAGACCTTAGGACTTTGGGACACAGGTTCTTTTCTGTTGGCTCCAAACAAGGGACCCGTACCCTGATACCAGCTGCGGCTACAGTGACATCGCCAGGCGAGGGCCTGTCTCGAGGAGGTGGAGCTAAGAAATGCAGAGAAATCGGGTCTGGGAGAAAGCCATGCACAAAGCCAGCCTGGGCCCTTTCAGATGGATGAGTCGGGATGCTTTTGGCAACGACATAAGAAAGTCAAATCAAAGTAGCATACAAATAGGGACATTATCTCACATTATAAGAAATCCCTAGGGAGACCGGTTCCAGGTTCGGATGATCAGCTCAGCAGAGCGTCAAAGCCCCAAGTTTGTGCATTATTCACGCGCTGCCTATCCTTGGTGCAAGGCTCTGCCTTTAGGCTACTGGATGCAAACCGGCCTCGGCAGTCCCCATGCGCCTTCCAGGTGTAACAGTCCAAAAAGAAGAGCATAGCATCGTGCGATCTTCCAGGAGGAGAAAGCCTTCTCAGAATCCCTCCAGCTGGCTCTCCTCCTGTTGCAATGACCAGAAAGGAAATGTGTTCATGGCCAGCACCATCTGGCTTTACCTTCAGCCTGGGGAATATGGTCCAGAGAGTTGAATGTCTGAATAAAATTGGAGCTTTGGGGACCCCCAGTTCCCTAAGGAGAAAATTTTAGAGGTGAAAGGAAGATGAGGGATAAAGAGGTGGTATTTCCTGCTCTCCCCCCTCACCCCTTCCTTAAGCCGATATGCCTGTTTAAGTATGGTTGGCCGTCCCGAGTTAGAATCCCCTGGGGAGCCGGATAGAAATGCATATTTCCTGGGGCCCCCTCTGGTCTGCTGACTCTGCCTATCTGGAGGCGATGCCCGTGGGAATCTGTTTTAAGCTCCCAGGTGATTTTTGGGTTCACAGTTTGGGGAACATGCTGAAGGGTAAGAGCTGCCGGGCGGGGGCACCTCTGGGAGCCCTCTCTTCTCTCTCCCAGCCCCATCTCCTGGGCTGTGCCAGAGTCTGCCACGGCCCCTCAGGCCAGACCCAGAGGAGGAAACGGGCACTGAGAGGGGACGTGAACTTGTCCAGCGGGTCATGCTGTCTTCTCCTGTTTGCACTGGCAAACGGGACTCTCCATCGAGCTCCCGAAGCGCCAGCTTCAAGCCCCTCGCTGTCCGGCTCCAGAGTCCAGGCGGGGAAGGAAGCCAGGTGCTGAGCAGGAAGCTTTTCCACGCAAACGTTTCGGGGAAACTGCCTACAGCGATCTTGAAAAACAAAAACAAAAGACCTAGAAAAGCTCCAAGACTCTAGTCATTTATTCTAATTCCTTTTCTCCTTTGGGCTCCATGAGGACTTGGATGATGTGCAAACGTCACGCCCTGCCCCACCACCCCCACCTTCCACCAGCGGCTGGGGAGGGTCACTAACTCAAGGCTGTCTCTTGCTCCAAAGTGCCCTTTTGCAAATCAGCACGTGGGAGAGGAACGGCCACCTTGGCACGGTGGTGGCTCCAAGTGCACCCCAAGCTGGTCACCCCAAGCCAGAAGCCGAGCTCGCAGACCCAGCTGAGATGCCCAAATGACACGGTGTATGGAGTCCTTGTAAAACCTACGAGCCCCAGCCAGAAGGATGAGCCGGATAACACACGAAGGGAGAGGACAGGCAGGGCGGAAGGACCAGCCTCCTGAACCCAGGGAGACCCCCTGTTCATCAGGGAAGACATCTGGATTCTGTTCCCCACCCAAATGCTGAGGATCTGGGGGTGCGGGGCTCAAGCTTAGGCGAGGCCGTTAGCCTCACGGAGAATGCCATCCTCTCACTGTCTGCCCCATCAGCTGGCCCTGTGGCGAGGGGAGGCTGCAAGGACCAGAGCTGAGGACACCCAGGGTGGCTAAAGAGACTGAAGATGTCTGAGGTCATGTTCACTGTTGAGGTGGCCGCAGCTGACTCATCAGGTAGCCTACAGAGCAGCTGGGCGGGGGCAGCTGTGAGGGCAGCTGTGAGGGCTCAGTCGGTTGAGCATCTGACTCTTGTTACTGGCTCAGGTTGTGATCTCAGGGTCCTGGGATCGAGCCCTACGATGGGCTTGGTGCTAAGTGAGGAGCCCACTTAAGACTCTCTCCCCTGTCCCTCCCCATCGCTCACTCTCTCTAAAACAAAACAAAACAAGTCTTTCAGGGCATCTGGCTGGCTTGGTTGGTAGAGCATGTAACTCTTGATCTCGGGGGTTGTAAATTCCAGCCCAACATTGGGTGTAGACATTACTTAAAATCTTTAAAAAAAAAAACAAACAAATTTTTTTTAAAAAAATGGAAAAAAGTCAATTGCATTCATACGTATGAGGAACAATGGGTCTGAAACTATAATTAAGAGATAAAAGATATTAACCGTAGCAAAAAAAAAACAAAAACGTAAGGAATTGAGGCATAAATCTAACAAAAATATATAAAAGGCCTTTATGGAGAAAACTATAAACCTTTTTGAGGGTCATTAAAAATCAGTGTATATGGAGCGATGTATCATGTTCTTGGATAGACTCAATGTCATTCAGATGTTGGTTCTTTACAAGCTGATCTATAAATTCAATGGAATTTCAATAGGGTGTGTGTGTGTGTGTGTGTTATTTGTGAAGCTGATTCTGAAATTTATAAGGAAAAAAAAACAAGACTAACCAAAGCACTTCTATAGTAGTTGGGGAGACTTGCTTTTCCATAGACTGGGGCTTATTATAAATCTTAGCAGTTAGGAGAGCGTATCATGAGTCTGGAGATCGTAAACAGCCCAGCGGGACTAGAGGGCGCCCAGAAGGAGGCTCATCTGTGCACAGAAACCTGGTTAACAGGAGATGAGGATGGCCAACCGGGGGGAGACTGACAGGCCGTTTGGTGTATTGCGTGAGGGCGAAGAGTTATCCATCTGGAAAAAAAACTAGATTGAGCTCTACCTCACTTACACATATACAACATACAACTCTGGATGGATTGAAGACTTAGCTGCGCAAAGGAAACATTAAAATATTTAGAAGAAAATGTAGGAAAATATCTTGATGATCTAAGGGGAGAGATGAATGTCTTCAGATATAAAAAATATTTACCATAGAGAACATTACTGATATTTCTGGCTGCCTTTTTTTTTTTTTTTAAAGATTTTTATTTATCTATTTCAGAGAGAGACAGTGAGAGAGGGAATATAAGCAAGGGGGGGGGGTGGGAGAGGGAGAAGCAGGCTTCCAGCCGAGTAGGGAGCCCGATGCGGGGCTCGATCCCAGGACACTGGGATCATGACCTGAGCTGAAGTCAGACACTTAATGACTGAGCCACCCAGGCGCCCTTATTTCTGACTACTTTAAAATGAACTTCGGTTTCTCCAAACACACCAGAAAGATAGTGAACGAAGTCTCCAACTGGGAGAATATATCTGTAAGACACAGAACCATCAAAGAAGAGTAGCCAGAATATGTTACTATTTCCTACGAATCAGCAAGAAAAAGACACGTAACCTAGTAGAAAAACAGACAAAGGGTAGGACAGGCATTTCACAGAAAAGGAGACATAAGTACTTAGCCCAGAAACCCTTAAGAGTCTCAATCCTACTAATAATCAGGAAAATGCTGATCAAAAGCACACCTAGGTGCCGATTTCCGCTGGCCAGATTGGTGACCAGCCCCGGAGAGTCAGTCGGTATGAGGTATTGGCAAGGGTGTGGAGTGTCGGGACGAGAATCTTCTGCTGGTGGGACTGGACAGCGTTGCAGCCCCTTGGGAAAATAATTTCGGTGACCCGGTGCTGACAGGAGGACAGGAGAACTTTGGGTTGGTTTGTTAAACAAGATCTCCAGCAGGGGCTTTGGTTTCTCCAAAACGCATGTGGCAGAGAAGTCGCCTGGAGGAAGACTGACTTGCCCTTTGCAACACTGTACGTAAACCAGCGAATTCTCACCCAAGATAATAAAGTGCTAGCAGACGCAGCCGTCCCCCGGAGGTTACGCTCATACGGTGCTTCGTGCTTATCCGCACTGGACACGGCAACGATCTCTAAAGTGTGGACGTCCAATGAGGCCCTGCTGCTCGAACAGAGCTGCAAACAGCTATGAACGTTCACACGGGTCCACTTAGAACCAGACCTGCTGCAGAACCTTCTTCCAACCATGCCACTCAGACTCTTTGAACTGCTTTTGTGTCTTGAGTGATTTCCTTCCTGGCGGCCGTGTGGGCATACGATACAGTTCTCACCTCTTTGACTCCTTCAGTTAATAATGAAAAAAAAAATTTTTTTTTAAAGGCCAGGATCTGAAATTTCACTATATAACATGATTAGAAAATAGCTAGGCTATGGAGCTCTGTTTGGTTAGCAGGCGGAGAGAGGATTTTATTTAATACAAGGATAAGAAGAAGATGGCCTTGTTTCTTCTACATGAATCAAGTTGGGCAGGAACGCTCTACAGCCTTGCGATTCCCTTCAGGGAGACATCTCTCCACAAGCAGCAGGAGACATGCATTGTAATAGTCACAGAAGCATCGCTCTAAGGGCAGTAAACCGGAAATGCCCCAGATATCCATTAAGAGTCGAATTGATAAGGGCACCTGGGTGGCTCAGTGGGTTAAAGCCTCTGCCTTTGGCTCAGGTCATGATCCTGGAGTCCTGGGATCGAGCCCCGCATCAGGCTCTCTGCTCAGTGGGGAGCCAGCTTCCCCCATCTCTCTCTCTCTGCCTACTTGTGATCTCTGTCAAATAAATAAATAAAATCTTAAAAAAAAAAGTCGAATCGATAAATAAAATTGTGGTATATTGTACGACAGAATACTATACAGCAATGAAAATGAATGAAGTATCACTACACGTACTCATGTGCACGAATTCAAAAAAATAGATGGAATTTAAAAAATCACAGGAAAACATTCACAGTGATTCCATTTGTATAATGTTTTAAAGTAAAACCAAATGACATGCCGTCTAAGGATGAATATGTGGGTGTAAAAACCATGAAGAAAAGCAAAGGGATGATGAGGACAGAGCTCAGGATGGGGGGGTGGGGGGACGTGTTGGGGCAAGTGCCTGGCAGATGGGGGAGCCCGGGATCCAGTGGCGAGGGAGGGACTGGTCTTTGGAAAGACCAAGAGACCTTCTCCCATTGGGACAGGGACAATGACTCCGATTACAAATTCAGGTGAGTTTGTAGATTGGGAAATTGGAGGTTGTGAGGTAATAGAAGACAGATACAGCGGGCTTTGCCCCTGGTTCCCGACACGGGGCGCCTGAAACCCCTGTCCGTCCTACGTGGTGAGAGCACGAGGAGCAACTCCCGTTCTCCTGAGGTGACTCTGCGTGGGCTCCCGGACGGGGGCGGGTCGGCTGAAAGGCCAAGCCATGATGAGACGCTTGGAATTCGCAGCCCTCCTCACCCCCACTTACCCAGAGAGGGACAGGGGCTGAACATGGAGTGGTGATCGGCCCTGCCTGCTTGAAGAATCCTCCGTAGAAATCCCGATGGCACAGGGTTGCGAGAGCCTCTGGGTGGGGGTCGGGGTGCGTGTGGATACTTCCACGGGCGAGAGGGTGACACATTCCAGCTTCACGGGGTCAGATTTCCTGCACTCGGGACCCTCCCAGATTCGCCCTATGTATCTCCTCATCTGGCTGTTCTTTATCATGTCCTTTAGTCAACGGTAAACCTAAGTAAGTGTTTCCCGAGTTCTGTCAGCTGCTCCAGCAAATCAGCTGGACTTAAGAAAGGGAACCTGTGATCGGTTGCCAAGTCAGACAGAGGTTGTGGTCACCTGGGAGCTACTACTTGTGACCGGCACCTGAGCCCTGACCTGGGGGCTGACACCACCCCCAGGTAGACCACAGCATCACAGCAGAGTTAAATCACTGGACATCCCCCGGGCGTCACACAGAATTGCGTGAGTGGGGACCTTCCCCCTATGTGGGGTGACCAGATGTGTGGGACGTGGACGTTCTGTGTGAAAGTAAAGGAGATGCACAGAGGAGGGGGCACTGGGTTTCGTAATACAGGGGCAGCTGCCTCCGCTGTCTCTGTTGGAGGAAGCACACAGGGAGGGTCTCAGCTGACGTGTGTGAGGACATGGGGGACATCTGAAGTGACAGGGGGTACGGTGTTATCCGGAGCATCAGAGCCGTGCGGGCCGGTGGGCAAAAATGCTCAAGGCAAAGACTTAGAAGAGGGTCAGTCGCGGTGGGGACACGGTCAAGGTTGGAGTGCCGGTGGAAGTGGGGCAGAGACCTTGACCCTGGTTCTCAACCAGGGAACCACCGCCTACCCCCTGGAGGCAAGATGTGTGGGGACCTTTGACGTGGCAATGACTGTGGACTGTCTTGCAGGAGGCACTGTCCCATCCCCGTGGCAACAGAGACTGGGGGGAGAAACACAGGGCCAGGGTACAGGATGGGACATCTGTGTGCCTGGAGTCCCTGCACATGAATGAGGACAGGAACGTGGTGGAGGGGAAGGTAGGCAGGAGGGAGAGCAGATGGCAGCGCTGAGGGTCACCAGGGAACACGGGCTCAGCGGAGCTGGTGGTTTGGGACCACCTGAGGGGTCTGCATGATACCGCGACACCAGCGGCGCAGAGCTGGTAGTTTGGGAGGGAGGAGGAGGAAGTGTTGGAAGCAGCAGCGGCAGGTGCGGGGGGGGGGGGGCACAGGCTGGGAGTGCGCACCTGCAGGGGACAGCTGGGCTCCAGAGGAAGCAGTCTGCCTGCTGCACACTGGGAGTCCCAGTGGGAGGGGCCCAAGCGGCGGGGCAGGCTCGGTGCAGTCAGTGGTGCAGAGTACCGGGTCCTGCACAGATCGCACAGACGGGAGGTGCACACAGCAGGGCTACAGTAAGCCCATTTCTCTTTTGTCTGGTCTACAAAATCCACTGACAGATGCAAAGTGACTTTTTTTTTTTTAAGACTTTATTTATTCATTTGACAGAGGTCACAAGTAGGCAGAGAGAGAGAGAGAGAGAGAGGAAAGCAGGCTCCTTGCTGAGCAGAGAGCCTGATGCAGGGCTCGATCCCAGGACCCTGAGATCATGACCTGAGCCGAAGGCAGAGGCCCAACCCATTGAGCCACCCAGGTGCCCCCAAAGTGACTTTTTTTGCAGAGATGCTGGTCTTCTGTGGATTGTCGGCTGCCCACCGGGGGCCTCTGCGAGGGCCTCTCCATGGCACCCACCCGCTGACCCTGGTGGGGCGGGGGGGGGGAGCAGGAGGCTGCAGGGTCCTTCTGCCTTTGATTAGGGCTGAGTCTGGTAGCCCTGCTTGCCTTAGTCTTTCTTGCTTCGGTTTGGTGACCTCAAAACCCCAGTCCCCATTTGGGTGGATAATCACGTAGACAGGGCCCTGGGCGGACAGAGTAACTTGTCCTTGTCTAATTTTCTGCTGCCCTGCCCAGTGCATATCCCTTTCCCAGCAGAGCCAGCAGAGCGGGTTGTAACCCCCTCCACCTGAGGGGTCTGGCTTCCGGCTTTGCCGACCTTATTCCCAGGTCCACCTGTCCGCAAAGCTAGGCCAGCCTGTTGGGCTCCCTCTGTAGGGCAGCAGCTTCTGGAGCATCTGAAGGTTGCTCAGGCACTAGCTCCCACCAATCGCTGGGGGTTAGGGGGTGAGGACACTAGTGTGGTAGCCACTGGCTCCCCTAGCTGGGCCGGCGGAGTAGCCAGAAGTGTTTGGTGGAAACAGGCAACTGCTCCCGAATGAGGGGGTCACAGAGGAGCTCTGGGTACAGGGCTCTACTGTGCTCAACAGCATGGGAATGGAACGTTCCAGATTGGGGCTGCAGAGCCCTCCCCATCGGGACATGGCTGCAGGGTACAGGTACGCCCGTCCAGCCTCTGGCAAAGAATGCCTGCGTGACCCAGTTGGGAAAAGGCCCTTCTTAACTCCCGTTAGCTCCTCTCCTTGGTGCTGAGAAGGAAACTGTGCCCACTGCCCAGGGTGGGGTCAAGGTGCCATCTTCTTGGGGAGGATGTTCTTTTTGGGGGAAAGGATCAAAGGTAGGAGTCTGAGAGGGCTCAGCAGTTCTCTGGGCTCAGAATCTGTAAGGAAATGGGTAGCTGCCTGCGTCCAAGTTACCTCTTGGAAGTACAGTCGAAGCCATTCATCTTTATTAGCACAGATTTCCGCAGACTCAGAACAAGGTCAGGGTCTGGGTGGTGAGAACTTGGGGAGGGTAACGGGGAAAAGGAGCTATTGTCTCTCCGTGTACTCGGCATCTTCTCTGTAGGCAAGACCAGCTGCTTGACCAGATCTGAGTTTGGGACCAACTTGTTGGAGGCTGTTTGGAACCTACTCAGATGGGGCACTGGGAGGGGGGGAGGTTCCCTTCGGTCCCCGTGCTTGAGGGGAGAACACATGCCTGTCCGTCATTCCTTTTTAGCAGGGAGGGGGCCGCCAGCAGTTATTTAACAGCACTTAATTTAAGAGTTTTTGAGTTAGTGGAGGGACATGCTACTCAGCTAGGTACAAAAAAGCCAGCGGAGAAGGGCAGGGCCATGCTGAATGCGCTAGACAGAAGCGGAGCAGGTTTACGGGGAACAGGGAGCCCGCGTGTGCAGCGGGGGCTCTTCCTCTGCGGGCCACCCCCCTGCGCTCTGGGCGCAGAGCAGAGAGGATGTGTCTTCCCTCCCAGCCTGCTCCCATGGCCCAGGAGCTGGGCGCTGACACCCGCCGCCGCTGTGAGGAGTGTGGCCATGCTCTCTGGGAGCTAAGGACTTGGCCAGTGGACTTGGGCTTGAGGGCAAGCACGTGAGTCAGCGCGTGGGTTGACCAGAGGGCCGACCGCATCCACAGAGCAGATGGCAGCCTGGGGTTTTAAGAGTCACCGCCCACCACACCACAGCTGTAGTCAGAAAGCACTAGGAAACATTTCTTATAAAAGTATTTTTTAATAAATTGATGTATTTCAATGTTGTTAACATGATAGCCCAATGCTATATCAAGGTAGCAAAAGTGAAATTCCTGGTATTTTTTTTTTTTTTATATATAAACACTATGAATGACCGTACATTTGCATTCAACTTCACAAGAAATGATCTTCAGGTTCATGAAGATTCTTTAACAGCTGTAACACCTCTCGAACAGTGAAGATGTGTATGGACTGCGTAGACAAGGCGAGTCTGATGACTGAGCCGCACCCTAAGACCGAACGGAAGGGAAGGGGACGCCGCGGCAGCATGGCCAGCTTGCGGAACAAAACCCAAAGGAAATACAGCACGGATCGACACGACCGAGTATCTTGCAGAAACGGAGCCATAAGAAGACAACACAGATTCGAGCCCTGAAGCAGTGAGTGTGTTTCTACCCGTTTCGTGATGGAGAGAAGCCACGGACACGGAGTCCCGCAGCGCGTGCAGCAAGGACTCTTCTGGCACACACGAAGGCACCCATCGGCGAACCCCGGGCCTCCCTGCTCTGTACAGATGCTGGTGAAGGGAGCTGGGCGCTACTGCTGGGGTCAGAGTGGCGGCCGGCTGGGGGCAGGCCTCCGCCAGAGCCTCTCTCCGCATCTCCTCCTGCAGTTCCAGAGGCCACTTTCCAAAGCCGATGCCCCCTTCTTAGGGTTGACAAAACGAACCGACCGACCCAAGCAAGGGCACTGAAAACCAACAGAAACCAGAAGCTCTGACCCCCCCACAGTCTGTCACTGTCCAACCCACCGTGAGAAATGTGTTTCGCTTGGTTCCCACTACAGAGAGCATCTCTGACTCCGCCACGTCACATGTACCCTAACGGACACGGATTTTTCTGAACAGGCCGTGAACAAGGGACAAGGGAGAGCTGGTAAAGTGCTAGTCCATTAAGTCCAACCGCAACTTTGAACTACAGAGGGGAACTGGTTTAAATGAGAGTTTCCAAAGTAAAGACGTTTCTTTCTTTTTCAACCTCAAGTACCCCTGGACGGCAAGCAATCTCACACCCAGGATTTTGGCTGATGACTGCTACTATGAGGAGCAGCCTCAGGCCATTATTTATTTCTACCAGGCCCCTTCACGCTATTTTTCACTCCAAATGCCGCAGATGAAAGTAAATACAACAGGACGATGGAGAAATCATTTGTGCGCGAGGCGCTGGCCTCCGGCTAAGCACTGACGGGATGTCCCTGGCGTTCTAGAGGGGTCTAACGGGCGGCCACTCCTTCATGCGGGTCAGCAGTGCAGACTAAAATCATGTCCACCAGAATGGACAGGAAACAACCGTCACCCACCACCGTATTTAAAAAAATCCCAAGCAAACTGCCTCTGACACTTTCCACTCCTTGGCTTCTGGCGCTAGGGCTCTCCTCTGAGGGAACACATACCTGGCCAGAGTCTTAGTGTTTGATTCTAAATCTCCTTTTGAGGCCTGAACCGAGTCCACTTCTCACAAAGACCATATACTCCTTCCTTCCTTCGGCCGTGTCTCTGAAACCAGCCCTCTGCACCCTCTGAAGAACCAAGGGCAGAATGGCCGAGGCTTTCCTCTCCAGAAACGGAACAGTCAGAAGCGTAAATTAGGTTAAGTGGCTTCATTTTCCTCAGGTCAAAGCTTCTAACCCAAGGTTTGGTTTCCCTAGGAACAGCGTGTGCTTCAGTTGGTAAAAATGAATCAAAATCAGCTGAATGGAAAAGTTAAAAATGTCCTTTACTGAAAGGTATGGATCTTCACAAAGCGCTCTAGCAAACAACGCAATCGAGAAGTCTGCATGAGAGCAGGTGCCTTTGAAACTAACCGTCTCAACAGAGCTGAAGTCACTGCCTCGGATTAACTTCTACGCCGCATCCAATATTCTATGTAGGACATTCATTCTTAAGGCAGAAAAATTGAATCTGACACGTAATGACTTGGCTCTTACGTCCAGGGGTCAAACGGGAAGCAGCCTGCGCACACCGAGTCCTTGCTAATGAGGACTCGACGGCGGCAGCCAAGTTCTCCCTCAGAGCAGGTTCTGTAAGAGACACATCTGAGAGAACAGAAAAAGATGACTTTTAAGACACACGAATATCTTCCAACAAAAAGTCAACGAGACTCGGTTTCCTATGATGAGGGGACACGACTGGTAGGTAAGACCGCGGGACGGCGGAGTCGCTCGCTGGACGGTGTTACTTCAGCCCCCGGTTCTCAAGGTCTCGTGTAACAGGCGGCCCGACCAGTAAGAAAGCAGCTGCACGTCACCTCACACGGCTACTCAGAAGGTTGTCGCCTGGACCTCCCCCCCCGCCCCATCCCCCGTTGTGGCGGCCCGGGGCGGGGAGGGTAGTGGACGCACAGAAATGAAGGTGAGGCCCCCAGCGCGCGTGCAAAAATACTCCTCAGCGACCAGCAAGGGAATCTTCAATGAAAACGAACTTAACGGACAGAATCCGAGGTGTCTGAGCCGGACGGACACAGGAAGGGGCCCGCCTGCTGAGCTGGACCAGTATTTGGGACGCAACCGTCCCCCCTCCCCCCACCTCCCTGGCCTGGATCTGCCTGGGGACCGCGCTCCCTTGCGGGGCCGCGAGCCACCGCCCTCAGCCCCTCAGCCCGGGTGCTCCTTCCCCCCTGCGTCCCGAACACGGACAAACCAAACACGAACCTAAAAGACCACTCGTAAGCAGGGGACGGTGACTGGCTGCTCTGGGACCTGTCGCGTGCCTGGGGGCCCCACCGCAGCTCCGCCGGCGGGAGGCTACAGAGCCGGCCCGCCTCGCCCGCTGGGGCCGCGAGTGCTTCCGTATTCCACGGTGGCAGGAGTCCATGCACGATTCGTAAACAGCGATACAAAATACTGTAAACATAACTGAACAGAGCTCGTATAAAACAGAAGGAAATCCAAATTTACAAGTGGGTAAAAAAAACCAGAGGGCGGCTTCGTACAAAGTTCTCCCTCCTGCGCCGAGTGATTCTTTTGATTACAAATATAATCCTGAGCTGAAAATCTGGGATGGGGGGGAGAGCCATCTTTGCATACAGAATGTCCAGAGGACGCGTGCTCTTGTACTTTTCTCTAGCTGACCGTCCCCTGTCCGAGACAGCTCTGGGGGGGGGGGGGCTTTGGAGACGCTTAGAGTTTGGTGTGGCGCCCGGGCCTGGGGCCGGCCGCGGCGCTGGCCACAGAGGCGGACGCGGCGGCGTCCTCGGCCTCCTCCAGTTCGTCCTGCAGCTCCTGGCTGACGCTGGACTGCAGGGCCGCGGGCGTGAGCCACTCCTTGGGGAGGCAGCTCTGTAGGAAGGGAATGCAGGAGCTGAAGTAGGCCAGCCGGTTGATCCAGCGAGGGATCTCTTTCCCGCAGAGGATCTGCGGACGACAAAGGGTGTCGGGTTAGGTGAGAAGGATGACGTGGGCCTGGCCCGGTGCCAGGGAGTGGGGGAGGCAGGGGGTGCCCCGGAAACCTTGCTCCCGGGCCTCCGGGGACACGCGGCACCTGCCTTGGGAGCCTGGGCCCTCCCGGCAGCCCCATCCCCCCTTTCTGCGGAGCCTTGTCCGAGGAGCTCGCTGTCTGCATCTCTCTCTACCCCGTGGACTTCTGTCCCTGACCCACTTCTCCCAAAGCACTCGCATCAGCTGAGAAAGCCCATCTCCCCAGACGCAGCCCTGGCTTCGGGAGTCCGGGGCAGGAGCGGGGCCGTGCCCAGGACGAGGCCAGAATGCCCGGCTGCCTTTTGTCCGCAGACTCCGCTGGGGGTGGCGGGGGCAGACGTGGGGCCAGGAGGGTCCCTCTGGCTGATGGTGTGTGGCTCTCTGCCCACTTCCTGCCCTGACCCTGTCCTTATGACTCTGGAGCCACAAGCCACGGGCCACCTATCTCAGAGAGCGAGAATTGGGTCTTCCACAGCAAACTTCACTCTTTCTTAACGCTCCTGCCTGTCCGCAGGCAATGCTGGGCTTCCTGAGCCCCCCACCCCCACCCCCACCCCTTGCCCTGCCCTGTCCTCCTGGCAGTTTCGCCTCCAGTCACGTCAAAGTCACAGGCTAGGATCCGGACATCTTATCTTAGCTGGTGACTCTGGAAAAGAAGTCAAAGTATCATAGTCCAAAAATCACTAAAATATAAACAAACCAGGACCTGTAATTAAGCAAGGTATCTCCTCTCTCTGAAGGGGTAGCCTTACCTGACAAACGTCACTTTCCCTTACATACAACGTCTCTGACTTAACCACAGGGCAAGTCTCACTTAGGGAAGTGGTGGCATTGTTCTGACCAAATTCGGTCACCCGCCAGGCAGCACAGAGAGACGGTACTCAAAGTTGTCTGGGAGAGGCGCCTGGGTGGCTCGGTTAGTGAAGCGGCTGCCTTCAGCATGGGTCATGATCTCGGGGGTCCTGGGATTGAGCCCCACGTCAGGCTCCCAGCTCAGTGGGGACTGAGTCTGCTTCTCCCTCTCCCTCTCCCCCTCCGCTCGTGCTCTTTCAAATAGAATCTTTAAAAAACAAATACATGAGAAATGTGTCCGTGAACTTGATCTGGGGGGAAGCCGAGGGGTCACCTTACACGATACCACTCCCGTCTCTCTACTGTCAGAAACCCAGGCAAACAAGTTTTATGTTGTATTTCAGAGCCGAGATGCACCGGGGAAGGACACCCGCACAGCTGCAGGGGAAGCGCGAAGGCGTGGCGAGCACCGTGCGGGTCAGCGACAGCCACCGCGGACTATTCCCTTCCTCCGAACTACTTCCCAAGTCCTGGTTCTACCCAATGAGCTACCTTCCTCCCAACGCCCGGTGGTGTGGCCTGATCAGCCGAAAACGTGGTAGGAAGAACAGTCTCCTCTTCTGGTAGGTGGATCGTGCTGCGACAGGCCACACCCATGGGCTGAGTTCTTCGTGGCGGAGTCCAGTCTGGGACCAGTCCCCTCTCCCCCCTGACCCTCTCAGAAGCGTGCTGGTCCTCTGCCAAGCCAATGTCTCGAAACTTCGAGTCCATCCATGAGTCATTCAGCATCGTGACTTGAAGTTTGAAGAGAGGAGGGCCAGCTGTGACACTAAATGCATTATGTACGCCCGTGTACCTGCTGCATCCAGATGTAAAACACACTTCTTACGGTGGGTGGTGGTTTACGGAGCAAAATTACTTCAACCAGTAACTCCCCTTGTAGAAAGCCTCCCCCTGACACACACCAGGGAGAGCTGGTCCAGCACTGTGTGGAAGGGCAGGGGGCCGCCCCCGTCTTGTTCTGGATCTTTCCCCACCATGTACGACGGGCACTGTGGGCCTGTCGCCTTCGGCCTTTATTGTGGTGAGATAGTTCCCGCTCTACCCACTTCATCAAGAGAAAATTATCGTAAGCGGATGTTGAATTTTGTCGAATGCTTTTCTGGACCTACTGAGATGATCATATGATTCTGATTTTTCACTTTAAGGTGGCGTATCACACTGATTGATCTGCAAATGTGGAACTACCCTTGCGTCCCTGGGAAAAGTCCCACCTGATCCTGGTGTAGAATCCTCTTAACGCAGTGTTGGCTCTGGCTTGCTATATTCTACTGAGGGTTTCTGCATCTCTGTTCATCCGGGATGTGGGCCTGTGATTTTCCTTTTTTTGTGGTGTCCTTGTCCGGTTTTGGTATTGGGGTGTTGCTGGCCTCACAGAAGGAGTGTGGAAGTGTTCCCTCCTCTTTCTTTTTTGGGGAAAGGTTGGAAATTAGGTATTAAATCCTTGAATGAAGTTCGGTAGAATTCACCAGTCAAGCTGTCTGGTCTTAGACTTTTGTCTGCTGGGAGGTTTTTGATGCAATCTCCTCAGTAGTAACAGGTCTAGCCAGATTTTCTATTCCTTATAATTCCGCTTCAGAAGACAGCGTTTCTAGGAATTTGTCTGTCTTTTCTTGGGTCATCCAGTCTGTTCACAGCGTTTCTCTTATGAGACGGAAAACTTCTCTCTTTTGTTGAACCTGAAGCATTGATTTCGGTTATACCCTTTAGGGTTCCTGGCCTTAAGCCAGTTAAAACAAATCCCACTAAGCATCGAGGTTCATTTTAGAAAGCCAGGTGGCGCCCACCTTCAGTGTCGGTACAAACCATCTTTACCGGGTCGGACGCATCGTTCAGAACCTGCGCGATCTGGCCAGGAACCCGAAGTCGGCCCGAGAGGTTTTCGGGCCCGAGGCAATGTCATGACGGGGAACACACCCAGAAAGTAAAACCCCAGAGGGCACGCGGTTACCCCTAGAACAGTCAGTTTATGATGTCAGGGCACCCCAAGCAGGGCACACGGGTCAGGCAGTCCGGGTTAAAAGGTCTCCAGCCACTGCACTCTGTCTCTGGGAGTGAGCACCAAGGGCCTTGCTCTAGACCGAAGCCTTCTGTCCCCTCTAAGCTGGCGTGCTGCCACCATCCACTATCATGCATGGAAGAGGGGCCTCTGGGGGGCTCGGCCCTGGGGCACAGATTAGTGGGCCAACCAGGGATCTGAGTGCCCCCCACCTCTCCCGCCTGTGACCCACGACACAGACCTCACCAGTCACCGAATCTGCCAGAGCCTCGACCTCAGACCCCTGGCCTCCAGAAAGGTGAGAAACAAAGCTCTGCTGTGGAGAAGCCGCCCGGTCTGCGCTCTCGGGCTCCAGCCACCAAACGCACGAGATGACGGGGCTTCTGCCCAAGGGTTTCCAATCGAGCCTGGAAAACCGGCTGAATCTTGGTTCCGGAGGGTCTGCCTAGAGACGGTCGGATCCAAACAGCTGTTTGTCCGCGACGCGAGGTCGTGGGCCTCGCAGGTGTGGAAGCCGCGTGCGGCAGGTGTAGGAACAGGGCGGCAGCCCGGTGGGACTCCATGTCCCCGCAGCGGCCCAGAGAGGCCGAGCGCAGTGTTTTTCTTTAGGACAAGGGAAGGCGCAGTGTTGGACAAGAAAGGTTATGACGGCCGCTCCACTTCTCTCCTCCTGAGGGGCTGCGGTTTGGGGCTTGTTTGTTCTTGTTATGAGATCGGCGTGTGCCGTTTAGCAATCCTAACTTTACTTTTTACAATTGTCCCTGCTCTCATCCAGCCCTCTCTCTGATCTGAGAAGGATGCGCACAGGAGGGACAAAGAGTTCTTACTGGAAATATTTTTATGTACCTGAACCAGACAGCCATATCATGTTTAGGGATTTGTCAGGGTAAAATCCTGAGTTTTCAGAAAATTTCAAAATGGGTTCATACAGGCACTCCCTCTACCCTGACCACTTACCTAGGAAACAGCCTAGAGAAGATGGGCCGGTGTCTGCGGGAGGAGGGCGGTCCGGCTGCCAGCCCCCAACCGCACCAGTCGTGGCCGGAGCCGCCCTGAAGCACCCGGGGAGGGGGCGTCGGGAGGAGCAGCAGGGGCTCACAGTCCTGGCGACGGGCTTTCCCCCCACTTGCAGTTTTGGCAAGAATCACTGGTTACGGATTCAATCATTCCCCGTATTGGAAACTCGAAGCTAATGAGCAACTCAATGCAGCCAGTCCCAGCAGGAAAAAGCCCTTCCCAGGGGCATCTGCAAGGAAGCCAGGCCGGCCGGTCAGCGTCCCTAACTTTCATGGTGTAGGGGTCCGAGGACAGTGTCCTGACCTGCAATGGTCCCCAGGGACAAGTCCCGTTCCCTGAGCCTCTAGCTCTCAGTATAGCAGGGAGGGTGGCAGACGGCACCGGGTTTCAGTCTACGAGTCAAGCCCAGCCAATTAGGATTGTGAATTCAGAATTAAAAAAAAAAAAAATTAAAAAAGGCCGCGGCATTTCTTCTGGCAGGAGTGAGGTTGAGATGCCTTGAGGCCAGGAAGCAACATGCAAGTATTCCCTAAAGCCCTTTTCTTAAAACCTGCTACAAAATGTGCGCATCAGGCCGGATAATCAGCAACCTCGATGGGTCAGACATCTGATCTTACAAGAGCTCATCAGTATCTAAAAACTGCTTTTTAATACTTTGAAGTCCCCCCGGACATGGTCTCTTTCACGTCCTCTCCCTCACAGTCTCCCAGCAGCAACCTTAGAGGTGACGGCCGTCCGGGGAGATCCCGGCGGGGCAGGGGAGCAGAGATGCGAGCAGCAGGGAGAGAGTCAGCGTGGTGCCCGCCCTGCTCCCCTGCCTCCTTGGCTCAGGCCTGGACACCTTTTAACCACATGCCCTCTCATGAGGAGGAGAGAGCAACACAAAAGTTTTAGCACTTTGGGCCGCCTCCAAACTCAACTTTTGGGGATCTGGGGGGCTTTTCTCTTCCTGCCGGGAGGAGAGGACAGATCCGGGTATCACCTGGGCCACACTTGGTCCCCCTGACGTCCGCAGCCTGGCGGAAACAGCGGGGGGATCCAGACGCCGGGTCTCCTGGGGCCGGATCGACCGTTCCTGATTGTGTAGGCTGCCTCCCCTGTAACAACGGATGACAGCCCAGCGGCTCCTCCAGACCCCAGATGAGGGCACAGCGGCCCTGTCACATGAGGTGACTGGATTGGGTGCTTGCTACTGTCTCTGCCAATTTTAACATTTACGGATCCCTATGGATCCCCGGATGAGGGGACAAGCAGGGTTAAGAAGGATCTGAACCACCTTCTCTCGTTCCCAAAAGGCAACCGGGTCACCTCAATAGTGTCAGCGTGTCGACAAGACTGGTGCTGCCTCTCCGGCTTCCACACCTGGGTGAACCGTCAGGGATCGTGAGAATGTGAAGACGCCGACTCCGTGCACCGTGGCGGGACCCTCTGTGCAGCGGGCGCAGGACGCATCCTCCAAGCAGCACAGCGTCCCCACCATGGGTCTGTCCGAGAGCCGAGCTGTGGCAGCTGCAAGGGCAGGGGAGAAGGCCGGGGAGCCGGGGAGCCGGGCACGCACGCTCAGGCCACCGAGGCAGCGGCTCCACCTGTCCTGCCCGCCGTCCGGGTCCTGTGGGGCCTGGCGCTGCCCCTGCCTCTGGCCGCCAAGAGTCGGCGAACTGGGAAGCTCTTCGAGTGCCCGTTAATCTGCTCGACCTTGTTTCCTAATCTTGTGATTTCTTCCCTCCGTCTCCTGTGTCCAGGTCCTACGATTCTGATCTAGCTCCGATCTCCCACTTGGGACTCAAAAACTCCCAAGGCAAGCGCGTGCCCGTGTGTAAGCCGGCGGAACGAAATTCCCAGAGTGGCAACACAAACGACTTAGGAACAATTTTCAGAGCTGGGGGGAAAAAACCTCACACTGGAACTGAAACAGAAAAAGAAGAATCTCGTGGCTGAGAGGCAGCCGTCGCTCAGGCATTGCTTTCTTTCAAGAGCAAGTTCCAGGCTGTGAGAAAATGAATCGGGAGCCGAGGAGACGATCGTGGGTCATCGGTGCGCCCTCTCCCCGCGGCCGCGGCGTGGTCGGGGGCACGGTCGGAAACTGCGCCCACTCGGAAGCTGCGGACCTCAGGGAGCTCATTCATTCCTACAGGACAAGGGGCGCCACGCTCCCCCGACACGAAGGCCTGTGCTTACAGGAGACACGCAGGCGGCGGCGAAAGCAGACAGCGAGGACGCCGGGCCCATCTTTTGCTCGAAGGATCTGCGGAGAAAGCGGCACTCACCTCCGACAGCGCCGAGGAGAAGTGATTGCAGTTCTTGTGCATGAGGTGGTAGGCGTTGCCCTTGTACTCCTTGCCCAGCTCCTCCACGATCTTCTCGATGTCGTCCTCCAGGAAGTCCGTGCTCCCTAACACCACAGCTTCTCTTGAAGAAAAAGGAGGAGGAAAGAAACACGATAGTGTGAGTCTGAAGTATTTCTAAAGTATTAAGTATTTCTTAAGTATTTCTAAAGGGCACGTTTAAGGACTGGCTTATTCCCGGGACTACTGTGACTGGCCTAACAAAGCCACAACAAACACGACTACAAGGTCAATGAGATACTTTTCAAAAGTTCTGTGGAGGCTCAACTCTCCTACAATAAACTCCGAGGTGCGCTACTTCTGCATCATACAGACGCAAACCTAGTCATTTTCTTGATGGAGCAGTGTGTCGTGTATTAAAAATGTGGGAACACGTTATTTTCCAAGGCCTGTGTATGCCGTCAGGTTATCAGAGAACCAGATCCATGCTGCAAATTTTCCCGCTCAATTACGCCAGCCCCTAAAGAGCTGGCCACAGTCACTTTCAGAAATCGTCTTTTATGTCATCTGCTTTTGTGCCACCGTGAGCGGAATTAAAACCAACCGATCAACCAAGCCCACCAATTAAAAAATAACCGCCCTGCACCTGACTCCCAGCTACCCTGGACTTGGAACAGACATTATGCAATAGAAAGCAGAATTTTAGTCACATACAACTTAGGAATCCAAGAAAACTGAAAATACTTAGAAAACCCCTTTACCAGTAGTCCTGTTAAAAGGGAAACCTAAGGATGGCATTATAGCCAATCTGTGACCGGCCAAGAAAACCGATGAACTTCATAGTGATAAAAATGTGTAGCCCTTGAGGCGCCTGGGGGGGCTCAGTTGTTAAGCGTCTGCTTTTGGCTCAGGTTATGATCCCAGGGTTCTGGGACTGAGTCCTGCATCGGGCTCTCTGCTCAGCAGGGAGCCTGCTTCTCCCTCTCCCACTGCCCCTCCCCTTGCTTGTGCTCTCTCTGTCAAATGAATAAATAAAAATCTTAAAAAAAAAAAAAAAGTTGCGTCCTATCCTGAATTTCAAGGTTATAACCTCATTTCACCACTTTTTACTTGGCAAATTAACGATCACAGGCTCAGAAGTTTCCTTAAAGCTCCTTGAACCTAAGGTTCTAAATAGCTCTTCAAATACAAACCTTCATTAAAAAATGGAAATTGGATTATCAAGCATTCAAATTCTCAGTGCTGCTGACTACTCATAAGGCTCCAGAGTATTTTGGGTATCCAAACATGTGATATACACACACCTTACTAATAGTTTCTCAGCTAACCAACTGCTCCATTATTTCAAATGTATAAACAGTATCCCTTTCATTGGGAAAAATGAAAAGATTAAAAAAAAATCCTACTGAATGGGGCACCTGGGTAGCCCAGTCAGGTAAGGGTCCCGACTCTTGATTTCAGCTCAGGTTGTGAGATCGAGTGCTGGGTCAGGCTCCACAGTGAGTGAGGAGCCTGCTTGGGATTCTCTGTCCCTCTGCCCGTCTCTGTGCCTGCTTGCGCTCTCTTGCTCTCTCTTAAACAGGAAAAAAAAAAAAAAATCCTACCCACCATTTCTTTTCTCTTCATGTATTTTTTTTTTAAATTTTAAACTTTATTTGAGTTTAAAATAAACTGTATTTGACACCCAATGTCACATTAGTTTCAGGTGTATGCAGAGTCAACAGCCCCATATGCTCTGCTCACCCCGAGGGTAGCTCCCACCTGAACCACACAGACACCTGTCACTGCCTGCCCTCTCCCCCTGCATGGGAGGTTGAGGGGAAACCACTGCTACATACAAACGTCTTCTAAAGCAGAACCCAAGTCCTACCTAGGTAAGAACGTTTTCCAAGTACACAAGGGAACTTACGTGGGTCCTGAATACAAGCAACAGACTAGGTTACGTCAGGCATTTCAGAGGGCCGATTCCCATCTTTATACAACTTCAGACAGATTCAGTTTTAAATAGTCAGCAACTACAACACCGTCAAAGAAACATTTTTAACTTCCTAGATTTTCGTCTCCAGAAGGAATTCTGTATGCTTGTAAACACACTTTGGCACCTAAGATAGCATAATAAAAATTATCCTCCCTACTTACTTAAATTTAAATGTTTCTCCTAGTTCAGAAGCATTTCCTGGGGAAATTTCAAATATTCCAGAAAAGGGGTAAGGATGGCCACCATAAGCAAATTCTGAAAAGAGAAAACTCATGATTTTTAGTATTTATCACACAAAACTTAATCAGAAATGCTGTATTAGCTTTAATAAACCATGAGGATAATAATGATACCATCTGAACATTTTGCAGGTTATCAATACTTTCACAAACATCTCATTCGGCTGTTACTCGTACACACCAGTTGATTCAAAAAACCTGAAACTACTAAAGAAAGATACTCAGAGGTGATCGAAAGATACTCCGAGGTGATCCATATCTCATGTAGGCTGGTGAGAGCAGAGTGATTACCACGGGGGAATGTGGTCTCTCTGCCTAGTTACTGTGCCAAACCAAGTGGGTGGTCCATTCTGTGTGTTGTCTTTTTCTAAATTAAAGCGGTCAAATGTTAAACTCGCACTTTACCGGAAAAGCTGTCTAATAACAATGATTTTGCACAGCTCCTGGGTTGAAGACTGTTGGTTTATCTTTGAGTAAGAGTGAAACATTAGCAAGCCCCTCATTCAAGAAAAAAAGAAGCTGCCACATTGACATATACACCTACACACACACTCTCCACAGCACGTCTCTGAGCCAGGAGGGGTCGGTGCGTGCTATAGGCTCACGAGAAATCAGCTCTGATCCAGAACAGAAGCAGACAGTGCTTTCAGATAAGGAAGGAACTAAAATTCCTGGGAGGAGATACTTAGATCGTGGTGGACTTATTTTCAAAATCACAAATGTTTAAATGAATCTCCTCGCTGACCATTCACTAAATATAATCGTGAAAGGTCAACGAACAAGGCACACACCAAGTTTCCTTTTGATCCAGACCTTCCAGAGAAAAAGCAAGGACCTGGATAAGGAATAAAGTGCCTGATCTTAACGACAGGATTTTATAAAACACTGTAGATAATCACGTCAGATGTGGAAAGGTAATGTTTAGTTGTTTTTTTTTTTTTTTTTTTTTTTTTTACTTCAATTCCAGTAAGAAAAGTCGTCAGCCATTTATTCCAGAAGTATCATTCCACTTTCAGGAGGATATTGACCTTAGCTTGGATAAGCCTCCCTGAACCTGCTTGGACCGTGTTTTTAATTCTTCCTAAATCACTTTACGGAGGGGAGCACTGACTAGACTGGTGTGAGGGTACTGACTAGTAGGCAAGAACACTCGGGTTCAAGTCCCCGTTCTACTGATCGGCAGCAGGACTTTCAGTAGAGCTGAGCTTGGGCTTCTTTGTTTGCAAAATGGAGCAAGTGCCACTTGTCCCCATGTCCTGCTCTATGTCACAGCGGCATGGTCATGCGGCTCAGAACTGGATGGCACTTAAAAGACTGGAACACACCACAGAAATTCAGTTAAAAAGCAACACACACAACTTTGGTGGAAGCCAAATCAAACAGGGGAAGTAAACCCACGGACGACGATGCGGCCCGCAGCGACAATCTGACTGCTAAGCCTTCGGGCAGAAGCCTCCGTGCTCTGGGGGATTACTTGGTAGATGCAGCCTTTCCAGTAAGATGGAGCTCACGGGGTGGATCCCCACAGCAAACATTTCCTATGCTACGCCGTAGCCAGGGGCAGCTAATGTGGAGCGTGAGGAGGGGACAGTATCAGTGCCCCCGAAACACTGGGGTACATGAGCCTTTTTCTCGTGTTGGCACAAGTTGGTCTGCAACCTCCATGGGTGGCTCCGGGCAGGTTGCCATCACGTGTTCTTGCAAGTCTGGTACAGAGACCGCCTGGCTGAGGCAAATAAAAGACATTTCTGCTACAGGGGGAGTTTATGATGCAAATAATACGGTCTTACAGCCCTGCTGGAACTGGCAATGTGCTCTGCGTTACGCAGACCGTTACCACTTATGGCTCGGTCTGGAGGAAATTACCCCGCACTAACAGTGCGAATCAGAACCAAGGAAAAAGCTGTTGATAACGAGCTGCTTGGCCTGAGTGGCTCCTGTCGTATTTATCGTAATAAAGGACCAAGAGGACTAAAAGGGCTGAGTTAATGACAAAGGCCATCATTCCTGAGCAAAAAGCTAGATGTAATCAAGGGTGGGATTTGCTCTGTGACATTTTTAAACTTTGTAATGACACACTTGCAAGTCTATAAAAACAAATTTAATACTGAAATTCCCTCAGGAAATTGGTTATTTCAAGTCTGACACTCTAGCACCAACTCCTCTCCAACCGCAATGACTGGTTTTCAACGCGCAGGTTTTCTTAGGAACTCCAGTATCACTGGCACAAGACTGTCAATGGTAAGACAATCCCAAAAGGCAAATATCTTTTAAGACCCTGTATGTGAAATAAAAGATAACTTCATGAATGTATGGTGTCACGTACTTTCTCCCCAAATACACTCAACTTTGGGCATTTTCTCAAAATACAGTGTAAACGAATGTGGGGGGCTTGTCTTCTCCTTACCGCAGTAATGTGTGGAAGCAGCCGAAAAAAACAGGAAGCGCTACAGACAGAACTGCAAGTCCTCTAAAAGAAAACCATCTTCCGGAAGGCTACTCAGACCGTGTGTCACATACCTCTGCCGTATACTTCAATGCCCGAATGAAAAACGCCAATTCCGATGGACGAGGTGTATTCGTTCATCCAGTACTAGGAAAAAAAGAAGAGATTCAGAGTATCTGTCCACTTACCACTTAACTCCGCATGATAGGAAACTACTACCCCATGTCCTTCACGGAACAGTCAGGCACTTCTAGCTTCGTTTCTTAGTATTTTTTCCTTCTGGCCCCCGAACTCAACAATAATGGCTCATCTGGTCCTATCTCTGCGCTTCTGCTTGTAAGACATCCCACGTGGAATGCCTTCCTGGGTCAAAATGACTGCCTCAAAGTTGTAAAGGCTTAGAGCATAAGCCATACAGTCTACACCTGGTCAGGTTGGGGGAAGAAATGGATATAAAAGCTCTCCTGCGATTTAAAAAAAAAAAAGAAATCACACATAGCATATGCTTTCATATCTATTTTTTTTCTATCTTAAGCCTTCCCTTTCATTCTCTGGTGAGCTCCCTGAGGACTGGGCTATTGTATTTTTTCAAAAACGTTTGAAAAAGACATATAAATGGCATGTATGTCCTGATTCAGCTCAGAGTTTGATCACAGTAATAAAGGAACAAATAATATGAGGCACAAAGGCTACCACAATCTTACCAGTGACATGCAGTAAACACTCCCAGAAAAGGCAGTATCTGAATTGGGTTTTTAGGAACAAATGAGGTTTCCCCAGGTAGAAAATGCAGGGGGTGTGGCAGAGTGGAAGGGCAAAGAGGGTGCACCAAGCATCACGATGTGGATATCTGGGGGTGAACGCGGAGGGGTGCCAGGAGGACTGGAGAGGGTTTACCTAGAAGGCGGCAGTAAAGGAGTCGACAGCTCATTAAACAATACTTAGGCAACACTTAACAGTGTTACAAACCCATTAAGTTTCTTCTAGATTAGAGGATAGGTAATTTGGCCTTAATGTTTCTGGGTTTATTCAAGTCTTAACCTGGTTCCAGATCCCTAGCCAGTTTTCCAGACTTTGGGAAGTGCATGTTCGCATACATATATATACTTCACTGGAGGAAGTATAAATGGATAATGTCAATTTATTCTGTCCTAAAGGTACCTGGAAGAAAAATTAAGCAATAATAAAGACGAAATATTTGAAAGAGAGCAAGGAACTTTCTCATCTAAATATCAATACACTTGGGCGCCTGGGTGGCTCAGTTAGTTGGTTAAGCGACTGCCTCCGGCTCAGGTCATGATCCTGGAGTCCTGGGATCGAGTCCCACATCGGGCTCCCTGCTTGACAGGGAGTCTGCTTCTCCGTCTGACCAACCCCCTTCTCATACTCTCTCTCTCAAATAAATAAATAAAATCTTAAAAAAATATATATCAATACACTCATTCACAGGACAGTACTGCTTTAGAACAGATCCTTGCATGTGTAAGAATCTGGTATATGATCAAGATGGTGTTTAGGAACAATGTTAAAGTTTAAACTATTAAAAAGGTGTTGACAAAACTCATGCATAAAAATATGTTTCATGGGGACGCCTGGGTGGCTCAGTTGGTTGGACGACTGCCTTCAGCTCAGGTCATGATCCCGGAGTCCCGAGATCGAGTCCCGCATCAGGCTCCCAGCTCCATGGGGAGTCTGCTTCGCTCTCTGACCTTCTCCTCGCTCATGCTCTCTCTCACTGTTTCTCTCTCAAATAAATAAATAAAATATTAAAAAAAAATATGTTTCATGTATCTAAAAATTCTGGTGTGTCTAAAAATAATCATAGAGAAGAAAATTGATAAAAAAAATTCTTAGATGGGAAAAGATGACCTAAGTAAAGCAAAACCTAGAATTTTTATAGGAAAACCAAAGATATTCAACAAAAACTTCAAATTTCTTATTGTGTAAAACCACATGCACAACATCAAAGGATGAACAAGACACAAGGAGAAAAGAGGAGAATGATAATATGTCTCGCTCTCTATCAGATTCTATTTGGTTCCTGATTTAGGACAGCCTGAATTTGGATGGCCAGTTAGGGATATTATCTGAATTGAATTGATTTTGGGTATTGTAGTGAGGGTACATACAGAAAGGGATTTCTCAAGACTTCATCAAATCTACTTAATTCTACAGTTTAGGCAGCAAAAATTCAGACAGCAAGGGATACCATACACAAAAGCTCCATTAAAATAACTCCTTTGGGGTGCCTGGGTGGCTCAGTCACTTAAGCATCTGCCTTTGGCTCAAGTCATGATCCTGGGGTCCTGGGATCGAGCCCCACATCAGGCTCCTTGATCTCTGGGGAGCCTGCTTTTCTCTTCCCTCCCCACTCCTGTGCTCTATCTCTGTCTCTCTCTCAAATAAATAAAAATCTTAAAATGAACAAACCTATTGATAAGTGAGCAATCATGGAAGAAATTAGTGGCTAACAAACATGAACTAACATTCTCACTAGTAAACAGAAAAATACTAATGAAAACAATAAGCTACCATTCTTTTTTTTTAATCCATCAGACTGGCAAATATAAAAAATATTGCTAAATATTGCTGGTGTTGGTAAGGGTGTGAGGAAGCTCCCACTGAAGTGTGAATCAGTAACAGTTAATCAACCATTATACTTCTTGGGCATCTATTCTACAGAAATACTTGAACATATGCAAAGACATTTTCTGGGATATTAACTGTTGTCTATAATACTGAAAACCGATAAATAACACTGATATCGGTAATGGAATGGTTAAATAAATTATGGTAAATCTGTATTATGAACTATCATACAGCTACTAAAAGAGTAGCTATGTATAACTCGATACATATGACATAAAAAGATCCCTAAGACGTATAAGGTAAAACACCAATTATGATATCTTATCTGTCATGTGATCACATATTTGCAAAATAGATAAATAAATATGCCCTTTGTGTATATTTTGTGCTAAAATGGAAACATACTACAAAACTGTAGTATTTTACTACACTGACTACAGCAAAAGAAAGTTTGAAGGATACAGACCAAACTCTTAACAGTCTGGGAAAGGGGTGCAGACATAGCAGGGGAGGGAGTAGAGCAGTAGAAAGGGCTACTTTCACTTTTATCTGAAATATTTGAAAAAAAAATTACATTTATTGAGGTATAACTGACATACAATATTGGTTTCAGGTGTAGAATACAGAGATTTGATATCTACATACATTGTGAAATGGTCACCATTATAAGTCTAGTTCGCACCTATCACCTTACAATGTTAATACTATGCTATGGACTATATTCCTGCATGGCACAATACATCCCAATGACTTATTTACTTTATAAATGGGAAGTCAGATCCAAAAAAACATTAAGACTAGTGTCAAGGAGCTTATCACTGCCTATGTTTTCTTGGAGGAGTTTCATAATTTGAAGTTTTACAATCAAGCCTTTAACCCATTTTGAGTTGATTTTGTATCTGGTATAAGACAGTGGTCCAGTTTCATTCGTTTGCATGGAGCTGTCCAGTTTTCCCAACACCATTTGTTAAGGAGACTGTCCTTTCCTTATCTCTATTCTTGCCTCCTTTGTTGTAAATCAACTGACCAAAAATACATGGGTTTAAGTCTGTGAGCTCTATTCAGTTCTAATGATGTATGTGTCTGTTTTTATGCCAATACCATACTGTTTGATTACTGTAGCTCTGTAGTATAGTTTGAAATAAGAGAGAGTGGTATCTCTGGCTTTCTCCTTCTTTTTCAAGATTGGTTTGGCTCTTCAAGGTCATTTGTGGTTTCATACAGATTTTATAATTATTTCTAGGTCTGGGACAATGTCACTGGAATTTTAATATGGATTGCACTGAATCTGTAGATTACTTTGGGTAGTATGGACATCTTAACATTATTAATTCTTTCAGTCTTTGAGGATAAAATCTTGCTATTTCTCCAATTTTTTTCACACATGTATTATAGTTTCGAGTGTACAGGTCTTTCACCTCTTTGGTTACATTTATTCTTGGGTATTTTATTCTTTTTGATGCCATTGTAAATGGGATGTTTTCTTGATTTTTTCTTTCTAATACTTTATTAGTGTATTAGAAACTGGTTTTTATATATTAATTTTATATCCAGCAACTGGACTGAATTCTAACAGTTTTAAAACACGTGGAGTTTTCCATATATGGTATCATGTCTTCCATAGGTAGTGACGGTTTTGCTTCTTCCTCTCCAATTTGCATGCCTTTTATTTCTTTTTCTTGCGTAACTGCTATGGCCAGGAATCCCAATATGATGTTGAGTAAAAGTGGTAAGGGGGGCATCCTGGTTTTGTTCCTGATCTTGGAGAAAAAGGAGAATAATGTTCACTTGGTCTCAAAGTACTGAACCCCACATTTCTCTGTATTATAAGGAAAAAAAGGTATCTTTTAAAAAAATTATATTTATTTATTTGACAGAGAGAGAGACAGAGAGATTACAAGTAGGCAGAGAGGCAGGCAGAGAGAGAGGGGGAAGTAGGCTCCCTGCTGAGCAGAGAGCCCCATGTGGGGCTCTATCCCAGGACCCTGAGATCATGACCCAAGACGAAGGCAGAGGCTTTAACCCACTGAGCCACCCAGGTGCCCCAAAAAAGATTATCTTTGAAAATATGAAAAAAATATGGTGACTATTACTTTATGTAGATGATTAAACACAGTATCACTGACTGATGTTATGTACCTCCTGATGTGATAAAACAGAAAGGCCACAACATTTCCTTTGTTAGTTTTGTCAGATATGTTTAATAGGATATAATCATAAGAAAAAAAAAATCAGTAACTGGACTGTGGGGCTTTCTATAAGAAAAGTAACCTGGTCTCTTAAAGAAATAGTGACATAAAAGTCAAAAGAAGGGTGGCTATTCTTTAAAGAAGATGAAAAAAATTATGACAACTAAATGCAATGAAGGAACCTTGACTATATCTTAGGTGAAATCCCCCTCTCCCTAAGACATTATTAGGGGAAACAGTAATGGAAAATTTCCTGGGTGTGATAACAGTACTGTGGTTAGGCAGAGAATGTCTTATTAGGAAATACATGTTGAAGTATTTAGAGCTGAAATGCTATAACATTTGTGACTTATTTTCTGCATGGGTGTGAAAGTGACTGTGTGCGTAGGATAGGGTACGAGAAAGCAAGTATAGTTAAAAAACTGGTGAATCTAGGGGAAGAGTATACACATTGTACTCTTCTTTCAAGTTTTTTTTTTTTTAAGATTTTATTTATTTTTATTTATTTCAGAGACAGCAGAAGCGGGGGAGCTGCAGGTAGAGCCGGCAGGAGAAGCAGACCCCCCCGCTGAGCAGGGAGCCCGATGCAGGAGTGGGTCCCAGTGGAGCACGAGCTGAGCCCAAGGCAGCTGCTTAACTGACTGAGCCACCCAAGCGTCCCAAGTTTTTGTTTTGTTTTGTTTTTGAAGTCATAAACATTTTCAAAATAAAAAGTTAGGGGGAACTGAGGAGAATGATCTAGTTCTCGTCTCCTTACAGCAGAAGAGCTGATTTTCCCTGTTGCTTGCTATCCTCCTACTTGCTCTCCCTCCTCAGAAGAGGAAGCAAAAAATCCCACAAGGTGATCAGGCTAGTCTGCATAAAAATTTTGCTAGTTTCCTTCCAATCAGTGGTTTCCTTGGCAGCCAACTTCTCTTCGACTTAAACCGTCTTTTCCGTTTGAAAAATTCCATTGTTTATACTGTTTGCAACCAATAATTTGGTCTGTATACTGCTGATTTCCTTAACAACAGCACCGACAGCTTTTGTTCCGAACGCAGACAGCTCTCATTTAAAGGTGACCTTTTCTCTTTCTATAGTGTGAGCTTCTCTACCAAAATATAGAACGTTTTCCAAAAAGAATCCATCTTTTCCAAAAAGAAAATCATCCAAAATGGTTTGTCTGCAATAATCAAATGGTTTTAAACTCTTAGTAAACTGAGCATTTTTCTCCATTTAATGTCTAATAGCACTTAATTTTAACAATTTATCTTTTAGTTGCACACTAGTTTTCCAAAAGTGCTTTTATAATAAATTTCTATAATGGGACTCTAAATGTTTTCTCAGGAGACAGAAAGGTTTTCAGGAAACTAAAAATCATACATAAGCAGTGACTTCTGGCCAGGGTGACAATGGAGACGCATTCGCCAGAGTGGGGATCCTGAACTCAGGAATCTTTTCTTTTCTGCCCTTCCACGAATAAAGATCATGATCTCTCCCATGCTTAGAACTCCTTTCAGTCGCCTGGGTATGTATGCTACTACTTTAGAGTCTGAAATCTCCCTGTATTCAAGATTTTACATTCTAAAAAAGAAAGGGTATGTTGTGACACATTTTTTGAGAAGGAAAATCTGTAAAATTAGAGAAACTTAAAAACGAGAGAGAAATGTACTATCCAGAAATTTGGCTGGTCCTTTGGAATTCACTATAATAAGACCTGATCTATATAAGATTTCTCGTGAAGTGCTGACGTACTACAGTGAAAAATGAATACTCGGGAGCTTTTCAAGCTCCAGCATCTACTTCTACCCTTGGATGCAAAGTTGGACAATCAGGTCAAATGTTTTGTTCAAGGTTTTAGGAAACTTAGAAGTTGCTAAGGAAAGGCTATCTTTACCCAGAGAGATTCCTTTGGGTAGTATTAGACAGCAGAAGCCTACCTCTCCTAACATCATTTTTTCCCCCCAGCAAAGGTTTTGTCTTAATATTCTGAGCCAGGCAGGAATCAATGGTGATGCTACATATTCACTGTTAGCGGTAACAACGAAGGGCTCAACAGTCCTCTGATGATCACATTTCTTTGTATTTTCCACCCCTAGAAAGCCCCCAAATTTAGAGTTAATTTCTTTGTGAGATTAAGGTAACTATTTATTAGTTATAAATCTATGAACAGACAGCTTTATGGACCTTACAGAAAAAAAAAAGGATTATAAGAAATGCTACGAACAACCATATACCAATATTAGATAATAGACGGAATGAACAAATTCTTGAAAAGACACAAACTGCCAGAACTGACTCAAGAAGAAATAAAAAATCTGAATTGATCTATTATCAATGAGAATGAAAGAGAACAGATTAGTAATTTAAACCACCCACAAATAAAAGACTGTGACCAAATGATTTTGGTGAATTCCACCCAACATTTAATTTTTAAAATATTATTTGTTTTAGAGGGAGAGAGAGTGCATGCATGAGAGGGAAGAGAGGCGGGAGTAGGGGGTGGGAGCGGGGAGAGAGAGAGAGAAAGAGAGAGAGAAGCAGACTCCCCACCAAGCGCAGAGCCCGATGCGGGGCTGGATCCCACAACCCTGAGATCATGACTGGAGCTGAAATTAAGAGTCATGCTTAACTGACTGAGCCACCCAGGTGCCCTTCCACCAAATATTTAAATAACCAGTACCAATTCTTCACAAACTACTCCAAAAGACAGAAGGGAACATTTCCCAATAATGTGACACCAAAACCAGACAGACATCATAAGAAAACTACAGACCAACATCTCTTAGGAATTTGGACTCAAAAATCCTCAACAAAATACTAGAAAATTGAATCCAGCAACACAGAAAAAGCAAGTGAGGCTATTCCAGGAATGGAAGTTAGGTTTAATATTCAAAAAAATCAATTCATGTAATATACCATATTGGTAATATACCATACCAACACAATAAAGGACAAGATCCACAGGATCATCTCCTTAGATGCAAACAAGCACTTGACAAAATCCAACACTCTTTCATGATATAAACACTCCACAGACTAGGAATATAAGGAAACTTCCTCAGTCTGATAAAGGGCATCTGTGAAAACCCACAGTTTGGCCTTTTGGCTAAGATCAAGTGTAAAGTCATACTTAATGGTGAAAGATACAATGCCTTCTTTCCCTTTCGGATCAGGAACAAGACAACGATGTCTGCTCTTGCCCCTTCCAAAGATCCTGTCCTGGAATTTCCAGCCCAGTCAATTAGAGAAGAAAAAGAAACAAAAGACACCCAGATTGGAAAAGAAGAAGTAAAATGATCTCTACTTGCAGATGGTGTACTCCTGCATATAGAAAATTACTGGAAGTCCACTAATGACCTATTAAAAACTAATAAACAAGTTCAGCAAGACTGCAGGGTACAGGATGATACATAAAACATCAACTGCATTTCTCTATACCAGCAATGAACAATATAGAGATGAAATTAAGAAAATTCCATTTATACTGGAAAGGTATGTGCTATGATGAGTGCTGTGAAGTGTGTAAACCTGGCGATTCACAGACCTGTACCCCTGGGGCTAATAATACATTATATGTTAATAAAAAAATTAAAAATAAAAAAAAGAAAATTCCATTTATAGTTACATCAAAAAAATATTTAGGGATAAATTGAACAAAAGAATATAGCTCTGCATCTGAAAATGATTAAAACCTTCCCAGCAGTATTATTTCTAATAGCCAACCAATGGGAACACCTTAAATGTCCGTCAACTGATGAGTGAACAGGGTGTAGTGTTTCTACAATGTAATATTTCTCGACAAAAGGAATGGAGCACTGACGCATGCAATGACACGAAGAGCCCTTGAAAGCATTATGCTGGGTCAGAAAAAACCACCTACTGTAGGATTTCGTTTCCAAGAAATGCCTAGAATAGGTAAATTTAAAAAACAGTATTATTAGTGGTTATCTACAAAGGGGAGGTTTGCAGGGAAATGGAAGTGATTGCTAACAGGATGGGGTTTCTTTTTTAGGGTGAAGACAAATTTCTAACATGGTCTGATATGATGGTTGTAGAACTCAGTGAACACATGTGGAAATGTGTCCACAGTAGTAAATAGTTTCTCAGAGTAAAGAACACATGAGTCCACATGTCCACTGAATTGTGCACAGGGTGAACTGTATGGGATGTGGATTAAAAACCCGTTTTAAAAAGGCTAGGAATAGAAATAAAGGGTGTACTAACTTGTGTCAAATGGCAGAAAGCCTATTATTTTACAGTTGGCAAACTTAAACGCAAACGATTCTATAAATAACGTGTCCCCCAAGGATAAGTTTTCCTTTAAATACAATACACACTTAGCTTCTTGGGAGGGGAGGGAAGGAAAGATGGCATTATAGGGAAGTTTTCCCTATATTAACAAAATGAAAACCAAGAAATTCATGAGGAAAAAAGTTCCCATTTCCCTGTTCTTAGTCTTACAAATGGTCTAATATAAACTTTACTAGGAGTGAAAGAAAACAAACAATTATGAATGTGGGAAATTGACCAAAACAAACAAACAAACAAGCAAACACCATTTAAAAATATATTAGTGACCTTAAAACATTTTATAATAACAGAAAAGATGGTCCAATTCGTTCTTGAACTCTTATCCCCAGTCAAAAACCTTTAAATGGGTTACTTCTCAAATTACAGACTGCATTCCTAAGTCCAGACAGCTGCTTTCTAAAACATGTAGAAACCAGGCTATAAACAAATAACACATCAAGAACAGAAAAAACCAACTCTAAACAGATGTATTCTGGTCAGCTACCAGAATGAACATATGAAGAGCAGCGCGCTGCTGCCAAAATTTTCAGAATTTACGCTATGAAGTAGATTCGATGTTTTTTCCTTTGGTGTGATTTTTTTTTTTTCCCCCTGAATGAATTCAGAAGAAAAGATGGTAAAGCCTTCCAGGGAACACCGGTCATAGAGAGAGACGCCCTCCAAATGTTTCTGCTCCTGTTCGGGCTTCCTTGCTCTATTATTAGAGCACACGCCTGAAAGGCTCGATCTTGAAAAACTGGCCAGGCTGCTGGTGGAAGCGGGGCGCTTAATTCAAGGTCAGCGTGCCTCCAGGAGTCTTTTGGCCTCAAAGTCCCGCCCAGGCTTTGCAGACAGCAGGAACGGTGCCTGTTTTAAGTGGGGATTCGATCAGGTAACTGGAAACAAACACCACCCTCTGGAGAAGCTAAGCCTTTTACTGAATGGTCTCAGTTGTCAGACTTCCCCGCTGGTTTAACGGCCATCCCTTCCGAGCTCAAGGTGGTTGAAATTAATGGTAGTGCTTCTCAGCGCTTCTCCAACGCTTGCTATTCCTTGGCTTTACTTTGGGAAAGTATTTACTGCCGTGGACACATTTCACGTGGCATCTCCGCAGTGAAAACCTCCCTACAAAGCTCAACAGGGCTTCTCGAGCCACTGTGGGAATTCCTGCTTTTGCAGAACGCCGTAAAACACGGACTCTTCTAAGAGAAAGAAAAATCTAAATCTGCAACATGAAATCCCAGCCAAGAACACGCACGCACGCAAAACAAACAAACAGAACAAGCTGCCGAATTAGACGAGACTGGATGGTAGTGCGACTTCTGTGAATTGTTGCTGGATAACGTCTTCGCTGATTTTGTTGTCTGAACAGTAGCAGATGCCAGAGTCTACAATGACACACTTGGGGGAAACGCGATAATGCAGAACAGTGTTACCCCAAGGCCTTTCGCTTGAGCTGGAGCAGCCCGCTCCCATTCCTGGAGCTTGGCGCAAGCCTAAGAGGTCGACTAGCAATCCGGGGGTTAGTTAGAGAACTGTGGCTCCTAGAGCTCTAGGGCATGACACCAGGGCCGGCCACCAGAGACCAGGCTGTGTGACACGGAACCTCAGGGGCAGGTCCACTGCAGGTGCCCGGATATCCAAGTTTACCCCGTGCTGAGAAAGGGAGTCCCTCAGAGGCTTCCAGGAGAAGTCGGATGTCTGCATTTGAGAAGTGAACTTACTGTTTGATTGCTCTCAAGTCCTTCCTAACATACTGAAGGAAAACAGTAAACCTGCCGGGCGCTACCACAAAATCCGCTCTCAAACCACGACCCAACAGCAGAGTCACCACGACCCGGCTGCGGAACTGCCCACCTAAATCATGTGTAAGAGGCTGTCATGAGGTCCGCTTACTCCAAGGCTCTTTCTCTCGACGTCTAACAGGGAAGCCCACAGTGTTCCTCTGTTCCGGGTTAGATCACAAGGATCTGGCTTCTATTATATTCAACTTTCCTCCCGAGATCATGGCTCCGATAAAAAAAGGCTGATCCAAGTATGACAACTCACCGGAGCTAGAGCCCGTCAATTACAGAGGACAAGACAGTGGACGGAGGGTCGGGGGCCTGGAGCACTTTGCCTCGGTTTCTTCTTATACATGCACACACGCCTGCTTAAGGAACCCGATCGGTCTCAGAAAGTGTCTGATTCCAACTCAGATCCTGGAGCCAGCATGGGTTCGACTTCCGGCTTCACTCTTTGCCAGCGGCACAACCTGCATAACCCCATTATGATATGGGGATGAAACACAGCCTCTACCCCAGGGGACTATTTCAGAATTAACGAATATATACAGACTTAGAACACTTGTATGGCCCGTGGTAGCCGCGTTAGGAGTAGCAAACACATACATTTACCGACCGACACGATCCTTCCCTAATACTTCTGTTTCCCATAGCGGGAATGCACATGTAAATAAGCAGGTTAGCTCTAGCTCTCTTTTAATTCTCTGGAAGTTGATGTCAAATGATCAAGAGCAGTGACTCATTAAACTGAATGGCAAACAATGGCAGAATTAATTGGATTCTACTTTAAGACTCTGACAAGCAATTATTTATGCTCTTGAGAAGCACCGATTTGAGTAAAAGGTCTCTGTTCAGCGAGGCAGCGGGACGACAGCTGCTCGAGCCAGAGCAAGGCGCTGCGGAGCTGACTGTGGCACAAGGACCTTAAGGCCTTGCACTTCCTCAGTAAACAGGGAAGGATCACTAACCCACACTTAACCTCTTTTGACACCAAACCCTGCCACTCGAGTTCACAAGGCTTTTCAAAGCATTTTAAGCATTAACATAAAGTAAAAGAACACACTTCAGAGAAAAATTATCTTGAAATATGTGGGAAGGCAACAAAGGCATAAATAAACTATAATTACTTTCAAACTCGATTTTTCCTTAATGCAAAAAAACTGGCCTCGGTATTTCCATTTATTACTTTAAAGCAGTGTTTACAGAAGTGACTTCACTGCGGGATATTATAGTCCTATATTAAAATGCTACATTATTCTTCTGGTTGAGAACTTCCATCAAACTTCATTTCAGTCAGTGATTTGTCTTATCAACTTAATAAAATTTTAAATTTCCTGTTTGAAAGCAGCAATGACAATAAATGCAATCTTTCTAGTCTGGAACTTAAAACACTTAATATAACCACTTAGGTCCTGGGCCTGACTCCCTTAAACCGATCTCAGTATGAAGTGTGACCATTTCCCCTAAAAATCCTAGAGCCAGTGTTCATATGGATTAAAGCAAATGTCTTTTACTTACTTCCCACAAAAAGGTGCTTAGGGAAAAGTCAAGGCATTTCAATTACGGAGTTAAAAATTAAAAATAAACGGTGAGCAGTGGAGGCTGTGGGGTAATTACTAGAGGGCAGACTCGCGGAAAACTGTCCTCGGGGTTCACACTGTAGAATCAGCTCAGGAGGTCTTTTTGGCACCACTGGGTTGAGTCCCAGATAATTTTACAGCAAATGCTATTTAATAGTAAATCATATTAAAATGCTATCTATAGAGCCTTGGCATCGAGCTAATCGTAACACAGAGTCAATAAAAACTCACTAAACGAGCGGAGACAGTCTAGTATCTTCTCCAGATGAATCCATATGCATCCGGGGCTATCTGTTAATTTGTGTTGAGCCTGTAAGAAAGATGGCACCACACGGAGACTCTACTCTATTACTGTTTTTAAGAAAATGTCCGATCTTTTCATTACGAGAGAATAATATCTAAAATAAGCACATCACTCACTTTGTAGGTCTTGGGGGGGGGAACGACAAAACTTTATATTAACAAAAACATTTTCATTATACATTATGTGTATGTTGTTGATAACGTTGGGTATTAAGCTGCAATCTCTGGAAATGCTCTCTCCTGATTACAAAAGGTTTGCCAGTATTTTTTAGTTAATAGTGTTTCAAGGTTTGTAAACGTGCTGTCAAGTTTATTCCCTTTTTGAGACAATGTGATCAAACATACACATGTGCACTAAAGTTCAGGCACGGGTGCTTCCCGATTGCCTGGGACGGTCCCAGTTCACATGTGTTTCTGCATAACTGTTCACCCTCTTTTATTCCCGAGTCCCAGTTTTGATAAATTTTAAGGTGAGCCCACGGCTGGACTTCCTAAGGACTGTCCTTCGAGACTCAAAAGCTCCTAAGCACTGCCCCGGGCTCCCGAGGGTGAGTACACACACCTAAACACGTGTGCGATAATGGAAAACCAAAGAAAACGCAGTGTTCTGTATTTCGTACAAAGTTAAGGTTTCCTCCTCCAATTTTGAAAACACATCATCGTGCTTCTCAAAGGACCCCATTTTAGGACCCACCACAAACTAGACACAGGATCACTGAACTAGTAAGTTATTTAAAGGAGAATTGATTTTTTTTTTTTAAAGATTTTATTTATTTGACAGACGGAGATCACAAGTTGGCAGAGAGGCAGGCAGGGGTGTGGGAGGGAAGCAGGCTTCCTGCTGAGCAGAGATGCGGGGCTCGATCCCAGGACCCTGAGATCATGACCTGAGTGGAAGGCAGAGGCTTTAACCCACTAAGACACCCAGGCACCCATAAAGGAGAATTGATTTTTAAAAGTCAAATTGCTGGCGAACCAAATGCCCTTTGAATGTATTTCAGACTAAACCTATTTTACAGAACCTACAGTTAGACTCTTCTGCTGAAAAATCGATGGGCGAGGTACTGGTTCCTGATACCACATCTGCAGCAGAAAACCAAGTTCTTGGTAAAACCTCCCTATCCGGCCTTAGCTTTGTTTGTACCTATGGCTGGTGTCAGATATTTCAGTAAAATCTGAAAACTTCTTGTATGGCTTACGTCTACCTGACCATCCCCCTAGACTGGGCTCTAAACTGAACGAGGCCTGAAACTGAGCCTTCTTGAATTCTGGATCCTTCGTGCTGCCTAGGACCTAGCAGACCACTCAAAAGCTTGATGAATCGAAGCATTGCAGCAAGGAGTTTACCATGTTCTCCTTTTACTGCTTTTTAACTGTGGCCCATGGAAAAGAGCACCTCCATTCTTTTACGCACTCAAGCAATGTTTATTGAACACCTACTACGTGTCAAGCACTGGCAATGAAGAAGCAAACCTGAAGTTCTTGCTCTCACGGAGCTTGAGTTCTCGACAGGTGTCTTCAACTGTAGGCTGCAACCTGTTAGAGGATCCCAAAATTTTTTCGGGATGTTGTTACCAGCCTTATGCATGATATATATGATTGAAATATAATGGATGAAAAAAATGAATGAAATATAATGGAACAGAACTAATCAGAGGACATGATCCAGAGCAAGGTTGTTTCCTGAACATTTGGTCTCCGTTACCCGTGTATAATTGCATTACGTAAAATGTATTTCTGAGTGGGTCCAGGATAAAATTGAGAACCACCGCTCTAGAAGGGTCCCCCCTAAACTGCACCTCAGTTTAAATCTCATTTAAAATCTTTGCTTACAGCAAAGCTATAAATAAAGCGAGTCAGACAAGTCTGATTTAGTAACATGCGGGCACCCCTCCTGTGCGGCAGGGACTGCTGGGCGCCGGGGATACAAGGATGATTAACTCACAGTCCTTGTCCGTAGGGAACTCAGTAAGAATGAAAACAGTCACAGCTTAGTGTTTAAACAGAAATATGTATATATATAGTAAATTAAAAACTCACTTTTTGAATGTTACCCTATAACATACTTCCACTTACTCTGTCTTCCATAATGACAAGAGTGCATGTAAAATACATAAACTACTTTAGGGACGTTCTGGCAAGCCACTTGGCCACAGTCACATGACGAGGGGCTGAAATGCAAACGGAGCGCGGGTTTCACAGTTTCCACCTACCGTTTTCCGAACACAGGGCTCTACCTCCAGCAGAGAGTCTCACATGCTCTTGCTTTTCTTTACACGATCTTGAAGCTTCCTGAACAACCTCACAGTAAGATGGAGACCATGACTACTAAGTCATCATTTTTCCTTAAGAGTGAAGTTACAGTGACACCTCAGGCACCACCACAGACCCAGTCTTTGCCTAAATGCCCTATAATGTGTCCACCCGGTCGCTAATTTAGTAACGTAGAGAACTATTCTGGGAACTGTCCTTCACATCTGAAAGGAGGGGGAGAAATCTAGAAGATACAGTCCTTTCGGAAACGAGCACTGCAACCGTACTCCGAGTGGACCACTCTTTTTATACCGTTTAGGAAACAAGAGTACGTGCGACAGATTATACTGAGAACCGGAGGAAACAGCTAACGTGTAAAATTCTTTATCTGGTGGTTCCTTTAACTTTTTGCTGGACAATGAGCTAGAAATGATAACTAGGCTCTGGTACACAAACCAGTCTCAGGCCGAGTTGTTTATTTTCACAATTTCCATCAATGTTTAAAGGCTTAGAAATAGTTCCCCTAAGTTCATCTGGTCGAAAGGCTATAGACCAGCTGTCAACGCCAACATTCAAGGGGGGAGAAAAGGCTTTATGTAATTAACCCAAGTGTCACGCACACACTACGATGGAGATTTTGGAGCAAATGTCAAACATCCAACAGCCTGCTTCTAATGCCTCAGCTTGGGTGGCACTTTGTTCCCTGAAGAAGAACACTCCTGTTGATCCACTGAGGAAACGCCACAGATCGGGTTACTCAGGTGTCGCATGCAAAGGTGCAAAGCATACAGACAGCTCATTTTGCTCCCATAATCTGGCAACAACTACACTAATACACTGCTAACACTTTCTAGAGCTTATCATGGGCCACGTCCCATTCTGTGCATTTCATTTAAGTTGCCTCAAGATCGTACAACCCTACAGACTTGATACCCTCTGATTTCCGTTCCAGCAAGGAACCCTCTGTTTAGCAGGAAACTTTCCTAGGTCACACAGTTAAAAAGCAGGAGGCGGGATGCAAATTCATGCAGGCTAATTCCAGACTGCGCCACAAAGACAAAGAACTGCACACACTACTTAGGAAAACAGATTCCAGACGACAGGCAGATGGCAGGCCTGACCAGGGAGGGCTGGCTGTCCCAAGCCTCAATCGTGGCTCTTTGTCACATCGATACTCTTGTTTCGAACCAGTGCAGGTGTCTGGGGCTCTCATGTGCCACCTGACAGGCTAGGGAGGTCCGTCAGGACTGCAGAGCAGCAGGTCCCTCGAGGGGAGCAGCAGCTGCGAGCGAGATGACACAGTGGAGAAAGGAACCGTTTCAGGATGACAGGTCCTAAGGGGAACCCAACACAACTTTTAAAAGCCATTACAAAGTACCAAGTTCTGGGAATAAAGAGTAAGACCCTGTCTCTGCCCTCAAGCTCATGGCAGAGTAAGGAACTTCAACAGGTGTACTGCTGAATTCCTGTTTATACCCACAGAAGAGAGCAACTGGAATGGATGAAGGGGCCTCACACCCCACAGCTCCGGCTTGCTTCCTTGCCAGCCTTCTGAAAGTGGCACACTTCTAAAGAAGTTGATTAAAAAGACACCCTCGGGCTGGAGGGCATGGTACACAATGGTGGATGGCCAGTAGGGATAATGCGGAAGGAACTCTACTCAGCTCCAAGAGGACAACAGGTACCTATTGCAGCATACGCACATATACCAACTGGAAGGCCAATTTCGGAGCGAGAAGTCCTTGCACCAGAGTGCAGTGCAGGGCTGCGATCTAGCACAGTGGGAGGTCTGACCTCTGGTGGATGGTGGTGACTCCCACCCAGCGCACAGGAGGTAGGGCGGAGCACACCATGATGGCAGACTACAGAATCTAACTCAGATGAGGATGTAGTAAGGGAGTGATTATTTTAAGGCACCGGCTCAAACGACTTTGGGGGGTGCCAAGCATAAAGTTGGCAGGGCCAGCTGGCAGGTTGGAGACCCAGGGAGAGTTGATGTGGCAGCTCCTCTGGAGGCCGGATTCCTTCCTTCTTAGGGGACCTCAGTATTTTCTTGGGGTCTTCAACTGATTGGATGAGGCCCATTCACAACATGGAAGATAATCTGCTTTATTCAAAGTCTACTGACTTAAATGAAGAGACTCTTAGCTACAGAGAACAAACTGAGGGTTGCTGGAGGGGCGATGGGGGGGCGATGGACTAATGGGTGATGGGGACTAAGGAGGGCATCTGTGGTGATTAGCACTGGGTGTCACATGTAAGTGATGAATCACTAAATTCTACTCCTGAAATCAATATTATACTATATGTTAACTAACTAGAATTTAAATAAAAACTTTTTAAAAATGCTAATCGCATCTGAAAGATGCCTTCACAGCAACATCTAGACTAATGTTTGACTAAAACCTGGGGACTAGCTTGGCCTCGTCAAGTTGACACATAAAATTAACCATCCCAGAAATAATCACAGATATAGGGGATTTTTTTTTTTTCCTACTGCCCACTCATGAGTTCCAGAAAGCACAGAGTGGAAGTCAGTCTGGCAGAGGGGTGGGAGAGGCGGTGAGATTAGGACAAATTAATAGAGAAACAGCACCTTCCAGGGATGGGAGGAGGAGGAGAAATACAACGTGGTGGTGAAGGGCACAGACTTCACTGTCAGAGCTCGTGGTTCCAGACTGTGCGCCACCACTTACGGCGTGATTCTGAGCAGGTTCTTCAGGTAAACCTGTGTCATCATCTGAAAAAGGGATAATAATATGGGGCAAGGGCTCGCATGTTGTAATCACTCAAGCTTAGTCCTTTTATTATGGGACGACTTGATATTCTAACACCTGGGGTTAGCATTGCTAACCCCATTTACCATTCGTGAATTTAATGTCATTGCACTTAAAATTTCAGTGAGTTTTTTTTGACAAACTGATTTTAAATTTTACTTGAAAAATTAACATGTGAGAAACATAGAATTCCAAAAGAGAGAAAGAGAGTCTTCCCTCACCAATATCAAAACGTGCTGGAATACTGCAGTTACACATCTGGTAACAGGGCAGGAAGAGGTAGCTAAATACACAGCTAGCCCAGAAAGTCAAGAAGTTAGATTCCTAGATCCATGATATCTTAGTTTAGGATGACTGTGGTATGTGCCTCCAGTTAGCATAGGGAACCACGGATCATTCAGTCAACAGTGTTGGAATAATTGGCTTTCCACTTGGGAAAGTGGAACGCCTATTTCTGTAATTTTAGACCAGGGAAAGCCTCTCCAGGGCTGACAGAAACCAGAAAGGTCCTAAACAACAACAGTTTTGACCCCATGGGATTTGAAATTTCTGGAAGGCAAATATGCTTAAGAAACTTACAAGGGGGATTACTGTATTTACGTCATTTCATGATCTCTGTATTTGGTCCTACTTGTCTTCATTCAACATTTTTCTCTTTATTTTCTTTCTTACACTGTATGAACTGTGTTCTTTCTGCTGTTTTGCCTCTAGATGTAACTTTATCCCAACAATACTTACGTTTATATGAAAAAAACTGTACACATACAATCTTCCAATACCAACCCAGACCAACTGCCTCTGCTGACTTACCTCCTCCCTCTCACCAAAGATTTGGGCAATATAATCTGGGACTCAATCCTCTTAACATCGTGTTCTCTGTGAAGAGCAACTCTGGACACTGGCACTGGAACCATACATAGCATTATAGATAATATAATTATATATTATACGTTATATTTTATATACACATACACATATATATAAAATAGGAGATAGCAGTGCTAAATGAGAAGTGGAGCCCATGGGCTTTTCTTTCAGCCATTCTCAAGGTCTGAGTCATTTTCAGCTTCCCAAAAGGTGCCTGATACTCTCTAGGTCCTTTTGCACGAGTGACAACTTACGAAGCCACAGCATTCAGACAGAAATGTTTGCCCTTTCCCTCTGTAGATAAGGCTCCATTTTATTTAGACTTTGGTGTCATGAAAAAAAGTTAGCTTCATTTTTTCCACTGGACAAAAGTTACTGGAGTAACTTTTTTGCCTGTGTGTATTTGTAGGACCTTCTACTTTATCCTTAACATTTAAAAGTTAAGCCAGGCTTTGGTCGAATGTTCCTTTTGCTGACTTAAAATTTTTTTTTTTAAATTTACATTCAATTTAGTTATCATCCGTGTATTATCAGTTTTAGGGGTAGAGTTTAGTGATTTATTAGTTGCAAAGAACACCCAATGCTCCTTCCATCAAGTGCCCTCCTTAATGCCCACCACCCAGTTACCCTGTCCCCTCACCACCTTCCCTCCAGCAACGCTGTTTGTTTCCTAGGGTGAAGAGTCTCTTAAGAGTTTGTCTTCCTGCTTTCTCTTATTTTTCCTTCCCTTCCCCTGTGTTCACCTGTTTTGTTTCTCAAATTCCACGAATGTTCCTAACTTTTAGCAAGTTCTGCCTGGCACTCGATCCTTTTAGAGCCTAACATTGACCCTTCTACTCAGAGTTCTCACAGATTTTCTTAATCTTGCTATTTTCTCCTTAGTTTTCAATATCCTGTGGTAGTTTTCAATAAGGCAATGTTGCTCTTCAGCTCTGTGGAAACTATCCTCATCTCGGGGTGCTCTTTCTTTGGTATCAACTGCTCTATTTTCAATGGTCCTCATGAACCTAAGAACATCAGAAATTCCCCTCAAAATCTCTCTTACTTCTTGCTGTATGATTTACTTAGGAGGCACGTGGCCTGACTTATTACCCTTTGTACTTGCACACCCTCTGCCTGGAACATTCTCTCCCTACACAGCCACGTGGTGTACCCCTTCACATTTCCGGAATGTCTTCTTGGTGAGGTCTTTCTGGACCACTCTATTGGAAACTGGAGTAGAAATTAGACGACACCATCCTCACCTACACTCTCCTACCCCTCCCTCTGTTTATTTTCCTGTTTAGCCCTAATGCCACTTAATATACCGTATTATTTTTCACTCATGTCTCGTAGTTTTGCTACATGCATCTTGGCCATGGAAGATAAAATAACTGGATGACAGTCTGGCTTCATTTCTCCAAGGACGCATGGCGTGCCCTGGGCAGGGTTAATGTACCGAAGCTAGTTGTCAATTATTTCTCCATTAACAAAGCTCCTATTTTTAGGTTTGATAAATCTTAGCTAGCGATCTCTACACTGACACGTAGACGTGGCGCTCTTCAAATAGTGGCTGGTAACAACTATATATATCGACTTGATAAAAAATACGGTGATGGAACCTACTGGAAGTGTGAAGTACAGAGTGTAAAGCCAGACTGCATACTGTACTGTGCTAGCACATGAGAACATCGCAGTTACCGTGCTAACAAAGCTCAGTCACAAACGCATCACAGCACTGGCGGTCTTCCATGCTTCCCCGAGAACTTTGGAATGTCTGTCAATGAACACGTGACAACACGCCAAGACAAAAACCCAGCAGTGCAGAAGGCTTGCACAATGCCACGTAAAGCTCAGTTCCACACGTGCATCCCGGTATCTGGCAACTGATATCTCTCTTAATGCAGGAAGAAACTTTAGTGAAAGAAGCAAAATTGTGATGCTGAGTAAGATGAATCAACAGGCCAAGAAGAGAAAAGAAAGGAGAAAAGAAAAAAGAAAAGAAAAGAGAAAAGATAAAAAAGGAAAGAAAAGAGAAGTGTAGTGTACTGCTACAAACTAAAGACTTCGAAGACAAGTGCCTGGTACAATCCACAAGATCAAATCAGTTGTTTGCACAATATTGCCATGAGTCTACACGCATTTTAAATGCATTCAAATATGTTGTATTTTGCAATAAAGTCCTTTAATTTTGTTGCTCATTTTTCACGATTATGTCCTTTCAAATGAAAGTACCTCTTTTATATTTTGTGATTTTTTTTTTTTTTTTTTGCAAATTGCCTTACAGTCAATTACTTTTGTGGCAGAAATGTTGGCAGCAAAGATGTCTGTGGCAAAGATGTTTATGGGGAAATGATCTAGAATATTTTACTTACTTTTTCGGTTTATTCTGTTAATAGATGGCTCACATAGATGGGCTTGGAATGAACCTATTTAGCGATTTGCATATATTAACTATTTGCATTTTCTGGATTAAAAATTTCAAAGAGGGCGCCTGGGTGGCTCAGTGGGTTAAGCCGCTGCCTTCGGCTCAGGTCATGATCTCAGGGTCCTGGGATCGAGTCCCGCATCGGGCTCTCTGCTCAGCAGGGAGCCTGCTTCCCTCTCTCTCTCTCTCTGCCTGCCTCTCCATCTACTTGTGATTTCTCTCTGTCAAATAAATAAATAAAATCTTTAAAAAAAAAAAAAAAAAAAATTTCAAAGAGCGAGAAAAACCCAAACAAACCCATTTTCGTCATTGGGGAAGAAAAGAACATGGAAACAGGAAAGATGTCAGTTCTTCCCAAGTTACTTTAAACTGCTCAAGAACCAGTGTGATTCCGATTAAAGCAACAAGAACAGTCTACAGACTGTGGGGCATACATCCACAAGAACTGAAAGCAGGGATGTGACAGATCTTTGCACACTTACGTGCACAGCACGATGACTCCCATTCACCAAAAGGTGGGAGCAACTCCGATGTCCGCTGACACATGAACGGATAAACAACGGGGTGGGTACACATGCAAACAGCGAAACATCATTCAGCCGTGAAAAGGAAGGGAACACCGGCACGTGCTACAACACGGATAAACCTTGGGGAAACTACGCGAAGGGAAGTAAGTCAGCTATGAAGAGAGGAGGACTCCCGGGTTTCCCTTCTTCGATGTATCTAGCCAAATTCACAGACACAAAGTAGAATGGTGGTAACGGAGGTGGGGGGGGGTGTTTAATGAATACAGAGTTTTCAGGTTTCGCAGGATGCACACGCCCTGGAGACTGGCTGCAGAGCACTGAGAATGTGCGCTACTGAACTATACGGCCATCAGCGGCCAAGGCGGTAACTTCTAGGTGTATTTTAACACAATTAAAACAACAGCAACAACAAAGTGACAATGTATGGGATTTTTCAGAAAGCCTAGAAAAGGAAATGAGTAACAGCTAATAAAAACTTGGGTAAAAGAATGAAAGGAAACTGGCCCAGCCATATACAAAGATATGCCATGAAATTATAATAAAAATAGTGTAGGAACGAGAGACTCACCAATTCTGTACAGGCAAGAATTTAGTGTTATGACAAGGATGCCATCCTAATTTAGTGAGCAAAGACTTTTATTTCAAACGATGGGGGGGGGGGTCAATCAGTTTTTAAGTTATTGTTTTGGGAGGCCGGTCACAGTCATATACCCATGTCCATTTCAGATTAATTGAAACTTACAAGTTATTTTCATGTGTCTCATCTCCCTCTATTATTTTTCTGCCTTTCTTACAGTTTACGATGATTTATTTTGGCCTTCCTCCCTTTACACTCTATTCACCAACTGGGTGAGACTTGGAATGAAATTGCTGCTTTGGAATGTAAACAATCTTGTAGAAATCAGTCAACAAATGAAAAGTAAAGGTATGTCCTGTTTTAAAAGAACATCTATTTAATGGAAGAATTCACCTACAATAGCCGGCTCTCCTTGGTATTTAATAGTATTTAATTTACAAGTTTCGCTGAATTCTATTCTGTGAACTTGAGCACAGATGTGACGTCAGGGCGGACAGACCAAACACCAGCACGGTTTGAAGGGTCTGCAGTCACCAACATGCCACTCACAAAAGGTTTCCATGCTTTATTTTTAAACTCTACTTATTTAAGTAATTCCTACACCCCACACGGGGCTCGAACTCTTGATCCCAAGTCCAAGTAGTCGCACGCTCCTCTGACTGGGCCAGTTGGGCACCCCTCCACGCTTTATTTTTTGAATACTTCAAGTCTTCCACTTGAAGTTAGTGAGTTAATACTCATTCCATGCCAAGTCCAAGGACTGCTAAAAGGTATTTCTGGGTTTCCAGAATACCGTTCCTAGATGGTGTGATACGGAAAATGACTCTGCGGGGGGTCTACACCCTCGTTCCCAGAACTTGTGAATCGGTCACTGTGAATCATGGCAAAGGGTCTTTGCAGACGTGTAAGCCAGAGACACCTGAAGACAGGTGGCATATCCTCATGGGTCCCCTTTAATGACACGAGCTATTAGAAGCGGAGAAGTCTCTGGATGGAGGTACAAGAGACGCAGCAGAAGGGAAGTCAGAGACATGGGAGCTGAGAGGCGGACTCCAGGCACCGCTGCTGGTTTGAAGACCAGGCAGGCAAGAGGCTTTAAGCAGCGGAGAAGGGCTCCCTGCTGAAGCCGGCGAGGACGGGGCCCGCGACCCTACGACCACAGGCAACTCAGTTCTGGCAACCCTCTGGATGGGCCTGGTGGTGGGTCTGCCCCCGGCACCGCGCCGCTGCCGGCCACTTCAGGGATCTCAGGCTTGAGAGAGCCCGAGCAGAGGAGCCGCTGGGCCCACCCGCCCTTGTGACCACACAAGGCACACCCCATGTACCCTGTTTTAAACTGCTAAAATCTTGGCAATTTGTTACTGCAGCAATAGAAAACAAACACCTAGAGAGACTGAATTCTTTTCTCATCTCTACTAAATGGGGACAAAGAAAGGAGAATGCCACGGGTAATGTGGGGGGCAGACTTAGGGCTGTCGTTCCCTCGGCGGGACTCGGACTCCCGGGTCCCGGGTCAAGCCGGCTGAGGCAGCAGAGGAATGTCAGCTCCGAGGAAATGAGAACGCGCTCCCGTTAACCGGTGACTCCACGTTAAGATTCTGACAATGTTTTCAGAAAGATTATGTTTCAAGGAGGGACTCCTTGTTCTTGGTTTGTCCCTCTTAGTTGTCAAATGACCGTCACTGCGTCAAGCAGTGTCCGCAGGCGGCAGTGCAGGAAGAATACGGAGGCGAGCAGGGCCTCTCATGGGGTGCCACACCCCCCACCTCACAAAATAACCCGATTAACACCCACTTCCTCAGTCTAGGCCCACAGTGTTTAAAACAATAGAAAACTATGTCGAAGAAGAATATCTGATGTTTTTCCCACCCCTTCCCGTGATCCCCACCCGCCTCGTTTGATCAAAAGCTAAAATCTAGAAATACATTAAGTAAAAGTAGGGGGACAGATGCTCAGATAGGTATCGGGCCCAAAGAGAAGGGATATCTGAAGGCCTTTCTGAGCCATTTCTCAGTACGGGCGCCATTCCTAATAAAAGCGCCTCCTGGAAATCCCATGCACGTGGTCAATGTTTATGGAACACGTTCTCACGACAGATCCTGTTCTAGACACTGCTGTCAAGGAAGATGGCCTAGCGGGAAGCAGGGAACTAGAACACATCCGTTGGAAGGTATGTGCAAAGTACAAAGAGGGCACAGGAGTTCACTCAAGTCTGCTGACTGTGGGCTAAGCTACAGGCAGGAGGAGCGGGAGGTGGCCGCTGGACAGAACATTCCAGGTGAGCCCAGCAGGAGTAAAGATACTGCGGCATGAACTACTAGAGTACAGCCCATTCACGTAACTGAACAATCCCATCACGTGAGCATAAAGCATCTATGCTGGGGAGGGAACCAGTGGGGGACCAGTAGGAGGTCGGCCCCTAATAGTCAGGTAGGGGTCACATCATAAGGGGCATTAGCCTCTACCTCGCAGGTGAATGTGAAGCCGAGGAATGGCACAATCATTCACATATCAGGAGATCGCTTTGGGAACAGAAGAGGAAAGAGATTCACATGAAGACCAGAGACCGCAACCGGGAGAAGGCTATTATATGAACAGAGATAACCAGGACCCGAACTTAAGATGCAACAGTGGAAATGAGCATAAGGTCCCCAATTTAAGGAATACTCAGAAGGTAAAATATGTGACAGACATCACAGGCTTCCAGCTGACGTCCATTCCAACTCCCTGCCTTCCTTGCCGCAGCTTAGCAGGCAGGCCAGGAAAGCCAGCTAGCCCCTCTCTCGGCTTCAATAGCCACAGGTGAGCCCATTCCAGACCATTCCTTAGGAGGGGAGGGTGGCTCTGGCAAAGCATTTTCTGTGAAAAGGAGAAAAAGGCTCTACTCGCCTCTTTCTTCACACCCTGCTGGAGGACATTGTTTGGTGCCGGGATGGTCATTTCCCAACTAGGAGGGGACAAACCAGAACAAAAGCCAACCGGAAAGGGACAGACAGCAGCTCGAAGGGTAGAAAGTCTCAGTCCTTGGTGCCCCCCAGCTGAGCTGCTGAACTAACCTGGGATCATTTATCTCTGGAGTCAAGAGGAGTATCCTTCCGGCTTAAGCTACTGAGGGTCAAGCTATTGCTTTCAGGCAGAATCAACCAGACTTCCAGTGGTGGGGCCTGGGGACTGGACTCTGATGGGCTCGTAATACAGAAGCAGCAGTGGTTTTACTCCCAGCATTCTGGCTTGGGAAACCAAGCAGAAGGTCATCAAGACAAAATTATAATCCAAGACTGGGGGTGGGCAGTGTTGGGTCGAGTAAAGGGTGACGTCTGAGCTGGGAAGGGAAGGAGCATGCCGCATGCTGATTTAGGTGAAGGGTGTATGTAGATGCGTCTGGAACTCATTTAAAAAGTCTGAATTAGACGCACAGATGCATGCGAAGTCAGGTCACACGCATATGCCCTCACGTGCTCTTGGAGGACTCAGACCGAAGCGGGATGGTCAAAAGAAATATGGACCCAAACTTCCTTATTTGAAAAGTCTTAGTGCTAAGGCTCTGAAGATGTACAGATGCTATTTGAAAATAGGAAGAAAGCAGCTTACTGAATGAATCTACAAGTATTATCGTGCTACCACATGTTGGTGTTTTGTAAAAATTCATTAGTGGCCAAGATGATCCGAAATGGCACAAATTCGGGGTCTCTGGCAAATGAAGCCCTCGTGGGAGAGAGTCTACACCAGACACTGGCCCAGCACCTGACCCTCAGCTGAATCACCAGCTTTACGTGTGCCCGTAAACTACGAACATGTGAATAACCTCATTCCAGGACCCGGAAATAACCCAGGCCATGTTTTATTGGCTGCAGATTACCCCAAAGTACAAAGAGGAACATAATCACTGAGAAAGCAGCAAGCAATAATTTAGCTGCACTGTGTAAGATTAAGTAACCTTTTAAGGATTATCCTTTCCCTCCACGAGAAGAAGTTAATACAGGTGACCCTGATACGATTCCTTTCTTACATGCAGCAGTTCTGGAAGAAGAGAAGTGATCAGCAATTCCCCATCGAGGGAACAGGAAAAATGCAGTCCGAGCTGGAGCAGGTGACAGTCTCCCAGAGAGCCACAAGGATACAAGGCAAAGGGTCCCTATAAACTGATTATGAGTGAAAAACAGGGGTTGATTTTGATGTTTGCAAAGTCTAGTCTGGATGGACTCTGCTAGACGAGGCCTGCACAGACAAGAGCGATCCCCATCAAAGGCACCTATGATGCATGAGCAGTACAATCAAAGATAAAAGAGATTTGACCTTGATATCAAGCAGAACCGTTTCAAAACCAAGACAACTTGAGAAAGAGCAGTTTAAAAGACACGATCTTCTACCTCAACACACTGGTCTTCATTCAAAAACTAACTCTGATCACCCTGCTCCCTACCATGAAAACTTTAGATGGTTCCCCTGGTTCAGAGACCAGCTCCCGCTCAGTCCTTGTCCCAGGCCCAAATGAATCAAGTTCTAATCAGACTGTCCGTTTTGTCTCTTTCACGCAGGCTACACTGTTACAGGGACCAGCTGTTTCCCAGTCTCACCTGCGCTCTCCTCCCGCCACTGTTCCTGCGGACTGTTCTCTGCCTGGAGAGGTCCTGGTGCCCCTCCGCAATCCCTAATTCTACAGCCCACATGTGGTCTCCTCCTTCACACCCTCTTCTGCCATTCCATGATCAAAATCATGCTACTTTGTTCCGAATTGTTACTACTGTTGTACCTCCTCTATGAGAGTCGCCAATTCCTCAAAGGAAAAAGGATAATTCAATCATTTTTGTGACTTCTCCAAGGTCATAATAATTGCAGGCTGCTGAATTAGTGACACGAAACAGCCACAGCCTGAAAGCTGTCCAGAGAACATGCAAGGGCAAGTTTGTTAGAAGTCTAATAATTCAATTATTTACCACGCTGATAGACACGCATATGCTCCTTCTCCTCCTATTGCCAGGAAAAAGCAATTGATAAGAAATAAACACAGAAATTATTCAGTAGAGGAGATAATGAATCAGACTGCAATCTAGAAATTCTAGATCCTATTTTTAGTTATCTGGGCAGGCTTAATTTACCCCTTTCTCTACCTGCCTCCTCTGTAAGTACCGACTTTACAAAAGTGATATAAGGAATACAATCTTTATTAAAAGACAAGTTAATATTTTTAACATCTTTCAGATCACTCTTCCCTTTGAAATATACTGGTTTACGTGTGCCCGTAAACTAGGAATATGTGAATAACCTCATTCCGGGACCCGGAACACCAATATCATCTCTAGCTTTTCCTACAGTCACCACAATTAGCAATGCTTTTTGTGATTCAGAGAGTCCCTAAGTGTAAGGAAGCCTATTACATGCCAAAGAATGCACTGGCAGTTTTATTTTAACAAGCCAAATTTCTCTCTACCTCTACTTTCAGATTTTAGTCTATGACCCTCTGGCCATTGCATAATCCTAATTTATATAGGGGTTGAATGACCCAGAAGAAAAAAACATACTGGGCTCTCAAAAGAAAATAATGCTGTGAGATATTTTGTAATAGTCTTCATGAATAAACAAGAAACCAAATGCACATCACGGGGGTGGAGACAGGCAATGAAACAGTAAAAAGGCAGTAAAAACTCTTGAACAATAAAGGCATCCAGTACCATAAGAAGTTGACATCTAGAGAATGATTTCTAACCCGTGACCTAGGCCAAAGACCTTACCAAGTGCCCTGCTGTTCTAGGCCCTCCAGTTCGCCTCTAATTTTTTCTGCATGTTTCACTTTCCTCAGCCTGTCAACCCACCTCCGAACCCAGAACCCACGTCAACGGAGACCTCACCTCAATTCCCCAGCAATGTCTAGCCCATCCTGACATAATTCCCAGATTAGGGCACGGGGAGCTCCTCTCTACCCAAGAGGTGACAGGGTAAATTTAGAAATGCAGACGCAGTGCCAGGGAATGCAAAGTTCAGATCTGCGAGTGAGAACCATGACTTCTGACATCTAGCACTTCGGCTCTTCTGCCTCTTTAAGCCAACAAAAATGATGAGGACTTCTTCCTCCGCCAAGAGATTTCGCACCTCGAAGGCAGAGGCGACTCTCTCACAAAGCAAAAACGCATCAAGCGCAAGCAAACAAACCCAAGCTCGCATCTTAAGTGCCACGACCATCCCCTACCGGGAACTTCAGCTGCGACTCTAACAAAGCAGTCCTGGGACTCGGTTCCGTGGGCTGGCCGTCCTGCAAAGTTAGGTGACCTCACACACAAGCTCTCCGCTTCCCTCTCCTGCGGTCACGTCAGGTACCTGTTGCATCACCTGGCGAGTGGTCTTCAGAGGCCAGCGCAGGAGCCCCACCAGGACCCCCACTGAATTCAGCGGGGCTTGCTCAACTGGAGCCTCGTTCGCGTGGACGAGGTTGCCCTGGAGGCAAAGGGGTGCTGGCGCCCGTTCACCTTGGACGAGATTCTAGCACCGGCACCGACAGATGGGACTTTCGGGACTTGGAAGGGCTTGGGAGTTCCTGAGGACCCGGGGCAGGAAGAGGTGCTCGGGGACGGGGCGGCCCGGCGTCCGGGCGGCAGGAGAGGGCGGTCGGACCCCCCCGACGGAAGCCTCGCCCGAAGGACGCCGATCCGCCGCCCGGGGGTCGGGCCCGGCGCGGGCTCCGGGCCGCGCAAGGGCCACCGCCGGGGCTCCAGGCGCCGCGAGCCCGGGCGGGAGCCCTCGGGCGGACGGGGCAGCGCTGCCCGCCCGCCGACGTGCGCGAGGATCCCAACAGCCTCCGCTCCCCTCCCCCACCCCGAGAACTAAGCTGGAGGCGGAGACGCGAGGCAGGAAGCGCAGGGGCCGGGGGCCGGGGGTCCGAGCCCCGCGCCGAGCGGCCGGAGGCTGCCGGCCTGGGCCGCACTCACCATGTCGTACACGTTGAGCACCACTAACTGGTTAGCCCCCATCCTCCTCCCCGCGGCCGCCGCCTCGTCCTCCAGCCGCTCCGTCTCCGCGGGGCCGAGGCCGCTCCCACCCCCGCGGGCACTTCAGGGGGCCGGAGCCGGGCACTACGCGCACAGCCCGGCCCGCGGCAGCCGGCGCGGGAGCATCGGGGACCCGGGCCGCTCCCGGGCGCCGCCGACAGGACCCTCTGCGCCGACGGGGCCGGACCGCTGGCGGGCCCGCTCCGGCTCAGGCACCTCCCCTCGGCAGCGGACACGTGGGGAAAGGCGGGGCCTGAGCGGGGCGGGGGGCGGGCGCCAGGCGCCCCGGGGGCGGGGCCGGCCCGGCGCCGGGGCTGAGCCCGCCTGCGCTCTGGCTCCGCGCGGCCGCACCTCGGGACCTAAAATGGCGCCTCTCACGCTGCAGGAGCGGGGACCTAGAAATACTACAATTCCCGGCATGCAGTGAGGACCCCCCCCCCTCCTCCTTCCTCACTCCCCAGCTCGCGGCTGGAAGCGCAGAGGCCGAGTCTCCACGACTACGGCTCCCAGCATGCCGCGAGCCACCCCTCCCCCGGCCCCCCACCCCCACCTCCCGCTCCTTACCGCACCAGGCCTCCCCAGGAGACTACAGCTCCCAGCATGCAGTGCTTGGGATCCGCGCCGGTCCTCTGCGGTGCGCCCTTGGCGGCAGGTGAAGTCCTCTACCTTCAACCCTTTTTCGTCGGTGCCACTGTTGGTTTCCGTCGCATTGAGCCCGGGGAAGCCAGCTGAATGTGGCAAAAGACCATAGTGACAACCCTGTTTTCCAAGCCCTCTGTGCTGCTTTTTTTTTTTTCCTTGCACGTGGAACGGTGGGGAAATAGAGGAAGACAGGTTGCTGGGGCTGGGTGGAGGGGGGTGTGGGGGGAGGGGCACAATGTGCCTCCGATCCTGTTACTACTGAATATGAAATCTTTTATGAAACTATCTTGTCGACAGGGGAAGAGAGTGCAGTACTCACAGATGGGCATAACCCTAGGACACAGTAGTTGCTTTTCCATTTATTCAACAAATATTTGTCGTGTGCCTGCCGTGTGCCTGGCGGTGTTGCAGGCCCTGGGGAATACCGTCCACAGGAGGAGGAAGGACAAATACGGGTGATAAGTGCTTTGCGGAGAATCAGAATAGGATGAAGTGATTGACCGTAATCTTAGATTAGCTGCAGCTGGAAGGTCTTGGGGACGAGGTTTGGTTTAAACAGATTTGAATGGCAAATATCCGTCTGGACAAATATCCCCTCAAAGGGGAATAGCAAAGCTAACATTCAGGCAGTTGGGTTGGGGGAATGAAGATGTTCTCTCCTGATTTGCTTTGATTTTTTGCAGCATATAAGAGGCAAGACGATCACTGGAGAGCCAGAGGCAGGGCGAGGGATATAGGGAATTTGGAGAGAGAGGTGTAGAATAGGGAAAAACAAATATGCTAGGGAAACAGGATTCACTTGCCAGTGTTGTGTGAAGGTAGGTGCTGTGCGCGTGATATTTGATCAAATGTGCTGTGGACAAATTTCTGAAATTAATTTCGGGTGTATCCTCCTGCTTTGCTTCCCCTCCCTTCCCTTTCCCTCTGTGGCCTTCCTCTGCACCTAACCCTGTTGAACAAACTAGAGGTGTGGGGGGAAGGCTCTGTCTCTTAACACTTCACTTAGTCTTGGCTGCGCAACTGAGGGCTCGCACCGCCGGTTCACTTCACCTCTGACCCCGCCCACTTGCCTTACCCTTTGTGATCTCAACGGCTCCTAGCTGTCGCTGTCCCAGGCCAGCCAAAAAGTCTGATGCCCGCATCCTCATACCCCTTGTCTCTCTTGAGCACTAGGCTAGTTTAACCTGGCACCTATAGGACTTCTCCACAAGAGGTATTAACTTCCTATTCTGTTATTAAAATGATCACCTGCTTAGTGGTTTAAAATGACATAACACAAATTTCTTATCTTAGAGTCCTACGGGTTAAGAGTCCAAAATGGGTATCCCTGGGCTAAAAGTCAAGGACTGTGTTCCTCCTGGAGGTTCTAGGGGGGAGAATCTGCTTCCTTTCTCAGCTTCTAGAGGCTGCTCTCATTTTTTGCCCTGACCTCTATCATATCTTCTCTGACTCTCCTGTCACCCTCTTTCACTTAGAAGGACCCCCGTGATTACATTGGCCTACCTGAATAATGCAGGATAATGTCATCTCAGGATCCTTAACTAATATCTGCAATGTCTTTATTCCTATGTAAGGTAATATATTTGAAGGTTCTGGAGAATTCGATGGGGACATCTCTGGAGAGCTATTATTCTGCCTACCACACAGGATGTCCCATGATCATTTCACATTCATCAGACACAAGAGAATTCACTGTCTGATGATGAAATGACTTGTATTGCTTGTGTAATTTAGGTACTGATCTACCAAAAACTGAAATTATCCATCATTCATTCATTTTGAGCAAGTATTAAAGGAATACTTTTTACATGTCAACCACTGTTTATCACTCATATATTGTGATAAAACAAGACTGCTGCTCTCATGAAGCTTACAAACAGCTTACAAACCAGTTTTATGTCTTCCACTGGTTTGTGTGCGTGTGTGTGTGTGTATACATATATATATATATGTACACACACACATATATATATATTCATTAATTTATCATTTAAATTGAAGGAGACAACAGTAGTTGAGCATAAAAAGGAGGCTTTTGGGGGGGTAGTTGCCAGGAGTTGCTCTAGGAATATTAAACTAGCAAGAGAAATTTTAAAATAAACAGGAAATGTAATATAAATATTAACACGTAAAATTTAATATAAGAAACAGTTCCTATAAAATGTAATATAAATGTAAATTGGGTACTGGAGGCCTAAAAAGACAAAAAAGGGAGCACTGAGGTGTCACAGAGGTAATCAGCACCAGAAGCAGCTGTCATCCCCAGGTCTTGGGGAACAAAGAGGTTGGAATTTTAAGAGTTTTGAAGCTTGGAGGAGAGTCCCATTGAGTTGTGTTTAGTGTCTCTCAAGGGCGCTATGATGCCGGTCCTGGAAGGTTTTTATGAATTTGAGTTAGAGGGGCGCCTGGGTGGCTCAGTGGGTTAAAGCCTCTGCCTTCGCTCAGGTCATGATCTCAGGGTCCTGGGATCAAGCCCCGCATCGGGCTCTCTGCTCAGCGGGGAGCCTGCTTCTCCCTCTCCCTCTGCCTGCCTCTCTGCCTACTTGTGATCTCTCTCTGTGTGAAATAAATTTAAAAAAAAAGAAGAAGAAATCAAACAGTGCTACTCAAGCCTTCTGCTTTGCTGGGGTGAATAAATATGGCTAGGTTCACACAGACAGGAAAGGTGGGGACAGGAAGCCCTTGTTCCTCCTCCTTGCTGGCCAGTATCCCTCTGGCACGTGGTGCCGGAGAGACCGACCAGAGTTCCAGCCTGCATCGCAGCCAGAAAGGCAGATCTGAGACTGGTAGGAGCCTTGATATGATCTCCCACAAAGGATTCCTTAGGCAACGTGGAGGGAGATACAAGTTTCCAAAGCAGCATAGAGAAAAATAAATGTTAAATTTCTTGCTCCGTGAGGCCTGTTGTAGAGAGGAACAGAGTCCAGCTGTGCCTGATTTCCTGTTATGTGCCATAGTACCCCCAAACATAACAGCTTCAAGCAAAAACATCTTAGTTTCTAAGTCAGGAATCTGAGAACATTGGATTCATGTTTAGGTGAATATTTTTGGCTTATGGTCTCTCCCAGGGTTTCAGTCATCTGAAGGCTTGACCGGGGCTGGAGGCTCCACTTCCAAGCTTTCTTAGGTAGCTTTAGCGGGAAGATCCGGTTGGTCACCAAAAGTCACAAAGGTGGAGTCTAGAGTTCATCTTGAAACAGTCTGTTTTCCACTTCAGAGTTACCAGCGGAAGAGGAAACGTTGTTGAAAAATTCAGAGGCTACTTGTATTTTTTTTTGTCTTAGATGTCTTTACTGATGAAGTGGCTTTTTAAGCCATTGATAATTGAACCAGCTTATGGATGTGACAGGGAAAGCAATGATCTTTGATCGGTCTTTGATAGTGGTCATTGAAGTAGCCGCTCAGGTAGGCACTTCTGCTCTTGATCGCCTTATGCAAGACATTTAGTTGTTCCTGGCTAGGCGATAAGAGTTCAGTGTAGCTCACCTATCCATGTTCTGCTTCCCATGTCTCCAGAATTATTCCATATTGGCACTAAATATAGAGCTCATTCTTGTTGAAGTCTGGGCAATCAACTTCCCTAGGGACTGTTCCATTCTTAATTGGTACAAAAAGGCCTGGGTCCTACAAGAATATCGCATCCCACACTCTGTGACCAGACCAGGCAAGGACTTGGCTTGCCATTTTGGTAACCTGTATGAGGATGTGTCCTTGCGCATTCTGTAAGATGGGCAGATAATGGAATATTGTTTTCCATGTGAATATGAATTGTTTCTGATCTTCTTTTCTCATGGGACAGAGAAGAATGCACTGCCAGATCAATAGTTGCGCATGGGATATCTGAGCTCCAATGAACCCACCCTAACACAGATATACATCTAGCAGCTGGAGCTGGTGCTCCTACTTGGCTAACTCTGAAGGAGTCATTCTCCTTTACTTTTACTTTTCTGCATGAACCAGCTGGGTCATTAAGTAAAGACATGACAGAGACCACCAACCCTCCATCTTTTTAGGTCCTTAATGGTCTAAGCTGATCTCGGCTATCCCTCCTGGAAAATGGTAATGATTTTCTAACATGGCTAGGTGTATGTGTAGGAGATAGTTTTAAAGGTTTGCATTTGACCTTCCCCACTATGATCATTCGTACTCCACAGACTGGGAGTCCAATGTAGGCTTTACTCCAACTGCCACATACATTAATTTCAGTTATGTGCTTGAGAATGGGCAAAGGACCTCTGGGTGGCTGTGAGCCCCTGTGGCCCTTCAAGGTCCCCACCTGTAAAGGGGGGCTTGATGACACTTTGGGTCTCTTTGTATCAGTGTCAACTCAGACCTGTATCTAATTGTCCTCAAAATGCCTAGTTGTTTCACTGGTACGGTCACCTGAGTAAATGGCCATAGGTCTCACGATGGTGGGTGGTGGGGGAGATTGTCATCATATAGACTCGCCACAGTGTTGTAGGGTCCTTCTTCCATGGGAACTGGCAGATTCCGGATCTGGTAATCTGCTTAGGTCTGGGGACAGGAGCAAGGGACTGTGACTTTTTATTGGGACAATTACCCTTAACCACCACCTCTATTTTTCCTCCTTTAATAGATATAATCAAGAGCCTTGTTGGCTGTCTGACAATTTTGCCACCAACGCCAGCATATTCTACTGACCACAGTTCCCTCCACATCAGGTCCCCTTGACCACTCCTTGTCATCATGGTAATTTTGGTCTCCCAGCTTCTAGAAGTAAAGTGCCTTCACCAAGCCTCTCTCACTTTGAGGCCTCCTCCTTCCCATGAGTGTTAATAAACCCTGTCTCTGAATGCCTCCCTTGCCCTCATCCCTGGCTGCAGTGGCCACCACCACTGGGGGTTTCAGTGATGCTGGTGGTTGTCCCATCCCATCGTCTTTGAGAAATAGTGAGCCCTCTGGACCTCATGTAATGCCTCCATTCCAGCCTGTCACCTCCCTGAGCTGCTTTATTCCTTCCTCTACCACCTGCCAGGACACTCAGGCTTTTCTACTTGCTGAGAGTTGGCTGCCATTTTTTTCCAGGTTTCTAAGAGCCAGAAGGAAGTTTGCCCCATCCTTCAGGCTCCTTGCTAGGGTGTTAGTTAAATCCCATATCCTGAGAAAGTGCCTGCAAGTCAGCAAAAACTTGCTTATCTGGTTTTAAAGAACCCTTGGAATCCAGTCTCAGGTGTACTGCTCTGGCCCTGGGCAGACATGCAGGTTTGTTTTTGTCCTCCTTCCTCCCTTATCAGGTGCAACATGTCATCAGCTGGGTTAGGCTAGGATTTAACCCAGAGCATCAGGGTGGGGGGCACATATTCTCTAGTGAGGGAGTGGCTTCCGCAGCATCCTCCAGAACAGAAATAGTAGTGGCTCTTACTAGAGACGGACAGGCAATGTCTGTGCCCAGGAGGTGGGCATGGGAGGGGCGGGTGCGGAAAGCCATCCATCCAGCCGACCTTGTCCCAGTTTTCAGGACCCCAGTTTGTCCCATGAGCACCTTGACCTCTGCCTCACAGATCTGCCTTGGTCAAGGGTTCAAACATCTCTAGAGCCCTGGGATTGAAGGTCTTCAATCATATCTTTCATCCTGCTACTGGTGATAATGATCTCTTTATATAAGTCACCGCGGAGACGCTGTGGTTCTCACGCTTCGCCTACAACTGCTGGGACTCTGTCTCTCACCGAACTTCTGCAGGTTGTCAAGCAATAAAAGGCGAGGTTGGGGAGAAAAGGGACCCTTTGCGCCCTGCTGGTGGGAATGCAAATTTGTTCAGCCACTAGGGAAAACAATATGGAAGTTGCTCAAAAAATTAAAAATAAAATCGCCCCGTGTTCCATTCTGGGTCTATCACCAAAGGAAATGAAAACATGACTTGGAAGAAATAATAGGCATTTCCCCATGTTTATTGAAACATAATTTACAGTAGCCAAGATATGGAAACAACTGAAGTGTCGAGGGATGAAGGGATAGAAATGATGCCTTATACATATATACACATAATGGAATATTATTCAGCCATGAGAAAGGATAACTTCCTATTTGCAAGAACATGCATGGAGCTTGAGGACATTATGTTAAATGAAATAAATCCAAACAGAGAAAGACAAATATTGCAGGATCTCACTTATATGTGGAATCCTAAGAAGCCAAATTCATAAAAACAGAGTAGAATGGGGGTTACGAGACACAGAGAGCTTGGGGAATGGGGTAGGGGCTAGGAGATGAGCCCTGGAGAGCTATTGCACAGCATCACCATTATAGGCAATGATCCCGCGTTATAAACTCCACAGTTGCTGAGAGATCAGATCTTAATTGTTGCCATCGCAAAAAAGTGAGACGATAATTATGTGACGTGACTGAGGTGTTAGCTAATGCCATAAAGGTAACCCTACTGCAGCATATAAATGTATCAGAACAACACATTGTACATCTAACATTTATACAATCATACAATATTACACTCAATTATATTTCGATTTAAAAAATACATAATTTAGGGCGCCTGGGTGGCTCAGTCATGAAGCGTCTGCTTTGGGCTCAGGTCAGGATCCCAGGGTCCGGGAATAGAGCCCAGCATCAGGCTCCTTGCTCAGTGGGGAGTTTTTCCCTCTCTCTCTGCCCCCAGCGCCTGTCCTCCTGCTCATTCTCTTGCTCACTCTCTCTCAAATAAATATAATCTTAAGAAAAGCCACGTAACTTAGCAGTAACTCGCAGACTTTGCTGTCTTTGTCAGGCTATGTTTTTCAGACGCTTGCTGTATTCACTGCACCCGCTAGCACTCCGCTCCCCTGGGACACTTCCCCAGCCCACTACCAGCCACTTTAGCAACTGAACCACCAGCTTGAGCCAGAAAACTCCGGGGGGCGCCGCATACCCGTCAGGATGGTGCTGTCTCTGCCTGCTGGGCGCTGGATCAGTCTCAAACACCCTCTGACTCCGTTTCCTCAGGCCACTCGTGTCACCATCACCACTGTGTTACTCCAGGTCCCCTGAGAAACAGTCACCAAGGTGGGATTAGCTGCGCAGTGATTTTTATTAGAGGAGGGGCTCAAATGAAAGGAAATAGGAAGTTGTGGCGGATTGGGAGACTCATCAGATGCCCAGGGTCCTGGGATTGAGTCCCACATTGCGTTGGGCTCCCTGCTCAGTGGGGAGCCTGCTTCTTCTGCCTGCTGCTTCCTCTGCTTGGGCTCTCTCTCTCGTGCTCTCTCTCAAATAGGATAAAATCTTTCAGAAAAATAGTGTAAGTTCAATGTGGCAGGAAACAATAGCAAGAAAGCAAATACCACCTGGAATTAGGTCATTTTAAATTGGGTGCCTATGGCCCTTTCGTTTGTCCTTGTGCAGATACCCGGTTCTGCAATTAGGAGCAAATTTCTCGTGCCGTTCCTGTTTTGTTACCCTCTTCACAGTCTTAAGGGTTCGGTTCATCACTTCGCCTCTGCATACATCCCCACTCCCCGTCCCACGGTGACACACGCGTGCGCGTGCACACAATGTCAGCGAAATGATATGCATCTTTCCGTACGTTTCTTCACGCTCTCATGCACAGGGCTTTTCTTTGGTTTGTACGATAAGCTCGTGCTGTAAATACTTCTCTGTGGCTTGCTCTTTTCATTGAACAAAACCTTGTGAAAAATCTTTTAAATCAACTGCTACAGATTGATCTGTAGGGCCAGTGTACAATCATTTACTCAACTATTTACCTATTGATAAGCATTTTTTTTTTTTGGTAGAGTTTTGTCATAACAACCAATGATACAGCATTTATATATACATATAGGTCCTCCCCATCCCATCTCATCCCATAAATAGATCCCTAAGAGTGGAATTTCTGGGTCCGAGAGCATGTATATTTTTAATAGATCTTACCGGATTGCTTTCCAGAAAAGTTGAAATAATTCGCTTTTCCTTCTGAAGTGCAAGAGAATTTCCTTCCCGGAGCGCCTGGGTGGCTCCGTCGGTTGAGCGTCTGGCTCTTGGTTGGGTTCAGGTCATGATCTCAGGGTCGTGGAATCAGCCCCACATTAGGCTCCAACATTAACACGGAGTCGACTGGGGATTCTCTCTCCCTCCCCTTCTGCCCTGTCCCCTACCCCCGCACTCTTTCTCAAATAATCTTTTTTTTTTTTTTTAAGGCAATTTCCTTTCCATCCCGGACCCTCCTTCTTTCCCAAGAGTATTAACCTTCCGAGTTTGTGCCCTCAGGTGAGGAATGCAAGCCTCACTGTTACTTTGGTTTGTATCTTCCCAACGGCTGGCCAGCTCCAGCATCCTGGGGGCAGGAGCCCCGCATCTGGACTCCGCATGCCCGAATGTGAATTCTAGCTCCATTCTTATCAGCTGCGGGACCTTATAAACATGACTTACCTTTTTGTGCCAGTCTCCTCATCTCTGTATTGGGAAATAACACCCCCATCTCGAGGCCTTGTTAAAGAGGGTTAGGTTAAGTTATTAGAACAATTCCTGGAGCATAGTAAACACTAAAAAATAGTTGCTTTAAATATGTTTATCAGCTATGTGGGTATACCCCACTGTAAAGTGACTATATTCTTTGCTCTCATTTCTATTGGGTAGTTTTGCTTCTTTTTTTCCCTATTAATTATTTTTATCAGATTTTGTCTCACCTCCTTCAATAAAGATTTTGAAGATTGTTTTCATGTATGTCATACACCTTTTATATTAAATTAAATTCTGTATAATTTGTCATTACAATGAGTAAATTACTTATTTTTTCTATTGCTGTTATATAACATTATAGAGAAAATAGGTATTTTGTTTGTTTATTTATTTATTTGAGAGAGAGAGTGCGTGCTCGCGGGCAGAGCAGACTTCCTGCTGAACAAGGAGCCCACTGGACTTGACCAGGATCCTGAGATCATGACTTGAGTGGAAGGCAGACGCCTAGAAAAGGTATTAATTTTTAAATATCTATCTCATATTGAGCAAATCCGGTTATCTTAACCTAATAATTCTTGTAACTAATTTTGGGTTTCCTAGGCATATTATCTTGTTATTGAAAGAGAGGATTTTTTAAATCTCCTTTCCCACAGTATTTATAATGGTCATTTCATTTTGTTTTCCTCTTGTAATGTCAGAACTTACAAAACAGTGATGAATAGCAGGTATCCCTGTCTTGTTCTTGATTTTGGTAAAATAAGAAATTCTAATTACGGACAGCAGCTTTGATCTGTGCCCGTGGAGTTCCATCTTGCTCATTTTATCTTTTGTGATCTTCTATTCTTGATGTCTGTGCTGTAGATTTCAGACTTGTTTAGCTAGCTTCCACAGTCACACAAGCCAGTTCTTGTAAATCTCTTTACACACATGCACGCGCATGTGCACACACACACACACACACACACACACACACACCCTTCCCACAAGTTCTGCTTCTCTAGTTGAACTCTGACTATTACAAACACTAATTGTTTGAAAGCTGTGGTAACATTTGGGTAAATTAAGCTTATGCTGAACATGAAAATCATATTCTAAAAAAAATTAAAACTTAGAGCAGCAGCTTCTCATTCTCAATATAATAAGCTGTACACTGCATGTGTGAATCTACCGCTAGAAAAACTTCTGAAATACATTTAAGAGAGATTATCTAGGACACATGAAGACTTTTAGACATAAACTACAGCCATATGAGATTTCATATGAAAAGTTTTACGCAAATAAATATTTGAGGGGCTCCTGGGTGGCTCAGTCGGTTAAGCGTCCAACTCTTCATTTCGGCTCAGGTAATGATCTTAGGTCTGTGAGATTTAGCCCTAAGTTAGGCTCTGCTCTCAGCGAGGAGTCTGCTTCCTCTTTCCCCCTCCTTCTGCCCCTCCCCCAAGCTAAAAAAAAAAAAGTATTTGACATATTTACACACTTCCAAAAATTTACTTTCATTCTTAGGAAGGATTTTAATAGGCAAATTTAGTTTTATTTTATTTTTTAAAAAAGTCACATAAGAGTATATGGAGAACCTTAAGGTAAGGGCAAACACCTTAAAATTAATAACACATAGTAGATATAAGAATGTTTGTCTTGGGGTAATTTAAGGACATTTTTAGAGCTTGAATTTGTTTATACCTACTATGTGCTTATCTTTAGCATTTCTTAATCACACACACACTTGTAATATGTGTATATATATATATATATGCTCTCTACATATATACATATATATCCATACTAAACAAGCTTTCATTTTTCCTAATTATCCTTTTGTTTTCTATCATATCTTTTAATTGGCTCATAAAGGTATTGTGTATAAATCCTCATGTAATGGAAGTAGCTCAACACCAGAATACTGGAGAACAGCAGCATCAGGATAAAGAGGAAAGCAGCAACCAGGTAGCCACTTGGACTGAAATAAGAGAAAAAAAAAAGTCAATAGAAGTCATCACTCATTTTGGTTCTTAATTTATGTAGTCAAACAATCTTTGAACGGCTAGTTCCTATGCCACTGACAGAAAACAAAGATTAATAAGACATCTTATCTACCCTCAGGATGTTTGCCTTAGTGTTAGAGGTTGGCTATGGAGGAGAATAGACAGTGTGATTAATAGAGTGAGAGAAAGAAATGTAAAATTCATGGGGGCCAGACATTAAGGAAGGCCTTCCAGTGGAGGAGAACTTTGAACTGATTAGCGGAGTTAGCTGGATAGGAGTAGGACTTGGAGCCTTAGAATGGGTTCTCTAGATAAAAATGCCTGGAAGTAGTTGAAGAAACAGGTGGGCATAGAGTTTTAGGCTGAGGGAGATGGCTATGCAAAGTTGTGGAGGCATGGGGAAACCTGAAAGTCACCCAGACATTCTGGAACTAAAACTAGTTCAGTATGATAAGAGCTCAGGTGGTAGGCAGAGTCGTAGAGATGAGGAATGACTGGTGGTTAGGAGAGAGACAGCTTTTATGAAACTATAGGGTGTGGATTTGGGAAGGATGATTCTGAACATAGAGGGCGGAATGGATGAATGGGGAAGTATGAGTGCGGAGGGAGAAACCCCAGTTTTGAGGTTTTTAATAATGCAAGTGTGTCGAGGGACTTAATTAGTGGCTGAGGAAGTGGAGAGAAGCAGATAGATCTAAGACAGATTTGGAAGTTAGACTGAATTGATCTTGGAGATTGTTGAGATGTGGGGTTTGAGAGTAAAGGATGTCTCCCAGGTGTTGGCATGAGGTGACTGAGGATGTTGTCACCATTCACTGATGGAGGAAACACAAGGAAGAACACTTTAGCAAGGGCATGTAAACACAGCTGGTTTACTGTGGGGCATATTGACTGGTGGCACCGGAGGGTCAATCAGGTGTGTGTGTGTGTGTGTGTGTGTGTGTGTGCGTGCGTGTGCATATGTGTACACCACTTACTAGATGCTACTTTCAGGTGGGTGCCAGAACATCTCTCCCTTCACCTGGGACTCTGCATGGCTGCCTCCCACCAGAGTGGATTTACCACTTGGGCCAAATGCTGTGCTACTTTCTCTTTGGTGTCCTGCCCTGGTATCTGACTTTAGTTTTTGGTTCCTTTTTAGGCCTTAATTATTTATTTGCAGTGTTATGGTTTCCCTGGGTCCTAGTCCTCTTACTCTGACCTTCCTCCTATGTGGATACAAGCTTAATCTGGCTCCCGTGAATGGTTTCATTCTTGGAAGTTAATTATTAACTCGACAAATCATCTGATATGAGCCAGGTATTGGGGTAGTGCCTGGAAAGACAATGATAAGTAATAACAGACATGGTCCCCATCTCCTTAGAGAGCTTACATTTTAGTGGGGACATTATTGTTAATCAATAATGAGAAGAGAAATATAAAATTGCACTTGTGATAAGAACTAAGTAGATATACAATGCAATGAAGGCTTACTATTGCCAGATTTAACCTGGTGATAGGGTCAAGAAATGCCTCCATGGGGGAAAAGATAATTATCCTAAAATTTGAAGAATTAAATGGAAATGCAGTTGGTGAGGTTAAGTAGACAAAGAGGGGAAGGAAGAGTTGCCACATAGAAGAAACAGAATGTGCAAAGTTCCTGCTATGGGACAGAATATGGTGAGGGTTGGGGACTGAAAGGTTGGTGGGTCTAGAGCAAAGATGATGAGAGGAATAGAATGCAAGTCCAGATTAGAGAAGTAGGTGGTAGCCTGATTCATTGAAGGTCTTGTATGCCATGTTGAGGAGTTCCATTTTAAGGAAAGAAACGTAAGTGTTTCAAGTTATAAAACAGCATTTGAGAAGATCACTTTGGCTTCAGTGAAGAAAATGAACCAGAAGAAAATAGAAATGAATGAGGGGAGATTAGATCTGTCAGGTGTCTATTGTGGTAGTTCCCATCTGAGACAACTGTAGCTTGGATTAAAGTGGTAGTGATGGGGTTGGTAAGAAGTAGATTCATTTGAGGGCAATTCAGGAGATTAAATGAATGGAAGCTAGTGACTGGATGGGCTGGGGGAAACAGAGAAATGAACACAACTCTAGGGGTTTTTTTGTCTTTTTTGGGGGGGGTTCTTATTTTCATTTTTGACTCATAGGTATTTGGCTTGTACATTTTAATGTGCTCTTTCCCAAAAGAAGGAACTCTGGAAAACAGGGTTGCCACACTGTTCATCTCTAGAAGGCATATTATAGCCCATGCGAATGGATTCTCTTGGAGCTGCACAATGACAACTCTATACAATTACCCAGTTGGATCCCTTCTAGAGGGGGACAAATAATGGGGCAAGGGAGTGGGTGATAAGATCACGAGATCATTTTGGGGCATGTCCAGTTTGACCAGTCTGTGAGCCACTTCAGAGAAGAGGTTAATAGACGGTGGGACGCATGGCTCTGGATGGACCAGAGTTATGATTAGGAAGTCATGTGTACATAGATGCTTACTGAAGCCATGAGTATGGATGATCTTGCCAAAGGGAGAAGCTCATAAGACCAGGGCTGAGCCCTGAGGGAAATCAGTTACGGCCGGTAAAGGGGGTCAAGGCTCTCTTTACTTGAGAAAGCATGGCTATAGGAGTTTAGGAAACCCTGGGCTTATGTCTATGAGACCCACAGGGTTATAGCAGACAAAAGGGGTCCAGAGGACTTGCAGTGGCTACATCCCCCCTCGCACCTCTCAGCACACAGACAGTGGACTAAAATGTCCAGCTCCCAGTCTTTCCACGAAAGAGCCCTACTTGCATTCTTTAAAAGCTGCTGCCTGAGGGTCCAGCTTGCAACCAGCCTGCATCTAGGTGCTGATGGAGGTCTTCTTCTTTGGGGCACTGACAGCTCTTGGGAACTAAGAAGGCATCTTGGACAATCAAAGATTTGATACACAACAAACAGTTAGGGCCAGGCTAAAGAATAAGGTTCATCTCCTACCTGAGACCAGTCCTTCAAGACTGGGAAAGGTGGTTCTTTAATTCAAAAACCAACCTGGAGAGGCATTGGTGGAGTAATTAGACAGAAAGCAGATTGGATGGTTTAGGAGAAATGGGGATAGAACATAGGGAAAAGGAGACTCTGTAGACAAGCCTTTGACAAGGATGGGGGAGAGAGAATGGCAGCTGGAGGGGTAAAGAGTTTGAGGTTTTACTTACATTTAAATTAAAAACTTGAGGGTGATTAAAAGCCTATGGGGAGGATCTAGTTGAGGGGGAAAGTGGAACATATAAAAGAGAGAAGAAATAATCGATTTGGAAGTTTCCTTAGAAAGTGGAAAGTAAGAGGTTTCAAAGGACCTGTGGAAGAATTATACTTAAAGGGGAGGAATAAAAAGTCTTTAATTTGAACAGTATGGAAAAAGGAGAGAATGGACATAGGTGTTGGTAGGTGTGTTTGGAACCGGGAATCAGGAATCAGGCGTGTCCCTGCCTGCGGTCTTCTAAGTTCTTTGTAATGGTGGAAACAAGCTCATCTGATGTTTATTAAGGAAAGATGGTCCAAGGAGGAAGCGGATTCGATGAGGTCAGAGGTAGTTACCGCGAGTGGAGATACTGGTTGACCAGAGAAAGGTACTAAGATTCTCAGGTGGTGTTGGGTGACCTGTATGCAGTTGGTGATTAATCTGTCCTGTTGTGTAACTTTCTTCACCAATCCTTGGCTGCTCAGGTGTAATCAGAAAAAGCAGGTAGTTGGGGGCCTGCCAGATTTGTGGGGGCACAAATCCCAGAGTGGGTAAGGGAATAGCAGCAGGTGTTATTGAAGTAATACACTTGGAAATGTAAGGAAATAGTAAGAAATAAAAAAAAGGGTATGTGTTTAAAAAAGGGTTTTTGCTTGTTTGTTTTGTTTTAGAAGACCCAGGATAGATAATGGTCTGGAAGTGGTAATGGCGCCCTGAGGCACCTCGTGGGGGGTCTTTGGAAAGTAAACAGCCATCACTCTAGAGGGCTGAGGGTGAAGCGGTGGTCCTGGGCAGGGTGGGGGGACGTAGAGGGGGAGCTCAGAGGACAGTTGAGGATTTAGGGGAGTTTGCTGTCTAAAAGTAACAACTCCAAAGGACGCAGTGGAAAATTGGGGGAAGTGGTTGAATCCTCCAGAAGACAAGTAAGTGCCAAGATCTTTGCCTCCTACAGCCTGATCTCCAGCCAATGTTCGCTTATGAGAAAGTCTTTCTTACCCGCTGGCCTCTGCTCTGCCTCTGCTCCCACTTCCGGGGCTCAGGTGTATCAGAGACTAAGCTGCAGACACTAACCTAGGGCTGATCTCGGCTGCACCACCGTTACCCCGGCTGCTGGAATCCAGCTCCAGGGAGGTGAGCCAAGAGGTGAACTCCTCCTTCACCATTGTCTCTCCTCGCCAACTCACGAGTGCCCCCTTCTGACAGTGGGTACTTGGGTGCACATATGTTCTTAATATTCATCTAAACATAACAATCTAATGAGGAAGAGAAGTCACTGCCAAAGGCCATAGATGTTTCCCGAAGTCACTTAGAAACAATGGGTGGCTTATCTCATTTGTGGGTTATTTACACTATTAATCTTCCATTGGCACAGAACATCAAGAAGTCAGTAATATTTAGAGTAGGGCCAGGAGTAACTTCATTGTTTGTCTTCCATTTTTGGTTAACATTTTACAAAAGAATGAAAGCAAAAAAACCAGGCCCAGGACAGAGAAGCAAAGCCGTGTACGATCCCGGTGTTAGCATTAAGACTTTGCTCTCCAAGGAGACTGGAGTCCGGGAATGTGCCTTTCTACCTGTGTCTGGTTACATCAGAGTGGTAAGGCCCGTGGGTGAGGGCTGACTCAACCAGCCACCGTCTCCTCCCAGCCCCCCTGCCGCAGCCCATGATCTGTCCTTTAGGTGGGGTTCAAGGACGTGTTTGATGGGAAAACCGGGGCTGCTGAGGGGATGGGACAAAATGGGACCCCAGCTGCAGCAACAATTCTCAGAAATTCCTTCCTGCTGTGTCCCTGGGATAACTGATACATACAATTTGAGGATGTCAACATAAGAGGCAGAAGTAGTAGGGTCCCAGGGGAATGGGGGGGAGATGTGCTTTTCCTGTCCTGGCTGCCACCCCTGCCTTTTACAGCTTCCCTCGCTAGAGCCTGATTAGGCAGAAGGCATTACCTGGGAATCATTCCGAAGGTCTCTATCGCAAATATAGCTGTTAGGTTGCAGAAACTGTAAATGAGACAAATAATATTAACGATTAAATTACATGCCATATATGAAAAGCCTCCCTCCAAATCTTTATGGTAATGATTGACTCATAGATAATCTTAATGAAGGTGTCGCTTCCTCAAGTGAAGGACTGGAGATAAGGGATGCGTTTACATCACAGCTGTGGTGATTTTTCCAAACGTGTGACTCGGGCTGCTTGCGGCACGATTTCTCTCAGCTTGTCAGTGCACCCTCACCGCCCTCCTAACATCTTGACGTCGTTTTGATAGTGGGTCCCAAGGTGACCATAAGCATAATGTTAATAATAGTCATAATGTTTTACTGAGCATTAGTACTTGTTGAGAATGAATACTAAACAGGCATTTGCTGGGTACCAGGCGGTGGACCAGATGCCCTGCATGAGTTATCTGCCTAATCCTCATAGCAACCGTTTCTTTTGGAAAGAAACAGAGGCTCAGGCAGGTTAAGCTACTTGCAAAAGTTTGCGGTTGTCAGCAGAGCTGGGATTTGAATTCAGGTTTTTCTGCCCAAAAAGCCTGTGACGTTCACCTGATGTAGGCTGACTCAGGAAGCTAAGGATGTTCAGAGCTTGATACAGGGCACTGTGTGATCATTTCTAAAGTTACTATCTCTCACGATTCGGCAGACTGCTTGGGATGAGACAGGACAGAGCTAAATAAACATTCATGATAACATCTCACCCGTCTTCATGTGGGAGAAAAGAGAAGAAAGGAAATTACCTTGACTGAGCAAAATTAGGGATTTTTACCCGGGTACATTCATTTAATCCTCAGAATACTCTAAGATCAGTGTTACAGACTCATTTTACAAATAAAGAAGTGCAGAGACTAAGTGATTCGCTTAAGATGACATATCTACCAGTGGCAAGAGTAGGATTTAAACCACAGTAGACTCTAGAATAATGCCTTCAGGGTCCATCCATGTTGTAGCAAATGGCAAGATTTCTTTCCTTTTTTATAGCTTAATAATATTCCATTATATATATAGAAATAGACATGTATCTAGGAATATATCTATCTACTCTATCATTATCTATCTATCCTCTATCACATTTTCGTTATCCATTCATCCATTGACGGACACATGCATTATTTCCATGTCTTGGCTACTGTAGATAATGCCACAGTGAGCAGGAGGGCACATCTTTTCAAGTTAGGGTTTTCACTTTCTTGGATAAATACTTAGGGGAGGAATCATTAGATTGTCCGGTATTCTATTTTTAGCTTTTTGAGAAAACTCTGTAACGTTTTCCATAGTGGCTGTGCCACTTTCCATTCCCACCAAGAGTGCGCAGGATTCCCTTTTTTCCACATTCTTGCCAACACTTGTTATCTCTTGTCTTTTTGAGACTGGCCCTTCTAACAGGTGTGAGGGGATATCTCACTGAGTTTTTGACTTTCATTTCCCTGATGATGAGTGATGTCGAGTACCATTTCAGATACCCATTGGCCATCTGTCTGTCTTGGAAAAATGTCTATTCAGATCTTCAGTCTATTTTTTAATCGGATTGTTTGTTTTTGTATTGTATTGTATGAGTTCTTTGTATATTTTGTATAGTAACCCCTTATTGGATGTGTGATTTCCACAGGTTGCCTTTTCAATTTGTTGAATGGTTTCAATTTGTTGATGGTTTCCTTGGCTGTGCAGAAGCTTTTTCATGCGATGTAGTCTCACTTGTTTATTCTTACTCTAGGTGCCTTTGCTTTCGGTGTCAAGTCCAAACAAATCATGGCCATGACTGAAATTAAGGAGCTTACTATCTATGTTTTCTTCCAGGAGCCTGATGGCATAGGGTCTTACATTCAAGTCTTTAATCCATTTTGAGTTAATTTTTGCGTATGCTGTGAGGTAGTGGTCTAGTTTCATTTTTTGTGTGTGGCTGTCTAGTTTTCCCAATACCACTTATTAAAGAGGTTGTCCTTTCCCCATTATATATTCTTGGCTCCTTTGTAATAAATTGACTACATATGCGTAGGTTTATTTTTGGCCCCTCTGTTGTGTTCCATTGATTTATGTGTCTGTTTTTATGCTGGGGCCATATTGTTTTGATAACCAAAACTTCGTAGTATAATTTGAAATAAGGGAGTGTGATGTCTCTCGCTTTGTTCTTCTTTCTCAAGATGGCTTTGGCTATTTGTTTTTTTGTTTTTGTTTTTTTGTCATTCCATACAAATGTTAGGGTTGTTCCTGTTGTGTGAAGAATGCCATTGGAATTTTGATAGAGATTGCACTGAATCTGTAGATTGCCTTGGGTAATATGGACATTTAACAGTATTTGTTCTTCCAACACTGAATATCTTTCCATTCATTGGAATCTTCTACAATTGCTCTGGATAGGACTTCCAACTCTATGTGGAATAAAAATAAAAGTGGGCACCTTTGTTTCTCACCTTCATTCCTGATCTTAGACTTTCAGCTTTTCACCACTGAGTATGATGTTAGCTGTGGGTTTGTCCTATATGGCCTTTATTATGTTGAGGTATGTTCCCACTACACCTACTTTGTTGAGAATTTTTATAATAAATGAATGTTGCACTTTGTCAAATGCTTTCCTGGATCTACTGAGATGATCATACAATTTTGATCCTTCATTTTGTTAATGTGGCATATCACATTGATTAATTTGCAGATGTCAAATCATCCTTGCATCCCTAGAATAAATTCCACTCTATCATTGTATATGATCCCTTTTAATTATTGTTGAATTCAGTTAGCTAATATTTCATTGAGGATTTTTTTATGTATGTTCATCAAGGATATCGACTTGTAATGTTCTTTTCTTGTGGTATCCTTGTCTGGCTTTGGTAGTAGTAAAGTTGGCCTCACAGAATGAGTTTATAAATTTTCCTTCCTCTTATATTTTTTGGAAGAGTTTGAGAAGAATAGATATTTTTCTTTAAATGTTTGGTAGAATTTACCAGTAAAGCCATCTGGTCTTGGACTTCTGTTAGTTGAGAGTTTTTTTTTCTTATTGATTCGCTCTCCTTACTAGTCATCAGTCTGATCACATTTTCCATTTTTTCATGATTCAGTCTTGGTAAGTTGTACGTTTCTAAGAATTTACTCATTCTTTTCTAGGTTGTCTAATTTGTTGGTGTATGATTGTTCATAGTAGTCTCTTATGAGCCTATATATTTCTTTAGTATCAGTTGTAACTTCTCTTTCATTTCTGATTTATTTGAGTTCTCTCTCTTTTTTTTCTTGTTGAGGTTAGCTAAAATTTTGTCTATTTTATTTATCTTTTTAAAAACCAACTCTTAGTCTACTTGATCTTTCCTATCATCTTTTTAGTCTCTATTTGATTTATTTCCTCTCTAATTTGTGATTTCCTTCCTTTTGCTAGCTCTGGGTTTTGTTCTTTTTCTAGTTCTATGAGGTGTAAAATTGAGTTTGGTTTTTTTTTTTTGAGTTGAGATTTTTCTTCTTTCTTGAGGTAGAGGATTTCCTTCTTTATTTATATCTGAATAATGCTTCATTCTATATTTATATATACCATGTTCTCTTTATCACTCAGTCATTAATGGACACTTACTTAGGTTGCTCCCATGTCTTGGCTATTGTAAATAATGCTGTCATCAACATGAGGGTATACATAACTTTTTGAGTTAGCATTTTGTGAAACTCCTCTTGTAGTGGTGACCCCAGACTCTATGGCATTTTTATTTTTCCTTCTAGCTATGGTCTTCTCTCTTGCCTTCTGTGATGTTGCCATGTTTTAGTGTAATTCATTTATTGGCCTTTGTAAAGTAGAAATTGTATTCAACCACATCATTATCCCTTTAAACAAATGATAAAACTATTAAAATAAAACATTTATATTCACCTATAGTTTGGATCCAGGATCTTCACACGAAACACATACATTCCAGAATGGTCCTCAGGCCAAATTAAATGGTTATAGTTAGACTTGTTGATTATCTCATATGGTTGATTTAAGTCTCCTGGTTTTCCAATAGCATAAGAAAAACAGTGTTTATAGTTCTGAATAGGAAACAAAGATAAAAACCTTAAGGTCCTTCTCTAGGGGAAGAGGTGTTGGAGATTATAGGGGAGAGGAGAAAGTATGCAATAGCTAGGGGGGAAATGGGAATGAACTGGAGAAATACACTTATGTTTGTTGGGCAGTATTGCAGGACTGTTTTAATCATGAAATGAAGGTGAAACAAATCCGCATGGGTACGTATTCCTTGGACCAGAGTTGGCTGCCAAGGCAGATAGTTGGGATTTAACTAGGGTTGTGATTTAGCCACACAAGTCTAAAGAAGTGAGAGGAAGGAAGGAATTGAAGGTTCACATTAATAGAGTGATAAAATTATTGACCATGGAATTTAGGCAGCATAAAGAGCAAGAAGAGAACCTGGGGTCAGGGTAAGGGTGGTTGGGTCATTTTGAGGTTGAAGGATTGTTTGAAGGATTGTTAGAGTAAAGGTTCTAGCGTTATGGTGCTGGAAGGATAGGACATGGTGGATGGAAAGTGGAATGTTTGGAGCTGCGACTGCAGAGGATAATTCAATCATTTGTATGTATCTGTCTTGACATGAATAGATTCTGATGTAGAAGCAAAGTAACATTCCCATTGTAGGGTTTAGATTTTTATGGACCCAGGTACCATATAGGTCACTTTTATTTATGAGATATGATTTGGTTCTCCAAATAACATAAACTAATTTCAATTCAAGAAAGTGTGATTGAAAAAAACTGAAAGCAGTATAGGACTGATAGTTGGCATTCAGACATGATATTTCAGTTGTTTTTGTTTTGTTTAAAGATTTTATTTATTTGAGGTAGAGCGAGAGTGAGACAGTGAGACAGCATGGGAGAGGGAATGTAGAAGGTAAGGGAGAAATAGGTTCTCCACTGAGCTGAGAGCTCGATTTGGGGCTCCATCCCAGGACCCTGGGATCATGACCCGAGCTGAAGGCAGACACCTAACAGATGGAGCCACCCAGGCACCCCATGATCTTTCAGTTGTACAAGAATTGATAGTTCAGGTGTTCTTTAGAAAGACTCACTCTCAATGCTTCAGCATGTTTGTCAGTCACTTAATAAATCTACAAACACAGATTTTCAGCAAAAAAAAAGAAAAAAAAAAAGAAAAAGTTGTTAGTAACACAGGAGCCATGGAATATTAAACAGAAATTAAGATGATACATTACTGAAATCATAATATTAACCCAATAGAAAAGTTGGATTTGATTTGTAAAAACAAATTTAAATCCAAAATGTTTCCATCAAACTTTAGTCAATCCTGAAATGCCAAATTAGTTATTATAAATAAAATTTGCTGGGTTATTTTCCTTACCTCAGGTCCCCAGGCTTCTTCAAGTGGAAGGTTCTGGTTAAGCTTCGTCATTGACTTCCACGTCTGGGCTTCATTTAAACAACCACTCTGTCAAAAAATCGTACATACAGGAATTTAAGCAGCAAATGAGGGAAGGAGAAAAGAGGAGAGAGACAAACCTAGAAAGAGACTCTTAACTACGGAGGACAACCTGATGGTTGCCGGAATGGAGGTGGGTGGGTGGACGGGTTAGGTCGGTGATGGGGGTGAAGAACGGCACTTGTGATGAGCCCCAGGTGTGGTGTGGAAGTGCCGAGTCACTGTACACCTGAGAGTCGGGCACCGTGCATTAATTAGAGTTGAAATAACAATGTGTTCAAAATTGTACACACATATGTTCGTTTATAAATTTATTCGTAAGTATTTCGTATATTTAATGTCATTGAACAATATATATTTAATTCTTTTCCTTATTTAAATGTTTGTTGCTATACCGGGGAACAGCTGAAGTTTGTGTATTGACCTTGCACAAAAGAACTTCTTAAAGTCACTAATTTTGAGTGTTTCGCTGAAGTCCTGTTATTTGTGAATATGACAGTCTTCTTGCTTCCTCTCCAGTCCTTATACTTTTATTGTTACTGTTTATTTGCCTTATTACAGAGATCAGGAACAATGTTGTATAGAAACAGTGATGACTGGCACCCTTGTTTCACTCCTGACTTCAGAGAGAAAGCTTTCAAATTTTCACCACCAAGATGTTTTCTTTCCTTTCTTTCTTTCTTTTTCTTTTTTTTTTTTTTTAAGAATTTTTATTTAGGGGCACCTGGGTGGCTCAGGTGGTTAAACGTCTGCCTTTGGCTCAGGTCATGCCCGAGATCATGGCCTGAGCTGAAGGCAGATGCTTAACCAACTGAGCCACACAGGTGCCCCGGTAAGATGTTTTTCCTTTTTTTTGTACTTACATTTTATTAGGTTAAGGCAGTTACCATATACTTAGAATTTTCCAAGATTTATTTTTGGGTTATTCATTTTTTTAAGTAGGCTCCATGCCCAATGTGGGGCTTAAACTCATGACCCTGAGAATTCCAAGATTTATTCTAAAAATAATGTTATGTATGAATATTTTTTTAATTAAATGACTTTTCAACTATTATAATAACCCATGCCCATTCTGTATTCCGTCACTAGAGTAGATTTCTTTGATTTTCAAGTGATATTCCAACTCTCCAGTTAGGAGATAAACAAAACTTGTCTGGATGTGTGATTTTTAGAAACACTGCTGAGTTTGATTTGCTAGTGTTTTGGTTAGGTGCTTTGTGTCTGTGGTCATGGTGTGATTGGCCCGTAATGCCCGTTTCTTTTAAGGTCCCCATCAGGCCCTCCTGGATTCACAAAATGAACTGGGAAGTACTTTCCCCACCCTAATATTCTGGAAGAGTTTTTAGAAAACTGAAGGAAAATTTTCTTTTGATGTTTGGTTGACTTTGTCAGGAAAGGCATTTGGGATTAGAGATGTCTATTTTGGGATTAGAAATGTCTCTTTCTTTCTTAGAATATAAGGAACTTTGGTAAATTGTGTTTTCCAAGGCAACTGTCTGTTTTATCCATTTCTTTGTTGTCAAAATTTGTTAATATAAATTTGTTTATAGTAACCTCTATGATTTGGTCTTAAAATGGTGATATTCCTTCTTTATTTTTTTTTCCATTTGTCAACTAGAAACATGCTATAAAGAGGTGTTTCCCTTTTCTACTATTTCTTTACTCACTGGTATAGTTCATTTGGGGACGGTAGGATAAATATTGGTGTCTTTCTCTTTATTTGCCAGTTTTTAAAATAAGGAGTTGATTTCCTATCATTCTCCAAAGGTGACATTTTTGAAAAATTCATTATGAACTCATGGGTTTAACATATTTAATGGGTTTGAGCAATATTGCAGTAACTATCTGTAAGGAAGCTCTGATTGTCCCATCTTTAGCCAACCTCTTCAAGTTGACTTCTGATTGCTTTTGACATGACCCTAGCAGTCTTTGATAACTCCTTGCTATTGGGTACGTCAAACTGTTCCAAACTCATCATGTTTGTTTCCTCCTCCAGGCTTGGAATCGGCTACTTATCTAAGAATCCCCAATTACTTTTAGTGGGAAATGATATTTCAAGACAGCCATGTGGGTACTGAGCAGTTATGTTTCTCGGGATCTTAATGGGCAGCGTAGGAAAAATTTATCTCGTTCTCTCTGAACAAGACAGTTACATATTTATATCCAGATCATATGAGTTTCTAATACCTCATAAGTTTACATTGAGTCCTGTTCAAATTCAGGATGTTTTGTCTAACTTCTATACTACTTATGCACCTCCTTGCTTTTACTTCAACAGCACTTGAAGAATGACAGTATTAGAATATCTCACATTACACACCTCACAAGATCAGAATAACTCATATAAATATTACCCCCACTATCACAATTACTGAAAAGTTATATTTTTCCCCAGCATATGCTCTCATATTCTCCTAGCATATTTTATGGTTGTGTTATATCTTTATTGTCAGAGAATACGTCCATTGTATATTCTCCTTTTTCCCTTTTAACCCTCACTTTGCTTCAGTTTTGCAAGTAACTCCATCCTACATAATGCTTTCCTCTAGTCCTTATATCTCTTTAGTGATTTTGGTGGTTTGAAATTTATGATCTAGTAAGTTACTCAGGAAGGGCTTCTGGGAACAATATCATCTGAGCGTTTGACATGTTAATAGCAGTTTGTGCCTTTTCTAGAGTCATCAGTTTTGCTGAATATAAAATCCTTGGCTTGTGTTTATTTTCCTTGAGTATCTTAAATATTTTACTCCATTTCTTTCCTGGTATAAAGCATTGCTATAAAAATTATAATTTAATATTATTTTCCTTATATGTAAATTGCTTTTTTTTTTTTTTTTTTGGCCTAGAAGGCCACTTGGGTTGGCTGTTCTGATATTTCGAGGATATGCTATGCTCTTTCAATATGAAGCTTCAAGACTTTTTTGCTTGGGGTGGGGTAGAGATGTTTTCTTGAAAGATTAGCATCAGTTATGTTCCTTTACTCTGGTTTTCTTTTTTTTCCCTTCTTTTAAAAGATTTTATTTATTTGACACAGAGAGAGAGAGAGAGAGAGAGAGAGTGAGAGGGAACACAAGCAAGGGGGGTATGAGAGGGAGGAGCAGGCTTCCCACTAAGCAGGGAGCCCTATGTGGGGCTCGATCCCAGGACACCGGGATCATGACCTGAGTTGAAAGCGGAGGCTTAACGACTGAGCCACTAGGCGCCCATCTGGTTTTCTTTTTCAGGACGTTCATTTACCCATCTGTTGGATCTTCTTTGCCTATCTTCAGTATTTGTCACTTTTTTCTTAAATCCTTTTTATCCCATTGTTTATTTCTTTTCACTTTAAAATTTTTCTTCTTCTAATTTCATGTGTCTTTTAAAGCATTCTCTATTGTTCATTTTTATTTTTAGAGGGCTATTTTCATAGCATATAGAATTTTGGATTTGGAATTATTTTCCTTTCAGTAATTTAAAGATATTTTTGTTCAGGGACACCTGGGTGGCTCAGGGGGTTAAGCAACTGACTCTTGATCTTGGCTCAGGTCATGATACCAGCACTGTGAGATCGAGTCCTGTGTTGGGCTCCATTCTGGGCATTGAGATTGCTTCAGATTCTCTCTCTCCCTCTGCCCTTCCCCCCTAAAAAAGCCGGGGAGGGGGAGATATTTTTGTTCAAAGTCTTCTGGTTTGCATTATTTCTATAAAGAAATCAGCCTTAAGTCTTATTGCTACTCTCTCGAGAGTAACTTTTCTTTTTTTATTTTGGCTACCTTTAAGGATTTTCTCTTTGTTTTTCATTTTAAAATGTTCACAGTAACATTTCTGGATGAAGATTACTTTTTCTGTGCTTCAGTGTCTTTTGCCTTTTGGGAAAATATTGCTTCTGGCCAACACTCTCTCTTTTCTTTCTAGGACCCCAGTCCTTAGATCTAGGCAGTAAATCTCCATTATGTTCTTGTCTATATTTTCAATCAGCTTACCTCCCTATGCATATTTCCTTCTGCATTTCCCTCTTCCAGTTGACCAATTCTGTTTTCAGGCTTCACTCCTAATAGTTGAGTCCCTAATTCCAGTTACTGCAATTTTGGTTTTTTTTTTTTTTCCTAGAAGTGATTGGCAGCTCAGACAGAGGCATGGATGAGGCTGAATGATTGATGTTTAACGTGGCCATCAGGCGCATAGGAACAACACTGGGGAAGATGACTTGGAGATATGGGCAAGATGGTGGCTGGGGGACAGACCCACAGAGCTCAAGTTAGATGGGAAAAGGAGAGGAGACACGGGATGGCAGAGAGGGAAAGGGCAGAGGGCTCTATCTGGCGGATGTCTAGACAGTGTAAGGAAAAGCAAGGGCGAGAGGCTTAGCGGGAAGAACACCCACAGAGCTAGAGAATTGGGGGTTGAGGCCATAGACTGGAGTGTTTGCATTGAAATGTAATTATAACGGGGGGAGCTGCATTGGTTGGTCGAGGCAGCCTCTGTTGCGCAGCAAACCCCACTCCTCAGGGCCCTCACGCATCGCAGTTGAATTCCTGCTCACACGTAGTCCAGTGCCGATGCCCCGGGGGGGATGGTCTCTATGGGTGGCGCTCCTCACAGTAGAGGATCAGGCTTCTCTGTCTCGTGGCTCCTCGAAGAGTCCCCTCACCTGACTCCTCTCATCCAGCTTGCATCTCTCCATCTCCAACTGTCCCTGGGATAGACTGCGATGCAGGAAGCTAGGGAGCTCGGGGGCTCATGGGAGCCCTTCTCCAGCACCTCATCGTGGAAGGGACACCTCTCGCTTCTGCTCATTCCACAGCATGAGAGCCGGTCACATGGCCCACGTAGCCGCAAACGGGACTAGAAAAGGTCCTTCCTGTTCAGAAAGCTTCTTCCCAGCAAAAACTCAGAGGACTGAACTGTAATTGCTTTCAGGGCAGGAAGGGAACCCATTCAAGTTCTCAGTATGTGACAGCGACAGGGGGAGATGGGGTCCATGCCATCTGGATGAAGGGGCCTCAAACAAGGGACACTGTAGTTAGGGTGAGGAGATACTGATCTGGAAACGATAGTGTGGGTTAGGGAGCGGTTTGATTCCACAGCCCATCAAGAGTACCCTTGGTCTGAGAGAAAAACAGGGGAAATTATATTTTTTGAGGAATGTCTCCTGAAGAAGTATCTAGGGTCATTTAGCCCTAAGGTGTATTAGAAGAGTTTGAGAAGGTGGGGAGTAATGGGAATCTGGGCCCAGGTGTAAGACGGACAGAAGAGTTTAGGGATGAGATTGTGAGGACAGAGTAGGCCAGAAGGACTCACACTTTGGGGGCTGGACAAGTGTAGGAGGAATGTGGTGGGATGGATTTGTTTGACCCTATCATCAAAAGATGGTTCTTGCAGGAGCCCAGAGCAGGTAGCAGGTAGAACTTGTTGTCTCTCGGCCGCTACCTGGGTGGGTTCTCCTTCTTGGAGAATTAAGGTCTCTGATCGATGAGAAAGCTCTTTGGGAAGGAGCTATGTCTGATCTCTGACTTTGTTTGAGCATGAGATTTCTGGGAAAAGCCAGAATCCATATGCTGTTTGTGGAGACGCTCGGTCATGGTGGTCAGGAGTGGAGTCTGGGGGCGGGAGGCTGTGAGGCCTTTTTGCCATGGCCTGCAAAGTGGAAAGGGTTGTCAGCAGGGAGGCTGAGATGGACCAGTCAGAGGAGGAGTGTGGGGACAGTGAAGCCTTGGCTTGGTCAGTGGGTCAAATGACGCAAGGAAGTCAAGTGAGAGGAAGCCTCGAGCGTGCGTCTTTAATGTAGCACCCGCCAGATGAATGTGCGAGAGCCAAAGGCAGAGCCATAAATAATGGAACACTGACTACACTGTGGAGACAAAAGAAAACACTCACCTAGGATTGCGTCACCCTACTATAAACATTATTTTCTTTTTCTGATCCCTCTACGTCAATTTCATATGACCGAGGCTTCTTTTGTCGTAAATGAATTTCGGTAGCCACAAGATATAATACACAGGTCCTATTTTTTTTCTACCCACATGCAGTCAGTTCTACTTTCCTTACATAATTTATATACAGATGGAAAATACATCGGCAGGTGTCACTGCGCTCTAAGCTCTACTGCAATTCAAAGGCGCCGTACCTTCTTCATGGTGTTATTAAAGCTGTAGTCGTTCCGGCCGTGTATTTCCCACACGATGAAGTTCACTTCCACGTCTTCAATGTAGCCATTGCCATTGTGTCTGAGCGAGACAATGGACACAACAACCCGTTAGAGCAGAAGAGAGAGCTTGAGAGCTGCAGCCCTCCAGTCTGACAGGCTTCTCTGAACAGCGCTGCGACCCCCGGTGGAGTGACTTAAGGTCCTCAAAAACCTCAGTATTGTCACTTCTCTGTGGAGCCATCCCAGTACCTATTGTATAGGCTTCCTTCAGCTCTCGAAATCAACCTGCTAGGAGTAAAGCAGGGTATGTTTGCCTTTTTCACAGTTGGAAGCGTAAATGCTGTTCACTTTGACAGGAACCGTGTGTTGGGGAGGCGAGGGTAGCCGAGTGGGCTGGGAGCAGGGAGAAATGACTGAGGAAGGAGGGAGGGCACCGCGAGGGGACCCTGGGGTCATTTAATCAACAAGTATTCTTTGGGTGACTGCTGCCTGCCATGGGGTCGCTGTGATGAGAGTGGAGATGCCCCAGAACTCCCGGGGTGGGGGTGGGGGACCCGGCGGGAAGACGGGGCTCAGTGCCAGGGGGTTGGCAGCAGCAGGGAGAGCTGAGGTGGGGTCCGGAGAAGCAGAAGGGGTCACCAGCTCCTGGGAGCCACAGTCCCACGCAGCCCAGGCCAGAGAGCCTGTCATGACCTTGACCCACAGCAGAGCCTCGCAGACAGTCCTACCCAGACAGGGCGCCCACTCCCCGGATGCCAGCACTGGACACAGAAGCCCCGTTGAGCTTAGAGTCCTCACCCCAAACTCAGTGCGTTGCAAAAAAGATGCTACTTCAGATTAATATCTTTTTTTTCTTGCGACCGTATGAAAATAGGGGCTTGAGACCAAGCTAAAGTTCACTTAGTGGTAAAGTTACACCTGTGCGTTACCAGAGCTTGCAACTGTTTTGAACACTGTCCTCTCTTCTTTCTCTGACCATCATTGCTCATTTTTCTGAGTGGGATTGTCCCCATCCCCACTGTGGATGGAAATCTCACTTAGGACTTTGGTCCAGGCACTTGCTCCTGGGCTCTGACTCTTGGACTGTTGCCCGAGGGTCTGCCATGCTCTCTTGCTACCCATCTCCGTGTCTGTCCACCAGATCACGGGTCCCTGACCATGGTGTTTCCTTACTCTCAGCTCACATCTCTGCCGGATACCACGGTCGCTCTACCTAGCTCTATGCATGGGCTACAACTTGGCACCATCCATTCCTGCTTATAAAAGCCTGATGACTCACAGACCTGCACCCCTGGGGCTAATAATACATTATATGTTAATAAAAAATTTAAAATAAAAAAAAAACCCGCTCTTGTCCCATTCAAAAATTGGGCAGGACATCTGTACACATCTGAGAAGCTATTTTACTTCCATCTTAATTCATTTTTAGAAATCATAAAGACATGAACTCAGGTGTGAGTAACTAGGGATTGGAGTCGTGGTGGTCGACATCTTTCTTGGCACAGGAGGAAGGTCCTAGAGAACTCTAAACTCTAATTTAAGTTCCTCCCACAGGACAATGCACACATGTGTGTGACACACTCGATTGTGTCTGCAGTTTCGGGGACTTGGGTCAGGCTTTAGCAAAGCTCTCATTCGGGGAGCTTCGGAAGGTGTGGCATTTTTTTCTTACTGCATCTTCCAAAAGCCATCAGATTCTTGAATTATTAAGAACTAGTTGTAAGGTCGTATGTTTTATTTATTAAATTTTAAAACCATCTTCATTGAACTGGAAGCGGATATTGGTGGCCACGCGCGAAATCAATGAGCTATAGTGCCATCTAGTGGCCATAGGATAAATTACATGACCCGTACTGCCGGGGTTTCTAAATGATCTTTAGTAATACTTAACTGATTCACGGAGAATATGGGACAAAAATACTTGCCCGGGTAAGCATGACTTATTTTTATTAACGTTCATTAGTAGGATAGGACACCAGTGAAACCTGAGAAATTCAGAAATGTCACTAGTGGGCAACGAACTTCCCTATACTTACAACTTCTCCTTTGTGACATTTTTGCTGTTGATCCATTGGACACATACGCTTTCAGTCCCGTGTGACCCTCAACCCAGTGAACCGACCGTGTCTCTTACTTTCTGTTTTGTGATAGTGTAATAGCTCGGTTATTGATCCCAGGAGAACTGGAAACAACTTGCCTTATCAAGTGGCTCCTGGTAGCAGAGACTAAGTTGCCCCAAGAAGGACACACTGCCACGTGGCCGAAGTGCTATTGCAGGTCTCTGACCCCTCCCCCTCCCCCACAGCCTCTCACCCGCCCCTTGACCTCACCGGACATCCAGTCCTGCCTCCCTCTGCTTTCCTCCTCTGGCCGTTCCCTCCCCGCCCCGGCACCCTGGCTTCACTCAGTGGCTCTCGCCCTGCCTCCAGCATCTCACCCCCACCCTTGGCTGTCACACTAGGCCTCCTGCACAGGCTACTTGAGGAATTCAAATATGCGCCACTGGGCTACTCACAGTGTCTTAAGTCAACTGTGCCACCGGTGTCCTCTGATAATCTTTCTATTGGTCCGTGGCCAGCCCTTCTCATATCACCCTAGTGACCCTGACACCCTCCTCAAAGCTTCTCCTCAACCCCTCGGTGCTCCCAGTGTGCACGTGGCCCTTTCTGTTTCATGTGAGTAAACTGAGGCTGTCAGACATGACTTCTCTCAACTCCGCACTCCTGTTTCGAAACCAGTCACTTCCTACCTTTAGTTTTATGCCCCACCTCCCTCCCAAGTTTCAGAGGATGAATTCTCCTTCTTTTAACATTGCCACCTGGCCCTTTGATCCTACGGTCCTAGGTTTCTTCACAGACCTGGCTCCTATAGCTAATTTTATTCTAATTAGGAAATAGTTCAAATACGCAGGAAGACACAGAGAAAAATGTGAGAACTGTTACGTATCATTTTTATCCAGGTGTTTATACTTTACTTATCTATAAATCGTATATAGTATTGTTTTCTGAGTGTACAAATATACATGCAGAACATTTCACTGTAAGGATCTTTGGGCCGCCTTTTTTCCCCACTCAATTTTAGGTTTTGAGATGGATCCACAGAAGTTTCCTGTCTCTTGGTCTCTGCTTTCCTCAGCAGCGGCTCCCCCGACTGTCGGTCCTTTCCTATCCAACCTGAACTACTTGGCTGATTCCCTCTTACAAGCATCTTACTGCGTTCATTTTAAGGGCTGAGCAGCATTGCATTGGCTACAATGTAGCCACCTAATTTTCTCTGTTTCATTATGTCTATTTCATCCCCATTAAAAGAATCTATCCTTAAAGAGGCCATAAACAAACATGTCAGCCACCTGTCTTTTTCACTGGGTTTATGGTAAGATACCATGAGGTAGCAGGAAAAGTAGGAGCGTGTGATATCCTGGAAGCCAAATGAAGAAAATATTTCAGGTACAAGGGAATGATCAGCTGTGTAATTCCGGTTAACGAGGTCAGCCAGGGTGAGTCCCGAGGACTGAGCAGTGGGTGTGGGGATGTGGTGGTGGGAAAAGCCTGGCTGGGAGGGATGGGGGAAGAGGCGGAGGAGAGCCGGTGACCGTGAGGAGCTACACAGGTAGTGGGGGTCAGCAGAGGGTGGTTGTTGTGGTTGTTGTTGTTGTTGTTGTTGTTGTTTCCTGTTTTTGTTTTCAGTGAGGGAAAGAACTGCGGATTTCTCTGATGATCCAGGACAGGGGGAAAAACCAATGATGTGGGAGAAGGTGGGCGGAGGTTCGGGAGCAGGGCTCTTAAGTAGGAAAGCGGGTGGGGCTCCGGTTCACAGATGGAGAGAAAGGCCTTAGTCTCACGTATGTTCACCTATGAGGACAGGCAGACGACGGAGCTCATGGGTACAGATAAGGTGGTGGAGGCTGCGGAGGGTCTCTCCTCACTAGAGTCGCTGGGACCCATCTCATTTTCCCCACTGCCTCTTCTCATCTATCAGTTATCTATCCAAGCCCCTGCCTATTAGAATCACTAATTTTTCTCATAAATGATTCCTGTTCTTTGTGCTGCCATTTTGATCATTTGTGGTTTTCCTCCATGGACCACCAATACAGTTTACTACCCGTCTCGTGCTATTTAGACTTGTTGCCCTGAAGTTCATCCTCTCTCTTCTCCTGGAGAGGACTAGCTAAGGCAAATATCTGACCGTGCCGCTCTACCATAGTATGGACAGGAAATCTTCTGTGATCCGGACTCTACTGAGCTAATTTCTCTTGTCCTGACACTTCGTGCCTTACTTTATGCCCCAACAGCATTAGACATCTTCTTCCTCAAACCATCCCTTTTGCGTGAAAGCCTCGCCCAGTGGAGCTCATTGCCACCTTCCCCAATTCTCTTCTTCCCCCTCTGCCTTCTGCTAAATATTTATTTTCCTTTAAGACTCCATGACTCAGATCAAATGTAAGTTTTCTGGAAACATTTCCCAAAGCCCCTCTCCCTTCTGTAGCTGGGCTGGATTCTTTTGAGTTTTCTTTTTATTATTCTGTGTCAGCTAATATGTTTATCTAATTCATCAGACTCTTAAGCCCTTGAGAGAGGAAATCCTGCCTTGTTTATCTTTGAATGCCCAGGGCCTTGCACAGTAAAAGGTTCAGAGGTGTTTAATAATAATGAGTCGAAGAGAAGAATACACTTCTCTGGGAGAGAACATTAAGATTATTTATCCTTGGAGGATTAAGACGCTGCATAGAACAAAAACAAAGCAAACAAGGAGCCTGGGAAGATGGTCGGGTAGGAGGACTCTGAGCTCACCTGTCCCATGTTTTCAACTTGGCCAGTCCCAGGTTAACCAGAGAGCACTGTAAAGGCTGGAGGGGGGACAAACTCCACAATTAATACAGAGGAGAAGAGAGATAGGAAGCACCAGTGCAATAGAAATGAATATTTCTGTAAAAAAAATCAGTCAAGGAACTCACAAAAAAAAGGATATAAAATATAAAAACATATGCCTGAAACATGGGGAGAAGAGGAGAAAAGAATGGATTCAAACTTCAGTGACCCTGAACTTCATACACACTGCTACATGCAGAAGAGGTTATATGCAAACCCAAGGGTAATCCTATATCAAAAACCACTAATAAACATGAGAAGAATAAAGAGAAAGAAATCCAAATACATCACTAAAGAAAACCAATGAAACATGCAAGAGACAAAGCCAAGACCAGAGAAAAATCTTCAGAAAGAACTGCACAAGTAACAAAATGGCAATAAATACATATCCGTCAATAATTGCTTTGAATGTAAACGGACTAAGGCTGACACAGGGCATCAGAACGGAGGGGAAAGGACAATCTCGCACAACATGCGAAAGAATGAAACGGAAGCTCATTCTTCCACCAGGTACAAAGTAAACTCAAAACGGATGAAAGACCCAACTGTGAGGCGTGAAACCATAAAATCATAGAAGAGAGCACAGACAGTAATGTATCTGCCACCGGCTGTACCAAATTTTTTCTAGCTATGTCTCCTGAGGCAAGGGAAACAAAAGCAAAAATAAACTACTGGGACGCTATCAAAATAATACGCTTCTACACAGTGAAAGAAACAATGAACAAGGCTAAAATGCAACCTGTGGAATGGGCGAGGATATTTGCAAATGACGTATCTGATAAAGGGTTAGTATCCAAGACATAAAGAACTTGTAAAACTCAACACCCCCCCCCAAACCAATAATCCAGTTAGGAAATAGGCAGTAGACATGAAGAGACATTTTTCTGAAGAAGACATCCAGATGGCCAACAGACACATGAAAAGATGCTCAACGTGACTCATCATCAGGGAAACGCAAATCAAAACTACAATGAGAGACCACCTCACACCTGTCAGAATGACTGAAGTCAACAACATAAGAAATAACAGGTGTTGGGGAGGATGTGGAGAAAAAGGAATCCTTACGCACCGTTGGTGGAAATGAAAACTGGAGCAGACACTGTGGAAAAGAACATGGGGTTTCCTAAAAAGTTAAAAATAGAAGTAGCTTACGATCCCACAATTTCACTACTGGGCATTTACCCAAAGAATACAAGAACACTCATTCAAAGGGATACATGCACCCCGATGTTCATAGTGGCGTTATTTATAACAGCCAAGATATGGAGCCCACACAAGTATTCATTGATTTATGAATGGATAAAGATGTGGGGTGTGTGTGCATGTCTGTGTGTTTAATATTCCATTATATTTGTATACTAGAACATTTTTATTCAACTGTAAAAAAGAATGAAATCTTGTTATTTGCAAGGACATGGACGGAACTAGAGAGCATCATGCTAAGCGAAATAAATCAGTCTGAGAGAGACAAATGCCGTATGATTTCACTCACATGTGGAATTTAAGAAACAAAACAAAAGAGCAAAGGGGAAAAAAACAGAGAGAGAGACAAATCCAGAAACACTCTCTTAAATATAGAGTACCGTCTGATGGTTATCAGAGGGGTGGGGGGGGTGAGGGAACTAGGTGATGGGGACTAAGGAGGGCGCCTGTCGTGACAAGCACAGGGTGAAGTGTGGAACGACTGAATGACTGTATTATACACCTGAAACTGATGTAATGCTGTGTGCTAGCTCACTGGAATTAAAATAAAAACTTACAACAAAACAAAGGAAAAAAATGAGGCCTCAGTGGAGGAAGGAGTGTCTAGGGTTACTGGGAAAAGTAGTGGCGCCACTGGATGTCTAGAAGAGGATCAGAACTGCGGAAGACAGCAGATTAGCCTGACCAGTCTGACAGCCCAGAGGACCTAGGACAGAGGGCCTGTAGGACAGTGATGTTGAGGGCACAGCACAGAATCTTCAAAGCGGCATGGGTGAGGAATGGTAGGCAGGACATGGCGGTAGAGACCTTCTGGGTCCCAACAGGGAAAGACGCCATAGCAACACTAAATGGAAGCACCTGTCTTGGAACACTAAAAAAAAGAAAATTAAATTAAGATATTTAAGAAAAACCTAAATGGAATACCTGAATCCTTACGTCACCCCTACCCACCCTGAGAGATCTCAGAAGTTGCTTCTAGCCTTAGAAAGCCGCTAAAGCTGGAAGCCTTGACCAAAGTTTTGATGGTTTTTATCTAGAAGTTTTGCTTCCAGTAATTTTTTCTAATGGCATATCTGGAGTGTGTCCAAACCTGTACAGAAGGGAATATCCACCACCATTTTATTTATAATCGCAAACAAATTTAGAAAATGGGTCATTTGTCTCCTATTTTTCTGTTTTTTAAATTTTGTAACAAACAGTGTGACTTTTGTAATCATAAAATCAAGAATAAAATTAAAGATGAAGACAAAATAATAGAAAATTATTTGGGAAAGTCTTCCTCAGAGCATATTATCCTATTATTACAAAATATTATTTGTAAGAATTAAGTTACAGCTAACATTTTTGTTATCTGTGCCATCTGTACCATCGCCTTGTTATTGTACCTTCCCTATTAGTCACATAGTTTCGTTCCTTGCAAGCTTTCAGTTATTGTTGGCCCATGGAAAGAAAAGTCATACGTCACCTGGGGAAGGTAGTTCCTATCAAACAGGCAGGGGTGCTGGTAGGAGCTTGGGGAAAGATTAGAGAGAATAAGGCAACGGTGAAGAGACCACCTGCATCACTGAGAAGAGCCTCTGCTTGTCTTACCGGCCTTGTCTCAGCAGTGAAATGATAACCTCCCTGCACGTGCAGGCACCATGGTAGTCCAACTTTGTATAACTAGTACGGAAAACTTAGAGATGCATATATCAAGTGCTCAAAAGTATTTGTTATTAAGTGCACGATTAATTAGCATTGTTTTCATACTTTCATTTTGAAACTTTCAAAGTAAGTTAAACATTTTAGCGAGGATATACTTACAATTCAATCAAAGGGTGAAACATTTCTCTGAAATCAAGTCTCAGTGGGCAGCCATATTTTTTCCAATTATATTTTACTCTCTAGGAAAGGAAAAATGCTTTAGTTATTTTCTCTATTTGGCTGATTGATAAAATTATGCTTTTTCTTACCAAGTTTTTAGATGGCTGATTCCTCAGATATGACCTGTAGGAAAGACATTTTTCATTACTTATTTTTCTTTCCTCTTTTAAAACTTATAAATTGAAAGCATTACTTTGTTCAGTAAGGAGGTATCACAAAAATTGATTACAAAATGCTCCCCAGTTGTGTGGGGGTTAAACACACACTTCTAAATAATACATGTATCGAAGAAGAGATCTTAAGAGAAATTCAAAAAGATTTTGAACTAAATGGAAATGAAAACACAACTTATCAAAATTTGTAAGATGCAGCAAAAGCAGTGCCTAGAGGTAAATTTGTAGCAATGAACATATATATTAGAAAAGATTGATGTTAATAGAAATAAATACTGATTCTAAATTATTTGTACTAATAATGTAGAACAGTGCTTATGTTAAAAATATTTCTTACTTTTCAATAATGTAAAAGAAATCATGCTGAAGACAGTCTTTTTTATTAAATCTACAAAAAACAAAACATGATAAAGTTGTAATATCATTCCTTATACACTTGCATAAACATATAATCATTTAACTCCATGATTCTCAAACTTGAGAGTATCACAGAATCATCATTTACTGAACTAGAATCCTGGGGTTAATGTGTGGCCTTAGCATTTCTTTTCTTTCTTTTTTTTAAAGGTTTTATTTATTTATTTTAGAGAGAGAGAGTGCATGCACAAGAGTGGGGGTAGGCGCAGAGGGAGAGGGAGAGACAGAATCTCAAGCAGGCTCCATGTCCAGCAGAGAGCCCCATGCAGGGCTTGATCTTACCACCCTGAGATCATGACCTGAGCCAAAACTGAGAGTCAGAACCTTAACCAACTGAGCCACCCACATGCACAATGGCCCTAGCATTTCTATTTTTAAAAAATCAATATTTCTGAGGCCACTGGAATTAGAAATATACTGATTTATTTGTATTTGATACATGTGAGAAATTCAATGAAAATCTATCAAAATGAAGATAAATTTCTTTGGGCTATTTTTATTCCTCATAATTAACCCCCCCCCCCTCCCACCAATTTCTAATTGCTGCTGGGGACTCATTTGTGCAGGTAAGGAGCTACTTTAAGGATGCACCTAATTTCTGGTTAGTGGTCAGGCAAACATAGGCTATCATGGTCTAGAAAATGATGTCTTCAGTAAGTTAAATTATTCATTTGACCATTTTTGCTGGCTGTTTCCACTGTAACTCAGAAGGAACCTTGGTCACCACCATGTTTAGATAGATATTGGAAGCCTAAACCATTTCCTACACTGAAGCCCAATATAGACCCCATGAGATGCCCTCCAAGGTGAATCTCTCTCCTGTCACAGGAACCTTGGACCCCATAGGCCTCCTTTTATGACTGTGAAAACCTCAGGCCCACCCCAACTTGAATTCAAAGTATTAGGGCCATTTTTAGGGTTGTAGAACAGTGGGTCATTGATTAAGAAGCCTGGAGTAAGGTTCTGAAATCTGAGTTTGTCAAACATGTTCTCCTGGTGGGGCTGATGAACAGCCTGCCTTTGACGATTGCCATCTAGACCCGCCCACAAATAGACTGAGATCATGGTACCGCACGTGGCAGTCCTGGGAACTGATTCTGGTAACTTTGCATAGAGCAGTTATTCTCAAATTTTAATGCCCTTGCTCATCTCCGGGATATTTAGTTAAAATAGCTGTTCTCGCTCAGTGGGTATGGGACAAGGCCCAAGAGCCTGAATTTCCAAGAAACTCGCAGCGATGCCAGTACTGGTCCATAGACCGTTCCAGAAGCAGGACGCCATGCGCTGTATAGATCAGTTAGCCTTTGTGCGTCCCGGAAAAGGAGTTGTGGGAAATGCACATGCCTTGCTGACTGAAATGGGAAAACTTGATTGTCAGTCTAGCAACTGATGGTTCCAACTGCATACTCAGAAGATTATTAGGATAGCAGGTGAGTAGATATTTGTTTTGGATGAGAGCAAGTCATTCACTTGGAGAAGAGTCTCCACTCCCCGCTCACCACCACTCCTGACCACGGGAGAGGAGTCTATTAGGTACATCGCTGTCTTAAGGACCCACTTCACCTCCACTGAATGGATTGTGCACACGGACCTCAATTCTCCCCCATAGAGGAGCAAGCCTGCGGTGGCCAGTGGATGACAGAAATCAGTGTGCTTCATGGTGAACCCCGCTAAAAGCAAGACAAGTCACACCTCGGGCTTCTCTGGAAGAAACCCCAGTGCTTCTGTGAGGTTTGCTCTAAAAAACGTTCCCACGGGTAATGGTGCAGGTTTTTCTGACGGGGACGTAAGCAATTCTGTGGCAGAAATGACATTGTAACTGGTTTGAGGAGGAGGCAAAGGAGACATAAGTGTTTCTCCCTCTCGTTTCTCAGGGAATGAGGGCTAGCCCCGAGAGCGAGAGAGGCCATGGTGACGGATGGAAACAGGATGGTTAAAAGGGAAGGCGGAGAAATACGCTGGCCACAGGGAAAGAGGTTAATCCTTTTTCCCTGTTGGTATGATTCACATGGAAGGTTTGACTTGGCCCAAAGCTCAAACAAATCGGGTTTGGACGAACTGTCAGTTCAGTTTCTGGACCCCCATGTCAGTTCAGTTTTCGGGTTTCATCGTGAACAAGGCAGTCATCAGGCTGATGGTACCACCGGCAATCGCCATGCAGTTCATCGTTTGTTTGAAAAGGCAAAGAGTTAAGACAGGTCAAATGCAAATATACTTGCCCTTTAACAACAATGTATTTACTGGAATCACAGCCAACGGCTATTTGGAACACCTAAAATGGAGGAATTTAAGTGGTGAGACACATGGTTACAATTCACATGAGCGAAAATGTCCCTACAGCGAAAAGCGATTACACTTTAGATTTGAAATAATCACCTTTCCAAGGTAGGGTTTTGTTACACTCTTTGGTGCGGTTTTACTCTTTATTTTTGATCACATTTTTCCTGCCTTTGCTTCGTGTTGCCCTGTTGCTCACAAGGCTGGGAGGTTCTCTGCTTTTCCACATCGGTATTTCAGGAACTAACCGCATCTTCTCTTTTGCCAGCACGGCTGTAACCGGGATCATCAACTCTGTTCTTCTGGCCTGTCCCTGACTCAGGCGTGACCATCTAGCTCTTCACTGACTTCTTTCCAACCAGAGACGGGGCCCCTCCCTGACTAGGATGCCTATTTCTCTTCCCATCTGGTGCCGGGATGCTTACCCACCGCAGGGCTAGACAACCCCCGGGCTTGCTAAGTGGGATCTAGATACTTGCTTTCAGTCTCAAACATGTGCTGTAGGTTGCATTTCTCCACAAAGTGAATCTGAAAGAACCTCTAATACTCCCTACCCCGATGAAGGACGTGGGGTTCAGGAGGGTGGGGATAGAGCACAATGTCCAGACAAGCTTGATGGATTTAAAGAGTTAACCCTGCTAAACCCAGACCTCTCCGCCTTCACTGGAAAGGCACCACTTGATCTCAGACACAGGATCTGATTTGTTCTGTCAGCAACTCTACCCACAGTCCTTGGTGTCCCTTCATGATCAGATCTTTGGTTTTCCCTTCCCTTTCCCTTCCCTTTTGGTTTTCCCTTTGTCTTCACTAATCTATTCATGTGACGCCCTTGGTTGACTGAGGTCCTCAAGTCTTCCCGTCAAGACCCACCACCACTTGATCCCTTCTCTTCTGGGGCCCAGCTGAAAAAACCCAGCAACCACATCTAGAACTGGTCCTCGACACAGAAATGCCGGTCCATAACGTGTTGGGGTGGTGTCATCGCTCCCTGGGAAAATTCCTGCTGGAAGGAATCGCTAAGGCTTTCTGGGGACTGGCTGTTTCACGGGGCTCTGCTTTTGTAAATGTGTCTTCCTGGAATGCCCTTGGTCACCTTCCACTTACTCCCCAACAATTGACCCTCACCCTGCCCCGCCCCGGTCTGCCCACTCTTCTGCGCTCTCTGCGCTTTCTCATAACTGTGTGTTGTGCGCCCTTAGACTAGCTTTGGTTTGCCCCTGAGGAAGAGCCTGGCTTTCCATCCTTGCAGCTCCCATAACCTACAAACAGACTGAAGCAAAGACACACAGTAGGGACACAATAAATTTTCGCTTTAAAACCTTCTAAAAAAGTTTTAAAAAGCCATCTTCTCTGACAAACCATATCCCACTTGAGTTCCCATTCATTTCAGGTTTCCTTTATACAGTTGTATCTCCTGAAACTAATCATTTTCTGTTTTTGCATGTGTTTCTACACCTCTCTTTCGCTGGTAAGTCCCTGGAAGACAGAACTGTGGTCTGTCTCCAAAGTGAAGTAATGCCTCTCCCCCCTCCCCGGGAGACATAGACACACACTTCCCTGGGCGGTGGGGGGGCTCCTGCATGGCGGGCTGGTGGGGGTTCCCTCGCCCACCGCCTGCGGCTTTATTGAGGTAATGGTGTTGCTCCACCTCTGTCACTTACCTTTTGGGCAGTTGGACACGCTCTTGCGTACTCACTAGGCCGAAACTGCACAAGCCGAAGGCCCGTGTTCTCGTCTCTAGGAGAAATGGCATGTGCAGGTGCTTAGAGAATCCCAAGGGAGGCAGGCACCGTGCCTGCCTTCCCGTGGAGCCCATGGACCGTCCCATGGACACTGGATGACTGGCGCCCAGGAGGAATTCTAGAAGTCTGGGAGGGGACTGTGGGGGTGACTATTCTCCACTTCTGCTAAGGCACTGTGGTCACTCCCTGAAGTCACTCTTACCGCCCGGCGGGCTAGTGTAGGGTCGGCCCAATGGGAAACAGAGATGAGCGTCCATCAACATTTCCACCGCCCCACCCCCCGCCCTGTCTCATTAACACTGTTCGTGGAGGAGGAGGCTGTGCGACTGACATCTGGTCCTGCTTTCTGATGACCTTAGAAGGCCATAGCTGCATTTTTTGTTCTTTCTCTAGCCTCTGTGGATCTTTTCCTTCTATCCATGACCCTTTTGGAACCATAAAGAATAAGTTATGAGATTAGTTTTCTGAGCCACTTTATGCTGCTTATTATGATCTGAGTGGAAGCAAAAGCGAGATTGAATTTCTAGGTTCTGAAGTGCCTAAGAATCGTTTTGTGCCCAGACAAAAAAGGAGAAGTTAAATCACTGAAGAAGTTGTGAAAGTTTTATGGACGCTCCCTGCTGAGTGTGGAGCCAGACATGGGACCCGATCCCATGACCCTGACGTCATGACCTGAGCTATCAGTACTCCTGAGCTGAGATCAGAGTATCAATAAAACCGCGAAGGTTTTTTCTTTTTTGAAAAAAGCTGGGGAAAAGCAAACCACAAACAAATGTTCTTTTTCTTCCAATTTTCATCACATTTTAATATTTATTTATTTGTCATATATTAGGTATAAAGTGTAATATATGAGGATATGAATAGCACATTTTATATTTTTAAATCATTGTACCATATTTCATCAATTCTAAGATACATATTTTTTCTCATTTAACACCTTTGAAATCAGGAAGCATCTTATAATTATGCCAATTGTGGTTTGTTTTCCAGTGTGATAGAAACTTTGATTTGATAAATACAGGAACACAGTCTAGGTCTATGAGGGACACTACAGTAAATATTGCATCTACAATTTTCTATACAAGTTTTCTTCTAGGAAGGTTTGTTTTTTCCCCATCACAGCTGACTTCAAAGTTTTTTGTATTTTTTGTCAGGTCTCGGATTGACCTGAAGTATCTTGGACAATCTGATGTGTATTGGACAGCAACAGAATTCTGAGTAAATATCCACAAAACCAAAAATACCCCAAGGAACCCGTAACATTAGAAACATCGAGAGAAAAGTGTTGGTGAGGGGCTGGGGATGAAATGAGCCTCCCTTGACTACAGTCTCCAGAGCAGCCTTTTCTCTTTTCCCCTTCCTAACCAGAGAGTGACTCTACCACTTCATTCTGTTGTATTTTCTTTCTTTTTTTAAAGATAGGTTTCTTTATTTTAAAGAGAGAAAGAGAGCTGGGGGAGGGGCAGAGGAAGAGGGAGAGAATCCCAAGCAGACTCCCTGCTGAGTGTGCAGCCCGACATGGGGCTCGATGCCGTGACCCCGAGATCATGACCTGAGCTGAGATCAAGAATTGGACAGAGCTGCTCAGGTGCCCTCCTGTTTTATTTTCTTAACTGCACGTGTAACTACTTGGAATTACTTGTTCGTTTATTTGGTTACTTGCCTTTGTCTTCTCTCACTAGAGATATGTCCCATGATGGCAGGATTTCTTCTTACTTGTTCACCATGTGTTTTGAGCACCTACAAAGTGCTTGGCATAGAGTTCAAGCTCACTTGGGGGGAGCAGCAGACTAAGGAAAAATGGACTTTTTCCTAGAAAAACAGTGTTATTTTCCCAGAAATCTATCGAGTCAGGACATAATGATGGCCACAGAAATGCTTCAAGACACAATTCCAGGTCAGTTGTTTCCTCCAGAAATGATGTGCTCGTATGCTACTTATTCCAAGAGTCAAAGGTGATGTTTTCTCTGATTCTACTCATAGTTAAAGACCTACTCATATTAGAGTTCTAGTCTGCCCAAGGATAGTATGCAAAGACTTTGGGATGGGAATGAATGAGCACATGTTTGAAAATTAATGAATTAAGAAATAGCCCATTTTTCACTTGATGGATTGAGCCCAATGGATATCATAAGCAACTGATGAATCACTAAACTCTACCTCTGAAATGAATACACTATATGTTAACTAATTGATTTTTAAATAAAAAAAAGAAATAGCCCATTTTCTGCAACTTCAGCTGGACAGATGGAAGCCCCCAGATATGTTTCATTTAATTACAAGGAGCATTTTACATTTTTATGCAGAATAATAATTTCACATCTAACCAAACACTTAAAAGAAATCTGAAATCTAGATATTTAAAATGTCATGAGGCCATGTAAGTAAAAGAATACCTACGAATCAATCATCTCAATAGCACATTTCACATTGAACAGGTTCTTTTAAAAGTCATACTTACTGCAACTTGAAGTAGTCATCTACAGCCTCATAATTTACATTCTGAAAAAATGTGACTGTCTGGAAAAGAAAATGAGCATTTGTGTAAAACATGGCAACTGGGAATGGTGACAATGAATGCTTTCAGGACAGATTTAAACCTTTCTTTAGGTAAGAAAAAGAATATATTTAGCATTTTTTCCAACTTCTTTTCTTTTCTATCTCAGAAATTCCAATTATGGACATACTAGATTTCATTTGTTACATTTTTCTTATTTTCTCTTCTAATGGTATCTTAGGAAGGCTTTTTATTTCCATTGCTTCTCTTTCCCTCTTCAGTTACTTCTGTCATTGCAATATTTCTATTTTCATTTATGTCCTGCTGTGTAGCCAGCGCACTCCCATTTCCTGATCCGTTGTCTCTGGACCTTTTCATTTCTTCTTTGAGGTTTTTAAATAATTAAAGATATCATGTTGTCAGTAATTTTTGAGACTATGAGGAATTATTTGCCTGATCCTCCTTCTCTTGTTTTTGAGTAATTAAAAAACACTTATTTGCCTTTTTGTATGTGTTCCTTGTGATTTTCTTCCATCTGGGCATGTTTCATCTCAAGTTTCAGCATCCCAGAAGGTTTCTATCTTTTCAGAGTAAAGCCATTTACAGAATGTGTGATATTAGGGGCAAAAAATTATAAGCCTCTTATAAAGCATGCTAACTGTAGTTACATTCTTAAAGCATGGTAGCTATAGTCCTTATAACCCCTAAATTTTCTTTTTGGTAGTAGTTCTTTGTTAGTAGGTAGAGAAATAGGTGATAGATAGATAGATATGGTTATCTTCAGAGAGATAATTTGGTTCTGGCTAATCTGGTGTGATTAGAAGAGACCTTGTACCTCTAAACCAACCTTTGCAAAAAATCTTACTTCTGAGACAAGGTTTATTTATTCATATGTTGGATCCTAAGTGGTATGACACAAAATATACAATCTTTCATGATAAAAATTTGAAGGCTGTGGAGGTTATTACATCAAAAGTAAATCTAGGGGTGCCTGGGTGGCTCAGTGGGTTAAGCCGCTGCCTTCGGCTCAGGTCATGATCTCAGGGTCCTGGGATCGAGTCCCGCATCGGGCTCTCTGCTCAGCAGGGAGCCTGCTTCCTCCTGTCTCTCTCTGCCTGCCTCTCTGCCTACTTGTGATCTCTCTCTGTCAAATAAATAAATAAAATATTAAAAAAAAAAGTAAATCTAGTTCATGTTCAAGGAAAGGAGCTAATTGTCAAGTTTCCACTTGTGTTCTATTGTACACCATACCTTTTTCTTCATATGTAGTCATTAAAATAACTTTATAAAGGTGTTCCTGCATGTAATTAGGCTTGAAGATTTTTAAAATTTTCTTTTGTGAAATGTAAGCATATTCTCTAATTTTTGCTTATCAATTGTCACTTAAGTGGTGCTCAAACTTGGGTCTGTAACTCAACCAACATGTATGTGTATTATTTTGGATTATAATCACTGAAAATATTTACCCAGAGGAACTATTTAAAAAATATATTTTGTGGATGTAATCATCTGTTTCATAATTATTTCATCATAAATAGTTAAGAAATGATTTGGAGACTTTCATTTCTAGGAGCAGCAGGTAGGTTCTACGGACAAACTTTTGCTTTTAAAAACAAACATATGAGCACTGAGTGTTATATACAACAGATGAATCACTGAACTCTGCCTCTGAAAGGAATAATACACTATATGCTCATCAAATGAATATAAATAAAATAAAACCAAAACAAAATAAACATATCATAAAACCTACAAACCGCAACCTTTTGAGTCACCTTGAAAGCACCAAATAACTAACAAGACAGTGGGAACTATTAGCCCGAAAACAGGGAAATTAGGAACCTTGAGAATAAAGTGGAACACCAGAGCCCAGAGTCTACTTTCAGCCTAAAGGCATTTGTCAATGTAGTCAGGAGAGGGGTAATTCAAGATAGAGAATCACATTGGATATCCTCCCGACATTAACCTGAGTTACCAGAAGACTATATTCTCAGGGTTAAGAGTAAATCAGGATTAAATCAGTGCCCTCCTTAACCCTTCAGTGACGTCAGTAACTAGGTGATCAGAAAAAGCAAGAAGTGTTTGTTCTAACAATTGGTGGCCATGAGTAGGTTCTTGTATGGCATTATATCCCAGAATTGTTTGCCTGGAAGACTCAGGGGATTTAAAGAAGTTCAAGGAAGTAGTGTCCCCAGATGTGCCCCTGACCGTGGTGAACGCAGGTCATCTAAAGATCAGGATGTACTCTTATTCGACATCAGGGAATTCTTATGAATACTTTCACAAATGGGTCGCTTGGGTGGCACAGTCAGTTGAGCATCTGACTCTCCATTCAGCTCACGTTATGATCTCAGGGTGCTGAGATCGAGCCCCACGTGGGCCAGAAGGGACAAATAGAAAACAAATGGTCAAACGGTAGACTTAAACTCAGCCATATAAAAAAAAATTACATGAATGCACCCAATGAGAAGGTAAAAATGTTCAGATTGAATAAATAAAATCTAATTAAAAAAAACCTTAAAGACACAGATGGTTGATATTAAAAGAATATTAAATATTAAAAGAAAAGAAGATACATTGTGCTAACATTATTCTAAAGAAGGTTGGAGTGGTTCTATAAATATCACACAAAGTAGATTTTAGAGCAAAAAATTATCACTAGAGGAAAAGGGGTCATTTCATAGTGATACAGGAATTCATTCATCAAAAGGAAATAATTCTAAATGATTATGCTGAGTGAAAGAAGGCAGATAAAAAAGAGTGCATACTGTATGTTTCCATTTGTATAGAATTCTAGAAAAACAAACTAATGTATCGTGACAGGAAGAAGATTAGTGGTTGTCTAGTAATGGGGAATGGAAGGAGGGATGGTTGACAAAGGAGCATGAAGAAACTTCATGGGTGGACATGGACATTATCTTGATTGTGGTTGTAATTTCATGGGTATATTCATATATCACATTTTATCAAACACGATATATGCAATTTATTTTATGCCAATTATACAAAAATAAAACAAAAAGATAGTCTATGAGATGCCAAAAAATTCAGTAAGAAAAGGCACACAACCCTATCAAAAAAGTGACATAACCTGAGTTGCACAGAAGTGGGAATCCACATAGCCAATAAACACGTGGAAAATTGTTTAACCTCATTAAAAAGAAGAGAATAACAAATAAAAAAAATAACACACACATTAGTTGGGCAAAACTTAAGGTTTGACTATACCAATTATTGGCATAAGTAGTAAAACCTCCAATTTTGAGATGACATCACAGAAGAACATTTTTGTGACTTAGGGACAGGCAAAGATATCTTTTGACACAAAAAGCAATAGCCATAAACAAAAAATCTTTATCAAAATTAAAAAATTCTACTTATTAAAAGTCACCATTAAGAAAAGGAATAGGCAGCGTTCTGATTCAAGATGGTGATGTCGGAGGATCCTGAAATCACCTCCTCCCATGGACACACCAAATTTACAGCTACATGTAGAATGATGTTCTCCAAAAGAAACCCCCAAACCAGCTTAACAATGCCTACACATTAGGTGAGTGAGAAAAACGAAACGATACAAAACAAAACAAGACAAAACAAAAACAACCATGTAGAAATAGGTAGGAGAGGCTAAGACATAGCCTCACCACCGACTCCAACCCCAGCATGGTAACCTACAGTTGGGAGGTAACTCAAATTCCTGAGATCTACCCCCGTGAGGAGTATTGAACCCATGAGGCATGGCACCTTTTAAGACCTTATCTGAGAGACAAGCTCCCCAAACATCTAGCTTTGAAAGCCAATGGGACTTGCTCCACAAGACCCAGAAGGCTATTTCAAACTGAGAAACAGTTCTTAGAAGGCTCTTCTCGGCAGACTTATCCACCCTAGGGCCCAATACAAAGCCCCTGAATGAGAAGTTGGCCAGGCTTTCTATGAGAGAGGCTTATACGCTTATCAGGCATTGAATTGAACACATCTAGGGAGGAACCTACCAAAATGCTCCAAAGGGGGATGTAAGTGGTGCCATATTTGTTCTCTCCTTCTACCTCACTCTGGCCTCTTGCATCTCCCAGAAAGGAGCTTCTACACTGGTCTAGCACCCTGATCTTTGTGGCTGCTGCCCAGAGGAATCTTGAGATCGCCTTGCTCTGGTGGCCAGTGGGGCTTGTGCTTGTGAGTCTGATAGTGGATGTAATGGACATAGGAAGAAGTCTTAGCTGATAACCCCAAGGCACAGCAGAGGCAACAGACTCAAATACCCAGTCTTTCTGTGAAAGACACCTAGGAACTTAGTTTCATAGATGTGGCCTGAGGGGCAGGTTTCTAATTAAAGCAATATCTAAGAGCCAACTGTAATTTTCTCCAGAGACCTCAGAGAAGCAGTATTTTTGCAGTCTTCCTCTGCTTTTTTCTGGGTCACTGTTATTTCTCTAAAAGCAGCTTGTGCACACACCTGGTGCCCTAATTTTTGTGGCTGCTGCCCAGGAGACACACCTGGATTTCCTGGCATTGGGGAACAGAGGGGCTTATGATTGGAACCACAGGACTGTTACAAAAGAGAAACAGTTCTTAACTGATTACCCACCCCCCACAGGGTGCAGTGCAGTAATGGTAGACTGAAACGCACCCCAAGTCATTCTGTGCAAGAGGTCTATTCACTTATTTTAATGGCTGTGGCCTAAGGGGTAGGCTTCTAGTTTGACACACATTTAGGGGCTTACTACAATCCTCTGTAGAGATCAGAGAGGCTAGGCAATACACCATCATCGTGCTTTTCCTCTGCCTTGTCTCAGGTTGTTGGTATCTCTGAGAAAGGAGATTATATACATATTTGGCTCCCCAGCTTTTGTGTCTGTCACCCAAAGAACATGTTCCTTGATAGCCTGGCTCTGGTGGATGGCAGGGCTGGTGCTCATGGGTTCAACAGGATGGTAGTAAGCAAAGAGCAGCTCTTACCTGGCTGTTAATCCAGGGCTCAACATTGAGAGAGCAGACAAAAATGTGCATCTCCCAGTCTCCCCAGAAAGAGGTGTGTTTGTATAATTTAAAAGCTGCTACATCAGGGTCTGGCTTCCAATCAGCCTGCATCTAGGTGCTAACTGAGATATTCCCCTTCGAGATGCTGACAGGTCTTGGCACACCATCAAATACTGGGAGCCACTAAGAATAAAGTAGGCTGATTGGACAATCACAAAGATTTGAGAGGGCCACGTTGAATGATAAGGTTCATCTCTTACATGAGACCGGGAGAAATGATTGTTTTGTCTACTACATAGAAACCAACACATAGATCCAAGAAAAAAATAAAGAAGCAGAGAAATATGCTCTAAATGAAAGAACAAGACAAAACTTCAGACAAAACACCTAGTGAAATGGAGATAAATGACTTACCTGATAAGGAGATTAAAATTATGGTCATAATGATGCTCACCGAGCTCAGGAGAAGAATGGATGAACCAAGTGGAAATTTCAACAAAGACAGAAAATACAAGAAAGTGTCCAATGGGAGCCACAGAGTTGAAAAATGCAATACCTGAACTGAAAAATATAATAGAGAACTTGAAGACAGGGCAGTAGAACTCACCCAGTTAGAATAGCAAAAGGAAAAAAGAATGCAGCAATGGCCACGGTCACCAAACTGTGGAAGGAACCAAGATGCCTTCAGCAGACTAATGGATAAGGAAGATGTGGTCCATATACACTATGGAGTATTATGCCTCCATCAGAAAGGACGAATACCCAACTTTTGTAGCAACATGGGCAGGACTGGAAGAGATTATGCTGAGTGAAATAAATCAAGCAGAGAGAGTCAATTATCTTATGGTTTCACTTATTTGTGGAGCATAACAAATAGCATGGAGGACATGGGGAGAAAGAGAAGAGAAGGGAGTTGGGGGAAATTGGATGGGGAGGTGAATCATGAGAGACTATGGACTCTGAAAAACAATCTGAGGGGTTTGAAGGGGCAGGGGGTGGGAGGTCGGGGTACCAGGTGGTGGGTATTCTAGAGGGCACGGATTGCATGAAGCACTGGGTGTGGTGCAACAATAATGAATACTGTTATGCTGAAAATAAAAAATAAATTTTAAAAAAAGTGTGAAGAGCTTAAGGGATTTATGGGACAACATCAAGCGGATCAATATTTGCATCATAGGGGTTGCAGAAAGAAAAGAGAGAGAAAAAGGGACAGTAAACTTATTCCAAGAATGACCAAACACTTCCCTCATCTGGGGAAGGAAACAGACATTCAGATCCAGAAAGCCCAGAGTTTTAAATATAATGAATCCAAAGACACCCACATCAAGACACCTTATAATCAAAATATCAAAAGTTAAAGACAAAAGAAGCTCTTAAAAGCATTAAGAAAAAAACAATTTGTGTACAAGGGAACGCCCATAAGACAATAAGCAGATTTTTTGGCAGAAACATTGCTGCCACAGAAGAGCAGCACAATGTATTCAAAGTACTAAAAGAAAAAACTGCCATCCAAGAATACTATCCCTGGCAAAGTTGTCCTTCAGAATTGAAAGAGAGGGAACAGTTTTCCAAATAAGCAAAAGCTAAAGGAGTTCATCATCACTAAGCCAACCTTACAAGAAATGTTAAAGGGACTTTTAAAATTGAAATGAAATATTAGTAACAGGAAAACATATGAAAGTGTAAATCTAATTGGTAAGATGAAAAAATAGTGGAATTAAGAATTACCTAATATTGTAAATGTAGATTAATCACTTATAAAGCTAGTATGAAACTTAAAGACAAAAAAGTAGTAAAAATAACTGAAAACATCAACAAACTGACAATAAGTACGTATCTATCAGTAATCACTTTAAGTACTTATGGACTGAATTCTCTAGTAAAGAGACATAAGATGGCTGAATGGATAAAGAACAAGACCCATCTGCGTGTTGCCTACCAGAGCCTTGTCAGATGTAAGGATGCACAGAGACAGAAAGGAAAGGGGTGGAAAATGATAACCCATGTAAATGGAAATCAGATGAAAGCTGGGGCAGCTACTCTTACATCTAACAAGGCAGACTTTAAAACAAACACTGTAATAAAAGATAGATAAGGTTATTACCTAATGACAAAGGGGCAATCCAACAAGATGATATAATATTATGCACCCAACAAGGAGCACCTGAATATATAAAGCAAATATTAACAGAGCTAAAGGGAAAAATAGATAGTGATACAATAATAGTAGGAGACCTTAGTACCCCGCTTTCATCAATGGATACGTCATCCAAAGAGAAAATCAATAAGGAAACATTAATCTTAAGCAACAGAGTAGATGAGATTGACGTAATAGACATATCCAGAACCTTCTATCCAAAAGCAACAAAATACCCATTTCCCTCAAGTGCACACAGTACATTCTCAAAGAGACATCACATGTTAGGCCATAAAACAAATCTTAATATACTTGAAAATTAAAATCAAATCAAGCATCTCTTCTAACTACAATGCTGTGAAACTAGAAATCAGCTACAAGAGGAAAACTGTAAAATTCACAAATAGGTGAATATTAAGCAATATGTTATTGAACAAGTAATGAAGAAACAAACAAACAAAAATACATTGAGACAAATAAAAACAGAAATACAACATTCTCAGATATATGGGATGCAGCAAAAGCAGTTTTAAGAAGGAACCTTATAGTGAGAAATGCCTACATCAAGAAACAAGAAAGAATCAAATAAACAACCTAACTTTACATCTCAAAAAACTAGAGGAATAAATAAATCCTAAATTCAGCAAAAGGAAGGAAATAACAAAGATCCGAGAGGAAATAAATGAAATAGAGACTAAAAGGACAACAGAAGAGATCAATGAAATAAGAGCTGGTTTTGAAATGATAGATAAAATTGATAAGCCTAGCCTGACTCCAAATTAAACAAAGGAACTCAAAAAACTGAAATCAGAAATAGATGTTACAACTGATATCACTGAAAAATGAAATATCATAAGAGAAAACTAAATGCCCACAAACTGGCCAACCTAGAAGAAATGGATAAATATCAAGAAACACATAACCTACCAAGACTGAATTGCCAAAGAAATAGAAAATCTGAACAGACTGAATACTAATAAGGAGATGGAATATGTAATCAAAAACTCCCCAACAAACAGAAGTGCAAGACCAGATGGCTTCACTGGTGAATTATACAAAACACTGAAAAAATAATTAATACCAATCCTCAAACTCTTCCAAAAAGTAAAAAAGGGAGCACTTCCAAACTCATTTTATAATGCCAGCGTCAGCCTGATACTAAAACCAGACAAGGATGCCACAAAGAAAATAAATTTAAAGGCCATGATCCTCCGTGAAGGTAGATGCAAAAATTCTCAACAAAACTTAGGAATCTGAATTCAACAATACTGTAAAAGAAGAAAACACCACAATCAAGTAGGATTTATTCCAAGGATGCAAGGATGGCTCGACATTTCCAAATCACTCAGTGTGGTACACCACATCCACAAAATGAAGGATAAAAATCAAAATCGTCATTTCAGAAGATGCAGAAAAAGCATTTGACAAAACGCAACATCCATTTATAATAAAAACTCTCCACAAAGTGGGCATAGAGGGAACATAGAAAAGGTTAAATATGTCAAGCCTGTAGCTAATCTCCATACTCAATAGAGAAAAGCTGAAAGCTTTTCCTCTCAGAGGAACAAGACAAAGGTGCCCACTCTCATTACTTTTGTTCAACATAATACTGGAAATCCCACCCAGAGAAATTAGACAAGAAGAAATAAAAGACATAAAAATTGGAACAAAAGGTAAAACTGTCTCTATTTGCAGATGACATGGTCTATATAAACAAAACCAAAAAAACCCTATTCTACCAAAAAACTGTTAGAACTAATAAATGAATTCAGTAAAGTTACAGAATACAAAATCAATATACAACAATCTGTTGTGCTTCTATGCAGTAATAATAAACTATCAGAAGGAGAAACTAAAAAAGCAACCTCACCTACAAGTGCATCAAGAAGAATAAAATACATCAGAAAAAATTTCACCAAGAAGGTGAAAGACCTGTATATTAAAAACTTAAGACATTCATGAAAGCAACTAAAGAAGAGACAAATAAATGGAAAGATATTCTGTACTGATGGATTTGAAGAATTGATATTAAATGTAAAATGTCCACACTACCCAAAGCAATATATAGATTCAAGACATTCTGTATCAAAATGCCAATGGCATTTTTCAAGGAAACAAAGAATTCTAAAATCTATATGGAATCACAAAAGAACCAGGATAGCCAAAACAACCTAAGAAAGACAAAGCTGGAGGCATCATTGTACCTGATTTCAAACCGTATTACAAAGCATTATAAGCAAAACAGTATAATACTGGCATAACAACAAACACATCACTGTGCAGAACAGAGCTCAGAATGAAGCCCATGTGTATACGGCCAGGTAATTTATGACAAAGGAGTTAATTATATACAATGGGGAGGATAATCTTCAATAAATGGGAAAACTGAAGAACCTCATGCAAAATGATGAAACTGGTCCCCTACCCCACACCATATACAAAAATCGACTCAAAAGGAGATTAAAGACTTGAACATAAGATCTCAAACCATAAAACTCCTAGAAGAAGACAGGCAGTAAGCTCCCTGACATCACTCTTGGCAATATTTTTTTTGGATTTGACACCAAAAGCAAGGGCAACAAGAGCAAAAATAAACAAGTAGGACTACATTGAACTAAAAAACGCTTTTGCACAGCAAAAGAAGCAATGAGAGAAAGTAGTTCCAAGTCACACACCTGGTAAAGGGTTAATATCCATAATATGCAAGGAACTTGAATAATTCAACAGTGAGAAAACAATATGATTAAAAAATGGGCAAGGGTTCTGAATATATATTTATTCCTAAGAAGACATATATATATATATATATGACCAACAGGTCCGTCATATCACTAATTATCAAGAAAATGTAAATCAAGAGCACAATATCTCCTCACCCCTGCTAGAATGGCCATGATCAAAAAACATGAGATAACAAATGTTGGTGAGGATGTGGAGAAAAGGGAATCTTGTGCTCTCTTGGTGGGAATGTAAATTGATGCGGCCACTGTAGGAAACAGTATGGAGGACCCTCAGAAGACTAAAGACAGAACTACCATATGAGCCAGTAATTCCATTTCTGGGAATATACCCAAAGGTAGTAAAAACATTAATTCGAAAAGATATCTGCACCCCCATGTCCCCTGCAGCATTATTTACAGTAGCCAAGACATGAAAACAGCCTATGTTTCTCTTTCTCTTCTGTATACACACCATGGAATATTATTCAGTCATAAAGAACAAGGAAATCTTTCTCTCTCAAAATAAATATATAAATCTAAAAAAACAAACAAAAAAAGAACATGGAAATCCTGCCTATTTACGACAGCGTGGGTGAATCTTGGAGGCATGATCCTAAGTGAAATGAGCCGGACACAGAAAGATAAATATTGTATGATCTCACTTACATGTGGAACTGACACACTCTCCCCACCAACGAACCCCTCCCCACCAACTCAAAGGTACAGAGACCAGTTTGATTGTTGCCTGAGGTGGGAGTGGTGGGTGTGAACAATGAATGAAGGTACTCAAACGGTACAAACTCACACTTATAAAACAAGCCATGGTACTGTAAGGTACAGCATGGTGACTACAATTAATAATACTGTATTGTACACTTAAAAGTTGCCAAGAGAATAAACACTAAAAGTCCTTATCATAAGAAAAAAATGTGTAACTATGTGTAGCGATGGAGGTTAAGTAGGCTTACTATGGTGATCATTTCACAACATATACAAACAAACACCAAATCATTATGTTGCATGTCTGAAATGAATATAATGTTCTATTCAATTATAAAAAATATACCTCAATTAAAAAAAGGATTATGACAATCAAGATGTTCAAATCATTTTTAAAATTTCAAAACTAAATTTTCGTGTAAATATCACTAAGAAACCAGCTAGTAGCACTAAAACCTTTTCAAAATTAAAGTTATCCACTTTTATATATAGGTGTTATATTCAGGTTTTGTTTTGTTTTGTTTTGTTTCCCCTAAATTGAGTAATGAGCTAGGATACTTGACAACCCTACTAGCTAGGACACACAATGATTAATCTGTGAAGTCGTATTGACCCACTCTGCACAAAATAAGCAAGGTTATCACATTACTACTGTAATTCATCGGCTCTAAGATATCACAGGATGTAACACTCATCCTGATTTCATAGATGCTAAAAAAATGTGCACTAGGGTTGACGAAATGTGGTGGTGGTAACAGGAACAGTAGCAGTCGCAGCAACAGTGGTGATTATAGTGGTGATTATTATTTAGCAACAAGTAAACCTAGTGTTGGCTATGGGCCAGAGGCACCTGTAAGTTCTTTATGTAGTTAAACTCATTTTTTTAAAAGATTTTATTTATTTATTTGACAGACAGAGATCACAAGTAAGCAGACAGAGAGAGGAGGAAGCAGGCTCCCCGCTGAGCAGAGAGCCCGATGCAGGGCTCGATCCCAGGACCCTGGGATCATGACCGGAGACGAAGTCAGAGGCTTTAACCCACTGAGCCACCCAGGCACCCCTGTAGTTAAACTCATTTAATCCTAAAAGCCTTATGAAGTAAATATTACAATAATAATTATTTTATTACTATATAGTGGCTAATATAGAAAACAATACATTATGGTAACATGTAGGCATAATTACATATGAATTAGATATTCTATTACATATACTACATTGTTCTTATTATCATTACTTAGATGAAAGTACTAAGGCACAGAAAGATGAAAAAACTTGCTAATCCCTTTGAATTAGAGTTTTTGTGGCTTTTTTTGGGGGTAGATACCCATTAGTGCAGTTACTGGATCATAGGGTATTTCTGTTTTTAACTTTTTGAGGGAACTCCATCACAGTGGCTGCACTGTGTGTGTGTGTGTGTGTGTGTGTGTAATGGATTATTATTCAGCCATAGAAAAGAATGAAATCTTACCATTTGCAATGACATTTTTGGAACTAGAGAGTATAATCCTAAGCAAAATGAGTCAGAGAAAGACAAATATTATATGTTTTCATTCGTATGTGGCATTTAATAAATAAAACAGATGAGCAAAGAGGAAAAGAGAGAGAGAGAGAGAGAAACCAAAAACAAACTCTAAACTCTAGAGAACACGCTGATAGTTATCAGAGAGGAGGAGGTGGGGGCATGGAGGAAACAGGTGATAGGCATTGAGGAGAGCATTTGTCATGACTGTTATTTGTATATTTTGACTGGTAGCTGTATTTTGAAGTTCTGAATTGCAAATGGGCAAAAGTACATTATACAGCACATTCTTGGAAAGAAAACTTATGAGAGCTTATGCAGATATTGTGGCTAGGTAATCAAAGAAAACTTTCCTGGGTTGAAGGATGGTGTAAATCTTTTCTGTTCTTGTTCTGGGAGAGGGGGGTACCTCAGTTTCAGAAAAGTGAATTAAATACCCTCCTTGTTTCTTGAAACATGATCCATCCAGTCTTATTTTATTATGTTTTAGCTTTTCCCTGTATCTTCTGCCTTCATTCCCTTCCCTCTTCCCCCATGTGCAAACCCCCATAATATTTACCAAGCAAGCATGATGTCATTATACTTGATGATGTCATATTGTCTGATAACTGTCCTTGGGTATTGTGTCTGTGTAAAATGAATAATGCTTTTTTTTGTTGTTGCTTGTGATTTATGTGTAGGTGTTTACAATTTTTGTAAATGTTACTATATGATGGATCTCAGTTTCTTACTCGACACTGTTTTCCATGAAACAATGTTTTAAGATCTATCCATATATTATGCAAATCTAAATCAGCTCTCTGTGTTTCTAAACCTGTTTATCCTAGATTGCCTTATTATTGTAGTTGTGGAATTAAATATTATGGGCTGATGAAATTGAGTGTAAAAGGAAAGTAGCATTACTGTTTCCCTGAGAACAAAATGATTGCTTTGGAAAATTTTAATAAAGCAAGTCTCTGAAGAAATTGATTAGGTATGAGCAAGGTAACAGTAAGAGATTGGAAAAAGTGAAAAAAATCTAGAATTTTGATGGCTTTGCCAGTGTCATTAATTTTTCTCCCTCCTCTACTTTCATTTTTTTTTTTGAAGATTTTATTTGCTTATTTGAAAGAGAAAAAAAAAAAAAAACCTGAGCAGGAGTCTGGGAGAAGCAGAAGGAGAGGGAGAAGCAGTCTCTCCACTGAGCATGGAGCCTGACATGGGGCTTGATTGCAGGACCCTGGGATCATGACCTGAGCTGAAGGCAGATGCTTAACTGGCTGAGCCACCCAGGCAGCCCCTCCCCTTTTAAAGAAACAGAGGTGGGAACTTAAGAGATAACGCATTATGAATAAGGTTATGCAAGAAAGGAGAGGAGATGCTCCAGTAAGTTGACTTATTTCAAATAAAAGTCTGTGGTCCTGTATTAAAAGGTTGACTAATGAATATACATTCATTTATTTAAGTTAAAGTATAACATTTCATTCATATCATTTTCATTTTTAATGATCCTCTGCTTTAACTGACTTTGGAATTAACTGAACATTTCATTCCATTGCCTCTGTTAAGATGCCCACTACTGTAAATGCTAAAGAAAGCTGAATGCAGAAAGAGAAGGTGGGAAGTAGAATATACAGTGTTCGGGAAGAAATCGTAGTAACATGTGAAACATTTATGCTATAATGTTCATTGGAAAGTAGTATACAAAATAATACCTAAAGTACATTTTCACCTAGCTGTGCTGCATCATCTGAAAGTTAGCTGCGGCACTTCTTCCCATTCCTGTAGGCACCTCTCTTCATAGGGTAAGTCTGCTGTTCTCCCGTCAAGGGGTGGACTGTATTTCTTCATCCTGTTAATCTAGGCTGGCCTTGTGAATTGCTTTGACGAATAGAATGTGGCCACATGGAGGCCTCAAGAGGTCCACAGGAATCTGCTCATGCTATCTTGGAATACTTCCCTGAGACTCTTGGGGAAAAGCCAGCTCTGACCTGGAGTGGCCACATAGATGGTGGCCACATGGATCAGAGAAAAGCGCTCAGCTGAGGTGCCTTGTTCACACAAGCCAGTGTGTGCACCAACGGCTTGATGTGTGATTGAGGCCATCCTAGATCACCTTGTCCCAGACAAGCTACCAGATGACTACCACCTCAGGAATGAACCCAGACAGATGAAACCAGCACTATCGCCCAGGTATTCACCACCCAAATGATTGACAAACAGAATTGGGTGCTGTTTGAAGCCGTCAGGTTTTGGGGCAGTGTTATATAGGAAAATCTGTTTTTTAAAATATATATATACATATGTATAAATACATATACATAAATTCATATGTATATATATTTTTTATTTGCTTATTTGAAAGAGAAAAAAAAGCCTGAGCAGGAGCGCGCGCGCGCACACACACACACACACACACACACACATATTTATAACAGATGAAGAAAGTTTCAATTTCTTTTCAAATTAAACATTGTTTACCATAATCTGCTAACAGAAATTACTGCAACATGAATCAAAATGACATAAACCTAAAGATAAGTGTTTGTAATCAGAAAACGTCATCAAATGTCACTGATGATGTCAGATACTATATTTTTCATGATAGGATAAAAATGTAAGTATTTTAATTTTACATTTATTACAATCGAATGAATAAATTTTAAAATATTAACTTACCGTGGTTTTAGTACAGTATCCTAGGGCGACTTCATAGTGAACCTTCTGTATTTCTTGTAATATATTTGGGCCATATGATTCCACAATAACATACAGACCAAGATTTTCTGTATAGACTATTTGAGCCCAAAAGGACAGGTTCTGTCCCTTGTCCAAAAAGTGAAAAACACTAAAAACATTATTATGAAATGCCATGTAGGGGCATTTTTCTTGTATATAGAAATTCACACTTTGTGTTTCCAGTTTTAAAGGATATTCCTGTGACTGTACTGTGGCATTTTCAAAAACATATATGAAATATATTTGAGTAGACGTATTCAATAGAATTAATGACTTAACTGTGCTATTTGCCCATGAGTGCAGTTTTATTGCATCTTTAATATTGATCTTGAAATAAAATATGATGTTATTTTCCATTTTTGCCAAAATATTTCCATAATAATCTGGAAAAGAAGGAGAAAAGTTTGTTATTCTAGTTATCCTAAGTAACCATAAATCCATGCACTTTTTTACTTTTAAAGATTTTGTTTATTTATTTGACACAGAGAGAGAGCTCACAAGTAGGCAGAGAGAGAGAGGGAAGCAGGCTCTCCACTGAGCAGAGAGCCCAATGCGGGGCTTGATCCCAGGACCCTGAGATCATGACCTGAGCCGAAGGCAGAGGCTTTAACCCATTGAGCCACCCAGGTGCCCCAAATCCATGCACTTCTAACCAAAATTATTTCTTTCGTAGTAATGAAGGATTTATCTGTTTAAAGAAAAATTAGAGTGTGTAGGTGCAAATTTTATGCGATGCTGGAAAGCTTCTACTTCATAGTACAGTGATTCTTTTCCTGGATACATTTCTTCTTATATTTATGACATCACTTTATATATGACATCACTTACACAAAAAAGCTGGAATTAGTGCACTAAATAATGATGAGCATGGCCATGCAGGAATAGTATTATTAGGAAGCATTTTGCTATGGATGGAATTTTGTCTTCCCCCATGCCCCCAAAATGGATAGGTTGAAACCCCAGCTTGCATTGTGACTGTATTTCGTGAAAATGTCTTTCAGGAGGTAATGGGAGTTTAAACTACGTCATAAAGCCCTAGTCCAATATGACTGGTATTCTTGTCAGAGGAGGAAGACATAAGACCTTTCTGTGCATGCAGGCAGGGGAAAGGCCATGTGAGGACACAGTAAGAAGGTGCCCATGTCTCCAAGCAAGGAAGAGGGTCCTTGTCAGAAACCAAACTTGATACCACCTTGATCTGGACTTCTATGCTGCAGAACTGTGAGAACACAAATTTCTATTGTTTAAGCCAACATAGCCCGTGATATTTTGTTATAGAAGCTGTAACAGACTGACACTATTGGGATAAAGAAATGGGTGTGTGTGTGTGTTGATACATCTTCAGGTTCACTATGTAAATAATAACCAACTTCCTTTTCTTAACAAGGTATTATGCCTAAGTCACAGAGGTTCATAGATAATAAGTCTCTTAAATTCTTTGATTCTAGTAGCTGTATCTGTAAAATGAACAGTTGGACTAGTTGATTTCATGGTTTTCTTTCCAGACATGACATTCTCCGTGGATGGTTTCTAGGGGTATACTTTCCCTAATTTAAAACAACAACAACAACACTTTAAAGGGACTGGCTAGAGGGAGCAAGGTCAACTCATAGAGTGAGAAGCACAGAGTGTACTGTGCTTATGCAACTTACATTTGAAATTTGAATACACAAGTGGCATTTTCACAAATTACTATAAATTACATTCTAGTAAAACTCCTTAATCAGCGATGTCAATTGTTTTCAGGATCAGAATACTTTAAAAAGACATCGCTGTCCATATACACGTCCTTATAACCTTAAGCTCTCATGTAGTATAATGTCGTCAGTAGGAATTCAATGATAACCATAAATGCTGGTGAAATTGTCGCATTGATCGGTAAGGTGAATGTGCAGCTCGGAATATTTTTCAGTGTTTTAGTATAATTGCAAGGGGGAGATGCCCTTACGGCTGAAGCCCGACACTGGGGACATGGAGTGCCAGTGCTGACATGTGGCTAACTTGGCAAACTCTGCGCAGGTGAGCTGGGGCGCCGAGGTCCTTTGAGCCTTTGGGCCTTTGGACCACGGTTCTTTGGACCGTGGTGACAAGCTGCTTTTCCTCATATAACTTACTTTATAAATTTAGCTTTGTTTTGTTTTGCTTTTGGCAATAACTCCTTCCAGGCTTACCCAATTCTTGGCCTGCTGTGCCTTGTGTGTTGTGTTTCTAGAAACTTCACCAGGTAGAAGAAGAGAAAAATGCAGGCGGATGACAAAATCCACCGGGATGTTGAGTGAGGAAAGTAGGTGCAGGATACAAACACCGTGTGATGACACACAAAATGTGTAGCCTCACAAAACAAAAAATATATACTGCTCTTGGATTTTAGATAATGTCCAGGTCATGTGGTGATGCGCAGCGAGCCTTGCTTGTTGCCACTTTTGGGCTCACAAACTACGTAGTCCGACACAACAAATTTCAGTTCCACAAACTTGGCATGTTCTCTCCTGCCTCCGGGTCTTTGCTACTTCACCGCCCATCCTGACCGCTGATCTAATATTTCTAGTATGTACCCTCTTCCGGTTCTTAGTTTGAAAGGCATTTCCTTTATTCAGCCTTTCCTAATCTCATAAATCTGGATTAGACATCCCTCCTCTGTGCTTTCCAGCACTCTCTCTTCTTTCTTTCATGCTGCTCATTAAAACGTTATTTTTAAAAATTAATTTATTTATTTTAGAAAGAGAGACAGCACGGGGAGGTGAGGGGCAGAGAGAGAGGGAGACATGCAGATTCCCACTGAGCAGGGAGCCTGATGCAGGACTGCACCCCAGGGCCCTGAGATCAGGACCTCTGTCAAAATCGAGTATTTTGCTTTTGTTTTCTTTTCCTTTGAAAGGAGCCCTTGACTTGTTTATCAGATCTACTTTCTATTTAATTCCTTAATTTCTGCTTTTGTCATTCTTGATTCTTCACTTGTGCTTTCTTTTTGTAACTTTGGTGTCTGTTGTCTGCTTCTTATGGTAAATGATTAGTTCGTTTATTTTCAGTCTTGTTTCCTAAGCATTTAAAACTACTAATAAACATAAGGTTGGGGCACCTGGGTGGCTCAGTGGGTTAAGCTTCTGCCTTTGGCTCAGGTTATGATCTCAGGGTCCTGGGATAGAGCTCTGTGTCGGGCTCTCTGCTCAGCAGGGAGCCTGCTTCCTCCTCTCTCTCTCTCTGCCTGCCTCTCTGCCTACTTGTGATCTCTCTCTCTCTGTCAAATAAATAAATAAAATCTTTAAAAAAAACAAAACAAAAAACCCCATAAGGCTATATGTTTTTCTCGCTGTGGCTTTAGCTGCATCCACAAACCTTTATATACAGTGTTTTTAATCTCCTTTTTAAAATAATTCCTAATTTTCATCTTAACTTCACATTTAATCCAATGTTCACTTAGTAATGTTTTAATAAGCGAGAAACCTGGGTGGCTCACTTGTAAGCATCCGACTCTTGACTTTGGATTGGGTCATGATGTCAGGGTCATGAGATCGAGCCCCATGTCATGTCGGGCTCTGTGCTGCACATGGAGCCTGCTTAAGATTCTCCCTGTCCCTCTGCCCATCCCCTGTCCCGGGCTTGCTCTCTCCCTTTCTTTATCCAAACAAAACAAAAAACTTCACAGTATGACCTGACAATTTGTACAAGAGTATGGCCAATAAACATAGGAAGAAACTAGATATAACCTCTTATTATTAAATGTGTGATAAAATGAGAATTACCCATTTTTTCTGTATTATGGGTAAATATCAAATATAGTATATGAAAATATACATTTTTCCAATACTTTTGGAGAAACTTAGACTGTGACAATTTTTGCTGGAGGACCACTGGAAAGGATTTATTTTTAAAATATTTAAATTACTGATTCATGAATTCTACATCTGATAATTTATATTAAAGGATACCTGTACAAATGTACAAAAATATACACAGAAGCACATTCTCTGCAGCACTATTCATGATAGCAAAAGAACTGAAGCCTGATAGCTGTCTAAATATCTATTTACACTCCTATTAGTTTAGATGATAGTGTAGAGAAACCACAGAACACAGTGCAGCCGTTAAAAATGGCATCATTTTTATATGTATTAGACATTTTGAAAATATGGCTTATTATATTTTGAATTTGCTCTTTCAGAAGTCCAGATAAAATACAGCAACATTTTTTTAAGATCTTATTTAAAAAAAAAATACTTTATGTATTTATTTGACACAGAGAGAGAGATCATAAGCAAGCAGAGAGAGAGGGGAGGAAGCAGGCTCCCCGCTGAGCAGAGAACCCGACGTGGGGCTTGATCCCAGGACCCTGGGATCCTGACCTGAGCTGAAGGCAGAGGCCTAACCAACTGAGTCACCCAGGTGCCCCTTAAGATCTTATTTTTAAGGGATCTCTATACCCAGTGTGGGGCTCGAACTCATGGCCTCGAGATCAAGAGTCCCATGCTCCATCAATTGAGCCAGCCAGGTGCCCTCACGGCAACTTTTAAAGATTTTATTTATTTATTTGACAGACAGATCATAAGTAGGCAGAAAGGCAGGTAGAGAGAGTGGGGGAAGCAGACTTCCCGCTGAGCAGAGAGCCCGATGCGGGGCTCGATCCCAGGACCCTGGGATCATGGCCAGAACCAAAGGCAGAGGTTTTACCCCACTGAGCCACCCAGGCGCCCCATCTCATGGCAACTTTTTAATAGTGGGTTGTTTGAGAAATGGAAATGTTGCAGGCTGAGGACTTTTAAAATTCATAGTTCATATGCTTATAGACAGTTTAGACTTTTTATTTCAGCATTTCCAAATGGCTCTCAGTATAACATTTAACCTTTAAGTTTCTTCTAAAAGTATCCCCCGTTGATTATTCTAACTTTATCTCCTTATTACTGTGGTCAACGGCCTTTTAATAAAACACAAATATGATTCTGCTTCTCTTTTGCTCAAAACTCTTTAGAACTCCCTATACCGGCCTTAGGAGAAGGTACGATTTCTTCACATGGCTTGTATAAATCTCGTAACCTGAACTTGGATTTCTCCAGCAGAGATTGCTCCTTTTTCTCTCTGGAGAACTCTATGTCAGCATTGAATTGTCTTTCAAGGCCTGAACTGTACCCTGTTATCTCTGTCTCTGGGCTGTTGGGCACCCTGTCCCCATGTTGTCTTCACTGCCTAACTAACCTCTGCCCACTCAGCAGGCCTCAGCTTAGACGGCACTTCCGCAAGGAAGCCTTCTGTACCCACCTGTTCCCCAGAATGGGTGAGGTCCCCAATCTGTGTGCCTCTCTAGCTCCTGATATTGGCTGTCATAGCATTAACCATGTTTCTAGGAGTCATGGCTGGAGGGCAGAATGCATGGAAACGGAGCTCTGAGAGATGTCTGGAAACTAGACCCGGACATGCTTCTCCATTTGGGAATCAGGAAGATGAGGGATCAAGAAAAAGAGGCTGCAGAGGAGTAGAGAGTGAAGTAGCAGGAGGGGCAAAAAAAACGATGCCCCAGAAGTCAGGTGAAAAAATGTGTTTCCAGAATCAGGCCCTGCTAGGGGAACCTGGGTGGCTCAGTCGGTTATGTGTCTGCCTTCGGCTTAGGTCATGATCCCAGGGTCCTGGGATCAAGTCCCAGGTTGGGCTCTCTGCTCAGTGGAGCACCCGTTTCTCCCTCTTTCTCTGCCTGCTGCTCCCCCAGCTTGTGCTCTCTCCATCTCTGTCAAATAAATAAAGTCTTTGGGGGGGGAAAAAAAAAAAAGAATCATGCCGTGCTGACAACGCCGGCTCATGGAGGATGGCTGAAAACCGGCCGTTGGGTTAGCAAAGGGGAGGTTGTTAAGAACCTTGACAAGAGCACTCCCATGGAGTATTTGACTCGTGTGGCTTCACGAGAAAGGGAGGAAAGACGAAGAAGTGAAACTAGGCAATATTTTAAAGAGTTTTGTTGTAAAGGGGAACATAAATATCAACTGTTTGGGAGTTGCCGGGTGATAGGCATCAAGAAAGACATTACAAGGGGCGCCAGGGGCTCAGCTGGATGCGTGTCTGACTCTTGATTTCCGCTCAGGTCATGGCCCCAGGGTTGTGGGACTGAGCCCCGAGTCGGGCTGCGGCTCGGTGTGGAGTCCGTTGTCCCGCTCCCTCTCTTCCTCTCCCTGTTCATGCTCTCTTTCTAATTAATAATAAAAAACATTTTTTTTTTAAAAGAAAGACATTACAATTTACAGCAACATTTCCTTTGAATTCCATGGTTAGGTTTATCTCCTTTTTTTTTTTTTTAATTTTACAAACGATGTCTTTAATTTTTTTTTTTTTTAATTTTCAGCATAACAGTATTCCTTGTTTTTGCACCACACCCAGTGCCCCATGCAATCCGTGCCCTCCTTAATACCCACCACCTGGTACCCCCAACCTCCCCCCCCAGCCTCTTCAAACCCCTCAGATTGTTTTTCAGAGTCCATAGGCTCTCATGGTTCACCTCCTAACCAGACTTCTTGAGGATGGAACTTCCTATTTCTTTGCATTGCCTATAATGTATACTATCTTGGGAACAGTAAGATTCAGAATTACTACTTTTAGCTGAAGGTTTATAATGCGTCCAGTTTTATTCTAAGCATTTTACAAGCCCTTATCCAATCAACACAGCCACCCTACATTCCAGATTAGGAAATGAGACTTGCAAACGTTCAATGACTTGCCCATGGAGGCGAATATGGGTCCATTCAACTCTACAACACCTACTATAGGTTGAATTGTGTCCCCTCATGAAAGATGTTGACATTCTAATTCCCAGTACTACTTCAGAATGTGACCTCATTTGAATAGGATCATTACAGAGCTGATTAGTTAAGATGAGGCCCCACTGGAGTAGGGTGGGCCCTTGTCCTTGCAACAAGATGGCATGTGAGGACACAGGGAGAAAGCTATGTTGTGATGAAGGCAGAGGTTGGACTGAGGTCGCTGCAAGCCTGGGAATGGCAAGGTTTGCCAGCAAGCCACCAGAGGTTAGGAAGAAGCAATAGACGAGCCTCCCTTCAGGTTTCAGAGGGAACGTGGCATTGCTCACACTTTGAATGGGGACATTTAGTCTCCAAAGCTGAGACAATAAATTTCTGTTGTTGGAAGCTACCCAGTTGTGGTAGCCCTAGGGAACCCTAGACAGCACCATATCACGTCTTCCACTGAAAATGCCTGTGTGGGCTGCTTGGTTTGTATCTGCTGAATGATCAAAACGGATCTATGGGAAAGACCCAAACTTGAGTTTGCCATTTCTCCATGTGAGATCATAGTTAACCTCGGTAGAACTTCGGATATCCATTTTTAGGTGGTAAAATACACCTTTACCTACCAAAAGCATCATATACGAGTGCATTTGTGATTGTTACACCTTCATGAGGAAGAGGTCTACCATGAAATCTAGAATAATTTTTGCAGAATGAGAATGCCTCACCTATGAAAATATCATGAATAATGCTGTTATGTGCTAATCTGGACAGATTTCCAAATTCTGTAGGTGTTTGTAAAACTCCAGTTTCTGTGAAATTGTGATAAAAATAGTAGATCCTATATTTGTCCCAGAGTACTAAACCTGGCAGTGCTGTGAATATAAAATGCGGAGTTAAAAAACTGTTAATAGGGACATCTAACGCAAAGTTTTGGTTCACACAGTCTTCTGTATCTTCGTTGTATATTACCAAGTAAATCGTTTTGTTGACAGTACAGTTAGTGCAGTAACTTAAAAATAAGGCAAGTTCCAAAGGGTGTCCTGGATACTCAACATTGTGTATAGTCAGTGTAGCAGCTGATGGTATATTTAGAAAAATTTTCAGTTTTTCAGTAGTCATTATTTTGACAAATTTAAGAAAATCATATCCAAGATAAACTTCATTTTTTGTCCAGGTTGCCACTCTACTTCTTGCTTTACCCTATAAAAAATTGAAAATGTTAGAAGATTTATGGTTTTAGTGATAGTCCTAACAAGTCTGGTCTTCTAATTTGCTATATTTAAAATGTAGTGTCTATTAATGTTTAGCATTTAGGGTATTTCTGAATACTACTCTAGGCATTGAAATATATTACATAGAAATATATCATATGTATTCATAAAAATAAATTATTTCAGTAATTTTATTCTTTGATATATTGTTTCTATCTGAAGAAATAATTCATCTGAATTCACTTTTAAATTGACCCTCAGAGAATATCAGCTTTCTCTTTTCTTATGTGTTTATCTACTCTGGCCATGAGTGTCCCTTCCATGTTTATTACTGTCAAGATATAAAGACACTTCAAACATTAAGCCAGAGTAGATAAACACATAAGAAAAGAGAAAGCTGATATTCTCTGAGGGTCAATTTAAAAGTGAATTCAGATGAATTATTTCTTCAGATAGAAACAATATATCAAAGAATAAACATTAAAATTACAGTTTCCTTGGATATGGGATAAAGAGAAGACAGAACTAAAAACCTTAGACAAACCAATACCACCTTTTCATGAACACAGGTTGTTAGAGAGGAAGGCCTCTGAGAGGCTGCTACGTCTGAAATTCAGTGGGCCTAATTTCATTTAGAGAGCCGAGACCCTTCTTCCCTGTCTCTCCTTCCCAGCTATTTCTAATTCTTAGAGATTTTTACTTAACATGTAACCTCTACATTCATGATGACCAAAAGGAGTCTCTTGGACACATCTTGTCTCCTTAAGTTTATGTAATACCCAAATATTTAGTATTAAATATACTCAGACAGGATGTAGACAGATATCAAACTGGTAACCAAAGAAACAAACCATTTGGTGAAGAGTCATTTCAGGAAAAAAACCATTTTATCAAATGAAGATTCAATTAAAGTTTAGACCTAGTTGCTTTAAATGAGTGTGAGACAATCCTTGAAGAGGAAATATATTAGAAACAAAATGAGCCCTTCATAGAAAAGACCCATAGTTATTCTTCTTCTTGGCAGAGGGATGAGAGTCCGTCATAAATATGACAGATGGGAATTCCAAGGAATGAGTTTTTACCGACCCACAAACTTTCCCATAGATCTTCACTTAGTGCTTGTGTGAAGTAAGCCAAATATTTTGGGACAAGGTAGGGGAGCTAATAGATCCCTCTCACGCATTCAGGCCTCTCCCAAATATAAAGCAGTAATCCTCTGAAGATAGGGAGGGGGCTGGCAGCCAGGCAGCCAAGTTGGGAGAAAGCCATCTGCATTCTGGATTCTCAGCTACCATAGGCTGGGAGTAGGTAAGAGAGCTGGGGGAAACTCTCCCTCTGACTCACGGTCGGCCTTTTCCCAGTGTAAAGCGGTCTCCCAGCTATGACTTGGGACAGGGAAGCAACAGAGAGAGAGAGATACATGTCCCAAAGCATGAAAATCTGGAACAAGATGAGGGAGGGAAGAATCCCTTAGTGATCAAAGCGCTGGCAGCTAGGCTGTAGAGACAAGACAGCGCTCCCTAGGTTTGGAGAGGTGGTGGCCAGTTGTAAAGTAGGAGGAGATCTCTGGAATCTTGTCAGTGCTAAGAGCCCAAGCATGGCTAAAGACAAAACAACTCATAAAAATGCTGAAGGACCTAGTGGAAAAGATGGGCAACATGAGGGCAGAGATGGGGGAATTTCAGCTGAGATATGTTAATGATAAAAAAGAAGTGAAAATGCTAGATATAAAAAATTTTTTTAAATTACATATAAAATTATATTAAAAAATTATTCAATGGATTCAAGAGTAAGTGGGAAAAGCCAAGTAGATAACCTGAAGACAGTTTAATATACAAACTGAAATACAAAGAAAGAAGTAGGGTAAAAAAAAATGAATAGATTGTCTGAGATCTGTGGGACAATATTAAACAGTATCATATAAATGTTTTTAAACTTCTAGAAGTAAAGGAAAAACAGAATTGTGCAGAAGAAATATTTGAAGAGATACTATCCAAAAATACCACTAAAGTAATGAATGACATTACCCCAGAAATCCAAGAAGTTCCCTTGAACCACAAACAGGATACATACAAAGGAAATCATATCTAATCAATAATAAAAGTGCTAAAAACCAAAGATAAGGAGCAAATTCTGAAAGCAGCTACAGATAGAAAGACACATGGTATATATGAGAATAGCGGCATGAATAATGGCTCACTTCTTACCCCAAATGGTTAGAGGCCATAAGATAACAGAATGATGTTTTTATATATTACTCTATAAGCAACAAAACCCAGCCGTCATCCTAGAGTTCTGTATTCAGTGAAAAATGTCCTTCAAAAATGAAGGGAAAAAATAAAGACACTTTTACACAGACAAATGCTGACAGAACTTGTTATACAAGAAAATTCAAAGACATTCTTCAGGCTGAATGGCAATGAGTTCAAGAAGAACTCTGGGTATGCAAACAGAAATAAAGCATACCCAGGAGAATATAGATGTAAAAGACTTATTTTGTTATCAGTTGATATTTATATACCTATATATCTTTAAGACAATTGGCATTTTTAAAAAGATTTATTTATTTATTTGAGAAAGGGAGAGCATGAACAGGAAAGGTAGGGGCAAAGGGAGAGAGAATCTCAAGCAGACTCCACGTTGAGTGGGGAACCTGACTCGGGGCTTGATCTCATTAACCTGAGATTATGAGCCAAAAACCAGAGTCTAACATTTAACTGACTGTATCACATAGGTGCCCCATATGACAAAAGCAAAGCTTTTAACTTTTTAAAGCAAAATTATTAACAATGTATTTTGATAATGAATCTTGGAACACTGAAAAAATAAAATAAAGTTTAAAAATAAAAAATAAAACAAAAAATTGCATTTTGAGATTTATAGCATATTTAGAAGTAAAATATGAGAGTATAAAGGGTAAAAAATGGGTATAAATGGAATCATACAGTTATTAGTTTCTTAACACTATTGTGAAGTATATATTTGAAATTAGGCTCTGATAGATTAAAAATTATTGGATAGCCAAGTGTAACCACTAACAAATAGTTCTGAATGAAGAAGAATCAATACAGTAGAAGACACAGAGATACTGAAAAATACAGGATTCATTCAGAAGACAAGACAAGAGAAGCAAAAGAACAAGTTTGATAGAAAACAAATGCCAAAATGTAGACCTAACTCCAACCATAGCAATAGTTATGTTAAATCTTAGTGGACTGAAGACTGTAATGTTAGGGCACAAGTTGTCACACTGGAGAAGAAGCAAGGCTCTGCAGTTTTTAAGAAATAGAAAACCACAGCATGAATGATAGTAAAAGGATCAAAAACAATGATACACTCTACAAGCATGAAACATAAGAGAGCTAGTGTCTACCCTCTGAAAGAGATCAGACAGTAGAAGACTGAATACATCAAAAGCTGGTGAGATATGGAACTAAATGAAAAAAGCTGCTTTCAATATTTTATGTCTTAATTACTATAGCCTTATAATAAAGTTTGATATGTAAAAGAAGAAACACTAGGCTATTCCATCCCCTTCTAACCCTCAGCTCTTTACTCTCTCATATATATATTTTAGAATCAGTGTGTTGAGTGCCACAAAGTAACATTGCAATTTTAATTCGACTGGCATCAAATCTATAGATAAATATGGGAAGAACTGAAACACTCTTAAAATTCTGTATTCTAATCCATGAACATGATAGAGCTAGCTACTTATTCAGATCTTCATTAATATTTTTGATATTTTATTTTGATCTCAAACAAGATCTTATACACTTTTAGTGGCATTTATTTTTAGATATCTGTAATTTTTCTTTCCACCTTGAATTTCCATATGACTTTTGTTTTTTTTTAAAGATTTTATTTATTCATTTGACAGAGAGAAATCACAAGTAGATGGAGAGGCAGGCAGAGAGAGAGAGAGAGAGAGGGAAGCAGGCTCCCTGCTGAGCAGAGAGCCCGATGCGGGCCTCGATCCCAGGACCCTGAGATCATGACCTGAGCCGAAGGCAGCAGCTTCACCCACTGAGTCACCCAGGCGCCCCTCTATATGACTTTTAGAATCAGCTTCTCAATTTCTACTGCATATGAGAGAATGACGAATAACAGCTGCCCACTGGGTTTGTTACAGTGTGTAGACATCCTAATGGTATAGAGTCTTTTCACCACTGAAGAAGGCTCCACACACCACTGGGTCTGGAACTCAGAACCCTGAGATCAAGCCAAGATCAAGAATTGGATGCCCAACTGACTGAGCTATCCAGGTGCCTGCAACTAACTGGAACATCAAATCTTAAAAGAAAAAAAAAATCCAATTCGGCAACTGATGTTTTTTAATTAGTGCTCTGGCCATTTAAATTTAATGAAATTATTGATATGTTTCTATATAGCTCTACCATTTTATTTTTTACTTTGTATCCTCTGTTTTTAATCCTAGTGTGGTTTTTTTTTTTTTGCCTTCTGCCTTTTTTTTTTTCATTTTCTACTTTCTTTTGGATTATTTGAAAAATATATTTTTAGGGGGTGCGTGGATGGCTCAGTCAGTTAAGCATCTGCCTTTGGCTTGCATCATGATTCAGGGTCTTGGGATCGAGGCCCACAAAGTGGTCCTTACTCAGTGGGGAGCCTGCTTCTCCCTCTCCCTCTGTCTGCTGCTCCCCCTGTTCATGCCCTCTCTCTTTCTCAAATAAATAAATAAAATCTTTAAAATATATATATTTTAGTATTCCAGTATTCCAGTATTTCATTTTATTATTATTATTTTTAAAGATTTTATTTATTTATTTGACAGACAGAAATCACAAGTAGGCAGAGGCAGGCAGAGAGAGACGGGGAAGCAGGCTCCCTGGTGAGCAGAGAGCCCGATGTGGGGCTCCATCCCAGGACCCTGGGATCATGACCTGAGTCAAAGGCAGAGGCTTAACCCACTGAGCCACCCAGGAGCCCCAGTATTCCATTTTAATTTATATATTCATCATTTACTTTTTTAGTGGCTGCCCTAGGGCTTATAATTTATGTCCTTACCTTTCACAACCTACTTAGAATTAATACTTTAATATTCTGAGTGGAATAAAAAAACCTCACTACTCCATAGGTTCCTTTTTCCTTCCTCATTTATGTTGTAATTGTCCTATATATCGAGATACATTAAAAGCCCCACCAGAAAACGTGTTTTAAGTTTTGCTTTTATAGATATTTGCTGTCATACCTATCTTAAGGAAATAAGACAGGATAAGGAACTTATATATTACCCATACAAGTACCATTTCTTTATTGTTCTTTATTAATTCCTGACTTAAAAATTTTTCCATTTCCTTTCCAATTGATAAGCTTCTTAGGCATTTATTAGAAGAGGTCTCCAGGTAGCAAAGTCTCTTAAGTTTTCTTTCATCTAAAAATGTCTTTATTTTTCTCCTTAATTCCTGAAAGACATTTTTGTCTAGATATAGAACTCTGGGTTAGTATTTCTTCTCTTCCCATTTAATGTTGCTTCATCAGCTTCTGTCATTTATGACTCCTGAGGAGAAATCTGCCATCACTTGAATCATTGTTCTCCTTGTACAGGCTACGTCATTTTCCTCTGGGTGCTTTCTATTCTTCCTCCTCTGGTTTTCAGTAGTTTATGAATTTCTTTGCAATTATCTTGTTTGGAGTTTGCTGAGTTTCATGACCCTATAAGTTTATATCTTTTGCCAAATATGGAATGTTTCTAACCATTAATTATTCTATTATTTTTTTCTACATGATACTCTTTCTCCTCTCCTTCTTGAAACTTCAGTGACATGAATGCTAGACATTTTGGTATCATCCCACAGGTCTCTAAAACTTGGTTTTATTTATTTATTTTTTTTGAGATTTATTTATTTCTTTTAGAAAGTGAGAGAGCAGGAGAGGGAGAGAGAGTCTCAAGCAGATGCCATGCTGAGCACAGAGCCTGACATGGGGCCCGATCTCATGACCCTGAGATCAGACCTGAACTGAAACCAAGAGCTGGACGCTTGACCAATTGCACCCACCAGGTGCCCCAGACTTGGTTCAGTTTTGACAGCTTTTTTCTATTGTTTAGATTGGAAAATTTCCAATTGAAATTTTAACACTTCAGTTTTATTGACTATTTCCTATGTCATGTCGTCTCCATTTTGCTATTGATAATATCTAATAAGTTTTCAACGCAGGTATTCTATTTATACTCTAAAATATCTGGTTTGGGTTCTTTAAAATAGTTTCAAACATTCTTGTTCTTCACGATTGTTTCATCGAATGTGTATAGTTTTAGGTTGACAATAATTTGATTTCAGTTCTTTGAGTATTTTGCTATCTTCTGGCTTCCACTGGTCCTAGTTACTTTATTGCCTTGCTTGTAATTTGTCGTTCTTATCTGGATACTTTTAATATCTTGCTAGTCTTTGACTGCCATGCAACTTGTGACCGTGCAATTTGATTATTTTGTGTTAAGGGGTTTTTATTTTTTAACATATCAATTGGAATTTATTAGTATTTTTGGACTGAAGATTGATCTCTTTCTTGAAGTCTGAAAAAGTCTCAGTTCTTCCCCATCTCTCCAGTCTTTCATTTTGGAATGCTGATTAGATGTATGTTGGATCTTTTCTTTTCCATTCTCTTTTCTCTCGTTCTTTTTTTCTTGTTTTCTATTTCTTTTTCTCTCAGTCTTTTGTTTTGTTTAATTTCTTCTCATCTAATTTTCAATTTAAGTTGTCCATTGAATTTTAATTTCAATTTCATTATTTTACCTAAGCTTATTACATAAAATGTAATATTTTAACATATTAAAACTTTTAAAATACAATCCACATACCGAAAATGGACTGGATAGAAAAATACATTGCTGGAAGATTTGTGCAAAGCAAGAGTAATGACCATGGAGATTTAGAAATGGAATATTATCAGAATTCCCAAATGTCACCCATGCTCTCTCCCAGTCACTATGTTTTTCCTTTCCAGGATAACCACTACCCTAAATTTTATAGTAATGGCTTTCTTGCTTTTGGTTTTACTAACTGCCTGGCCATTTGGTAGATTCCTTTTTCCCTATGTTTTCCATTTATTTAAATCTATTAAAGATATTTTGTATTTTGCCAACTCCAATACCTGATGGCTTTGTAGGAATGATTCTTCTCTTTATTGTTTCTGCTGGCTCTCACAGCATCTAATGTTTCATTGTGTGTTTTGTCGTTTTTTACTGTGAGCTCAATTTTGTCAGAAGGTTATCTGTGAGAAATTTTCAAAGCCTGACTTGAGGGTTTATTTCTCCAGAAATTATGATGTTCAATTCTGCTCGGTGATAGCCTTAATGTTTTTTAAACTACACAGGTCCTGGGAATCTGGGCCCCAGAGTCCATGTGGGTTGATTTCTCATCACAAATTCTAAAGACAGACTTTTCTCTCTTTCTAAGAGTTAACGCTGGGATAGATTTAATTATGTTGGGAAAGTTTTTGAAGGTTCTTGTTTTATGAAAAAATGATTATCAGATGCCCTACCTTGCTCAGGCCCAAGGCCTTGAGTCTAGGTAAAAGAGGTCTAAATATTTAAGATCAGCACATGAGCTTACAGCCGCTGAGATTGGGAATTGGCTTATGCCTCTCCATTAGTGATCTTGGACTACCCCATTCCTCTCAGGATTTCTCCTATTTCCATACAGGTATAGCTATTTGCTTTTAAAAACGTTTAAAAATTTTACACAACATTTTAAGTGTTTTGTAGTGGAATAAACTTTAGGATATCTTATTCCCTATATTGCCAAAAAGAGGAGTTAATTCATTTTTTGAGAATACATAGACTTTTTGGGGAAAATAATTTTTTGGATCTTTTGCCCACGTCAAGGTTAAACAAAACTCTCAGAATATGGCTAAATGACTGCATAATAATAAATAAGATTTATTTTATTTCTTTTGTTGGAAGTGTATCTCTATAAAGAGGCCTCTAAAAAGTTAGGTTAGGAAGATGGACTCATTTTCACCATAAATAAAATAACTCTGCAAGAAAGCTGTACAGTGTAGTCTCATATTTCACTGAATTAAATAATATAGTAAATAAATCTAAATGTGTAAGTGTAATATACATATATATATAATCTTTTACTAACCTTTAATAAATAGTTGATCCAACACCATTTTCTTGTTGTAATACCAATAATTCCACTATTGGGAAGATTTTCACTTACTCCCAGCCTTTTGAACTCATTAAAACTTTTTACGTAAAGAACGCCATTTATTAGAAAAAATATTCCATCCCGTGATAGGCTCACATCAGATACATTGTGCCTTTCATCATCTGTCAAAATGTTTGGAGGCACTCTGACTCTGGTCCAGCTGTGGAATGAGTCATTTGTTTGAAAGGTCTCCATATCAGCAACCACAACAACAAATGAAGGAACACAAGCAGTCCAGGCTGCCATTAACTGACTACCACGTGGTGAAGAGATTGGTAAAAACCCAGGAATCTCAGATACTGTCATCAAAGGAAAGGCCAGCACAAAAAGAAAATCTGTAGTAAAGCAATCTTGAAAAGCCACTTGATTTCCTTTAATCTCCTTTAGCATGTCATCAAATGTTATTGGTACCACAATATGCCAGGTCCTAAGAAGAAAAAAATAGAAAATAGAAAAATAAAATGACCTCTCTCTCTTCTCTCATCCAAATTGTACATTGTTTCCATTTATCATTAAAAAAATTTTTTTTACTTTTACAAACATATATCTGGGTTAAACAAATCAAATAGCACTAAAATGCTATCTTTGCCCCATTTCTCCTCATTTATCACTCTTGTTCCCAAAGGAAAACAGTCTTGACTCTTACAGCTCTTTCATTTGCAATGTGTCTTCAAATTCTCAAATATTCTTATGCTTCTCTCAGTATATGATTTTACACATTATAGATTGGCTTCTTACATGCCAGATGAAGATATATTTCTCATAAAATGTAAGTATTTATATGACTTCTCCCAGTATCACAGTGTTTAGATTAATCTGTAGTACATTACATTGTTTTACTATGTAAATATTGTTTACTACTATGTCAGTTATTTTACTATAATTACATTTCATTTATACATATATATTCATGAGGTAATAATTCTCCCAGAGGTAGTAATTATTTCCTTTTGAAAATTTATTGTTTCCTAAGTGTTCCAATAGGTAATGTGGAGTTCCACAATATTTTCCATGTGGTAAATGTGGAGATAATCTAGCACTTGCTTCATTTCATTACTCTTTGGGCTGAAGCCACCATTTACTGGATCCTGCGCTTTGTTCTTTGTTTTGTTAAAGCATATTCTTCAGTACCTCTCTGTGAAAGTATATATGAACATAAAATTTTGGGACTCTGAATATCTGAAAATATTTTATACACCTGCTGGATAAATTAGCTAGGCAGAGACTTCAGAAATCTGAGGGCATTTTCTCCAGTCTTTTTGTATTAAAGTTTCCTAATGAAAAGTCAGATGATACATTGATTCTTGTTATTATTTAATGGGTTGCCTTTCTATAAGTTTTTAGGATCTTCCTTTTTTCTCTTGGTATTCTAAAATTTGACAGAGCTGGGTCTATCTATTGAGCGGATATACAGAGGAATTTGTGAAAATAAGAATTCTCCTATGTATCTCAGAAGTTACGAAAAATTCCAAGGAGAGTTTCTTATCAGGGCCATCCAGGAGACATGAGGCTATAGAAGTTCAGTAAATGTCTTGAATTTCCTCTTTGCTCACTGTGTACATACTTGGGTGATGGCATTCTGCCCACTCAGGATGCGGTCCTGGCAGGTTGAGGGACCCGTGTTAGGCAGCTGTAGGGTTATTACCAAACCTCTGTGCCCTAAACCATGCCACCATGAAATGCGATGCAATTACTGCTTTTTGCAAGCCACACTATTGACTCTAAAACATCGGTTTCAAGTACAGTTTCTGCGATCATCAGTACCATCTTTTACATTGTCCATATGTGTAGTCACATTATAATGAGGTATTGATGACTCTTCTGTTTGGATGGAACTGTTTATCTACAAGGCCTAGAGAGAAGTCAACACTCAAGGCCTGGTCAGAACATACTGAGCATTTCAATTTTCCATGTCTATCATTTTGATTTCAAGTGTTTGATTTTTTCATTGTGATTATACACTTTTCAAAATCTTTTCTTACTTCTTTCCCATTTTATAACATGTTAGTTTTCTTTAATGTATACAATATCTTCTCCTATTTCTATGAAGATGTTATTTATGCTTTTTTGGATCATTTCTTTTGCTTCCTGCTATCTTTTGTTTCCTCTGAGTTCCATTGCTCTCTTTATTGATTTAGGTGTCCCATGTTCATGTTAGAAGCTTTCTGCAATTCTCTCGTAGTCTTTGGTTCTCCTTTAATATATAGGAGAGAAGTTGTAACAAGTTCTGGGTCAGTTCTTAGGAATACTTCTCACTCCTCTAGTGCTCCATTGTGCTTCTCCCCTTCTGACTCCAAATTTAAGTTATTTTAAGTAGGTCTGATCATGTTAATTCAAAGAAGAATCCTCTTCTATCTTGCTAGGAGGATATATGCTAGGTTTCCATATTCAGGGAGCAGAGCTGGAGGAAAGGACTGAAGGCACACTGGAGGGTTCCCATCCCTTTAGAATTCCCTCTGCAAGCTCTTAATTAACACAATTTCATGCTCTGCTATGTCAGACACCACTTCTCTCTCTGCTTTCTACTTTCTGTTCTTGCTTCCCTTCCCATTGTTTCTCCTTGTAGGACTGCAACTATCTTAGTGAGATAAAGGGAGAGAATAGAAATTAAATAATGCATTTAATCTGTCATGTTTTAATTTGTCTCCTTTAAACTGAATTTCATTTAGTCATGTTCTGCTTAGAAACATGGCCCTTTAATTATATCCAGGAAAAAAAATTCAAGCTATTCCAAATGATTTTCAGGAAATTTCCATATTTTTTCCTATTTAATTGCACTCGCCATTTTGTACTTCAGGTGTGCTCTTCCTGATTGCTTACTGTTTGTGTTCTTCCTCTCTCGGAGCGCCTGTTCTCTCTCCCCGTCTTCATGTTCCATTGTCTTCGTTTGTTTGTTCCATTGTCTTTTAAGTTCTGCCCAGAACCATCTCTCCAATTTTGCTTTCTTGTTTTACCACAGAATGTATCTTTTATAAGGATAAACTTTTCTAAACCCAGAGTAGTCAATCATGTGGACGGTATTCTATGGCATCCAAAGCAATATTTAAAGAAAACGAACCGGGACGCCTGGGTGGCTCAGTTGGTTAAGCAGCTGCCTTCGGCTCAGGTCATGATCCCAGCGTCCTGGGCTCGAGTCCCACATTGGGCTCCTTGCTTGGCAGGGAGCCTGCTTCTCCTTCTGCCTCTGCCTGCCATTCTGTCTGCCTGTGCTCGCTCTCTTTCCCTCTCTCTCTCTGACAAATAAATAAAATCTTAAAAAAAAAATAAAGAAAGAAAACGAACCCCTGATATTCTCTATATATGCACGTTTTCTTTGTGTTTCTTTTAAAATACCACTTATTCGATAATTTTATTATTAATGTATCATATATACAAAAGGTTAAAGAATAATACAAAGATGAACATCTGTGTACTAATCACCCAGATCAAGAATCAGAATGTTACCAACATCTTAGAAATGTCCTATGCCTCTCCTTTCCCCATCCCCACTTGCTTACACATAATCACAGGCCCAATTTTGTGTTTACATTCCTGTGCTTTTTAAAAACTAGTTTTTCCACAAATATCTTTTTAAACAATATGGAACTACAAGGAGAAATAGAAAAATCCACTAGTATAGTTAGAGATGCAAAACTCCTCTTTCAGTAAGTGACAGATCCAGCAGGCAGAAAGTCAGTAAGGACATAATTGAACTGAACAGCACCATCAATGAAGTGTATCCAATTGACATTTAAAGAATATCTCATCCAACAACCGCAGAATACACATTCTTCTCAAGTTCATATGGAACATTGACCAAGACACACTGTATCCTGGGTCAGAAAACACATCTTAAGAAATTTTAAAAAGTAGAGAGTATACAAAGTATACTCTCAAAATACAATGTAATTAACAGAAATCAAGAACAGGGAGATAGCTGGAAAAATCCCCAAAGATTTGGAGCTTTCAAGGAAGAAATCTTAACTGAAATTTGAAAATATTTTGAACAAAAGGAAAATGAAAAATGTTTTGAACAAATAAAAAATACAGCTTACTAAAATTTTTTTTCCAGCTTACTAAAATTTGAGGGCTGCATTGAAAGCAAGGCTTGGAGGGAAATGTATGGCATTAAGTGCATATATTAGAAAAGAAGAAAGATCTAAAATCAATGCTCTAAGCTTTCACCTTAGAAAACTAGAGAGCCCCCAACTCCCTTCTCCTAACTCCCCATGTCCTCCATGCTATTTGTTATGCTCCACAAATAAGTGAAATTGGAAGGGGAGGGGAACCATGAGAGACTATGGACTCTGAAAAACAATCTGAGGGTTTTGAAGGGGCAGGGGGTGGGAGGTTGGGGTACCAGGTAGAGGGCACGGATTGCATAGAGCACTGGATGTGGTGCAAAAATAATGAATACTGTCACGCTGAAAATAAATTTTAAAAATTAATTAATTAAAAAAAAAAGAAAACTAGAGAGCAAAAGCAATACAAACCTAAAGGAAATGGAAGGAAAAAATGGCAGCAGAAATGAGTAAATTGAAAACAGAAGAACAGTAGAAAAAGATGCCCTAATACCCAAACCAGATAAAGACATTACAGGTAAAGTCGCAGACCTTTTGAACTCATCAATGTGTAAAAAGATATATACCACAGCCAAATGGTATATACATGAAGTAAAAATGGATGGAATGAAGGGGGAAATAGACAATCCAATAATAATAGTTGGAGACTTTGATATACCACTTTCCATAATGGGGTGGAACAACTAGCAAAAGATTGACAAAGAGACAGAACACGTGAACAAGACTCTCTACCAACTAGGCCTAACAGACATCTACAGGACACCCCACCCAACAACAGCAGACTAAACATTCTTCACAAGTGGGCAGGGAAAATCCCCCAAGACAGACTGTATGTTGGGCCATAAAATAAACTCCAATGCATAGAAGAGAATTGAAACAGCACAGATATTTTCTCTGACAACAAAGAAATGAAATTAGATACCATATGACTCAAAATTTCAATCCTAGGTATACACACAGGAGAAATAAAAACATTATGTCTGCACAAAAACTTGTAAATAAATGTTTACAGCAGCACTATTCATAATAGCCTGAAAGTGGACAAAACCAAAACGAAATTTTTTAGAAGTTGGCATATCCATGTAATGGAATATTATTTGGCAATTTTTATTCCTTTTTAGGAATGGAATACTGATACATGCCACAACATGGATGAACCCTGAAAACATGCTAAGTGAAAGAAACCGGTCGCAAAAGACCACATACATTGTATGATTCTTTTAATATGAAATATCCAGAATTGGCAAATCCATCGAGACACAAAATACATTAGTGGTACCAAAGGCTAGGAGGAGGAGAGAATAGGGTTTCTCTCTGAGTTGATAAAGATGTTGTAGAATTAAACAAGAGTGATAGTTCCACAACTGTGTCAATATACTAAAAGCCACGAATTGTACACTTTAAAAGGGTGAATCATAGGAAGCTCCGTATAGTCAATAATAGAGAAGAAACAAAAGGTGCCTGTAACCTTCCTACCGGCCCACTAAATCAGACAAGCCTTTAGTTGGTTTTTATAATGACGGTTTCTCCTACCTCCCTATCTCCCAAAGTTTCGCAGAGTCAGCAAGAATTTTGGCCCCAGATTATTATGATTGTTTAAAACATCTTCTCTCTCTGAACATCACCCTTCACTTTGCATCTCCCGAAATGTGTCTGCTTCCTCCGGTCTCTGTTTGAAGGCTCTTGTCTATGCTGCCTCTCTGTTTGGAGTGCTCCCCCAATTGGCTAACTTTTATTTCTTTTCAATAATGTAGATGTCCCCTCTTCAGGGAAGTCCAGCTTGATTCCCTTTCATCCGAGCCTCGATTCGCGCACCCTCTCGTCCATTTCACCTGGGTTCGCCTCTGTCTGTTTACTTAAGTCCCAACTAAGGTAAGATCACTGAGGGCAGAAATTGTGTTTTGTAGATATAAGCCCCTTGCCCTGTGTCTTGCTGTAATAGATTAAGAAAGGCTGTCTAAACACCATAATCACTTACTGAATTAACAGATTTTACTTTCAGGTGGAATCTGTTGTGTTATATGTGTGTGCTGAGGGTGCCAGCGGTTGTGGCATAAGTTACACCACTGGGGTTCACTTTTTTGGAACCGGCAAGAAGCATCTGGAGATAGTGCCAGAATTTGGTGACATCCTGAATGAGGCCCTGGGACTGAAGTTTAGCTGTTAATATTGGTTGTAAAATGATAATCCAGAAGTGTGACTGGCAGTCTCTAAGTTGGTAACTAGTTCTGATTATTTCAGTTTTGGGGGTGCATCTTGAAAGAAGCTACTTGGAAATTATACATATTACATGAAATTCCACTAAGGTTTTAGAGTAAATTTCTTTTACTTTAAATTTGATAGTTATTTTACTAAACTGAAAAAATAAAATTTATGTATGAAATTTTAAAATTAAATACCCATTCTCCATTTTGTCATGTGGCAAATAAGTTTTTCTCTTCAGAGTTGTGTATATGCCAGGCTTCTGTCCCAAAGTGGACAACTGCTTGGTAAGTACTATAGAATTCTGTAAAAAAAAAAAAAATCCTCTTTTCACTTTTCATAAATAAAATTATTCTGAAATTAAGTCATGATATATTGACTTTGACATGTTAGCTAAGACATTATTTATATTTATACATTTACCAGACTTTCAAGAGTCAGGGTTTTTTTGTTTGTTTTTTACCATATAGTTTCCTCCCCATTGAACTTTATGAAACACAAAGAAGTTGTAATACCATTTCTAACATGTTGAAAAAACTATACATAATCAGATTTCCAAATGAATTGAGATTATGGGGACCTTTAAATAAATGCCCTCATGTTTTAATTTCAATGAACTGTGCAATGGAGTTTCTAAAACTAATCTGTTAGAATTGTTTCTATATGAATCTGACTTCAAAACAACCTATTCTTTAAAAAAAAGATTTTATTTATTTGAGAGAGAAACAAAACACAAGTGGGGCAGGGGCAGAGGGAGAGGGAGAAGCAGACTCCCTACTGAGTGTACAGCCCTATTTGGACCCTACTCAGACCCCAGGCAGGGAATCACATTGGGGTCCACATGGGGCTCCATCCCAGGACTCTGAGATCACCACCTGAACTGAAGTAAGACACTTAATCGACAGCCACCCAGTCACCCGCAACGTAATCTTTCAAGGTAGGTTTCAAATGACATCTGGAGGCTCTAACAGAAATTCTCTTTGTCTAACAATAGATCTGACAAGCCTCCTCTTTTTCTAATGAGATTTAAGGAGTAGTTGAATTGAAGGGAATTTTTCCCAGTAGGTATTTTTGGGATGGAGGCAATGGTATTATTATAGGGAATTCCTAGAATAAAAAATCAGATAATGAGGGTCAGTCCAAAATTCCACAGCTTCTGGGGCACCTGGTGGGCTCAGCTGGTGAAGCCCCTGACTCCTGGTTTCAGCTCAGGTTCTGGTCTCGTGGTCCTGAGATCCAGTCCACTTCCAGCTCCATGTTCAGTGTGCAGCTTGTTAGAGATTCCCTCTCTCCTGCCTCTGTCCCTCCCCCTGCTCACACACACACCCTCTCTCTCAAAATAAATAAATAAAACTCTTATATAAAAAATAAATAAAATAAAATTCCATGGCTTCCTTCTGCCCTAATCCTCCAATAATGCTCCAGTTAATTTCCTAGAAATGTCAACCATCAACAAAGGAGCCTTTGAGATCGCTATGATGAATCTCAGTTAGAGAGTATTCATTGGGACTGTGGGGTTATCTAATAGGATTTAACCTAATTTTGAGAGTGACTGTGGTCAGGTAAGGCCTCCCTGAAGAATACACATTTATTGATTTTGATAGAGAAGCATAGATTTGTCTCTATATAATAAATAATGGATATTTTAAATTTTATTTCTAAAAATATTATTCACTATTCCAAATTTTATTTTAATTTTTTTCGCTATTCAGAATCTTAAATACAACTGTCTTTCATAGAACTGCAAAGGAAAGGAGTAACTGTAGCATAGAATAAGACAGGAATAAAACATAATAAGTGACACATGCCAAACATATAATAGAAAAAAGGATAGTTTAAGAAAATTTAAGATAATCACTCAAACAAGCTTAAAAACATGTTTTATGGAAAAAAACGTTTTATCTATAAAATATGTTTTTAAACATGTTTAAATATATAATATATATTATATATAATATAAAATACATATATAAATATGGCAAAAATTAACACATAGAAATTATAAAAATAAATAAAAATAAAAAACACTATTAGTATATTTCTTAGAATTTACCAAGTGTAGGCATCCGTTATGTATCCACAGAACTAGCAGTCTATATAAACACCATTTTTAATGACACTATGGTAGTCCATTGGGTGAATTATCATCATTGACTGAACACTACCCTACTGGACATTGAGGTACTTTTTTATTTTTTCACTTTTATGAATATTACTGCCATAAATATAATCAGATGTACTGTCTTTTCCACAGTAAGGACTATTTCTTTTAATTATATTCTGGGAATATGATTACTGGGCCAAAAGCTTCATATATACACTTTAAAACTCTTGATACATACTATTGAAATGTTTCTGAAAGGACTCTGCCAGTTTATTGTTAGTAATCTACGACAGAAGAAATTTCATTAATTAAAAATAGAGCTTCCCTATGACCCTGCAATTGCACTACTGGGTATTTACCCCAAAGATACAGATGTAGCGAAAAGAAGGGCCATCTGTACCCCAATGTTTATAGCAGCAATGGCCACGGTCTCCAAACTGTGGGAAAGAACCAAGATGCCCTTCAACGGACGAATGGATAAGGAAGATGTGGTCCATATACACTATGGAGTATTATGCCTCCATCAGAAAGGACGAATACCCAACTTTTGTAGCAACATTGACGGGACTAGAAGAGATTATACTGAATGAAATAAGTCAAGCAGAGAGAGTCAATTATCATATGATTTCACTTATTTGTGGAGCATAACAAATAGCATGGAGGACATGGGGAGATGGAGAGGAGAAGGGAGTTGAGGGAAATTGGAAGGGGAGGTGAACCATGAGAGACTATGGACTCTGAAAAACAATCTGAGGGTTTTGAAGGGGCGGGGGGGTGGGAGGTTGGGGGAACCAGGTGGTGGGTATTAGAAAGGGCACGGATTGCATGTAGCACTGGGTGTGGTGCAAAAACAAGGAATACTGTTATGCTGAAAAAAAAATTTCATGATGCTGATATCAAACTCTGTATTATTATTTTTTAAAGTATTTTTCTAGTTATAACATCAATATATGGTTATAGAAACTTAATATTCTATCTCATTTTTTTTTAGCAGCATTTGATACATTGGACTAATCTCCCCCTTTGAAACACTCTCTTACTTGGCTTCCATGTTACCATTTGCTCCTTGCTCTATTAGAGATCCCCAGGCTTGATCCCACATTCTCTTCCTCCCAGTAGCATTCTCACAGTACGTTCTCTTCCTAGGTAATCTCATTTAATCACATGGCTTCAAGTATCATTTAATTCCTATAAAACTGCTCAAATTGTATGACCCAGATCCCAAATTTTAAATCTAGCTCATATCCATGTACCTAACTAGATTTTTTAAAAAAAGATTTTATTTATTTATTTGGGAGAGAGAGAGAGAGAGCATGAGAGAAGAGAGGTCAGAGGGAGAAGCAGGGAGCCTGATGTAGAACTCGATCCCGGGACTGCGGGATCACGACCTGAGCCGAAAGCAGTCGCTTAACCAACTGAGCCATCCAGGTGCCCCCCCCAACTAGATTTTTAACGGTGATTTTGCTTGTCTTTCAAACACTTCAATATGACCCAAACTGCACTACTGCCTCGAGGTTCTGCCTCCTAAACCTGGATTAAAGAAGAAAAAAAATCTCACCACCCAGAAGAGAGTATAGTTCACATAATACAGCTATGAGAAGAATATTCCAGACAGAATGAACAACAGTTACAAAGAGTCTGAGGGAGGAGAGGAATTATTACGATTGAGGACTTGAAAGGAAGATAATGGCTAGAATGTAGTAAGAGAGAAATAGTACAGGAAAAGGTTAGATGAAAGACAGGCAGGAACCACATCATGCTAAGTATCATCGGTCCGGGAAAATAGTTTGGATTTTATTCTTAGTACAATGGGCAAATGTTAAAAGATGTTTTAAAATAGAATGATAACTACTTTTTTAAAAATAGTTTGACTCACAAGAAGTGAGTCAGCTTTCCCCAATGACAATAACTTATATAATCTTAGTGCATGTCAAAACCCAGGAAATTGATGGTAAAACACTGCTAACTCATGCATGAATCTTACTAAGATTTCATCATTCTTTCTACAAAGTGCTCCCTTTTTTGGTATAGTTCTGTGAAATTTTATCATATGTCTAGATTTATGTAACCATCACCACAATATAGAACTGTTATAGAATACAAATTATGGAACCGTTCTGACACAAATAAGAAACTCCCCCCTGTTAACCCTTAAGAGTCACAACTGCCTGCTAACTCGAACTTCTGGTAACCACTTATCTGTTTTCAATTAGTACAGTTTTGTCACCTCTAAAATCTTCTATAAATGGAATCATACAGAATGCAACACTTAAAATTGACTTTTCAACTCAGCATCCATCCAAGTTATTGGGTGTATCAACAGTGCATTCTTTAAACATAAAAGGTAAAACTATAAAATCTCTGGAAGAAAACAGACAGAAATCTTCATGACACTGGATCTGGCATCAATTTAAAAAAAAAAGATTTATTTATTTATTTATTTATTTATTTATTTGACAGAGAGAAAGAGAGCATAAGCAGGGAGAGTGGCAGGCAGAGGGGGAAGCAGGCTTCACACTGCACGAGGAGCCTGTTGCAGGACTCGATCCCAGGACCCTGTAATCATGCCCTGAGGCAAAGGCAGACTCTTTTTTTCTTTTTTTTTTTTTAATATTTTATTTATTTATTCGACAGACAGAGATCACAAGTAGGCAGAGAGGCAGGCAGAGAGAGAGAGGAAAGCAGGTTCCCTGCTGAGCAGAGAGCCCAATGTGGGGCTCGATCCCAGGACCATGGGATCATGACCTGAGCCGAAGGCAGAGGCTTTAACCCACTGAGCCACCCAAGCAGACTCTTAACCGACTGATACACCCAGGTGCTCTGGCATTGATTTTTTTGGGGTAAGACTCCGAAAGCATAAGCAACTAAAGGAAAAATAGACAAATGAGACCTCATCAAAATTTAAAGCTTTTGTGTACCAAAAGACACTATCTAAAGAATAAAATGACAACTCACAGAACGGAAGAAAATATTTGCAAATCACATATAATACAATGGATTAATATATAGAATATATAGGGAACTTCTAAAACTCAACAACAACAAAAACCAATTAAAAAATAGGCAAAGGACCTGAATAGCATTTATCTAGAGAAGATTATACAATAGCCAATAAGCACATGAAAAGATATTCAATGTCACTAATCATTAGGGAAATGAATATCAAAAGCATGGTGAGATACAACTTCACATCCATTAGGATGACTATTATTAAAAATAAAGGTTTTATTGATAAATTTTGCCAAGAATTTAATGAAGAATTAATGCCTATCCTTCTCAAACTCTTCTGAAAATTCAAAGAGAACAAAATGCTCCCAAACTCATTTTACAAAGCCAGCATTACCCTGATACCAAAGCCAGAAGAGGACACTACTAGAAGACAAATTATGGTCCAGTATTTCTGATGAATATAGGTGCAAAAATTTTCAACAACATACTAGCCAACCAAATTCAATAGCACATTACATAGATCATACATGATGATCAAGTGGGATTTTTCCAAAGAAGACATAAAAATGGCCAATGGGTACTTGAAAAGATGCTCAACATGACCAGTTATTAGGAAAATGCAAATCAAACCCACAATGAGATGGGTTTGGCGATTAGGATAGCCTTAATCAAAGACAAGAGATAATAAATGCTGACCTAGATACGGAAGAAAGAGAACCCATGTACATTGTGCAAATGGTACAGCTACTATGGAAAACAGAATGGAGGGTTATAAAAACAAACAAACAAACAAACAAAAATAGGATGACCATATGATTTAGCAATTTCACCTTTGAGAATATATTCAAAGGAAATGAAAACTCTAACCCAAAAGATATCTGCACTTCCGTATCATAGCAGCATTATTTATAATAGCCAACACATGGAAACAACCTGTGTCCAGTGACAGAACAACAGGTAAAGAAGTTGTGATATACTATATATACAGAGTGGAACATTATTCAGCCATAATACATTGAGTTAACAATGTATTTGTGACATTTGTGACATTTGTGACAAGGAAATCCTGACATTTGTGACAACATGAGGGCAATTATGTTAAGTGAAATAAATCAGAGAAAGACAAATACTGGATGATCTCACTTATATGGGGAACTTTAAAAAAAAAACAAATTTATGGAAAAAGAGATCAGATTTATAATTACCAGAGGCAGGCAGCTGGGGAAGGAGAATTGAAGGAAGGTGGGGAAAGACACAAACTTTATTTATAAGATAAGTAAGTACTGGGGATGTGATATACAGCATGGTGACTACCATTAATGCTGTTGTATGGTATATAGGAAAGTTGTTAAGAGATCAATTCTTAAGAATTCTCATCACAAGAAGAAACCCACCCACCCTCCCTCCCTTCCTTTCTTCCTTCCTCTGATTTTTCCTTTTTTTTTTTTTTGTATCTATATGAGATAAAAGATGTTAAGTCAATGTATTATGGAAATGACTTCAAGCCTTAAACTAACATAGTCAAGCCTTAAGCTAACATAGAATGTCAATTTTATCTCAGTAAAACTGGAAAAAATTAAAAAGCAAAATTAACAAAAGAGGAGTGACATCAATAAGATGGCAGAGGAGGAGGTTCTCTCACAATAACAATTTAACAGCTCTCCATGGGCAAAAATAGCTTTGGGAGAGCTCCAGAGTGTTAAAACTTCAGCAACCCAGTGAAGCACAAAAACTGAAGATGCTCCACAGAAAGTACAGGAGGCACTTAATCTCCACTACTCTAACCATCAGTCCAGCACAGTTCAATGCCAAGAGGAATTCTGCTGGCTACAACTTCCCATGAGGGAGAAGGAGAGCAGGGAGGTCCCAGCAGTCCTCACCACTACCATGAACCTCCACAGCCTTCTCTCCTGAGGGCCCCTGCAGTCTTCACCAATGTGGATCCCAGCATATGAAAGCATAAATCTCACTGGTATAGAAAACTATTTAGACGAATGCAGAACATGGTGAAATTGTAATGGTGATGTATAAATTATTTTTAAAGCTAATCTAAAAGAGAAAAAAGAAAAATTGTTAATGGATATACAATGCAAAAAGAAGTAAAGGAGTCTCTGACAATAAGAACACAAATGGGGCATAGTAAAAATGTAGTTTATATATGTAATTGAAGTTCTATCAATTTAAAATAGACTCTTTAACTACAAGATAATTTATGCAAGCCTCAAGGTAATCACAAAGAAAAACCTATAGTAGAGATACAAATAATAAAAAGGATCATGGCCAAGCACTACAACACCCCCATCAAATAGCAAAGGAAGACATCAATAGGGAAAGAGAGGAATAAAGCAGCTGCAAATTAGACAGAAAACAATTAAAAAATGGTAATATTAAGTCCTCACCTATCAACAATTTCTTAAACGTAAATGGATTAAATTCCCCAATCAAAAGGTATAGAGTGTCTGAATGGATAAAAACAACCATAAGCCAAGATCCAGGAATATGTGGTCCACAAGGGATTCACTTTAGACTTGAAGACACACATAGGCTAAAAGTGAAGTGATGGAGAGGGGCAGGAGGGGCAAGTTGGGAACAATGGCTCTAACGCTGCCAGGCAGCACCTTCTCCTCCTCACCCAGGTGCTAGCAGTGATCAAAAGAGCAGCCGTGGCCCCGAATGAAACTGCTCCTGGGCGGGATGTGCCTGAGCCTTGCAACCACATGGCTAGCACAGAGGATGTGGACTCTGTGGAACACAGCCACCCACTCCCTTTAAGTGAATGTGACAAGGGTACCATGGTGGCAGCAGGTGGCAGGAAGGGGAACTACCAGTAGGATGTGTACAATGGAGAGGAGTTATGCTAATCATTACAGGCTGTCTTTTTTCAGAGTTACCTTGATCAAGGAACCCAGATTTTAAACAACAGAGTTGAGAAATCGGGCTGGTTGTTTATTCAATTATATCACTCTTTTGTGTCATCTGTTTTTAAACTGTTTATGTCTAGAACATCTATCAGTGGGTTGCTAGGAAGAGGCTCAATGTTTGTGTTTTCACCAGATGAGTTTTTTTTTTTTAATTTTTATTTTGTATTTATTTCTTTTCAGCATAACAGAATTCATTGTTTATGCACCACACCCAGTGCTCCATGCAATACTTGCCCTACATAACACCAGATGAGTTTAAGAGAGTGCTAAACACTAATGCAGACTGGAAAATCCAGAGACTTCTTGATTTCAGTGCTGGATATGGAGAAGTCACAAAAATCATGAGCCCTCATTTTGAAGAAATGTATGCCACTGAGCTATCTGAAAGTATGATATGGCAGCTTCAGAAGAAGAACTACAGAGTACTTGGAATAAATGAATGGCAGAATGAATGCTTCCAGTATGGTGGCATCAGTTGCTTGAATTTGCTGGACTGATATGATCAGCCTGTGACTTATTAAAAGATATCAGAAGTGTCTTGGAGCCATCTAGAGGCAGGGCCATCCTTGCCCTGCTTTTACCCTTCCATCATTATGTGGAAAACAGGTGGCAAGTGGAGAAACCATCAGAAATTTTAGAAATCCAGGGAAGAACAAGTGAGTAGTCTGCCTTAAGTTTTCAGAAAAGCTGGTTTTGTTATGGAAGCTTTCACCAGACTTCCATACCTGTGTCTAGGTAACATGTATAGTGACTACTACATTCTGGATGGTGCTCTTTTTATTTTCAAACCTGTACAAACATGTTGGAGGCCCAAGTCTTCAGGGCCTACACCTACAGGGAAACTGAACAACATACTCTTGAATAACCACTGGATCAAGGAAGAAAACAAAAGGGAAGTTTACAAAGATCTCAAGAAAAACAAAAACAAAAACACAACTTATGGTATATTTCAAAAGCAGTACTTATGAGGGAAGCAATAAATGCCTATATTAAAAAATAGAAACAATCTCAAATACACAACCTAACTTTATACCTCAATGAGCTAGAAAAAGAACAAACTAAGCACAAAGTGAGAAGAAGAAAAGAAATAATAAAGATCAGAGCAGAGATAAGCAGAGAACACAAAAGCAATAGGAAAAAAAATCAATGAAACTAAGAATTAGTCTTTTGAAATATAAACAAGATGGACAAATCCTAAACTAGACTAAGAAAAAAAAAAAAGACTCAAATAAACAAAACCAGAGGGGCACCTGAATGGCTCAGTGGGTTAAGCCTCTGCCTCGGCTCAGGTCATGGTCTCAGGGTCCTGGGATCAAGTCCCCCATCGGGCTCTCTGCTCAGCAGGGAGCCTGTTTCCCCCCCAACACCCCCGTCTCTCTGCCTGTCTCTCTGCTTACTTGTGATCACTCTCTCTGTCAGATAAATAAATAAAATCTTTTAAAAAATAAATAAATAAAACCAGAAATGAAAGCGGAGACATTACAATAGGTGCTTCAAAAATAAAAAGAATCATAAAAGACTATTATAAACAACTATGTGCTAACAAATTAGATAAACCAGAAAGGATAGATAAATTCCTAGAAACATACAACTAGTAACACTGAATCAAGAAGAGAAAGCCTGCACAGGCCAATAACAAATAAAGAGATTGAAGCAATAATCAAATATCTCCCAAGAAAGAAAACCCAGAAACAGATAGAAGGATTCACGGGTGAATTCTATCAAACATTCAAAGAAAAATTAATACGAATCTTTCTTCAATTCTTCCAAAATCTAAAAGAGGGAACACTTCCAAACTAGTTTTATGACGCCAGCCTGACTGGTACCAAAACGAGACAAAGACACCAGAAGAAAAGAAAACTACGGGCCAATATCTCTGATAAACATAGATGCAAAACTCCTTAATAAAACACTAGCAAACTGGGGTGCCTGGGTGGCTCAGAGGATTAAGCTGCTGCCTTCAGCTCAGGTCATGATCTCAGGGTCCTGGGATCGAGCCCTGCATCAGGCTCTGTGCTCAGCAGGGAGCCTGCTTCCCCCTCTCTCTCTGCCTGACTCTCTGCCTACTTGTGATCTCTCTCTCTGTCAAATAAATAAATAAAATCTTAAAAAAAAAACACTAGCAAACCAAATTTGACAGAACATTAAAAAGATTACACACCATGACCACATGGGATTCATCCAAGATTCATGCAAGAAGTTGCAATATATGCGAATAAATCAATGTGATAAACCACATTAATAGGATGAAAGATTAAAAACACATGATCATGTTAATAGATACATAAGAAACATTTAAAAAAATCAACATTCATTCATGATAAAAAGTCTCAACAAAATAGGTACAGTAGGAAATTACCTCAACACAATAAAGGATTGTGTATATAGAGTCTCCACAGCTAGCATGAAAACTAATGGGGAAAAACTGAAACCTTTTCCTCCAAGATCCAGTATAAGGTCAGGATGCCCAATCTTACCACTTTTATTCAACATTGTACTAAAAGTCCTAGCCATAACAGTTAGACAAGAGAAAGAAGTAAAAGTCATCCAAAGCAGAAACGAAGAAGTAAAATTATGTGTTTGCAGATGGCATGGTCATATATGTAGCAGAAATGAAGAAGTAAAATTATGTGTTTGCAGATGACATGGTCATATATGTAGGATACCCTAAAGAATTAACAACAAAGGCCCTGTTAGAACTAGCAAATGAATTTTAGTGAAGTTGCAGAATTAAAAAAAAAATCAATATTCAATAACCAGTCATATTTCTAGTCACAATAAACCATGTGAAAAGAAAATAAAGAATATAATCTCACTTACAATAGCAACAACAACAAAAATAAAAGACTTAGGAATCAACCAAAGATGAGAAAGTTTTCTATATTAAAAATTGTTAAAGGATTGGTGAGGAAAATTTAAAAAAACATGGATAAATGTAAAGATATTTCATATTCATGGATTGAAAGAATTAATATTGCCAAAATGTCTTTACTAATCCAAGTGCTTTACAGATGGAATTCATTCTCTATCACAATCCCAATGCCATTTGACATAATTAGAAAAAACAATCAAAAAATTTGTATAGAACCACAAAAGACCCCAAATAGCAAATGCTATTTGGGTGGCTCTGTCCGTTAGGCATCGAACTCTTGGTTTCATCTCAGGTCATGACCTCAGAGTCCTGAGATCAAGCCCCACATTGGACTCCTCATTCAGTGGTAAGTCTGCTTCCCCTCTCCATCACTTTGCCCCTCCCACTGCTCATGCACTCTCTTACTCTCTAAAATAAATAAATAAATCTTAAAAAAAAAAAAAGAGCAAAGCTGGATGATACCTCCTGATTTCAATATATATTACAGAGCTATAGTAATCAGAACAGTATAGTAATGCCATAAAAACAGATATATAGACCAGGGGAATGAAATAAAGAGCCCAGCAATAAATCCATGCCTTTAAGGTCAAATGATTTTTGACAAGAGTGCCAAGAATGTATATAGTGAAAGGGTAATTTGTTCAACAAATGTGTTGGAAAACCTGAATGTCCACATGCAGATGAATAAATTGAATGCTTATCTTGCATCATATTTTTAAAATCCACTCAAAATGAACTAAAGAATTAGACTTAAAACTATAAAACTACTAGAAGAAAACATATGGGAAATGCTTCTTGACATTCGTCTGGGCAATGGCTTCTTTGGACGACATCAAAAACTCAGGCAACAGGGAGGAGTCAAGATGGCGGAGAAGTAGCAGGATGAGACTACTTCAGCTAGCAGGAGATCAGCTAGATAGCTCATCTAAAGATTGCAAACACCTGCAAATCCATCGGCAGATTGAAGAGAAGAAGAACAGCAATTCTGGAAACAGAAAAACAACCACTTTCTGAAAGGTAGGACTGGCGGAGACGTGAATCCAAAGTGATGGGAAGATAGACCCCGGGGGGAGGGGCCGGCTCCCGGCAAGAGGCGGAGCAACGGAGCACAAAATCGGGACTTTTAAAAGTCTGTTCCACTGAGGGACATCGCGCCAGAGGCTAAACCGGGGCGAAGCCCACGCAGGGTCAGCGTGGCCTCAGGTCCCGCAGGGTCACAGAAGGATAGTGGGAGTCTGAGTGTTGCAGAGCTTGCGGGTATTGGAACGAGAAAGCCAGCTACAGAGACAGAGCCGACAGTAAGCTCGCAGCTCGGGGTTACCTTGAACCGGTCGCAGGCTCGGTGAGCTCGGAGCGCAGCCAGAGGTCAGGCAGACGGGAGTAACTGGGCGCTGTTCTCTGAGGGCGGACTGAGGAGTGGGGCCCCGGGCTCTCGGCTCCTCCGGGCCGGAGACCAGGAGGCCGCCATTTGTATTCCCATCCTCCAGAACTCTATGGAAAGCGCTCAGGGAACAAAAGCTCCTGAAAGCAAACCCGAGCGGATTACTCAGCACAGCCCCTGGTAAGGGCGGTGCAATTCCGCCTGGGGCAAAGACACTTGAGAATCACTACACCAGGCCCCTCCCCCAGAAGATCAACAAGAAATCCAGCCGAGACCAAGTTCACCTACCAAGGAGTGTGGTTTCAAGACCAAGGAGAGCAGCAGAATTCCAGAGGAGGAGAAAGCAAAGCACGGAACCCACGGCTTTCTCCCTGTGATTTTTTTTAGTCTTGCAGTTAATTTTATTTTTTTTCTTTTTCATTTTTTGTTTTTTTTATCTGGCCTTCTGGTAAAATTTTTTTTTAACTTTTACGCTTTTCCTTTTTAACGTTTTTTAACTAGTTTATCTAATATATATATATTTTCTTTTTTATATTTTTTTTATTCTTTTTCTTTTTTTTAAAATTCTTTTTTCTTTTTTTTCTTTCATCCTTTTTGAACCTCTTTTTATCCCCTTTCTCCCCCCTCACGATTTGGGATCTCTTCTAATTTGGTTAAAGCATATTTTCCTGGGGTTGTTGCCACCCTTTTAGTATTTTACTTGCTCCTTCATATACTCTTATCTGGACAAAATGACATGACGGAAAAATTCACCACAAAAAAAAAAAGAACAAGAGGCAGTACCGAAGCCTAGGGACCGAATCAATACAGACATTGGTAATATGTCAGATCTAGAGTTCAGAATGACAATTCTCAAGGTTCTAGCCGGGCTCGAAAAAGGCATGGAAGATATTAGAGAAACCCTCTCGGGAGATATAAAAGCCCTTTCTGGAGAAATAAAAGAACTAAAATCTAACCAAGTTGAAATCAAAAAAGCTATTAATGAGGTGCAATCAAAAATGGAGGCTCTCACTGCTAGGATAAATGAAGCAGAAGAAAGAATTAGTGATATAGAAGACCAAATGACAGAGAATAAAGAAGCTGAGCAAAAGAGGGATAAACAGCTACTGGACCACGAGGGGAGAATTCGAGAGATAAGTGACACCATAAGACGAAACAACATTAGAATAATTGGGATTCCAGAAGAAGAAGAAAGAGAGAGGGGAGCAGAAGGTATACTGGAGAGAATTATTGGGGAGAATTTCCCCAATATGGCAAAGGGAACGAGCATCAAAATTCAGGAGATTCAGAGAACACCCTTCAAAATCAATAAGAATAGGCCCACACCCCGTCACCTAATAGTAAAATTTACAAGTCTCAGTGACAAAGAGAAAATCCTGAAAGCAGCCCGGGAAAAGAAGTCTGTAACATACAATGGTAAAAATATTAGATTGGCAGCTGACTTATCCACAGAGACCTGGCAGTCCAGAAAGAGCTGGCATGATATTTTCAGAGCACTAAACGAGAAAAACATGCAGCCTAGAATACTATATCCAGCTAGGCTATCATTCAAAATGGAGAGATTAAAAGCTTCCAGGACAAACAAAAACTGAAAGAATTTGCAAACACCAAACCAGCTCTACAGGAAATATTGAAAGGGGTCCTCTAAGGAAAGAGAGAGCCTACAAGTGGTAGATCAGTAAGGAACAGAGACCATATACAGTAACAGTCACCTTACAGGCAATACAATGGCACTAAATTCATATCTCTCAATAGTTACCCTGAATGTTAATGGGCTAAATGCCCCTGTCAAAAGACACAGGGTATCAGAATGGATAAAAAAACAAAACCCATCTATATGTTGCCTCCAAGAAACTCATTTTAAGCCCGAAGACACCTCCAGATTTAAAGTGAGGGGGTGGAAAAGAATTTACCATGCTAATGGACATCAGAAGAAAGCAGGAGTGGCAGTCCTTCTATCAGATCAATTAGATTTTAAGCCAAAGACTATAATAAGAGATGAGGAAGGACACTATATCATACTCAAAGGGTCTGTCCAACAAGAAGATTTAACAATTTTAAATATCTATGCCCCCCAACGTGGGAGCAGCCAACTATATAAACCAATTAATAACAAAATCAAAGAAACACATCAACAATAATACAATAATAGTAGGGGACTTTTACACTCCCCTCACTGAAATGGACAGATCATCCAAGCAAAAGATCAGCAAGGAAATAAAGGCCTTAAACGACACACTGGACCAGATGGACATCACAGATATATTCAGAATATTTCATCCCAAAGCAACAGAATACACATTCTTCTCTAGTGCACATGGAACATTCTCCAGAATAGATCACATCCTCGGTCCTAAAGCAGGACTCAACCGGTATCAAAAGATTGGGATCATTCCCTGCATATTTTCAGACCACAATGCTCTGAAGCTAGAATCAACCACAAAAGGAAGTTTGGAAAGAACCCAAATACATGGAGACTAAACAGCATCCTTCTAAAGAATGAATGGGTCAACCGGGAAATTAAAGAAGAATTGAAAAAAATCGTGGAAACAAATGATAATGAAAATACAACGGTTCAAAATCTGTGGGACACAACAAAGGCAGTCCTGAGAGGAAAATATATAGCGGTACAAGCCTTTCTCAAGAAACAAGAAAGGTCTCAGGTACACAGCCTAACCCTACACCTAAAGGAGCTGGAGAAAGAACAAGAAAGAAACCCTAAGCCAAGCAGGAGAAGAGAAATCATAAAGATCAGAGAAGAAATCAATGAAATAGAAACCAAAAAGACAATAGAGCAAATCAACGAAACTAGGAGCTGGTTCTTTGAAAGAATTAATAAAATTGATAAATCCCTGGCCCGACTTATCAAAAAGAAAAGAGAAAGGACCCAAATAAATAAAATCATGAATGAAAGAGGAGAGATCACAACTAACACCAAAGAAATACAAACTATTATAAGAACATACTATGAGCAACTCTACGCCAACAAATTTGACAATCTGGAAGAAATGGATGCATTCCTAGAAACATATAAACTACCACAACTGAACCAGGAAGAAGTAGAAAGCCTGAACAGACCCATAACCAGTAAGGAGATTGAAACAGTCATTAAAAATCTCCAAACAAACAAAAGCCCAGGGTCAGACGGCTTCCCGGGGGAATTCTACCAAACATTTAAAGAAGAACTAATTCCTATTCTCCTGAAACTGTTCCAAAAAATAGAAATGGAAGGAAAACTTCCAAACTCATTTTATGAGGCCAGCATCACCTTGATCCCAAAACCAGACAAGGATCCCATCAAAAAAGAGAGCTATAGACCAATATCCTTGATGAACACAGATGCGAAAATTCTCACCAAAATAGTAGCCAATAGGATTCAACAGTACATTAAAAGGATTATTCACCACGACCAAGTGGGATTTATTCCAGGGCTGCAAGGTTGGTTCAACATCCGCAAATCAGTCAATGTGATACAACACATCAATAAAAGAAAGAACAAGAACCATATGATACTCTCAATAGATGCTGAAAAAGCATTTGACAAAGTACAGCATCCCTTCCTGATCAAAACTCTTCAAAGTGTAGGGATAGAGGGCACATACCTCAATATCATCAAAGCCATCTATGAAAAACCCACCGCAAATATCATTCTCAATGGAGAAAAACTGAAAGCTTTTCCGCTAAGGTCAGGAACACGGCAGGGATGTCCATTATCACCACTGCTATTCAACATAGTACTAGAGGTCCTAGCCTCAGCAATCAGACAACAAAAGGAAATTAAAGGCATCCAAATCGGCAAAGAAGAAGTCAAATTATCACTCTTTGCAGATGATATGATACTATATGTGGAAAACCCAAAAGACTCCACTCCAAAACTGCTAGAACTTATATAGGAATTCAGTAAAGTGTCAATGCACAGAAATCAGTTGCATTTCTCTACACCAACAACAAGACAGAAGAAAGAGAAATTAAGGAGTCCATCGCATTTAAAATTGCACCCAAATCCATAAGATACCTAGGAATAAACCTAACCAAAGAGGCACAGAATCTATACTCAGAAAACTATAAAGTACTCATGAAAGAAGTTGAGGAAGACACAAAGAAATGGAAAAATGTTCCATGCTCCTGGATTGGAAGAATAAATATTGTGAAAATGTCTATGCTACCTAAAGCAATCTACACATTTAATGCAATTCCTATCAAAGTACCATCCATCTTTTTCAAAGAAATGGAACAAATAATTCTAAAATTTATATGGAACCAGAAAAGACCTCGAATAGCCAAAGGGATATTGAAAAAGAAAGCCAACGTTGGTGGCATCACAATTCCGGACTTCAAGCTCTATTACAAAGCTGTCATCATCAAGACAGCATGGTACTGGCACAAAAACAGACACATAGATCAATGGAACAGAATAGAGAGCCCAGAAATAGACCCCCCACTCTATGGTCAACCAATCTTCGACAAAGCAGGAAAGAATGTCCAATGGAAAAAAGACAGCCTCTTCAATAAATGGTGCTGGGAAAATTGGACAGCCACATGCAGAAAAATGAAATTGGACCATTTCCTTACACCACACACGAAAATAGACTCAAAATGGATGAAGGACCTCAATGTGCGAAAGGAATCCATCAAAATCCTTGAGTAGAACACAGGCAGCAACCTCTTCGACCTCAGCCGCAGCAACATCTTCCTAGGAACAACGCCAAAGGCAAGGGAAGCAAGGGCAAAAATGAACTATTGGGATTTCATCAAGATCAAAAGCTTTTGCACAGCAAAGGAAACAGTTAACAAAATCAAAAGACAACTGACAGAATGGGAGAAGATATTTGCAAACGACATATCAGATAAAGGACTAGTGTCCAGAATCTATAAACAAACTCAACACCCAAAGAACAAATAATCCAATCAAGAAATGGGCAGAGGACATGGACAGACATTTCTGCAAAGAAGACATCCAGATGGCCAACAGACACATGAAAAAGTGCTCCATATCACTCGGCATCAGGGAAATACAAATCAAAACCACAATGAGATATCACCTCACTCCAGTTAGAATGGCTAAAATAAACAAGTCAGGAAATGACAGATGCTGGCGAGGATGCGGAGAAAGGGGAACCCTCCTGCACTGTTGGTGGGAATGCAAGCTGGTGCAGCCACTCTGGAAAACAGCATGGAGGTTCCTCAAAATGTTGAAAATAGAACTGCCCTATGACCCAGCAATTGCACTACTGGGTATTTACCCTAAAGATACAAACGTAGTGATCCAAAGGGGCACATGCACCCGAATGTTTATAGCAGCAATGTCCACAATAGCCAAACTATGGAAAGAACCTAGATGTCCATCAACAGATGAATGGATCAAGAAGATGTGGTATATATACACAATGGAATACTATGCAGCCATCAAAAGAAATGAAATCTTGCCATTTGCGACAACATGGATGGAACTAGAGCGTATCATGCTTAGTGAAATAAGTCAAGCAGAGAAAGACAACTATCATACGATCTCCCTGATATGAGGAAGTGGTGATGCAACATGGGGGTTTAAGTGGGTAGGAGAAGAATCAATGAAACAAGATGGGATTGGGAGGGAGACAAACCATAAGTGACTCTTTTTTTTTTTTTTTTAAAGATTTTATTTATTTATTTGACAGACAGAGATCACAAGTAGGCAGAGAGGCAGGCAGAGAGAGAGAGAGGGAAGCAGGCTCCCCCCTGAGCAGAGAGCCCGATGCGGGACTCGATCCCAGGACCCTGAGATCATGACCTGAGCCGAAGGCAGCGGCTTAACCCACTGAGCCACCCAGGCGCCCCACCATAAGTGACTCTTAATCTCACAAAACAAACTGAGGGTTGCTGGGGGGAGGGGGTTTGGGAGAAGGGGGTGGGATTATGGACATTGGGGAGGGTATGTGCTTTGGTGAGTGCTGTGAAGTGTGTAAACCTGGTGATTCACAGACCTGTACCCCTGGGGATAAAAATGTATGTTTATAAAAAATAAAAATGTAATGTTGGGTTTGGTTAGCTAATATTTTGTTAAAGATTTTGCATCTGTGCCTGGGTGGCTCAGTGGGTTAAGCCTCTGCCTTCAGCTCAGGCCACGATCTCAGGGTCCTGGGATCGAGTTCCGCATCAGGCTCTCTGCTGGGCAGGGAGCCTGCTTCCTCCTCCCTCTCTCTCACTCTCTCTCCCTCTATGCCTTCTTGTGATCTCTCTGTCAAATAAATAAAATCTTAAAAAAAAAAAAGATTTTGCATCTGTGATCATCAGAGATATTGGCCAGTAATTCTCTTTTGTTGTAGTGTCTTTATTTGGTTTTGGTATCAGGGTAATGCTAGCCTCTTAGAATGAATTTGGAAGTTTTCCTTCCTTTTTTATTTTTTGAATAGTTTGAGAAGAAAACATAAGTGTTCACTAGAGTTCAGCTGTGAAGCTATCTGTTCCTGGACTTTTGTTCGTTGGGAGTTTTTTTAAATTTTCTATTCAATTTCATTGTTGGTGATCAATCTGTTCAAATTGTCTATTTCTTCCCGATTCAGTTTGGGAGGTTACATGTTTCTAGGAATTCTTTCTAGCTTGTCCAATTTGTTGGCATATAATTTTTCGTAATTGTCTCTTATATTCCTTTGTATTTCTTAAGTATCGGTTGTTATTTCTTCTCTTCTCTTTCCAGATTTTTTCTTGTTATTGATGTCTAGTTTCATAGTGCTATGGCTGGAAAAGATGCAGGGTATGACTTCAGTATTTTTTAATTTGTTGAGACTTGTTTTGTGGCCTAACATATGACCTACTCTAGAGAATGTTCCATGTGCTCTGGAAAAGAATGTGTATTCCACTGTTTTAGGATAGAATATTCTGAATATACTTATTAAAGCCATCTTGTTTAATGTATCATTCAAAGTTACTGTTTCCTAGCTAAGTATCTAATGATCTATCCATTGCTCTAAGTGGGGTATTAAAGTCCCCTACTATTGTTGTATTAATGCCAATTTCTTCCTTTAATAGTTGCTTTATGTAATTAGGTACTCCCATGTTGGGTGCATAAATTATTACAATTATTATATCCTCTTGTTGGATTCTTTCTTTTATCATTATGTCATGTCCTTCTTTGTCTCTTGTTATATAGTCTATTTTAAATCTATTTTGTCCAATATAATATTGTTACCCTGACTTTCTTTTCACTTCCATTTGCATGATAAATGCTTTTCATCTCTTCATTTTCAATCTGCATGTGTCTTTAGGTCTGATATGAGTATTTTGTAGGTAGCATATAGAGGAGTCTTTTTTTTTTAAGATTTTATTTATTTATTTGACACAGAGAGAGATCACAAGTAGGCAGAGAGGCAGGCAGAGAGAGAGGAGGAAGCAGGCTCCCTGCTGAGCAGAGAGCCTGATGTGGAGCTCGATCCCAGGACCCTGGGATCATGACCTGAGCCGAAGGCAGAGGCTTTAACCCCTGAGCCACCCAGGCATCCCGTCTTTTTTTTTTTTTAAGGAAAGCCACTTTCACCTCCTTTATTTCTTTTTAAAAGATTTTTTAATTAATTTATTTGACAGACAGGGATCACAAGTGGGCAGAGAGGCAGGCAGAGAGAGAGGGGGGAAGCAGGCTCCCTGCTGAAAAGATAGCCTGATGCGGGGCTTGATCCCAGCACCCTGGAATCATGACCTGAGCCAAAGGCAGAGGCTTTAACCACTGAACCACCCAGGTGCCCCAAGAATCTTGCTTTTTTATCCATTTCATCACCCTGTGTCTTTTGGTTGGAATATTTAGTCCATTTACATTCACAGTAATTATTGATATGGATGTATTTATTGTCATTTTGTTACCTGTTTTATGGTCATTTTTGTAGTTCTTTTTTTTTTTCTCTTGCTATCTTCTTCATTGGTTTGCCAACTTTTTTAGTGATATACTTGGATTCCTTTTCTTTATTTTGTGCATATCAATTAGTGGTTTTTAAATTTATGGTTACCATTAGGTTTATGAATATAACAGTCTGTATTACTCTGATGACCACTCAAGTAGTCAAATCTATTCCAAATGCACTAAATTTTTATTGGTCTCCCCTCTACATTTTAGGTATATAGCATCATACTTCATATTCTTTCATTTTGCAAACCCCCTTATTTTTATAGACATACTTAATCATACTACTTTTGTGCTCCTTGCCTTTTTTACTCCTGCTTACGTTCTTTCTTTTCCCCTCAAAGAACCCCCTTTAACATTTTTTTAAAGGCTGGTTTAGTGGTAATGAACTCCTTTAACTTTAATTTGTCTAGGAAATTGTTTATCTCTCCTTGTATTCTGAATGAGAGCTTTGCTGCATAGAGGTATTCTTTGTGGCTGGGTTGTTGTGTGTGTTTCTTTTTTCTTTTCTTTCAGCACGTTGAATATGTTATGCCACTCTCTTCTGGCCTGCAAAGTTTCTGCTGAATAATCTGATGATAGCCTTCGTGGTTTCCCTTGTATATAACTGTTTTCTCTTACTGCTTTTAAAATTATCTAAAACTACTTTTTCTTATTTTAATTACTATGTGCCTTTGTGAGGACCTTTTTCACTTGATTTTGTTGAGAGCTCTCTGTGCCTCCTGGATCTGGATTTCTGTTTCCTTACCCAGATTGAGGAAGTTTTCAGCTATTATTTCTTCGCACAAATTTTCTGCCTTATTTTCTCTCTCTTCTCCTTCACAGATCCCTATAATGTGAATATTGTTATACTTGATGGTGTTGTGGAGTTCCCTTAATCTATTCTCATTCTTTATTAATCTTTTTTTCTCCTGTTCAGTGTGATTGTTTCCCATTACTCTGTCCCTCCAGTCATTGATATATTCCTCTGCTTCCTCTATTACTCATTCCTTCTAGTGTATTATTATTATTATTATTATTTTAAATTTCTTTTCAGTGTACCAGAATTCATTATTTATGCACCACACCCAGTGCTCCATGCAAAATGTGCCCTTCATAATACCCACCACCAGGCTCACCCACCTTCCCACCCAACCCCTGCCCCTTCAGAACCCTCAGATTGTTTATCAGAGTCCATAGTCTCTCATGGTTCATCTCCCCTTCCAATTTCCCTCAACTCCTTTCTCCTCTCATCTCCCCATGTCCTCCATGTTATTACTTATGCTCCACAAATAAGTGAAACCATATGATAATCGACTCTCTCTGCTTGACTTATTTCACTCAGCATAATCTCTTCCAGTCCTGTCCATGTTGATACAAAAGTTGGGTATTCATCCTTTCTGATGGAAGCATAATACTCCATAGCGTATATGGCCCTCTAGTGTATTTTTAATTTCAGTTATTGAGTGCTTCATCTCTGATTGGTTCGTTTTTATGTTTTGTATCTTTTTGGTGAGAGTCTTGCTGAGATTCTCCACTCTTTTCTCAAGTCCAGTGAATATCTGTATGACGATCACTTTACATTCTCTATCAGGCATGTTACTTATCTATGTTTTACTTAGCTCTCTTGTGATTTTGTCCTTTTGTTTGGGGCATATTCCTCTGTCTCCTCATTTTATACAACTCTCTATGTATGTTTCTATATGTTAGGAAAGTTCACTATGTCTCCTACTCTTGCAAGTAGTGGCTTTATAAAGAAAGGGTCATCTGATGCCCTATAGTGCAGTGTTTCCTGTTCACCACAATCTGGCATTTCAGAGGTGTCTTCCATGTGTGTTACATGTGCCTACTGTTGTGACTGAGCCACATTTGCAGTCCAGTCATCTGCAATGGCTCTCCTTGCCTGTTGTGAACAGGTTTAGGTCCCTATGTTGTTATGGGCCAGTCTGGGACCACCCTGGGCTTCAGTTAGGTCAGACCAGGCATTCACCAAGCTGCAGTTGAACCAAACTGCAGGCACTCTTCCTGTGTGTCCCCTGGGAATCTTTCATTGGTGGGTGGGGTCTGCAGTTAGACCAGTTTTCTGCTCCCAGACCAAGTGGGAGACACAGGTCAAGAGTCACTTGGAGAGGTACTGGCCCAGCAGGGCTGCTTACACAGTGAGTCACTGCTTTGGGTGTACTCACTGCTTTGGGTGTACTCTTGTGTCACTGCTTTGGGTGTACTCTTATGAAGCCAGTTTGGAGGGGACAAATTCTGAGGAGAAGCCGGGGGTGGATGCCAGGAAGATCCAGGCTGGTCTGCTGTGGAAGGGGACTTGCAGCTACCAGGGAAAACTGCCAAGTCCAGGCTGGAGAGGGTAGGTTGGCAGAAGTGTTCAGGGGGTGGGGTCAGTAAGGTTTGCTGAGGTCCACTGTGGGAGGTTGCTTGGCACTGATTTGGAGAGCTGCTGAGGCTGGGTTGAAGGTAAGTCTGCAGGAGGACATGGTCACAGAGCACACTGTTGGCAAGCCAGTGGAGAGTGTTGATGCTGCACTGGTTCCTGCAGGTGTCCATGTATCTAAGCTGGGGGGCAGGGGAGGGAAATAGTGCCCACCAGCTTTTTTATTCTTGGAGTTTCCCAATGATCCCTGCCCCTCCAGCACATGTTATGAGATTAGTAACCAAATCTCCCTCCCGTATACCCCATGCTTTTTCAAACCGCTGCTTCTATACTGTCTCTTAGCAGGGCTGTTGTGTTGTCTCTTTAATGGCCAGGACTCAGTTTCCTCTTGCTATTCCAGAGTCCAGCTACTGTTTTTCTTTTTTATAGATTCTATTTATTTATTTGATAGACAGAGATTACAAGTAGTCAGAGAGGCAGGCAGGGAGAGAGGAGGAAGCAGGCTCCCCGCTGAGCAGAGAGCCCGATGTGGGGCTTGATCCCAGGACCCTGAGATCTGAGCCAAAGGCAGAGGCTTTAACCCACTGAGCCACCCAGGTGCCCCCCAGCCACTGTTTTTTTAAAGTTCCGGGTGTTAGGGTGCTTGAGTGGCTCAGTTAGTTAAGTGACTGCCTCCAGCTCCGGTCATGATCCTGGAGTCCAAGGATGAAATCCCACATCGGCTCCCTGCTCAGCAGGGAGTCTGCTTCTCTCTCTGACCCTCCCCCCTTTCATGCTCTTCCTATCCTCATTTTCTCTCTCTCGCTCTCAAATAAATAAAATATTTTTTTAAAAAAATGTTCCAGGTGTTAAGCCTCACTGATTATAAGAACTTAAGAAGTTAAGCCCCTCTGGTTTTCAAAGACAAATGTTATGGTTGGGATTCATCTTCCCATTGTGGGCCCCTGTGCCTGGGGTGCCCAGTGAGGAGTGTGCTCCTCTCTCTTCTTCTTGCTTGAAGTAGCCGTCCCTCCTGCAAATAGTCTCACAGGTCAGCTTGGTTCCCGACTATGTCTCTGCTTTCTACCCTCCTTGATGTGCCCTCTTCTCTATGTTTTGCTGTAAAGAATCTATTCTGCCAGCTTCGTGTCATTTTCTGAGTTTAGGATCCTCCTACTCCACCCTCTTCCCCAGAAGTCTACAATTTCTATTAAATTTGTTTATGTTTTATAAGTGTTTTGTGGTCCAGAACGTGGTTTATCTTGGTGAATGTTCCATGTGATCTTGATAAGAATATGTGTTCTAGTGTTGTAGGATTGAGTATTCTATATAAGACAATTAGATTAAGTTGTTGATAGTGTTAAGTGGATATTTTTGTTGATTTTCAGCCTGATTGATCTATCAGCTACTGATGGGGGGGGTGGCATTTAGGTTTCTGACTATAATAGTAGATTCTCTTATTTCTCCTGGCAATTGTCAGTTTTTGCCTTGATGTGATGTTGTTAGATGCATTCATGTTTAGGATTGTTATGTTCTCTTGGAAAATTAACCTCTTTATTTTTATATTCTGCCCTTTTTGTCACTAATAAAATTCTGTGCTGAAGTTGGCCTTGTCTGAAATTTTATAGTCCTCCAGTTTTCTTTTCATTAGTTTTAGTTTAGTATACTTTTTCTTTACTTCTTTACTTTTAAACTGAGGTTTATGTTTAAAACATGTTTCTTAAGGACAATATATAATTGCATCTTTTTTTAATTCACCTTTTTAATTTTTTTTAATTCTTTTTAAATGATTTTATTTTTTATTTTTTTGACTTCTTTAAAATTAACATATACTATATTACTAGTTTCAGAGGTAGAATTTAGTGATTCATCAGTGCATACAACACCCAGTGCTCATTACTTCAAGGGCCCTCTTTCATGCGCATCACCCAGTTACTCCATTCCCCCACCCACCTCCCCCCCAGCAACCCTCAGTTTGTTTCCTACACTTAAGAGTCTGTTATGTTTTGTCTTCCTTTCTGTTTTCATCTTATTTTACTTTCACTTCCCTTCTCCTGTGTTCATCGGTTTTGCTTTTTAAATTCCACATATGAGTGAAATCATATGTTTGTAATTCTCTGGCATATTTCACTTAGCATATAGTTGCGTCTTATTGGGATTTTTCCAAAAATTCATTCTGGCAATCTCTGCTTTTTAATTGGTCCATTTAGACCATTAACATTTAAGTTGATTATTCATTTATTTGGCTTAATATCAACCATGTTTGTAACTGTTTTCTATTCATTGCCAGATGCTTCTTTTTCTGCCTTTTTGGTTTTAATTGAGCATTGTGTAGGATTCTATTTATTTCCTTTCTTAGTGTATCGATTATATTTCCTCAAAAAAATTTTAGTGATTGCCCTGGAGTTTCTGGAGTTTACAATGTACATTTTAACAAATCCAATGTACATTTTAACTAATTTTAACTAATCCAAATCTACTTTCCAATAACACTATTCCACTCAACTCTAATTTAGGTTCAACAACAAAGTATTTTCAATTCCACCCTCTTGTATCCTGTTACATTGTTGTCATTCATTTAATTATCCATGTGGGATAGTAGTCCAATACTTTGTTACTATTTGTTACTATTATTAATTTAAACAAACAATTATTTTTTGGATGAACTCAAGAACAGTGACAGATTGATGGGTACAGGATTTTCTTTCAAGTTGATCAAACCATTTTGGAACTAGAAAAAGATAGTTGTTGCACATCATGAAGGTACTAAAAACCACTGAATCATAAACTTTAATGTGGTTAATCATATGTTAATTTTACCTCAATACAAAATAAGAAGCAATTGTTTTCTTTTATCTTGGTTTGCTCCTTTTCTAATGCTCTTCTTTTTTTATGTAAATCCAAGTTTCTTACCTTTATCATTCTCCTTCTGTCTGAAGAAAATATTTTAACATTTCTTGCAGGACAGTTCTGCTGGTGAGGAATCCCTTGGTTTTTGTTTTCTGAGAAAGTTTTTTTTTCTTTTTTTAAGATTTTATTTATTCACTTGAGAGAACAAGCAAAGGGGGAGGCAGAGGGAGAAGCAGACTTCCCACTGAACAAGGAGCCCAATGTGGGGCTCGATCCCAGGACCCTGGGATCATGACCTGAGTTGAAGGCAGGTGCTCAACCAACAGAGCCACCCAGGCACCCCATCTGAGAAAGTTTTAATTTCTCTATCACTCTTGAAGGATAATTTTGCTGGACATAGAATTCTAGGTTGGTGGATTTTTTTTCTTTCAACTCTAAATATTTCACTCAACTCTCTTCTTGCATGTGTGCCTCTGACAAGAGGTCTCTTAATTATTACTCTTTTTGATCAATTTTATTCCCCTCCCGCATTTTTCAAAGATTTGGTTTTTGACTTCAGTTTTCTGCAGCTTGACTATGGTATGCTTTGGAGTAGTTGTTTTACATTTAGTATTCATCATGTTTCCTGAGCTTCTGGATCTTTGTTTTGGTGTCTGTCATTAATTTTGAAAATTCTTGGCCATTATTACCTGAAATATTTATTTTGCTCCATTCTCTCTTCTTCTGGCATTCTAGTTGTTTATGTGTTACATCTTTTGAAATTATCCAACAGTTCTTGGAAGTTCTGTCCTTTTTTTTTTTTTTTTTTTTTTACTTTCTATTTCAGTTTGGGAATTTTCTTTTGACCTACCTTCAAGCCCACTAATTCCCTCCTCAGCTCTGGTGAATTCACTGATCAGCCCATCAAAAGCATTCTTCATTTCTATTACATTGTTTTTATTCCTAGCATTTCCTTAACTCTTTCTTAGAATTTCTACTTTTCTGCTTACATTACCCATCTGTTCTTCCATATTTTCTCATTTTTCTATTAGAGCCCTTAATATATTAATCACAGTTATTATAAATTAGCTATCTGGGAATTCTAATATGTGTATCATTTCTGATTCTAGTTCTGAAGTTTTCTTTCTCTCCGGACTTTGTTTCTGCTTGCTTTTTGGCAAGCTTGCAATTTTGTTTGTTATTGTTGAAAGTCATATATGTTAAATTGGGTAATGGGAACTGAGGTTAAATAAGCCACTTGTATGTGGATTTATATTAATCTGGCCAGTAATTGGGCTTGGTTTGGTGTTTGCTGTAACTATAGGTGCCAGAAGCTTTAAATTGCTTTAAGGTTCTTGTTTTTGTCTCCCTGTTTGACTTTAGACATGCCTAAGTTTCTCTCTTCAGAGATTGTATATTATATCTTACAGTTCTATTATAATCTATCTAATTCTATTCTAATCTACACTATTTTACTGAAGCCTTTTTGATGTAGTAAGGTATGAGCGAAGGGAGCCTTGTACAATCTCCCACTTAAATGTCAGTCTTTTAGTGGGCCTGCATCTCTGGTATGTGACCTCCAGAAATGTTTATTCCTGTATAGCTTCCTCCTAACTGATTAAGACTGAAAGTCTAGAGGAGACAGGAGTGAAAGGAGTAACCTTCCCTACGATTCTGGGACAGGGATCTGGTACACACTTTCTCCCTGAAGAGCAGGCCTTTGTTGTGGAAAAGGGTCTGGGTCTATTTCACAAAGATTATTTTTCCTCTCTGCCTGCCAAAGCCATGAGGGGATTTTTCTCTAGTCTTCACGGTGAGATCTGGTGGAGTTTCCCCTTAAATTATAACCATAAGGACTTTCTTGATCTCACACTCAGCTTCCCGTAATTTGTCAAAATTACCATTTAAGTGTTCCTTACCACCAGTTTATGGCTCCAGTAGTTTCTTCTCCATGTAAACAGATTCTCAACTATGACTCTCTGGATTCATCTGTCTCTACAGACCTTGGGTTGGTAGTTTGCCCTGCAAGCTCAGTTCCCTGGATGGGCTCAAGAAAAGTCATTGATTTTTAATTTGTCTGGCTTTTCCTTGGGTAGTAATAGGAGTGACACCTTCTAAGCTCTTTACATGACAGAGCTAAAACTCTGTACAATATATTTTTAGTTCCATTCATTCTTCAATTCATATCATGCAGCTTCAGTTTCTACAACCAAGAACTTCCATACATGGTTGTACAACTTGATCAGGATAGTCGCTGTGGTGACTCTACTTTTAATCCACTGAATTGTGGAACCAAAGTCCATCTCCATGTCATGAAATCTAATGGACACTTTTCACAACTTGGCAGAATTTAACATGTTTAACTACTTCTTTTTTCTTTGAAACACTCTCCTCTAATGGCTTCTCTAGCACCAAAACATGTTGGTTTCCCTCCTAATTTACATGTTACCCTTTGCCATCTCCTTTACTTTCTCTTCTTCCTTCACTAATCTTTTTTTAAAATATTTTATTTATTTATTTGACAGAGAGAGAGATCACAAGTAGGCAGAGAGGCAGGCAGAGAGAGAAGGAAGCAGGCTCCCTGTGGAGCAGAGAGCCCGATGTGGGGCTTGATCCAAGGACCCTGGGATCATGACCTGAGCCGAAGGCAGAGGCTTAACCCACTGAGCCACCCAGGCACCCCTCCTTCACTAATCTTTAAATGATTCTTTGCATTTGCTCCTCAGGTGATCTTACTTAGACCCAAATGTTTTAGATATTATACAATAATGAGTTACAAATTCATACCTCCAGCAAGAATTTCCCCCTTACCTTTCCAAATCATAAGTTCAACGGACCACTGGCATTCCTGTTCAGAGGTCTTATAAGCAGATTCTATGTAGTGTGGATAAAGTGGACTCTCCAGTTTCCCTATAAATCTGTTCTTCCCACAGGAGTCACCATGACAGTCCATGACACCATTATCCTCCCAGTCCCCCCCCTTTTTAATAAAGATTTTATTTATTTGTCAGAGAGAGAGAGAGAGAGCACAAGCAGAGGTTACAGCAGGCAGAGCAGGCAAGGGAGAAGCAGGCTCCTGGCTGAGCAAGGAGCCTCATATGGGACTCAATCCCAGGACCCTGGGATCATGACCTCAGCTGAGGGCAGATGCTTAACCAACTGAGCCACCCAGGAGTCCCACCTCCTAGTTTCTCAAGGAAAAGCTCCTTAACTAATCTCAATGCCCTCACTCTATCCCCACCCTACAATCCATTTTCCATATGACAGTAGATTGTTTTGAAATATATTATGTCAAGTTTCCAATTTCAGACTAGATGGAGTAAATGCATTTCATTTTACTTCTGCCACTATTCATAGTGAAAGAAAAACCCTAGACAAAATACATTTCACCCACAGAAATACTGAAAGACACAGAAAGTAAAGTAGATGTGACTTAGGGACCTTGAGATTCTAAGAGAGCCCTACCCGCAAGTTCCCTGAATTTTTCCTTGTCTCCTCTATACTCTGGCAAGCACAGAAGAAAACAAGCCCCAAGAAAGGCCTGAGTTCTTTATCCAGAAGACCAGAAAGACCTATTGGTGGCCCAGAAGGACAGAAATTTTTTTAACACACCTGTGTATTCTTGCACCACCCACCATACAAAAATAGGTGCTGCAGCAGTGAAGCCACTGGCCGGAACCCTGTGTTTCCTCCCACATCCTGCAGTAATGAGGAGCCTCCCCTTCCCTGTGGAGCCTAAAGGTAGAAGTCTGACTCTCACCCCTCTGCAATAAGGAGAAGTGCCTTTCATTCACGAGGCTCCTAGGCAGAGCTCTTGGCTTTCATCCCCACCCTTCAGTACCAGAGAGGCCAAGCTAATTACCACTTCTTTTCATGCATAAAACACACACACACACACACACACACACGCACACACAGAGGAGGCAGTGCCTCATCCTGCAGCACCTGTAGGTAGAACTCTGACTTCAACCTCTGCCTTCCGATTACAATGTGGGACCCCCCCTCTGGAGAGCCTGTGGATGGAATTCCTAGTCAACCCCACCCTGTAATAAGGAAGCGATGAAGCAGTGAGGCAGTAGCCCCTCCCCGTGGCGCCTGTGGGCAGGACTTTGACCAACCAATGCCCTGTAATAACAAGGAAACACAGCTTCCCCTCCCTACCTGGTTCTGTGGGACTGTTGGGTGGAGTCCTTTATTCCTGTTAACACAAAAGTGGGACAAAATAGCCCTGCAGTAGCTCTATAAATTAAATTGACATTTGAACCACAATCTACAAAAGGGATCTAGGACCTGCATTCTGATCCTAAACAGATTAACTACTGGATAACGTGAAAGATTTAAATAGGAATTAGAATCTTATTTTATAATACTTAAAATAGTCAGGGGATACAATCCAAAAATTACTCATCAGACCAAGAAAAAGGAAAGTCTCAATTGAAAAAAGATAGATATCATATGACACAAATGTCATGTGATTAGAACAAAGTAAAAGAAACATTTCTAAACTGTAGCCAAACCTTAAAAGATATGTTATTTTAATAGCAAGAAGATATCATGTACATTTGTGTTTAATCTCTTTGGGTTTTTAAGAATTTCCAGTATTAATCATTGTCTCAGGATTTCTATTTCTAATAATGATTTAGTGCTGTAAATATTTGTTTACAGATTCATTTTCTTCCTATTGATTTCTTGTGGAAAAATCACTCTAATAGTAAACACAGGTTTTAAACTTTTTTAATGAAAGTATTTTGTTGTTCAGAATTCAGTGGTGTCTTCTGACTTTTAAGAGATAGCTAATAAGATTTTCTAATTATAATTAAGTATATATCTTACTATTAGATAGCATTTAATTTTATGTAATTAAGTATTAAATAGGTATTTAATTATGTAAAATTAAATAAATTAATAGAAATTTATATTAATAAATAAACATAAAATTAAATTAATCTAATTAAATATGTATTTAAATGCTTTAATATACATGTATATGGCATGTGGGCACTTGGGTAGCTTCCATATCTTGGCTATTGTGAATAATGGTGCAGCGAGGGTACCTGCGTGGCTCAGTCATTATGCGTCTGCCTTCCCCTTGGGTCATGATCCCAGGGTCTTGGGATCAAGTCCCGCATCGGGCTGCTTGCACAGTGGGGAAACTGATTCTCCCTCTCCCTCTGCCCCTCCTTCTACTTGTGCTCTCTTGCTCGCTTTCTCTCAAATAATAAGTACATAAAAATCTTTAAAAAAATAATAATGATGCAGTGAACATAAGAAGACAGATATCTCTTTGGTATTCTGTTTACATTTCTACTGGATACATGCCCAGAAGTGGGATTACCAGATCATATGGTAATTCTATTTTTAATCTTTTGAGGAACATACATACTGGTTTGCGTAATGGCTATACCCGTCTCTAGTTCCACCAATAGTGCACAAGGATTTCCATTTCTCCACATCTTGCCAACCCTTCTTATCTTTTTATCTTTTTGATGACAGCCATTTTAGCAGGTGAGAGGTGATATTGTGATTTTGTGATTGATTTGCATTTCTGTGATGATTAGTGATGTTTAACGCCTATCATATACCTGTTAGGGCCATTTATATGTCTCCTTTGAGAAATGTTTATTCAGATTCTTTGCCCATTTTTTTTATTAGGGTTAATTTTTTCTTGCTTTTGAATTGTTTGAGCTCCTTATACATTACAGGTATTAAACTCTTATCAGCTATCTGGCTTACAGATATATTCTCTCATTTAGTGGGTTGCCTTTTCACTCTGTTGATTGTTTCCCTTGATGTGCGGAACTGTTTTAGTTTCATGCAGCCTGATTTGTCTACTCTTATTTTTGTTGCCTGAGTTTTTTTTTTTAAAGATTTACTTATTTATTTTAGAGAGAGAGAACATGCACCAACTAGAGGGGCAGAGGAAGTAGGAGAGAGAATCTCAAGCAGATTCTACATTGCGTGTGGAGCCTGACAGGGGACTCAGTCTCTTGACCCTAAGATCATTACCTGCGACAAAAACAAATCAGACACTTGACTGTACCACCCAGGTGTCCCTAAACTCAGTATTTTTAAATGCCAATTTTGCAATAATAAATCTATAAATTCCATACAATGTCAGTGAAAATCCTAAAGATTTTTTTTCTTTTTAATTTTTTATCTTTTATAAACATATATTTTTATCCCCAGGGGTACAGGTCTGTGAATCCCCAGGTTTACACACTTCACAGCACTCACCAAAGCACATACCCTCCCCAATGTCCATAATCCCACCCCCTTCTCCCAAACCCCCTCCCCCCAGCAACCCTCAGTTTGTTTTGTGAGATTAAGAGTCACTTATGGTTTGTCTCCCTCCCAATCCCATCTTGTTTCATTGATTCTTCTCCTACCCACTTAAACCCCCATGTTGCATCACCACTTCCTCATATCAGGGAGATCGTATGATAGTTGTCTTTCTCTGCTTGACTTATTTCACTAAGCATGATACGCTCTAGTTCCATCCATGTTGTCGCAAATGGCAAGATTTCATTTCTTTTGATGGCTGCATAGTATTCCATTGTGTATATATACCACATCTTCTTGATCCATTCATCTGTTGATGGACATCTAGGTTCTTTCCATAGTTTGGCTATTGTGGACATTGCTGCTATAAACATTCGGGTGCATGTGCCCCTTTGGATCACTACGTTTGTATCTTTAGGGTAAATACCCAGTAGTGCAATTGCTGGGTCATAGGGCAGTTCTATTTTCAACATTTTGAGGAACCTCCATGCTGTTTTCCAGAGTGGCTGCACCAGCTTGCATTCCCACCAACAGTGCAGGAGGGTTCCCCTTTCTCCGCATCCTCGCCAGCATCTGTCATTTCCTGACTTGTTTATTTTAGCCATTCTAACTGGAGTGAGGTGATATCTCATTGTGGTTTTGATTTGTATTTCCCTGATGCCGAGTGATATGGAGCACTTTTTCATGTGTCTGTTGGCCATCTGGATGTCTTCTTTGCAGAAATGTCTGTCCATGTCCTCTGCCCATTTCTTGATTGGATTATTTGTTCTTTGGGTGTTGAGTTTGTTTATAGATTCTGGACACTAGTCCTTTATCTGATATGTCGTTTGCAAATATCTTCTCCCATTCTGTCAGTTGTCTTTTGATTTTGTTAACTGTTTCCTTTGCTGTGCAAAAGCTTTTGATCTTGATGAAATCCCAATAGTTCATTTTTGCCCTTGCTTTCCTTGCCTTTGGCGTTGTTCCTAGGAAGATGTTGCTGCGGCTGAGGTCGAAGAGGTTGCTGCCTGTGTTCTACTCAAGGATTTTGATGGATTCCTTTCGCACATTGAGGTCCTTCATCCATTTTGAGTCTATTTTCGTGTGTGGTGTAAGGAAATGATCCAATTTCATTTTTCTGCATGTGGCTGTCCAATTTTCCCAGCACCATTTATTGAAGAGGCTGTCTTTTTTCCATTGGACATTCTTTCCTGCTTTGTCGAAGATTAGTTGACCATAGAGTGGGGGGTCTATTTCTGGGCTCTCTATTCTGTTCCATTGATCTATGTGTCTGTTTTTGTGCCAGTACCATGCTGTCTTGATGATGACAGCTTTGTAATAGAGCTTGAAGTCCGGAATTGTGACGCCACCAATGTTGGCTTTCTTTTTCAATATCCCTTTGGCTATTCGAGGTCTTTTCTGGTTCCATATAAATTTTAGAATTATTTGTTCCATTTCTTTGAAAAAGATGGATGGTACTTTGATAGGAATTGCATTAAATGTGTAGATTGCTTTAGGTAGCATAGACATTTTCACAATATTTATTCTTCCAATCCAGGAGCATGGAACATTTTTCCATTTCTTTGTGTCTTCCTCAACTTCTTTCATGAGTACTTTATAGTTTTCTGAGTATAGATTCTGTGCCTCTTTGGTTAGGTTTATTCCTAGGTATCTTATGGATTTGGGTGCAATTTTAAATGCGATGGACTCCTTAATTTCTCTTTCTTCTGTCTTGTTGTTGGTGTAGAGAAATGCAACTGATTTCTGTGCATTGATTTTATATCCTGACACTTTACTGAATTCCTGTATAAGTTCTAGCAGTTTTGGAGTGGAGTCTTTTGGGTTTTCCACATATAGTATCATATCATCTGCAAAGAGTGATAATTTGACTTCTTCTTTGCCGATTTGGATGCCTTTAATTTCCTTTTGTTGTCTGATTGCTGAGGCTAGGACCTCTAGTACTATGTTGAATAGCAGTGGTGATAATGGACATCCCTGCCGTGTTCCTGACCTTAGCGGAAAAGCTTTCAGTTTTTCTCCATTGAGAATGATATTTGCGGTGGGATTTTCATAGATGGCTTTGATGATATTGAGGTATGTGCCCTCTATCCCTACACTTTGAAGAGTTTTGATCAGGAAGGGATGCTGTACTTTGTCAAATGCTTTTTCAGCATCTATTGAGAGTATCATATGGTTCTTGTTCTTTCTTTTATTGATGTGTTGTATCACATTGACTGATTTGCGGATGTTGAACCAACCTTGCAGCCCTGGAATAAATCCCACTTGGTCGTGGTGAATAATCCTTTTAATGTACTGTTGAATCCTATTGGCTACTATTTTGGTGAGAATTTTCGCATCTGTGTTCATCAAGGATATTGGTCTATAGCTCTCTTTTTTGATGGGATCCTTGTCTGGTTTTGGGATCAAGGTGATGCTGGCCTCATAAAATGAGTTTGGAAGTTTTCCTTCCATTTCTATTTTTTGGAACAGTTTCAGGAGAATAGGAATTAGTTCTTCTTTAAATGTTTGGTAGAATTCCCCCGGGAAGCCGTCTGGCCCTGGGCTTTTGTTTGTTTGGAGATTTTTAATGACTGTTTCAATCTCCTTACTGGTTATGGGTCTGTTCAGGCTTTCTACTTCTTCCTGGTTCAGTTGTGGTAGTTTATATGTTTCTAGGAATGCATCCATTTCTTCCAGATTGTCAAATTTGTTGGCGTAGAGTTGCTCATAGTATGTTCTTATAATAGTTTGTATTTCTTTGGTGTTAGTTGTGATCTCTCCTCTTTCATTCATGATTTTATTTATTTGGGTCCTTTCTCTTTTCTTTTTGATAAGTCGGGCCAGGGATTTATCAATTTTATTAATTCCTTCAAAGAACCAGCTCCTAGTTTCGTTGATTTGCTCTATTGTCTTTTTGGTTTCTATTTCATTGATTTCTTCTCTGATCTTTATGATTTCTCTTCTCCTGCTTGGCTTAGGGTTTCTTTCTTGTTCTTTCTCCAGCTCCTTTAGGTGTAGGGTTAGGCTGTGTACCTGAGACCTTTCTTGTTTCTTGAGAAAGGCTTGTACCGCTATATATTTTCCTCTCAGGACTGCCTTTGTTGTGTCCCACAGATTTTGAACCATTGTATTTTCATTATCATTTGTTTCCATGATTTTTTTCAATTCTTCTTTAATTTCCCGGTTGACCCATTCATTCTTTAGAAGGATACTGTTTGGTCTCCATGTATTTGCGTTCTTTCCAAACTTCCTTTTGTGGTTGAGTTCTAGCTTCAGAGCATTGTGGTCTGAAAATATGCAGGGAATGATCCCAATCTTTTGATACCGGTTGAGTCCTGCTTTAGGACCGAGGATGTGATCTATTCTGGAGAATGTTCCATGTGCACTAGAGAAGAATGTGTATTCTGTTGCTTTGGGATGAAATGTTCTGAATATATCTGTGATGTCCATCTGGTCCAGTGTGTCGTTTAAGGCCTTTATTTCCTTGCTGATCTTTTGCTTGGATGATCTGTCCATTTCAGTGAGGGGAGTGTTAAAGTCCCCTACTATTATTGTATTATTGTTGATGTGTTTCTTTGATTTTGTTATTAATTGGTTTATATAGTTGGCTGCGCCCACGTTGGGGGCATAGATATTTAAAATTGTTAAATCTTTTTGTTGGACAGACCCTTTGAGTATGATATAGTGTCCTTCCTCATCTCTTATTATAGTCTTTGGCTTAAAATCTAATTGATCTGATATAAGGACTGCCACTCCTGCTTTCTTCTGATGTCCATTAGCATGGTAAATTCTTTTCCACCCCCTCACTTTAAATCTGGAGGTGTCTTCGGGCTTAAAATGAGTTTCTTGGAGGCAACATATAGATGGGTTTTGTTTTTTTATCCATTCTGATACCCTGTGTCTTTTGACAGGGGCATTTAGCCCATTAACATTCAGGGTAACTATTGAGAGATATGAATTTAGTGCCATTGTATTGCCTGTAAGGTGACTGTTACTGTATATGGTCTCTGTTCCTTACTGATCTACCACTTGTAGGCTCTCTCTTTGCTTAGAGGACCCCTTTCAATATTTCCTGTAGAGCTGGTTTGGTGTTTGCAAATTCTTTCAGTTTTTGTTTGTCCTGGAAGCTTTTAATCTCTCCTTCTATTTTCAATGATAGCCTAGCTGGATATAGTATTCTTGGCTGCATGTTTTTCTCGTTTAGTGCTCTGAAAATATCATGCCAGCTCTTTCTGGACTGCCAGGTCTCTGTGGATAAGTCAGCTGCCAATCTAATATTTTTACCATTGTATGTTACAGACTTCTTTTCCCGGGCTGCTTTCAGGATTTTCTCTTTGTCACTGAGACTTGTAAATTTTACTATTAGGTGACGGGGTGTGGGCCTATTCTTATTGATTTTGAGGGGCGTTCTCTGAACCTCCTGAATTTTGATGCTCGTTCCCTTTGCCATATTGGGGAAATTCTCCCCAATAATTCTCTCCAGTATACCTTCTGCTCCCCTCTCTCTTTCTTCTTCTTCTGGAATCCCAATTATTCTAATGTTGTTTCTTCTTATGGTGTCACTTATCTCTCGAATTCTCCCCTCGTGGTCCAGTAGCTGTTTGTCCCTCTTTTACTCAGCTTCTTTATTCTCTGTCATTTGGTCTTCTATATCACTAATTCTTTCTTCTGCCTCATTTATCCTAGCAGTGAGAGCCTCCATTTTTGATTGCACCTCATTAATAGCTTTTTTGATTTCAACTTGGTTAGATTTTAGTTCTTTTATTTCTCCAGAAGGGCTTTTATATCTCTCGAGAGGGTTTCTCTAATATCTTCCATGCCTTTTTCGAGCCCGGCTAGAACCTTGAGAATTGTCATTCTGAACTCTAGATCTGACATATTACCAATGTCTGTATTGATTAGGTCCCTAGCCTTCGGTACTGCCTCTTGTTTTTTTTTGTGTGTTGAATTTTTCCGTCTTGTCATTTTGTCCAGATAAGAGTATATGAAGGAGCAAGTAAAATACTAAAAGGGTGGCAACAACCCCAAGAAAATATGCTTTAACCAAATTAGAAGAGATCCCAAATCGTGAGGGGGGAGAAAGGGGATAAAAAGAGGTTCAAAAAGGATGAAAGAAAAAAAAAAGAGAAGAAAAGAATTAAAAAAAAGAAAACAAATAAGAAAAATATAAAAAATAAAAAATATATGTATTGGATAAACTAGTTAAAAAACATTAAAAAAGAAAAAGGTAAAAGTTAAAAAAAAATTTACCAGAAGGCGAGAAAAAAAACAAAAAATGAAAAAGAAAAAAAATAAATTAACTGCAAGACTAAAAAAAATCACAGGGAAAAAGCCATGAGTTCCGTGCTTTGCTTTCTCCTCCTCTGGAATTCTGCTGCTCTCCTTGGTATTGAAACCGCACTCCTTGGTAGGTGAACTTGGCCTCGGCTGGATTTCTTGTTGATCTTCTGGGGGAGGAGCCTGTTCTAGTGATTCTCAAGTGTCTTTGCCCCAGGCGGAATTGCACCGCCCTTACCAGGGGCCGGGCTGAGTAATCCGCTCGGGTTTGCTTTCAGGAGCTTTTGTTCCCTGAGCACTTTCCGTAGAGTTCCGGAGGACGGGAATACAAATGGCGGCCTCCTGGTCTCCGGCCTGGAGGAGCAGAGAGCCCAGGGCCGCACTCCTCAGTGCGCCCTCAGAGAACAGCGCCAGTTACTCCCGTCTGCCTGACCTCTGGCCGCGCTCCAAGCTCACCGAGCCTGCGACCGGTTCAAGGTAACACCGAGCTGCGAGCTTACTGTCGGCTCTGTCTCTGTAGCCGGCTTTCCTGTTCCAATACCCGCAAGCTCTGCGACACTCAGACACCCCCTATCCTTCTGTGACCCTGCGGGACCTGAGGCCACGCTGACCCCGCATGGGCTTCGCCCCGGTTTAGCCTCTGGAGCGACGTCCCTCAGTGGAACAGACTTTTAAAAGTCTTGATTTTGTGCGCCGTTGCTCCGCCTCTTGCCGGGAGCCGGCCCCTCCCCCCGGGGTCTATCTTCCCGTCGCTTTGGATTCACTTCTCCGCTGGTCCTACCTTTCAGAAAGTGGTTGTTTTTCTGTTTCCAGAATTGCTGTTCTTCTTCTCTTCGATCTGCTGATGGATTTTCAGGTGTTTGCAATCTTTAGATAAGCTATCTAGCTGATCTCCTGGTAGCTGAAGTAGTCTCAGCCTGCTACTTCTCCACCATCTTGACTCCTCCTCCCCAACATTACATTTAAAAAAATCATTCATCCAGATCAAGTGGGATTTATTCCTGGTATGTAAGGGTGGTTCTATATTCATAAATCAACCAACGTGATACATCACATCAACAAGAGAAAGGATAAAAACCAAGCTATCATCTCAGTAAATGCAGGAAAAAAGCATTTGACAAATTACAAAAGCCATCATGATAAAAACCCTTAACAAAGTAGGTTTAGAGGGAATGTGCCTCAACATAATAAAGTCTATACAGGAAAAATCCACAGCTGACACAAACTTAACAGGGAAGAACTGAGAGCTTTTCCCCTAAGGTCAGGAACAAGGCAAGGATGTCCTTTCTTGCCACTTTCTTTGAACATAGTACTGGAGGTCTTAGTCACAGCAATCAGACAAGAAAAAGAAAAGGCACCCAAATTGATAAGGAAGAAGTAAAATTTTCACTGTTTGCAGGTGACATGATACTATATAGAGAAAATCCTAAAGGGGATATAGGTCACTCAGTTGGTTAAGTGTCTGGCTCTTGATCTTGGCTCAGGTCTCAATCTCAGTTTTGTGAGTCCAAGCCCCACACTGGGAACCCTGCTGGGCCAGGAGCTTACTGAATTAAAAAAAGAAAGGAAAAGGGGTGCCTGGGTGGCTCAGTGGTTTAAAGCCTCTGCCCTTTGGCTCAGGTCATGATCTCAGGGTCCTGGGATCGAGCCCCGCATTGGGCTCTCTGCTCAGTGGGGAGTCTGCCCTCTCTCTCTGCCTGCCTCTCTGCCTACTTGGATTTCTGTCAAATAAATAAATAAAATCTTTAAAAAAAAAAAAAAAAAAAGGAAAAGAAAAGAAAACCCTGAAGACTCCACCAAAAACTAGTAGACCTGATAAGTGAATTCAGTAAGCTTTCAGGATACAAAATTAATATGCAGGAGTCTGTTGGATTTTTATACACTAATAAAAAAAATTGCAGAAAGAAAAATTAAGAAAACGATCCCATTTACAACTTCACCAAAAATAATAAAATACCTAGGAATAAACGTAACCACGGAGGTGAAAGACCTGTGCTCTGAAAACTGTAAAACACTGATGGAAGAGATTGAAGATGACACAAATGTTTGGGAAGATACTCCATGCTCATGGAGTAGAAGAAGAAATATTGTTAAAATGTCTATACTACCCAAAGCAATCTATAGATTTAATGCAATACCTATCAAAATACCACCAGCATTTTTCACAGAGCTAGAACAAATAATCCTAAAATTTGTATGGGTCCACAAAATACCCCAAATAGCCAAGCAATCTTGAGAAAGAACAAAGCTGGAGGTATCACAATTCCAGATTTCAAGGTATATTACAAGTTGTAGTTATCAAAACAGTATGGTACTAGCACAAAAATAGACATACTAGTTCAATGGAATAGACTAGAGAGCTCAGAAATAAATCCACAATTATATGATCAATTAATCTATGACAAAGGAGGCAAGAATATACAATGGGAGAAAGACAGTCTCTTCAACAAATTGTGTTGGAAAACTGAACAGCAATATGCAAAAGAATAAAACTGGACCACTTTCTTACACTGCACAAAAAAATAAACTCAAAATGGATTAAAGACCCAAATGGAGACAAGTATCCATCAAAATCGTAGGGGGGAACACAGGCAGTAATATCTCTGACCTCAGCCATAGCAAATTTTTCTAGATATGTCTCCTGAGGCAAGGGAAAGAAGAACAAAAATAAACTATTGGGACTACATCAAAATAAAAAGCTTCTGCACAGCAAAGAAAACAATCAACAAAACAAAGACAGTCCTCTGAATGGAAATGATATATTTAAAAAAGGGTTTAGTATCCAAACTATATAAAGAATTTACACAACTCAATACCAAAGATAATCCCAACAATTGAGTTAAAAAATGGGAAGAAGACATAAACAGATATTTCTACATAGAAGACATAACAGATGGCCAACAGACACATGGAAAGATCTTTAATATCACTAATCATCAGAGAAATGAAAATCAAAACCACAGTTAAATCGTACCTCACACCTGTCAGAATGGCTAACACCAAAGAAACAAGTGGTGGTGAGGATGTGGAGAAAAAGGATCTCTGGTGGATGGTTGATGGGAATGCAAACTGATGTAGCCACTGTGGAAAATGGAATGGAGGTTTCTTTAAAAATTAAAGATAGGGGTGCCTGGGTGGCTCAGTGGGTTAAGCCTCTGCCTTTGGCCCGGGTCATGATCCCAGGGTCCTGGGATCGAGCCCCACGTCGGGCTCTCTGCTCGGCAGGGAGCCTGCTTCCTCCTCTCTCTCTGCCTGCCTCTCTGCCTACTTGTGATCTCTCTCCCTCTGTCAAATAAATAAATAAAATCTTTAAAAAAAATTAAAGATAGAATTACCATGTGATCCAGTAATTTCACTACCGGGTAGTTACCCAAAGAAAACAAAAGTACTAATTTGAAAAGATATATGCACCACTATATTTATTGCAGCATTATTTACAACAGCCAAAATGTGGAAGCAGCCCAGGTGTCCATTGATAGATGAATGGATAAAGAAGCTGTGAGATATATATACACTGGACTACCACTCAGCTGTAAAAATAAAGTGAAATCTTGCCATTGGTGATAGCATGGATGGGCCTAGAAAGTAGAATGCTAAGTGAAATAAGTCAGAGACTTATTTTTTTTAAGTTTTATTATTTTTAATATTTATTATTAAATAATAAGTCTCTGACTTATTTCACTTAGCATTATAATATGATTTCACTCATATGTGGAATTTAGGAAAACAAATGATCTAAGGAAAAAAAGACACAAAAAACCAGACTCTTAAATAGAGAGAGCAAACTTGTGATGGTCAGAGGGGAGGTTTGTGGGAGAATGCGTGAAACCGGTGATGGGGTTTAAGGAGTGCCCTTGTCATGATAAGCACTGAGTGATATATAGAATTATTGCACTGTATTGTAGAGATGAAACTAATATAACAGCAAACATTACTTATAGTAGAATTAACAAATTTTAAAGAAGAATAGAAATCATAGAAAATATGTTGTCAGAGTATAACAGAATTAAACTAGAAGTCAGTACAGAAATGTAATTGAACAATCCCCAAGTATTTGAAAATTGACATGCTTTTAAATAACACATGGGTCAGGGAAGAAGTCTCAAAAGAAATGTAAACATTTTTAAAAATCTGAACTAAATGGAAATACAATAGCAAATAGAAACCAACAATATACAAAAAGAATTATATACTATGGCCAACTGGGATTCATTCTAGGTATGTAAGGCTGGTTCAACTTTCCAAAAATCAATCAGTAGAGTTAACTACAACAGAGCAAAGAATAAAAATCATATGTGCACAGCAAAGGAATTCAAAATGGAAAAAACAAAACTACAGAGTGGGAGAAAATATCTGCAAATCATGTATCTCTTAAGGGGGTAATATCCAAAATATAGAAAAACTCACACGACCTCAATAGCAAAAAAACCCCTAGCAATCCAATTTAAAAATGGGCAGAAGATAGGAATAGACATTTTCCCAAAGAAGACTTTCAGGGAGCCATGAAAAGATGCCTCGCCTTACACCTGTTAGAATGGTTAAAAAAGATAAGATTAACAAGTGTTGGTGAGGACGTGGAGAAAGAGGAGCCCCATGCACTGTTGGTAGAATATAAACGTCCATTGCTGCAGCCACTGTGGAGAACAGTATGGAATTTCCTCCAAAAATGAAAACTAGAAATACCGTATGATACAATAATTCCACTACTTGGTATTTATCCAAAGAACATGGAAACAGTAATCCAAAAAATCCATGCACCCCTATGTTTATTGCAGCATTATTTCCAATAGCCAAGATATAGAAGCAACCTGTCTGTTGGAGGATGAAGGGATAAAGAAGTTATGGCATCAATACACAAGGGAATATTATTTGACCATAAAAAGAAGGAAATGTCTCCATTTTCAGCAACATGGATGAACTTGAGGGCATTACGCTAAATGAAATATGCCTGACAGAGAAAGACAAATACTGTATGATGTGCTTGTATGTGGACTCTAAAAGAAGCTGAACTCGCAGAAGCAGAGTAGACTGGGGGATTGCGGGGTGTAGGGGGTGAGCAGAATGGGGACATGGTGGTCAAAGGCACAAACTTCCAGTTATAAGATGAATAAATTCTGGGAATTTAATATATAGCATGATGAGTATAGTTAATGATGTAGTATTAAATATTTGGAAGTTGATAAGAGAGTAAATCTTAAATCTTAAATAACCCTGCCACAGAAGAGAAAAAAAGTAATTATGTGAGGTGATAAAGGTTAAAAAATGCTACTGTGATAATCATTTCACAGTATGTAAGTGTATCAGATCAGCAGTGTACAACATAAGTTGATAAAGTGATACAATATTATATATCATTTGCATCTCAATAAAGCTGAACAAAGGGCACGTGGGTGGCTCAGGTCATGATCTTAGGGTCCTGGGATTGAGCCCCACGTCGGGTTCTCTGCTCAGTGGGGAGCCTGCTTCCTCCTCTCTCTGCTGCCTCTCTGCCTACTTGTGATCTTTCTCTGTGTGTCAAATAAAGAAATACAATCTTAAAAAAAATTTTTTTTAAAAAGCTGAACAAAAAAAGAAACCAACACTCATTACAAACAAAACAAAACATAAGCCAACCCAAAATTCATCAATGGCAGAATGGATAAAAAATGTATAGTAGGTTGAAATGATGAAATATCATACAGGAACAAAAATGAATAAACTATAGGTACATTACAACACAAATAAGTCCTATATAAAGTAGACCACCCAAAAGGAATACACACAATGTATATAAAACATGATTCCATTTATATAAAGTAGAAAAATAAACCCAAACCTAAAACCCACTAAACCTCATTGTTTAGGAATCATGAGGAAAACTAAAAATAAAAGCAGAGAAATTATTACCATAAAATTCAGAATAATGGTTACCTTTAGAGGGATACAGGAATTATACTCATCAAGTACTAAGGTGGAGGAAGAAATCATGTCCACGAAGGTGGCACATAAGGGGACCTTCTGTACTACTGTTAGTGTTTTACTTCTTGATAGTGTTTATATGACTAATTATAATTATTCATTAAGGTGTATACTAAGATTTTTTTCTTTATGATATAATTTACAGTTAAATGGTAAAGAAAAAACCCTCAAAATAAAACCCTGAACTTTCGAATATTTTTTAAACCAAATTGTACAACTAAGTTATTCTGTATCCTAACCCGAGCTGTACGCCACGGATGGTCCTCTTTTCTCTGGTGTGGGTGTTGGGCACAGGGTAAGACTCATAGAGGAAGTTAATGAGAGACAGGGATGGGTTGAGGTCCAAAGAGAGAATAAAATACAGGAATGAGTTAAAGATGAGGGAATATTTAGAGTTCAAGGTCAGAGGTGGTTCCGGAAGAGAACGAAGAGGAAAGGGGGGAATGATGATTCGAGTGCCCTTCAGTCATATTACATATTGGCTGATAAAAACACGAACAGGCAATTTACATTCATTTTGCCAGAGCTGTTTTGTTGATGATTTACCAAAACCGTAGCATTAAAATAATGCCCTCAAAATACTCATGTGAAAAAATCCTGATTTGGTCAAGGCAAGCATCCTGGACACAGTGATATCTGAATTGAGACAGAAAATATGAGAAAATGAACATAAGGAATGAGCAGTTACCATAGAGGGAACAGCATCAGCAAAGACTCAGAGCCATGGAACAGCAGGTGTGTGCAGGGAAACAGCAGAGTGCTGTTGCTAGAGGTAGGACATGTGGAGAGCTGAGACCAGAGAAGAGTGGCAGAGACAGAATATTCCAGGGCTTTGTGTGCCACAAGTGTCTTAAGAGCCCAAAGCCTGCTGTTGGTAACTAAGAGCCATAGAAAGGTTTTATGGGAATGACATGGTCTTGAATAAACATGAAATTTTCCAAATGCGAAGTATTAGGTATGCATGGATGAAATAACATTAAAATGCACATATTTTCACTTAAAAGGATTAGAAATTAAGTAGCAGTAATGCTTAAAGTGTTTAATTACAACTGATTACTTGTATGCCCTCTAAAGCCATTTGCCAAATAAAACAATTAATTGATAGATTGTCATTCTGATTTATCAGTCCATCTCTTGTGAATTTCGTTACCAAGAGGCATGTAACATGCTATTCAAAAACCAGATCTTGACTCATTAAGACATAGTATCATATGAGATTAAAACAACTCATTTTATATTTCTCTTCAATACACTTTAATTGTAGCAGAAGACAGAACTCAAGTCTTGAAAGAGGTAAATTTGCAACAAATCAGAGAAAGGATTTACAGATTTTCTTTGAATTATGATGGAATATGTCCTGATAAGCCCATTTTCAATGGAAAATATCGTAAGTCAACAAGGCATTCAATGTGCCTTATCTACCAACATCATAGCTTAGCCTAACCAAACTTTAATGGGCTCAAAACACCTACATTTAGCCTATAGTTGGGCAAAATCATCTAACACAAGGTCTGTTTTTGATAAAGTGTTAAATACCTCATGGAAACCATTGAATACTGTACTGAAAGTGAAAACAATGGTGGTATGGGTTCAGAACAATTTAAGTGTACTGACGGTTTACTCCTGTGATGACTGCCGCCACCCAGCGTCGTGTGCTGGTATCACAAACATATTGCTCCCCGCGAGCCTGGGGAAAAGACCCAAGCTCAGGGTAGAGTTTCTATAGAACGCAGATCACTGCTATGGTAAAGTTGAAAAACCCCAAGTCAAGCCACCATAAATTGAAAACCATCTGTATTTATCCGCTGTGCTGCACCTTTAGGAAATTCACTAGTCTCCAAGTGGTAAAGGATTCACTAACCAACTGGACAGATTTTTGAAGGATGATTTTAAGATAGAGGCACAAGGAACATCTTTAAAGCACTTTGAATGTTAGCATCTTCATGAATAATGCAGTTCATAGGAATTACAGACAATGCTTGATAGAATTCAAGAGAAAGGTTTGTAATTGTGGAGATTGAGCATTAGGCTCAAAATCTCTACGATGGCGAAGGATACTGGACAATTAAGATGCATGTAGTTAGTTCTGGAATGCTTAAAACAGATGATTCGAAGGATAGCACATTTTAAAATTTATGATAATAATAATGTTTCCACCTACTAGTGACGGCTCCTGGGCAGTCCATAGCAACTCTTCAGGGTCTGCATTTTCTGGATCATAAATCCATATAACAATAACCTACAAAATAAAAAGCGTTTGTGTTTCCTTACCTTTTGGACATATTTTATTTTTAGTTGTGGCAAAACACAACCATAAAAATGTTTTTTTTTTAATTGTGATTATCCTATTAAAAATATCAAAAGTGATCTGTGTGTGTGTGTGTGTTTAACAAGTGGAACAAACCAAAGACCTTATGAAGGAAGAGTTAAGATCTGTCTATACTCCTGAGGTAACCAATGTTAAAACTCTGTATGAATGTGTATAAATCTCTTTCTCTACAATCATAATTAGACACAGCAACTCCTCAGCCCTGCACTTTTCACAAAAATGAAATCACACGATGCATGTTATTCCTAACTTGCTTTTGTTACTTATATGCCATGTTCATTTCAATAGATGTAGACCTAATTTTTTTCTTTCTTCTTAATTTTTTTCTTGAATAGACAATTTATTCACATAGTTAAAAACAAATTAAGACTAAAATTGAAATTTTCTCTCCCATTCTGTACTCCATCACTCAATCCCCACAAGTCCACTGCACCCAACAAGGATCTACTATAGTAAGTTTTCTTATTTATATTTCTGTAAAATTTTTGTGCATGACTAATTAAGATGTTATTTTTTATATAAATGTAAGTATGCGGGGCACCTGGGTGGCTCAGTGGTTTAAGCCTCTGCCTTCGGCTCAGGTCATGATCTCAGGGTCCTGGGATCGAGCCCCACATCGGACTCTCTGCTTAGCAGGGAGCCTGCTTCCCCCTCTATCTCTGCCTGCTGCTCTGCCTACTTGTGATCTCTCTCTCTCTGTCAAATAAACAAAAAAAAACTTTTAAAAAAATGTAAGTATGCTAAACACATGTTTTCAAACATTATATTCTTCACTTAAAGTTTTATCTTAGAGATCTTTACATATTCTCATTAACTTTTCCACTGCTTATTATTCCAAATTATGGAGGAATCATAATGAAATAGTAACCTACTAATAAACATTCATTCTCAGTCCTTTGCCATTATAATCAATGCCATAATGAGCAACTTTGTATATGTATTACTTTGTACCTGGGACCTTAAAGTGTAACTGTTGAGGCATATGCAACTGTAATTTTCATAGATACTGCTAAATTGTTCTTGAAGCAACTCCTCTAATACATGTCACATCAGCAATGTATGATATTTCTTCCTTCCTCACAGCCTTCTCAGCATTGTGTGTTGTCACACTTATAATTTGCCAGTCTGATGGGTGAAAAATGGTGCTTTGGTACAGTTTTAACCTGCATCTCCTTTATTATAGAAATGTTTGAGCACCTTTCCATGTGTTCAAATTCCACTTGTATATCCTGTCTTGTGAACTATTTGTTCATTTCCTTTACCTATTTTCCAGTTTTCTATTGGGTTGTTAGTCTTTTATTTATTAATTTGTGGAAGTTCTTTATGTTAAGAACTTGTACATCTGTATGTTTTATATCTGGATCTACATTCTGGCTATGTGGATATACACACACACACATACACATATATGAAGATTTTATTCCTTTTATTGCTATAGGACATTTCTATTTATCCTGTTTCACCTGTTTGCCTTAATTCTGTATTGTCCCTATGTAATTCTGCCTTCCCTCCCTTCTTTCTTTCCTTCCCTCCTTCCACGGTTTTTATAGCAGGGTTTTATTTCTCCTTATATTTTCTTCACCTATTAAGACTCTCTCAATCTATGTCACTTGATTTATTTATTTTTTTAAATTTTTATTTATTTTTATTTTTTTTAAAGATTTTATTTATTTATTTGACAGAGAGAAATCACAAGTAGATGGAGAAGCAGGCAGAGAGAGAGAGAGAGGGAAGCAGGCTCCCTGCGGAGCAGAGAGCCCGATGCGGGACTCGATCCCAGGACCCTGAGATCATGACCTGAGCCAAAGGCAGCGGCTTAACCCACTGAGCCACCCAGGCGCCCATGTCACTTGATTTAAACAAGTAGTATGTATCCTTCATATTTTTCTCCACACTATGTGTTTGCAGACATGTACACATATTTACATTTATGTATTTTTTTTAAAAGAGGCATTTACATTTATGTATTTTTTTAAAGAGACATTTTAAGAGTTTTAAAAACAAAACTGGATCATATTATACACACTTCCCACATGCTCTTTTTCTTATGCAAATATATACATCATTGAAATTCTCCAGTGTCAACTCTTATAAGGCCTGAATAATAGTCTCTAGGTGTACAATATAGTAATTCGATAGTTCCATACATCACCCAGTGCCCCTCATTCAACAAAATTTGAGAGTGGCTCTTGCTACAGATTCTGTGTCTTTCTTGTTAAATTTATTCCTAAGTATTTTATAGTCTTTATTGCCAGTATAAATTTGTAATATTGTACATCTTTTCTTGTCTTATTACTTACACTATTATGTTTAAGACAATGTTAAATAATAATGATGATACTGAGCACATCTGTCCAGTTCCTGATTTGATTGGGGTTTTCATTGGGAATTCCTATTCAATTTTTAAACTTATTATGTGATCATTTATTTCCTTCTTTATTGTGTTGATGGAATGGATATTGTCTTCCGCTTTCTTGGTATTGAATCAATGTTGCATTCTGGAAGATACTGGCCTTTTTCAATGCAGTCTTTTAATATATTGCTGGATTCTATTTGCTAATATTTGTGTAGAATTTTTGCACCTACATACACAAGGATATTGGTCTACGCTTCCTTCGCTCCCTCCCTTCCTAACTTTCTCGTTGCCTGCCTTTTGTTTTAAAGTAGTGTTAGATTCAGGAAATGAATTGAGGGCAATTTCTATCTTCTTTATGATCAGGCGAGACTATATTGTTAAGTACAGATGATATTATTTTCCTCTTCATAGATTTTTCAGTTGTCATGAAATAATTTCCCCCTTTATGCCTTTTAAAGTTTTGGGGCTTCACCTATCTTTTATTTGACATTCATATCATCACCCCAGTTTTGATAGTATTTACCTGTTTGCATCCTTTTCTTTCCAAATTTTGTGTTACTCTTTGTTTTAACTGTGTAACTTTTACTAAAATCAGATTTCTGGAGTTTTTGTCATTTAATAGGTAAATTTAATCCAAGCACAATTTTGATTAATAATTTAAGTGATTTTAAAAATCTTATCTTTAGGGCTCTATATTCTGTGTTTTAATTTTTCTTTATTTCATGTTTCATTACCTCCTATTAAATTATTAGTGTTTTAAAATTTCTTCTTTCAGAGCTCTACTTTTTAGAAATTACATAATCATTTCTATTACTTTAATGGACAATCTTACATTTTTACATGCATATTTAATGTAGGCTAAAGTTAATCCAGTATCCCTATCCTGAATGCTTATAAGGACCTTAAACAAATTTAAACCCAAATCTCCCTTCATTTTCCACTGTTTTGTTGGCTAGCTTTTTCATTTTATTTTGTTTAAAAAAAATTACTGAAAAGTTTTGATTGTCAATGCTTATTTAAATTTATTAGCATATTATATAGTTCATTTGTTCACCATTATTTACTACAACCTGCACTTTAGTTTTTCAGTCTGAATACTCATGTCTTCAATTGTGAAGAATCCGCCATATTCCTCTCTTTTAGTACTATGTCCAATTCATTTTATTCCCTTTTTGGAATTCCTATTACATGTATAATAAACTATCTCAGTCTATGTCTTTTAACTCTTCGGATATTTTCCATATCTTCACTTTTATGCACTGCATTCTTCATGATTCCTATTCCAAATTACTAATTCTGCAACTTTCTCAACTATATCTGGTCTTTTATTGAAACTGTCACTGAAATTTTATTTTTAGTTGCCTATTTTTTCATTTCAAGACATTTTAATGAGAGGTTTTTCAATTTCTGGATGCTGTATAATTAATTGCTTTTTATTTTAATTCCTTCTTTTATCTCTTTGAATATTTCAAATATGGATTTAGTAGTCTTTCAGATGGTTCTCATTTCTAGCTTTCAATAGTATAAACTTTCTTGATTTTTATGTGTCTATTCCAGACTGTTTTTGTGGTTTATACCCTTTTTTTTAAAAAAAAAGATTTTATTTATTTATTCAAAAGAGAGAGATCACAAGCAGGCAGAGAGACAGGCAGAGGGAGAGGAAGGGAAGCAGGCTCCCCGCTGAGCAGAGAGTCTGACGTGGGACCTGATCCCTGGACCCTGAGATTATGACCTCAGCCAAAGGCAGAGGCCCAACCCACTGAGCCACCCAGGTGCCCTGGTTTATACCTTTTACTTTGAGGTTATTTTCAGAGGGACTGTCTTCTATGAGAATCTTATATGCTCTGGGTTATGGAAATGAGTTTTGCAGTCACCTCTGCCTGGACCCTATGTATTTCACTGCTTGCATTTTGTGTTTATTACTTGGCTTTATGTTCTTCAGACTCTTGGGCTACTAAACTTGAACATCCACGTGACACTTCATGTAGCTAACTCCAAATGCATTTATAGCCCTCAGAGGATATATCATTTCTTTGGAATTCCTCTAAGCCTGTGAGTGGAACTTTACTCTTTCACACTTTACAGATATTTTATAAACCCTAGCGAAATGTAGGGAGACTAGTTTCAGCTCCTCCTTCTCTCATAGGTTAGAGGCCTTCATTTTCTATCCCCATACATACAATAAAACATCATCCCTATCTAGGGCTTATCTTCTAACACTCATAGTTCCAAAGTCAACGTTATAACTCTGGCTTTAGATTCTTTAATTATTTCTGACACAAGTGCACCTATGTTGATGTAAATGTGTAGACTGGAATTCTCCACACATATTTTCTAAAGGCATTTCTTTGAGTGAGATGGAGGTTATTCTGTATTATTTGGGTCTGTAATATGTATCCTACTCCTAGAATTTTCTATTTCCTATATTAAAATTATCCAATAATAAACACTCTCTTTTTTTTCATTGTTCCAGTTATAGCTTTAATAAGAAATTCTTTAACATCAGCTGGATTTGAGATAAGAGTGCACATGGACACATGGACTCATTCAACTATCTTGATCTGCTATTGGAAGGTTTATTTGTTCATTTATTTTTCATACGCTAGGACAAAAGTACTATTTAAATTATGTTAATTTAAAACTATGTATATAAATGCATGTTGTGGGCCTGTGTCTGCCCAGGGACTTTGTTGATGAGGCACTTGCTGGGGGGCTGGGCAGAGGGCAGCAGACACAACTCCCTGGGGTGGGAATAACAGCAAGAGGCAGGCAAATCAGTATCCTGTGTCATGCTTCCATGGCAGGGCCTGTGGCTGAAACCTTGAAGTGTTGCCAGGTCACTTCTGTGTGCTTCAGCTGAATGGCTCCGAGGCTGTAACTCAAACAATAGTTTTGCCAGCTTCTACTTCCTCACTCTCAGAAACCACATACTGGAGTGCAAGGAAATAAAAGACAGGAAGCCAGAGATAAGGTGCTGTTTTCACTTCTCCCTTGTGAATTACTTCCCAGTTCAGGCTGAGGAAAGAATCAGGAAGCCAAAGCAACGGCCTTGTCTTTAGCTTCTCTTTGGGGAATTCCTTACTCATTCAGGCTCTTGGTCAAGAGTCCTCCTCAACATTTCCCTGGATGCGGGAGTCAGGGATGATCCAGAAGTTGAAGAGAAATTCATAGATTACTGGCTTTTATAAAAGGATGTAGCTTAAGAACAGCCAGATGGAAAAGATGCAGACGGCAAGGCATGGGAAAAGGGTGAGGAGTTTCCATGTCCTCACTTGGTGTTCACTCTCGCCGACTATTCATGTGATCACCAACTAGGAAAGCCCTCTGAACCCTGTCCTCTGGGGTTTTATGGAGGCTTCATTATACCAGGAGGTTTACTTATTATGATAGTTATTATTATTTTACTGTCTTTATAGTAAATTTTCAATCACTATTTTAGAATGGAATGCTTTCAATGTATCTGTTAGGTCCATCAGGCCCAACGTACCATGCAGAGCCATTGTTTCCTTGTTGATTTTCAGTTTACATGATCTGTCCATTGATGTAAGTGGGGTGTTAAAGTCTCCTACTATTAATGTATTATCAATTAGTTCCTTTATGTTTGTTATTAACTGGATGCTTCTGTGTTGGATGTATACATATTTACAATTGTTATATTTTCTTGTTGGTTTGTCTTCTTTATTAAAATGTAGTGTCCTTCTTTGTCTCTTGTTACACTCTTTGGTTAAAGTCTATTTTGTCCAGTATAAGTATTGGTACTTATATTGAGTCTTTTGTAGGCAGCATGTAGGTGGGTGTTGGTTTTTTATATATTCTGTCATCCCTACATCTTTGCATTGAAGCATTTAGTCCCTTAACATTCAAAATAATTATTGATAGGTATTTATCATCATTTTATTATCTGCTTTGTGATTGTTTCTGAAGATTTTCTCTGATCCTTTCCTTTCCGTTTTTCATAATTTGCTGATTTTTTTTAAGTGGCATGTATAGATTTCTTTCTATTTATTCTTTGTAAATTTATTAGTGGTTTTTGATTTGTGGTTTCCACTAGGTTTGTATATAACCTCTTCTTCATGTAAGAGTCTATGTTAAGTTCATGGTCATTAAAGTTTGAACCCATTCTTTACTCTCCTCCTCCCCACATTTTGGATATATGTTGTTATATTTCACATACTTCAATTTTGTGGATTCCTTGACTTTTTTTTTACTGAAATATTCATTTTTACTGGTTTTGTGATTCCTATCTTTATACCATCACTTTTGGTCTTTCTTTTCCATTCAAAGTGTCCTCTTTAATGTTTCTTGCAGTGCTGGTTTAGTGGTCATGAACTCCTTTAGTTTTTGTTTGTCTGGGAAACTATCTCTTCTCGTTTTCTGAAAGATAACCTTGCTGGATAAGAGTATTCTCAGCTGCAGATTTTTCCCATTGCCGCTTCCTTCTGGCTTGGAACGTTTCTGCTGAAAAATTTCCTGCTAGCCTTATGGGTTTTCCCTGGTAAGTTACTGTCTTTTTTTGTCTTGCTGCTTTAAAATTTTTTTCTTTATCACTATATTTTGCCAGTTCAATTACAATATGTATTGGTGTGTGTCTGCTTTTGTTGATTTTGATGGGGGTTCTCTGTGTTTCCCGGAACTGGATATCTGTTTCCTTCTGCAGATTAGGGAAGTTTTCAGCTATTATTTCTCCAAATAAATTTTCTGATCCATTTTCTCTCTTCTCCTGGGACTCCTATTATATGAATGTTACTATGTTTTATTGAGTCACTGAGTTCCTTAACTCTATTCTTGTTTTGCATAATTCTTTTTTATCTCTTATGTTCACCTTGATTACTTTCCATCATTCTGTCTTCTGGGTTACTAATTCATTCCTCTCCTTCTTCTAACCTCTGTTCATTCCATGAAGCATGTTTCTCATTTTATCATGCCCTCTCTCTCTTCCATGTTGTTCCTTATCTCTGTGTTAAAGTTCTCACTCATGTCTTCTACTCTTCTGAGGTCCAGTGAATATTCTTAAGATCAATGCTTTACATTCTCTACCAAAGCATGTTACTTATATCTGTTTCACTTAGCTCTCTGGCTGTGGCATTGTCCTGTTCTTTCATTTGGGATAAATTTCTCTGTCTTCTCATTTTCTCTATATCTCTGAGCCTGTTTCTCTGTTAGAAACATTAGCTATGTCTCCTATTCTTGATGGTAATGGCCTTATGAAGAAGAGGTCCTGTAGCGCCCTGCCATGTAATGTCCCTTGTTCCCCAGGGCCTGGCACTTCTGGGAGTGTCTCCAATATGTGTTACATGTACTGTGCTGTTTCATTCTGGCTGCTTTATCCTTCAGGCCAGTTATCTGCAGATTCTCTCTTTGCCTGTTGTAGGCAGTGTTTGGTCCCTGGACTTAATGTGGCATGTTTTAAGTAGGTGTGCTTTGGTTTGTTTGTGAAATAAGACTTGTTGCCACTGCTGGCAGAACAGAGGCTTGGCAAAACTCCCACAGTGGGAAGTATGGTGTGAGCAGGGGTTTGGGCAGTCTTCTGGGAGATGGCCTGCTGCACTGGGACTGGGCAAGCATGTTTCAGGTGGGTGGTTTCACTGGAGTGCGTGTGGGGGTTAGGGTTTTATAGACACAAGTAAGTTAGCAAATGTCGGCACTGCACTGGTTCCTGCAGGTAGCCCTGTGCTTATACTGAGGGTCAGAATAGGGAAATGGTTTCGGCCAGTTCCTTTGTTCCCAGAGGTGTCTCTGCATGAGTGCTGCCTCTCTGGGACTCACACCTTCCCAGTGTGTGCTGCAGGTGCTCCTTCATCATTGTTTCCATGCTGCGTGTCGGCTAGTTGTTTGTCTGGCTTCTTCCCAAGCCCAGTGCAGTACTCTCTGGGCTGTATCCCAGTCAAGTTCACTGGCCTTTAAAACTCTAGGCTTTAATCCCTGCTGGTTGCAAGAACTCACAATATTCAGCCCTCCTTACTTTTCAAGCCAACTGGTATGGGATTCATTTTTCCCGTGTGCTCCCCTGTGTGCTAGTTTAGCTCTCACCCTTCCCTCCCTTCCACAGTGGCCGTGATCTGTTTCTCTCCCAAACTGCATCTCTGTACTTCCTAACTTCTTCAGTGTGACTTCTCTACCTATAGTTGTAGAGTTTATTCTGCCAGTCTTCAGGTCAACTTCTGGTGTATTTAGGATAATTTGATAGTATTTAGTTGTATTTATGGAAAGAGACAAGCTAGGGTCCTCCTACTCCACTGCCAGCTTCCACCCTTGGACCAGATTTTTTAAAAATTTAAATTCAATTAGCCAACATAGAGTACATCATTAGTTTCATATGCAGAGTTTAATAATTAATCAGTTGTGTATAACACTTAGTGCTCATCACATCACCCTCATCATACCCACATCACATTCTTAATGCCCATCATGCAATTACCCCATCCTCCTACCCACCTCCCTTCCAACAACCCTCAGTTTGTTTCCTATGGGTAAGAGTCTCCAGATCAGATATTAGAACTTTTCGATCTCAAGACACTTTCATAGCCTTAAAAATTATTGTGAGTCTCACAGAGCTTTTGTTTTATGTGGGTTAGATCTATCAGTATTTACCATGTTACCAGGTACAAATTAAAACTGAGAAGATTGGAAAGCACTTATTTTAAAAGCCAAAATAAACCCATAAATGTAACATGATATATATTTTTATGAAAAATAACTATTTTACAAAACAAAAAAATTAGAAAAATGGTTTTGTATTTAATAGAAGACAGCTGAATTATCATCTGTGTTCCCAATTCAAGCTGTTGGTATATGTTGTTTTGGTGGAAGCATATGGAGAAAATCTATCCTCACACAGATATGTAGGTGAAAAAGGGTAGACCTCATGGATCTCCTGAAAAGGTCTGTGGAGTTCTAGGGGTCCTCAAACCATATCTGAAGTATCACTGCACTCTAAGCTTCTTTTGTTGAAAATTAGTTTGGAAAATTCTCCTTGTGGGAAACATGAATGCTTAGAAGGAAATAATATAGTAGTGATATATGAAGGATATATAAAATCTTTTAAAAATGTTTTACCTGGGTTAAATTGTGGAAGAAATTTCTGTTGGGGAAAAAGAGGAATCATATTTTAGTAAACAGCACACTAAATCTTAGTTTGAATATTCCATTTTCAATATACATGTTTCTAAGTCCTTCAATATCTTCCTTACACTCTATTAAACAATTAAATATAAACAATTAAATATTAAATGTTTAAAAAGCTACATATATCTATAATTAAACATAACTATTAGTTCTCACATGTCAAAGTGCTGAGAGGCTTGAATCTGCATGTTGTCTTAACAATACTACGAGTTCATATAGCCAAAGTTGCATGAGTATAAATCTTTAAGAATGTGACATGATCATTTTGCCTAAGAAAACCTGTAGTGTTGCAAAAACAATGAATTCTGTTATGTTGAAAAGAAATTAAAAAAAAAGAAAACCTATAGTGTTTACATGCTGTAACTTATGCCAAATACAAATTCATTAATTAGCAATGCAAATCCTTTATTAATCAGCCTTGCAATATAAATTTTCTGAAAGGGACATTGATTTGTATGTTAAGTTGCATGTTTTTTAGAAGGTGATTTTATTTTTAATTTAAAGATATCTATTTTTTTAATCATATAATCTCTAAAAGTCAGTGCTTCAGGACTACGTCCTTTTATTGGCTAATTGATGCACAGTGCCCAGGACATTATTATATATAAAACAAATGAAGATATTTGGGGAATCAGTAAATATGGATGAGGTGAGTGTCTGAGACCATATAAAGAAAACAATATTTCATATGTTCAATCTGATTTTAGAAAAAAAAGAAAATAAGTAATATAAATCTACAAAGGCAAATGTGCTGAGTTCACAAGGTATTAAGTTGATCAAAAAGCTCCATAGCTCCAGGGCTGGTATGTCTGCCCTGTGTTATGCTACTTTTCAGAGGTGCAGGAAGTAAGAACAGAAGTGTATCACTGAGTTACCTATCTGTAAAGGAATATTTATAGGCAAAAGGATAACTATACTGATATGAGAAAGGCCTTATTTCATATTAAGACTAAATTATTATTGTAAAAGTAAAAGTAACCTTGTAGAGTGATAGTATCAGCTGACGTTAAAGTAATAACCTGATTCCCATGGAAGATAAGCAACTTTCTGTTGGACCTTTTATCATTTGCTTGGCTTTCTTGAGTTGGTGCACACACTTAAGTGTAAAGTGAGAAGGGGCCAAGGAAAGAAACCCGAGTGGTGCTGACATTTAAGGCAAGGAGAGATTATAAAAAGCCAAAGAAAGAAACTGGGAAAGGGTCATTATAGAAATAGGAAAAGCTGATGTCACCAAGATGGTGCAGTAGGGAAGCCAGCCTCTGTCTCCCACAAAATCAAGAATTAGACAGCTATCTACAAACAGTTCTGGATGCTTAAGAGTCAACTTAAGAAACTTCAACATAGTGGAACAAAAACCTGAGAACAACTGCAAAAAAAAGGAAGAAAGAATGCTTCATTTTGTCCCGATCCCCCCATCCACCAACCTGACACTGCTCAGTGCCAAGAGGTAACTCACTGACCAGAGAGTTCCCCTCCCCAGGAAAGGGAGAGGGACCAGCTTCTCCAGTCTTTCTGGGTATTTCCATGAAGGACCTGCTTTGGTTTCACCCACCCAGGGACCAACAGAGCTGAGATGTATAGAGATGACTAGGAACAAGGAAGAAGGGCAGGGGCCGCCCAGTATCAGCGACCAGGGTTCCCGGTGACTTGCTCTTTACAGAGGACCTGGCAACTTTCCCCATAGAAGAAACCAGTGATCAGTATAGCCACCATGGATCCCTGTGGATTTCACTGGTTTTTAACCCACAGGTTTTTGCATTTGCAGATCCCAGCTGCTTGTGTCCCTTCTCATTCCCTTCCCCTCACCCGTGCCAGAGAATGGGATCCACACAGGCAGCTAGCCCCTGCCTCTGCAGCTGTGCTAGTGCAAGAGGCAGCTTGGAACCCCACCCCTTGTGGGTGCCTGGGGTTAGCTTCTCCAAATGTGCACCTAGAGGCCCCCCAGCCCGACTTCCATTACTTGTTCTGCTACTGTGAGCATGTCTGTGGTAAGCCCTGCAGCTGTTGGAATGCATCCCAATGGTCAAGGCTCTCAATGCTGTTTGTGAGCCCAGACCTGGCCCTGTCTCCTCTCACTGGCCTCCACTACTGTGCCAGCATCTATGGTGAGACACCACAGCCAAGGAGAGCACATAGATGGTCAGGGCTCCTACAGCTGCTAGTGTGCCTGCATTCACCTGGCCCTTGCCCTCAACACGATGTGCATGTCTGAAACTGACCCCTGCCAGTACACAAAAAAACTACAGTAGGCCCCCACATCTGAGTATGTGCACACCACTGGCTTGGGCCACTAGCACTTCCTGCTCTGGCCCCTAGTCCCTGGAGCTGGAGTTGCTACTGAGAACCCTACCAGCCCTTGCAGTGACTATGGAGACTACACCACACTCACCAACTACCACACAGTTGCTGATGCTATGGACCCCACTGGTCTGGGCTAATGAGACATCATGGCTCCCAGAACCCAAAGATGCCGCATGTCCCTGTCATGCCTTACCTCATGAGACCTGGGGTCATAATATGCTCTATCCTGGGGTGAAGGTTTTCCTTAGCAAAATCAGTCTCCCAAAGTTTGGAAGAGGTAACTGCTTTTTCAGATATGTAGAGACTTATGTAAAGCTAAAGGAACATCAAGAATCAGGTTATCCTGACACTACCAAAGGAACACAGTAAAGTCCAGTAATGGATCCCCAAAATGGATAGAAGTACCCTAAAAAGGAATTAAAAATAACAGGTCTAAAGATGTCCAGAGAGGTACAAGAGAACAAAGATCAACAATTCAATGGAATCAGAAAAACAGTAGAAGAACAAAATGAGAAGTTCAAAAATAGAAAACATAAAACAAAACAAAACAAAACCCAGAAATTTTGGAGCTAAGGAATGCACTGACTACACTGAAAGATTTACAAGAGAGCCCCAACAGTAGACTGGACCAAACAGAAGAAAGAATCGGTGAACTCACAGGCAGATTATTTGCAATAACCCAGTTCAGAAAATAAAATAATAATAATAATAAAAATGAATGACCAAAGCCTGTGAAACTTATGGGATACCATTAAGAGACAATCTAAGCATCACTGGGGTCTCAGAAAGGAAGAGAAGAAACCTAAAGATAAAATGGCAGACAACTTCCCAAAAGTAGGAAAAGATTTGATATTCAAGTTCATAAGCCTGTCACCCCAAAATTTTAATCTAAAATTTTGGTCTCCACAACCATTATAATAAAACTATCTAAAACCAGAGACAAAAACAGAATTTAAAGCACCAGGAGAAAAACAAAATCCTCTCATACAAAGGAATGCCCCTTAGCTAAATAGTGCATTTCTCAGCAGAAACTTTATGTGTCAGTCAAGCAGGAGAGGATATATTCAAAGTGCTAAAAGGAAAAACTGCTAACCAAGAACACTTGCCCAGTGAAACTGCCCTTCAGAAATGAAGGCAAGATAAAGACCTTCCCAAATAAAAGTTGAGGGGGTTTATCACCACTAGACTTGCCTTATAAGAAATACTGAAAGGAGTTCTCCAAGCTGAAATAAAAGACCTCTAAGAAGTAAAAAGAAACTATGAAAATATATAACACACTACTACTAGGTAAGTATATAGTGAGATTCGGAATAAGTTAAAACCTTAACAAGGTGGTGTGTTAGTCACTTACCATTAGTACAAAGGTTAAAGGACAAAATTATCAAAAATAGCTCTAGTTACAGTAATCTGATAACGGATACACAACATAAAGAGATGTAGAGTTCTGGGAGGACGGCAGAGTCAGAGGATCCCGAGCTCACTACATCCCACAGACACACTGAGATAACAGCCACATGAGTGCAACTAACATAGAAAATGACCCAAAGACTGGCAGAACATATATTCCACAGTTAATCACAGAGGTGAGGCCAAATCGAAAGGGTAGAAGGGGCAGAAACGTAGCTGGGAGCCAAACACTTTGGAGAGATTAACCACAAACAGGAGGGACCACAAGCATGGAGAAGCAAGAGCATCCAACTCCACACCGGGCACCCCAGGTATGGGGCACCCAAACTGGGAAGACGAGGATCCATGATATTTGGCTCTAAAAGCCAGTGGGGCTCAATTTCATATGCAGAGTTTTATAATTTTTATAATCAGCAGGGCTTACCTCTGAATACTATAAAAATCAGGGGGCTTAGCTCCAGGCAAGCCAGAAGGCAATAGGAAAGAGAAACCCCACCCTTAAAGACCCAGCATAATAAATAACCCAGCCACAATACAACATAGAAGCAGCAATTTGGAAAGGGCCTGAGGTATATGGTAGATTTATTTACTGAGGTACGGATTTATTTACTAACCTCCGAATGTGTGCTGGAGGGGCAGAGAGGATCTTCAGGAGACTTCTCCAAGAACAAAAGAGCTGGTAGGCACCGTTTCCCTGCCCTCCCCCCCCCACCCCCGCACCACCTAACACAATCCACATATGTTGCTAACATGGCGTGCTCTGTCTCCACGCTCTTCTGAGTTTCCACTCCATCCCATCCACCTCACTTGGCGTCCCTTCGAAGTGGCTCCTGCCCCACCAAACCTTGCAAAAGCAGTCTTGGCAGGGACAAGTGGCTTTCCAAAGTGACTCCACTCTTGGGGAGAGAGGAAGAGTAACCCCCCCCCACACACACACACGTTCCCATAGTCCCAGCTGAACCTTGTAGTTGGCAGTGTAGAATGAGTGCCCTACTGGTCACTGTCACTGCATCACCAGCACATGTACTGGGGGAAGGCATCCTTTCTGAGTGTGCCTCCACTTACCAACAAAACACTCTCAGGGGCAGCACAGGAAGAGAGTCCTGCAGTTCAGTGTGACTGCAGCACCTGCAGAAAGACTGGGGGCAAACTTTGAATCTCATTGTCAAGTTCACCCACCAACAAGAGCCTCCCACAGGGCAGGCAGGGAGAGCACCCTGCAGGCTGGTGAGGGAGCAGCCCTAGCAAATGGAAAGGAGGCAGGCAGCTGGTCTAACTGCCAGATCCACCCACCAATGAAGGCCTCTCAGGACAAGGCAGGGTGGGTGTCCTGTAGGTTGGGGAGACCACAGCTGAGGGTAGGCATCCACTCTGACTTCTGAAACTACCAAACTGCAAGCCCGCAGTGGCTCCAGATTGGCCCTAAGGGACAAGGGACAGAATAAGGCCTAAGTCCCACTGGGTACACCCACAAAAGGCAAAAGTGGGCCAATGCAGCTGACTGGACTGAAGGCAAATGTGGCTCAGCCACAACAGTAGGGCACACACGACCCACACAGGAGACATCCCTGAAGTGCCTGGTAATGGCGAACCTAATGGTGGCAACCACAAATCAAAAACCATTAATAGACACACAATAAATGAAGAGAATGGGATCCAAGCACATTGCTAAAGAAAGCCATCAAACAACAGGGGGATTGAGCAAAAGGAAAAGGAAGGAACCAAGAGGAACTACAAAAACAACCATAAAGTAAGTAACAAGCTGGCAGTAAGTACACACCTACCAATAGGTACTTTAAATGTTAAAAAAAAAAAAAAAAAAAAAAAAAAAAAAAGGTAAGTGCTCCAATCATTGGTGTCAAAAGACACAGGGGGACTGAAAAGATAAAAAGGTAAGATGCATCTATATGCTGCCTACAGCAGACTCACTTTAGACACATGCAGACTGAAAGTGAAGGGATGGAAAAACCTTTATCATGCAAATGGAAAAAGAAAGCTGAGGTGGCAGTACTTATATCAAACAAAATAGACTTTAAAACAAAGACTAACAAGGGGCGCCTGGGTGGCTCAGTCAGTTAAGTGTCTCCCTTTGGCTCAGGCTACGATCCCAGTGTCCTGGGATTGATCCCCGAGTTGGGGTCTCTGCTTGACAGGGTGTTTGCTTCTCCCTCTCCCTCTGTCTGCTGCTCGCCCTGTTTGTACTTGCTCAATCTCTTTCTTTTTGTCAAATAAATAAGTAAAATTTTAAAAAAGAAAAAACAAAGACTAACAAGAGAGAAAGAAGGACATTGCATCATGATAGAGGATACAATGCAAAAAGAGGACATAACAATTGTTAATATTTATGCACCCAATATGAGAGTACCTAAGTATAGAAAGCAACTATTAACAGACATAAAGGAAGAAACTGACAGTAACACAGGGACAGAAGGAGACCTTGACACCTCACTTACATCCATGGGTAGATCACAGAGACAGAAAAGCAACAAGAAAACAGTGGCTTTGAATGACACATTAAACCAGATGGATCTATCAGATGTTCAGAACATTCCATTCCAAAACAGCAGAATACCCATTCTTTTCAAGAGCCTAGTGCACATTTTACAAAATAGATCACATGTTAGACAGCAAATCAAGTCCCAATAAATTAAAAAAAGACTGAAATCATATCGTGCATTTTTCATGATCACAGTGGTATGGATGAAACTAGAAATGAATCACAAGAAAAAAATCCAGAAAGGACACAAATACATGGAAGCTAAGTAATATACTACTGAACAATAAATGTTTCAATAAAGAAATCAAAGAGGAAATTAAAAAATATAAGGAGACAAATAAAAATGAAAATACAATGGTCCAAAATCTTTGGGATGAAGCAAAATCTGTTCTAACAGACCTAACTCAAAAAAATAAGAAAGATGCCAAATAAACATGCCAACCTTACACCTAAAGGACCTAGAAAAAGAAGTACAAAGCACAAAGCCAGTAAAAGAAAGAAAATATTAAGATTAGAGCAGAAATAAATAAAATCAAGACTAAAAAACCAATAGAATAGATCAATAAAATCAGGAGCTGGTTCTTTGAACATATCAACCAAATTTATAAGCCTTTAGCTGGAGTCATCAAAAGAAGAGACAGACACATACACATACACGGAGGGAGAGAGGAGAGAGAGAGAACTGAAAATCAGAAATATAGGAAGAGAATTAACAACCAGTATCAAATAAATACAAAGAATTATAAGAGAATATTATGAAAAATTATATGCCAATAAATTGGACAACCTAGAATGGATAAATTCCTAAAAACATAACCTTTCCAAAACTGAATCAAGAAGAAATAGACAATTTCAACAGACCAATTACTACACTGAAATTGAATCTGTAATCAAAAAAAACTCCCAAAGACAAAAGTCCAGGACAGATAGCTTCACAGTAAATTCATGGTACTTCATGGTAAATTCTACCAAACATTTAAAGAAGTAATAGCTATTTTTCTCAAACTATTCCAAAAAATAGAAAAGGAAGAAAAGTGTCCAAATGCATTTGAGGCCAGCACTGCCCTGATACCAAAGCAGATAAAGACAAAAGAGAACTACAGGCCAATATCTCTGCTCACAGATGTAAAAATTCTCAACTAACAAATCCAATAATACATTTAAAAAATTATTCACCACGATCAAGTAGAATTTATCCTGGGATGCAAGGGTGGTTCAGTATTCACAAATCAATCAACATTACATATCACATTAACAAGAGAAATGATAAAAACCATATCATCATCTCAACGGATGTAGAAAAAGCATTTGACAAAGCATAACATTCATTTATGATAAAAACTCTCAACAAAGTAGATTTAGAGGGAACATACCTCAGCATAATAAAGGCCATTTATGACAAACCCATAGCTAACGTAATACTCAATGGTGAAAAACTGAAAGCTTTCCCTCCAAGGTCAGGAACAAGACAAGGATGTCCACTCTCATTGCTTTTATTCAACAGAGTAGTAGAAGTCCTGGGCACAACAATCAGAGAAGAAAAAGAGATCAAAGGCATACAAATCAGCAAAGAAGAAGTAATACTGTCAATATTTCCAGATGATATGACACTATATACAGTAAACCCTAAAGACTCCACCAAAAGTATTAACGAATTCAGTAATGTTTCAGGATACAAAATTAATATACAGAAATCTGTTGCATTTCTAAACAATAATCATGAGATAGCAGAAAGAAAAATTAAGAAAATAATCCCATTTATAATTACAACCAAAAATAATAAAATATCTAGGAATAAACTTAACCAAGGAGGGGAAAGACCTATGCTTTGAAAACTGTAAAACACTATTGAAAGAGAATGAAAAGGACACAAATACATGGAAAGGTAGCCCATATTCATGGATTGGGAGAACCAATATTGTTACAATGTCTACACTACCCAAAGCAATCTACAGATTTAGTGGAATCACCATCAAAATACCAACAATGTTTTCCACGGAACTAGAACAAACAATCCTAAAATTTGTGTGGAACCACAAAAGATTCCAAATATACAAAGCAATCTTGAGATAGAAGAGCAAAGCTGGAGGTATCACAATTCTAGATTTCAAGATATACTACAAAGCTGTAGTAATCAATACAGTACGGTACTGGCACAAAAACAGACTCACAGAGCAATAGAACAGGACAGACAGCTTAGAAATAAACCCATGCTTTTATGGTCAATTATTTTTGACAAAGGATGCTAAAATATACAATGCAGAAAGGATAATCTCTTCAACAAATAGTGCTGGGAAAACCGGACAGCTACAGGTAAAGGAATGAAACTGGACCACTTTCTTTTACCATACACAAAAATAAACTCAAAATGGATTAAAGACCTAAATGTGAGACTTGAAACCATAAAACTCCTAAAAGAAAACACAGGTAGTAATTTCTTATCAGCAGTAAAACATTTTCATAGATATATCTCCTTAGTTGAGGGAAACAAAAGCAAAAATAAAACTATTGAGATTACATCAAAGTAAAAAGCTTTGACACAGCAAAGGAAACCATCAACAAAATAAGAAGGCAGCCTACTGAATAATAGAAGATATCTGCAAATGATATGTCCAGTAACAGTAATAACTAAAATATACAAAGCAATACAAACAGTAATATCCAAAGAATTAAATAACTCAACACCATAAAAATCCAAATAATCCCATTAAAAAATGAGCAGAGGACCCAAATAGATATATTTCCAAAGAAGACATATGGATGGCCAACAGAGAGACATGATAAGATGTCCAACACCATTAATCATCAGGAAAATGCAAATCAAAACCACAATGAGATATTGCCTCACATCTGTCAGAATTGTTAGAACAAACAGCTCAAAGTTAGCAGAAAAATAGAAATAACAAAGATCAGGGGCACCTTGGGTGCCTCAGTCGTTAGGCGTCAGTCTTCAGCTCAGGTCTTGATCCCAGGTCCTACAATTGAGCCCTGCATCAGTCTCCCAACTCAGTGGGAACCCTGTTTCTCCCTCTCCCACTCCCCCTCCTGTGTTCCCTCTCTTGCTGTGTCTCTGTCAAATAAATAAATAGAATATTTTTAAGAAAAAGCATAGTTATTGGAAAGGGATAAACAAAACCACCATTATCTTCAGGTGATGTGATTTGTAAAAATTAGGTTGTGGAATACAAAAATTAATATTCTATACAACAGGAAGGTCTGGTTAGAAAATGCAACTTTAAAAAAATTGAGTATAGGGACGCCTGGGTGGCTCAGTTGGTTAAGTGGCTGCCTTTGGCTCAGGTCATGATCCCAGTGTCCTGGGATGGAGTCCCACATCGGGCTCCTTGCTCAGCAGGGAGCCTGCTTCTCCTTCTGCCTCTGCCTGCCATTCTGTCTGCCTGTGCTCACTCACTCTCTCTCTGACAAATAAATAAAATCTTAAAAAAAAATAAAAATAAAAAAATAAAAAATTGAGTATAATAGCAACAAAATTATAAAGCATCTTGGAATAAGTCTAACAAAGATATCCAGGCACTTACATGAAAAACTATAAAATTTTATTTTATGTAAAAATACCTAAATAAATGGGAGTTATATATTATTCTTCAGCTGAAAGACTCTTCAAATTGATTAAAATATTTAGACAAATTATAAAAATCCCTACTAAAGTTTTTGTGGAATTTGACAAACCAATTCTAAAAATTCACAGGCAGTTAAAATGGGCCCAGTACATAGCTAAAAGAGATGCCTGAAGAAGGTCAAGAGTTAGGTTCAGAGTCCGGTACTGGCACTGCCTCTTATCGAGATTTGCAAATGAAACCATAGTAATAAAGATAATGTAGTATTGATTTAAGGAGCATAGCCAGCTGGGGAGAAACCTGCATTCATGGAAAACTGATCTATGACAAGGTAGGCATTACTGGTAAATACCTTATTCAATAACTGGGTCTGGTAAAATTAATTATTCATGAAAAAAACCATAAAATTGGATCCCTATTTCAAAGCACATGCAAAAACTAATTCCAGATGGATTAAGAACTTTCAGAAAACAACGTAGAAGTCTATTTTTACAAACTTGGAGGAAAAGATTTCTTAAATTGATTTAAAAATTCACAAACACATTAAGGTTAAGAGTTGATAAATTCTACAACAGGAAGGATATTAGTTATCAGTAGAGTCATAAGAAGTAAAAAGTTGCATAAACTAAGATAAAATTCTTTCAAGATACATGTTGAAATGTATAGATAATGTCCTAGTAATTAAAATGCAATGAAATCTTATAAATTATTATGAAACATAAAAATAACTCAAAATGGATAAAAATATTCATTTAACAGAAAGGGAAGAAAAATTCCTCATGAATAACTGAAAATATGCTCGATAGTTATCAGGGAAATGCAAAAAAGCACAATGGCATAATTTCACACCTACCAGACTGACAAATTAAAAAATCAGATTATATTAAGAGTTGGTGAGGATATGGCCCAATGGCAACTTCTATCCACAGCTGGTGGAGGCTACGTAGATTAGAACTATCTTTTCAAAAAGAAACTGGGCACTAACTAGTAAAGCTGAGCGAATGCATATCCTACTTTTAGTCAGTTCTACCTGTAGGTCTATATCCTAGAGAAACTTTCATTTATGTGCATTAGAGTGGTACGTCCTAAGCAGTAATGTACAAACAATGTCTATAGGATCTTGTTAAAATGCACATAATGATTTAGGAGCTTGGGAATAAAGCCCCAGATTCTGCATTTCTTTCTTTCTTTTTTTTTTTTTTTAAAGAGTTTATTTATTTATTTGACAGACAGAGATCACAATTAGTCAGAGAGGCAGACAGAGAGAGAGGAGGAAGCAGGCTCCCTGCTGAGCAGAGATCCCAATGGGGCTCGATCCGAGGACGCTGGGATCATGACCCGAGCCAAACGCAGAGGCTTTAACCCACTGAGCCACCCAGGTGTCCCTCTGCATATCTAAGTAACAGATGTTAAGGTTCCCATCATGTTCTATTTCTTCACTTGTGTGATGACTACCGGGGTACTAGTTTCATTTTATTCTTTAAATGGTATTTTTACAGGTGACAGACTATGGACATTTCTACCACCTATGTAATAGGAAAACACTTAGCTCCCACTGAGTTCTCTCTTCTTGGCTTTGGATTTTGCTTTCACAATCCATAACCAGATCAGGGTAATCTGGAGGCTCATCTCTTTCACCAGCTCTTGGGGCTCAGTGTGTGTGAGACTGGAGATGTGGGAAACTGGCTATAAATGCCTTTTTTTTTTTTTTTTTTTTTTTTCAGATTCTCTTTTCTGATGGTCCCCATGGTCCCTACCTGGGGGAAGCAGAAAATAGCCCATTTGGCCAGAAAAGCAGGTTCTATTCTCGAGTTCAGCTGTACCAGGAATTTTTATCTCCACATTTTCCATTGTCTATATTCCAGTTGGTTCAAAATCCATAGGAGAAAGCTGTAATTGGCATTTCTGAAACCCACAACAAGGACAGAAGTCTGCCAGTTTCAGGAATAGCAGAGACATAGCCCTTGCTTCTTGGGAAGACTCTGGGAAGGTGGAAGTAATTCGGAGAGGAATGGCTACATGTGTACCCCTGGACCAGCCTGCTAAAATCTAGTTATGAGGATGTGGATCCAAAAAGTACATAGAAACTGCAGAGCTACCTGACTTTAAGGGACCACGTGAACCAAGACAACCATCAGCAACAACTATGCTTTCTTGAAGACACGAGTATCGTGACTGATTCTGCCTGGGTCATGTGTCAGTCCTCACCGAATCACTGTGGCCCCGGAAACGTGAGTGTGTGGAGTTAGTACCATATAAATCACATGAAATTAATTTATCACAGGATAGGGGAGGGATGGTTCTCCCAAAGGAAAGAAAGTTGGGTAGACAAAAAGAAATAGACACATCACAGTCTTCTGGAGAGCCGGGACATGTAAGACAGTTGTTTGTATTCTATACAGGATATTGTTCTATACAGGATATTGCCTTGACTTTGACAGTGAAAAATATTTGGATTCACTGACGCTTTTAAGTGTCAAACAATTTTGTAATGCAGTTAATTATCTTCCCTTGTTCCAGTTTTCCCTTTTTTTTTTTTTTTAAATTTATTTGATGGAGAGAGAGAGAGACACCACAAGTAGGCAGGGAGGCAGGCAGAGGGGGAGGGGGGAGCACGCTCCCCGCAGAGCAGAGTGCCTGATGTGGGGCTGGATCCCAGGACCCTGAGATCAGGACCTGAGCCGAAGGCAGAGGCTTAACCCACTGAGCCACGCAGGTGCCCCCAGTTTTCCCTTTTTAGTTATGTTCACTCACTCTCATGTTAAAATGGGTTTGAGAAACTATCCAAAACAAAGAGCATCCTTTTGGAACTGTATGTATATAATGAAAATCAAAGAGCCCAGTAGCCTAAAAACCAGTCAAATCCCAGTGCTATCGTTTAGTAGCTGTATATTTTTATACAAATTATTTAACCTATCCAATCTCACTTTTCCTTGTTTATAAAATAATAATAATAATACTTACAGTCATGTTTGTTATGAAAATTGAAAGAGATAATTTACATAAATTCTGAACATTAGAATTGTAATGTTCAAATGGTTTCTACTGTTACTTTTAATGTTTATTCCCCAACAGTAGTTTGGCATCTTATTTGAGGATATCTTGATTGGTAAATGAAAAGTTTATAAGAAAATAATAATGCAGATAATCTATTTGTGGTTAATTCAAAGTTAAAGCTAAGCACTCTTTTTTAAAAAAATATTTTATTTATTTGAGAGAGAGCGAGCGAGCACGAGCAGGGGGAGGGGCAGGGGGAGAAGCAGACTCCCTATTGAGCAGGGAGCCCAACTTGGTACTCAATCCCAGGACCCTAGGATCATGATGAAGGCAGACGCTTAACTGACTAAGCCATCCAGACACTCGAAGCTAAATACTCTTAAAAAGCTTTGTATTCAATATTACATTACATTACTTACATAACTTTAAGATACCACAGAAAACACATATGGGAACTGTCCACAGACAAATTGCGTTCTTCTTCTGTATTCTGAAAGAAAATGGAAAATAAACTAAGATATATAAATGTAACTTTAAAATAAATACACATTTGGATACAAGCATAGGCGTCACAGAGGAACTAAATTAAATATCTAAGATCAGAGGAAGTATAATGAACAAACTTCAGAATGGAACTAATGAATATTCATATAATACTAGTTCTATTCTTTAGCTACTCTTTGTAATTAAGAATTTACTATCAGGAGTGACAAATTTAGCGTATTGTTTCTGTTATATTTGTCTTTGTGAAATAATGAAACACGTATATATGTGTCTTTTCACCCAGTTCCTGCTAATATTCAGTCTCTGACTCTGGTGCCTGATGCTTCAGTCCTATAGTTCTTATAATCTCCCAAATGACCAGAGGGTCTGACATAGAGCTTTCTTTTGTTCTAATGAGGCAATCCTGGGTGGCCTCCTGGATGGGAACTGGTCCTTATGAAGGCCACACCATCATTAGAAGCTTGGAACTTTTAGCTCAACCTCCCACCCTCTGGAGAGGGGAGAGGAACTAGAAAATGAGTTAATCATTGATCATGCTTATGGGATGAAGCCCCTGTAAAAATCAGAGTGCTTCCAGGTGGGTAAACGCGTCCACTGGCAGGTTGACACAGCCCAACTCCACGGGCCAGAAACTCCTGTGCTCGGGGCCTTTCCAGACCTTGCCTTAGGCACCTCCTTTCTGGCTGTTCATTTGTATCCTTTATCATATCTTTTATTATTATAACCAGTAAATGGTTTATTGTATTTATATTTATAATATTTATAATTTATTTATTATTATAACTGGTAAATGTTTCCCTGAGCTCCGTGTGCTGTTCTAGCACATTTTTGAACCTGAAGACAAGGTTGTGGAAACCTTGGTTTATAGCCAGTCAGTCAGGTGACAAACTGGAACCTGCAATTGGCATGTGAAGTGGGACAGTCTTACGGGACTGAGCCCTTGACTGGTAGGATGTGAAGTTACTCCATGCAGAAAATGCCAGAACTCTGACTTGTAGGATATTCCGCTGGTGTCAGAAATAGTCCGCATGGAAACCAACCCCCACACCACATCTGGTAACAGAAGGGCTCTCTGTGAGTGTGTAAAGGAAAACAGTGAGTTTTCATAGACAGTCTTGCTCACTGAAAACACAATTCAATTAATTTTCTTGTTTAATGGTTCTGAATCAGAGATGATTTTGCTCACCAAGGATACGGAGACAATTTTGATTGTTGTATCTGAGTGCTTTTTTTTTTTTTTTTTTTAATTTATTTCCAGCATAACAGTATTCATTATTTTTGCACCACACCCCGTGCTCCATGCAATCCGTGCCCTCTATAATACCCACCACCTGGTACCCCAACCTCCCACCCCCCGTCCCTTCAACAAACCATAAGTGACTTTTAATCTCACAAAACAAACTGAGTGCTTTTGACAGTATTTCAAAAGTCACATGTACATCCTTAAAGGTGGTAAGATCTGATGGGACCATACATAAATGGCAAAGATATTCTTATATATGTATGTTTGTCTGGACAAAATTTCTATATAACATTTCACATTTGGGCTTCCAACATACGACCGGAGCAAAAGGAGTAAGCCTTTACTTGTTTGGGAATTTTGTCCATGAACCTGGTGAATATTCATAAACTCAAAAGCCAAATTCAACTATTTTTCAATCAATAAGTTTTGAAAAAATGAATTAATATTCAGCTGGCCTCTCCCATAGCACTCTACTTATTATCTGAAAATAAAGATTATTCATTAAAAAGAAGGCACAAGCACCAAAATAAAGAAAAGATTTGTCACATGGAGTCTCTCCAGCAATGGCTTTGGGCACACTTTTGTGGGAACATCACCTATGAGGTGCATGGCCAGTATCTGTTACTAATTAGCAGAGAGCCAATTTTTTTTAATGCTTAACTCTTTCTTTTTTTTGTAACAAGAGAGGATTCAACATCACTCTCATGTATTTGCATTCACATATGCTTTCTTGAAGAAAATATCATAAAAACAAACTTGACAAAGATGGCTTTTAATCCAGAGAATTGTCATAAAAGTATATAACAAAAGACTCACTAGGTAGGGAGTACTATTATCATTAAGATGGTAACTGGGGCTTTAACATACTTGGTGAAAAGGCTAAGATAAAAATCACATATCATTTTATAACTGAATTTTTAAATATTTATTTATTTATTTGAGAGAGCACACAGAGGGAAAGGGAGAGGGAGAAGCAGACTCCCCACTGAGCTGGGACACCCCCCCTCCAACATGGGGCTTGATCCCAGGACCCTGGGATCATGACCCGAGCCAAAGGCAGATGGCTAACCAACAGAGCCACACAAGCACCCATCATTTCTTAACTTACAATCTGCTATGAGATATACCTGAAAATTGTCATATTGACAATTTAAAAATACCTCTTATTTATACTTAACACTTCTACTATTTAAAACAGGTTGATGGGCGCCTGGGTGGCTCAGTGGGTTAAGCCGCTGCCTTCGGCTCAGGTCATGATCTCAGGGTCCTGGGATCGAGGCCCGCATCGGGCTCTCTGCTCAGCAGGGAGCCTGCTTCCCTCTCTCTCTCTCTGCCTGCCTCTCCATCTACTTGTGATTTCTCTCTGTCAAATAAATAAATAAAATCTTTAAAAAAAAAAAAATTTCCTATTTAAAAAAAAAAAAAAAAACAGGTTGAAAGCTCAAAATAAGGAAAATAAAATGCAACAGAGACACTTATGCAAGATTTAATAACTTGTCTTTAAAATCAACTTACTGGGCCGATAACAAGTGGTCTTATAGTCTGAATACCAGGAGAAGAACAACGCAGTTCTGTCTTGGGAGAGCTAGTATTTAAAAAGAACAGGGAGATAAATAAGCATAGATACATACAAGATTAGTAAAAATTCCCGTATTGCTTTTTAAGTCTAAAAACATCAGTTGTATGTTAACAAGAAAAATTAAAAATATAGCAATATTTTACTTTTACTTTTCAAAGAGATTTTTGTCTTTCTTTTCACATCTATGTAATGGGAAGAAATTTACGTTCAATCACAGCCTTGGATCTGAACATCCACAGTATATGAATATGTTTTTATGTGTAAATGCATGCATTATGTTGACATTCACAGCAAAAATCTTACCTTTTATTTTTTACAGAACAAGTTGCTGGCACACTCCACTCAGAAAATAATGTTCCTTCATACTCTAACTTAATCTAAAAAGGAAGATAAAATAGTTCAAACAAAAGTCTTCTCCAAAATTTTTATCTCAATGCTCTGATGGAGGGCTCAATTTCCTGGGTCCTTACTATTAAAAAAAAAAAAAAGAATAACTAAAATTTGATTCCTTTACAATTTTATAAAGTAATGTGACAAAGGAAAAGTAACTTAACTTTTCCAAGATGCTTCAGATGTCTCCCCCCCCACCAAAACTATGATTCTTTTTTTATTTTATGTCAGAAATAATCTATCAAGTATCCAGCAGGTGACTGGCACTCCAGTAAATTCTGAGGATAAAGAAAAATGAGTGAGACAAGATCCTTCCATTAAAAACAAGTCATGGTAAATTCTGAGGTCCTACTCTTCGCATATCACTGACTCACCCACGGTAACTCCCATCAGTCACATCTTCTCTATTTCCTTATTTTTTTTCTATTTCCACATTCTTTGATTTATAAGTTCTTTCTTTTCTTGGATCAGGATACTGAGCCAATATCTAACATCGTCAGTCTTAGTCTTAACATTGGTTTTCTCTCTCTCTCTCTCTTTTTTTTTTTTAAAAAAAGGAGTCTCCGGGCCCTGCGTGGAGTCCAACGTGGGGCCTGAACTCAAAACCCTGAGCTGAGATCAAGAGTCAGACACAACTGACTGAGCCACCCAGGTTCCCCTGGTCCTCTTCTTAAGCCAGGGTTGGAACCCAACTTCACATTTATTGCAACAATTATGTGCACAAACACATGTAGTCATTTCATGTAGATATACATCTGTAAAAACTGCTACAGTTTTTTTAGCGGTAAAATGGGGATTATAAGACCAGCTCTGTCATAAATTTAAATTATAGGATTAATGACAATGTATAAGAAGAAAAAAGGAAAAAAAATCACCAGAAGATATAACATAACCCTGAAATATATAAAGCAAAACAATTCTTTTGAGTATAGTTGACACACAAGGTATGGCAGAATGATTCCGCAGATCTTTACATTGTGCCACGTTCACTGCAAGTGTAGCCCCCACCTGTGCTGATAGTTTGCTATTACAGTATCATCAACTACATTCCTTAGACTGTGTCTTTTTTCCCCCTGACTTACTCATTTCATAACTGGAAGCCTATACCTCCCACTCCCATTCACCCATTTTGCCCAACCCATCACCCTTCCCTCTGGAGACCATCAGTTTGTTCTCTGTATTTATAGGTCTGATTTTGCCCTTTATTCATTTGTTGTTGCCATTGTTGTTTTTTAAGATTCCACTTATGAGTGAAATCATATGGTATTTATCTTTCTCAGCATGATTTATTTCACTTAATATACCCTCTCAGTCTCCCATGTTGTTTCAAATGGCATGATCTTATCCTTTGGTATGGCTGTGTAATATTCTGGTGCGTGTGTGTGTGTGTGTGTGTGTGTGTGTGTGTTTCTTAACCATTCATCTTCTTTTTTTTTTTTTTTAAGATTCTTTTTTTTTTTAAGATTATTTATTTATTTATTTGACAGAGAGAGATCACAAGTAGGCAGAGAGGCAGGCAGAGAGAGAGAGAGGAGGAAGCAGGCTCCATGCTGAGCAGAGAGCCTGATGGGGGACTTGATCCCAGGATCCTGAGATCATGACCTGAGCCGAAGGCAGCGGCTTAACCCACTGAGCCACCTAGGCGCCCTTTTTAAAGATTCTATTCACTCATTTGACAGGCAGAGATCACAAGTAGGCAGAGAGGCAGGCAGAGAGAGAGAGAAGAGGAAGCAGGCTCCCCACTGAGCAGAGAGTTCGATGCGGGGCTCGATGCCAGGACCCTGGGATCATGACCCGAGCTGAAGGCAGAGACTTTAACCCACTGAGCCACCCAGGCGCCCCAATCATTCATTTTTTGATAAGAAATCTTCCTCATCCATTCATCTATTGATAATTACTTAGGTTGCTTCTGTATCTAGTTATTGTCAATAACGTTGCAATAAACGTAGGTGTGCACATGCCTTTTTGAATTAGTGTTTTCATTTTCTTTGAGTAAATACCCAGTACTGGAATTACTGGGTCATATGGTATTTCTATTTTTAAATTTTTTAGATTTATTTAAGAGAGAGAGTAAGAAATAGCTTCAGAAGGGGGAGGGGCAGAGGAAGAGAATCTTAAGCAGACTCCATGCTGAGCATGGAGCTCTGTGTGGGGCTCAATCCTGTGACCCTGAGATCATGAACTGAGCTGAAACCAAGAGCCGAGTGCTTAACTGACTTAGCTTCCCAGGTGCCCCTCTATTTTTAATCTTTAAAGTTACCTCCATACTGTTTCTCCACAGTGGCTGCATCAGTTTGCATTCCCACCAACAGTGCACAAAACTTCTTTTTTCTCCACATCCTCACTAACACTTGTTATTTATTATGGTTTTGATTCTAGCCCTTCTGATAGGTGTGTGGTAATAGTCTCACGGTGATTTCAGTTTGCACTGATGATTAGTGATGTTGAACATTTTTTCATGTCTCTGTTGGTCATCTGTATGTCCTTTGCCTATTTTTTAACTGGATTATTTGGGGGATTTTTCAGTGTTGAGTTGTATAAGTTCTTTATATATTTTAGATATTAACCCTATATCATATATGTCTCTTGCAAATAACATCTCCCATTCAGTAAGTTGTCTTTTTGTTCAGTTGGTGGTTTTCTTTGCTATGAAGAAGGTTTTTTTCCTGATGTTGTTCCAATAGTTTGTTTTTGCTTTTGTTTTCCTTGCATAGGAGACATCTAGAAAAATGTTAAGGCTGATGTCAGAGAAATTACTGCCTGTGCTCTCATCTAGGATTATTATGATTTCAGGTCTCAAGTTCAGGTCTTTAGTCCATTTTGAGTTTATTTTTGTATATGGTATAAGACAGTACTTCAATTTCATTCTTTTACGTGAAGCTGTCTCATTTTCCCAATTCTTTCAAGAAAAAGTATTTTTTCTTTCCCCATTGTATATTCTAGCATCCTTTGTCATAGACTAATTGACAATATATTCATTGGCTTATTTCTGGACTTTGTACTCTTCCATTGATCTGTGTGTATATTTTTGTGCCAGTACCATACTATTTTCATTACTATAGCTTTGTAGTTTATCTCAAAACTGGAGGTTGTGATTCTCCCAACTTTGTCCTTTCTCAACATTGCTTTGGCTATTTGGGGTCTTTTGTGGCTTCATACAAATTATTTATTCCAGTTTTGTGAAAAATGCTGTTGGTATTTTGATAGGGACTACATTGAACCTATACATTATATAAAGCATTGATATAAAGCATGATAGAAGTACCAGGAAAAAATTTAAAAGCCACAAATACAGTGGTAGATTTTTGACACACTTTTCCAAGCTAAAGATAAACCTATACATAAACCTATAAAATTAACCAATGTAAACTAAAATATATTCTTTCCAATCTCACATAGAACATTTAGCAAAATTGATCATATTTACAGAAGTCTTAGCGAATCTCAAAGAATTATCATCACACATACTCTGTCTTTGATATTAATGAAATAAAATTAGAATTTCTCATAAAGTTAGCCAGAAGAAATTCTTAAGATATTTGTAATTCTTAAAGGAAAAAAAGAAAACAAAACCTAAACTTTACTTCCAAATGATTCATGAAGTAAAGGAGAAATCACAGTGGAAATTACAAAATATTTATAACTAAAGAATAAAAGTATTCAACGTTCTCAAAAGTTGTAGTATATAGTATAAATAATCCCGAAAATGAAGTTGATAGCCTTAAATATATACAAAAGAAATAAGGTAGTTTGAAAGTGAATGAACTTGGTTCTCAGTATAAGATGCTAATAAAATAACAACAGAGAAAACCAAAAAAAGTAAAAGAAAAGATGCAAAAGGAGGCATTTGCAAAAGAAAATGAATTGGGAAGGGTTAGTGGTGATTTAGTTTTTCAATCTACTCAAATTTCCTTGTAGGCACAGAGAAGACAATTAGTATAGTACCCCAAAAAAACAAAAACAAAAACAATAACACTGGATAATGTCAACAATAAAACTTAGTGACAAAGTATTCCTCAAAATCCCAAAGTATAAGTGGGTTGGAACAAGCTAGCTAAAACAACCAGACTCACATGGTATCAGCATAAGGCAACAAAAGAAAGCAAATATGGTAGACCTCAGTGTAAGGACCTATTTAGCCAGAGCACTTCCATCCAGTTAAACAGTAACTTTGTTGTTTAAAACTTAAACTGTCCCTCCCCCCCCCTTCCCGCAGGGGATTTACTTAAAAACAAGTCCCAGAAACCAGTCCCAGGTAACAAAGCCCAAATACAAGGGTGGGTCAGGCCAGGTGGAGACATCCATCAGTGGGGGGGTGCATACTGTCTCCCCAGAGTATGGGCCCTGCCCTTTGGGCACCTTTTGGGTGCCAACTCTGACCAAGGTGATAGGCTGGTTCAAATATCTACTAGGATAAATTGTAATTCAATTGGTCATTTATGTGTGACCTAACATGACTGTGCAGCTTTCTCCGTGTGTTACAATTTCATTGGCCACCTATGCGTGGCCAGGCCCAACCACATGGCCTTTGCCCTTAAAAGCTAGTCTGAAGCAGAGAGAGGTCGCCGCCCTCTCTGTAAGAGGCGTGGCCCAGAACATTCGGTTTGATTCTTGATGCTTGGTGTGAAATAAAGCTTTGCTTGACCTTCGCTTTGTATCAGTCTCGCTCCTTTAATCATGGACCCATTATTGGGGGACCTTTCACTCAGAAGAGAAGAACACTGAAATCAGTGATAGGTATTCATTGGAAACCAAGACAGGACAACTGGAATATAGCAACTCTAACCAGAGGGGTTGTTGTATTTTTCAATTTCTAAGTCCAAGAGGTCCATGATAATATTTGAAGGGGCAGAAGAAGCTAGGATCTATGAACACCAAAACCAAGGATCTAAAGATAGCTTCCAGGACAAGGATGTGTAATGAAGGGAAAAAAATCCCAGTTGAGCTGGAAAAGGACAATAAAGACAAAGGAAAGAAAAACTACTGATGAATGAGAGAAGGAAACAATCTGGAGATCTCAAAAGTATTAGCCTTATTTTTGGACACTTTACAAAACAACAGAAGAGGTAACTCTAAAACTATGAAGTTAAAAAAGTTATTTTGACCCACCCCACCTTAAAGATCAGGTAAATCAACTTCATGTTAAAAAAAAAAAAGCAACAGAAAAAGGATTACAGTCTAATTTCACACAGTTGTTATAAGAAAATACAAAGCAAAATAGCATCTCTCTAAGAACATACCCAATAAATAAGTGAAAGCTACAACTTAATATGAGGGTTAGTCTTACGTATCAACTTGGTTAGATTACAGCACCAGCTATTTAACATAGGTTTTGCAGTGAGGATATTTTATAGATGTGGTTTACATCTACAATCAGTTGACTTTAAGTAAAAGAGAATGTCTTTGATAATGTTGATGAGGCCTCTTCCATCAGTTGGAGACATTCAGAAAAAAACTGAGGTTTCCTAGAGAAGAAATTCTGCTTCAAGACTGCAGCATTAACTCTCGCCTGAATTTCCAGCCTGTTGGCCTGACCTTAAGATTTCAGAGTCTTCTGTTCCCACAATCACGTGAGCCAATTTCCTAAAATAAATCTTAGTATACATATGTACAAGTTCTATTGGTTCTGTTTCTTTGTGAGAACACTGGTTGATACATCTGGAATTTTAAAATGAGGAAAAGTAAATCCGAGAACGACAGACGTTATGAAAGAACAATATAAATCAGAGTTTGAAACTTCTACGTTGGGAAAAATATAGAAACAAAAGAAAAAGTCATTTCAGAAATAAACCAAATTAGAAAAACCACAATTATGAATAAACAATAGATAAGGCTTTGAGAGATATAGGTTTTTAAGAATAAAAGAAATAAAAAGTAATTCAGGAGTAAGTGACAAATAAAAAAGATAGGCAAAGAAAATTCAATATATGTATAGTTGGAGATACTGAAGAAGAAAACTGATGTGTTTTTCAACATTAGCTATAATTTGGGACTAGCATGTGAACTAAAATAATTTGAAACAACATATTGAAAAGGGATAGCTCATACCTAGGAAAAAAATTAAGAATAATTAAAAAAATAAAAGCAACCAGGAGCTATATTAATAAAAGCATTGGGGGGCGCCTGGGTGGCTCAGTGGGTTAGGCCTCTGCCTTTGGCTCGGGTCATGATCTCGGGGTCCTGGGATCGGGCATCAGGCTCTCTGCTCGGCAGGGAGCCTGCCCTCCACCCCCCGTCTGCCTCTCTGTCTACTTGTGATCTCTGTCAAATAAATAAATAAAAATAAATAAAAATCTTAAAAAAAAAAAAAAAGCATTGGTCTTAAAGAGAATCACTTTGGGGATCTTGACCATAACAACAAGAATAGCAAAACACATGTTATTCAGAAAGGAAAGACAATCATATTTCCAACAGACTTTTTGGAAACATTTTTTGTCAGAGACAACAAAGTAACATATAGAGAAGGAAACAGAACACAGGGCACCTGGATGGCTAGTCAGTTAAGGGTCCAACTCTTGATTTCAGCTCAGATCATGATCTCAGAGTCACGAGATTGACGCCTGCATTGGGCTCTGTTCTCAGCAGGGAAGCTGCTTAAGATTCTCTCCCTCTGCCCCACTACCCACTCATACTCTCTTCTCTCAAACAAGTAAGTAAATATGTAAAAAAAAAAAAAAAAAAAAAAAGGAAAGTAGAACAGAAGCCAATAATTTTTATATCCAACCTTTAGATATAAAACCTATAGATAAACTCTTATGACCACAAAATAATTCAGAAACTGGTACTCTTATGAGCCCATCCTGAGGAATTCACTAGAAGAGCTTTAGACCACCAAAATGACTGCAGAGATATCAACATAAAGATGACGCTAAGTATTACATAAGAATTTTTTTGTGAAGGGTGCCTAGGTGGCACCCCCAGTCTGCCTGCGGCTCATGTCATGATCCTATGGTCCTAGGATCAAGTCCTGCATCAGGCTCTCCGCTCAGTGGGGCGTCTGCTACTCCATCTCCCTCTCCCCCCTACTCATGCTGGGGTGCCTGGATGGCTCTGTAGGTTAAAGCCTCTGCCTTCAGCTCAGGTGATGGTCCCAGGGTCCTGGGATTGAGCCCCGCATCAGGTTCTCTGCTCAGCAGGGAGCCTCTTCCACCTCTGTCTGCCTCTCTGCCTACTTCTGATCTCTGTCAAATAAAGGATCCAAACAGGAATCTCAGCAAAGAAGATACAGAGATAACAGCGATGAAAAGTTGCTCTATCTCATATGTCATTAGGGAATTGCAAATTAAAACAGTGTGTGTGATATAGCAGCACACATTTATTAGAATGGTGAAAATTCAAAACGCTGACAGTTACAAAAGACCGTTGAGGATGTGGAGCATCAGAAACTCTCATTCCATGAAAAAACCCTGCATTCTCTGGGGTTCACTACCCAAACACCTATACTATTGCTCCAGGCAATCACTTTCTTATACATTTGTTTATTCAGGACATTTCATATTAATAGAATCGTGTGTATGTATCCTTTCTAACTGGCTTCTCCTGCTTAGGGGCACCTGGCTGGCCCCATTAGTAGAGCATGCTGGAATCATGAGTTTGAGCCCCACATTGGATGCAGAGCTTGCTTAAGGAAATAAAAATAATAAAATAAAATTTAAGAATCTTAGCATTTTTAATACACATACTAAAATATTTATGGATGAAATAATATGTCTGGGATAGCTCTTTTTGTTTATTCACATTTTTTAGATTCCATTTGGAGTGGAGTCATATGGTATTTGCCTGTCTCAGTCTGACTTATTTCACTTAGCATAATATCCTCTAGGTCCATCATGTTGTCTCAAATAGCACAATCTTATCCTTTCTTATAGCTGTGCAATACTCCTGTTTAAGTGTGTGTGTGCATGTGTCTATCACTTCATGTACTGATGGAAACTTAGCTTGCTACTATGCCTTGGCTACTGTAAATAATGCTGCAATAAACACAGAAGTGCATGCATCTTTTTGAGTTAGTGTTTTCATTTTCTTTGAGTAAATAATCAGTAGTGGAATTATTGGATCAAATGGTATCTGTATTTTTAATTTTTTGAGGAACCTCCATACTTTTTTCCACAGAGGATTTATCAATTCATATTCCCACCAACAATAAATGAGGGTTTCTTTTTCACCAGATCCTTATCAACACTTGTTTCTTGTCTTCTTGATTTTGGCCATTTTAATAGCTTGAATTGATATCTCATTGTGATATTGATTTGTATTTCCCTGATGATTAGTAATGGTGAGCATCTTTTCATGTTTCTGTTGGCCTTCTGCATGTCTTCTTCAGAAAAATGTCTTTAGCTGCTCTGACCATTTTAAACCAGATTATTTGTGGGGTTTTTTTGCTGTTGTGTAAGTTCTTTATATATTTTGGATATTAACTCCTTATCAGATATGTCATTTGCAAATATCTTTTCCCATTCCATAGGCTGTCTTTTAGTTTTGTAGTTTCCTTTGTTGTGCAAAAGCTTTTAATTTTGATGTAGTCCCAACAGTTTATCAATAGTTTAACAATAGCTTTTTTTTTTTTCTTTGCCTTAGGAGACATATCTAGAAAGCATTGCTATGGTCAATGTCACAGATATTATTGCCTATATTCTCTTCTAGGATTTTTCTCATTTCAGATCTCATGTTTAGGTAATTAATCCACTTTTAGGTTTCAGGTTTTGTTTTGTTTGTTTTTTTTAATGTTGTCAGAAATTAGTCCAGTTTCATTCCTTTTCATGTAGCTGCCCAGTTTTCCAACACAATTTATTGGAAAGACTGTCTTTCCCCCATTGTATATTCTAGCAACCCTTGTCATACACTAATTGGCCATATAAATGTGAGTTTATTTCTGGGGTCTCCATTCTGTTCCATTGATCTATGCATTTATTTTTGTACCAGTATCATTCTATTTTGATTACTATAGCTTTGTAGTATATTTTGAAATCTGAAACTGGGGAACCTTCAGCTTTACTTTTCTTTCTCAGTATTGCTTTGGCTATTTGGGGCCACATACAAATTTCAGTATTATTTTTCTAGTTTTGTGAAAAAGGCTGTTGGTATTTTGATAGGGACTGCATTGAATCTACAGATTGCTTTGGGTAATATGGACATTTTGACACTATTAGTTCTTTCAATCCATGAGTATTAAGTATCTTTCCATCTGTGTTATTTTCAATGTCTTTCATCAGTGTCTTACAGTTTTTGTTTGGAGTTCAGGTATTTCACCTCTTTGGTTAAGTTTATCACTAGGTATTTTGCTATTTTTGATGTGATTGTAATGGTGTTGTTTTTCAAATTTCTCTTTCTGCAACTTCATTGTTAGTGTATAGAAATTGTACAGATTTCTGTTTATTAATTTTGTATCCTGTAACCTTACTGAATTGGTTTATTACTTCTAGTAGTTTTTTGTGGGGTCTTTAGGATTTTCTATGTAAAGTATAATGTGGTCTGCAAATAGTGACAGTTTAACTTGTTTACTAATAAACGTGCATCTTATTTCTATTCCTTGTCTGATTGCTGTGGCTAGGACTTCCAGTATGTTCAATAAAAGTGATGAGAGGAGACATCCTTGTCTTGTTCTTTACCTTAGACCTAACCTTGGAGGGAAAGCTCTTGGTTTTTCACCATTGAGTATGGTGGTAGCTGTGGGTTTTTCCTATATAGCCTTTATTATGTGGAGGTATGTTTCCTCCGATACCATTTTGTTGAGAATTTTTATTGTGAATGGATTTAGAATCCTGTCAAATACTTTTTCTGCATCTACTGAGATAATCGTATAATTTTCCCCTCATTTTATTGAGGTGGTTTATGATGCTGATTGACTTACAGATACTGAACCATCCTTGCACTCCCAAATAAAGCCCACCTGATTGTTTAATATATTGTTGTATGCAGTTTGCTAATATTTCATTGAGGTATGTTGTGTTTCCATTTTCATTTGTGTCAAGTTATTGTTTGATTTCTCTCTCAATTTGTTTTTTCAGGCATTGGCTATCCAGTAGATTTTTCAGCAGAAATATTGCATGCCGGAAAGGAGTGGCACAAGATATTCAAAGTGCTGAAAGAAAAAAGTTCCATATAAGAATACTCTGTGCAGCAAAGCTTTCCTACAGAATTGAAGAAGAAATAGAATTTTCCAGATTAACAAAAGCTAAAGGAGTTTATCATCACTAAAATGGCCTTACAAGAAATTCCCAAAAGTGACTTCATGCTGAAAAAAAAGTTAGGTGGGTGCTAATTAGTAATAAGAAAACATAAAATAATAAATTTCTCTTAAAAGATATATAATAAAGGTAATGGGTTAATTAGTTATAAAACTAGTGTGAGGGTTAAGAGACCAAAGTAAAAATATAACTTTAATAATTTGTTAAAGGATGCATAAGATAAAAAAAGGTATAAAATGTGACATTAAAAACAATGTGCAAGGGCACCTGGGTGGATCAGTGGGTTAAGCCTCTGCCTTTGGCTCAGGTCTATGATCTCAGGGTCCTGGGATCAAGCCCCACATCAGGTTCTCTGCTCAGCAGTGAGTCTGCTTCCGCCTCTTTCTCTGCCTGCCTCTCTGCCTACTTGTGATCTCTCTCTGTGGCAAATGAATAAATAAAATCTTAAAAAAAAAAAACAACAATGTGCAAAGGGTGAGTAAAAGTTTAGAGCTTTAGACTGTGATCAAACAAGTTATTATCTACTGAAAATAGACTTGTTACAATTTTTTGTATGTAAGCCTCACAATAACCACAAAGCAAAAACTTATAGTGGATACAAAAAAGATAAAGAATCTAAGCATACCACAAAAGAAAGTCATCAAATCACAAAGGAAGAGAGCAGAGAAGAAGAAAAACACATAGAAAATTACAGACCAGCCAGAATACAGTTAACAAAATGGCAATAAGTAGAGCCATACCTCATGTTACTGTGCTTCACTTTGCAGATAGCGCTTTTTTTTTTTCAACTGATGAATTATGGCATTGCTGCTTTTTAAGAAACCTCCATGTGCTTAACTTTTTTTTTTTAAGATTTTATTTATTTATGTGTCAGAGGGAGTGAGCACAGGCAGACAGAGTGGCAGGCAGAGGCAGAGGGAGAAGCATGCTCCCTGCTGAGCAAGGAGCCCATGTGGGACTCGATCCCAGGACCCTGGGATCATGACCTCAGCTGAAGGCAGGCGCTCGACCAACTGAGCCACCCAGGCATCCCTGTGCTTAACTTTTGACATTTAAATTATAATTTAAATAATTTGGGTTCTTCTTATTTGGAACTCTCTGGGCTTCCTGGATCTAGATGTCTGTTTCCTTTCCCAGGTTAGGGAAGTTTTCAGTATTTCTTACAAATTTTTCTGCTCCTTTCACTCTTCTCCTTTTGGGATCCTATAATGTAAATGTTAGTCCATTTGATGTTCTTCTATAAATGGCTTAAAATATGTTTAGTTTTTTCTGCATTCTTTTTTCTTTTTTCTGCTCTGTTTAGGTGAATTCCACTGCTCTGTCTTCACGTTCACAAATCCTTTCCTGGTCTAGTCTGACGTTGAACCCTGTGTACTTTTCAGTTCAGTTACTGTGTCCTTCAGTTCTGTGACTTCCATTTGGTATCTTCTTATATTTTGTATCTCTTGGTTGAAGCTCTTACCATATTCATCCATTCTTCTCCTGAGTTCTGTGAGCATCTTTATGACCCTTACTTCGAACTCTTTTTTAGGTAAATTATTTATCTCCATTTCATTGAAGTTTTTGTTTGAGCTTTTATCTAAGTCTCTTGTTTGGAACATACTCCTCTGTTTCTCCTATTTCCTTGACTCTCTTGTGTACATTGTTACACATTAAATAAAATAACCACATCTCTTAGTCTTGGAGGAGTGGTCTTGTGTAAAAGATGAGTCTTATCATTTAACCTTGCCCTAGCTCTTTGCTCTTTCAAAACTTTGTGATTTTCCAAGCAGTCTATTTTGTTTTTAATAACTCCCAGTATATGAGGATGTGCCAAGTCCAGTCATTGTTCCAAAGAGAGGATCTCAGCCAGCACCTAGATTCATGGTGGCTGGAAGCTAAACACTCAAGCAGCAGCTTTTAAAGTAAACAAATAAATACAGTCCTATGGGACTACAAGTGTAAGTTATGGTCACCAGAGCCAGGCATTCTGGAGGTATCCCGTGGGCAGCACCAGGCTCTAGACAAATGCATAAGTTCCTTTCTGGGAGATACTGGCAAGCTGTAGTGAGGCAGAGGGAAAGTACAGAGATGGCCTCCACCAGTTTATGTTACCTGAGAGCACCTTCATAGGTTCCTGGATGGTGTGTCAAATCCAAATCCTGGGCCTCATGCCAAAGCTCCAGGAAAAGCAAATAGGTAGAAAAACTTATTTTAAAATGCTTTCCATTAAGTATTTATGAACTATTTAATCCCTAAAGTATCTTCTGTACATTCAATATTTTCTTTCTTTCTTTGAATATCACCTGTAAGCAACCTGCAAAGCCACGGTTTTACCATCTACTTGCTTACATTTTGTCTACTTCCTTTGTTGAAAATCAGACTCTGGCTCCCAATTTTCATTTCTGTAATGACATAACTCCATTGTTTTGTTTACTAATTATCAATTATACATGACACATTTCTGTCACCTCCGAAAAAATGATAAAGGAACAGCAGAGATCAAAAAAGACTTTTAGGGGGTGCCTGGCTGGCTCAGTTGATGGAGCATGCGACTCTTGATCTCAGGGTTGTGCATTTGAGCCCCATGTTAAGTGTAGAGATTACTTAGAAAAAAGGAGATTTTTAAAATGACTAATAAAATGGTCAATTATACAATAAAGCTGTTCAAGAAACAAAGATGAAATACATAAATAAATGATATTAAATAAACTAACTACAAATAACAACAATTTAACTGGTAAGTACAGCTTTAATAAGAAATGGATAGCAATGAATTTAAAAACAAATGACACTGTAAAAGAAAACATAGTTTTATATAGATTCCTCTGCCTGATTCTGAATAGTGTAAATATAATGATATATATAAACATAGAATGTAAGTGTAAACTAATACAATTATTTTATAAAGTCTTTTGGCACTATTGACTACAGCTGAACACATGCATAATACCCATAATACGACTAACCAATCCCACTCCTAGCAGAAACGTATATATATATACATAAAGCAGAAGATGGGCATAAAAATGTTGATAGTAGGCTACCATGTCTAGTACTCCACTAATCACAGCAGACTAAATAGACTAAAAACAGAAACAATCTAATTGCTTATCTAGAGTAAAATGATGCATATAGTATGATTTGTTAATTCAAAGGAAGAGTAGGTAGCAATACAGCTACAAGAAACAAGAGAGGATCAGTCAACTCTACCCATAGGAAAGAAGAGAGCACAGAAATTGATACAACTATATATGGAAAAAAAGATAATGCCAGAAAAATGATAGAAAAACACTAAGTTGTTTAATAGGTGGTGGTTCATTATGTGAAGAAAATAATATGAATGCATACTCTAGATTATATACAAGTGGATTCCAGATGGATTTATAACCTATATTTGAAAGGTCAAGATATAACACATATAAATGAATAGATGGGATAAATATCTCCATAACTCTGGGCAGGAAAAGATTTTTCATAAGATTCTAAAAAAGTAGAAAGTATGAGGTCAAAAAGCGTGTGTGTGGGTATATGTGTATGTAGGGGGGCTGGTTTGGCTCAACAAAAGTGAACTTTCTCTTAAAAAATAAAATATCCACAGACAACATTAATGGTTAGAAGAGTAGATGAGAGAGAAGAAAATGAAACATTTAAAACCAACATTTAATTAATATAGAGGGTGGAAGGGATACAGCATTCTGTAAATTAACAAGAAAAGGGCACAAAATTAAATAGAAAATGGACAAAAGGTATGACCTTCCAGAGAAGACTGCATAAATGTGGGAAGAGATGCTCAAAACCACATGTCACCAGAGAGTTGAAAATAACAACAGCAATAAACGATTATACATAGTAACAAAATTGGTTTAAAAAAAAAGAAAAGAAAATTCAGTAATATCAAACTTTGGTGAAGATGTGCACTAGGTGAAAGTATTAACTTCAACTGCCATTCAAGAACAATCATGGAGAATTTAGTTAATCAGGTGTTCGCTCTCCCTATGTCCCAGCAACTATAGTTGAAAAATTATTGCGCAGACCCATAAAAGAACACGTAAAAGGGCATTCATCACAGTGTTGTTTGTGGAGATAGAAAGCCATGTGTCCATCACTGGGGGGTGGGGAGCGCTGTACAAATAAAATAAATCACATACATACTAGTGTGTGGCAGGCAGCATTAAGAAGAAATGAAGTAAACAAAGTATTGAAAAAAAAAAGTAATATAGAGAATGAAATCTACGGCTTCAGTGACCATTCATCCCAGTTTGTCAAGGCAGTTGTGATCCATATCTGTTGTCCCAGCGTAAATATTAATAGCACTATCTTTCATTTTCAACAGTTTACACAATATAGTGTATGGCCACCCTATCTGTCAATATTACATCACAAAAAACTCAAAACCGTACCACTTATATCTGCTACATATATATTTAAGGACATTTATTGGCAAGGGGGTTTATATTAGGATGATAAATGAGACAAAGGAAATGAAATAAAAATGGATAACTGTGCTATACAACTGAGTATAAAATACTGCTTTAAGGCAGAAAATAATAGTATAAATATCTAATAAATAATATATTTATTCTTATAAATATATTTATAATTATATAAATAAATTATATTATATAAAAATAAATATAAATTATATAGATATAAATATAAATAAACTATAGTTTGAAAAAAATATATACACTTACAGTACTTCTGGTACTAAAAATGAGATAGTTTGGGCTGTTAGTGGAATACCTGTGGAGGAAAAAGGGCAAATACAAACATTAATAATAATTTCTTCTCCAAATAAGAGGGATTCTATAGTAAGCCCAGAAGTAGACATAAGTAGGTAGGGAAATTTTGTATAGGACAGAGGTGATGTTCAATAAATAGAGCTGGAAAATGGATCTGGATTCATAAGGAGAAAGAACTAATCACAGTCCTATCTTAGATCATTGAAGAAAAGCAACTCCATTGGGATAAGAAATGGTAAAACAATATTCTTAGGAGAAAATTTAGGTAAATGTCTCTTATACGTTGGGAAGAAAGAATTATTTAAAGACATCTACCTTGAATTCTCCATCCTCTCCCCCCAAAAAGCTAACAATAAAAAACCATTACATGAAATTTTGTCCTTTAAAAGAACACCTTATTAAGATATAAAAATTCAAGGAGCCTGTGACTACCATAACAAACAATAATATCTTTGTCTTCATTAAACTCTCATAGAGGGGCACCTGGGTGGCTCAGTGGGTTAAAGCCGCTGCCTTCGGCTCAGGTCATGATCTCAGGGTCCTGGGATCGAGTCCCACATCAGGCTCTCTGCTCAGCAGGGAGCCTGCTTCCTTCTCTCTCTGCCTGCCTCTCTGCCTACTTGTGATCTCTCTCTGTCAAATAAATAAATAAATAAATAAATCTTTAAACTCTCATTGAAAATTTAGGGAAGGAAAGAAATTTAGCATTCTCTTCAGTTACGAAGCTAGACCCGGGGTTGGCAAGCCAAGGTCAAATTCCACCTTTTTTGTAAATAAATTTTCATTGACCCACGGGCCACATCCATTGGTTTACTACTGTTGTGGTGCACATGGCAGAGTTAGGTGGTTAACACACAGATTGTTATCAGCTGAAAAGCCTGAAGTATTTACTACCTGGCCCTTACAGGAAGTTTGGTGACCTCTGGTGTACAGTATAAAGTTTTTGAAGTCCCCGAATTCACAGGCCATCCTTAATAATATCCCTTATCCATATCCATTGTTTGCCAGGCACGTGATGGGAGTTCAATGTATTTTCGCATTCGAGCCTCACAAGAATCCCATGAGACAGGTTTTATTTTCTTCACTTTATAGAGGAGAAAACAGAAGCTTACAAAGTTCTGTGAGAATGCTGTCTTTTTCCTTTTTCTCACCACTTCACTGACCCTTTCGAAGGCTACTCTGACTCACTTCGATGCCCCCTCCATCGTCCAATGAGGCGCCCTGGATCCCTGCCCTCTGAAATCGCTGTTATAGTTTAATGGATTGTCGGAATTTTTACATCATAATGTTAGAGAGTACTAATTAGTCATAGCAAGACCTCCATTGAATGGAATGTTCACAATATTATTTTTCGGGTTAATTATCTGTATGTTGACCCGTTGAAAATCTTAAAATATTTTGATACACGTCCCAGTCCAGCAGTTACTGAACACTAAACAAAAATCACACTTGCACTGAGGATTTCTCGGAACTTGGAAAGCTTTCACTCCCTAAATCAGATCTGACTCAACTCTCCGTCCTTCTGCGGGAATCACAACCCTTCCATCCGCACAGCGCTTACGTTGGATAAAGCACTTTTCACCAACCACCCCCTACACCCGCCTCACGGAGACCATCAACGACGTAGTTATCCTTGAGAAGGGGCCTCGGCCCCTGCCTCCACTCCCCAGGGGCGACTTTGGGGCTCTCATTTGCTCCTCTCCGGCAAAACAAGGTTGCCGCGGCAGAAAAGGAGTCTGGGGGGCTCAGCGGTCCCGCGAAGTTACCCAGACCCTGGAGGAGCAGAGCCCTAACACTGCTCTTCATTCTCCGCCCTCACCCCGCCGAAACTCTCGGGAGGGGCACCGGGAGCCGGGGCTCCGGGTGGTGGTCCCCGGGGACGAGGGCGGGGCCCCAGGGGCGACCCCCGCCCGGTGCTGCGGGGCGCCCCTGGCGTCTGTCTACCTCCACACGGCCCAGCCGCAGCAGCTCAGCCACGACAGCAGCACCGCCACTCCCTGGGCTGACATGGCGCCCGGACAGCCTCCGCCCAACCGCCCAGGCCGCGTCCGCCCCGGCCTCGCGCGCGCTGTCCGGGGGCGCCGCCGGACCCGCGGAGGAGGCGCTGGGGGTCCGCGCGCCCCGGGGCGGGGCGGGGCGGGCTCTCCCCGCCCGCGACGGCGACTGCGTGTGCGCATGCGTGCCAGCGCGCGCCGCTACCTGGCTTCCCAGGAACGTCGCAGTCGGTCAGGTCGAAAATATAAACCCGTCTTGAGGAAAGGCAGAAACCGTGCTGTTTTGGAATGAGACAGCAAAACCACTTCGGAAAATCCCTGGCTGAACGAGGGTGAAGCTTTTAAGTTACGGTATCTTAGCCCAAATTTTCGTTGTGACCGTTTATCGGTACTGCGGTAACAAACAACGAGGTCTGGTTCGTGATTTTCCAGGTGAGGTTTCCGTAAATGGTTAAGTTCACCGGACGCGAGCAGCAACGGGTACTTACTGAGCGCCTCCCTGAGGTCCAACCCACCTGGCGCACTTGGGTACAAAGAAATAGGACCGCTCTCTGGTTTACGAAGGGGTTTGTAGTCTTGTGGTGAAGCCAAAATAAACAAATACCGAAACTGTCACATACTGTTATAATTTATCTGTTTATTTGTGGGTGGACCGAATAATCGGAGTCCTTGAGTGCTGCAGCTCTATCTTTGCTCCTCTTTACGTCCTCAGGGCCCAGGACCTGCGTAGTTTGTAGTGGGTCCTCCATGGTCACCGACAACGAAGCATTGAGTAAAACTGGTGTCATACCAAGTACGCCCGCGGTTCGTTAGAGAGCGTGACTGTGCGCATATGATGTATATGCAGTAGACACTGAATTTAATGTGACTCGGCTATTCCCACTTTTAAGTCCTGTAAAATAAGGGTGAGGTAGTACTACCTACATGGTTGTGGGATTGAAAAGCGCGAAGTGCATCACAGGATTTGGCACAAACGATACATCACTGTTGCCCTCCTCCCCTCTGAGCCTCTGTTACTAATGTGTAAACTAGAAGGGTTTTCAGTTCAGATTTTCGGTTCCAGGGTCCTCTATTGCTCCACTCTGGAATACACCCTTTTCGACCCCCGTCCCCCCTCTGTTCTTACTTGTAGACCTTTCGTTCCCAGTTCTAAATCTGTACGTTTCCCCTCCATCCCATTTGTAGTTTGGAATTCCACCCTTTGTGCTTCGCACACAGTACCCCTACCCTTAATAAAAACAAGTCGTCAAAAAATAATTTGAAAACGCCTTCAGAGAGGGTGACCTGGAGACGACAACCAGCATGGCACCAGAAAACGTCGCCTCGACCCAGGGCGTTGCATGCCGGGAGTTGTAGTGCGACGCTCGAGCACGCACCTCCGCGCCTCTCCGGTTTGAAAAGCGGGAGAAGGGCAGGTAGGCGGGGCGTCGAGGCGAAGCGCGCTGGAGGCCCCGCCCCGGCCCCCTTCCGCTCGCGGGGCTCGCTCTGGGGTGGCGCGCCGGGCTGCGGAAGGGGCGTGGCCTCGGTCCCGGGTGGCGGCGGTTGCCGCCACCGGGGCCTCTTCCTGCGGGCGGTGCTGCGGCTGCCGGCCTGCGCGGAGCAGTCATGGTCGCCCCTTGAGTGGGCTGTGGCGGAGAGCGGGGCGGGGCCTGGCTGGAGGGTGGCGGCCCGGCGGGGGCGGGGGCGGGGGCGGGGCCGGCCTCTGGCTCCTTCTTCCTCCGCATGTGGCTGGCGGCCGCAGAGCGGTTCAGTTCGCGCACCCGTCGTCGCCCGCGTCTCTTTCGGGCTCTCCTCGCGTCACTGGAGCCATGGCGTTCGCCGAGACCAACCCGGCGGCATCCTCCCTGCCCAACGGCGACTGTGGCCGCCCCGGGGCGCGGCCCGGGGGGAACCGGGTGACGGTGGTGCTGGGCGCGCAGTGGGGCGACGAAGGCAAAGGGAAGGTGGTGGATCTGCTGGCGCAGGACGCCGACATCGTGTGCCGCTGCCAGGTGAGGCGACCGGGCTGTGACGGGAAGCCGGGCCCGAGGGCGCGGGCGCGGAACCTGGCTCCATCGTCCCAAAGAAGGTGTCACCTTGAGGTTCTCTCCCGCTCGGAGCTGCGGCGACGTGGAGAAATGGCGGGAGGTCAGAGACCCCTGACCTGAGGTCCTGGGCTGAGGGTTGCGGTGGCGCTGGAGGAAACCAGGGTGGGCCCGGAGTCCCCGAGAGATGCGCGATGCCTGGGGAGTAGCAGTTTTCCGTCGGGGGGCTAGTGCCCAGCCCCGAGCTTGGGGCCGGGGTGGGGGTGGGATACGGTCTGAGTTGGAGGAGCTGCCGCCAGAGGCCTGCTCCCGACTCCGGGCGGAGACCCCTCGCGGCCGCGAGCCCCCCCATCCCCCCAATCGCCCACCCACCCAGCGAGACCAAGTGGGACTGGATTGTTCCGACGCGCCCGGAAAGCCTCTCGCCATCCCCCACCTGCAGGCCCCCGGTGTTCAGACCTTTGCCGCCTCCGGTCCACTTTGTTGACATGAGAACCCATCCCCGCCTTTGGACGGTTAATGGCCCGGGTTTTGGACTCCGTATTCCGCGTATTGATATTAAGGGTAGATGATTTTTACTCGTCGGTCCCAGAGGAGAGAATCCCAGCTCTTTTGCGAGTGAGGCGAGTAAATACGTGCATGTCAGATCTGGTGTTTAGAAATATTTACATTGTTACGCTCACATGGAAAGTGAACTTTCGGGAAATGGATTGGTAATGTACTTCCTACCGGGAGACACGTGGTTTTCAGTGTAAGCTTTCTTCCTATTTGTCGCTTGCTTTTGAAGCAGCCTCTAGGCTACGCTTTTGTAAAGGCTCTTAGATAACTATTACCAATTTCAAAATTCGAACTAGTTGAGCAATAACCACTTTCAAAACAAATTGTAATATGTCTGAAACGAGCTGCTGTTTACCTCGCGACAGGGTTTCTTCATGAACATGGCACAATGAGGATGCCATGCTGTATATGTTCTAACAAGTTAGTAGGCCCTCTGGATTGAAGGCTATTCACCTGAAACTGATTATCATTCTGAGCACGCAGGAACAAAGGTAATCACACTCACAGAAAAAGCTGATTTGTCTTTTTTTTTTTTTTTTTTTTTTTTGCATGAAGAAACTCCCTGCCCATTTCTTAGCTGAAATAGGTGTTGCCTCCTAGTATTACCACTAGCACCCCACCACCTCTCCCCACCTTTGGATCTCTATCCCTCCACCTCTCTGGAGACATACTTACATGACTTCGTATCTTACTTCTAAGCTTGTTTCCATTGAAGTCCTGCCCAACATTGCCTAAGGAATTGCTCTGCAAGTCCATTTTCACCCCGCTTTTGTCTTAAAATCAGATCTGGCCATGCTGTAGGGAAAGAAGTAGGAGAATACCTAACTCTTGTTGGGTAAAAAGGGAGAGAGACTGGGCCTGTTTGTGCCCTTCCTTGTCGTTCCGGAGCTCTTCCTTTTCTGGAAATATTAATACTTAGTCTGAATTACATTATGGATTGTAAGAAGGTTTGGGAAATGTAACGATCAGTAGCATTTATTCTAAAAGATTCTCAATTGTAATGTTTCTTTGAAAAATAGTGGAATTAGTTTGTAGATTGGAGAAGATGTTACAATGTTATCATGCATGTCCTCTTGAAGAAGGTCATGGACCAATCTCATCTGATGCCCTTGGGAAGCCTAGAGAGAAGTCATTGAGAAGGAGCCAAGTTTGGCTTTAAACTGTTAACTCAAGATAGAGGAGGAACATTAGAGCAAACCTGTTAGGCAGACTTTCCTCTCCTGTAAACTTCAACTTCCTGCAAACTTTATATAATTCTAAAATCTTCATATGCTGGTGCCTTTTAAGAACTCATCATTAGAAGGATTCTTACTAGTTTTGTTAGTGAAAGTAGACACAGAATGAATAGATTGAAGCGTATCTCTTATGATTCACTTTGATTCACTTTATATTAATTGGCCAGCTCTAGTAAGCTGACTTCTTAATGAAGTTCTCCTGGCTTATAAAACTGAAAACTACTGAATGTTGAAATTCTTAGTGTGTGTAGAACTCTGGGGTAAGTCAACATTTGAGAAGATATTTTAAGCTTGAATTGCCTTGTTTGATCATTTAAATTTTGTGTATTACTGAAAACAGTTACTTTGTTGGAGTTTAATATGTGTTTTTGGTCATATTTATGCCCCAAACTCAAATTTTATACACATTGTTTCTTGAGCGGTGGTATACGTATAATGTATCCATAGTTTAACAACAGAATCATAAGAAATTTTTTCCAAAATAAAGTTTTTAAAAGAAAAACTGACATTGTTCTTAAATGGATATTTTAATATATCAAATGCCTTTTGGAAAGAGTAGATGCAAAGATAGTGGCATTTTCATCATCGGTGCACTTAAGGTCTATATTTCAAATTCAGGATTTTTATGCAGTTATTTATAATTTGGTAAATTCTCTAGACCCATAAATATGTGTATAGAACTTGCATCAAAGGACAATCACTAGAAACATCTTAATTTTAAACTGATGTCTTTCAAGACAAAGAAGTATAGGACTCTAGGCCTAGTTCATTTATCCAGCAATCACATAATGAGGATCTACAGGTGATAGTCTTACGGAACTGCTTGGCCCCAGAATTAAGAAGTTTAAAATGCAGGGATTGTGCCCACAAGTAGCTTACAGTCTACTGGATGACTGCTACATAAGCAAGTATTGCCAAGGTCGGGTGGAGAAGGATACTGGTACAGGTTTTTCAAAGAGTTAAGGTATGGGCAGAGGAAAGCCCCTTTCTGGCAGCTTAAAAGTAGGTTTGTTAGGAGGCCTCTTGCTGACTCCCCCTCCCCGCCAGATCCTCCAAAGTAAACTGTTACAGTTTATTTTATTTTGTTGAGTAGTAACTACAGAGATTTTAACTGTTGCACTTTCTACTGCTTCTTAAGCGAGGGCTTACTTAGTGTTCACCTGGAAAGCAAACATGGTAGTCTTGGAAGTTGCCTGTGATTGGGAATAGCCAGATCAGTATTTCATTTCTTGGTGTCCCCCCTTCCCCCGCAAGGTTTTAAAGTAATATAAAGAGAAAATATTAGCTGAAATTAATTATAAAGGGAAAGTCTATTCTGTCACTTGTTATATATATAAAAAGCTTGCTGTGTAGTAAATACAATGAAAAAAACGTTAACTTGTGGTTAGATGCTGGCATTCACAGAAGGCTCTGAAACCAACTAAGTCCAAAAAGAAAGAAAGAAAAGTGTAAAAGACCTAACAGCAGCAAACTGAGACTTTCTCTTTGGAATAATCAGAAAAACTGAGAGATAACTTAAAAGGGATAACTAAAGTGTTATGCAATGCCTTGGCTTTCTACAGCTAAAATTACCTCCCAGATCACTTCCTGTAATTTGGAAGATGGTAGAGAATTAGGGTTTAAGGTAAGTCATTCTTCCAGGTTTAAAATAATTGCTGTTTTCTGTGCCCCTGACTATGAGTTGTTTTTGTTTTTTGTTTTTGTTTTTGTTTGTTTGTTTTGGTTCATAGTATTTCCCAAGTACAGAATTGTATACCAATGTGTGGTGTACTTGGTTAAATCTTGCTTTCTTGGATTTCTGTGTTTTCCCTGCTAGAAGTTTTCTCAAAAAGAGGACTTAATTCTTTGTTGTTGTCTTTTTCCATAGCATCAAGTGCTCTGTGAGGCAGAGAGGAAGTAAATACTCCACAAATACTTGTTAGGTGACTGGATCACCTCTAGAAATTTTTTTGAAACCAGTAGCTTAACCCTTTCCTGTAGATTATTTTAACATCTCCTTGGACAAGTTAACTGAGTGATGGCATGATTTTAAGGTGGAATCCCCAGCATTTATTGAATTAATACTTGTTACTTAGTATTTTAAGTAATACTTACTATATTGTGCCATTATGTTCAAAGGCTTTAGTAGATTATACTAAAGTCTTATCTCTTGTATCTGCCTGAAAATAGATAACTGATATTTGTATCTGTGTGTATTTCCTTAGCATAGTCGAATGCCGTGTAATTCTAGTAAATAGTTTTTGTCTGCTTAGGGCAGTAGATCTGAAAGTTGAATGAGGATGTCCCAAGTTGTTCACTATTTAAGCCTATTCTATTGATATACATGATCTATAAATCCTCTCATTTGCATGTAATGGTACAGTAGTATATAAAAGTATAGGTGATATATAATTCTTTAAAAAATATATTTTCTCTACTTTTGAGGCATAAATTTTTAAATAATGACATCATCTCAGTGGTATCTGGTCAATTTTTTTTTCCTTTAATTTTGGTGGGACTGGGTCAGTTAGTTGGGTAATTTTAAGTTTAAGTTATCTTTAGAACAGACTGTTGCCCAGAACAAATCTAGGGTGAAATGGTAAATTGAAAAATAGGTAATAGTTTACTATAACTGGATACAAATTTAACTCTATTATCTTTTGGGGAACTGTTATATTTTGACACTAAAGATCCCTGTCGATGAGCTACATACCAATAAGTGAAGCTTGGTAACTATTCAGAATATTTTACCAGTGGAAAAAGGGACTTTGAGGTATTTAGTTGCCTGGCAAACAGCAACTGAGAAGAGTAAATAGTAGACCGTTCCCAGGGCTACTTTGGCTCCAATATGGGTTGGTTCTTTGCATTGAACTTTTAATTATATTTAATTCAGTATAATAGAATTCTTTTAAAAATGGGATTTTGTCTTTTAAAAATGGGTTTTTTTGGTATTAAGCTTTTTAAAACCTTTTTAAAGGAAACATTTTATTTATGAGAATTTTTTTTTTACTTGAAATCTGCTGTTTAATTTCAGTGTGTTTTTAAGAAAATGTTTTTATAAATATAATGATTAGGTGAGTTTTTAATCACGCATTTACAAAGAGCTGCATCACACATCTTTGGTTTATGCATTTTTTGGTTGCATGTATGATCTTCCCTTCTGGGACCCTGGTTTAGTAAGTGTGTATATTAGATTTAGGTACCTAGAGTCTAAAAGCTTCTTGATTTGGACCTAAAAACGTCCACAAAGCTTTTCGTCATGTGTATTTATCTGTGTATGAAACTGGAAGTTAACTGTAATAATGTAAAGTGGGTATCTTAAAGCCTTAAAAGATAACTGAGAAGTATGCTTGGATGTCTTTGCAAAAAAGAAATTCAGATACCCTGTATATGTTTTCTCTTCCTATCTAGTGTATCTGGTTACTGTTGAATAGATTAATTGTTCAGCTTACTGGTGGTAACTTAACCTGTGCTACTTTGAAATCACAAGCTAATTGCAGTTACACAACTTTTCATAAAGTATAGTCAACCTTGGGGCACTCGGGTGGCTCAGTCGGTTGAGAATCTGCCTTTGGCTCAGTCATGAGGGTCCTCCGACTCCCTGGCCTGCTGCAGGCCCCCCTCTCCACTCCCCGCTGCTTGTTCTGTCTCTCTCTGGCTCTCTCAGATGAATAAATAAAATCTTAAAAAAAAAAAAGAAGAAGAAGAAGAAGAACAGACATCCTTGTTTATGATTACTTTATTGCTGTGGATTAACAAGTGTTTTAGTTTTGGTGAATAGTGAAATGTTTCACCTAGAAAAACAGACACAGCTCTTTACCAAGAAACCAGCACAGGTAATAAGCATTGTCTCAAAAGATTGTTAGGTTTCTAAGATGCTTGAAGACTCTAGGCCAGAAATGGGGACCCTTGTTTTGGTGGCTGGAATAGTTCTGAGGCGTGGGGTCCGAGGCATTGCGGTTCTCTGCCGTAATCCAGAGGGCTCACTGTTCTTGACAGATGTTCACTTAGAGCTCCGTCATTATAAGAGAGTGTTCATGTATTCAGAGCAGAAAGGACAAAGAGAAGACACATAGACCATTTTAGAGGCCTGAGTGGCCTGAGAAATGCCTCCCGGCTGTGTGCATGAGATTGTTAGCCCTGGACTCTTGGGCCTCTACCATTGCTGGCAGAGATGCCATTGTTGGAGTTTGTAACCCTGCAGGAGGCTGTGGACGCGCCTTTAACTCCTGGATCACAGCAGGAAATTGGGGCGGGGCAGACAGCATAGTTTGCAGTAAAGGAAGACCTAATAGCAAACTTGAGTTAACAAGCATGAGTCACTTTTTTTGTTGTTGGGTTTTTTCTAAGTAGTTACTTTTGCAGACCAATGTCAATTCATTCCCTTCCAAACTTTTCTTTCTTTCTTCTTCTTCTTTTTTTTAATCTCCCCTGGACCTTGGAGCTTCTCAATTAGAAACTTGCACATATCAGCATTTCCTGATCCAAACTTTAATTCTAGAGTCAGCTTGACAGCTTCTGGTTCCCTCAGAACCAGAGGTTCCTCAAGCCATGGAAAGAAAACGACCTTTCTTAAGCTTAAAACCAAATTGCTATAAGTACATAGCTGAGAATAGTTACAAAATCACTAAATACCATTATATCATCCCTGTTCTGTTTGAGAGTTTTGTTCTGAACTACATAACTATTAAGATTTGGAAGTTAATAATTTTTTATATTCAGTTTATCACCAGGCCAAGACGTGAACTTTAGAGAGCCAGCTGTATACATATTATGTCGCAGTTAGTTTGTGTTGTGAATCATTTGGATTCTTTTATTTGCAGGCAATGGAGAGAGACCATCTTAAGCAAAATGGGGATTTGTTTGAGGCAGGAGCTGGGTGGTCAGTCCTCAGAGCCGCCTTAGGTAAAGGCAGCTCCTGGGATCTCAGCAGCCAGAACTGGCAGCCTCCCCGCCCCTGCCCCTCATTGCAGGGTGTCCCTAAACTAACTGCCTTCCTTGCTCTCCAAATCAAATTCCTAGAGGGGAGGAGCTTGTCTCTGGCTTAGGTTAGATCAAGTTTCCAGGTCTGGATCAATTACTGTGGCCGGAGGGAATGATTACTATGATTTGCAAAATAAGGGGTTTAGGAGGGAGGAAGGGAAAGAAATGGGACTGAACACACAAAAGGTATGGCTGAACTAGAGTTAATTTCAGATAGGAAAATACGGAAGGAGGAGATATTAGTTTGGGGTTATTATTTGTGAATTGTCTGCTAATAGTCTTAACTGTTTGACCTAGGGTTTTTCTTGAGGGAGGAATGTTTGGAATTTAAATAGGTTTTTATTATTTTAACTATAAAACAATGAAAATGAACTATCTCAGTAGTGGTTTAAAAAAATGAAAAAGTATACACCAGAAACTTTGACTTTTTTTTTTTTTAAGCTTTGAGAACATAGAATTTTAGTTCCTTCTTTTTTTTTTTTCTTTTTTCACCCCATCATCATCTTCTAATTTGTCAATGGGGACATTTTTTTCTTGGTCATTAAAAAGCTTATTTAATAATTTTTTTTTTTACATTTAATCCTGATGTAACAGTAATAGTCAAAGAAAATGAGTAAAATAAATACCAAATTAGGGGATGTTTTGTGACTCGTGAGATGTGATTGGGATTTTTTTTTTGTATATTTATTCTTTAATACAATGAATTTGTATTTATTTTTCGTATTCGGTCATCAGTAAGACATTATAAACTTGTGTTTTTCTTTGAAGAAAGTTGCCATGTAATATGGTCACTTTGGGTTCATGCTGGTCTTTTGTTTCTTGGGGTTTGAGAAGTTATATTTCAAATAAAAATATTAAAAATTTTAAATAGTTAAAAACCTTTCTCTGTTGATCTGATTGATCTGGAAAACAACATTAATTGCTAGTCCACAATATTCTGTGTTTTTAGTTACATAATATAAAACATACAGCTTTGATATTTAAGTGTTAAATGCTACATGAGTGACTGGGATCATGAGTTATGGGTATTTAGCAAAACAGAACGAGGTAGTTATATTAACTGATAACCTGAACACATGATTAGTACTATATAAATTAGGGATAATTTATCAAGTTTGTCTTGCAGAAATTTTGTATTGAAAAGCAAATGGTAGGTTCCTCTTAAAAGTAGGCAAGAAATTATTTTGTCTTAACATTTCTATAGTTATCTGGCCTCCCCAGTGCTACTTACAAGAATTATTAATCCTGATTAAATATATGCGTTCTTGCTGCTTACTCTGGCACCCGCTCATAGAGTTGCTCATGGGAGAGGGAGGGTGATCACGAATGTGGAACCAGTGGTTCAGACTCTGCCCTTGTAATTCACTGGAAGGCTTGGGTGGGTGGGTGAGGCGGTGGTTGGCAACGGTGTTCCCGTCGAAACCTTGTTTTGCTGTTTGCTAACGCATGTGACCTCTCCTTGGACCAGTATAATCTATGTTCGGAGACAAATGCCTGAGCTCCCAAGGTGACTTTTGTATATTCCACATATAGAATATAAATATTTTATGTTAGTATCTAAATAGACACTTCAAACTTGAAGCTTCATCTGTTGCATTTTGTAAAACATGGCTATCCTAAACTTAATTCATGTATAGATTGCCTTGTAAGAATCTCCTTAGTAGCTCCTTCTCCGTTCACCTTGAGAATCTTTTTTTTTTTCTTTTCTACAGGTTGTGTGTTTTAAGATTAGAAGCTGTCATACCCCCATTTCCCCTTAGGGCACTAATGACCAGCTATATTAAGAAGCACACTTACATTTTTCCCCCCTAGCTCCTTAATAGGATAATCTAGCGTTATTCTGGGTATATTTAACCATATTTTCTTGCTCAACAAAATAGAATTTAAATGAGATTTTAATCAGATAGTAAGCTTTATAGGACATTGGTTATTGAAGGGGTGGGTTAATGTTGGAGTGAGCTCAGCAGTTCAGTAAAGTGATTCAAGCCTTTTGCAGTGAACTTTTCCAGCCCAAACCACCACCTGTAAACTTGGAAGAATTTACAGATTAAGGCAGTTTATCCCCCTAACATCATCTGTCACGATGACTCAGTTCACAACCACCTGCGTCACAGAAAGAAACATGTCTTTATTATGGTTACTGCCACCAGTGCTGCCTATCTCGGTAAAATATTATCAAAGTAGGGTTTTGTTACACAATAAGATCATAATTGGGCACCACTGACTTAATAATAGTTTCAGCAAAAGATATATGTTGGTATCTCTATAAAAATAATTTTGTGTAAATTAGGGAGACTTACTTCAAAGGTCTTCTCAAAAGTTATGGTGTGTTTTTTTTTTTTATCTTAAGCAAATGATGGAAACAATAAAATAACAAAAAATAAAATAACAAAAAATAAAACAATAAAATGATTTTGCTGAAATAATCTCGACTGGTTTTTTTTTTGTGGAAAATTACTAATGCCTTAGCAATTTAGTAAAAATTTATTAGATTTAGTGATTTACAACAATTTAGAATTTAGCATCTTCATAGGATCTCAAGAAATTTTAATGAGCTTCATATTCTGAAAAGATTTTTCCTGAAGTTTGTGGGAGGTTTCCTAAATCATAAAAAGTCCTGATAAAAAGGCCAATATTGGTAGGAGGGATAGAGTAAAAGATACTCTTTGAAAACCAAGGGGGCATGTGGGTGGCTCAGTGGGTTAAAGCCTTTGCCTTCAGCTCAGGTCATGATCTCAGGGTCTCAGCAGGGAGCCTGCTTTCCTTCCTCTCTCTGCCTGCCTCTCTGCCTACTTGTGATCTCTGTCTCTGTGAAATAAATAAAATCTTAAAAACCAACAACAACAACAACAAAACAAGTAAGAATTGTCCTGAGTTATTTTTATCTTGGGAGTCTATCAGAATTGGTGATAAGCTTGCACACGTGTGAAGTAATAATAAAGTGTGCACCAGGAAGTGTACTGTGACATTGTTTATAACGACAAAAGGTTGCAAACAACTGGGCTGCCTCTTTGGTGGGACCAGGTAAATAAATTCCGTGTCCTTATGAGTAGCAGGACAGTGTCGCTGTTAAAAGGAGGAGATGCTTTGGCTGCAGGGTGAGGAATGTGTGCCCAGATCTGCTTAATAAAAACAAGCTGCCCAGGAGTATGTAGTTTGCTGCCACTTGTATGTGTGGAATAAAACAACATGCAAATACCTGTTCACTTATGCAGAATTCCCTCGGGAAGGACACCAAAAACTGGTGGCAGCTGGCTGGCCTGGAGCCGGGTAGGGTGGGTGAGGAAGGAGCATGAGGCAGACGTCACTGTGTGTCCCGTCTGTGCCTTCTGTATTATATGCAGATATTTCGTATTAAAAAATAAATAGGAAGGAAATAGTCACTGATCCTGTTGGTGTATCGAGGCAAGGAGGTATTGCTTGCCATCCCCCCATTGTTTTCCAGACTTCAGGTCCCCACTGCGGTCTTTTTCACACCTGTCATACACTAGTCTGTAAGTAAGGAATTCTTTGCTTTGTATCTGTGCGAAACACAGTCTAAATAGGCATTTACTTTTTAGATGATTTTTTTTTCCTTTGCAGGACCTGTTTTCTGGCTTTTTTTGCGGGGGGGGGGGAATTCCTGGTTGGTGATGATTTGGTAAAAAATAAATAACATTCATCTTGTCAAAAATAGCCACGGGATAAAGTTAAACCAAACATTCTCAAGGGATGTAGTTTCGATTGGAATTTTTTTAAAGTCCAGCCAGGATGTTAAGGTTTTTATTTGTTGCAAATATATTCCTAGTTTGTTTGCTTTAACTTTTTGTGACTGTCAAAGTGTAGAAGTTTAGGCATATAATTGGTTGGTTTTTCTTCTGTGTTTTTTAAACTTAAAAATAGAAAAATTATCTGGTCACTTGATCCATCTGCTGTGCACCTGATTTTTAGAACACGACTTCATATCTTGCTTCTTGACCATTTTTAGGCTTGAGCTTCAGGAAGTTTCACTGTGGGTTTATAGTATGTTTCTCCGCTTAGGGATACCTTGACCCAGTATATTATTTTATCCAGAAATGAGTGGATTCAGGGATTGGTACCAAACAGACTCACAGGATTGACTCATAAATTAAAAAAATTAGAGTCTCGGGGTAGCTAATATTTGAGAAAGTTCCTTGGGAAATTTCCCAGCTGATAAATACAAATTTCAGGTCACAGAGCTGCTTGATACTCTGAATACAATGGGAATTACGTAAATGTTTACATCGATTTAAGGTAACTGGTTAGATTCGTCTTTTCTAATTTAGGGATTTTTCTTTTCTTTTTTTAGATTTTATTTATTTATTTGACAGAGATCACAAGTAGGCAGAGAGGCAGACAGAGAAAGAGGGGGAAGCAGGCTCCCCTCCGAGCACAGAGCCCCATGCGGGGCTCCATCCAGAACCCTGAGATCATGACCCAAGCCGAAGGCAGAGAGGCCCAATCCACTGAGCCACCCAGGTGCCCCTAATTTAGGGACTTTTCTACGTTTAGATAAAATATTATGGATTTTTAATTAGATTGCTCCATGTCCTAGAGAGTGCCAAGAACAAAATATTGTTCCCTGTACTTTTTTTCACGTTTTTTTCTTTTAAGAGGGTGTATGTCTGTCAATGTTCCAGAAACCTGAATTCCCCAGTTTCCTAGTTCCTGTCAGAAAAGAAACCACTCCTGTGGTTACTGTGATGGGGAAAGAAGAGAGGGTAGCCAAAATAACGTGAAGCCTCTGAAGAATATGTATTTGTGGGAGATACATACTTGGGTTTTCTTAAGTTATATTGATATTTTAGGAAGAAATGATTAATTCGCTTTGGAGATACGTTACTCGTCATATTTATTGTCAGGTTCAATTTTCCCGTCTTGTACTTTCAGGGAGGAAATAATGCCGGCCATACAGTTGTTGTAGATTCTGTGGAATATGATTTTCATCTTTTGCCCAGTGGAATAATTAACCCAAATGTTACTGCATTCATTGGTAAGTGTATGAACCGAACCACTTGGGGTTCCCCCCTTCCCTTGTGTTCATTTTTCATTATCTGAGCTGAGTTCATATCTCACTACTCAAATGATTCATTGATCCCTTGTTAGTCTTCACCTTGGTACCTTCTGGAATATACCTAACTGGCTATTTTACAACTCTGTCTTTTAACGCTAATACTTTTTTGGAGTAATTTGTGTTTAACTGTCATTGGCAATCTTAATTTTATAAACTAGATCATCAGGTTAGCTTTCCAAACACTGATGCTCAGTGAGCAATAAAAGGGGTGTTTTGTGGATTGATTCTGAACCCTTATAACATGATGCAATCTGCAGTCTTCTAGTTTTTAATCTTTAAAAATGCTAATCACTTTTAACCCACTAAATTAACTTTTTCACCAATAATAGGATATGATTCCCTAATTTGAAAGGCCTTGATTTAGTTAGTCTGCTGTAACTTTGTTCCATTTGCCTAGAACGACGCAACTTGGTTCTTTCAAAAGATCAGTTTTACTTTGTTTTAAAGAAATTTCAAATTATACTGAATGTAATATTAGTGTTTTATATTCTATGTATTATGTATTTACATTACACTACTGTTTAAAACTGGAATCGTTTCCATGGTAACTCCCTTGATCAGATGTCCCATTTGTCAAAGTCTTCATTTTTACACTATTCTAGGGGAGGGTTATCTTGATGTCTGTATTATAAGTATAGATATTTAAGGTTGGGATTTGTTTGCTTTCCTTTAGGAAATGGTGTGGTAATTCATCTTCCCGGATTATTTGAGGAAGCAGAGAAAAATGTCCAAAAAGGAAAAGGTATGGGAAGAATGACCACTTTGCCTAGGGGCTAGTTTGTTTTTTGGAAATTGCACCGGGATCTCATGTCAGACAAAGTTAACATTTGGTCTTATACTTTAAAATTGCTGGTTAAAGCTGTGGGGCAGCTTTTTCAGCTAAATTGTATTCATTTTAATCAGTATTTCCAACAAAAGACACACATAATACGGTCATTGTGTAAGCCCGGACTTTTCACACCTGGGTCATCCGCAGAGTGTCTGTAGGCTGCTGGGGTTACTCTCCACCGGCGGTGAGACTCAGAGATTCCTGAGTTCTTTTTGTCATTTGTGCTCAAGTCTGTGTCCCCGTCTCCCAAACCAAACATTAACTTCCTGAGTCAGGAAACCAGTGAGGTCCCCTTGCACACCGGGTCAGTCAGTCTTGTTTCTGCCGGTTGTAGAGCCCAGGGGTAAAAGGGGGTTGTTGTCCTCCCTCCTTCCAAGTGAAGCAAACGCTTCTTCTGGGACAGGTATTGACTTCCGACTCCTCCAAAAAATGTGTTTTAAGGCTTCATTTCCTGCCCTTCCTAGTCATCTCTTTTGGGTCTTTGGAAGGCTGTTTACCTTCACTTTGGCTGCCTTGCTAGGGTTTGGTGGGGAATTTGGTCATGCAAATAATACGCAGTTGAGGAAAAGCATTGTTTCCCTTTAGCTTGGCTCCTATTTAAAATACTCAGACTCATTATGTTGTGAAAGTTCATTGTTCAGGTTCAAAAGCAACAACCCAGCCTCAAGCAACTAACTCTGACATCATGGAATCCTGCCTGCCCTCCTACCATCTCTGCTGTCCTCTCTGCATTTTTTTTTTTTTTAAGATTTTATTTATTTGTTTGACAGACAGAGATCACAAGTAGGCAGAGAGGCAGGCAGAGAGACAGGAATGGAAGCAGGCTCCCCATGTGGGGCTCGATCCCAGGACCCTGGGATCATGACCTGAGCCGAAAGCAGAGGCTTTAACCCACTGAGCCACCCAGGTGCCCCCTCTCTGCATTTTTTACTTCGGTGTTGGCTACTTTTGAATTTGGTCAGCTGGTTCCCAGGTTGCCCTCTGTTCTCCTAAATCCCCTTTAAAAATTTTGCCCTCCTTTCTTTTTCCTTTTGGCCTGTCTTACCAGCTGAATCTGCTTTACTCTCTTTGTAATATTTTCTTTATAATAGGCCTGAAGCTAACTTTAGAAAACGTACTCACATGTCAAAAACAGCAATAGAGGGGGAGGCTTGAGATTCCCGTTTCACTTTTAGCCCTTCCTCTTTATAAGGAATCCTTTTCGAGACACATCTTTGGATATTATCAAAATTAACAGTAAAGTTTTACTATCTAGATACTAGCTTTGAAAATGTTTAGAGCCTCGCAGCTTATTCTTAGAATGCATGTAGCTCACAAAGGCACTGTCTTTAAAGAAACATATCCATTTGGATCCATTTATTCATTCAGCAGTAGTTCTTTGAACAGTTATGGGATGATAGGCTCCATGTTCTGAAAATTCATGGTCCCTGCTCTCAGGCATTCACAGCTAAATGGAAAGATGTGTATATCATGTTATAAGTCGTTGTAGTAAGGTTGGTGGTTGATAGTGCTTTGGAGGAACTAGTGAGAACATTTTATTATTTCATTTAACCCCACCTATTTATAATTGTCTTTTGGGAAAGGGTGCTGGTCCCCAAATTAACCCATTTCTTGAAATTCTCCTCCTGCTCTGCAGCTAATTACCCCTCCCCTGCCTCTAACAATAATGACCTTTTCCTCTCATTTGCTTTTGGATTCTTTGAAGTATTTTATGTGGATTTGGTTGGCTTACATTTGGAGCTGTTTAGAATAAAATATTTAAAAAGACAGAATAAGTGAATGAGTGTAGATATAATGAATGACAGGTGGGAAAATTCTTATTTAACATGTTTCCTATATGGAAGACAAGATGTGTAAGTGATGACTTCTGTGAAAAACACTTTTAAACATTGTATTTCTAAAGAAATGAGATATTATACAAAGTGTTTAATACGCTGTATCTTTTTTCTCCTCTCTAGGTCTGGAAGGCTGGGAAAAAAGGCTTATCATATCTGACAGAGCTCATATTGGTAAGGGGCACATAACGCATTTAACTGTTTTATTGTCAGAAACTTGTCACATGGTAGCATTTAGTAGCCAGTTTTTCTTTAATTCTAGTGAATACTAAATAGCATGGACTATATATTGGGCTCTAAATACATGAAATCTTGGTAATTTTTTCCTTTTTTCTTTTTTGGTCTTCTGTGGAACCTAGTCCTTAACTAGCCCCAATTTTACCAATTTCTGAAGAAAGAATTAGCTAACCAAATGAGTCATAAAAGCAGTATTTCACAAGACATCTCTAATTCTGTTATAAAATACACCGCATCAAAATATTTATTTGCACATTAATTATGTAAAAGCAGGTCTGCTCTCTGGCAAATTATTGAGTGAACTCTTTGTGTCTTAAATGTAATAATGCAGCTTTTTCAATGGTCCAGACTTTATTCAGAGTAGCCTTCTCCTCCACGATTAGTTAGAGCAAACTGGATTCCCAAGGTAATTTCAGCCCCACTAACAAATTTGAAGTTTGTTTCCCTATTACTCTCCTATCTGAGGTGATGGAATATTTAATTATCGAGACAATAACCTGGGTAGAAAGATTGGACTGATATAAACTCTTCCGTTGTAATTAAGTACGGGTGTCCCCTGAGGCAGTGGCTACTCTGGTTTTAGCCTTGACCCCTATTTAAGAGCAGCACCAGTAGGGACACCTGGGTGGCTCGGTCTGTGAAGGGTCTGACTCTTGACCTCAGCTCAGGTCCCACATTGGGCTCCACCCTGGACGTGGAGCCTGCCTGTATTTAAAAAACAGCGAAAAAAGAATAGCCCATCAAAGTTTTTAAGTATCCGTGCCTCCAGATAACAGTCAGAGGCTGGAAGTCTGTGCGTAGTCTCAGTAATGCAAGAAAATAACTTCTTTGAAGTAAACTGTTCTGGACTGACATGTTTTACTCACTTTTTCTAACCTCTTTAGAAGCTTACTAGATCATTGACTTCAGACCATTCTTTTCTTTATGTGAGCATTTAAAGCTGCACACTGCCTTAGCTACATTGCACAAATATTGACATTTTGTATGTTTATTTCCGTTCAGTAGAAAATACTTGATATTGTTTTTGTGATTTCTGTTTGACCTATGAGTTATTGAGAAATGTTTAAATTTCTAAATATTGGATGATTTTTCTGATTTCTCTTATTTCTAATTTTGTTGCAGACAGAGAATATACTTTATGTATGATCTCCATCTTTTTAAATTTGTTGAAACTTGTTTTCTGGCCCAGCACAGGGTCTGTTTTGGTTCGTGTTCTACATGCACTTAGAATGCGTGTTCTTTTGAGTAGAGTTGTTCTGTGTCCTAGCTGATTTTTTTCCTGCTTGCTGTCAGTCACCTAGAAAGAGGCATGTTGAAACCTCCAACAAGAATTGAGGACTTGTCTATTTTTCTTTTCAACTTTTGTCAATTTTTGCTTTGAAGCTCAGGTAGATTACATGTGTATTTAAATTTACATTTTTGATGAGTTAACTCTTTCATCATGATGAAATGGCTTCCTTTTCTATAGTAATACTCCTTATTCTTTAATACTCCTTAATATCAAAGCTTACTTCGATATTAATATAGCCAGCAGAGCTTTTTTTTTAAAGATTTTATTTATTCATTTGAGAAAGAGAGAGTGAGAGAGAACATGAGAGGGTTCGAGAAGGTCAGAGTGAGAAGCAGACTCCCTGTGGAGCTGGGAGCCTGATGTAGGACTTGATCCCAGGACTCTAGCATCATGACCTGAGCCGAAGGCAGTCACTTAACCCACTGAGCCACCCAGGTGCCCCATAACCCAAGATTGGTAGAAGAAAATGTTTCAGTTTCCCTCTTCCAGTCCCTTGTGTCATTATTGTCCTACATTTCATGTCCACATCATAATAAGCTCTATAATGTGTTCTTAATAGTTTTGCTTTGAACAGCCAGTTTCCTTACAGAGAAATCTAAGAAGGAGTCCATTGTTGGCCGGTTCTTTACAATTACCATACTTTAGCAAGTATGCAAGAAACTATCTATTATAATTGTGCCCTGTCTCATTGAAACGCATAACAAAATTTGTGGTATAAGAGATCCTTGTTGAGGGAAAGAGACCAAAGAAGTGGCTGAGACTTCAGATTTTTTTAAACATATGAAATGCAGGTTGTTGGGTGGTTTGTCCTTTGACTCAACAGTTCCCTGATGAAAGACCTGGTGTGGTACCTGGTATGGTGGTGGGCCCCAAGGATTCAGAAAAGACCAATGAAAATTCCTAGTGGAACTTATAGTATAGTAGGGGGAGACATCATAAATGAGATGAACATGTGATAATGTGCCATGGCACGTAGCGATTAGTTCCAAGAAGAGAAAGGAGCCCCGTGGACCATCTGGCAGTCTCTAGGAGGTGGGTGGTAATCTATAACTTGAGATAAAGTGGCTGGGGACATTTCACTATGGAGATGACGTTCACAGCATCTGCTGAAGGTGATGAACAATGAATAGGTTCCAGAGACACATAGTACAACACCAAGACTGTTGATAACAGTGCTGTATTGTGACTTAAAAATCTGTTCAGGGGGTAGATCTCACGGTAAGTGACCACAATTTAAAGAACAAAAACCAAAAAACACTTTGAGGAAAGAAGACCTGAGGAGATGGGCGAAGTCAGCAAAGTGGGTACTCTGGGTACTGAGGCTCACAGTGGACACATTCATACGGTGTAACATTAATAGTGTTAATAAAACTTAATGATAATAACCAAAAAAGATGGTATTAATGAATTACCTATTGAACATGCATAATAATCTTTTATAAAAATTAAACGGAGTCCCTAAGGCAGCATTTTTTGTCCTCAATATAGAAAATGGAAGATATTCAACGCAACTTCACACAAAAACTGTTCTCTCAAAAACAGTGTTGGTGGAGGTATTAAGGCTCCATGTCATGACGGAGCTTTATGAAAGTAATTGTGTTGATTTCCCTAATAGATCCCTGGGGCCTAGAAAACCTTAAAAGCATTAGCTCTGTGACAAGGTACTAAATTACCTTCTAAAAAATATGGTTTACCTGCTTTCCATCAACCATTTACTTGTGATTTGCCATGTGCCTTTGTAACTCATTTGAACATAGAAGATAAAACAGATACTTCAATGTAAAATGTCTTCTCTTTCAAAAGAAATGGCTTCCTCCAGCATCTCAGTTTTTGTCCTAGCTGACTAGCAAGGTCGGAATTTAATGAAACAGCTTCTTAAGAACTATTCTGGCCCCTCAAAAGTAGATGAGAAAGGAAGGCTATAAGGTATATACTGAATTAGGAGCATGACAATAAACTAATTCCTATTGTATATGATAGCTATTGTTAGAAATAAGTAAACATTTTAACATAGCACACAATACAGCAAAATGCCCAGTAAGTGCATAGTATTTTACCCCTTTTGCTACTAACTACCTTGTTATACGGAACCTTTCTCGTGCCTGAAAAAGCTGCTCTGCTAGTCAAGCATGTGACAGACCTAAACTTTGACAGCTATAAGACACTGATGAAAGAAATTAAGTCAGACTCAAATAAATGGGAAGATACTCTGTGCCCAGGGACTGGAAGAATTAGTATTGTTAAAATGTCTGTACTACCCGGAGGAATCTACAGATTAGTGCAATCTCTCTCAAAATTACAGTGGTATTTTTCACAGAAGTAAAACAAGCTATCGTAAAACTTGTATGGAACTACAAAGAAGTGGGATAGTCCGGGCAGTTCTGAGCAAGAAAACCCTAAAACCCCACAGGCTTAAAGACAGGGAGAACACATTGGTAACTGCCAGAGACAGGCAGTTGGTAGGGGTGTGCAAAACGGGCGAGGGTGGTCAGAAGTTACACACTTCTAGTTACAGGGTAAAAAAGTCACAGAGATGTCCTGGACAGCATGGCGACTCTAGTTAATAATACCGTATGGCATTATTTGAAAGTTGCTAAGATAATAGATCTTAGATGTTCTTAGCATGGGGTACCTGGGTGGCTCAATCAGGAGAGTATCCGGCTCTCGATCTTGGGTCTTGATCTCAGGGGTGTGAGTTCAAGCCCCACGTTGGGCATGGAGCCTAGTTAAGAAAAACAAACAAACAAAAAAGTTCTCATCACACACAAAAAAATCTGTGGCTTTTTATGGTGTTGGATGTTAACTAAACTCACTGTGGCAGTCATTTTGCTGTATAGACAAATACCCAGTCATTATGTTCTGCACCTGAAACTAAAGTTGTATGTCTATATATCTCCATTTAAAAAAAAGCTTCTCTGATGACCTTTCCTAGTTATTATCTAGTCCCCTTCACCAAGGGTAACCACTGTTCTCTCATCATAGATTGGTTTCGTTTGTGTTTGAATTTTATACAAATCACACATTTATGTATTCTGTTGTGCCTGACTTCCACTCAGCAGCAGTATGCCCATTCGAGTCCTCCATATTATTAAATGAAGAAGTGTCTTACTTTCATTGCTGAATCGTATATCCCCCCCACCTTTTTTTTAAAGATTTTATTTATTTATTTGTCAGAGAGAGAGAGCAAGAGTGAGCACAGGCAGACAGAGTGGCAGGCAGAGTCAGAGGGAGAAGCAGGCTCCCTGCGGAGCAAGGAGCCCGATCGATGTAGGACTCGATCCCAGGATGCTGGGATCATGAGCCGAAGGCAGCTGCTTAACCAACTGAGCCACCCAGGCGTCCCCGTATATCCCCTTTTATGAATATGGGACAGTTTATCCATTTTTACCATGGATGAAACTTTGAGTCATTTCCAATATTGAGTTATCACAAGTAATAGTGCTTTGCACATTCCTGTAAATATCTTGAGGTGTACGATAGGCCACTGTAGTTTAAAGATGTCACCCAGTTCTGTGACACTGAGAACAGATAGTGATTTACAGGATAATTTTAAGTCACACAATAAAAATCTAGTTTCTATATTGTGATCAACTAGTGTAGGAAGTGTTGGAACTCCCCATGAGACCACTAGGGAAGCCCATTAGTCTGTGCTTATTAACTTTGCCAGGCAGAGGAGAGGACTGCCTTGTCAATTCTGCCTTGTCTCAGAAAAGGAACTTAGGGCAAAAAAGTCTTTAGGATCAAATCCTAGAGGCTGGGGTTGATCAGATGGTGGCTTAAGGTCTGATCTCCTTGATTTTTTTTTTTTTTTCCCCAGTTTCAACATCTATAACTACAACATTAGTTTTCTGGCACTGCCAAATAGTTCTTTTAAACATGCCACCACTAGTTCTAGGAACCTCATATCAGTCATTCTGTTTAAAATTTATACATTTCAACTTACTGGGTACAGTAGCAATCATTAGCGAAAAGAAGCCATGGTTTAATGTACGGGAAAATGATCCGGTTGTACTTAGTGGGTGAATTTTATGGTACGTAAATGATATTCCCATAAGGTTTTTTTCTTTTTTTTTTAAACAAAAGAAGCCTTGGTTAAAAGTTGGAAGACCAGGGGCACCTGGGTGGCCCAGTGGGTTAAAGCCTCTGCCTTTGGCTCAGGTCATGCTCCCAGGGTTCTGGGATCAAGCCCCACATGGGGCTCTCTGCTCAGCAGGGAGCCTGCTTCCCTCTCTCTCTCTCTCTGCTTGCCTCTCTGCCTACTTGTGATTTCTGTCTAATAAATAAATAAAATCTTAAAAAAAAAAAAAAGTTTGAAGACCAAATTCTAGGCCTGCCTGTCCCATAAAGTCGCTATTTACTCAGTTGGTTAAATATTTGAGAACTTGTAGGCTCAGGAAATCAACTGGTAAGCTAACTGACATGGTCCCAAGACTCATAAAATACTGGAGAGAGTGAGCATGTGGGCGTGAGTGCGCTTGTGCGTCCAGGCCCAGGAAAAGGCACATTCAGGCAGAAGGGTTTGCCTTGTAGCCTCGGCTACGGAAGATTGTCCGGCTGACCAAGGGCAGAAAGGGGGCCCCAGATGAAAGAGTGTACTATCTCTGCACAGAGGCCACATCAAATTATCCTGTCTTTTTCTTTCGAGCAATAGAAAGCCATTGACTTTTAAAGGCTTGGGGGTAGTGACATCAAATTTGTGTCTTGGAAAGATGGCTTTGTTGCATTAAAAATTATGAATTTGAGATGTCCAGGAGTGGAAATATGCACCCTCATTAGTTGGCTAGAGTTTTGGCTGGAGACAGTGGAAGCTCGTGGGAGACTGGTGAGAGAGAAATGGCAGAATAACCCAGAGATGTCTGGAGGGTAGAAGCTGAAGAAAAGAGGGTATCTTAGTAAACTGAACTTCATAGAATTGTGCGGTACCCTCTTCCTGACAGACAGTTCCTAAAACCACAACATAGGTTGCAGTTAGTAGGAATGAACAATCGGGCATATTTCCCTATCCGTGTATCTGTTGGCATACTAAACCTTCGCTCCCACCATTGCTGCTGCTTTTTAAAACGCATACACTTGGGGTTCCAGGTGTCACAGTTGGTTGGGTCCCAGTTCGTGGTTTTAGCTCAGGTCATCGGGCTCCACACTTAGCGTGGAGTTTGGTTGAGATCCTCTCTCCCTCTCCCTTTGCCCCTCCTGCTCACGCCCCCTCCCTCTTCCTCTTTCTGTCTCCTCCCCCATAAATAAATCTTTTTAAAGAAATAAAATGCATCCATTTGATTAGTCCTGATGAAATTAGGCGAAGGGATTTATAGCTTAAGTAATTCAAAATGCAGTATGTTTTGCTCTTCCTGTAATACCTTTGTTTCGACAACAATTGTGATTTGGTTTTTTTCCCCTCAGTATTCGATTTTCATCAAGCCGCTGATGGTATCCAGGAGCAACAGAGACAAGAACAAGCAGGAAAAAAGTAGGGTTTTTTTTGTTTGTTTTTATTTTTGGTGCAGTTTAAGCATATACAGACCTTAATGTTTAAATTGTAGGCCAGAGGTTTAAGAAAAATTATTAGAATATCCTGTTTAGATTCTAGAGAAAATCAATAGGATTGTGAAATTAAACTTATAGAAAATAGCAAAGACAGAAAATAGTCAAAGTACCTTCATTCGATGTGATGATCTGACCACAAGAACTCCATCTTTCTTGTCTAACTCAAAGCTTGTTCTGATTTATTTTTAAGCTTGGGTACCACAAAAAAGGGCATTGGCCCAGTTTATTCTTCCAAAGCTGCTCGGAGTGGACTGCGGATGTGTGATCTGGTTTCTGACTTTGATGGCTTCTCTGAGAGGTAACTAACTTGGTTTTTAGAGTGAAAGAGCAAATGGGGTTTTTGGAATTTCTCAAATCCAGGATGCAAATTGGTATTCTAGGATGGAATTTTTCAAATTGCAATTTTTCAATTCCAGGATGCAAAATCAATGGTGGTTGACTTTTTTGGTTTAATTTGGACTGTAAAGTTATTTTTATTACTTAATTTCAAATTAAACTTCACGAAAAGTAACCTCATGATGATATCCTAGCAGTACTCAAAGAAAGCAAAGCCAAAATTATATTTAAGGATTGGGATTTGGAATGGTTTGCTGAGAAACAGATTTCAGGGGATGCCGGGTTACCGCATCCTAGAGCCTTGACCCTCCGATTTTCAGTTCTGGAGATCCCCCCCCCCTTACCCCTACCAAGACATAATTAGGCTCTTAGGTACTGGTGAACTGTTGTGTACCAAACTCACCTTAAAAAATAGAAATTGCCTCATTGACACTTACTCTCTAGAAAAATCTCCATGGGAAACCTAATGTCATCGAAACTTTATGGTGACTCAGTGACAGAGAGTTTGGTGGTTGCATTTAATAACAGTCGGCATCAAAGGCTTTACAACTCTGTCTCTTTTAAAAGCATCATGTAGACCATCCCCTTTATTTTTCACACGCTGTAATATAATTCAGATTTAAGTGTTGTTACAGATTTAAGTTCTTCCCTTTCCCTCCACACACTTCATCTTCCACACACACATTATGTTGTTGGTATTCCTAAATTTGAATTAAAAATACTATTTTTGAGTGTATCATTATTTATATGATTGATCTGTTTAGATTTTGTTTCTTAGAATGTAGCTTCAGTTTGGGATTCATTTGTTATTAAAACCACTTATCTACAGAAACCATTTGAATTGAATGATATTATTTGGACTATTCTTAGTTGAACTAATGTCTTGATTTATCTGTGTTTCTCAGGTTCAAAGTTCTGGCTAACCAGTACAAATCTATATACCCCACTCTGGAAATCGACATTGAAGGCGAATTACAAAAACTCAAGGTAGTGCTTTCATGTCCTTTTTAAAACTTGTTTGCCAGATTGGCCTCTAAGACCTTTCATTCATTCAGGTTTTGCATTAGGACCTGCAAACATAAGAATTAAGAACATAGAGTGTTAATTTCCTTTATGGAAATTACACTATGAGAAATTATATGTTAAATAATTTATAGTATAATAAATGCCACAGAGATATGTATAAAGCATTGAAGATAAGAACTAGTAAAGCAAATTACTTGTCCTCTTTAAGTCTGAAAGCATATAGGCCTACCTAAAAGGACAGGACATGTTTGAGTCACTTCACATGATGTGACTGAAAGAAAAGACTGAGTAAGTAGCAGAGAGTAGAAGTTCACGGTCTTGTATTGGTCTTATATATGCAGTGATAGGGAGTTTGGCTTTGTATCCTGGAGTTAATGAAAGGCTATTCAGTAATTCTGAGCAGAAAAAAGACTAGGTTTGTATTAAATAAAAATCCCTCCTAGCAATGTGGAGCATAGACCAACAGAGGGGCAGGCAGCAGGAGGTAACTTATAAAGCTAGCTGGGCCGATCTGGAAGGATGCCCCACGGGGCCAGTGTCTGTAGCTCTTTGTCTTAAAAGACAAACTAGGTGATTGGCCAAAGGTTGGGTCCACGTGTGGCTGTTTTTAGGTGTCAGTGGTGCCTGAGTTCGTCGGGAGGCAAATCTCCTACCCTTTCCACCTCACATTCGTCCCTGATATTTGGTGTGTTTCGAGCTGGGCCCTATGTATCTGATTATTACTTCTTCTCTTCTATAAATAGGTATGAACATGAAATCCAGAGCTGAATAAGAATTTACAAACCTCATATGCCATTCTAGAATGGTTGTAGACCTTAAGCATATCTACTCACTAAATTCCTTAAGCAGGGGCAGCGGCAGGGGTGGGGGACCTCCAAGGAAGAGTCTGAATGTTGGGTATTTAGATTTCGGTGTATTGCTCGTTGCTTAGAATAGACTGCCATCTTCTTTTCATTCTGTCATGCAACAAATATTTCAAATTTATTACCGGCAACTTGGTAATATTTATGCACTAAAGTGTGGATATGGCTTTTTTATCCATGTTTCATGGAATGTAAAGCAGATGAGTAATTGTGAAGAGAGTTGGAGAAGAAGATTCTTAATAGGTGGTAGATATCAAATCAGCACTTTAAGGAATAAGGGACACGGTGAATGGCATGGTCATTTCCGGCATAACGAAAGGTCTAAACCAGGAATAATAAGCAAGAGGCTAGAGCTGAGGGGCGGGGGTGGTGTGGATATAACATGTTCAGTGAGTTCATGAGTGGATGGTAGAATTTCCATATTAGACTGGCTGAATAGGAAACATGGTTGAAACTAGATTTTATTGTAGTTATACTTTAGGCCTTGGGGGAACTTTTGTTTATATTACATTTTTAATTGAATTAAAAAATTAAGCAGTATTATTAATACGTTTAATATGTTTTATGAGAGTTTTAGAATGCTCATGTGTAAAATAGTATTTGCTATTATCTGCTAGTAATGCTGCTGAGATGCTGCTGTAGCGGACGGAATACTGTGGCAAAAGAATATTAACGGTTACCGCTGTTTGCATGCTTGGCCGTGTCACTTGTGACCCACACCAACATTTTGGCAGTCCCTGGATGCGTGTTTCAAAGCTCTTGGTTACGTGGATTATAAATGCAGTTTTTTAAATACCTCCCAGAATATAAAAGCACAATGTAGTATACTCAGCTCTTTTTATTTTCCCGAGAGCTGGTTCTTGAGGGATGGAAGGCCATCATCATCACTTGCAGTGGTTAACGTAGAACCTTTGAATTTCATGGTTTCTCTACTGATCTTGAGCTAGGGTCTCTTTTCTGGAGAATCAAGACGAGACACCAGAGCTAATCCAAATATACTGTAGGGTGGGTGCCATCACCAACCCCCTTCGTCTTTGCACAAGTTAAGTTTGCTTTGTCACAGAATTTTACTTGGCAAGTTTTACTTGTACCGATCATGTTGGGAACTTATTAGCACACGCTGAAATTGGCTTTTGTCTCTGTCTATAGGGTTATATGGAAAGGATTAAACCAATGGTGAGAGATGGAGTTTATTTCCTCTACGAGGCCCTGCATGGACCACCAAAGAAAATCTTGGTAGAAGGCGCAAATGCAGCACTCTTAGATATTGATTTTGGTAAGTGAGCTATGACTTGCCGGAGCTTAACCCAGCCCTGAAGTACTTAGGGTATAAATAATTAATGTTTGCCTTTACAGGTTTTAAAACAAGGCTTTTAGCTTGTATATTTAGGAATGATGGACATTTGTCACCTCTAATCTTTTTTTTTAAGCACTATTGTAGAATACACAATGCATATAATACATTTTATAGTTTATTAGAAAAATGAAATCCCTATTTGGGTCAGTGGGTTTAGGATTCTGTAAACTGATTTCATTGCTTGGTTCATGTTCTGTTTGCTTGAAACTAAGATGATTAGAGGAGTCCTGTGGAAGGATCTTTAATTCAGCCTTTTTAAAAAATAACGAGAACTAATAAACATTGTCATTAAACATGCGTATTCTAAGATCTGTGGAAATCTGCTTAACTCCCTGGGCCTAAGATTCTGAGTGGATTAGGGCCTTTCTTCCACCTTCAAAAAGTTAAGGCTTTAATGTCTTTCAGCTACTGCCCCATTAGATTGTTGGCCTTTCTCTCTGAACATGATCTCAAAGGATAAGTCAGTGTTCTCAGCTCTTACTGACATTTCATTGGCTTTTGACTTTCAAGTAAACCAATTAAAGAAAAAATATTATTTCTATTACAGTAGATATGTATTTTTGGACTCCATAATATGCCTGTGGAATCTGGAAAGAAAGCAGAGTGTCTGGTTAGATGTGGATAGTTAAGTAGGAACAGGATCTTTAGGGATGAAGGAGCACACTCCTCAGCTTCTGTTGTCATTTTTGGGATTATTCCCTTAATGGAGATGAGAAGCTAGGATAATGAATACCACCGAATTCTTAGTATACTGCTGTCACTCTAGATTGTGGCTGTATCTTAAAAATGTGTATCAAGAAAACAATAAATTCATTTTTAAAACAATAGGAACATGTTAAAAACACGTAGATTAAAAAAGTCTGCATAGTAGAATAACGCTCAGGGTCCAGCATGAAATTATTTCGTGATCCATTAGGTGAGCACCTGCCACACAGAGCTGCCTGCGCACGCTCGAAGAGCCTCGCCAGAATGAGTGTTGCGGGGAGAGCTCTGACCACTGTGGTTTGCTCTCATTCCGGACAGAAGGGCTCAAGACTAAAGGCTGAGGTTTGAGAGGGTGGTTATAGTCAAGTCTGTCCAGTACCTAGAATGTACTCAAATGCATATTTTTTTTTAGTAATTGTTTCAGAGTAATGTATATCTGTGTGTGTATATTTGTTTCTTTTTTAGGAACTTACCCTTTTGTGACCTCTTCGAACTGTACAGTTGGAGGTGTCTGTACCGGGTTGGGAATGCCCCCCCAAAATGTTGGGGAAGTGTACGGGGTCGTGAAAGCTTACACAACTCGAGTTGGCATTGGTGCCTTCCCAACAGAGCAGGACAATGTAAGTCTGTTTTTCACTAGATCCAGTTCTGAAGGTTTTAAAATAAAAACTTCCATGTCTCCTGGGTGGCTTGGTTGGTTTAGTGTCCGACTCTTAGTTTCGGCTCAGATTGTGATTTTGTGGTGGGCTCCGTGCTCAGAGTGGAATCTGCTTTAGATTCCCCCTGTTTCTCACTTGTTCTCTTCTCAAATAAACAAACAAACAAACATAAATAAATAAAAATCTTACAGGGTGGCTCAGTTGGTTAAGCATCTGCCTTCAGCTCAGGTCATGATCCCAGGGTCCTGGGAACCAACCCCCAGGTTGGGCTCTTTGCTAGCGGGGAGCCTGCTTTTCCCTCTCCCTCTGCGGTTCCCCCTGCTTATGCTCTTTCTCCCTTTCTCTGTCAAATAAACAAACCTTTAAAATGTAAAATAAAAACTACTTTTTTCCCTCTTATTTCTTATCTTCCTGTGCTTTCTACTGAAGTGGCAGCAGATTGGCAGCAAAAGACAAAGGGGTAGAGAGTACTTAAAGGTAACTGTAAGCGCCAGGCTGCATGAAGGTGGGCTTGTGAGGGAGGTTGAGATAGTGAAGGGGAAAGAAATGGTTAAAAATAAGAACTGGGGGCACCTGGGTTAAATGGGTTAAGGCTCTGCCTTTGGCTCAGGTCATGATCTTAGGGTCCTGGGATTGAGCCCCAAGTCAGGCTCTCTGCTCAGCGGAGAGCCCGTTTCCCCCTCTCTCTCTCTCTGCCTGCCTCTCTGCCTCCTTGTGATCTCTCTCTTTCTCTCTACTAAATAAATAAAATCTAAAATAAATAAATAAATAAATAAATAAGAACTGCCTTTCACCAAGGGCTTGTTAGGAGCTGGGGCTGAGAAGAGTGACTTCAAGACCTGCTCTAGTCCTAGCCAACACCTCTGCAGTGGTGACGTCGGGCCAGGCACTGCCCAAGTATTGTATCCTCAGAAGCTCTCTGGACCTCACGATCCTCGGGGAGCTGGGTGGTGTCACTGTCCCCCTTCTACACAAGAGGAAACAGGCACGGAGAGCTGAAATCACTTGTGCAAAGTCACACAGAAGGACGGGGCTGGGATTCAGATCTGACAGATTGATGTCAGAATACAAGAAATCAGAAAGGTGTCAATGAGGGAATAGATAGATGATAAGTGAAAAATTAGGTTGTAAGGAATGGCTGTGGCTTAGATCTTTTTTTTTTTTTTTTTAAGTTTATTTTTATTTTTTTTTAAGAATTTTATTTTTTTGTCAGAGAGAGACAGCACCAGCAGGGGGAGCGGAAGTCAGAGGGAGAAACAGACTCCCTACTGCGCAGAGAGCCCGATGTAGGACTTAATTCCAGGATCCTGAGATCATGACCTGAGCTGAAAGCAGACACTGAACTGACTGAGCCACCCAGCCACCCCTGCGGCTTAGATCTTGAGCATTGCAGTCAGCCTTCATTCTTTCCGAAAGGGTGTTGTGCCGTCCAGAACTACTGACTAGCTGAGAGTTTGTCTTATGATTTTAAGGAGGATCATTGAACTGCAGTTCTTGGAACAATTGGCTTGTCTATTTTAATAAATTTAATAAATACTTAATTAACAACCTTGTTTCTAATATGTAGCATTTTATATGTTAATCTAAATTTTAAGAAGTTATCTAACATCGTAAAAAATACTGGTTTTACAGAAGTGGTAAAAATTGAAGCCAAAAGTGGATCTGTTCCAAATAATGCCTACTTCACACATCATTGGTATGGAATTCGGTCTTCCACTGAGTAATTTTTTGGAAGATGTTCATCTCTATAAGATTTTGACTTGTTATGTGATCTTATGCGTAATTCTGCTAGATTTTACAGCATTGGTGTTATAATCCTAAAGTCCTATTTTCTGTTTTGTAGGAAATTGGAGAATTATTACAAACAAGAGGTCGAGAGTTTGGGGTAACCACTGGTAGGAAAAGAAGGTGTGGCTGGCTGGACCTGGTTTTGCTCAAATATGCTCATATGATAAATGGGTTTACTGCGTAAGTATTCTTAGAAACATTTCTTTCAGGGAACTAAGGTACAGTTCATGACCACAGGTTACATTTTGTGGAGTGCAAGCTTGAAAAGTAGTACCCTGGTAGAAAAAGTTCACTGTTTAGACTCCAGATGAAATCATAGCTCAGGGTTCAAGTGGACCAAGAGCTAGGGGAAGGGGACCCACGGGAAAAGGCCCCAGGTTGTCTTCCTACACATCCACAGTTGGGAAAAAGGAATCCTGTTACTCCCCTGTGCATGTCAGTATAGAGGGAAGTGAGGTAGGTGGGTAGGTAGGTAGATGGTGCGTTTTGCTTATATGGAGGGGAGGCAATATAACCCATTTAGGGCGTGATTAATGTCTAACTCAAATCTCAGATTCACGCGTTGTGCCATGACTTTGGTTGAGTGAATCTTTCTGTGCCTTTTCCATCATCTTTAAAATCTAGATAATAATTGAGGTGCCTGGGTGGCTCAGCGGGTTAAAGCCTCTGCCTTCGGCTCTGGTCATGATCCCATGATCTTGTGATCACGCCCCACATCGGGCTCTCTGCTCAGCAGGGAGCCTGCTTCCTCCTCTCTGTCTGCCAGTCTGTCTACTTGTGATCTCTCTCTGTCAAATGAATAAATAAAATCTTAAAAATAAATAAATAAACAAAATCTAGATAATAATATTACCTACTTCGTGTGGGTGTTTTGAAAATTAGGTGAGAAATACAGTGAGAGCATATAGCGCCCTGCCTGGCTCCCTGAAATCACCCGGTGAAAAGTTGCTGTTCACACATGTACATAAATATGTAAACAAATGTATTCCTGTTTGTATTAATTTGACTTAACTTCCAGCAACTAACAAATAAAGGATGAAAAAAATAATTTGCAGATAAGAATGCCAAACCTACTGTTCTCTCTAATTGTACAGATTTTTCCTTTAAAACTATTTCCCAGGCAGTTTATTGGGAGATTTGATATATTTTGAAGAGGTTTGCTGTTTGAACATTGCCTTTCCTTCCACTTAGGTTGGCACTTACCAAATTGGATATTTTGGACATGTTTACGGAAATCAAAGTTGGAGTTGCTTACAAGTTAGATGGTGAAATCATACCTCATTTCCCAGGTACTTTTTTCCATCTGTGACACAAAGAATATTATTAGGTGAACATGTTGGAGCCATTTCATGAAGTTCTGTGTAGTTTGTGGTATAGAGCCACGGGGTTGATACCCTCTTTGTGGATAGCACAAGTATATTCACATGTTATTGGCATTTGTTTCATAGCTGCTGTGCATTTGAATCCTGGATTGCAGTAGTAAGCATGTGTTCAGACTCAAAATAGGAAAGAGAAACATGGTCCCTCTGAGCTCAGCCAGCTGTGCTGTTCCCGAATCTCATCTTCCCTACTTTGAAAGTAACTTCTATGTAGGCATGCTTCTCTTCCTGGAGAAACGTGGGGTAGGAGAAAAGAGGGCTACTCAAAAGAGTAAGCAGGCTCCTAATACATTTACCCACCCTGTTCTCGAAGCCAGAGGAATGATTTTCTCATCTCCTATGTCAAAAGTGGGTGGTTGTAGGAAGACTTCCTACATGAGGTACTGTGTTTCTTCAGGCATATCTTTAGTTATAAGATTTTTTCAGTTACTCAGGAAGTTCCATAAATGTTTCCAGCTTCCAGAAATAGGAACTGTTCATTTGTTTAGTCACCCTATAAGCCTGGGAATATGCCAAACAAAGGAATATGCACTTGAATGAAACTTGGTAGGCTGGTACAGGTTTTGTGACTTGATGGTGATGACCAGTCCTTGGCAACCAAGGATCACCTCAAGTTCTTAGAAACACATTTAAAATCATTACCTGTTAGTCTGACATCTGGGCCATCTCCAGTCTTGTTTCTCTTGACTGTTCTTTTCCTTGATTGTGGATCACTGTTTTATGACCAATGACTTCTGGTTGAATGTGCTTAACAGTGTAGTGACTCAGATTCTGTTATCCTCCTCTAAAGAGTGTTGGTTCTTGTTTCAGGGGACAGTTGAATTACTGGCTGATCATCTCAAACTTGCATAAGCTCAGTTTTCTGCTCTGTTAGTATAGTTACATGAGTGCCCTGGGTGTTTCCCAAACCTTTAACCTGGTATGGATCAGTCTCCAAATTCTGTCTCCTCTGTGGATCTCGGTAGCTTGGTTTTAGGCTTTGTTATGGAGGGTCAGTAGTCAGTTATACTCGTGAACATGGTTTTTTACATTTTAAGGAGCAGCCTTTCTGCTCTCCCAGCTGGACGCCAGGAGAGTTACCAAGGTGTAAAGAGATCTCTCTAGTCGGGCAGTGCTGGAGCTCCAGTGTATCCCGTCCTTTCCCTTCTCTTAGCACTGCTTGACCTCTAGAACCTGTCCCCCCAACTGTGTGACAGCTAACATCTGGTAAGCCTTCCAGTGATCCCATGGGTCCTTCCCATGTGATGGGACTCTCACATGGACTTCGGAGGGGTCGGAGCTCCATGTATAGCCCCCTCCTCTGACACTTGACCGTGATGCCTCTCGCCACTTCAGCTTCCCTGAAACCTGATTATCCGCCTTCTCAGCTCAGTGGGACCACTGTTCTCCACTGACTCTGGTGTCGTGGCTTCCAGTGGCTGGGAAATTGTCCCTGGGCAGAAAGTTGCATAGTTTCAGGACTTGCTTGGGAGTTTTCTTTTTCTCAGAACCCATGTTTTTGTGCTGCCTGTTGTCCACATTGACCAGTTGTGGGATTTGGGCTGTTCCAAGGAGGCAGCTCCCTTCAGCGGGGGGCAGTTTCTGAGCACGAGTCCTCCGTGGGCAGTGCTTCCACAGGCGGGGGAATGAGTGTCTCAGTCCCGACGTGGGAAGCCTGGACAGAATCCCCACAGCATCCGCTGTAACAGCTCTAGTTAAACTGTTCTTACCTTTTGTACATTTTCCGTTCCTGTTAGGAGATGCAGAGAAAATGGTTACGTGAGATAATAAAGAAAATTTCCAGGTCGGCTTTGTACAATCACAAAATCAGTAGATCTCCCAGATGAGAGCACGTTTGCAAGTCTCCTTTCTATGAGAGGTGGGAACCTCTCCTTTCTGTGAGGTTGCCACCTGTATGCAACCATACATAGGTCCATAATCTCTAATCCACAGTGGGGTTTCTAAAATCTCTAAAAATGGAAAGTTTAAAGTTTGGCACCAAAGTCCTTTGACAGCAAAACTTGAGTTGCTATTAGAACTAATAATCTCTCTGCTTCGAGTGAATTAGCCTGTCGCTGTAGGACTGTGTTGGATTATGAAAACGTTGCCTCAGGTGGTCAGTGTCCTGTCTGACCTTCCTGTACTCTGGGAAACTGCATTCGCATTCCAGAACTCCTCTGGCTCCAAGGATTTTCATAAGAGATCATGAACCTTTGACATAGAAAAAGCTGTTTGGCAACAGGCAGCATTCCACCATGGAAAAACAGATTTACTCTTTAACTTTCAGCAAACCAAGAAGTCTTAAATAAAGTTGAAGTTCAGTATAAGACGCTGCCTGGTTGGAACACAGACATATCAAATGCAAGGACGTTTAAAGAACTACCTGTTAATGCACAAAATTACGTTCGATTTATTGAAGATGAACTTCAAATTCCAGGTAAGTGTACTTTATGAACAACGGTCTTTCTTCTGTTTCTAACTTAATGGTCTACCTTTGAGATACAATAAAAGAAAGATCAGTATTATTTTGTAGAGTGTTCATGATTTGCAGCAATGCCCTAGAAAATATAAAATAATCTTATTTCTTAGAGTAAATATAGTTATCTTTCTTTAATCCTTTGTATGCCTGAAGACAGTAGGTTACCTCACACTGTTTTGACTCTGTCTTAATTCTCTACTACTCTGGTATTTACCCCGTGACATTCATGCTTGTTGCTTTCTTCCTCTTAGTCACAAAGCCTTTTGTATCTTCACCTCCACCAAAAATGGTTTGTGGTTTTTCCATTTGCGATTAAACTACCCTTGGGAATTGGGGGGGTTGCTTGAATAATTAGGAAATTACTGGTACAGAAAATAGGAAATCCAGTTTGAAAAAATATAAGAGGAGAGGAAAGAATAAAACTTTATTAAAAAACAAGCTGGCCAGGGAGTTGTCCGGGGAGTTAGGCATAACCAGGTTATAGCTGTGACTAGTTAATGGAAGTTTTTAACACATTGCTTTCTTCCTTCTACTTGTACTGGTAGAGATTGAAAAGACAAAAGCAAAGTGGGTAGAAGGTGTCCTTTATGTAGAATCTATTGTGTAGTTATTCTGATTTGTATTGTGGTTCGTCTCAAGTACTAGTCTTGTTTTCCAGATTGCTAGCTGCCCCAGCCAGCGTGATGTCCAACTTAGTCAGCATGTTTGCTATGGCTCTTAGTCAACATTTTTTTGAAATACAAGCGAGAGTGAATTTAACAGTGTCCTGTATAAAAATTCCATGAAGGTTAACCCATGTGGTATAATTAATATTTAGAGATTCCTATAGACTGGTTTAGTCTGTGCAAGTTAAAATAGTATTCTCTTCCAGATGTTTCTACATTTTGAGATGCAAAAGTTACACTGTTACCTCTTAGCATCCTGCTTTTATCAAAGATGCTTAGATCTCATCTAGTAATTAGGGACTTAATCCAGGGTTCAATAAGTCTCTGGTGGTTTGGGCCAGTATTTTGCTAACCTAAGTATTAGGCGTTGAGGACTTGGAAATACCACGTGATTAAAACTGGAACTGGTAAGGCACACACCAGCACCGGTGTGTTCCGTTTAGAAATCAGCCTGGTCTTCTAGCAGGACAGCAAAGGATAGCAGAAGGCACCTGGAAAGTTAAATAGTGACCCTGAGAAGAGTGGGGATCTTTTCATCCCAAGGATTGAACATTATAAATGAATTGATATTATTCTTGTACTTTCTTCCCTTACCAGTGAAATGGATCGGGGTAGGTAAATCCAGAGAGTCTATGATTCAGCTCTTTTAAGGATTTCCAGTGACGCAAGAAACACTCCTTCAGGAGGGAGGGAAAGGACTTTATTAAATATTTCATTTATGATCTGCAAATTTCAAGAAGGCAGACATCGAAGTGAGTTTTAAGCCCTAGAGTTGTTTCCAGTCCCTGAAGATGGCTGGCTGATGTGGAGAGAAACTTCTGGCGTGTTCCAGTGTCAGCCACCTCTGCTGGCAGAATTGCCGAGTCATGTGTTGCTCCTGCTGCTCACGGTGCCACGTTTTCTTTCAGTGTTTAGTCATAGTATGATCTGTGTTGTTTGAAATCTAAAATAGAATTCCTTCCAGTGTAGTTTTTCTTCTCTATTGTCATTGTGCGTTCTTAGGTTTTATCTCTACTAAACGGGAAGAACAATTAATGCAGTTTTGCACAAATATTTTTTACATTCTGGTCATTCAATTTGTCAGTGTGATCTTTGCCGTTAGGAAAAAAATGATGAAAAGAGGATTCTGTAAACTTTTGTAATGCTATAAATTCTGTTTAACTTGTGAACTGTTTATTTTCTGCTGAGACCATTGCAAATTTGAGCTTTGGCGAGGGAGGGGGAGGGGATTATATTCATGTATCCTTTAATTTGTACAGAACACAAAACTTACTTCTCTGTAAATTATTTAATACATTGGGCATTTAATTAAATGTCCAGAGAAAGATGTTCCCTAAAACAACAATCTTAATGTTTAAAAATATTAGTCATTAAAAGATCGTTGTGATAATTGGTGGATATTTTTCTTTAATTTCAGGCATTAACTCTGAAATGTATAGCTGGGTTTTTTTGTTTTTTTCTTTTAATCTTACCATTATTTCTAAATCTAGTGGATTGATTTTCAACATTGTGCCTGCCAGTATGCCTACAGAATCATCTATAAGTGTCCACATGAACCCAAATTGTCAGTCATAATTTTGATCATGCCTTTATTTTTTCTTTCTTGGAAAAAAAGAGGTGTTGTTTTGACAATTAGGCTTAACCTACTGTGTTGTAGATTATCCTTCAGTGAACTATTTTAAATGTTTAAATTAGGTGCCACTTAAATTTATTTTATTATACCATCAATAGCTGATTAAAAAGAACCAAATATTTCTAGTATGGTTTGTGTATTGTGTTTTTGTTCTAGTAAAAGAAGTACTGGTAATACTAGTATATAAAAAAAGAGCTTTATTCCTGTAGTATGTAGGGATGGGGTGGGGAGACATCAAAACAGACTTAGAAAAGAATGTAAATACCTTTTGTCTTCACTAGAACTATTTTTATCAATACTTCAGAAAATTCTGAAATAGAGCCAGCCTTGCTGGATTCAATAAACAAAAAGGATAGTACAGATGATCTTACAAGCCCATTGCCAATCAATAATGACTTTTATGTAAAATTCGTATTTAATATTACAATAAATAATTTTTATTTATGCTAATAGAAATTGAATGGGCTTTTTATTTCTCCTTACCCTTTATCTTTCTACTTGAACTACTTATCAGGTTGAGTTGAAACGGGGTTTTTAAGTCCACATTCTCTTCTTGGCTAAAAGTGTTGTGTTACTGAAACCATTTTAGTAATAGTCCAGAGGCAGATGTGAAGAACTCGTTCTCTAAAGAGATTACTAAACAAATAAACTTAAAAAACAAAAACAACAACAACAACAACAAAAAACAAAAAAACCCTCTTAACTGAGACATCACCTGGATGTCTCAGTTTGAAGATCATGCGACTTGGTCCCAGGTTGTGTTTGAGCCCCACGTTGGGTATAGAGATTACCAGAAAAAACAAATGAAGAAAAAAGCATTGATTCTCCAAGTCACTGCTTTTTTTTTTTTTTTTAAATCAAAAAAGTGCAAATCTATTGATGTTGATAGACATTTACTCAATTTTGACCAGGTTGAGTGATTCTCGCCTCTCAGTCTTTAGAAGTGTAAGTTGGTTAAGAGAGAGGTTCTGATCTTCAGATTCAGTTGTCTTGAAATCCTAGGTAACTATTACAGTAATCTCTACTGGACAAGAGTATTTGCTAGAATCTGCTAGGTGTTGGGGGTGCGGTAGTGTATTGTAAGGCAGCAGCCAGATAAACGTATTTGTAAGCAATCTGCACCACAATGGGAAAGTGCAGGGTGTTAGGAAGGAGAACTTAATGTCAGTTCAGAAAGAGTCAGAAATGGCCAGTAGCAGAAACGGGATTCAAACAGATCAAGAGGGTGAGTAGTCAGGAACAAGGGCAAAGACCCAGAGGCTGAAAACATTTTGGAAAGTTGGGGCAACTGAAAAAAATGAATGAGGGGCTGGTGAGGCAGATAAAGTTGGCAGAAAGTTAGAGGAGGACTCTGCCAAATAACCAAAATGTGTTTCCCCTGAAAAAAGGTCAAGGCCAAAATGTAATAGATACGATTATGGGGGCATAACAGGGACACAGAAAAACTGAAACAAATTTTAAAGCGCTGTAGAAGGTAGAAGGGAACTACATGGCAGAACAAGGTATTTCGGTGGGGAGATGCCCTTTTTAATATATTTATTTTTTATATATTAGTGGATTGATAGAGCTGAATGTCCTTCACAATTGAGTATGTGAGTTGAATGCCATTCCAGTCCGAATTGCCAGGGGATTGTCTAACTGGACAAAATTATATTGAAACTTTGGTGGAAAAATGAATGTGCAAGAATTCCTAAGAGAATTTGTGAAAAAAGTGTGTCAAGAGGTTGTTCCTCACCAGGTGTTAAAACACTGTTGAGCTCTTGTAGTCAGAGTAAGTGATGTTGTCATGGGAATGAACGAATACACAAGGGGAATGGACTGGGCATTTCAGAGGTAGCTGCAGCATACATGGGAGCTTGATAATAGAGGCTTAAAATGGCATTTCATGTCATTGGAAAGTACATTAAAAAATGATAGCAGAAGACCATTATTATTGCAGAAATATTTCTCCCCTCAAATCCATCAGTGTTTGCTTCATATGTTTGGGGCCCCTGTTGTTTAGTGAATATATATTTATAATTCTTAATATTTCTTGATGACTCCTTTATCAAAACATAAGTCCTTTGTTGTGACAGTTTTTGACTTAGTCTATTTTTTATGATATTAGAACATCTTTTTCCATTCTTTAATTTTCAGCCTACTTGAATTTTTGGATCTAAAGTGAGTAACCTAAATAAATAAATAAATAAAGTGAGTGACCTGTAGACTGCATACATGACCTTGGGTTAGGCAGAAGACGTCTTAAAGATGATAGTGAAAATACAATCTATAAGTGAAAAACTCAATAGATTGGACTTGATCAAAATTTAGAGCTTTCATATTTCAAAAGATACCTCTACGAAAATGAAATGGCAAGCCACAGATAAGGAGAAAATATTTGCAAAGTATGTATCTATAAAGAACTCGTATCCAGAATATATAATGATATACAATGATCTGGTATAATTAAAAAGAAAATAACCTAATTCAAAAATGGTCAAAATATTTGAATAGACACTTCACCAAAGATATATAAATGACCAAGAAAAGAAGTAGCAACATCATTAATCACATTACGAAAATGCAAACTAAAACAACACATCCCTTCACAACAATTAGAATGGCTACAATAAAAAAGACACACTATTACATGTATTGATGAGGATATGGAGAAATAGGAACCCTTTATACATTGCTGGTAGGAGTGTAAACTGGTGCATTTTAGAAGGTTCTTCTAAAAAGTAATTATAAATGTAAAAATATGATCTAGAAACTCCACTCCTAGGTGTCTAGCCAAGAGAAATGAAAAGATATGTCCACACAGACTTACAAATGCTGCACAGATGAATGAAGAAGAGGGAGTATATCTATATAATGGGCAAAAAAGGGGATGAAGTGCCTGGTATGACTTCATAACATTACAGTAAATGAAAACAGCCAGATACAGAAGATTTCACTTACATGAGAGGTCCAGGAAAGGCAATTTGATAGAGACAGAGAACAGATTTGTGAGGTTGGGGGCAGGAATGGGGAGTGACTGCAAATGGGCACAAAGAATTTTTTAAGATTTTAGTTGAGACAGAGAGAGAGAGAAAGCAAGATCACAAGCTCTGGGGAGGGGGCAGAACAACAAGCAGACTCCCCACTGAGCAGGGAGCCCAGTGGAGGGCTGGATCCCAGGACTCCCAAGATCATGACCTGAGCCAAATTCAGACAACTGACTGAGCCACCCAGGCGCTCCTGGCACAAATAATTTTTATGGGGTGATGGAAATGTTCTAAAATTGGATTATGGTGATGGTTGCACAGTTTTTTAAATTTACTAAATCACCACACTGTATTATTTTTTTTAAGCTTTTATTTATTTATTTGGCAGGCAGAGAGGCAGGCAGAGAGAGAGAGAGGTGGAAGCAGGCTCCCTGCTGAGCAGAGCGCCCGATGCGGGTTTCGATCACCGGACCTGGGATCATGACCTGATCTGAAGGCAGAGGCTTTAACCCACTGAGCCACCCAGGCACCCAACAATGGAAATTTAAAAACACACTTTCAACAAGTGGGTCAAGGAAGAAATCACAAGGGGCATCAGGAAACAACTTAAAGATGAATGACAAGGAAGGCACAACAGTAAAACCATGGGATGTTGCAAGCATGGGCAGTTCAGTTCAAGAAACTGAAGACAGTTAAAGGTCTCACATCGACAACCTAACTTTACACCTTAAGGTGCTAAAAAAAGAAAGCAACCTAAACCCAAAACCAGTAAAAGGAAGGAAATAGTAAAGATGAGAGTGAAGAGAAACAAAATAGAGACTAGAAAACAACAGAGAATATCAGTGAAACTGAAAGTTGGTTATTTTAATTCTCTGTGTTTTCGTGTGTGAGGCCACAGCATAAACCCCTGCATATGAGAAGTTTCTGGTCCCTTCATGATTTACTCTTATTTTTTCTGTTCTGTCTCTAGGATGCTTATTAGTCAGATGATGGACCCCCTAATTTATTGTTCTAGGTCTCTTATTTTTTTTTATTTTTATTTTAATAAAGATTATTGTGAGAGAGAGAGAGAGAGCAAGAGAGAGAGAGCGCACTTGAGTGGGGGTGGGGAACAGCAGTGGGGAGGAGAAGAAGGGGGTCAGAATCTCAAGCAGACTTCCCTCTGGGTGTGGACCCTGATGTGGAGCTTGATCTCATGATCTGAGCGGAAACCAAGAGTCAGACACTTAACAGACTGAGCCACCCAGGTGCCCCTCTGTGTCTCTTTTACAACAAAAATCTTCTTTGCCTTTCTATTCCATAAAGAGTTTTTCAGATTTTTCTTCCAGTGCTGTCAGATTTTTAATTTTAGCAATCATAGTTTTCATTTCCAAGAGCTTTGGAAAGATTGTTCATGTTAGTGGACGTCATTATTTTGAGGCATCCTTTGTCAGATGACAATGTTACTCTGTTAGCTTTGTTTAGGTTCCTTGGTGTTCCCTGAATTGTTTCCTCCGGCATCATTTCTTCTCTTTATTTTGGTCTTTGTCTTTCATGTTACGTTGTTTTTCCAACTCTCAGGTGATGGTTAGCTCTTCACATCTGAGACCATGGCAATGGAACACAACCAGAAATTGTGTTCCTGGGGGAAGTTTATCAACTGGTAGGCTTCATTTTGGGGTGTTGAGTGGGGAACCAACTTGTATGTTGGGGGGTTACTAGGGGCCAGAATGTAGGATTCTTTTCTTCAGGATCCTTCATTTCTTTAGAAAAGACCCTCTAGTTTTTTGCCGGAGGAATTGATGCCCAATTGTTCAGATAGGCGTATTCACTCTCTGTGTATAGACTTTAAATTAGTCCTTTTGTATTTTACCAGTCTCATAGGTCACTACATCCACAGCAACTTTAGGGTCTGTGGTGTTGGCAGTCTTCCTTCTTGGCTACATCCCCAAGATCTTTTACTTTTTTTTTTCCAGCAGTGAGTGATGCAATTATTGAATGGATAATATTCTTACCTGGTCCCCCGTATAACTGCTGGATTATATGTAAGATGGTTTGTCAGCATCAGCAATGAGACTGCTGTTGGGGCTGATGTGCGAACAGATGGCAAGTTCTCTTAAACTTGACTCTTTATTCCCTGCCCTAGGTTGATCACCTAATTCTGAAAAGAATTTGCAACAGGTAAATATTTCAGGATGGTAGCCATCTGGATACACACTTAAGTCAAAAGTCGTTCTGGATACACACTTAAGTCAAAAGTCGTTCGGTTATTATTTTAATCTAAAGGGGTCAACTAGGAACTCTGAATGTTGTTTTGACCGAATGCCATTGTTACGTTAATTTAAAAGGTTTTCTTTCAAAACAGCCTGTCTTCACAACAGTAGAACTCTGGCAGTGAATTTAGTGGTCTAGGATTTGATGAAATTGTGGCTAATTTCTGGTCCCAATCTGAAATTTGAAACAAATTAATGATTAGTTTTAAGACCATTCACTCCTAAATTTTAACATATGGTCAACAACAATTATGTGCAATAACAAAATAATATGGTGGATTTAAGACAAATGAATATAATATGTAAAAGATGGGGAGAAAAGGACTTGAAACTCAAAAAAAGATTATTTCTGTGTTTCGATCTCTGATCAATAGGGAGACCGTTGAATTAGGCCCAAATGTAAATAAAATTAAATCAGCCATATAAATTGGCATTTGACATCCTAATTTTAGACCCCCACACCCTTTAAACCCTACATTATTAACAGATCATTTTGTATGATGTTTGTGTCAAACTTCGGTTATTACCATCCCTAAAGTCATACCCACTGGAGTTCCCTTGTACTTTATAACCTCTTATCTACAGTCACAGACAGTTCTGCTGTCCAAAGGTGAGCTTTTAAGGAGGGCTGGGGGTTAAATACGTCAATCATCTTGATGAACCAAAAAGCAAGAGCGTTTCAATGATACCAGCGTAACACAAATATATTATGTGTGGTGCTGTGCACTGTGTTCAGTGTTTTACTTACGTTAATATCCACAGTAATCCTCACAGACCCGCCCACAGTTTCACCATCCAAGAAAGATTAATGAACTTGGCCAAGTTTATAGGATTGTAAGGGGACCCAACCCAGGATTATCTGGTCCTAAAGTCCCTGATCTTTTCCCTGCTCTTTTCCACTGGCCACAGCACGTCAATAGCACCGAAAACGCAAACATGCCATCCCTGGAAGGATTTTTTCAAATCGTATTTAGTAAAGTGTGTACCTGTCCGTAGTAAGTAACCATTTGACTTCCCGAGGCTTACTGTAGGGTTAACATAGCAACTCTGACCTTCTGGAGGGTTTCACTGTGTTTCAGGGAAATATATCTAAGTGGCTTAGGAGTGTGAGGAAGGAATCCCATTCACCAGCCTCAGTGATCCTTGGTCAGAGTTGCCGTGGAGCGGAATGACCCATTCATTTAATGAGGTAAATTCAACAGACTTTTGTGGGGATTCCTTCTGAACCTCCATGCCCACAGACAGTAGATGCTATCGAGCCTGAGAAATGCTATGCAAATTTGGGGTGGGGAATACTATGGAGAGGACGTGTGAAATGATCTTTGGGATTTCCTTACCATTTGATAAAGTGAAATTATTGTTCATGTGGAATTGTGAGGGTGACATCTTTGAAAGTCATCATCGAAAAACAAAATGAATAATTAATTGAGAACTACAGAGAAAATTTAACCAACTTGCTGAATCCCACTTACTCCAGCTACTTTAATAATTTAATATCATTTAATATTTTCACTTTGAACAATTTAAGAGATTTTCAAGGATAACTTTGATTCTATGTGATTATTACCTTAGGCCTTGGTTTTAGAACTTAATTCCTATGTAAGATACAATTCCATTGCCTTGGTTTTTTTGTTTTTGTTTTTGTTTTTTGGCACGTGCTGATTCTTTGATCAGTAATAATATAATGGCTAACTTTTTTTTGAAGGGTTATAAATGTTACAGGCAGAATGCTAAAGTCTTTACCTGGATATCTCAGTTCTCTTAGGTAGATACTATTTTTATCCTTTCGCAGATGAGAGAGTGGATGTTCAGAGAATCTAAGGGTCACACTGCTATTGAGAACATACATTTTATTTTTGAAGAATGAGTTCTTTTAAGTATTTGGTGCCAGGATGAGGAATACAAGGGCAATTTTTGTCTGAGGGGCCATCCTAATCCTCCCAAGCTCAAGTTCTCTGAGGACAAAGTCTTCATTTCTTACACTGTGTCTTGCCCATAGTCTGTGTTTCCTAAATGTTCCCTAAAGAAATGAATGAGCCCCTATGCCCCAAGGAGGAATTTTTTACTGAGGAAGAACTTCTTGCGTAATAACTGATCTATCTTGATCTCTATTTAATCTGTTTCTCACCAATTCCCAAAAAAGAAATAAGAACTGACCACGAAATGCAAATCAGTCCTAAGCCCTGCCTTTAAAATCTGATCCCAAAGACTGGTCAGATGGTCAAGCGAAAACAACCCACCACCTTGATACACAAATTACCATCCATCTTACTCTGTGGGAAGCTTGACTGAGCCCCTGCTGTGTTAGCTCTCAGTGCTCAGATTTATGACCTCTCTCTCCTGGGTCTTGCCTGCCTGACTGTTGTTTACAAAACAATGGCCAACCAAGTATCTGCAAATCCATCCAGTTCTCCACTGTTCCCAGCTATCATCAGCCACAAACCACTGCTTCCTAAACTTGGCTGCATGGTGGGATTAATCTGGCAAGATTTTTAAGGTATTGATGCGTAGGACCACCCTCTCCCAGCGGGAGATCCTGGTTTGAACGTCTGGGTCTGTCCTGGGCATTGGGATTGTGAAAAGTGATGTCACTGAGGTTAAGAACATTTAGCCTAACCGTTGCCATGGCCTCCTGACTCACCATATTCGATCTCTGCCCCACCCGACTCCCCAGCCTGCCTCCTCTTCCTTCTCCACAGTTAGAGCAATCTTCTCAAAATGTGTTTTTAATCGTGTCACCTCTGTCCTCCTTCCAGACTTTTTGCTGGTTTCCCATTAATCTCAGCCCAGAAGTGTCACAGCTGAAAATGACCTGTAAACCCTCTCTTTGTTCGAGCCTCAGCCAGCTCCACCCTTCCTGACTTCAGTGCTTTCGTGTATTTCGTTGGTACTTTTTTTTAGTTCCTCAAATATGTCACGCCCGTACCACAGGGCTTTTGCACATGCCCTACTTGCGGGGAAGCTCTTCCCAGACTCCTTCCCTGGTGAACTTCTAGCTCATCATTTCCTCAAAGACTTGTTGTTGTCCCTTTCTGACTCGTTAAGTGCTCCTACGGCATCACATAAACTCTGCTTCCTAGCATGTATGGCAGGTGAAATTGTATGCTTATTTCTCTCCTCGTTCCCCACTGAAGCCTCCTGAACATAGAGACTTTGTGTCTATTTTTGCTTGATGTGGTATTGCCAAAACCTTGCACAATGCCTGGCATCCCCGTAGGCTCTCAAATTATTTACTGAAAGAACACAGATGAATGAATCAAAGTGCTCTCGACAGCAGATCTATCACCAAGCCCCACTGATGTCACCTCCAAAATATCTCTGGAATCCATTCATTCTTTTTCGTCTTCCCTGCTGCTCCAAGCTGCCATCATCTCTGTTCTAAACTAGTAAACGGTTCCCTCACTGGCCTGCCTGCCCTGCCTCCTGTTCATCTCCAAACAGGGTCTTAGCAGCAGCCAGAGTGATCTTTTAAAAATACAAGCGACAGGGCCCCCCTCTCTTCGAAACCCGTTCAGATCTTCCCTTTGGGCTTGGACTGGAACCCGGGCGTCTTACCATGCATACCCTCACTGACTACACGCCAGCTCTGCTGTCTCCTTTCTGTTCCTCAAACACGTTGAGGCCTTTCCTGCTTTCAAGCTTTCACGCTTTCTGCTCCTTTAAATGCTCTTCATGTGACTCATTGCTATTTTCCAGGGCTCAGCTAAAACCGTATAGAGGTTTTTTTTCCCTGACAGCACTATTAAAAGTAATTTCCCTTAGCCGCACTTATCACCCTGCTTATTTCCCTTACAGCCCTACTACAGTCTATAATTTTTTTTAAAGATTTTTATTTATTTATTTGGCAGAGAGAGACACAGCTAGAGAAGGAACAAAGCAGAGGGACTGGGAGAAGAAGAAGCAGGCCCCTGCAAAGCAGGGAGTCCAATGCGGGGCTTGATCTCAGGACCCTGGGATCATGACCTGAGCCAAAGGCAGATGCTTGATGACTGAGCCACCCAGGCGCCCCCAGTCTATAATTTTTTAAAAAATGTCCTTGATTATGCTCTGTACCTCACCCCCTCCCCAAAGAATGTCAGCTCCTTGAGAGCAGGTATCTTGTCAACCCCCACCAGACATACAGTGTCTAGTTCATAATGGGTGCCAATGAGCGAATCATCTCACGGTTGCCAGCTTCCAAGATGGGTCCCAGTAATTCTCACCCCCTGGCATCCGTGCCTTGTATCATCCCCTGGCACACTGCCTTAGGGTTGGCTGTGTGTGACTGGTAGGACACCTCAGAAGTGACAGTGTGTGACTTCTGAGCCTAGGTCATAAAAGGCATTGCAGTTTGGCCATTCCGGGGCAGGACCCATGGCACCCCTGTGGGGAGCCCTCTTGGAAAGGCACCGAGACCCCCATCGCCAGCCAGCATATGAGTGACGGCCGTGTGAATGAGCCACCTTGGACATGGATCCTCCGGCCCCAGTCAAGCCTTCAGATGATAGAGGGCTCACTGACAACTGGCTGACCCCTTGAAAGACCTGAGCCCGAACCGCCCAGCTAAAAGATAGATATCATCATCATTCATCTTCTAAGTCACTAGGCCTTGGAATGCTACGTTACTCCAGGAAAGATAACAAATGTGCACTCAATCTGTGGTTCAGTGACTAGAGCCATGAATATTTCAACATAAATTACCTCTTGAATGGGTTAGGCCTCAGACCTCCCTGGGGAGGGGACTGTTGGACCCTGTTCCTATCTTAAGTTTCCTGCCTGTGCCTTCCAGCGCCTCATTCCAGTTGTCTGTGGATGCCAACTTGACACTTCTGCCGAAAACGGTGCTTTCTATCAGAGGCACCGACAATTGTGCCAGACGTGGAAAGCAATGAGCTTTAATTTCTCTCTCCTCTCTCATGAATTCTCTCTTAATACCACCTTTCCCACTCCAGATCCTACACCACGTGAGTCTTCTTCCCATTTCCCACGAAGCCTCCTCAGTTCAATTCAAGAGCAAGGGTTGGGAGTACAACAAATCTGGATGACCTGAATGGACGACTTATCAGCTTGAGGAAGTTTCCTGAAGTCTCTAAGATTCAGTTTTCTCTTCTGCTACATGCAGTAAATAATAATACCTCTTTTCATGGTGTTAGGACTCACGGCAACCACGAGTGTGGACACATGTGTGTATACCCCTTAGCACAGTTCTGGGCACAGGACAGATACTTTAAATAGTAAAAATTTATCCTAAAATGCAGACATTGAATTTCCATTCTACACAGGCACAGGCAAGTTCAGAGGAGCTGAGTGTCTTGCTCAACACTGCAGAGCTAGAATGTGCAGGCCAGCGGCCCCCAAGGCCCGAGTCCTGCCCACGCTTCCACAGCTCCATCCTGCCTGACTGCCAACGTAGTCGTGCCTTCTCCAACCCATCCTGAGCAGGCCGACCCACCAACAGCCTCCGAGGCCGCCTGGGCTTTTCCTTGATGGGTCCCAAGATGGCTCTGATTGTCCAAATGAAACTTTCCAGACTCCCTTCTTGAACTCCTCTTCAGTTCCAGCCATTCTGTCCTACTCTGCCAACTGCATGGGATCCCCCACTCCCTCCTCCTCCTGCCTGGCCCAGACAGGCCAGCGTACTCGTGTCTGGCATGCCCCCCGCCCCCCCACCCTCCACAAGGCTCACCCCTCTAGCTGCAGGGTCCCTGTCTGCAGTGTGCACCACTTGTCTGCCTCAGACCTCATCCTGTGGGGCCCAGCTTGGGTCCCCATGGCCTCATGTTCTAGACCCATCTTCCTACTCTGCTAGTTGCTTCTCAGTTATTCAGTGATAGGCTGATGGTTTCTCCATCTTCCCGATCAGACTGGGAACTTCCCGTGGACTTGGACTTGTGTTTACCTCCTCACCTGGCACCCAGCATGGTGCTAGGGACACAGGAGATAGTAAATATCAAACCCCTTGGCTAAACACTCACCTGGGGCTGGAGGTTTGGAAAGAATTAGGAATTGTCTAAAACAAGCACGGGAGAAAATCTTCTATGTCCGTCTAACTGGAGTCCTTCATAGCAGAGCAGTTGTAAAGAAGGTCCTGTTTACTATCGTTTTGGTAACTCAAGGCCCACCCAAATTCCCACGTGGCAGGGAAGACGATTTCCTACTCAGTCAGTCTTGAAAGGGCAAGTGCTGCTTAGCCAGTTTTGTGGGGACAGGATCCCCACTGACACCTCCTGACCACCAATTCTTTCCAGCTGCTCAGTACCTGGAGGCTTCTGTTCCCCCACCCAGGCCTCACCCTTCAGCCCCTAACATGCACTCCCACCCACTCCAACCTTCTTTAATAGCGCCCTCCCGGGGCCCCCTGGGGGATGCCCACTTGCACCACCCCTCACTCCCTCCTGGCACCTCCTTATCTCAGTCTCAGCTACCAGCTCCCTCTCCTCTCCACTCCCTTGTCAGCCTCCAATCCTCTCCCCTCCCAGACCCCAGCTCTTCACGGCTGGTAACCTCTTCAGCCAGATGCCTCCTGCCCATTTCCGCCCCATCCGGCTTCCTCTACTGCCCCCTCTCCGTGGCTCCACTGTCTGGAGAATGCCTGGCTCCATCTGCTTCCCGTCTTCCTGGTTGCTGTGATTCCTGGTTCCCTTGGGACCTGAGCCCCATCTCTGGCCCAGCACTCCATCTAGGCCTCTGCCCTTTACAGGGGAGAACAGAAGGAAGGGCCTATCCTTCTCACCCCCAGCCACCAACCCCCCTGTCCTTCTATGCATTTCCTTGTTCTTGGTCAAGCAAAAAGAAAGAAAATTATTAAATAAACAGTAATGCAAATGACTCTCAGCTGTGACAAAGGCAGTACTGCTGAAGGATCAAGCACAGAATTCTACATTTCAAATGGCTTTGGTCTGAATTCTGCTTCTCCCACCTACTGCGCTGTGATCTGAGGCTGCTTAATTAATTGCAAATCTGCAACTTGATCTCCTTTATTGTAAAATGGGGTAAGTAATAACACTTACCTTAAAAGCTCTTAGGGGAACAAAATATGTGTCTGCCACAGTGTAAGAGCCCCCAGAAATGGTGAGATTTGCTCATTTAGAAAGTCTGTCAATGCAGCAACTCCTCCCACTTGCTAAAATTCAAAGCATCAATGACAACAGGAATACAAGTAATGTCTACATCGGTACCCACGTGTGTACCTCCAGGGTCACATGGTGTGGGGGCTTGGTTGTTCATACTCACACATGTTGCAACATAGACGGAAATTAGAATCTTTGAAATATGTCTTCAAATGTCAAATAATTGTCATAAAGCCATTTAAAATGGGAGCATAAGAAAGAAAAAAATTTCCCTTAATAATACGTTTAGGCACAATAAGGAATCTGTTGAGGAAAAGGGGCTCAGTGAGACGTAGTCACACTTGAGTATGCTTCCTACCAAGAACATCTGTGCATTTTTATCCTTGATTCCATAAGGAGCTAGAAAAAAGAGGAGAGGAGGAAGCAGCCTTGGTTCAGTCTCAAAATTCTTCCTGCACTAGGCACACATGAATGCTTTCCCCCAGTTTGACTGGTCCCTGATGGCAGCGAACCCACGAGAAAGGCTCATCTGAGGGGAGGTTGATCTCAGAGAGTAAGAGCTGTTGACCTGACTTACCGATCTTGTAAAATGGCAGAGAATAGTTTCTTTGGTAGGTGGTTTCTTTATACCATGGTTCAGCAGGCTTTGAATGTCTTCGGAAACAAATATATCGAATGAGAGTTTGTTGGTCTAGTTGAGGCTGAATCGGACTTTCTCTCTGGGGTGGGATTGTCAAGTCTATGAGAGGTCTAAATGAAAATAGAAAGAGCTTACTGACCACCCAGTAGAAGAAAAGCATTCCATGTTCTCATCAGCCGAGATCCATTCTCTGGAAATGGCCGGGAGGCTACTGAGATGCCATTGGCAAGACTCCATAGCTCCAGGGTCAGCCCAGCAGTTTTCAGTGGGTGGCTTGGGGATCCTGGTTCCCTGCTCCCCTGCTTTAACATTCCTCCTCCTGTCCAGTCACAGGTTATAGAAGGTGACCTGCATCAAAACTTCTGTAGGGTCTGCTCATGCGTGGCTACATCCTGTACTCCAGATCTCCCCAATACCTTTTCCCACTGTAATTTTTCAGTATGACCGAAATCAGTTATAACTTTCCTGTAGCTCCACCGAGATAACTACCCTCTGAAGGTAAAAATAAAGAAGAATCAGTGTGTAATGGGGGAATAGCTTCATGCAATTCTGGGAGTACACATTCAGTGGGCAACTTGTGGGAGAATACTTTGGTAATGAGTATTGATATCCTTAAAATGTGCATATACCTTGTTGCAGCAACTCCAGAAAGTAGGAAAGTCAGCAAAGACTTAGCTCCTAGAATGCTCACCAAAGTATTTTATGATCATAAAGGAATGGATACAATCTTCATGTGAAAAAAAGGGGGATTATTTAGAAAATGATACGAATATATATAAGAGTACCCTACCACCGCTAAAAGTGGTGCTGTAGAATTATAAATTTTGAGACGGGAAAGAGTCTGCAATACAGAGTTAGGTCTAAACATAGGTTTCAGTTGCATCGAACACTTTAAATGGATGAGTTGTATGGGATGTGAATGATCTCAAAACTATTATAAAGAACAAGGTTTCAATCAATAAAATATTATCAATCTGAATTCAATAATACATTAAAAGGATCATACACCATAATCAAGTGGGATTTATTCCTGGGCTGCGAGGATGGTTCAACATCTGTAAGTCAATCAACAAAATACGCCACATTAACAAATTGAAGGATAAAAACCATACAATCATCTCAATAGATGCAAAAAAAATTTTGACAAAATTCAACATTTATTTGTGATTTTTAAAAACTGTCAACAATGTGGGTATCAAGGGAACATATTTCAGTGGAATGAGAGGCCATATAGGACAAGCTCACAGCTAACATCATACTCAAAGGTAGAAAGTTGTAAGCTTTTCCTCTAAGATCAGAAATAAGACAAGGATGCTCACCCTCACCACTTTTATTCGACATAGTTTTGGAAGTCCCATCCAGAGCCATTGGGCAAGGAAAAGAAATAAAGGGTATCCCAATAGGAAAAAAAAGAAGTAAACTGTCTCTATTTGCAAATAACATCATTGTATGTAGACTCCACAAAAAAACCTGTTAGAACTAATAAAGGAATTCAGTAGGGACTCCTGGGTGGCTCAGTTGTTAAGCATCTGCCTTCAGCTCAGGTCATTGGGCTCCCTGCTCAGTGGGAAGCCTGCTTCTCCTCCCATTCCCCCTGTTTGTATTCCCTCTCTCGCTGTGTCTCTCTCTGTCAAATAAATAAATAAAACTTCAAAAAAATTAAAAAAAAATAAAGGAATTCAGTAAAGTTGCAGGATACAAAATCAATATACAAAAATTTATTGCATTTCTATGCACTAACAAGAAACTATCAGACAGAAATTAAGGCAACAATCCCATTTACAATTGCATCAAAACAATAAAATACTTAGGAGTAAATTTAATCAGGTGAAAGAACTGTAATCTGAAAACTGTAAGGCATTGATAAAAGAAATGGGGAAAAGCACAAATAAATGGGAAGATAGTCTGTGCTCAGGAATTGGAAGAATTAATAGTGCTAAAGTGGTCATACTATCAAAGCAACCTACATTTTCAATGCAACCCCTATCAAAATTCCAGACATTTTTCATAGAACTAGAATAAAGAATCCTAAAATTTGACCCATAAAAGACCAAAATAGCCAAAGTAATCTTGAGAAAGAAGAACCTAGAAGAGATATCATCCTTCCTGATTTCATATTATAAACTACAGTAATCAAAACAGTATACTATTGGAGTAAAAATAGACACATAGATCAGCAGAACAGAACAGTGAACACAGACATAAACCCACATCGATGTAGTCAATTAATTTATGACAAGGGAACCAAAAGTATACAATGGGGAAAGGATAGTTTCTTCAATAAGTAGTGTTGGGAAACTGGAAAGCCACATGCAACAGATAAAACTATTTTATAACATACACAAAATTCAACTCAAAATAGGTTAAAGACATGAAGGTAAGACCTAAAATCATAAAACTCTTAGAAGAAAACATAGGGAGTAAATTCCTTAACATCAGTCTTCGCAAGGATTTTTTTTTTTTTTGGATTTGACACCAAAAGGAAAGGCAACAAAAACAAAAATAAATGGTACTACATCAAATTAAAAAGCTTTTATTGCACAGTAAAGGAAGCCAAAAAAAAAAAGGCAACCTGCAGAATGGCAGAAAATATTTGCCCATCATAGATCTGATAAGGACTTAATATCCAAAATACCTCAATAACTCCTTCAACTCAATAGCAAAAATACAATATGATTAAAAAATGGGCAGAGAATCTGAATAGACATTGTTTTTCCAAAGAAGATGTACAGAGGGCAAACAGGTTCATGAAGAGGGCTCCAAGTCACTAATTGCCAGGGAAATGCAAATGGAAACCACGCTGAGCTATCAGCTCACAGCCGTTAGAATGGCTGTTGTCAAAATGGCAAGAGATAAGAAGTGTTGGCAAAAAAAAAAAAAAAAAGAAAGAAAGAAAGAAAAAAGAAAAAAAGGAACCCTCGTGCACTGTTGGCAGGAATGCAGCCCTGTGGAAAGTATGTGGGTTCTCAAAACATGAAAAATAGAGCTATCATATGATCCAGTAATTCCACTTCTGGATGTTTATCAGAAAAAAAAAATGAAATTCCTATCTCAAAGAGATAGCTGTACCCCTACGTTCATTGTGGTGTTATTGGCAAAGGCCAAGACCCAGAAACAATCGAAGTGGTCATTGACGGATGAATGGGTGGAGATGGTGTGTACGCGTATAAAATGGAATACTCTTCAGCCACGAAAAGAAGGAAAACCCACCATTTGCTGCAACAGGGATGGACCTTGAGAACATTGTGCCAAGTGAAATGTCAAATAGAGAAAGACAAGTACTGTATGATCTCACTTAAATGTGGAATATAAAAAAACTAATGCATAGAGAACAGAATGCTGGTTGCCAGAGGCAGAGCTGGGGGATGGGGAAAACAGGGGGAAGGAGGTCAAAAGGGATAAACTTCCAGAAAGTAAGTTCTGGAAATATAATGTGCTGTATGGTGATTATAGTTAATAATACTGTATTGTGTATTTGGGAGGTGCTAAGACAATAGATCTTAAAAGTTTCATCATGAGTGAAAAGATATACAGCTCTATGGGGTGACAGATATAAACAAAATTTATTGTAATAATCATTTCACAATATGTACATATATTAAATCATTATGTTGTATACCCTAAAAGAATACAATGTTATATGTCAACACTATCCCAATAAACTAGGGAAAAAAGGGTTTCAAAATACTATTCATTCTGGAGTGCCTGGGTGCCTCAGTGGGTTAAAGCCTCTGCCTTCGGCTCAGGTCATGATTCCAGGATCCTGGGATCGAGCCCCGCATCGGGCTCTCTGCTTGGCAGGTAGCCTGCTTCCCTTCCTCTCTCTCTGCCTGCCTCTCTGCCTACTTGTGATCTCTGTCAAATAAATAAATAAAATCTTTGAAAAAATACTATTCATTACATTTTGTGTAGATCTGGAATATTCTGCATGATTATCTCTGAGTGTGACACTATGGGTAATTTCAATTCTTTTTTTATTAATGTTTTCTAAATGTTATAATAAACATGTATGTCTTTAAATTTTATTTTCCTTTTTTTTTTTGAGTAATCTCTACTCCTAATGTGGGGCTTGAACTCAAGACCCAGAGACTGAGAGTCACACGCTCTACCGACTGAGCCAGCCAGGCACCCCAACATGGGTATTTTTGAACTATAAAATATATGAAATGAGCAGCTCTAGGTGTGAAAAATATTAGATGTTGGGTGAGATTTAGGAACATCTAAACCCAATCATCTATTAGTAGGATGTAGCCTTACTTGATGGGATCACCATGATTAATCACATTTATTTATTTATTTATTTATTTATTTAATAAAGATATTTATTTATTTATTTGACAGAGAGAGATCACAAGTAGGCAGAGAGGCAGGCAGAGAGAGAGAGAGAGAGAGGAGGGAAGCAGGCTCCCTGCTGAGCAGAGAGCCCGATGCGGGACTCAATCTCAGGACCCTGAGATCATGACCTGAGCCGAAGGCAGTGGCTTAATCCACTGAGCCACCCAGGCGCCCCGACTTTTCCTTCTTTTTAACTAGAAGCTTACTATAGTCATTGATTGGTATGTGCACTCAGTTTCCCCCTTGAGGCTCATCTTGGGTGGGCACTAATCTCGTCAGAGTCTAGTAGAAGTAGAGTCAAGGTTTCCTTTGCCTGAGCCGTCCTATGGGGAGGACTGACATTCAGGTGCTGGGTGTTGGAGTTGGGAGTGTTGTCACAGCCCACAGAGTCCATGGGGAGAGTGCCCTGGTGGTGGGGCCACCCTTGACAAGAGTTTAGTCTATTGTGGATCTAAATTAGAACACAAAGCCTTAAACTGAAAATCAGAAAATGTGCATAGTTCCAAGTACCAGCTTTCACACCAACCAACTGTACCTCGGGTACAAGACATGGCACTTCTCTGGGCTATCTTATTGACTTAACTGGATCAGAATGACCTCTAACGCTACTTCTAGTTTGATCTTCTATTAAGTTAAGACTTTGTGCTGCTTAATAGATGGCATGGCTCCCTTTTCCTTACATGGAGGCTAATCTAAAGTTAACTATAGTAAAGGTGATAAAGAGAAGAAATTTGTAAAATATATTAGACAATGAACTCAAAATTAGAGCAATCATATTTCAAATGCTTGCTATGTTCTGGAATTTTACACCAATTATTTTACCTAACAAATAAAGTAACGGACTCCAGAGAAGGATTTAGAGAGAAGGTTGCCCAGAATCAACCATTTCAAAATTTAACTCAAATTGTGGCTCCTAACTACTATGGTTTCTAGCCTCTCCAAACTAGAAAATAATATTGAAGTGACTGCTTTTTATTTTTTCCTTTTCTTCTTAAAAATCGCATCTGGAAAGGCAGAAACCAGTTAGGCCAAATTCACAATTTTACTGAGAGGGAAACTGTGTCTCAGGAAGGGTGAGTTTTCTGAACAAGGTGAAACTCTGAACTCATGATGTTTCTTAAATTTCTTTGATGATTTCATAACATTCTATATTTATTGTTGATTATAAAAGTAATACATGTTCATTAGAGAAAATCTGGAAAATGGAGAAAAAGGTAAAAAATAAAATCAAATACTGCCCTCTTACCATTCAGAAAAAGCCATTGTTAACAGTTTGGTGTAGCTCCTTCCACATTTTTTGAATTCATTAAATAACAATTATTAGTATCTCTTCTTATTACTATTATGACTACAATTTGTGACTCCCATTTTTTTTTTCACTTATCCTTCTCGCTTTAGTGAAATTTTTGAAAACTAAGATTTGGGAAGGTGTCTTACCTGGGATGTCTCTTCATACTAGAATCAAAATGGACTCTTGCCAGCTGCCCGGGGTAATATCCTTGGACGTCCTTTCCCTGATGAGTGATGAATATACTAGTAGAGAAAGTAAGAGGGTGATTAAAAAAAAAAATTAAAAAGCAGTTACTACCATTAGTTCTTTACAGAAGAATGTCACTTGTGGTCTGATAAAAAATTCCATGCACTTTGCCCCTGGTTCCTGGCAAGGAGCTCTTGAAACCCATGGAATTTCTTTCTTGATGGGAGTATCTTCTGTTACCCATTTTTCAGGATTTGGTTCTCAAGATTCATAAGGAAATATTCGTCTTGTCAGGTATTAGTTTCAAAATATGAGAAAAAGAAATAAGAAGCCATATAAAACCAGGGGGGTAAATGCTGATAATTGTTACAATGTGAAAATGGATTAATGGGTGCTCCTTATGCTGATTTTTTTTTCTACTTTGAGTAGATTTACAAACTTTCACAAGTGTTTTTTTTTTTTTTTTTTTTTTTAACTGTGATGATTAAGCGTATGATGCAAGAAATGAACAGACACTAGAAAGGCTTAACGCATAGGGTGCTTTGGGCTGGAGGAGGAAGCCTAGCCCCGCTGGGGAGGGTTGGGTTTTGAGGAAGTTTTGAGGCACAAAGGAGGTAGGAAGTGTTTCTGGGCGTGAAGGTGAGACAGGGCGGGTAGCTGAACCCCCAGAGCTGGGGACAGAGGAGGTGAGACGAGGTGTGGTGAGGCGCAGTGAGGGTGCGGTGGTGCCCAGACCTCACCTTTTGAAGGACATCTTATTTTATAATCAATTACTTTTCCTCATAGATTATAGTCCCTGCATTATGTAGTCATTTAAGAATTGCATGTAGTTGGATTATGTTATTTGCAGATTTTATTTCAGAAGAGCAGGAGGAACATTATAAGATATTTGTTAGAAATAAAGGGAGCATTGTGTCTTGAGAGGTTGAGAACCACTCTTGTAGGTGACATGGAATCTTGGTAGCATTTTTAAGAAGATGAAAGGCTTAGGACCATTTTTATTCTAGAAAGATCTTTTCCGGTGGCAGCGTGGACCACAAAGTGGTGGACCTTTGGACGAGAGGTATAGAGACTGGCCAAGAGGCAACCGTAGTCACGGACGTGGGACACGGAGAAACCCTGAGCTTTGTGGAGGGAAGTGGGGGTAGGCAAATAGGATGGAAAATAGATTCTAGGTGAGGCGAATTTTAGAACCCAAGACGTGGCCAGGGTTGGGATCCGTGTGGAGTGTGTGGGGGCCGGTGGAAACCTCGCTGTCTAGAAAGTATGAAAGGCAAGCACTGTGAACAGGGTGGGTCTGTCTGTCTTGGCAAACAGGACCTCAGGGAGCTCTGATTTTCAGAAAATCACAGGCTGTCTGGGCCTGCCCTATGGCTGGGATGATGTGGCTGAGCCCCGAAGAGTACATAACAGCAGGGATTTAGTCATACAGAGCAGGAGGAACTGGCACAATAACACGGAAAAAATGACATTTCTGAGCACCTGGGAGTGGGACTTTCTTGGGCACCATCCCGTTTCTGAAGCGCTACCTTGGAGAGAAGACCCTAGGGCCATGTTATGGTTTGTTAAGAACCCAGCTGGGGTTCCAAAGTCACACTGGTTTCTCACAGTTGTTGTGCCGTTTCCAGTAGGCTGAGTCTTAACCATGGATTCTTCCCTAGCATGCATTTAACCAGTGCCTGCTGTATACCGGTGAGTCACCTAAGCCCTGCTCCTTGAACGTAGTCTGCCAAAGCTGTTTTGAGAATGGAGAAGCCCTTCTTCTCCAGCACTGGGTAACAAGCCCTGCTCGCCATCCCTGGGGAATCTCTCTTGGTGGGTTTTGGCCCAGAAGTTGAGAAAGGAAGGGAAAGTGTGTGAGCGGGTGCTGGAGGGACGTAGGGTTGGGTGGAGAAGCTGAATGGTTTGGGGAATAAAGGGTGGCTTTTGCCTCCAACTCTTTGCGTAGACTTTCCAAGCACCCTGTGTGACTAACTTCAGCTCAAACAGGAGAATGTTCCCTGGCAGGAACTTAATGAGGGGCAATGCCCACCCTGGCCCCGCCGGCCTGTGTTCCCAGAGGCCTCACCGTAGCTGGCCTCTCCTGAGAAGCTGGGGAGAGGACCTGGCTGAAGAGATGTGCCGGACTCTGCTTAGGCCCATCCGCTAACGTGGCTCTCAAGATTGCTGAACAAGTTGTAGGAAGGTCTTTCCTTCTCGTGTGGGAGGAGGAGTCCTGCTTTGTCTGATTCCCCCACACATTGTTCAGCAGTCTCTGACAACTTGGCTCTTTCAGGTGACATGTTCTGTCTAGGCAAGAGCCAACCTGTCCCCTGGGCGGGTGCATGTCGCCAGAGCAGAAATCTGGGCTTATCCATGGACAAAATCCAGTACCCACAGGAGAAGTCAAGAGCGTTCATCCCTCAAGAACCTGGCCCCAAGGCCCGAGGGGGCCCATGCTCCTAAGTGACTCTGCTGTCCTCTGTTATGTCTGTGTTGAGCCTCAGGCTTTAGGAAGGTGACCTCATCTAATTCCCAGTCACGTTGCCAGGTAAATATTATGAACACCCTGTTACAGAACAGGAGATTGAGGCTCAGAAAGGTCAAGTGGGCTCTCCAAATATCACCTGCCTGGTAAACGCCAGAGCCATGGATCAAACCCCATTCGCTGAACTCCATGGGGCATCCAGAGTCATCTCCGTGTACACAGGATGGCTTTTTTCCCAGAAGAGTTCAGTGTTATTTCTATAGGAACTCTGGGGTTCTCTCATGGGCAGACAGGAAGTAGAGGTCGTGCACCACAGGAAGAGGAGAAAGAATAGTGTGGGCCTGAGAGCTGGACGTGACCTTCCATTCAGTGAGACAATTTCCCATTGAAGGCCCTACTGTGGCCGCCATGGGCCAGGTGCTAGGGACACAGTGATGATAAATACTGTCTTCTACCCAAGAGTTCACGATCTGGTAGGGAAACCACACTCAGGCACTAACTCATCACACACAATGAGTAAGCGCAGGGCCAGTCAGGAACAGGCTCAAGGGAATGAGTCACTTAGAGAGGACATGAGCAAGTCAGCACAGAGGATGGGTCAACGCCATGCCTGCTCTGCCATCTCCCAGACTCGTTGTCCCCTCAAGGAAGAGGGGATCCTCAGGTTCCCTGTCAGTAAAGTGTGGGGCACCATCACCCCTTTGGAACGACTCCATGAGTCAACCAGACGACGTGAACATCCTTGGTGATCTGTGGTAGGTGCTGTCATGGCTCTGGGAAGGAACAGCTGCCTCTGGGTCTCCCAGACACCACTTCAGGTGGTGTTTCAAAAATCCATCTTATGTCTGACAGAAATTTGCCATCTTTTCTCTTCCACACTGCACTGTGCTTCCTCCACACGAAGCAATCGTTTTGGGAGCATCCTGTGCTTTGTAGACCAACCCGGCCCTCAGCCCTGCCTGGGTGGGGCCTGTCGCCTGGGGGTGACAGCAAGTCACATTTGCATCTGATACAGTTCTTAAGGGAGCTGCGTGAGCCCTTGAATATTTAATTTTATCAGGTGCCCCTGCCAGTGTGTGATTCCATTTTCCCTCACGAGGAGCCAATGTTTGGGCATGGAGGGAGGGACCCGATGTTGTCTGAGAGGAAGGAGGAGGTGCGTGTCTTCCACAGGATCCTGCCAGTCAGCAGGATGCCAAGCCACAAATCTGTGACAAGATACTCACTGATTCATGTTCATTCTTTTTTTTTTTTTCAACAAATGCGCACGGAGAAACTACTGCTTGTGGCCGTTGGCTCTGCAGAGGTGACAGTGGTGGGCGGAGGGGGGCAAATGAGCCCACCCCAGGGACCTCCCTGGATATGCAGCCAAGTGCAGGGGTCAAGAGCACGGATGTTGGGGCCAGACCCGTGGCTTCAAATCCTATCGCTAGGATTGGGACAGTCACTTAACTACTCCATGCCTCAGTTTCTCCTCTATACCTCACAGTCGTTGTGAAGATGAAATGAGCAAATATGCGCTGGGTGTGAGCCAGGTGGGCCTGTTGGGGGAACAAAGGAAAGACAGTAGGAGGGAGGAGCCTGAAGCGGGGTCAGGGCCAGTTCATGGAGGGCCGGATAGACCCCAGCAGAGTTTAGATTTTATACCACATGCAGGGACTGCAGGGTTTCATGCAACTGAGGGCTTTGATCCAATTTACATTTCATGGAGCGCCCTCTGGAGGCCGGGAGGGAGGAAGACAGGAGTGGGCAGTTGGCTGTGGTGATGGGGAGAGGCAGCTGAGTGTGGGAGATAACATTCCAGAGGTGCCACTGAGGAACCTCATGAAGGATTGGACCCCGCTACGGTTGCAAAGGTCAATGGCGTCAAGTCCATGAGGACCAGCTCCACCGTGAGTACGGTGGGGAGGCTGGGACCCCACCTGGGAACTGCCTAGTTCAAGCAGCCTGCCTCCTTGTGGGGTTCCAATGGATGAGCAAGAGAACAGAATCCAGCCCCCCTTAGGACTTCATGGACCCCCTGCCTCCTGCACTGCATCCCACCCTAACCCTCAGGCTCCCCACAGGCTGGCTTAGGCCAGACCCAGTGACTCAGACTTGGTTCCACAGAACTCCGGGTAGCAGCACCTGGGGGAGGTTTGTTTCCATTTTGCCCAGGGGATGACCCACAGTTAAATACCCTGACAGTGGATAAGACAGGCCTCAAACACACTCAGAAAGACCAAGGGCTTGTGGGGAGGCAGAAACTGGGAAATACAGGAACCCAGCCCTGTCTCCCTCCAGTTCTTCCTCATGTGGGTTAAGGGTAGTCTGGAGCTTCTCCGAAGAGGACTCACAGTATCTAGGAACAAAGCATCCTTTCGCTGCCCCTACTTCAGTCATTTCTGGAAGCAGAAGGACTTATCTTTGTTGACTAAACATTCTTAAAAATAACTAGATACGAAAACAAACATGAGGCTTACTTGAAACCACGAAGCCAAAGAGGCTGACCCCAAAGTCACTTGCTATGGGAGAGTTCCTGCCTGAATTTCATAGCTTCTAACCCTTTGCAGACCCCACGGCCAGTGGTGAAGGGCAGGCGAGGTTAGGATCTACAGATTATTATCCGCGATCTCTTAGCAATGAATTTAGCACAGTAAAACACATCTAGGACTTGTTAGTCTTGGACCATCTATGAATCAGGAGAAAGCACAAAAATCCTACTTAGTTTCAATCTGGGCAACTGCCCCCCATATGGGAGAAGGATGAAGGAGTCTGATTCCAAGCAGAGTAAAGGGCTCCTCACTAAAATGTGGGCTTTCCAAGCAAAAACCAATATCCTTCCCTCTTTGGGGAGTTCAAAGTTGCCGGTTTGCTTGGATTTTACCATGAGTGTGGGATTTTTTTTTTTACCTTTCCCCAAACCCAAAGAAATGTCACTGGAACCTCTGGGAACAGCTGTCTGTCAATCAGAGAGCAGCAGGTGAGCAAGTTGGCCCCCCAGGTGTCCAACTGCCCCAGGGCAGCTCTGGATGGCATCTCTGTCTGCAAGGACATTACCTGGGTGGGATCACTGGGCGGCGGTCAATAAATTCTCGAAGCCGGATGGCAGTCATGATGGATGGGAATCTAAAAAATATTACAGAGTGAAGGTCGATATTGCAAATCCATACACACTACATACTATATATCATATTGTGTGAACACACTCTACACACCATCCATTTCCACGCAGGAGCTGTCTAGTGCCACCAAATCTGTCTTGAAAGAAATAACAGTAAGAAAACTGAGGAGTGGATAAACTAACCATGGCTTTTGCAAAAAAAGGACAAAAAAAAAAAAAGTGGAAAGCGTAAGCCAATACATACAAATATACTTTTTTGAAAAAAAGATAGAAACTACTGGGGTACCTGGGTGGCTCAGATAGTTTAGGGTCCAACACTTGATTTTGTCTCATGTTCTCAGGGTCATGAGACAGAGCCCCACATCAGGCTCCTCGCCCAGCAGGAAGTCCGCTTGTCTCCCTCTCCCTCTGCCCCTCCCCTTGCTCTCTCTCTAAAATAAGTAAATAAATCTTTAAAAAATGCAAAATAAAACCAGAAACCACTGAACTGGTTCTCACTCTGCTTAGGGTGCCTTCCTACTACATGAGCTTGCAGGCTCTGTGTTTCACACCCAGAATCCCTGGCACCTAGAGCTCTGGATAGGAATTAGACTCCTCCCACCCTATAGACTGGATTGAGACTCAGTAGGCAGAAACAAGACCGAGGCCACTGACTGCTGCTTGGAACTTTTCTACTGGCAGGCAAGGCTGGGAAGCTGTGGTATGGTGAGTTTCTCCAGCACTGGGTGTCAAGAGGCAAGTGCATTGAAGGCAGTAGCTGAACCCTGCTGTCCATCTTTGGGAGTGTGGAGTGGGCACTGCAGTGGCAGTGGTGGCGGCTTTGGGAGGAGGTTCTGGAAGCAGCTTCCAGCCCAGGTAGCTGCTCCCATGATGGGTCAGTTTTGTGGAGGCATTCTAGAAGTTTCCTGAAGGCCTTCCCCAGAGTTTGCTTCTCATTGTCCCTTCAATGATTTTGTAAGTGGCTCATCCACTTCATCAAACTTTTTGTGTTTCCCAGATATGTTTCTAGGCTCAAATTAATATTGCATTGGTCACCTACTGGAGAACAAGACTTGCACAGAAGACTACTCCATCTAAATATTCATTTGAGGGCGCCTGGGTGGCTCAGTGGGTTAAGCCGCTGCCTTCAGCTCAGGTCATGATTTCAGGGTCCTGGGATCGAGTCCCGCATCGGGCTCTCTGCTCAGCAGGGGGCCTGCTTCCCTTCCTCTCTCTCTGCCTGCCTCTCTGCCTACTGTGATCTCTCTCTGTCAAATAAATAAATAAAATCTTTAAAATAAATAAATAAATAAATAAATATTCATTTGAAATGTGACAGGTTACAAAATCAATGCACAGAAATCAGGTACTTTCCTATACACTAACAATGTTTAACTGTAGAAGGAGAAATTAGAGAATTGATTCCATTTACAATAGCACCAAAAACCATAAGATACCTTGGAATAAAGGTAAACAAAGGTATATACTCTAGAAACTACAGAACACTTAACAAAAGAAATTTAAGGAGAGACAAAAATATGGAAACATTCCATGCTCATGGATCAGAAGAATAAACATCGTTAAAATGTCTATGCTGCCCAGAACAATCTATACTTTCAACGGCATTCCAAACAAAATACCAATGGTAATTTTCAAAGTTCTGGAACAAACAATCCTAAAATTTGTATGGAACCAGAAAAGACCCCAAATCACCAAGGAAATGTTGAAAAAGAAAAACAAAGCTGGAGGCATCACGTTGCCTGATTTCAAGCTATATTACAAAGCTGTGATCACCAAGGCAGCATGATACTGGCACAAAAACAGACACATAGACCAATGGAATAGAGCAGAGAGCCCATATATGGACCTTCAACACTATGGTCAAGTAGTCTTTGATAAAGCAGGAAAAAATATCCAATGGAAAAAACATAGTCTCTTCAACAAATGGTGCTGGGAAAATTGGACAGCTATATACAGAAGAATGAAACTTGACCATTCTCTTACTCCATTCACAAAGGTAAACTCTAAATGGATGAAAGACCTCAATGTGAGGCGAGAATACATCAGAATCCTTGAGGAGAACACAGGCAGTAACATCTTCAACCCTAGCCATAGCAAATTCTTTCAAGACATGTCTCCAAAGGCAAGGGAAACAAAAACGCCAATGAATTTCAGGGACTTACTCAAAATAAAAAGCTTCTGTACAGCAAAGGAAACCGTCAACAAAACAAAGAGGCAACCCATAGAATGGGAGAAGATATTTGCAAATGACATTACAGATAAAGGGCTGATATCCAAGACCTATAAAGAACTTCTCAAACTCAACACCCAAAAAACAAATAAGTAAAAAAAATGGGCAGTAGACATAAACAGACACCTCTCCAGAGAAGATGTACAAATGGCTAACAGACACATGAAAAAATGTTCATCATCACTAGCCATCAGGGAGATTCAAATCAAAACCACACTGAGATACCACCTTACACCAGTTAGAACAGCAAAAATTGACAAGGCGAGAAACAATAAATGTTTGGAGAGGTTGTGGGGGAAAAGGAACCCTCTTACACTGTTGGTGGGAATGCAAGTTGAAACAGCCACTTTGGAAAACAGTGTAGAGTTTCCTCAAAAAGAATAAAAAAAAAATAGAGCTACACTATGACCCAGCAATTGCACTACTGGGCATTTAACCCAAAGATACAGATGTATTGAAAACAAGGGCCATATGCACCCCATGCTCATAGCAGCAATGTTCACAATTGCCAAACTGTGGAAGGAGCCGGGATGCCTTTCAATAGATGAATGGATACAGAAGATGTGGTCCATATATACAATGGAATATTACTCAGCTATCAGAAAGGATGATAACCAACATTTTTATCAACATGGACGAAACTGGTAAATAAAGTCAAGCAGAGAAAATCAATTATCATATGGTTTCACTTATTTGTAGAACATAAGGAATAACATAGAGGACATTAGGAGAAAGAAGGGGAAAATGAAGGGGGGGATTCAGAGGAGGAGATTGCATGGAGCACTGGGTGTTACACACAATGAATCATGAAACACTACATCAAAAACTAAGGATGTGGGGCACCTGGGTGGCTCAGTGGGTTAAAGCCTCTGCCTTCAGCTCAGGTCATGGATCCCAGGGTCCTGGGATCGAGTCCTGCATTGGGCTCTCTGCTCAGCGGGGAGCCTCCTTCCTCCTCTCTGCCTGCCTCTCTGCCTACTTGTGATCTGTCTGTCCAATAAATAAATAAAAAAATCTTAAAGAAAAACAAAAACCAAAAACCAAAAACTAAGGATGTACTGTATGATGACTAACATAATAAAAAAATTAATTAATTCATTAAAAAAATAAATATTCACTTGAGAAAAAGTCAAGACTGGGGAAACAAAAGGAATACCTGGTGGACAGAGGAGGGACAAAGCCTTACTCTTTTATGGTTTACCTTTTGTGCACCTTATAAATTTTGTACTGTGTTCATATTATATGTGTATAGAGACAACTGGCCCGCTGTTTGCATAAACATGGCGAAGAACAGTGTAGCAGAAGAACACTGACAGGAGTCTCACACCTTACCTCTGGCCCCCTCACATTCACATGTTATACGCTGAACCCAAAGCCGTGTTACTTGAGGACGGAGCCTTTGGGAAGTATTAGGGGTGGAGCCCCCATGAACAGAGCTAGTGATCTTACAGAAAAAGACCCCAGAGAGCTCTGCCCTCTTCCTGTCACGTGGGGAGCCAACAGGAAGTTGGCAGCCTGCAGCCCAGCAGAGGGCTCTCACCAGAACCTGACCACACTGGCGCTTTGAACTTGGACTTCCAGCCTCCAGAATTGTGAGAAGTCAATTTCTGACGTTTAGAAACCACCCATTCTACAGTAATTTGTTATGGCAGCTGGAATAGACGAAGGCTCCTCGTTCTGTACGTTGTTGATTACAATACCTCTCTGGAGGGTCAAGTGAGCTATAATGTGTGTGTGTTCTGTAACCAAAACAGCAACTTTGAGAAAACAGAAATTTGAGTTTCTACCTAAGGGCATATATTATGTGTCAGGTGATATGAATTAACTAACTTCTCTGAGCCTTCCAGAAACCCTGTGAAGTGGTCCCACTACATTACTCACAAGAAACCTGAAGGCTTGAGAAGTAGAGTAACTTGTACAAGGTCACTGAGGAACCAGGATGGGGACCCATTTGGTTCCAGAGACAGTTATCTTGAAAGTATTTTTAAGCTATATTGAACAACCCCAGGACATCCTGACCACCAGCCAAAACAAAACTGGGACAGCCCCCAGGAGGCAGTAACCGGGAGGGAGACAGGTTTCCCTGGGATAGAAAACAGTGTATGGGGCCTCCCTCTCCCCTACTCTAGTCAACACAGGTCAACGTATTGCCCACACGCCAGCTAGCTGCGTTTTGTCACCTCTGACTGTGTTTTTCAAGCAACTCGAACATTTTCAAGCCAGATTACATTGTTACAGACTATTTGGCTATCCAATGGAACCTGTTCATTATATAATGTTTTCCCTTTTAGCCCTTGTGTGATTATTAGGAAAAAAATAAAAAGGGAAGAAAGGACTGAAGAGAAAATTTGAGTAAATACCATCGAGCTCTTGCCTAAACTCGGAAAGCTTTGTGACTGCTGGGCTTTTCCTTCACGAGAAGTGACATGCTGGAGAGAAGAATGCAAGATATTCAGGACATTTGTGTCTCATGAAGACAACACTGCGTCTGCCATTCACGATAGAGTGATTGCTCAGTGCCTAGAAATTCTGAATCAACACCAGAGGGAATAAGCCAGGCCCGGGCTGCCATGCTTTGGCCATGCCACAAAAACATTTTCAGAAGAACACATGAACAGCCCGCATGGATTCTAAGCATAAGCTCCCGGAATCATCGGAAGACATTGTCTGGCAATGGTTGTAACCTGTCTTTCTGCATCTTTAGGGAACTGGGCTACCACATAGATACCAAGTCACATCTTGTGTGATTAGTTGTCATCTCTTGAACGCAGAGGAAAATGTCGTCTGCAGGAAGACATGTCAGTACATTTTATTTTAGTCAATCTTAAAAACTAGGTTTGCATGCCAAAGCTGAATGAGATAATTATGAACACATGTTAAACTTGCCATCATTTCCATGCTCGCAGCCAACCCTGCACAACCACTGTTCTCGGCACCCTGAACAACGTAACGAAAAAATCTATGTAATTTTAATTAGTCGCCTCAGTGGAAGCTTCTTTCTCAACTGTACCCCAAATAAAATTTTTCCAGAGCAAACATGAGTTCTCTCTGTATCCTCCTCACACATTTCATTCATCTTCAAATTAGCCTTAGGGAACCTTACAGTCTTTTCACTTTTTTTTTCTTTTAAAGATTTATTTATTTGAGAGAGGGGGAGGGGCAGCAGGAGAGACCCTTAGGAAGACTCCCTGCTTAGCATGGAGCCTGACCCAGGGTTCAGCCACATGACCCTGAAATCATGACCCAAGAAGACACCATGTGTCAGATGATTAACCAACTGAGCCACCCAAGCACCCAAATGTTTTCTTGTTTTAAATTGAAAATGTAATTATGCTCAGAGTAAACAATGCTGTAAAATAATAATAAAATTATTCATGAACAACAGTTTTCATTTTTTTATTATATATATATATATGCAAATACTTAAATTCTTGACCCCAGCAGATATCCTATTTTATATCCCTTTTTGATAAGATATGAAAAGTTTACCACATTGCTACAGAGTGTACTTAATTCTAATATTTAATGTTCCTTTATATTGGTTGGTGAGGTCCACCTTTCACTTTATTTAAACTCGTATCACATTCCACTCCCATGTCTGAACTTCTTATCCATGCTCTATGCTTTGTTTCCAAAACACTCATCAGTATCTGCCATGCTGCATGTTTGTTTATGTACCTTATTTATGTCTGTCCCCCCGGCTGGAAAGTAAGCTCCAAGAGGGCAGGAAAGTGTCTTTTGTTCTCATAGCTGTATCCCTAGGGGCCAAAGATTATAATGACATATGGTGGACATTTCATAAATGTTTATTGAGTAACTGAATATACCATAATTTATGAAACCCAGCTGTAATGTTGGACATTTTGGTCATGCTGGCATAACTATATTTGATTCTATGGAATTTATTTCTTAAGATACATTTGTAAGAATGAGATAAAATTTGGGCATCCTCATAGCTCCCATTTAGGAGAATTTTAACCACTTCCAATTAATTAACACTGGCCCATAAACTATTATGGTTAGACACCCAGGACACAGAAATTAAAGTTTAACAATAGAATTTTTTATTATGCTGAAGTTCAGGAGGTGAACTAAGGTAACACACTTGATCTTTGCCAAAAGTCCAACTGAAAAGAAGCAATTGGACTAAGGTAAACGAGTATGAGATATACACTGCAAGAAACTTCCTCAGCCTTAATAGTCAAGATACTGACTTCAGAAACAAAGATATAAGATTTATCTTGTCGGGGAACTTGGGTGACACAGTGGGTTAAGTCTCTGCCTTCAGCTCAGGTCATGATCTCAGGGTCCTGGGATTGAGCCTGCTTCCCCCCCCCACCCGCCTCTTTGCCTACATGATCTCTCTCTCTCTCTGTGTCAAATAAATTAAAAAAAAAAAAAAGATTTATCTTGTCAGCTTTCTCAGCAACTTTTGGAAATTATAGACTATTTCATGGATTACATCAGAATTCTGTAAAATAGAATAACAGTCAAAAATCTGATTAAAACTCCGTAATAAAAATTTATGGTAAAATTTCTCAGCCAGCCATGAGGGGATGTTTTCAACCTAGTAAGAAATATCTATAGAAATGTATAGCTAACGTCATACTTAATAGTGAAAGACTGATTTCTTCCTAAAAATCAGCAACAAAGCAAGAATGTCTCTCTCACCATTCCTACACAGAGCAATAAGGCTGGAGTGGGGAAATATAAGGCATATAGATGGAAAGGAAGAAAACTGTTCCTATTTACAAATGATATAATTGTCTATGTAGAAAATCCCAAGAAGCCTACAAACTCGTAGAAAATCCCAAGGAGCCTACAAACAAACTCTTAAAACAAATAACTGTTTTTAACAAGATCATAGGATACAAGAACAACACATATAATTGCGTTTCTATACTTTACTTTTTTGAAAGATTTTATTTATTTATTTGAGAGAGAGAGAGCGAGCGAGTGAGCATGAGTTGAGGGCAGGGAGAGGGAGAAGCAGGCTTCTTGCTGAGCAGGGAGCCTGAAGAGGGGCTCGAACCCAGGACCCTGGGATCATGACCTGAGCCAAAGACCCTTAACCAACTGAGCCACCCAGCTGCCTTACATTTCTATATGGTAAATAAAGAATTGGAACCAAAATTTAAAACGCAATTATTGGGGCACCTGGGTGGCTCAGTCAGTTGAATGTTTTACTCCTGGTGTAGGCTCAGGTCATGATCTCAGGGTCATGAGACAGAACCCCACATGGGGCTCCTCACATAACACAGAGTCTGCTTGTCCCTTTCCTTCTGCTCCTCCCCATCACCTCAACTTCTCTCTCTCACATAAATAACTAAAATTTAAAAAAAAACACAAATATTTACATTAGCTCAAAAAAGAGAAACATTATTCACCAATCTAACACGACTTGTACAGATGCCGGATGCTGAAGGCTAAAAAATGTTGATGGAAGAAATCAAAGATGATCTGAGAGATATACTATGGTCATGGTTTGGGAGACTTGACAGCACAAAGATGACAATCTCTCCACACTGATCTGGTTTATGTGGTCAAACTTCCCAGCAGGAGTTTTTGTAGCTATAGACCAGTTTATTATAAAGTTTATTGGGAAATGCAAGAGAACTAAAGTAGCCAAAACAATTTTGAAAAAGATCAACCACCCTCTGTTGAAAAGGGACAGCAGAGACATCATTCTGAGGGACTGTTCGTTATCCCCCCAACTGCTGGCATGCACACTACTTCGCTCAGTCCTCACAGGAGTCCTGATCATATCCTGACTATCTAGAAGATGTTAAATTTCATGTTGAAGGTTACACAGCCAGTAAACAAGCAAAAACCCACAAATCTGTCTGACTCCAAGACCCCTCGCCTTCTGCTACAGTGCCACTGATTCATTGATTCACTCAACAGATATTGATTGATCAACTACCTTTGCTTGGCACTGCACCAGGCGTGAGGGAAAAGCATTTAGCAAGAGACATGTGGTCCTGCTCTTATGTTACTTACCTGGTGGAAGAATTGAAGTCAGATATTAATCACAGTGTTGCACAAGTTGATATACAATCGAAGCTCAGTAGCTGCTGAAACAGAATCCTTGACAAGTTACCTTTCCAGTAGTTGAATGGCTGTGTCCCCACCCCCACTCCCAACCCCCTCTTTCATAATTTTAAAGGAAAAGGCTCCCAGAACAGATGTCTACCTGAACATTTTCCCTGATATGAAGCATGTGATACGCTTTCCTCATGGAGATCGGCTTTCTGAGGTTTAAATTTCTAAGTTGGCATCAATTTTTATGGTAGAAAAGAGCTAAAAATATTATTTGTTACATCAGAGGTTAGGTCCTCCCAGTATGGTAGTGAGTGGAACCAGTAATAACTGCCTGGTAATGTTAGTCAGCTTGTGAACCTCAGTTAAATAACTAGCAAGTTTTATCATTTAATTAATCTGTCCAAAGAAGGGGAAGAGGCAGGCTATTTGACAGGTCCCAAGATTCTGTTATTTATTGGTAATTTGGGGAAAAGTCAAGAAATAAGGAGAGGCATTTAAACTGGTATATAAGCCACAACAATTGGTTTTCTAGATGTACTTCATAACCTCAGAGTCCTCAGGGCCTCCTTACCTTGGAGGTGTGATACAGGTAAGCAAGGTATTGGGGGAAGTTGGGCCCCTGGGGATATCCATCCCCTAGTGCCATCGCCTAGAAGCCCTCTTCTCTGGGTTCCAGAGTGGTCAGATGCTTAACCAACTGAGCTACCCAGGTGCCCCTAAAGACCTCATTTCTAAGAAAAAAAAAATGATGAGCTAAATCTGCTCAATAATTTGAAGCTGAGAGGTATGCATATTCCCTTTCTGAAAGATTTCTTGGCTTTTCAAAATGCTTTGCCACAGAGTTTCTTTAATTGTGATCTGTTATCTCCAGAACATCCAAAATTCAACCAGCTATTTAGTAATGCAACCACTAAGTGAGAGGAGAGACGTTTAGGTGGTAATGACCAGACTGGTGTTACCTGCTTGGGCTGCAGTGTGTAGAACCTTCTTTGTTCTTAAAGGCAGTCTTCTGAGGACAGCGGTTATTTCAGCTGCCTCCTGGTGTTGGATATCCTGCAAAGGCACACTGCAGAGTTATAGGGCGTGATCCTTTTACATCATTCAAAGGGTATTGTGATGCACTGTGGGATAGAAAATTCAAACGGTATTGTGATGCACTGTGGGACAGAAAATTTTACTAGGTGATGCTTTTCAGGTTTCAGCCCTATAAAAAAGTAGGGATGCTTTGGTCTCCATGAGAGCCCAGCTGCACAAGGAAGAAAGGGTGAAAAATCAGTATGGAAAAGAAAACCATGTGGGTATATAACCCAGACTGTTTAAGTACTAGAACTTTCTTTTCTGTAAAGATTATTCCAAGGGCAACATAAGGTTAAAGATCTGGGTGGTGGTGTATTGGGAAGTAACGCCCTCTGCAAGCTAGAATTGAGGAAGTAGGGCACACAGGGGACAAATGAGTCTGAGACTAGACTAGGCTCCATCCAGCTCCTACTGAAGCCGCCAAAGGAAGCTTTTAATTGTTTACAAATACAGTTTACAATTGTTTACAATCCATGGAACGTCACAGTAACACTACTACATGCAAGTCATAATTGCAACATAGCAAGTCATAACCTCAGAAGAACAGAATGACAAGTGTGCTCATTCATAGCAATCTTTACCAAAAATAAAAACACATAAAACCCCAGTGTTCTCTGCAGTAGGCTGGCCTGGATACAGAAACACCTCTCAGTTGAATAGTGTTTGCAACTAGGAAATAGTGTTTGCAACTAGCCCATACAATTTTAGGTTGTACATAGGCGAGAGCATATGTACCCTAGCCTAGGGACTAGGCTGGGGCTCCCACTGGCAGCCTCACTCACATGGAACAGACACAATAGTTGTTTAATACCAAATTCTTGGTGACACAGCACTTTGCTGAAAGTAGACAAGTAGGGAAAATTTAAAGATACAAACAGAAGCAACACACTGGGATTACACTAATAGAAATGATACATGGTTCTCATTTGTTGGGTAAGCACCTTCTATTGCCAGGCACTGTGTTAACTGTTTGAGACCATCTCAAACCCCAGTCATGGCTGTTGAAGGTAAATATCTCCATTTTCCATGAAGGCTAAGAGAGACACAGTCAGGCTCTAATAAATCCAGGATTTGAAACTTCTCTGACACTGAAGCCCAAGTTGAATTACCTTTTCATTAAAATATGTTAATTTTTAATTCTAAGAATAATAATCCATGTTCTCTATGAAGGAAACAAACAAACAAACAAAATGTCCTCATGTTATTCATGGAAATATATCTGGCAATACAAAAAAAATGCAAAGAAAAAGTCAAAAAATGAACATAGATCTCCCAAGTCAAAAATTATTGGTGTCCAAGATTAGTGAATGTCAGTTTAGACATCATTCTGAATATATGAACAGATTGACATTAAGAATTAGATAGCTGAGGGACGCCTGGATGGCTCAGTCAGTTAAGTGTCTGCCTTTAGCTCATGTCCTGATCCCAGGGTCCTGGGATTGAGTCCCACATCGGGCTCCTTGCTAAGCGGGGAGTCTGCTTCTCCCTCTGACCTCCTCCCACTCATTCTCTCCTGCATCTCTCTCTCTCTCAAATAAATAAATAAAATCTTAAAAAAAAAAAAAGAGAGAGTTAGATAGCCGAGTTAGGGAAAATGGTGGAGTAATAGGACCCTAAGCTTACCTTGTCCTATGGATACAACTAGATAACAAACACATCAGTGTAAATAACCCAGAAAATGACCTGAAGACTAGTGGAACAAAGTCCACAACTAAATGGAGAGAAGAGGCCACATTAAGGAGGGTAGGAAGGGCAGAGTCCCAGCAGGGAGCTAAATAGACCATGGTCCCCAGCAGGAGGGAGAGAGCTGCAGTCTCAGGGAAGAGAAACTGACCTTCACAGCCTGGAGCCCACACAGTGAAGACAAATCCCCACAGCAGTTGGCTTTGAAAACTAAAAGGGCCAAATTTCTAGAGTTCTTTCACTTAAATCCTGTACTTAAATCCTGGAACCTTAAAAATTGGTAGGCTCTGGTCTGGGAGAGCCTAGAGTGTGGTTGGAAACAGTTCCTACCCTTAAAGAGACAGCATGACAACCTGTCCCTAGAGATACAGCTTACAAACAGCAGCAATTTGAAAAATGCCTGGTGCATAGGGGAGGAAGACTTATTTATTAATCACAGAGCAATTCCACCTGCAGGAACCAATGGGGAGCCAGCATTCACTACCTAATTTGCTTATACTGTGCCTCACTGCTTCCCCCTGCGTTTGTCTTAGTCCCTTCACTGTAGCTCCCCTCCCCCAGAAGACCCATGGAAAGCTTTTCAGTTCTTTTCCTGATCACACACTTTGCAGGGCCTTGGTCCCTGAGGCAGAGACCTGTCATCTCCCATGGCTATGCACACACCTTGTTAAAACTGAGTGCCACACCTATGCACACTTTCCAGATGTACCAGCTGGACCCGCCTTGGCACAGGAGACACATTCCTTCTGGCAAAGGACCAGATCCACCTTGTTAAAGTTGCTCACTCGGCCCACTACTTTCAAGAGCTGACTTTCCTCACACATAGAAACAGACACAGAGAGTTAGACAAAATGAGGAGACAGAGAAATACGTCCCAAATGAAAGAACAGGACAAAAATCACAGCAAGAGATCTGAACAAAACTGAGATAAGTAACATGCCTGATAGAGAATTTATAGCACTGGTCATTAGGATATTGGATTTGAGAAAACACTGGAGAACATCAGTGAGACCCTTAACAAAGAGATTTAAAAAAAAAGACAAACCAATAACCAGAGATGAAGAACACAATAATTGAAATTAAAGTACACTAGGTGGAATAAATGGCAAATTAGAAACAGAAGAACAAATCAGTAACCTGGAGGACAGAGAAATGGAAAATAATCAAGCTGAGCAGGTGAGAGAAAAAGTAATTATGCAAAATGAGAATAGACTTAGGAAACTCAGTAACTCTATCCATGGTAATAATATTCGCATGATAGGGATTTCAGAAAAAGAAGAGAAAGGGGACAGAACATTTATTTGAAGAAATAATACCTGAAAATTTCTCTAATCTGGGGAAGGAAATAGAAATTCAGATATAGGAGGCACAGAGATCCCTTAACAAAATCAACAAAAGGAGGTCCACACCAAGACATACAGTAATTAAAATAGCAAAAAGTAGGGATAAAGAAAGAATTTTAAAAGTGCCCAGAGAAAACAGTTACATACAGGGGAAAACCCATGAAACTATCAGTGGACTTTTCAACTTTGTAGACCAAAAAGAGTAGCAATGATATATTAAATATATAACTTTCAGCCAAGAATATTCTATCCAGCAAGGTTATTACTCAGAATAGAAGGAGTGATGATGAGCCTCCTAGACAAACAAAAGTTAGAGGAATTCATACCACTAAAGCAACCCTATAAAAACAGTTAAATGGGGGGTTCCTGGGTGGCTCAGTTCTTAAGTGTCTGCCTTCAACTCAGGTCATGATCCCAGGGTCCTGAGATTGAGCACCGCATCAGGTTCCCTGCTGGGCGAGAAGCCTGCTTCTCCCTCTCCCACTCTCCCTGCTTGTGTTTCCCCTCTTTCTCTGTCAAATAAATAAATAATATCTTAAAAAAAAATGTTAAAGGGGACTCTCTGAGTGGAAAGGAAAGACCATAATTAAGAGTAAGAATAGTAGGAAGCACAAAAGCGGTAAAAATAAATACATCTATAATAATCAGTCAAGGGATTCATAAAATAAGAGGATGTAAAGTATGACACTGTATACATAAAATGTGGGGTGAGGGGAGAGGAGTAAAGGATGGGTTCAGACTTAAGTATTCATTAACTTAATATAGACTGCTATATACAGAAGACTGCTATATATTCATTATATACAAATCTTACAGTAACCACAAATCAAAAACCAGTAAGAGATATGCAAAGTATGAAGAGAAAGAAATCCACATATATCACTAAAGAAAGCCACAAAGCCAGAAAAAAAAGAAAGACACGAAAGGATAAAAAAAAAATCTATAGAAACAACAGTAAAACAAGTAACAAAATTACAATAGGTACATACATATCAATAATTACTTTGAATGTAAATGGACTAAACACTCCATTCAAAAAACAGAGGGAGACAGAATGGATAAAAAAACAAGACCTGCTGCCTACAAGAGACTCATTTTAGACCTAAAGATTGAAAGAAAGGATAGACAAGTATTTATCAGGTAAATGGAAATGAAATGAAAGCCAGGGTAACAATGCTTGTATCAGACAAAGTAGACTTTAAATTAAAGACTATAGTAAGAGACAAGGAAGGACACTATATAATCATTAAGGAGAAAATCCTACAAGAAGACATAACAATTGTAAATATTTATGCATCCAACACAGTAGCACCCAAATACATAAAACAGCTAATAACAAATATAAAGAAATTAATTGATAGTAATACAATAATAGTAGGGGACTTGAACACTACACGTGCATCAGTGGACAGATAATCAGAACAGAAAATCCACAAGGAAACAGTGCCTTTGAATGACACACTGGACCAAATTGACTTAACACATATATTCATAATGTTCCATCCTAAAGCAGCAGAATACACATTCTTTTCAAGGGCACATGGGACCTTCACCAGAATAGATCACATATTGGGCCACAAAAACCAGTCTCAACAAATTCAAAAAGATCGCAGTCATATCATACATCTTTTCTGACCACCATGCTATGAATCTAGAAATGGACCACAAGAAGAAAGCTTGAAAGAGCATAAATACACAGAGGTTAAATAATATGTTAGTAAACAATGAATGGGTCAACCAAGAAATCCAAGAAGAAATAAAAAAAAATTCATGGAGACAAATAAAAATGAAGACCCAATGCTCCAAAATCTTTGGGAAGGAGCAAAAGCTGTTCTAAGAGCGAAGTTTATAGCAATACAGGCCAATCTCAAGAAGCAAGAAAAATCCCAAATACACAACCTAATCTTACACCTAAAGGAGCTAGAAAAAGGGCAAAAATCCCAAACTAGCAGAAGGAAGGATATAATAAGTAGTTTTATGCCATAAATATAAAAATATAAAAATACCAATCAAGTAAGTTTACAAACATTTGACTAAAAAATATGAGTAATCAACACAGTAGAAGAGGTTGCATGGATTTTCGGTCATTGTAAATCCCTCTAAAAATAAGGACTTCTTGTGCATGAAGATGCTAATTGATAGGAATTTCTTCAAGCTTATGCCAAGCTTAATGACCTCTAGTATATCATCCTTTATTCTCTCTTCAGCTTTAAAATGTCCTCCATTTCCCCTCTGGGTTTTGTAAATATCAAACTATTTCTTCTGATTAGAAGAGGATTAGTGGGATCCTCCTGTAAAATTTGGTCATAAAGCTATTCATCATACCACCACATCATGTTGTCATTTGATTGTCTCAAAAGGTCAAATTTTCAAGGTTATCCTGACTACTATCCAGGGAAGCAATCATCACATTTCTTATTATACCCAAATCTTACCTTCGAATTTAGAAGCATGTTCTTTAAGGAGCTCTTTCCCAGGTCACTGTGAGCTCACTGTTTGGGTGTCATCCTCTCCCCACTTAAGCTCAGTTTTCTCCCCGTGGTGACATCAGAGAGCTCTGAGATCTTCCTCAACTGCACAGAATATCTAAATATTTTCTTAAAATAATACATTTCTCATAATTCAGATGGCATAGAAAAATGTGGCTAGGAACATTAGAATAATCTAAAATCCTTCAATCTGGGGACACTACTGTTAATATTTGATCTCATTAATTATATTACAATTATTATGGGACATGGTGCCATGGTACGCTTAGACTCCCAGGAAGATAGGTACAAAAGAAATCGTTCGAGTGACCCACGCTATGTTCTAGGACAGAGATGGTGAGCTGAGTATTCCTCATCTAGTTTCCTGAAACATCCCCTCCCCTCCCTCCTTTTGAACACAGAGCCAGCCCTACATGACAGGTCTCCTGGCCATTCCTCTGCTGACTTGGCTGGCTTCCTCTACTTCTCTGGTCTGAAGGTGACTTTCAGATGCGTGATGAGCTCTTTAGCTACAAAAAGGGTGATGATCCGTGTGGTGGAGAAGGTGGTGTCCCATCCACATTCTCTCCTTCAAGACTGAAGCGTTTCCATACCTGCTTAGAGTGTGTGTTGCCTCTTGATAACTCAAGTTCAATCCCTCTCCAAGGATTGCCTTTGGCCAAAGGAAACTGTCTTCTGTGCTTAAGGCTCCCACTTGCAGGCAGCCTGCCTCCAAGGACCGGTCAGCAGGAGGACACAAAGGCCCAGTCCCCTGGCCTCAGTTTGGATAATTCTATAGGGCTGTCCCACCTCCAGTGGTCCCTGTGGAATCAGCTTGGTCGTACTGTAGTGTCTGAGTTCATTTTCTCATTTTCTCCCTCTACCTAATCCTGGTCCCTTTGTTCCATTACAGGGATAGTTCCTGAGACTATTCTCCAATAAGTCACTTCCATGAAATTCTCTGTCTCAGAGGTCTCTCCCCGCCACCCAGTGAACCAGATTTGAAAGAGCTGGCTCAAGAAAGCGGACCTTGAACGGAGTATTGAAGTTGCATTGCCCACTGGCAGGCTATGGGTGAGGACCTCCACACTGCTGGTGAGCGGAACAAGGATGGCTCCAGGCTTTCTGTGGTGGAGCAGTTGTTAAGACTTTCCTTACTGGGGCACCTGGGTGGCTCAGGGGGTTAAGCTTCTCCCTTCGGCTCAGGTCATGATCTCAGGGCCCTGGAATTGAGCCCCACATCGGGATCTCTGCTCAGTGGGAAGCCTGCTTCCCACTCTCTCTCTCTGCCTGTCTCTCTGCCTACTTATGATCTCTCTCTCTCTCTGTCAAATAAATAAATAAAATCTTTTAAAAAAGAAGAGACTTTCCTTACTGTACAAAAGGATAGGATTTGAGTAGGATAGAACACTCTGGCAGGTGCAGTCTCTTAAGCATTTGAGAGGTCAGAGGAAGAAGTAATTATAAGGCAATGAAATTGGATGGCTCTTGATGAGTACCTATATAATAGACAATGAACATCTCAGGGTGATTAACCATGAATTAGGCAAAATGTGAAAGCAGAACACCCCCTTTGCAGCTTATGGAGAGACTGATTTGCTCTAGCAGGAGGGCATAAACAGGTGAGACTCAGAATCAGGTGAGACTCAGAATCAGTTCTGAAATCTAAGTGTAGCAGGGTCGCAGAGAGCAATCCCAAAACTTTGCTATGCCAATGTCAAGGTCATGGTTGAAAAAGGAGTGGCAACCTAAGTTTTGGGATAAGGAAAAAGAGGTCATTACACTTCAGGACCTTGAAAACTCAAGACTCATTTAAATTCTCTGGGCCCGTGGAGGTGGACTACTCCTGTTAAGCATTGTTTTTCCTCCTTTCCTTGATGGTGAGGAGAAAATGCAGAGCTCCCCTGCCCCTTGCCATCAGAACCTACCCTCTTCTTCCCTTCTGGCCATGAGACTAATGAGACCAGGTAACAACATCACATGTGGGGAAGTGCAGAATCTGTTGAGAGGAAAGAGAGTGAGTCAAAAGCATATGACCTGAGCTCTAATGATGATAGACAAGCTTATGTATTCTCCAAAATAACTGGCCTGAACTTTTTAAAAACATTTTTTACATTTTTAAACATTTTTTAAACATTTTTTTTTTAAATGATGAAGTTCAAGAAAGATACAGAAAAGCTGAGAAACTCTTTTAGATCAAGAAGAGTAAACATGACAATAACACTGGTCTGGCTGGATCTTAGCTCAGTTGAGGCAGATTACATCTCCTGGATCCCCACTTAGGGTTGAGGATCTAGTGTCCCAACTGAAACTATTGCCTTCTGAAAGATCAAGTTCAGTTCCTCCCCCAAGAATGTCTTTCAACTAAAAAGAGTGGCCTCTGTCAAGACTACCACACCCTTTCTGGGGCAGCCCATGTCCAGTGAGTGATTAATATGGGGTTTGGAAGTCTAGCCTCCTGGCCCCAGTTTGGAATATCTCTGAAGTTCCATTCTAACCTTGGAGCATTGGCTGGGGCCTCTGTGGCAACTAGGTCACCGTTCAGCATTCAGCTTATCCACTTGTCAGATCCAGTAAGTATTGCTCCTTGAGCACGCAGCAACAAACTTCCTCAGGCAATGCCTCAGAGAGTGTTGCCCAGAAAGCTCTGTCTAAGGAATGCACCCAAAGGCAAAATTCCTTTCCCTTTAGAAGAACCACAAGCCCTCTATGCTCCTTCTGCCTCCAGTCAAACACTGGGGCATGACCATTAGATACTCTTCCCATAGAAGAGGGCTTAAAAGAAGATGCAGGACAAAGAAAAAGTTTCTTTGCAGTGATTCAGAAATTATTCTCAAGTTTCTGGTGTCCTGAAATATTCTTTAAAAGTTCAAAATTCCACACTAATCATCAGGGAAATACCAACCTGAAGTACAATGAGACATCACCTCATACATGTGAGAATATCTAGAATAGGAAAGATAAGAAGTAAGTGTGGGAGAGGATGTGGAGAAAAAGAAGCCCTTGTGCACTGTTGGTGGGAATGCAAACTGGTGCAGCTATTGGGGAAAACAGTATTGGAGGTTCCTCAAAAAATTAAAAATAGAGAGGCACTCCGACTCTTGATTTTGGCTCAGGTCATGATCTCAGGTCATGGAATTGAGCCCAGTGTCAGACACTGCTCTCAGCTTAGAGTCTGCTTGCCCCTCCCCCTGCTCTGTTCTCTCTCTCTCAAATAAACAAACAAACAAACAAATAAATAAATAAAATCAATCTTATTAAAAATTACAAATAGAATCTCCATATGGTCCAGTAATTCTACTAGTGGATATTTACCCAGAGAAAATGAAGATGCTAATTTGAAAAGACATATGCACCCCAATGTTTATGGCAGCATTATTTACAATAGCTAAGATATGGAAGCAACCCAAATGTCCATCTACACATGAATGGATAAAGAAGATGTGGTACATATCTACAATGGAATAGCACTCAGCCATAAAAAAGAATGAGTTCTGGCCCTTTGTAACAACATGGATGGACCTGGAGAGCCTGATATCAAATGAAACAAGTCAGACAGAGAAAGAGAAATACCATATGATTTCATTCATATGTAGATTCTAAAAGACAAAAGATACAAATAAACAAACAAAAAGCAGAATTTGGCCTATAAATAGGGAGAACAAATTGATGGTTGTCAGAAGGAAAGGAGGTGAGGGGTAGGCAAAATGGGTGAAGGGGCGAGGGAGATACAGGCTTTTAGTCAGGGAGTGAACAAGTCATGGGAATGAAGGGTACAGCAGAGGGAATGTAGTCAATGGTCTTGTAATAGCGTTTTGTTGTGACAGATGGCAGCTACACTTGCAGTAAGTGTAGCTTACTGCAAGGTAGCTTACTGTAAGGTAGACACTCATCAAATCACCGTGTTGTACACCTGAAACTAATGTAACATTGTGTGTCAACTATACACAAATTAAAAAAAAATTATTCCAAAAATTTCAGAGCTCTCTAACACAATATGCCTCTAACAATTTTCAAAAGTTAAAAAAAGGATTAAAGGGGGCGCACGGGTGGCTCAGTGGGTTAAAGCCTCTGCCTTCGGCTCAGGTCATGATCCCAGAGTCCTGGGATCTAGCCCTGCGTCAGGCTCTCTGCTCTGCAGGGGAGCCTGCTTCCTCCCCCCTCTCTCTCTCTCTGCCTGCCTCTCTGCCTACTTGTGATTTCTCTCTCTCTGTCAAATAAATAAAATCTTTAAGGAAAAAAAAAAGGATTAAGGGTTATACACTGCCAGGTATAAAATGAATGAGTCACAGAGATGAAAAGAACCACATGGAACATATAACCAATAATATCATACTAACGTTGTATAGCAACAGATGGTGACTACACCGATTGTGGTGAGGATAGGGTCATGTATGGAATCGTCCACTCGCTATATTGTACATTGGAAACTGATGTAACAGTGCATAGCACCTAGACTTCAATTTTTAAAAATAACGAAATTAAAATAAAAATTTCCCTTTGTCAGACAAATGCTCCATAATGTTTCAGGTGGACCTTCCAGGTACTCCTTCCTGTGCTGGCCCTGAGGGAGGGAGGAAAACCAAGGTGGCCCAAGGTCAGACACGGGCCAGGACTGGGGCTCTGCCAGTTGACTCTGTACCCTGGCTAGAAAGTAGGGCACTAAAAGCTACCACGTGAGGCTCATTCCCATTAGGATTTTAAGAGATCATGCCTGTGGCAGCCCTTCGATAGTTAGTAAAGGTTAATTATAATTATATAGGTCAGGACCAGCCTCAAGAACTAGGTAGAATAGGAGTGTCACTCTGCCTCATTGACATAAATCTGTGCTGTAAGACACTTTGCACATTGGGAACTTGCCCTGTTTCATTTAGAAAATTTTCAAACTCACAGAAAAGTTGCAGGAATAATGCAGAGAACATCCATGTACCATCCACCTTGTTTTGCGGTTTTCCATATGTTGCCATGTTATCTATATTTTTTTTCTGAATCATCTGAAGGTAGGCATCATGACACCTAATCCTAGGCATTTTAGCTTGTCTCTGAAGAATTGGAATATTTGTCACCCAACCCCAGCACGTTGTCCCACTGAAGAGAAGTAACACTAATGCTATATATAATACCATTCATACACAGTCCAAATTGAGCCTAAAGTGTTTTTGTAAAGTTGATTTTGTTTAAATGATCCAGGAGCCAATCAAAGCTCACACATTAAGTCTGATAATTACGTTGGCCCCTTTTAATCCCTAACAGTGACTTGGTTGTCATTCCAATGATAATGACTTGCTTTATGAGTCCCCACTAGCTGACATATAACATGTCTCACAGTGTATGTGTTAATTTCATTTTTTCTCCTCATTGCCTCATGATTAGATGCTAAGTAGACATTTTTGGCAAGAATACCACATATGAGAGATTGTGGCCTATTAATATGCTTTTAACAACGTAACCAAGGTATATGTCAATCATACGTTATAAAGTGATTAAAAAAAAACCTGACCAAGGTGGATAAAATTCTTTTGGCTTTAAGTTCTATTGTTAGAAGTTAAGTAATACACGATTACTATTAACTTGATGAAGAGAATTAATTTCTTGGAAGGCTGTTAAAGTGGAGGAAGATGAGAATTGCCAAACCTCAGGAGGCAGGTTCCAGGGCAGGTCCTGGGATCCCAGAGACACAGGGTTTCCTGGTGCCCTGGGGCACTGAAACTGATATGAAAATGACACAGCCTGTCCATCAGGGCTTGGAGTCACATATCAATAGTGTAGCCACTGGGGAAATAGGATCAGGTAGCCACTCCAACTGCTTTCTTTCTTTTTTAAAAGATTTTATTTATTTATTTGACAGAGAGACAGAGCGACAGAGACATCGAGCGAGAGAATACAATACAAGCAGGGGGAGTGGAAGAGGAAGAAACAGGCTTCCCACCGAGCAGGGAGCGGGGTTTGATCCCAGGGCCCTAGGATCATGACATGAGCAGAAGGCAGACGCTTAGCGACTGAGCCACCCAGGTACCCCTCCAACTGCTTTCTATTCAAGTGATTATGACAATAGACTATTATAGGGAGGCTGATGTAAAAACAGTTTTACTTGCTTTGTTTGTCCCTCCCAATGAACCAAGAGATAAGAAAGCCTCTAAAGAATCCCAAAGCAACTGAATCTCTCCTAAGTCACAAAATAATTTTTTGCATGTTGTGGATGGAGTTTTTGTCACCCTAAAATTCATGTATTGAAGCCCCAATGCCCAGTGTGATGGTGTTTGAAGATGGGGACTTTGGGAGGAAATTAGGGTTGGATTGGTCATGAAGGTGGGGTCCCCATGATGGATTTAGTGTCCTTAAAGGAGAATAAGAAAGAGAGAAAGCTCCCTCTCTCTCCACATGTGGGGACGCAGTGAAAAGGCAGCCACCTGCAAACCAAGAAAAATTCTCTGGCCAAGAACTGAATTATACAGCACCTTGATCTTGGACTTCCCAGCCTCCAGTAGTGTGAGAAATAAATTTCTGTTGTTGAAGCCCGCCTCACCTGTGGAACTGTGTTAGGGCAGCCCGAACTGAGATAATGCATCTCACTAGCCTGCCTTCCAGTGATTAATTAAATCACCGATATTTCAGTCAGCCTAGCCAAGTATTTGGAAATTACCTAAAAAGCCTTCTCCCTCAGGCTTCAATCCTAACACCTCACTAAGTAATTTCTCTCCTTTCCTCGTTAGTCTCATGGGACTGCTCTCACTTCGCCCTCTGCTTTGGTGCGAAAGTGTTGGGCTGAGCCCATTGGTTGCCACCCTTCCCCTGCCCCTCCTTTTGCTGACACAACCCCAGTTCGGTTCCAGTTGCAAGGGTCCAGCCCCAGTGGACGATTCATGGCCGCTCTCAGCCACCTGTGGCTTTTCTGTCCTTCCTTGTGTCTCTCAGTGGCCTTGACTTGGTTCTGGCCAACGACACACAGTAAAACATCTGCTGTGGGGGTGGTCATAGAAGGCTATCTTCCTCATGATAAATGAAGCACTTTCCTCACTGATCCCTTTTTTTCCTCCTGACTGAGAAGATAGCATCTGGAGCTCAGCTTCCACTTCGCAATCCACGATAGCTATGCCATTCTGTCTGCTGTTTTCTGGATCTAGAACACGTCCCTCTCCCTTTGTAGGACTAGCTGATCTCCATTCAGTCTTCATCTAGACAGCTTGCCTCGCCCGCCTGTCTTGCACATATCTGGTCACTACGTCCTGTTTACCTGTGTCAACTCAATACACCTGATGTTTTAGGACCCGCGTGTATCTTCCCTTCTTTGTGAGAAGCAGCTTATGTTAGTAAGTTAGTTAAGAGCAAGAAACTAGCTCTCGCTAAGACCTGGGGTCAAATTCTCTCTGTGCTGCGTTCCCAGTTCCATTGGTTCTTTCTTTCTTTTTTAAAGATTTTATTGATTTATTTATTTGAGGGAGAGAGAAGGAGCGTGTGAGCAGGGGGAGGGAGAAGAAGAGGGGAAGAATCCTAGGCAGACTCCATGCTGAGTGTGGAGCCCAACACCAGGCTCGATCTCATGACCCTGAGATCATGATCTGTGCCAAAACCAAGAGCCGGATGCTTAACTGACTGAGCCACATAGGTACCCCTCCATTTGTTCTTTCTTTCTTTTTTTAAAGGTATTATTTATTTATTTATTTGACAGACAGAGATCACAAGTAGGCAGAGAGGCAGGCAGAGAGACAGAGGAGGAAGCAGGCTCCCAGCTGAGCAGAGAGCCTGAAGCGGGGCTCGATCCCAGGACCCTGGGATCATGACCTGAGCCGAAGGCAGAGGCTTTAACCTACTGAGCCACCCAGGCGCCCCCATTTGCTATTTCTTAATCTCTAGTCCCTAATGTCTCCATTGGTTGACGTGTGGCAATAATAACATTAGTATTATCTAGAGCACAGGATTGCTGTGGAGAAGAACCAATCCATATAAAACACGTAGCACGGTGCCTGGTATGTGGTAACATCTCATCGGGCATCAGTGGCTATAACTGTTGTTTCTGTCCCGGCACCTATAAAAAAAATCACTCACTGACTAGATAGCTGAGCTCTGGTTCCTAACTCAGGGCTTCTCCTGACCTAAGAATGCAGGTAAGATGCTGGGACTGGAGCAGCTTGCGACCATGCAATGGAAACCATGCATTTAGGAGGATGGAAGAGTAAGCTTGAAGAAGCTTCAGAACACCCCTGACTGCCTTCCTTTGGACTTTGTTTAGATCAAAGCACTGGGAGCTTCGATCTTGTTTAAGGCCCGCTCTCCAGAGCTGAAGCCGTATTTGTGCTGAGCAGGACAAGAGGCACCTTCCTTACAGTCACTCTTACTTTTATAGTTTTCTTTTTAATCAAAGATTTTAATTTATTTGACAGAAAGATAGAGAGCACAAGTAGCAGAGCGGCAGGCAGAGGGAGAGGAGGAAGCAGGCTCCCCGCTGAGCAGGGAGCCCGATGCGGGACTCCATCCTAGGATTCTGGGATCATGACCTGAGCCGAAGGCAGCTGCCTACCCAACTGAGCCCCCAGGTGCCCCACACTCTTATTAAATGGACATCTTTCCCCCATTCTCTTCCTTCCATCCATTCGTGCGTTGAAACAGTGTTACGTCTCGTACACCAATGTTTCCTTCACTTCGCGCTTCCGGGAGGACAGGAGCATGAGTACAAAACCAGTGGCCCCGAGAAAGAGCCAGATGTCATTGTCACTAAGACTCTTTTTAGTGTGGCCTCTGGGCAGCAAGGACTGACAAATAGTAGAGTTGTCACAGTGCGATCAGAGCTAACAGTCACGCTTTGAGTGCTACTAATGATCAGGGTGGGATATGAGCGTTTGTAGGGTTTCATCCTGGAAACCTGATTTCTTTCTCTCCTGTGTCTCCGCAGCACGTAGAACACGGCATCCCCTTGCCTCCTAGAGGCTTTGGAAATTAGGTCCAGTTTTTGTGATGCTAATCACTTAGACTCGGCTCCTTGAATCAGTGTTATCGGAAGGCGACGAGACGCGAGAGGAATGCCAGGGTTGGGAACCTGGGAGGTAGACTCTGGTCCAGATTTAGCTTACGGGAAAGAAAAACTCCAAGCACATTCCTTCGCGTCTGTTTTGGAGCCAGCGTCACGCCTGCTGTGTGGCTGCGTCTGCTGGCCCCTCATCACGAGCCTGATGTGTTGCTAAGGCTCTTGACAAGACAATCTTTCTTAATTCTCGAAATGTTATGAAGCAGCGACTGTGAAATCCATTTGGTAGAAGCCAATGAGACCGGGAAGCATTCGAGAACACGCGGAAAAGGTACAGGGAGGCTCTGAGCCCCAGGCCACGTGACCCCAAAGATCTGGCTTTGACCCACCGTCCCTCTCGGCCACTCGGAAGCATCCTTCGTGCCCCGGGGGAAGACGTGGGCTCAGAAGCGGGGTTGGCGCTCGGTAGCTCCTGACCCTGTGTGTGTGTTTCCTCCTGTGCCACCGCGGTCCACGCTTCCTGCTTTTGTGGTTTCCAGTCTTCCCGCCTCAGGCGACCGGGACTGTAGGTGAACCTGCTTCCTCCCCGCCCATGTCCTGCAGCCATAGCCCTTTGTCCCGGAGTTGGGTGACTCAGCGTTTGAGAGGGAAGCCAAGGCTGAAGTTGCCAGAGGAAACCAAACAATTCTTATTTACCAAACTGTCAAAATCCTATCATTGCAATTAAGGAGATAGGCAATTAACTGTGTCTTAATTACAGCAGCTGCCACTTCATCTGAATGCTGTAATTTACAGAGAGAATGGGAGGAGACTTCAAATTAATGTGTGTCTTTAAACAACGGCAAACATTGATGGAGCCTGAAGAAAACTGTCAGCAGCGGTTGCTGAGGCCCCTCCTGGAAAGAGGCGTTGCTCCTAGACGTGTGCCTGGAACCCGTGATTTTCCTCTGCCTTTGCTGCCTGTCGGCGACGCTCTTAACAAATGCCCAAGTGACATTGTTACATCCTCTTCTGTGGGCCATGCAGTGTCCTGATTTCAATTGCAACAGCATCTGGGATATTTCAAGTGTCATCTCAGTTCTGTTTTTTTTTTTGTTTTTTTTTTTAAAGATTTTATTTATTCATTTGACACAGAGAGATCACAAGTAGGCAGAGAGGCAGGCAGAGAGAGAGAGAGGAGAAAGCAGGCTCCCCGCGGAGCAGAGAACCCGATGCGGGACTCGATCCCAGGACCCTGAGATCATGACCTGAGCCGAAGGCAGCGGCTTAACCCACTGAGCCACCCAGGAGCCCCTGTTTTGTTTTTTTTTAATGCTCAGCTTTATTTTATTTTATTTTTTAAGACTTTATTTATTTGAGAGAGAGAGAGAGCACACGTGCTCATGCGCCTGTGAGTGGGGGCGGGGCAGGGGAGAAGAGCAGAGGGAGAGGGAGAAGCAGACTCCCCGTGGAGCAGGGAGCGTGATGTGGGGCTCAATCCCAGGTCCCTGGGATCATGACTTGAGCCGAAGGCAGACTCTTAACTGACTGAGCCACCCAGGCGCCCCTACATTCAGCTTTAAAACAAAGTTTTAAACAAGGAGTTCGGATGCCTGGACAGAAATAGCTTTTCAATTCCAGGTGTTAAAGGTAGCCAGATGTGTATCTGTACAACCACCTCTGAGGTGAGGTTTTGTCATTGCCCATTGCCCTTTATTCTAAGAAAGTGAGGCTCAGAGAAGCTCAGAAGCTTGCTCAGGGTCACACAGCAAGCTATGAAGTGAACGAGTCCATTTGACACCGAAGGGGCTCCAGAGTTTGTTTCTTCTCCCCCAAAGCCTGTTGGCAACATGGGGTTAAGTCTTCATAGCGAGGGACCCCAAGTAAGAGGACAGGACTGAGCTGCGGCAGATCTAGGCTGAGCAGCGCTTGGAAGTCGCTGGGCTCCGGGAGGGTGGTGGGCAGGTGAGGGGACCAGATTCAGCTGTTTGGAGCTGTGCTTCGGTCCCTGACAGTCCCGCGGGTGGAGAGATAAGAACAAGAAGCCCTTCAACCAAGCTGACCACGCTTCAAACCTCTGCTTCTCCGCTTTCCGGTCAGGTGGTCTTGGGACATGGCCTTCTGCCTCTGAGCCTGAGTATGGGCCCTGCTCTTTGTCTCTGCACTGGTCACGGGATCTGCCTCGCACAAGCGCTGTGGGGACATAGAGGGCCAACATGCCAAAAGGTCAGCCCCAGTGGGAGCGTGTGGAAGCCACTCAGCAAATAGCAGCCATCCCGGCTCTTCCGCAGGAGGGAGCTGGGAGGGGGCGGCGGGGGGCTCGGTCGGTTGGGCATCTGACTCTTGATTTCAGCTCAGGTCATGATCTTGGGGTTGTAGGATTGACCCCCACATCAGGCTCTATACTCAGCAGGGAGTCTGCTTCTCCCTCTCCCTCTGCCTCTCCCCCTATTTGTGCGCTGTCTCAAATAAATAAATAAATCTTAAAAAGAAAAAAAGAAGGAGAAGGAGTCTGGTGGGAAGGCCTGGATCCCAGAGGCACGGATAGGGGTGGAGGGAAGTGTTTCTGGGGGGTTACCTGAAAATGAAAAAACCCAGAGGTCCATAATGAGAACGGGACCGTCGGTTGAGAATGGAAACTCAGTCTTAGAACAAAGCAATACCCAGTTAACGTCTCCAGGGACTAGACCATAAATGCCATACACTTCACCTCGGGTCCCAGAGAGCTGTGTTCAAGAATGTTAAAACCCTCGTGCTTCGTTCAGATCAGAATGAGTCCCAGGGCTTGTGCGGGACATAAATGGTGTAGCCGTAGGGAGGGGTCGCTGAGCTGTGGGGCAGAGCAGGAGCTGGTGGATATCAGAAGACCAGCTGCATGGCCCTGGGGCTAGGCTTCGGGCAAGCCCCGGACGTTTCAGTCTGTACCCAGTGCATGAGCAGAGAGGTTTGGACAGCCCTGAAGAGATCACCGAGCGAGGGTGTGTTCCTGCACCTGCAGGACTCCCCCCCCCACGCCCCGCCACCCCCCAGGCTGGTTCATTCTGGACCATCTTTTGCCTTCTCATTGAATGGTGATCACTTTTCAATGCAGTGGATCAGCTTAGGGATAAAATTACGGAAAAGTAATGTTGATGCCTGTTGAGTTCCTTGACAAGAGCTGACCACCAGCTGAGATTTGCCTAGTAACCCGTGCATTATAGACAGGAGTCTCCCCGTCCTGGCCGGCCTGGGCTTCTGGGCTGTGCTCTTTCCCCTGCCTCCCCTCCACTCCCCCAAGCGAAGTCAGCTTCCAGGAAATGAGCTGCTGTTAAGCACGCAGCTCCTAATGCAATCTGAGGTCCGGGTTGCCTCTCCCAGAGGGATGAGCATTTTAGCTTCTCTGGTTTGTAACTAACATCATTATAGAGGCTCCATTCTCCGAACCGCAAGCAGAAGCTCTCAGCCAGGGGACCGCAATGCTCTGTCTCAGAGATGCTAGTAGTTTCCCAGAGGGAAGGGCGGAAGACAAGACAAACAAACAAACAAAAACACAAGGTGATGTTGGCACAAGTATGCAAGAGGTATGGGCTTGGGGTTGTGTTAATCACCGGTTTTCTTATCCCCCAACCCCAGGAGATTGCCCAGAACGGACCTTGCACCTTATTACTCTGCATATCCAGACTTAGCACAGAAGCAACGAGTGTTTACAGGCTCTAGGCAACCGAAATGAACATCAGGCAGGCTTTCCAGTCTTTGCCTGTCACCCTGTCATTCCAGCACATAAAGTCACCAGAAAACCACTCTTGCCCTTACAGAGTCACAGAGAGCAGAGCTGGAGGAAGCTTGGAAACCATCGGGTTAAGTGCAGACACTGCCTGAGACCTTGGTAAGATGTGTTCATCCATTCAGAGCCCGTAACCAAGCACCTTCCAGTGGAGGCATGGGGCCGATGGCCAAGCATACAGTAGTCACAAAATAAGCAGCAGGAAGACCTAGAACCAAATATCACTTCTCTGGACGTTTGGTCTTTTACTTTTTCATACCTCATAGGAAGGTTGGTGAGCCTTGTCTGGGTTCTATCTACAGTGTCTCATAAAAATAATTTATGAGATTCTCAGGACAGGAAAACCACTTTTACCCATTATGAGGGAAGAGGCTGGAAAGAGGAGCAAGTCTACAAAGAGCGAAGGATTTCGTTCTTTTTAATGGCTGAATAATATCCCATTGTATAGTGGGATTAAAATAAAAAAAATAAAAATGACAATAGATTTATTTACTCTTTAGAAAAATAATTTAAAAAATTATAAGAGCTAAGGAATCTTCGATCCAGGGCTCGGAAAGCTTAGCTGCCTTGAAGCAAGGAGTCAGGTGGGTATACTTATGTGAGTGGCGTGGTGACGGGGCTGGTGACGGGGACATGCGGCCGGGACCCGAGGGTGTTCAAGCCCCACAAGGGGGCAGCTGCCATCCGCTTTAAACAGCTGAGCTGTCATGGGACAATGGGTCCAGTGATGCCAGGGCTTCCGATTTCTGGAGAGAAAACAGATTTTTAGTTGACTTGTAGTTCACTGAGCCGGCTGAACGAGGCAGGCGGCCGAAGTTATCCTATCAGCCATCTGTTTCCACCCTTGTGAATTTCAAAATTAAAAAATGACTTAGAGGCATCCAGCAACACAGATTGTCACCTCTCCTCTCCTTTAATCCCGCTCTGCCTATCCTGCAGTGTCACACGCTGTGCTTGAAGAAAGGTCCCCCAGTTAATTATTCACAGCGATGTAACGGAACATTTTAATTTAGTGGTAGAGCTCCGCTGGCAGAACCCGTTCCAGGGGTACATCCTGGAGGCCTTCAGCTGCTGAAGGTCTGAGGCCAGAAATGCCAAGGAAAGCCCACCTGGCCGAGGCTGGTGCTCGCGGGAGCAGTCTTGTCCTTTCCGGTGCTTGTCTCCCGGCTCCCACGTCGCTTCTTTGGCTGTGACAAAGTGTCCAAGGAAATGCTACCCTTTCCAGAGGCAAGGGGACTTCACTGACTCCGAGGTCTCTCTCAGCCTCTGGGGACCGGCACTCCCCACTACACCAGGCCTCCAGGGCTGGGGTGCCGTGGAGGGTTGTGCCCTGGGAGAGGGGATGCTCCGAAACTGGTGTGACCCTCATCCGTCAAGCAGAAAAACTGGGCCTGGCCAGGCTATCACAGGTTTTCCGTATTTGCAAAAAGTTAATCCATCCTTTATTTGGAATGTTGAGAGTTTATTTTTTAAGACTTTATTTATTTATTTGAGAGATTGAGAGAGAGAGAGAGAGAAAAAAAACAAGTGGGGTGAGAGTCAAAGGAAGAGGGAGGGAGAGAGAAAATCTTTCAAGCCGACTGTGTGCAGTGTGGAGCCCGATGCAGAGCTCAATCTTATGACTCTGAGATCAAGACCTGAGCCCAAACCAGGGTCAGACACTTAACTGTCTGCACCACTCAGGCTCCCCACTAAGAGTTTTATTTTAGGGGCACCTGGCTGGTGCAGTGGGTTAAGCATCTGACCTTGGTTTTGGCTCAGGTCATGATCTCAGAGCCGTGAGATCGAGCCCTGTGTCGGGCTTCACAGTCAGCACGGAGTCTGCTTGACATTCTCTATCCTACTCCCCGCTACCCCTCTTGCTCATGCTCTCTCGCTCTCTCTCTCTCTCTCTGTCTCTCAAATAAATACATTTTGAAAAGAGTTTTATTTTATAAACACTTCTTAGCTTCAGATGTGGAATCCAGGAAACCCTGCCCTTCCTATAGGAATGACTTGCCCAGGGTCACTGTTTGCAGGAAGCAGGGGTGCATAGAGAGGGCTGCTCTGCTCACGGGCCTGCAGCTCCCCTGCCTGTCTGCATTCATGGTCCTCCATCAGTGGGTGCAGGCTTGTCTGTCCCAGTTTTTCACAGACAACACGCTGCTCCAAGTGCCCCAGACTATTACTGGTGGTTCCCTGGACACAGGTTGAAGTTTGTTCTGATACTTTCTGCTCCAAACTGATACACCACCTTTTCCTTCATTTTCCAGTTATTAAATTTCACTCCTTTCCCACATTCAACAATTACTGAATACTGGGAATGCAAATTTGAATAAAATGTGGAGTTTGTCCTCCAGGAGTTTAGAATCTAAAAAGGGAGATGGTCATGGAAACAACTAAGCTCTTTCCACCTGATTCACTTGTCATTGTCCTCAGGGCTCTGATATTCTCATCCTCTGGAAAGCTTTCCATGACCAGCAGAGGTTGGGTCATGTGCTGTAATTATCCTAGCAATGGCCTGATTTTCTAGGTTGTGACTAAAGGAAGCACAGGACACTGGAAGGCAGATGGAGGGGACACTTATCCCAGACACAGAAGTCAGAGAATGCCTAAGCGGACTCTGGAGAGTGACCAAAAGTAAAAATAACTTGTCAAGGATTTTAGGTTTCCATTTCTATGCGTAAGGAGCTCGGGAGTTGCTACTCACTCCCTCGTAACTAGAAAAGCTGAACAAATAGAAACAGCAACAGCTCTCCTTGGGCCTATCTGGGAGGTGAAGTCACAGGACAAGCTGCTGTGACTGAAAGACTAATCCAGGGAATTACAACTTTCTGGAACAGAACCTGCACGGGACCCAGTGCTGGGGCAGGAAAACCTGAGCACTTCAGGACACACTGCTGGGGGCTCAGCGTGGACGGGCATGAGTGACAGAAACCTCAGGAGGATCCAGTTGGAGGGGCCCCCACACTTTTGTGAGTTTTACCTCCTTCCTGTTGTCCTTCTGGTAGAGGAGGGGAAAAGGAACCCTTCGAAACAACCAGACCATTCTTTCTTAACAAGGTCTGCCCTTAGGGAAAATGATTTTACCAGAGCCTGACCCAGAGTCTAATTGGCCTGCAGGAAGGAAAGACCCTCCTCCAAACCCCTCTGGCCATCCTGTCCCACCTGAGAGGGAGGAGACTAAGAAGAAGGTGAAGCCCACAGCCCTGGGGCACAAGCTCATGGAAACCCCAAGACCTAATCACAGGACTGTAGAATGCATCCCCGCCCTGCACCGCACCACCCGGTTACCCAAAGCCTATTTACAGCAGGCACTTTGACCTGGCACACTGAGTGAGGTATCCAGAAAAAAAAAATCACAAAGCACACCAAAGGGCAAAAAACACAGTTTAGAGAGACTGAATAAGCCCCAGAAACAGACTCAGAAATGACAGGAATGTTAGAAGTATCAGAGCTGGAACTAAAAACAACTACAGTTAAGAGGCTGAGGGCTTTAACGGCTAAAGCAGCCAGCATAAGGAGAAAGCCTAAAGGCAGAGAGATGGAAATTCTAAGAAAGAACAGAGAACTGCTAGCCGTCAAAAACACCATAACGGAAATGAAGAATGCGTTTAGTGGGCTTGTTAGCAGACTGAGCATGGCTGAAGAAAGAATCTGTGAACTTGAGGATTTAGCAATAGAAACCTCCAAGTCTGAAAGGCAGAAAGAAAAAAAAGACAAAAGAAAAAAAAGATTGAAAAAGAAGAACACGATATTCAAGAACTATAGGACAACTACCAGTTGCAACACGAGTAATTACAACACCAGGAGAAGAAAGAGGGAAAGAACAGCAGAAATAGTTGTAGTCTGTTTGTCCATTAGAATTTGTCAGATGGATTTGTAGTCAATTTGTTGGATAGAATAGAATTTGTCGGATACCCCAGCTTTCGTTTCGTATCGATTTCACAATAAATGTTTCTCCATCCCCTTACTTTCAGTCTGCAGGTGTCTTTATTTTTTAAAAAACATTTAAAGATTTATTTATTTATTTATTTTAGAGAGAGAGTGAGAGAGAGCACAAGTGGGTGGGGCAGAGGGAGAGGGAGAGGAAATCTCAAGCAGACTCCTGCATGGTGTGGAGCCTAACTCAGGGCTCGATCTCATGACCCGGAAATCACGACCTGAGCCAAAGCCAAGAGTCAGACAGTGAACCAACTCTACCACCCAGGAGCCCTTGGAGGTGTTTTTAGGTCTGAAGTAAGTCTCTTGTAGGCAATAATGGATGGGTCTTGCTTTCTAATCCACTCTGTCACCCTATGTCTTTTGATTGGAGTGTTCAGTCCATTTACATTCAATGTAATTGTTGATAGGGATGTATTTATTGCCATTTTTTTTAGTTGTTTTGTGGTTGTTTCTGTAGTTTTTCTCTGATCCTTTCTTCTCTTGCTCTCTTCTGGTTTTTTTTTTTTTTTAGATTTTATTTATTTATCAGAGAGAGAGGGCGAGAGAGCAAGCACAGGCAGACAGAATGGCAGGCAGAGGCAGAGAGAGAAGCAGGCTCCCTGCCGAGCAAGGAGCCCGATGCGGGACTCGATCCCAGAACGCTGGGATCATGACCTGAGCCGAAGGCAGCCGCCCAACCAACTGAGCCACCCAGGCGTCCCTCTTTTGGGTTTCTTGACTTTCTGTAGTGATATACTTGGATTCCTTTCTGTTTATTCTTTGCATATTTATTAATGCTTTTGTTTAGTGATTACCATTATATATGTATTTAACATCTGCATATAGCAGTCTATATCAAGTTGATGGTATTTAAATTTGAACTCATTGTTTGCTCCTCTTCCCCCCAATTTTACATCCTTTTATTTTGTGAATCTCTTAGCCAGTGTTTATGGATATACTTATTTTTATTGCTTTTATGGTTTTTACTTTTCGCACTCTCACTTTTGTTCTTTCCTTCCCACTCAACGAGTCCTCTTTAATATTTCTTGTAGGGCTGGTTTAGTGGTCATGAAGTTCTCTAACTTTTGTTTGTCAGAGAAACTCTCTCTCCTACTCTGAATGATAGCCTTACCAGAGGGAGTATTCTTGGCTGCAGATTTTTTCCTTTGATTACTTTGAATATATCATGCTATTCTTCTGGCATGCAAAGTTTTTTTTTTTTTTTTTTTTTTTTTTTTTTTTTTAGAGAGAGATCACAAGCAGACAGAGAGGCAGGCAGAGAGGGAGATAAAGGGAAGCAGGCTCCCTGCCGAGCAGAGAGCCCGATGCGGGACTCGATCCCAGGACCCCGAGATCATGACCTGAGCCGAAGGCAGCGGCTCAACCCACTGAGCCACCCAGGTGCCCGGCATGCGAAGTTTTTACTGAATAATCTGTGGATAGCTTTATGGGTTTTGCCTTGTATGTAATTGTCTTCTTTTCTCTTGCTGCTTTTAAAATTCTCTCTTGAGCGTTACTTCTTGCCATTTTCATTACTATCTGTTTTGGGGTGGACCTCCTCAGGTTGATTTTCTGGGCTAATCTCTGTGCTTCCTGGATCTAGTTGTCTGTAACCTTTCCAGGTTAGGGAAGTTTTCAGCTATTGTTTCTTCAAATAAATTTTCTGCACCCTTTTCTCTCTGATCTTGTGGGATCCCTATAATATGAATGTTATTATGCTTGATGGAATCATTGCGTTCCCTAAGACTGTCCTTAATCTGAATAATTTTTTCCTCTCATTTGCTCAGCTTGGTTACTTTCCCTTATTCTGTCTTCCAAGTCATTCATTCTTCTGTTTCTATTTATGCCACTGAATACTAATTTCATTTATTGTGTTTCTCGTCTCCGATCGGTTCTTTTTTTATCTCTCTGTTAAGTTTTCCTTATGTCTTCCACTCTTTTCTCAAGTCTAGTTAGTATCTTTTTGATCATTGCTTTAACTTCTCTTTCAGGCATATTACTTATATCCATTTTGCTTAGGGCTTTTGCTGTGGTTTGGTCCTATTCTTTCACTTGGGACTCTTTCTTTGTCTCCTTATTTTGTCTAACTCCCTATGTTTGTTTCTTTGTGTTAAGAAAGTCAGCTATGTCTCTTGCTCCTGATGGTAATGACCTTATGAAGAAGAGGTCCTGTCATGCCCCACAGTGCAGTGTCCCCTGTTCCCAAGACCTGAACTTGAGGAAGTGTCTCCTCTGTGTGTTGTGTGTGTTCTGTTGTTGAGTCCTGGCCTCTTTTTGCTTTGGTCTGGTTGTCTATAGAGGCTCTCTTTGCCTATTGTCCCAGTGTTTATTCCCCAGCAGGGGTTGGGTGCATTAAAAAAAAAAAAAAAAAAAAAAAAGATTTATTTATTTATTTATTTGAGCTAGAGAAAGAGCATGAGCATGTAAAGGGGCAGAGGGACAGAATATCCAAGCAGACTCCCACTGAGCATGGAGCCTGATGTGGAGCCCGATCCCACAAGCCCTGAGTTCAGGATCTGAACTGAATCCAAGGGTCAAACACTTAAGCAATTGAGTCTCCCAGGTGCCCTGGGGTGGGCTGCATTTTAACAGAGTGTGTAGAGATTTTCTTGTGAAATGAGACCTGCCACCAATGCTGCCAGAACAGAAATCCTGCAAAATGTGCAGGTTAGGAGACAAGGTGTTGCTGGGTTTGTGCCAGCTTTCTGGGGGAGGGTGCCTACAGCACAGGGACTGAGACAAGTGTGACAGGGAAAATTGGATCTGTTGAAGCACAGGTGAAGAGGGGTTTTGGTGTAAGCAAGTTAGGTAGAGAGAGTTGGTGCTTCGCTGTGTCCACAGGTGGTCCTGTGTTTATGCTGGGGGTGGGGGGAGTGGTGGGGGAAGGAAATGGCATGTTCCAGCTTCTTCTTTCCTAGACAGGTCTCTCCATGATCCCTGCCTCTCCACTTCTTGCTCTAAGATGGGTAAATTACTCTTTCCCTTCTGTCCTCAGTGTTTTTCAAACTACTGGTTCTACACTGTATCTGAATAGGCCGTTTGTCATGCTGTCTCTTTAAGAGCAAGGGCTCAGCTTCCTTTTGTCCTCTGCACTCTTCCAGAGCTGAGCCTGCTGATTTTTAAAATTCTAGGCTTTAAGTCCTGCTGGTTGTAAGAACTCATGAAATTCATCCCCTCTCTCTTTCAAAGCTAAATGTTATGGGGATTTGTCTTCCCTGTACTGGCTCCCCTGTGTCATAATCTGTTTTTCACCCTTCTCTGCACCACTGGCTCCCTCCCCACCACAGACAGCCATGATCCATTTCACTCCCAAACCGTGTCTTTGCCCTTCCTACCGTCTTCAATGTGGCCTTTTCTCTAGCTTTAGCTGTGGAGTTCTCCTGTCAGTCTTTAGGTCATTTTCTGGGTTCTTTATGCTGATACAAGTGTTATTTTCTTGTATCTGTGAGATGAGTCGAGTTAGGGTCTTTCTACTATGGCATCTTTCCAGTCTCCTCTAGAATTGATTGGCTTTTAGACAAACTAAATAAGAAACACAGAAAGAAGATATAAATTTCTAATTCAGAAAAAAAAAAGAAGAAACATTACTAAAGATCCCATGGACATGAAGAGCATCTTAAATACTATGAATCACTTTATGCCCACAAATTTGAAAACCTAGATGAAATGGATCAGTTCCTTGAAATACACAATCTGTCAAAACTTACACAAGAAAAAAATAAATAATCTGAATAGACCCATATCTATTAACAAAATTGAATCGATAGTTAATAACCTTCAAAACAGAAAGCATGAGGCCCAGATGAATTCATTACTGAATTTTACCAAACATTTAAGGAACAAATTGGAACATTTGTCTAATACCGTCCATAAAATATGAGAGGGAATACTTTCTAATTCATTCTATGAGGCCAGCATTACTTAAATATCAAAGCCAGACAAAGGCATTATTCAGAAAGAGAACTACAGACCAATATCTCTCATGAACATAGATTCCAAACTACACAATGAAATACAAGCAAATTGAATTCAAGAATGTATAAAAAGAAATATATATCATGACTAAATGGGATTTATCTCAGGTATGCAAATCTGGTTCAACACTTGAAAATCAAGTAAGGTAACCCATCACATCAATAGGCTAAAAAAAAATATCATGATAAAATCAATAGTTGCAGAAAAAGCATTTGATGAAATCTAACACCTATTCATGATAACACTTTCAGTAAACTAGAAATAGAGAGGAAGTTTCTCAACTTGATAAAAAGCATTTACAAAACACCTATAGCTAATATCATACTTCATGGTGAGAAAGAAGAAGCTTTCTTACTAAGATCAGATAGAAAGCAAGGGTTCCCCCCTCACCACTCTTTTTCAACACTATATTGAAAGTCCTAGCTAATGGAGTAAGACAAAAGAAAAAGCAAATAAAATGTACATTAATTGGGAAGGAAAAAATAAAACTGTCTTTCTTTGATGATGATGTGATCATATATATAGAAAATCTGAAATAATTTATTAAAAACAAGGCAACAACTTCTAGAACTAGTAAACAATTGTAATAACTTTGCAAGGTACAAAGGAAGTCAGTCTCTTTTCTGTATACCAGCAATGAACAAGTGAAATTTGAAATGAAAAACACAGTATCATTTAGTGACCCCCCACCCATGAAATATTTAAGTATAAATCTAACAACATATCTATAAGATTTATATATAAGAACTTCAACATGATCATAAAAGGGTTCATTAATAAGAAAAAGACATTTAAAACATAAATGTGTATGCACTAAATAACACAGTTTCAAACATAGGAAACAAAAATTGACAGAATGAAAGAGGTAATTAAATAATTCCACAACCATTGTTAGAGATTTTAATATCTCTTTATCTCAGCAACTGATAGATGAACTAGGCAAAAATGTCAACAATAGCTTAACTGTTATTGATACACTAAACTGGCAAAATATGTAAATTCAAGTGCAAATGGTACATATACCAGCCTGGTCCATATTCTAGATAATAAAATAAATCTCATTAATATTTTAAAGATTGAAATCATATCAAGTATGTTATCTGGCCATCATGGTATTAATTCTAAGTCAATAAAAATAAAATAACTAGGAAAAACTCTAAAAATTAAAAATTTAATTTAATTTAATTTAATTTAAATAAAATTTAATTTAAATAAAATTAATTTAAATAAAATTTAAAAATTAAACTCTGTATTTCTTTTTTTTTTTCAAAGATTTTATTTATTTATTTGACAGAGATCACAAGTAGGCAGAGAGGCAGACAGAGAGAGAGGAAGGGAAGCAGGCTCCCTGCTGAGCGGAGAGCCTGATGTGGGGCTCTATCCCAGGACCCTGGGATCATGACCTGAGCCGAAGGCAGAGGCTTTAACCCACTGAGCCACTCAGGTGCCCCTAAACTATGTATTTCTAAATAATCAACAGATCAAAGAAGAAATACAAGATAAGTTAGAAAATTTTCTAACAGTAAGAGTCTCTTAATCTCAGGAAACAAACTGAGGCTTTCTAGAGTGGAGGGTAGAAAGGATGGGGTGACTGCGTGATGGACATTGGGGAGAGTATGTGCTATGATGAGTGCTCTGAATTGTGTAAGAGAAAATCACAGACCTGTACCCCTGAAACAAATAATACATTATATGTTAATAAAAAATAAAATAACCAAAAAACCCACAAAATACAAAAAGAAAATGTCTGAAGGAAATTGAATAAATTAAAATTTGTGGGATTCGGCTAAAGCAGTACTTAGAAAGAAACACATGGGCTTTAGATGTCTATAATAGAAAAGAAAAAAGGCTTCAAATCAGTGATATTAAGTATAAGCTTAGAAACCAGAAAAAGAAGAACAATTTAAAACCAAATCAAGGAACAATAAAAAAAATCAATAAATCAATAAAGGCAAAAATCGATAAAAGAGAAAACAAAAAAATAGAGAAAATCAATAAAACCAAACCTTATTCTTTAAAAAGACCGACAAAATTGATAAACTTCTAGCCAGACTGATTAAGAAATGAAAAATGTCATGAATTCTCAATGTCAGGAATGGCACAAAGGACATTACTACAGATTCTGTAGGAATTACAAAGGTAGTTTTTCTTAAAAAGATAATATTATGCCAATAAATTTGACAGCTTAGATAAAATGCACAAAATCTTTGGAAAATATAAATTATCAAAATTGACCAAAGAAGAAATAGAAAACTCAAATAGGCTTATGTCAATAAAAGAAATTGAGTTCATAATTAAAAACCTTCCCACAAAGAAAATTCTAGGTCTAGATTGCTTCACTGATGAATTCTTCCAAACATTTAAGGAGATAACAATATCGATCCTATACAAATGCTAAGAAAATAGAGGAGGGAACATTTTCTAAGTAATTTTATGGAGCCAATGATACCTAAATTCCAAAACCAGAAAATGAGATCAAAAGAGAGCTTCAGACCAGTATTCATCATGAACATGGGCACAAAAACCCTCAAAAGTAATATTAACAAATGGACTCCAACAATATATAAAATGGATAAGACATCATGACCAAGTGGTACTTATCCTGGGAATGCAAGATTTATTTAACATCTAAAAATGAGTCAAGGCAACTCACACTATTAATAAGATAAAGGAGACAAGTCATATGATCATTTCAACAAAGGCAGAAAAAGCATGTGACATAGTTCAACACCCTTTTGTAAGAAATCCATTTGGGAACTTGGAACAGAAAGGGACTTCTTCAATCCAAGAATATGTATGAAAAGCCTACAAGTAATGTCAATATTTTCTACCTAAGATCAAGAACAATGACGGAGTATCTGTTGTCACCACTTCTATTTAACATTGTACTGAATGTGCTAGGCAATATAATTAGACAAGAAAAACAAATACAAGGTATACATAGAAGAAAAGAAGTAAAACTGGTGGGGCCAAATGGTACAGCCACTTTGGAAAATAGCATGGCTGTCTCTTGTTAAGTTAAACATAAAGACGTACCATATGACCTCGCAATTCTACTCCTAGGTATTTATTCAAGGAAATGACAGCATATGTCCACAAAAAGATATGCATGTGAACATTCAGAGCTGCATTATACTTAGTAGTCAAACAGTGGAAGCAACTCAAAATCCATTAGCTGGTGAATGGATAAACAACTATGGTATATCCATAGTGTAAATTATCATTTAGCAATAAAAAGGAACAGAATACTAATGCGTGCAAAAATATGGATGAATTTCAAGGACATTGGCTGAGTGAAAGAAGTCAAACACAGAAGACAAAAGACTGTATACTGTTTCATTCTCTTCTAGTGACAGAAAGCAGATTGGTGGTTGCTGCAGCGTGGGTGGGGGGCTCAACCATCAAGGAGGCACAAGGAAGTTTTAAAGTGGGAGAACTATTGTATATTGTAACAATGGTGGTGATTTCATACCATTACCAAAGCTTATCAAACTACACGCTTAAAGAGAGTGAACTTTTTGTATATAATACCTGAATTATTAAAAGAGAATTTTTAATTATTTTATTTATTTTTTAAAAGATTTTATTTATTTATTTGATGAGAGAGACAGAGAGCACAAGCAGGGGTCGTGGCAGGCAGAGGAAGAGAGGGAAGCAGTCTCCCCAAGGAGCAAAGAGCTCAATGTGGGGCTTGGTTCCCAGGACCCTGGGATCATGACCTGAACCAAAGCTCGGGTCACTTAACTTCTTGAGCCACCCAGGCACCCCTAAAAAAGAATTTTTGAAAGTAATTGGGCAAGAGCTTGACCACAACAGACCTGGTTCAACTTATCAGTTGTGGGCAGTAGGAAATTTATTTAACCTCTAAAAGCTCAGTTTCCACTCCATAAAGCAGAGGTAAGAATATCTATTCACAGACTTATTATGATGAATAAATGGTATAGATAATGCACCTACCACCAAGTAAGGGCTCAATACACATAAGTCATGCTGATCAAGATTTAGAGGTTGCTTTCAGGCAACAGGCTCGAGCCTGAGCAAGGCTCAGCAAGGCAAGCTTGAGCAAGGCAAAAGGGCCTACAGCAACCACTGAGCTGATGAGGTGACATGAACAGGCTCATTAAGTGACCCACCTCAAAATAACCCTAGGACCTAGGCACAGTTCCTAAGAGTACCAAAAAAGGGAAAATCCTGTACATTCCCATACTTCCTCACTTCCTCACTTCCTCGCTCTACCCTGTAACTATAGCCCCTCACCACTGCCTCTGGGCAGACCGGCACTCCTCTGCTCCCTCGTGGTGCATTTGATTTGCCACGATCTCTTTTGTTTGCCCTCGGGTAAATTCTTTCATTGCGGAGACAATGGCCCTCATGCAATCAGAATGCGCGCCACAAAAGGGAGACCAGAAGGAGAGACAGAAAGCATACTGGAGGCTGAGCAAGCCACAGGTGCGGAGGCATGGAGGTGGTAAGTAAGTTGCTCAGTCTGGTGGAGGCATGGAAAGGGGTGTAAAGGGAAATGAGATTGAGCAGCTGCCCAAAGCATCACAGCAAATACATGGCCCTCAAATGCATGTGACTTCCTGTGAAGGCACTGCCTCAATTGTATTATACGAATGTGTAATACACAATATTATATAATAAGTCTATTACATCAAAGTTTGTTTCTCGCTGAAATATTTACCTTTCCCTACATGTACTGATAACCTTGTAAGTAATTTGGAAGGTTAGTTTTTAAAAAATACATCCTTGAAATTTGGGTTGTGACTTATAATCTATAGAATGTATATTATAATATAGACTTTAGTAAGATCTACCTAGTCCCAATTAGCTGATAATGCATGTGGACTGTAATAAGAATTAAGAGTGGCATGGAGAGAGAATGGTAGAAAATGGGTTAATTCTGATAGATGAGCAGACAAATGTGACGTTTGAAGTACGGACTGATTTTCCCACTGGTAGGGATGACAGGGGAGGTCTTTCCAGCTGGCCCGCACAGCATTGCTAGAAACAGGCATGTGGGAGGTTCAGTCCATGCACGGTGTATTAGCTTGGTGGGGCTGATGTAACAGAGTCCCATAAACTGGGCATAAGCAACAGACACGGATTATGGCACAGCTCTGGAGGCTAGAAGTCCAAGATCAAGGTGTGACAGGGTTGGTCCTGAAGGCTTGAGAGAACTTATTGCAGGTCTCTCTTCTCTCTTCTAGAGGTTTGTTGGAAACCTGCAGCATTCCTCAGCTTGGAGAGCTATCTCCTCATCTCTGCTTTCCTTGGGTCTCTTCACATTCACCTATCTGTGTTCAATACCCCATTCCCCGCTCCCCACCCCCCCGCCCCGCCATAAGAACCCAAGTCACAGGGCGCCTGGGTTTCTCAGACAGTAGTGTCCTACTGTTGATTTCAGCTCAGGTCAAGATCCTAGGATCACGGGACTGAGCCCTGTATTGGGATCCATGCTTCATGCGGAGTCTGCTTGTCCCTCTCTCCCTGATTCTCTCCCAGCTTGTAGTCTCTCTCTCTCTCTCAAATAAATAAATAAAATCAGAAATTAATTAATTAATTAACAAAGAAACTAACTCCAGTACTATGGATTAGGGGTCCTCCCTTCTGACCTCATCTTAATTTCAAATTTCACTAATTACATCTATAACAACCTCATTTCCAAGTAAGGTCACAATGTGGAGCGCTGGGCATTAGGGCCTCTTGTCAGGGTTGGGACACAATATAACCCATAACAAACAAGATGCAGGCCATAGAGTGTGGCTGATGTGTGGGACATATTGGATAGAACGTGGAGGGAAGTGGGAGATTGTGGCAAAATTTTCAATAAAATAATACTAGTTAATGGGATGTCTGGGTGGCTCAGTCTGTTAGGCATTGGACTCTTGGTTTCAACTCGGATCATGGTCTCAGGGTTCCAGGATCAGCCTAGAGGTGAGGCCTACACTCAGTGGAGAATCTGCTTGGTATTCTCTCCCTCTCCCTGCCCCTTGCCACTCCCCCACTCCATGTCATGGGTGCATGCTTGCCCTCTCTCTTAAAAAAAAAATAATAAGTACTAGTTGTAAACACTGGTGTGATAGTTGCTGCAACCCAGGCATTGTTTTCAGAGTCTGGAAACAATGCTTTTACCTATCTTAGAACATTTGATTCCCTCCATTTTAGTAGATGTGGAAACTGAGGCACAGGGGACTTATTTTGCTCAACTTTGAAACTTCCCCCCAATTTGTCCAAAATGGATTTATGTTGAAAAGAATACAGTGAAAGGAAGAAAAGAGGAAACAATGACAAAAAGTCACATTCTCTATAGTGCGGGGAAGCCACTTTAATCAGGTTTCTGGAAAGACACGTCTAATGTGAGTCCTCCTTAACCAGCCCAGATTGTTTTTTCTCTCCTGAAAGTCACTGGTCAGGGATCATTGAGTCATAGCTGTGGTATGTTCTCCAACCAGAAAGCAAACTTTGTGCTTTAATCCACCAACGAAATGTTTGAATAAAGTAAATGTATTTCTGTAATTAGAGGTCATTTCTGAGTCATGATTTTTTTGAATGGCCACTGCAGATGGCTCTTTTGTTCACCACAGAGTTTATACGCTGGATAGTCTTTGCACTTAACCGTGGTCTTTTACTGTCTTTTCTTGGCACCACTCTGAAAATTCGAAAATGTACTTGTGATTCCACAGCTGGGCGAACCAGTTCAGCGGGCCTCCGTGCAAGAGGAAAGAAAGCGAGAGGAGAGTGGCAGATCATTCTTTTCTCATTGTTGATACGAGAGCTGTGGCTTTGTACAAATACTGACCTTGTCTTTCTGAATCACTCCTAAAAACCAAAAGTCCAGCCCCATCTGGGGACAGAGACAATCCAGAGAAGAAGAAGAGAAGGGTCCAAGTCCTTTCTACCAAGGTCTTTGTTTCTGTTTTCCTAGATCCAGGAACATTATCCAGAGATGTTATAATGATAATGACAGTTTTAAATAAAGACATTGAGCAGGTTCACCTGAACGTCTACTGGGCCCTCTGACAATGCACCTTCAGTGATCATAGAATCACAAAATCACACATTTGGAAGCAACCTCAGAGAGCTCCTGGTGCACCCCCGGCCATGTGTCAGGAGAGGCAGAAGCCAAGCAAACAGCAATGACTTGGCAAGGTCAGAGAACTTGAACTTCCAACTCAGATTCCATGCTCTCTTATGCATTGAATGTGATTACAGATTTTTGCTATTTATTTATGAACTGGGGAGGAGCAAAGGAAGAGGGACAAGCAGACTCTGCGTCGACCATGGAACCCAACACGGGGCTTGATCCCATGACCCTGAGATCATGACCTGAGCCAAAACTGAGAGTCAGTTGCTTAACCTATTGAGCCACCCCAGTGCCCCAGCATTGAATGTGATTAAATGGGTACTAGAGTGGAGATTTGCAAATAATCAAGACTGAGGTATAAGATAACTTTTTTAAAAAAAATAACACTTTTTTTGTGGAGCATAACAAATAGCATGGAGGACATGGGGAGATGGAGAGGAGAAGGGAGTTGGGGGAAATTGGAAGGGAAGGTGAATCATGAGAGACTATGGACTCTGAAAAACAATCTGAGGGGTTTGAAGTGGCGGGGGGTGGGAGGTTGGGGGAACCACGTGGTGGGTATTAGAGAGGGCACGGATTGCGTGGAGCACTGGGTGTGGTGCAAAAACAATGAATACTGTTATGCTGAAAATAAATAAATAAATAAATAATAACACTTTTGTATATAATTTTCTCATTATAAATCTGTCAGGTCACATCTAGACGTGGGGACACCATGGAGACTTTTCAGGCTGATCCTGGCCTAGGAAGTCAAGTTTAATTGCTCCTAGGATTTATAGGCTGAATTTCTGATTTATGATTCCCTTCATAAATCATTTCTACCTGTTTCCTTTAGGTTCCCTTCCTCATCAACCCACTTCCCTGAGTCAGGGCCTTGTTCACGAAGTAGTAAGCCTAAATGTGGTTCCACATCCAGTTAGGTAGAATGTGGAGGTGAGCAGGCTTTCTAGAATCATTCCCAGGACCCAGATGCCAGTGGGGAGCTTACTGTTTTTGAGGGGGGTGGCTCCTCTGAGTGTTCCAGATGACCAAGGGCAAAGACAATTATGTTAATCCTCCTGAAGAGAAAGATCCAGTGACTTTCATTATTTTTCTCTAAGTGGGGAGCCTGTTGTCTTACTATCATGGATGGAACTCTTCAGGCTTTACATACTTTTATCATGTGATTTGTATCATGAAAGCCATACTTCCTGTCAGTGTTAATCCTTTTTCTTTGATCTGTGGACTGTGGTACTCCGCTTCGGTGACTATAGCTTCATAGGATAAGGCCCCCTCATTGCCTGGATGGGCGAGAGGATTGTCCTGAGAGACCTGTCGGCCTTCAGCTGTTGGCCAAGCCAAACTGTTTGCTCTATCTTGGCATGTAATCTTTGCTTAAAATTGACTATTTATTTAATTTAGTCCAATTTTGTTTGACTAACTCAGTTTTACTTTCCTCTTTGTCTTTATTTATTTATTATTTATTTATTTCAATTCCAGTGTAACATACAATGTTATAGTAGTTTCACGTGTACATTATAGTGATCCAACCATTACATTTAGTACTCAGTGCTCAGCAGGGTAGGTGTATTCTTAATCCCTTTCACCTAGATCCCCCCCCCACAACTCCTCTCGTCGATATCTGTTTCATCTCTATGCTTTAGAGTCTGTTTTTTGGTTTGTCTCTCTCTCTCTTTTTTCTGTTTTTTGTTTTGTATCTTAAATTCCACATGTGAGTGAAATCATATGGTTTTTGTCTTTCTCTTGCCTGGCTTATTTTGTTTAGTATAATACTCTTTAGATCCACCCAAGTTGTTGCAAATGGCAAGATTACATTTTGGGGGGGGGGGCTGATTAATATTCTGTTATATATATACACACACTACATTTTCTTTATTTTTTTAATTTTTATTTTTTTAATTTATTTATTTGTCAGAGAGAGAGCAAGCGAGAGCGAGCACAGGCAGACAGAGTGGCAGGCAGAGTCAGAGGGAGAAGCAGGCTCCCTGCGGAACAGGGAGCCCGATGTGGGACTCGATCCCAGGACGCTGGGATCATGACCTGAGCTGAAGGCAGCTGCTTAACCAACTGAGCCACCCAGGCGTCCCCACACTACATTTTCTTTATCCATTCATCTATGGATGGGCTCTTGGGCTGCTTCCATAATTTGACCATTGTAAATAATGAGCAATAAACATGGGTGTGTGTGTGTGTGTGTGTGTGTATCCCTTTGAATTAGTGCTTTTGTCTTCTTTGGGTAAATACTCAGTAGTCCGATCACTGGATCCTAAGGTAGTTCTATTTTTAATTTTTTGAGGAACCTCCATACTTTTTTCCACAGTGACTGCACCAATTTGCATTTCCACCAAGAGTGGATGAGGGTTTCTTTTTCTCCACATTCTCACCAGCAACTGTTGTTTCTTGAGTTCTTTACTTTAGCCATTCGCACAAATGTGAGGTGGTATCTCGTGGTTTTTATTTACATTTCTCTGATGAGTGATGTTGTGCATCTTTTCACATGTCTGAGGGGTGTCTGTATGTATGTCTTCTTTGGAGAAATGTCTGTTCATGTCTTCTGCCCATTTTATAATGGGATTATTTGGAGGGTTTTTTTTTTTTGGTATTGATTTGTGTAAGTTCTTTATATATTTTGGATACTGATCCTTTATTGGACATGTCACTTGCAAGTATATTCTCCCATTTCATAAGTTGCCTTTAGATTTCATTAGTTGTTTCCTTTGCTGTGCAAAAGCTTTTTATTTTGATGTTAGTCCCAATGATTTATATTTGCCTTTGTTTTCTTTGCCTCAGGAGGCATATCTAAAAAGATGTTGTTATGGCAGATGTCAGAGATACTACTGCCTGTGCTTTCTTTTAGGATTTTTATAGTGTCAGTCTTCACATTTAGGTGCTTAATTCATTTTTATTTTTTCGTATGGTGTAAGAAAGTGGTTCAGTTTCATTTTTTGGCATGTAACTGTTCAGTTTTCACAACAGGGGAGACTATCTTTTCCCTATTGCATACTCTTTCCTTCATAGTTGAAGATTAATTGATGATAAGATTATGGGTTTACTCCTGGGCTCTCTTTTGTTCCATTGATCTGTTGTCTATTTTTGTGCCAGTTCCATATACTGATTTAATAACTACAGCTTTGTAGTAGAATTTGAAATCTGGAATTGTCTTACCTCCAGTTTTGTTTTTCATTTTCAAGATTGTTTTGGCTATTTGGGTTTTTTTGGTGTTTCCATACAAATGTTAAGATTATTTATTATAGTTTTGTGAAAAACACCGTTGATATTTTAATAGGGATTGCATTAAAACTGTAGATTGCTTTGGGTAGTATGGAGTCTTTTGCAATATTTGTTTTCCCAATCCATGAGCGTGGTATAACTTTCCATTTATTTGTGTCATCTTCAATTTCTTTCATCAAAGTATTAATAATTTTCAGAGTATTATAGTTTTCACCTCCATTTTTTGGGTGCAATTTTAAATGGGATTGTTTTCTTAGTTTCTCTTTCTGCTACATTTTTAATGTATAGAAATACAACAGATTTCTGAATATTAATTTTGTATCCTGAAACTTCATTGAATTCATTTATCAGGTCTAGTAGTTTTTGGTAGAGTCTTTCAGATTTTCTGTATTATTATGTCATCAGCAAATAGTGAGAGTTTTATCTTCCTTACTGATTTGGATGCATTTTGTTGCTTTTTCTTGTCTGATTGCTGTGCCTAAGGCATCCAGTACTGTGTTGAATAAAAGTGTAGAGAAAGGATATCCTTGCCTTATTCCAGATCTTAGGGAAAAACTTTTAGTTTTTCAACATGTTAGCTGTTGATGTTTGGTATATGACCTTTATTATGTTGAGATATGTTCGCTCTAAATCCACTTTGTTGAGGGTTTTTGTCATGAATCAATGTTGTACTTTGTCAAATGCTTTTGCATCTATTGAGATGATCCTATGATTTTTATCCTATCTCTTATTGATGTGATGTATCACGTTGATTGATTTGTAAATACTGAACCTCCCTTGCATCCTAGGAATAAATCCCATTTGATCATGGCAAATGATTTTTTTAATGTGTTGCTGGATTTGGTTTGCTAGTGTTTTGTAGAGGATTTTTTAAAAATTACTTTTATTAACATATAATGTATTATTTGCCCCAGAGGTGTTGAGAGTTTTTGTATCTATGTTCATCAGGGATATTGATATGTGGTTCTCTTTTTTGGTGTGTCTTTATGTGGTTTTGGGATCATGGAAATGCTGGCCTCATGAAATGAATTTGGAAGTTGCCCTTCCTCTTCTACTTTTTGCAATAGTTTGAAAAGAATAGGTATTAACTCTTCTTTAAATGTTTGGTAGAGGGGCACCTGGGTGGCTCAGTGGGTTAAGCCACTGCCTTTGGCTCAGGTCATGATCTCAGGGTCCTGGGATCAAGTCCCGCATCAGGCTCTCTGCTCAGCAGAGAGCCTGCTTCCTCCTCTCTCTCTCTGCCTGCCTCTCTGCCTACTTGTGATCTCTCTCTGTCAAATAAATAAATAAAATCTTTAAAAAAAAAATGTTTGGTAGAATTTGCCTGTGAAGCTATCTGGTCCTGGACTATTGTTCATTGGGAATTTCTTGATCCCTGATATTTATTGCTGGTTATCAGTCTGTTCAACCTTTCTATTTCTGCTTCAGTTTTGGTAATTTATATGTTTCTAGGAATTTATCCATTTATTCTAGGTTGTCCAATTTGTTGCTGTATAATTTTTCATTATATTCTCTCACGATCCTTTTTATTTCTGTGGTTTCAGTTCTTGTTTCTCCTATTTTATGTCTGCTTTGTTTATTTGAGTCCTCTCTCTCTCTCTTTCACTTTTTTGATGATTCTGGGTAGAGGTTCATCAAACTGTTGTTAAATAAATTTTCTGAGTACCAGCTTGTGGTTTCATTGATCTGTTTTATTTTGTTTGTTTGTTTTCTGTATCATTTATTTCTACTCTAATCTTTATTATTTCTTTGGCAGGTTTGAGGTTTTGTTTGTTCTTTTTCTAGTTCCTTTAGGTATAAATTTAGGTTGTTTATTTGAGATTTTTCTTGTTCCTTGAGGTAGGCCTGTACTGCTGTAAACTTCCTTCTTAGAACCACTTTTGTTGCATCCCAAGGATTTTGGATCATTGTGTTTTCATTTTCATTTGTTTCCACGTACATTTTTAATTTCTCCTTTGATTTCTTGGTTGACCCATTTATTGTTTAGTAGCGTGTATTTGTACTCCATGTATTTGTACTCTTTCCAGATTTTTTCTTGGGGTTGATTTCTAGATTCATTACACTGTGGTAATCTTTTTGAATTTTTGAGACTTGTTTTGTGTCCTAATATGTGATCTATTCTGGAGAATGTTCCATGTACACTTGAAAAAAAAAAGTGTATTTTGCTATTTTAGGATGTGATGTTCTGAATACATCTGTTAAATCCACCTGGTCCAGTGTGTCGTTCAATGCTGGTGTTTCCTTAATGATTTTCTGTTTGGGTGATCTGTCCATTGATGTGCATGGGGTGTTAAAGTTCTCTATTATTATTGTATTACTATTGATTATTTCCTTTATGTTTGTTATTAACAGTTTTATGTATTTGGATGCTTCCATGCTGGGTACATAAATATTTACAATTGTTATGTCTTCTTATTGGACTGTCCCCTTTATTATGACATAGTGCCCTTTTTTGTCTCTTGTCTCTCTAGAGGGAGTATTCTTGGATGCAGATTTTTTCCTTTTAGTACTTTGAATATACCCTTCTGGTTTGCAAAGTTGCTGAAAAATCCATTGACAGCTTGTTGGGTTTTCTTCGTATAGAACTGTTTTCTTTTCTCTTGCTGCTTTTAAAATTCTCACTTTATCCCTAGTTTTTGACATTTTAATTACTATGTGTCTTAATGTGGACCTCCTTTTGTTTATTTTTGGGGGGGATCTCTGTGTCTCCTGAATCTGCTTGTCTGTTTCCTTCCCCAGATTAGGGAGTTTTTCAGCTATTATTTTCTTTAAATAAATTTTCTGCCCCATTTTCTCTCTCTTCTTCTGGGATTCCTGTACTGTGAATGTTATTAAGCTTGATGGAGTTGCTGAGTTCCCTAAGTCTATGGCCATTTTGCTTTTTTTACCTCTCTCACCTACTCAGGTTGATAACTATCCATTCCTCTGTCCTCCAGGTCACTAATTCTTTCTTCTGCTCCCTCTAGTCTGCTATTTATTCCATGTAGTGTATTTTTTTTATTTTTTATTATTTTATTTCATTTATTGTGTTCTTCATCTCTGACTGGATCTTTCTGTCTCCTTTTAACAGTTTCACTGATGTTCTCCACTCTTTTCTCAAGTCCACTGTGTATCTTTATGATCATTACTTTATTTATTTTTAAAAAGATTTTATTTATTTATTTGACAGAGAGAGAGATCACAAGAAGGCAGAGAGGCAGGCAGAGAGAGGAGGAAGCAGGACCCCCACTGAGCAAAGAGCCCGATGCAGGGCTTGATCCCAGAACCCTGAAATCATGACCTGAGCCGAAGGCAGAGGCTTTAACCCACTAAGCCACCCAGGTCCCCCTATGATCATTACTTTAAATTCCCTAGCAGGTATAATACCGACTTCCATTTTGCTCAGGTCTCCTGCTGTGGTTTTTGTCCTGTTCTTTCATTTGGGAAATATTTCTTTCTCTCTTCATTTTGTCTAACTCTCTGTGTCTGTTTTGGTGTATTAGGAGAGTCATCTATGTCTCCTGCTCTTGAAGGTAATGGCCTTATGAAGAAGAGGTCATATAGTGCCCTGTAGCACAGTGTCTCTTGTTGACAGGAACCAGACACTTCAGGGTGTCTCCTATGTGTGCTGCATGCACCCTACTCTTGTGATTTGACTGCTTTTTCTGTCACTCCAGCTATCTTCTGTGGCTTTTTGCCTCTTACGGGCAGTGTTTGGCCCCTGTGCTATTAGTGGAGCAGTCTGGGGCTGTCTTGGGCTTGAATCACACCAGGCATCTGCCAGAGATGCAGTAGCACCAAACCACAGGGCTCTTTCCCTGTGTTGTCCCCTGAGAAGCATTCATTGCTGGGCAGGGACTGCCATCAGCCCAACTGTCTGCCCCTGGCCAACTGTTGGGGCTACAATCTGACTGGTGTGTGTGGTTTCTTTCCCTCTACATGGGGTGGGAATGACTCTGGAGTGGTCCTGGTCCCTTTTGGGGCTGCTTGCACACTACCAGGCTTATGACCCCAGTTTAAATGGGCTCCAAGCAAGTGGGTGGGGCACACAGTGCCCACAAGGTTTGCAGGCCAGCAGAGGGGATGTGCTGACACCACTGGGACTGGGCCAGCTGGAGTTGGGTGCACAGTTTTTAACAAGGTGTGTGCATGGGAGAGGACTCATCACCCTGCCGTCTTGGGACTCAAAGCCCTGCAAAGCTCTTGGATGGAGACTGGGTGTTGGCAAGGTTTGTGCCGGTCTTCTGGAGGAGACTTGCAGCACTGGTACTGAGATAGGTTGTGCTGGAGGGGGCAGATCCACCAAAGCCTGGGGAGGTGGGGGGCCTGGGTATAGGCAAGTTAGGTAGTGAATGTCAGCACTGTGCTCGTTCTTGCTGGTGGCCACCATGTGTTTATGCTGGGTGGACAGACGAGTTAAATGGCTCCTGCCTGCTCCTTTGTTCCTGGGAGAGTCTCCCAGTGATCTCTCTGGATACTCTCTGAGAGTAGTAAATGACTCTCCCTCCTGTAAGCCCCAGGCATTTTTTCAATCTGCCTGTTCTATGCTCTATCTTAGCAGGCTGTTTTCTGTGCTATTCTTTAAGGTCAGGGACTCAGTTTCTTCTCACCCTCCTTGCTCTTCCAGAGCCAAGCCTACTGATTTGTAAAGTTCCAGGCTTTTCCACTGGTTGAAAGGACTCATGAGATTGAGCCCCTCTGGCTTTCAAAGCCAAATGTTATAGGGATTTGTCTTTCTTTTATGGGTATGAGGGTCTTCTCTTTTCCCTTCTCCACACCCTCATGTCCTTCCTTCCTGGATGGTCCCATGGGTACTTTTAGCTCCTGACTTTGTCTCTGCCTTTCATACCCTCTTGGATGCATCATTTTTCTCCACATTTGGTTGTGGAGTCTGTTCTGCCAGTCTTCAGGCCATTTTCTAGATTATCAGATGTGGGGGTTATATCCATGGGATGAGGTAAGCTTAGGGTCTTCCCATCCCCCATCTTCCCAGCCTCTCTGTCTCCTCTTTGTCTCTTCTCTATGGTTCTTTGGATTCATTACCCTTCTGGTTGCCAGAGGCAGCCACATTGCTGGTCTTCCCGACCTTGCAAACCTCTTAACAAAGCTCAACTCCTTTCACTTAAAAATCCAGTAAGGTTGCCGGATTAATTACAGGAAGCTATGCACTACTTGAGATATACTTCATGGGATGCCATGTATATTTGGGCTATACTTATACTAAAAATTATTTGTTATTTATCTGAAATTCACATTTAATGGGACATCTGTACTATTATTTGCTAAATCTTGCCATCCTAAAATACCACAGTAAAGTGCAAATAGGGTCCACGTTCATCTTACAACCTGGGCTTCCCTTTTCTTCTCTCTGTTCAAAACCAATGTCTTTTTACCCTTAAAAACACTGATGTGTGGCTGGTGGGCGGAACAACAAGGTAAACCCAAACATGTTATTACCTGGTGGATATTTATAATACAATTGAACTGAAACATGGATTTTTCTTCTGACCTAAAAATAACATGGAGATACCTCTGGCTGGTTCAGTTGGAAGAGCATGTGAATCTTGACTTCAAGCCCCATGTTGGGTATAGAGCTTACTTCCAAAATAAATAAAGTAAAAGAAAAGAAAATGTTGGCACGAATAAAATATATTAAAAAAAAAAAAGAAATAAAAAAACAAACCAAACCACAAACTCAGATTTGGGCTCTCCTTCCCACAGGCTGATGTTAACGACCGTTAAGCGCCCCTGGAACATTCAGCAAGCTTCGTGTCCTGGGGAATTCCTGGGGACCAGAAAAGCTCCATAGCTACCAAACACACATCATTTCAGTCTTGTGAGTCAGAATGACTCCCTCTGGCCTCACAATCCATGGGGTTTAGGCTGAACTTGAAACAGTTCCTTTTCATTCACACCTGAGGTGGCCTAGCTCCAGAGAAACCCAGCAACCGTGACACTGAACAGTGGCCATGAAACCATAGGCCAGATTCCCCTGTGGGAAAGACCATGAAAAACATCTTCAGTAGCTAGCCAATGAAACCCTTGTGCCGAGCCGTGTTTTGTAGTCAGTGTTGTCTGTGTGAAGAAGGAACCACTCCTCTCTACGAAAGTCCTTTATGAGATAAATGAGAATGGCGGAAGGGTGGTTCCATTCCCCAACTTTCAGAATCTCAAATGTCAACTAACTTATCAAGTGATTAACATCTCTGCAGGGGTGAAATGTCAATGCAGTGTCGAGTTGCTCTAACAGAATCCTGGCGGGTAGGGATGTCCTACAGCGTCTCTAGAGTACTTCAAAGCAAAATGATCAACCTCCTGAATTCTGAGCTTCCAGATCTTGTTCTTAGATAAGTGTGAGAAATACTCTGTTTAGGTTAGCATGGCTGCCTCTAGAAAAATTACCCAGAGGAAAATGATGCTCCCATTCTTATTCCCTGCCTTTTAGACCCATCGCAATTGTTGGTATTTAAGGTCCTAAAGTTCAATAATTCTGCCATGGAGGATGCAATGTAAATACAAGTGAAATAATCATGAAAGAGCGACCATATGTCCAAGTAGACAGCATGAACCTTGATGGGGGAGTGAGCACATTAAGATAAATTATGTCCAGATTGCAAGGTGCAGGATGGTATGGTCTCCATCCCCATTCTCCTGCAGATCTGAAGGACTCTGGGAGTGCCGCTGGCTGAGCGCCTTCAGCTGTCGGCCCTCCAGAAATTACCCTTGACAGCAGACAGCCATCTTGCCCAAGGTCATGTCCTCTTCCTGGGGGCATCCTATATCCAATGACTGTTCTTTGCAGGACACAAAGGCTCAGACTTTTTGCCTCAAGTCATGAAAACTCTGAAGGGGCATCCCAGTATCAGAGCTCCTCATGGGGTCAGCTGAGACTTTCTTGAAACCATGACGTAGTCCAACTTCTTCCCATCACTTCATTCTTTTCCTCCGGGGGTGTTAATCCCAAGAGCGTGCTCTAATAAGCTTCTTGACTGCTAATAGTAGGTGAGGCACAGCTTAGCCCAGGGTAAGGTAGCAGAGTGATTGGTAAAACTTTTGACAGTAGCAAATGTGGATGGTATGCCCGAGAAAGGAAATGCCCTAGTATGTGACGTATAACAGTTTACAGATAGACCCTCCCCTTCCCTTTGGTAGGTGACCTTGTCTCAAACAACATATTCTTTGCTAATAGTTCCCTTTCTCTGCTCGCTCAATACCTTTCAAACCTTTCCCTTTCTGTAGCTTTTTGGTGCTCCCCTCCACTTTCTAGACAGGATGTTGCCTGATTCACGAATTGATTCATAGAGCCAATTACATCTTCAAAATGTGCTCGGCGTAATTTTTCTCATTTAATAACAGGAAGGGCAAGGGGACTTACTAGGTGGATAACCTCCTCTTCCTTTGGAGGTAGAGGGGACCCATGTGACAGATGACCTCATTGGTGCCGTCAGAAAATTCCTGACTGACCAGCTGAAACTGATCTGGGGGAGTTTGAAACCGCGGTTAGGTTGGGTGGTAAGCCCTGGTTTTGTGACTTGGCCTTGTGACACCAATTTTGGCCTGCGGTTTTCTTTTTAACATATTTATCTGTTTACTTGTTTAAACACTATGAGCTGATACTATACTTCCAGTTATAACCATCCTTCCCAATTTTCCTCTTTCGCTTTCTGTCCCTTCTCCAGTAAGGCTCCCTACGTTCCCTTCGTGTACTTACTTACTCAAGCCACACAACTGTTCAGTGTGATCAGTCTCGGAGCTCATCCCGCTTCCTTGGGGGCACCTCCCACCTCCTCCCGGTGGCTCAGCCTCTGGACACTGCCGCCTCTGAGAGGGGAACGGGGGCAAGACAAAGCTCAGAGGCAGATTCCAAGGAAAACATGGTAAAGCCAGCCCAGCCCTCTTGGAAGCCAATTGCAGAACATGAACTTTGATTTTATAGCAAGTATTTTTCTGTGAACAGAGGAGGAAGTGAAAAGCATTACATGATATTCAGTCAGAAGCGGAGAGACCTGAGCTTTCCCCCTGGCTTCCTAGGACCTCCACTTAACCATTTGACTTGGGGATACCCCAAATCTGACTGCTACCCCTCCTGGGTTGGGGCTTTCCTTTTCCCCAGCACCTCCCTTCATGCTCCCCACTTCCATAACCAATGTTGGGGTACCCTCAACATACTCCCCCTATGCCCTGAGACCCAACCTCATTTTCCCTCCCACTGCCTCTTTAACCCTTTGGGGTTTCCTCTCCCTAAATTCTTATGCTGCAGGAAACAAGGCGGATCTGGGGGTCAGGCAAGCATAGGATTTCAAATCCTATTTTCTCTACTTGCTAGCTGTGTGTCCTTGGCCAAAGGATTCTCTGCGCATCTCTTTCATTAGCTTGAAAACGTGCATGATAGTATAAACCTCACAGAGCTGCCCGAGTCCTGAGTGAGCAAACTACTCTCCCTTTCTTCCTGTGCACATCGGGATGGCTGAGCTCCGGCTGCTTGTAAGTTCCCACCAGCCCATAAGCAGAAGTCCGTGCAATCTTGGCAAAGACTCAGAGAAATGACCTCGTTTGTCTCCACTGAGAAACGTTCTTAAGAAAACAGCAAGTATGAGGGAAGGAGACAGAGTGAACGACAAGAGAGGTTTCAGTCATGATGTGATAAACTTCCCATGACTCGGTGACCCTGAGAAAGCCGATAAGGAATACTTTGCTCCTGTTTGGAAAGAAGAGAGAAACAAATCACGCAATATCACAAGAATTATATTCTGAAGTCTGTAATTAAGGAGCTTCTAGCAGGAAGAGGGAGATTCAGAAGTTAGGTCTAGGGGCACCTGGGTGGCTCAGTGGGTTAAGCCTCTGCCTTTGGCCCAGGTCATGATCCCAGGGTGCTGGGATCGAGCCCCGTGTTGGGCTTTCTGCTCAGCAGGGAGCCTGCTTCCCTTCCTCTCTCTCTCTCTCTGCCTGCCTCTCTGCCTACTTGTGATCTGTCTGTCAAATAAATAAATAAAAATCTTAAAAAAAAAAAAAAAAGAAGTTAGGTCTAGTCCTCATTTTCTTTCTTTTTTTCTTAAAGATTTTTATTTATTTATTTTTCAGAGAGAGAGAGCGCATGCGTACAAGCAGGGGAAGCGGCAGGCAGAGGCTCCCCACTGAGCAGGGAGCCTGATGTGGGACTCGATTCCAGGACCCTGAGATCTTGGCCTGAGCTGAAGCCAGACACTCAACTGACTGAGTCCTCCAGGTGTCCCTTCTCCTCATTTCCCCAAAACTGCTTCATTCCGATCTCTAGCATCGCCTACTGGCTACTTGCTGTAAAGGATGGGAACAGTAGGGAAAGAAAAGTAGTGGAGAAACCAGGATCTGGACTCCGTCTTCCCGGGGCCAGCCTCTCCACTCTGTCCAAGAGCCTCCTTCTCTTCCCAGCGTGGCTGAGGGCTTCTAAAGCAGGTGCCGCCAGGCCCCTGGAACGTATCATGTGGGTCACAAAAACAAGCCCCCTTCCTCTGAGCAATGACTTCCCTTTATTTTGACAAATCTGTTTGGGACGGATTTCAGACTGGTGGGGGTTGTCTCTCTAGCCCTTTCTGGGAGGTTTTGGTTCTAAAGCAACTCAAGTATCTCCTTGGAGAAAGGAGCCGCCCCTCCGGTGTCTAGCACGGCACCTCCTTGAAGCCTTGTTCTTTTGGGCCCAGTGCAAGTGAACAGGCGGTTTTCCTCGCCCCGCCGGAAAGCCACTTTCTGATTCGCAGATCACTGCTTCTGTAATTGAGGCTGGTGGCCTCCAGGTGGCACCAGTGCGCCACTGTCTTGAACTGAATCTGGGCTTCAGGTTCTGGGCTAGAAGCAAGAAGAGCTTCTCCCCCAAGAAGCTCATTCCGGGGACCACCGCCCGGAGGAATCTTCCTAATGAGGAGGGTCCTTTTCTGCTCAAAGCCCATCAGAGGCTTCCCATTGTCTGCTGGACAAAACCAAACTCTCAGAGGCCTCCGCCTGGGATGAGGCTGAGACCTGCTGTCCCAGCAGGCAGGATGGTGGAGGAGAAGGGGCGGATGGTTGGGACCGGATGGGGTGGGGGTGAGGTCTGGGAAAAGGGTTGAAACAATAGAATCAATGAGCACGAGGGGGACCCCTGATGTCCCTCTCCTGGTGGCACTCTGTGGCTTCTTCTATAAGGATGCTAATCCTCCCCCCACCCCCAACCAAGGGGCTCCTCTAGTCTCATGACCTAATCACCTCCCAAGGCCCTACATCCTAACTCCATCACAGTTAGGATTTCGACATATACGTGTTGTGGGGGACATGAACATTCAGCCCAGAGCAGTGGCCATATAACTTTATCAGCCCGGGAGGTCTTACTCCTAAAATAACTCAAGAACCTCCAATTGTGAAACAGCCTTTGGTCTTTGACCTTTCAGCCCGTTCGAAGTTGAGGTCTGAGCAGTCAGTTGCAGGGGCAGGAGGGAAGGTTGGATCTTTCTGCCGGCCGCAGGGGCTCGGCTCCCTCTGCTGCCTCTGGGGTCCGCCACGTTGGCACTGTGATATTTCTGAGAGCGAGAGGGGCAGCAGCGGGAATGAGGGTGGGGGTGGCTATCACAGCCTCAGTCTCCCCCAGCCTGGGGACAGCCAACCTTCAGGGGCTGGATGGCTTGGGTCACGTTTCTGCAGCTTTATTCACCACCACACTCATTTCCGAGAGTGCAGTGTGAGTGTCCGGGCCGAGGGGAACGGTCTCTTCCCACGCACCCAAGCCCCCCCTCCGGCTTCTTGCTTCTGCGAACTTAGGGTGCTAAAATGTGAAGCTCCAAGACGGGGGGTGGGGTGGGGTTGGGTTGGTGACCTGGGGAATTTGTCCCAGCTCTGCGTCTTACCTGCTCTGTGGCTCTGGGCAAGTCATGCATCCTTGCCTTCTGTACCGCCAGAGGGCAATGATGCCATCCATGCCACAGGCTTGTGAGATTAGGTGACATAAGTGTGTGAACTCCAGGTGACCGTTCAGAGAGTAGGATTTTTTCCCTTGCATTTTTTCCCCCCTAATGACATCCATTTCCAGAGGAAAAGCAAATGATGAACTTAGCCTGGAGAGTATGACGGGAAAGGTGCCGATAACTGTACTTTTACCTCGAACTTTTCTGCAGATGCACTTGGCTTCCTCACATCACCATTGGCCATCATTCTGAGAATGGGAGCATCTTGGAAATTTGGTCCCTTCTGCCCGGTGATTATCCCTGGTCCCTACAACTCTGCCTGGCACATGACAGGAGCTCAGTGTTTCGAGTCATGTAGTTTGTCACGTAACAATGAGAAATATATCGATGGTGCTGTCTTGAAGCTCATCTCCTACTTCCCCATCTCCGTTTGAGATTCCCTGCTCTGGCCTTGTTCAAAGCATTTGCTGAGCCTTGGTTCTGTGCCAGATCCCAGTGGGGGAAAGTGATGCGGGAAAGGTAGGAGGATGAATCAGAAGAGCCTGGACCTTTAAACGTTTAAAAGTCTAAAAGAGGAGAAAGGATACAAATGTAAATAAGTGTAACCTTTCCCTTTAATTTCTCCCCATGAGAAACATGTCTCCGTGCTTAAGAAACACAAAAGTTCATGCATTTCACTGACCTAATGATGTATATAAGTGTACATTCATAGAAAACCTTTTTGGGTGCCTGGGTGGCTCAGATGGCTAAACGTCTGCCTTCAGCTCAGGTCATGATCCCAGGATCCTGGGATCGAGCCCCACACCAGGCTCCTTGCTCAGCAGGGAGTCTGCTTCTCACTCCCCCTCTGTTCCCCCTGCTTGTGCTCTGTCACTCTCTCTGTCAAATAAATAAATAAAAATAAACTCTTTAGAAAACAAACAAAAACCAACCAAACAAACAAATAAAAAAACCTTTTCAAAGCCCTCTCTGAAAATACTTGAGTTTGCTTTTTAACTTTTCCTCCTAACTGGTCTGATGAAGCCCCTGCTTGCCACTTATTTCTACTGTAACAGCGGCCGTTGCTAACAACGACATCAGGTACAAGCTTCGTACATCTTCACCCTGGATGTTAACCCGTAAGGAAGCTCCCTTTCAAGTTGAAACAGCCATCCAGCTCAAGGTGGGAGTTGTGAGCAGCCCAGGGCACTGCGCTCCCTCCGGAAAGCATCTGGGACCCCCTGTGACAAAGAGCTTCTCCTCTTTGATGGTGAAGATTGAAGGATAGAAACTTCATGCTGAGAGGATTTGTGTGTGTTTAATGGACGTGCACATTCACGACAGGGGAGAAACTGAGTGGGAGGAAACAGGACATGTGGGCTTTTTGGCCCTTTTCGGGGAGCTTCCACACGTGGGGCTCTAAGATGCTCCCACATGCCACAGAGCCAGGCAGAAGGTGCACTGGGGACCTGTGTTGGGGACCTCACCCTGTGCCTCTCCATCTGGTCATTGATTTGTATCCTTTATCGCATCCTTTTGTAAACAAGTAAATGTAAGTAGGTATTGCCCTGAGTTTCGTGAGTTGCTCTTTTAAATTAATCAGACCTAAGGAGGAGGCATTGGAAGCTCCGAACTACAGCCGGTCATCAGAAGCAGGGATGCAGGGAGCCTGGGGCCCGTGGCTGGCATCTGAAGTGGGAGGCGGGGGGCGGTCTTGCAGGACGGAACCCTTCGTCTGTGGGCTCCGACGCTGTCTCCAAGCAGATAGCGTTGGGACTGAGCTGAACTCTCAGACACCCTGCTGGGGTCCGAGAATGGCTTGGCGTCGTTGGTGTGGGTAACCCTGCCCACCTCGGTGGAACTGAGTCTAGGAAACTTAAGAGATGTGTGCTCTGGGGGTTTGGACAAATGTATAACGACATGTGTCTGCCAACACAGTACCAGGATAGTTTTGTCCTAAAAATCTCCCCTACTTCCCCTTTCCGTCCCTTCCTCCTCCTCCCACCCCCTCCCCCACCCCAAACTCCCAGCCATCTTCTGACCGTCTCCGGAGTCTTGCCTTTTCCAGAATGTCAGCTCACACTTGCTTTTAAAGCTCTACGTGCAGCCGTGATGGATAGCCCTTAGATCCTCATTACGACCCGGCTGGGCTCCGTGGCCCACATGGTGGCACAGGAGAGCCAACAGGAGCCTCTGTCTGGCAGAGCCAGGCTCCCACAGCACCGCATCTGGGGCCCGACTGACTGATGAGAAAAGAGCTCGCACTTCCGGTTTTCATGCATCTTGCAGTGCGGTTGGCTGCTGGGGTGTGCAGCTGCCCGAGCCTCAGGAGCGGGGGAAGCAGAGAGGAGCAGGAACGAGCCCCAGGTCTCCTGGCTGAAGGGACACCTCAGTCCAGTGTCTTTGAAGAGGAGGCCAGAAGGTCACAGATAAGCCCTGGAGAAAGGTAAAGAAGATGATTCTAGAACCTGAACATGATGGGGGCACCTGGGTGGCTCAGCTGGTTAAGTAAGCCTCTGCCTTCGGCTCTGGTCATGATTGCAGGGTCCTGGGTCTGAGCCTCGAGTTGGGGTCCCTGCTCAGTGGGGAGCCTGCTTCTCCCTCTCCCTCTGCCTGCTGCTCCCCCTGCTTGTGCTCTCTCTCTCAAATAAATAAATAAAATCTTAAACCAAAACAAAACAGAAACTGGACATGATGTTGAGGGGCATAAGAGCCTCCCTTGCTGTGCAAAATCCAGATTTAGTTGTGAAAGCCCCGAGGAAAACCCTGGTTACACGCTTGCAGCCGCCCTGAGCTCCTCTCCTGGAGCCCTGGGCCCTTTGGCCCGTTGTTCATTGAGCAGAAGACCCCATCCGGGCTCTTTGCAGGTAGACGGGTTGGTGCCAACCCACTGAAATTGCCAATCGCCGGGTTAGAGGAGATGGTCCACCTGTTCCCATCCTGGTTGGAATCTTTATGGGACTCAGAGCCGTTCCGGCAGCTGTTCAGGACATTAGTGGGAAGTGGGCTCACACACCTGTCCCTGCTTTTTTTTTTTTTTTTAAACCCTAGGAAGAAACAGAGTGATTTTCAACACTATCACAAAGCAGGATGAAGACAGAGGAAGGCACATACTGAAGGCAGCCCCGAAGACCTCTCCCATTCTTGTGGGGTTACAAGAAGGGACCCCTGATTTCATGACCACCCCCCACCAACCTGCTGTCTACAGCCCCAGCCCCCTTTGTGAAACATCAGTCAGATAATGTTTCTCCTTCTCCTTGGCTTAACACCCCTCAAAGGCTTTCCCACACTGCGGCTGAAATCCAAGAGCTCAGCCCGGCTGAGAGGATACTGTGGGATCAACCTGCTTTCCTTAGACGTGCCTTCTCCTTTCCCTCCCAGCGTCTGGATTAAATGCATTCTTGCTTTTTCTCCTGGCCCCCTTCCAAGGCCTGCTACCGTTCACCGCCATTGGTGATGCCAGGTTTCCTGGTGTAAGTTTAGCAAACTTCCTTCTCTAGACTGAAGCTCCATGTTGGAGGGAAAATAAAATAATAATAAAAGTATGGCGGTCTTCCTAGAGACAAGGTGCTCTGAGGGCCGGGAGAGTTTCTGGGCAGCCAGGGAGGCTGTGAGGGGCTCCCTGGTGGAGGAGCCCACAGGACCTGGCTGGGGATTAGACACTGGGCAGGGACAGGGGTCTGCCATTCTGTGGATTTTGATGACTGCGTGGGAGATGGTGCCATATACTTCGAAGGAAGTGCGGCAGAGACCGTGACCAGTCATGACGGACACTTTGAAAAACACTGGGCCACTTGGTGGAGCCAAGTTGGCTGCCAGGGAGCCCCTACCCCCACTCTCCTCTAGGTACTCCCTGCCCACCTGGCTGCCCCATGCTGGGGCAAGGCCAGGACCACCAGTGTCCCCCCTGCCCGGTCAGCATGTGGGGGTCTGAGGGAGAGCAGCCCAGCACGTGTGCAGTCCCCACTTGCCACCAGTGTCCAGGGCTCATGCCATTGTTGGGGGGTTTTAGTATTATGGATAGAGAGACTTGAGTTACCTTTGAGGTTCTCTAGAGAGATGGAGAGAGGGAGCATCTAAATGGCCATGACTCCTTCATGCAAAATCTTATTGATTTCTCCAAACAGCCCTTCTGGTTAGGTAGCATGGTCTCTGCTTTGAAAGAGGAGGAAATGTTTGAAGTTGTTGAACATCTTGTCCAAAGTCACCCAGCTAGTAAGTGGCAGAGCCAGGACGCATGTTTGGGTTTCCTGATGGGGACAACTCCGTCTTCTTCCTGGAAGCCTCTGTCACTGGACAAGGGTATTATGGAGAACAGGTGTCAGAAAAGTGTGGGGCCACTGGGCTCTTCTGGTAGGGGTCGGGGTGAACATCAGTGTGGGCCTGTTTTCATTAGGTCACTTTGATGCAAAAGCATGTCAGTGTGACCCAAAGACCCTGTTCCTTCCATGAGGACTGGTTTGAAGAGGGTTGAGTGTAAAGAAGTTCTTTCTGGAATAAATATACATATGTATATATGATTTTGTAGGAATATAAACAATTATATTTATTTATATATATATATATAAATGTATATTTATTTATTTATTTATTTATTTTAAAATTTTACTTCTTTTTTTTTTTTTTTAAAGATTTTATTTATTTATTTGACAGAGAGAGAGATTACAAGTAGGCAGAGAGGCAGGCAGAGAGAGAGAGGAGGAAGCAGGCTCCCTGCTGAGCAGAGAGCCCGATGCGGGACTCGATCCCAGGACCCTGAGATCATGACCTGAGCCGAAGGCAGCGGCTTAACCCACTGAGCCACCCAGGCGCCCGTATAAATGTATATTTATTTATATTTATTTGTGTGCATATATATGTGTGTGTGTCTATATATATATATATATATTTTTTTTTTTTTTTTTTTTTTAAGTAGGCACATGCTCAGTGTGGAGCCCAATGCAGGGCTTGAACTTACAACCCTGAGATCAAGACCTGAGCTGAGATCAGGGGTCAGATGCTTAACGGACTGAACCACCCAGGTGTCACACCCTATATCTTTTTTGAAAAACCTTCATTACTCCACCTTTTAATTATGTTCCCAGGCGGAATCAAATCAGGCACAGAATCAAGTTGGTCATATTCACTAATCCATAGCAATGAATTGTCCTTATAAAACTCTTCTTTTTTCTTTTTTGAGAGGGAGAGAGCAGGAGAGGGGCAGAGGTGGGGGAGAGAGAGAATCCCAAGCAGGCTCCGTGCTCAACATGAAGCCCAACGCAGGGCTTAATCTCAAGGCTCTGAGATCATGACCTGAATCAAAATCAAGAGTCAGTTCCTTAACAGACTGAGCCACCCAGGCACCCCTTCTTTTATTTTTTTAATTAGCTACTATTATATCCCTTGGTCCTCCAGCTACAGTCCCATTATCAACTCCTCCCAGTCCCTGCTGCATTCCCAGACATGTATTTAATGCATCCCCTTCCAATCCACCTTCTACCACACATATATGTACGTATACACATTGGACAATACACAGTGTTGGTCTGCAGGTTGTTTTAAAACTCTTATAAATGTTATTATGCTGTAAATATTCTGTTTCTTATGTTTTTGGATTGACATTATGATTTGGAGATTTGCCCATGTTTTATTGAGTCCAGGTGATTTCTTCTCTCTACTGCGAAGTATTTCACCAATACAGTAACATATTTTGTTTGTCTCTTTCCCCAGTAAGGGTCCCTTGCTTGCCTCCAACTCCGTGGTACATACAGCTCCACATGAATTTCTTTGTATATGTCTCTTTGTGAACTTGTGTGTATCTCTCCAGTGTATCTACCCAAGGCTGGATTTCCTGGGTTCTTGGGAATACACATAGAATATGCTCTTGAAATTGGCTGCACTGGCTAACACTTGAACCAACATTGTGCAAAGGTCGCAATGACCCGCATCCTTGTCAGCACTTGATATTGTCCAACTTTCTAATTTTTGCCAGCTTGATGCATGTCATGTGGTATTTTGTTAGTTTGGTGTGGTTCTCTAAAAATCCTAGGGTCCACAATCATCTTTGCTAGCACCAAAGAGAATATAATTAATGTATCAAATGTTTCATTGGCTATGTTTCTACTTGCCTTAGAGTCTTTCCTTCCCCTACATGAGTGCCAAAGTACATAATAAAAGTACCTGCCTCCCATTGTGGTCGTGGTGGTGATTCAAGGGTCTGGCCTATAGTTAGTGCTCAGGAAAGACGAATCATGATTATTATTGTCATCATTACTGTGAACATAAAGCAATTAGCATGGTGTTCAGTGTATGGTTTGATACCCTAGAGTGTAGGCTCCCTGAGAAAGGGGATTTGGGTCTCTGTCATGCACAGTTGTATCCCCAGCCCCTAGAAGTATTTGGCTCATAGCTGGCGTTCAATAAGAATCTGGTGAGTGCATGAATAATAACCGTGAGCTGCTAGATGATGGCAACAATACACACTGATTAATGAGCACAGTGGAGGCACATAAGGGCTCGATAGATGTTGGCTAATCCGTGTAAGCTTTCGTTATTATTAACTCATGTCACAAAGGCCCCTGTGTCTTTGCTGATGCTTATTTCACAGGGAGGAATTAGGCCCCCGATTCTCAAAGTCGGTTGCACTCTGGGATCAGCTGGGAAGATGTAAAAATAACCAAAGGCTGGCCAATCTCCCAGAATTCAACTCACCACTTGCCTCTCATCACGAAATCTGAATGACTTTACAAAGGGACAAGGAGTGACTCTACAGTGGTGAAGACTGGAAGACACCACCTTCCATCAAGACGTCAAAGCGGATGCCGTCGGCAATGGGATGGATCAAAACTGTGAGCCACCTGACAGGATGGAAAGAGGACAGAGCATCCTCTCCGCCATGTTCTTGCCAAGCCTGAATAAACTGAACCTGCTCAGGAGAGGCTGGATGAACTCAAGGGGAGGGATGTTCTCCTGCATGGTCTTGACACGTATCGAGGTCCTGAAAGTCAAGGAAAGACTGAGGAACTTTCCAAACTGGAGGAGACTGAAGACCCCTGGCCCATAACCACACCTTGTGATTTCTGAAGTGTACCTTCTTGCTTTTAAAAATGTTGTCCAGACAATAATAATAATATTTTTAATTATCCAACCATATTGGTGAAACTCAACAAGAATCCGAGGATGAGCTGGTAGAGATGTAACAATGTTAATCTCCCCACTGGGGGGTTTTATTGTGGCCACATAGGACAGTGTCCTTGTTTATAGAAAATATGTTTGGGGAAGATGGTGCCCTAAGTTGGCAAATTATTCTCATTTGATTTAGGAAAAGGTTTTTCGTATCGTACTTGTATCTTAATCAGTTTGGGCTGCTCTAACCAAAGATGAGGCAGCTGAGGCAATGGAAATGTTTTCCTCACAGTTCTGGAGGCTGGAAGTCCAGGATCAGCATGCTGGCACACCGGGGCTTCCGGGGGAGGTCCTCTTCCTGGTTGCAGATGGTCATATTCTCACAGGCCGGAGAGCAGAGAGAAGCAGCGAATGTATGCATCTTTTCTCATAAGGACACTGCTGCCGTTCACCAGCACTCCACCCTCATGACCTAATCACCCCCAGGGGCCTCACCTCCTGACGCTACCCCACTGGAGTTTCAACATAAGAATTTTGGAGGGCACAAAGATTCCACCCATAACAGCATGTACTCTTTCCGCAGACTTGTGATTGTTGGAAAATTTAAAAATATTTTTGAAAAATTCTGATGGGTGGTTTCCAACGGCATGTTAATTTCTTCGGGATGGGGTACAGTTAATTTCATTGGTATGGGGTATACATTTAGGATTTAAATAGTCTCTCCAGTTGTCTAGTGTGTCACCATGTCTGAGAACCACTGCTTTGGGTCATTTCTGCAGGACGATCAGTTCAATTTCCATGCTGAGCTATTCCCCATCATCTGAAGACCCTGCCCCGGACAGTGTTTTCAGTGGGTAGAAGGCCATCAGCATCCCTCCTTGTCACCTCAGGAAAAGGCCAGCCTGTGTGAGATGGGCAAGTGTGACTTTCCCTCTCAGGCACAAAGTTGCCAAGGGTTGCCTAGGTCTGCCTCATATAGACCAGCAATGCCTCACACCTGCAGGTCCCCCCCACACCATGGAGAGGATCTCAGATGATGGCCAGTAGTTTTCTTTTTTATTTAAAAACTCTTACTTAATTAATTTTTTAAATTTTTATTTTATTATTATTATTTTTTGAGAGAGAGACAGTGTGAGTGGTGGGGAGGGGCAGAGGGAGAGGGAGAGAAATTCTTAAGCAAGACTGTGCTGACCTCAGAGCCGGAAGGAGGGAGGCTTGATCTCAAGACCCAAGATCATGACCTGAGAGCAGCCAAAGCTGATCATGACCTGAATGAACCAAAATCAAGAGTCAGGCACCTAACTGACTGAGCCACCCAGGCACCCTGTCAGATGATTGCCAGTACTGCCCCGGGGGACCTGGCTTATCCACTCCAGATCGTGGGCCACCAACGTCATCATAGGGTTGTTGAGAGGATTGTAATGGGAGGACATCTCAGTGCAAGAAAATCACCCAGCACAGTGATAAGCTGTGCTTATTAATGTGCTTATTAATGGGATAAGCATTCAATTCCCACTAGCTACTGTATTATATAAGAAGGAGACAGGTGGGTTCCTAAAAAATATGAAAATCATTAAGAGTTTTCGAGTGTGTGTGTGTGTGTGTGTGTATGTGTGCGCACCTGCGTGTGTTGTGTGTCCTGGGGGCGGCTGCAGCCCAAGAAAGACAATGTGCTTGTGGCTACATCAGTTAAGAGAGCTAAGACCCCAAGTGGTTGGGCATAACCTTGCCATCTGTCCTGCCCTCCCTGGCAAACCCTTCCGGGGTGAATGTGGGGCCCAAGCTGGGGGCCTAACTGTGGCCAACCCCCCCTTAGCTCCAATCTCGTCCCGACACCGGGGCTGGAGAAACCCCCGCTGTCCAGAGGTCTAGCACCCAGAGGGCGGCGGTGACATGGGTGGGGAAGGGGGCGGCGAGGGCAGAAGGAAGCCGGAAGGAAGGGTGCAAACCTGCCTCTTCCCACCAAAAGCTTCAAGGGTAGAGAGTCCACTTTTGACATTGTGTCTCCGGGCTGGCTCTGGCTGGTAGAAAGCTGCGGAGAACAGTTGTTTGAAGGGGAAAGGAGGTTAATTGTTTTAACTTGAGCAGAGTAAACTTGGAAAGTGAGAAATCCTCCCTCTTCCAATCGGTCTCTGGTCCAAAACCACACCTGGCCTCGCATCCTTCTAATGATGGTCCCCACAGAGTTCCAGGTGTTCAGCCCAGTGACTGATGGCGAGCCCTGCCGAGTTCGGAGGGACAAGATGCAGGCTATATATAAATCCCACGAAGTTGGGGAAGGTAAAAAGACGCATGACCGATTGCGGAGCGTGCGGCTCTGGGCGAGTGCCGACGCTCTGATTTCTGCCCTGGCTGACGCCTCGCCTTTGTTCCTTCTTGGAAGGCGAGCAGGTCCTGCGGGGCCGCCGGGGCCCATCTGTGAAATGGGGTGAGATTATCGGCCCTGCGGGGGCTCGGCGCTGCGCGGCGCCTCCGAAGGCCGCGGGAGCCCTGAGGGTCGGCGCCAGCATCCCCACGGCGACGGGCCCGGGCCAGCTGACGCCGCGGGTGGTGTCTGGAGGGCGGCGGAGGCCGCAGCTGCGAGCCGTCGGGGAGGCGAGCTCGGCGGGCGCGGGGCCGCGCGGGGCCTCGTGGAGGCGGCGGCTGGCATCCGGCTCTGGCCTCGGATCGGCGGCGCCCGTGGCAGAAGGAGGCCGGCGCTCCACGAAGCCAAGAGGAAGGAAACTCGGAAAAGTCACGGAAGGTGAACGCCAAGCGACCGCACCAGACCCGGTTTCTAGAACGACGCCGCCTGCGCCCGGGGGACTCCGCGGGGCTGGGCAGAGGGCGGACTCCGGAGGTGGAGGGGGCTGAGGCATCGCCTGTCCTAAGTCCCTCCTGCTCCAGAGGTGGGAACTCGGACTCAAAGAGTGCTGGTGGCTTGGCCCACGTCTCGCAGCTGGACCGTGAGAGAACAACTAGTCGGTTCCTGGTCCTTTACCCTTTCCGTCCAAATGAGCCTCCCTGAATGGTATAGCCTATGTGGAACTTTTGGAATTTACTTTTTCATGAACAGAACTTGCTGGAAGAGGCGATGCAGTGTGGTGGCTAGAACAAGGCGGTGGCAGCTTTTGTGTCCTGGCCCATCCTCTGCTCCTAGACCAGCAGGTGTTCCAGAAATGGCAGCCAGTGCAGTATTGAAAAGCTTGGCTGAGTCACTGGTTCCCAGCACCTTGGGGATGCGAGGCGGGAGGCGGCCTCCCCTGGGGAAGCAGAAAACACCCCCAGTGGGAAGGTGTGTGTGGTCTGGGAACAGTCAGACATGGTGGGGGCCATGATTAATACAATCTTGGGGTGTTACCTTTCGCTACCCTTCAGCTCCCACCTTGGGACTCACATCTCATGAGCAAGGTCACCTTCCTGGGAGCGTGGGGGCTGTCATCGCTCTTTGTCCGACCTCAAGGTTCCATTGGCAGCTACCGTAGTGCTCCTGGGCGTTGTCTGGAATGGTGGTGACCAGCCTAGTGGCAGAAGGGGTGAGAGCTCAGTGCCCAGAGTGAGGAGAGTGACAAGGTCCAGGGGATACCCAACCCCACCTCAACACCAAAGGAGCCTCATGAAAGGGAGCATGCTCCAAGACGTACTGACGTGCCAATCCCAGCTTTGGAGTTAGTCTGGATGCCTTTTCTTGCCTGTGTCTCTTAACAGCTAGATGATCTTGGGCAAGTCGCTTTAAATCTGAGCTTCAGTTTCCAAAACTGTGGAATTACTCTAGGATGTCTGGACTCTCCGGGGTTGCTCAAAAGATGATTATTCCCTTCCTTTTCCCCATGAGCCATGAGCACTAAATATCATTGAAATTGTCACCTGTGCTCTCACTTGTCTTCCATTTGGTCACACACACACACACACACGTACATAAATTCTACAATTAAAAGTTGATGGATTTCCGGTGCCAAAGGTTACCTTGAAAATGCCCCAAGTTAAGTGCTCAGATTACGGGGGAAGTGGCCGAGGCCCTGAGAGGTGAAGTGGCTTGGCCAGAGTTGGAGAGTACAGGTGACAAAGCCCATACTCAATTCTAAGTCATGCCATGGTCTACAAAATTAGTTGTAAGATCTTTTCCCAGTGTGTTGCTGTTCTTTGTTGGTCAGTGTCAAGATGAGAAGCTGTGTCTCTTTGACACCGGGAACGGGGATGCGACACTAGGCTCACGCAAACATCTGATATAATTTCTTCCTCAAATATTTTTGAGACCGTAAGACGTCAAGCCTGACCTCTTACAGCTCAACCTGGTAGCAGATTGGGAAATGATTACTGTTTAAAATGATTGGGGTTTCCTCGGTTTGGTGAGGGTTGATCGGAGAAGGGGGGCAGGAGTCAAAGTTTTATGGAGGCTCTGTCGTTCCTTATACCAGATAATGTATCTAGAATACAGAAGGGGGGCGTTGCCTTTCTCTGCACCCACAGACCTACGCACGCACGCTTACACACCCAAGTTCCCTCTACGTGACTGCCAACACATCCATAATCCAACTGTCACCCTTTTTGACTTGGTAAAAGGGAACTAAGAATATCCAAAAGTGAAACAGAAAATCACCTGCCAATTCAAGCCCATTTCAAAAGAGAGTCTAAATGTACTATTTCTCTATTTCCTATCTCCCTCCTCTGTTTTTTCCTTTCCTTCCCCCCACCCCACCCCTTTCTACCTCTGCTACACAAATGTTGTTTCTACCTAAAGCAGCATAAATAAATGATGACCAAACTCACTTACGTTCACCCTCCTTCTGGCTCATCTCTCCTGTGCCTGCCGAGTAAGCCAACCAACACAAACGAACTTCACTCCCACGCTTTAAAAGGGATGTTGATTTCTCCTAACCTTGCTTTGCTTTGAAAATCACGCAGACATAAGCCAAAGGAAAGACACGTCACTTATAATCCCACAAACTCTGGAGTGTTCTGTTAAAATTTTAGTCTTTCTCTTTTCTTCAAGAAAAAAAAATCACCTATTAAAAAAAAAAGTGAACAAATACCAAGTATTAGTAATATCAGTAACATTCCAATTTTTTTTCTTTTCTTGACTGAAACTTTTCCGCGTTATTAAATAGCTCTCTCTCTCTCTCTCGGTTTATTTAAAAGATCCATACTGACGTACATTTAGGCCCCTCAGTTTCCAACATCATATGTAATTCTGTGATTAATATCCTTGTATGCAAATTCCCATCCACATCTCTGGTTAATCCAGATACCAGCTGAGATTGTCCCAGTGAAATGTCTCAAAATGCCCAGTCCTGAAATGAGCAGAAGCTGAAGGTCTCCTGGAGGTTGCTCACTGATGGGGACATGGCTCTTCTGCCCTGGGTCTGGGCTTGTCCTGGGCTCTCAGCCCAGGATCAGGTTTACCTTCACAAGCAACTCAGTTACTTCTTTGGCTCATAAGAGAAAATCATGCAGACACAGCAGCAACGTGTCTAGAAGACGTTGCTCAAGATTTTGAGGGTCCTGGGATGGTGCGCTCCCCTTTTCGGCTTCTCCCTGTCCAGCCCTCTCCCGTGGTTATGCAGCACGGCAGTCTTGTCCTTGGCAGAGAGATGAGGCCCCCTGATACCCAGGCCCTTAAGAGTGAGGCTCATCTTCTTCTCAAGCACTAATCAAGGCATTTTTTTTTCTCCGCCAAGACAGATCCTGTCCTAGGAGGAATTCTGGTGCCAGCCGTTAATCCTGACACCTGGAAGAGACGGTAGTGTAGGGGGAATTATTGGGTTGAACAATATGAGCACTAGGCATGGAAAGGTGTTTAAAGCCAAGAATTAGACATGGATAAGAATACACATGGCGGCACTCTTACTTGTTTACACCGTCAGACTCCGGAGTAGCCATTTTAATGTGAGTAGCTGGCATAGCTGCAGGGCCGAGGCCTGGGAGTTAGTTTGTCTGACAACCTGAGAATCCTTCATTAGAATGATCTCGAAAACTAAAAGTAGGAAGAGATCTTGGTCTTTGCCTTACCCACCTCACCACGCTCCAACACTTGTAACCTGTCTTGCCGCAGTGGCCTAATAGTGAATCATGTTCCTGGGGTGTGTCAAGTCCTGCCTTGAGAAGAACCATCATCAACTGAGCCCTTGGACCACTTTTAGATGCTTCTAGAAATCTTGTTAATTCCATGACTCCTGTGTGAATTAAGCTGGATATGAAATAGAGAAGGGATATATATTTCATCATACTAAGCTTAACAGTTAAAAGCGGGTATCTAGAAAAGCATGAGTTCAGTTACTTGGCTCCCAAATGGTGAAAGTTGACAGCAGGAAACTTCCGGAGGTCTTGTGAGCAGGGGCAGAGCCCAGGGGCACGTCTGTGCCATGTTTTAGGTCCTTCAGTTTGGGAAGTATTTATCGGGCATGAGAGGCTCCATGTGTTCCAGACATGAGAGGCTCCAGAAGAGCAATAAAAGTTTCTGAAGAAAAAAATCATGGGAAGGTTGGGGCCCAGTAAGTCACAGCCCGAATCTCAAGGGAAAAAGACATAGGATGGGGACTCCAACTCAGAACAAAGCATGGAGTCTGTAGGCCCTGAAGATGGGAGCATTCTGAGGCCAATAGAGAGAGTGGAAACAGAACCTACCTGGGGAGGGCAGGACAGATTCTGTGCAAACATGGGTCAGAGCGTAGACCTCCCTGGTGGGACCTAGGGCTTTTGCTGCCTCCAGCGGCTGTGTCGTCCGTCACCCAGCCTATGAGACTCCTCTGCAGGCTGTCCCCATTCCTTCTGTTGCCCTGGAGTCCATGAGTATGTTCTGTCCATTGAGCTTGGTGTCTCTTTCTCATGGGGCTGGTTTTTCCTTAAGCCGTTGGTGGGCTCACAGTCATATTCAAGATTTCCTCTTGGCCTTCCTGCCAGTGCTGTAGCCCGCCTCCCATGTGCTCTGGGGAGGGAACAGCGGGAGGAGGGGGCTCGTCCACTAGAACTTCTCCCCCTCCTTCAGGGAATCTGCTGCTCAAGCCTAAACATTCCCCTCATCAGCCCATGGAGGTTTTCCCAAACCAGCCACAGCAATGGCTTCCTAGCCTCCTCTCCGTTTGCCCATCCCTATCCCCTGGCATGGGGCGCCATTTTTAGCAATGGTCCTCTCCTGAAGGTGCCTGGCTCTATGGCTTCCTCCTCTAGCCCCAACCCTGAGTGTTTTCTGGGTGTCGAGGATTGAACAACATGTCCAGATCATTAAGAGAACCCCTTAAACCTTCTTGGTTGCCTGAGCTTTCATGATTTTAAGACTGTTTTCTCTGTAATGTTTAGGATTTGTGGGTGGGAGAGGCAGGGAGGCATGTGTTCCGGGCAGTTATCATAAACAAGTCTCCGGGTCACACAGTCTAAACTTACAGTTCCCATGAACAGGTGCTTAACATGGCAGGTGACCGGGGAAATGCAAGTCAAAACCACAGTGACTCTCACCTCACAGCCGTCAGAATGGCTAGGATCAAAAAGACAAGAAATAACAAGCATTGGTGAGGACGTGGAGAAAAAGGAACCCATGTGCGGTGTTGGTGGGAACCCTAATGGGTGCAGCCACAAAGGAAAATGGAAAACTATTCTAAAAATAAGATTGCCACATGATCCAGTAATCCCACGGGGGGGTGTTTATCCGAAGGAAATGAAATCTGTCTCAAAAGATATCTGCACTCCCATGTTCATTGCAACTTTAGTCACAAGCTCCAAGACATGAAAACAACCTAATCGTCCATCAGTAGATGAATGGACAAAGAAAACGTGGTGTATGTACACACATATGTACACACACACACACACACACACACACACAATGGAATATTATCAAGCCACGAAAAAAGAAGGAGATCCTGCTATTTTTGACAACACAGATGGATTTTGAGGACATTAAGCTGCGTAAAATAAAGAGAAATACTGTATGAGTTCTCTTATACATAGAATCACAACAGAGCCAAACTCAAAGATACAGAGGATAGACTGGAGGTTGCCAGAGGCAGGGGTTGGGGTGGGTGAACCCCAAAGGGGTCCAAGGCTATATGTACAGCGCGGTGACCACAGTTAATAATATCGCACTGTATATTTGCAAATTGCTAAGAGAGTAGATCATGAAAGTTCTCGTCACAAGAAGAGATTTGGAACTATGTTTGGTGACAAGTGTTGACTTAACTTAGTTTGGTAATTGTTTCATAATCGTTTTATAATCTATACATATAGTACATTGTTACATTATACACCTAAACTAATAGAACGTTACATGCCCATTATGGCTCAGTTAAAAAAGATCTTGTAGTTCAGATAAGTCTCCTCAAACATGCCCACCAGATTCCTCTTCCCAGGAGCTCCCTTCCCTTTCCAAGGAGGAGAACTGGTTTTCTAGTTAGTGTTGTTCTTGGTCTGGGACTGTGGTAGAAAGTACCACTAGATTCTTCTCCTGGCCCATTTGTGGGTGAAAGCAAGCGAGAGTTCACGTAGGAGGGATCTGAGTATGGAGGTGAAGGGAGACAGACAGAGTCTCCCCAGGACGCGTGTAAATTCCAGCCCAGGAAGGACACTCAGCAGGGTGTAGGTGCGGATGGGACTGATTTGGGCAGGTCGCATGGCAGGTCGCACGGCAGGTCACACGCCAGACTGAGACAGTGGGCGGAGAGCCCGCTGTTACATAATAATTCATTTAACCAGCACACGTTACTGGTTGCCTCTTGTATGTATGGGAGGCAAATAAGTGTACAAACCTAACGCCCATTGGAGCATCCCACTTTGTGAATTTCCAGGGGGTTTCCGTCGGATCAGCTTCGTAGCACTGATTCACGACACCATTCTGACTCCAACTACCCCGAGTTGGATCACATTTCAGATTAGGGCTTCCCTCACTCCAGACCCTGCGGCAGGTTTGGGGATTCCCTGCACTTCTCACCAACTGGCTAAAAATTTGGTTCCCATTACTCACTCAGGTTCCATAATTTGCTGGAGTGACTCCCAGAACTCAGGGAAGTGCTGGATGTACGATAGCGATTCCCTGTTAAGGATCCGAATCGGGACCAGCCAGAGGATGACACGGATTCCAGGGTGGGAACCCGGGTGGGTCCTGAACGTGTCGCTGTGCCGGCCTCCGGACGGGCTACGGTGTCAGCATGGCCGTGTATGGTTACCATCCAGGGAAGTTCACTCAGGTTTTGCTGTCCAGAGTTTTTAGGGGGGTTCAGTTACGTAGGCATGACTAACTGAATCACTGGCCGTGGTGATTTGAATTTCCATTCCCTGAAGGTTGGGCCGAGATCATGGGGCTCAAATGCCCCAGTCTCCAATCACATGACCGGTCTTTCCAGAAGGGCCAGCTCCCGTCCTCGAAACTGTGTAGGAACCCACCATGAGCCTCCTTGTAGGCTAAAGTTAGATGGGGTCCACGGGCCCCCCCAGGGACAACATGACACTCCTACTCCAAGGGTGTGGAGACCTCTCCCTGCAACCAGAGACAAAGGCTGTTCAAAATTGTCAGATGGGTTGTATAAGAGTACCACACAGCCTAGTTTCAAAACATTTCTCTACCCCTTCTTAAATTGGGGGGAGATCTGCTACACTAGAGAGGTATTTTAATGACAGTTATTTAATAAGTGTATCTTAAATAAATCTAAAGTGTTATCCTAAAAGTAAGTGTATTCATCCCAATAAATTAGTTCGTTGGTTATTTTATGCTGGCACAGCCTGGTCTCCTGCTGTGTCCCTTTGCCAATCCAGCTGAGTGTGTGGACATGAAAGGGGCAGGTCCAGCGGTGGGGTCTGACACATCCTCCTCCCTCTGGATTTCTGCAACCTCTGGGCTGCTCACAGGACTAGCCCGTGACCCCTGATGCCTGAATTGCCCCCTTCGCAACACACCACAGTCTGCTAATGCCTCCTTCTGGGGTCTTACTGTGTCCACCGTCGCCTTCCCCACGTGCGGTCACATTGCAGGGCAGCTCCGAAAGTCTGGACGCCAAGACTTGAATTCCTCCTCTGGTTTGGTGAATGTAAATAGTTTATCAGGGATGGGAAATCTCTGAAGAAAAGCCCCCCACCCCTTTGTACCTTCCTCTGAGAAGACCCTGACTGCTTTCCCTCTCCCTGTGACGAAAGGAGGAAGAAAGAAGCACCTATTTTCAAGAGGTGGCCCAAGGAGGAGGCTAGTCCTTCTAGAAGATTCTGGGGGTAGCCCAGCAAGCATTAGTTGGTGGGGAAAAGTGCCTTCTCTGGTTTTGGAGTTCTGGGATGTCATCTCTAAGGATTGGGAGGGACACGTTCATTCTGTAGGGCAGGGTGTGACCTTGCCCTGACACCCCTGCCCCCCCAACCCCGATCTGCCACAGGACCCTCCCAGAGACACAGCCTGTTTCCTTCTCCAGCTACAACACAGGCTCACCGGTGACATGCCCGATTCTAAAGGTGGCTTCCTGAGGACAAGCCTTCGCCAACCCAGCTTGGAAATAGGTGAGCGTGGAGGAAACAGGGCCTAGTCTGGAGGGTAGATGGGCCTGGAAATCTGAGTCATGCTTCTGCACTACTTGCCCAAGGATTTGCTGTCCCTTGGCTAGTGTGCTATTTTCTCTTTGCAGAACTATCTATCCTGCTACCCAAAGTACCCTACATCTGCCTCCTGCGTCGGTGAGCTGAGTGACAGACCGTGTAACGGGAGGACCCAGCAAGGGCCAGCTGTGCAGAGACCTTAGCCACAGACCAGGCACTGGCTGTCCTGCCGGTCCAAGCAACACTGAGATTTAGCACAGGGTGAGGACCGCAATATTTGGGTCTGTTCACCAAGTCCAGAGTTAGACACCAGAAATTCTTGGCTTCCTCCTAACCACTGCACAGAAGCGGCCGCCAAACCTGTCCTGTGTTTGATGAGTCATCATGTGTCTACCGTGCATCGCAGACTTGGGATAAGTGCTACTTTCGCTGCTGCGTCTGGCTCCGGCTTTTAAGAGGAGATGAGGGAGCCAAATACCCAAGCCTCAATGCTAATGGGCACTCTGTGATTCCATGTAAGCAAAGTTTAACCTCTACAGCTCATCTCCATTTCTCATTATTCACTTGCGGGCCCTACGCGGAAAGGCCCAAGAGCCCTGTTTTACATAAAGTAGAGAAGTGAGGGGCGCCTGGGTGGCTCAGTTAAGCGTCTGTCTTTGGCTAGGGACATGATCCCCTGGTCCTGGGATCGAGCCCCCCACTGGGATCCCTGCTCAGTGGGGAGTTTGCTTCTCGCTCTGCCCCTCCCCCTCCCCTGCTCATGCTTTCATGCTCTCTCTCGTAAATAAATTAAAAAAAAAAAAACTGGAAAAGTGAAAAAGAAGAGCATTTGACAGTGTGTGCATTTAAGTGTGCACCAGCCAGCATGAAGTCCTTTTCTTTTCTTATCCTAGGGCTCAGGCTTTATACTAGAGGAGGGTTCAGGGGCAAAACTGGTTTTGAGTCTCTGAACAAAGTTTGACCGAAGATGATGAGAGGGTCCACTTCTTTAGAGATGTTTAATATGGGCTGTCTGGGTGGCTCAGTCGGTTAAGCATCTGCCTTTAGTTTAGGTCATGATCTCAGGGTCCTGGTATCGAGCTCTGCATTGGGCTCCCTGCTTAGCAGGGAGCCTGTTTCTCCCTCTCTCTCTGCCTGCCTCTCTGCCTACTTGTGATCTCTCTCTGAGTCAAATAAATAAATAAAATCTTTTTAAAAAACCTTAGAGTTGTTTAATATATGTATGTATATTCATGCATAGAGTTTACAAGTCGCTCGATACGTGCCATCCCCCTGAAGCATCACCTTCCTGGTACAGATGAGGAAACAGTTTCAATAAAAAGATCATTTGCTCCAGCTCACTGAGGTCACACAGAGTTGGCCAGCGCTGAGACCTAGAACTGATATCCTGACCCCCAATCCATCTACATCTCCCTTCCCAAAGACTCCCATCCATTTTCCTGAGATGTCTGGAAAGATGGAAGGACCCTTTCCAGCAGCCTGCGTTGGGGATGCTCAGACGTCAGAGTTCAGCTCCTGGTGCACATCCCCCGCGCGGCCACAAGATGGCAGGGTCGCCCCGACGACCGAGGAGCTGGCGCCATTCCCCACACCAGTAGAGGGCTGTAGCTCCTCGTGGCAAAAAGTGAGAAATGAAAACAGAAAAGAAAAACAAAACAATAAAACTTCAGTGTCTACACTGATGAAACGGGGTGGTGGGAGGTTTGTTTTTCTTCTTTCTTTTTCTTTTTTAAAACCAGGGAGGGAGAGTTCAAACAAACAAGTCTCTCCATTTGCACCCCTGTGTTTGCTTTTGGAGGCGCGGGGTCAGGCCTTGGGCCGGCCGCCGAGCCTCCATTATTCATCCGCCCAGCGCCAGCCCGGCAGCAAATACGAAGAAATGAAGTAGCTTCAGCCGAGGGGAAACAGTGTTGTTATTGTTGCTGGTGACAGTCCCATTTGCCAACAAACATAAAAACATACTTTGGAACCGGGAATGGGCTTGTCAGAGGGAACTTTTGTTCCATGTTTGGGCTGGGATGCTTCCAGATAGAAATCGGGCTGGCATTTGAACTTTAGGAGGCAGGGAGAGAGCAGTGCCCAGCGGCCCCTGACCCGAACGCCAGGCCATCAGCCGTGGGTCTCATCTGGGTGTGATGGGCCCGTTGTCCATGAGATGCGTCACCACCCCCAGTGGGTATTCCGGGAGAGGAGCGAGGGGGCACACAGTCCAGCATGATGGGGTTCACAGGCTTGGATTCTGAACTTTTGGAAGGCCGTCCTCACTCTGCAGCTCTGGGAAAACGAAAGCGGTCTTGATTCCGCAGGATTCATTTGCTGCCTGGTCCCAATTATCCCGAGACCTTTGGCAGCACCTTTAATGTCCCTTTACCACGTGGACCCGTCACTCCAGAGAGAAAACCGTCCTTGCAGGTGCTCACACCAGGGTAAAAGGCACGATCCGGAAGGCCCATCTGCATGGCCCAGGCACCCATTACACAATCAAGTTGAAGGGTGTGTGTGGAGCTGGCCGGCACCTCCCCCCTGTGCAGGGGGACCCCCTCACCTAAGGGTCTGGACCTCCACTCACACAAGCTCAGTTTGGAAAGGAGAGAGTGGGATAAGTTACCATCCTGGTGAATATCACTGGAACCTGGTGGAAGGCCGGTGCCCGAGAATGTTCACTCTCTGCTTCTGCTTCTCAAGGCACCATCTCCAAGGCCCTAGGGCTATTGCACCTTTTAAATTGAGCTTTAAAGGTGGAAAGGCATCTTAGACATGATCTGGTCTAAAACTTCTGCTTCTAGGTGGTCAGGTTCCCTAGAGGAGGAGTTCAACAGGTATTCAGCCGATGGTACCTTATTTATAAGTAGAGTAACCGCTCTAGGAATGTGAAGCGATTCCCGCGTCACACACCTAACTGGGGCTCCGATTGGGGACAGGAACCCACAGGATCACAACCCGTCAGATTTATTTGAAAGCCTTGTTTCTGTCTATAGTTTCCTTCGGGGCTATAAGAGAACCTTCCTATTTCCAAAATTCGGATCCCTGCGAGTCTCCGTGCCAACCCCTGGGCTTGTCAGCCTCAAGCAGAGTCTCATTCCCAGCATTTAGCCTCTTTCTGGGTGTTTGCGAGAGAGGAACAGAAAGCACTCAGTGGAGCTGAGGTTGGCCAATTTTTTTTTTTTCTGTAGAAGTCCAGATAAGGAAGCATTTCAGGCTTTGTGGGCCATTGAGGGCCCGTCATAGCTCCATTTTGGGGCTGTCCCAGGCAAACACAGGTGAATGAGCATGATTGCTGCCCATAGAACTGTCCTTCCAGAAACAGGCGGGAGGGGTACCATGCTGGGCCCCTGGGCCAGAGTTTGCTGACCTTTGCAGTGGAAGACTTGTTCTCTGACTCAACTCTCTTCTTTGGTACATTCCAGACGTGAGCAGAGGGATGTCACTTGGCTTTTCAGCGCTTACTGACACCCAGCTGTTTCCACCCACCTTAACAAATAGGATTCTGAATTTCTTTCCATCGGGGGCTTGGTAGACCCACTAAGGAGACTTAATTTGTGCGGTGATCTTGTATTTACGGTCTTCACCCTACGAGTCCATAAGGGACGTGGGAGAAGCTAACAAACCTTGGAGACCAGGAAACCGCAGGGCAGGAGCGGAATCTGACGCCTTCTTTGTCTAATGCGGGCACTGGGCTACCTTATCTCCGTTAATCCTCATAAGATCCTGGGAGATTTTTATTATTATGCCAATTTTATAGATACATACTCAGGAAGATTAAGCATTGGGCTCAAGTCTTATCCGGAAGCAGCAGTCTCCCCTGCACCACACTGAATGCTTAATTCCCAGGAATTATCACCTGTCCCGGGGCGAGAGGCCACGTCCGTAATCCGCAGGCGCTCAACTCCTGCGCATCCACCGACGCTGGTACTCGGGTCTGGAATGTTAAGTATTTGATGACATGGCGTGGACTTCTCATCGCAAATTTCTACGCAACGCTCTACTTAGAAAAAAACTGTCTGCTACTATCCCCCCGGAGCTTGACCCCCAGATTGGAGCCACGAGGTGCAGAATTTCCCCTTCATTCCAAATGACATCAGGAGGGACAGTGGTGGCAGTGGTGACGCCCTCCCCGCCCCCAAAGGAGGCTGGAGGCTGAGGTGAGTGCCCCGGGGGGGTGGGGGGGCGTCTGGGGTTGGGGCTCTTAGTTCCTCACCAGGTTCCCAGCTTGCATCAGAGCAGGCAGAAGAAAGTCACTGACGGAAACAAAAAACACCACGAGGAACCTCAAGGACATGTTCTTTCTCCAAGTGGGTGGCGAGTGTCGCGGTGCCCTGACACACAGGGGTCTCCGGGCCGAGGCGCCAGTGTCTGGTCCCAGGCCATGTGACTTTGGAGAAATGGGTTCTGGGCTCTCGGTTCCAGTTTCTGCCTGGGCCCAGCCTGGGCAATCCCCGGAAGCCCCGTCCAGTTAGAGGAAGAGAGAGCAGCCATGGGACTGGGACGGGCGGCATCCACGGTGGGGACCGGGCTTCCCCGCCGGTCCAGAGGCCGCCCTGGGGTGACACGGTCTGCATACTGCTTCCTACCTGCACTTCTGCTTTTTTGGAGCAGACCTCAGTTCGCCCTCAAAGAGGAATCTGAGGAGAAGAGATGGACCAGTCTGGGTCGGGCAAGCTCTAGGGACGACAAGATGGACTGGAGCTTCACCAAGGGGGGTGATGGGGTGCCGGGAGCGTATTGCTGACCTGACCCCTCCCTGTAGCAAGCTACGGCAGCACCCTGTGGCCCGGGACCGGGCTCTGGCTCCCCACACAGCAGCCTGCGCAGCTGACCGTGTCACTCACCATGACCGTAGGGACTGTCCTGTCTATGAACTAGGGACACACGATGACAATTTCAGATGCACACTGCGTGCCAAAAAGCCTGGGGCTCAATGTCTGGGGGCTCAGGTTTTTCTTTTTTGCAGGGGGTGGCAATCTTACATCTAAATTTTTAATTTTTTAAAAGATTTATTTATTTATTTGAGAGCAAGCAAGAGAGCATGAGTGGAGGGAGAGAGAATCTCAAGCAGATTATGAGCTGAGCTCCCAGGGGCTCGATCTCACCACCCTGAGATCATGACCCTGAGATCACAACCTGAGCCCATGAAACCAAGAGCTCAATGCTTAACTGAGTGCACCATCCAGGAACCCCAAATCCTTAATCAGTTTTGAAAACTGTATAACAGGAAGGATTCATTCCTTTGCATATTTGGTGCTAAATTATCGAGTTTTTAATTTACCTTTTCCTTTTTTTGGATACACAGTACATTTAATGCAGTTAATTCTAGACACACTTTCATGATTTTTTGCATCGCTTTTATGCTTTCTCAGTTGTTTCCTCTTTTCCTGCTGAGACCAGGTATTTATGCATAATTTTTAATGGTTTTATTCTTTACATGTAGCTTTTGAAATACTACCTTTCGTTTTTAAAATGGAAAAGGGATACATACCCATTTAAAAAATTGAACCAGCACGCATATATATATGTCTGTGTGTATGTGTGTGTGTGTGTGTGTATAAATTTATGAAAAATTAAAATGCCACATTCACACCCGGTTCGGTTACCTTCCCCAGAGGCAACTACTGTTAACAATTGACGTGTGAATTCTTCAGGCGTTCTCCGAATTTGCAGCATATGCGTGCACGCACGTGTGTGTGGCATTTATTTTACGTAAGTCAAATGCACATACATACATATGTATACAATACCATTCTGCAGCTTGGCGTTCATATAACACCAGCTCTGGGAGATCTTTCCAAGCCAGTACATGGAGCTGTACCTTATTCTTTTTCATTGCATGAGAGTATGGACACATGTTCTCTAATTTACACTAGATTTTGAAGCTTACCTAAAATTCAGTGTCTGCGAACGGCATGCCATGACGATCCACCAGAATTTTCTTTCCCCAAACAGCCAGTTTTCTTCCCCACAGCAACCTTTTCCCGTGCATTCAGTGGGGGATGTTTTACTTCATAGTCTGCTTTCGAAGTCGGTGCAGTGGACAACACATTTTAGAAATAAGAATAGCAAAACGTGTTGGCCACACTACAGTTGGAAAGCGGGTTCCATATGGAATCTTGTTTGAGTTTCACTGTGGCTGTCTGACATGCGAAGTATTCTTTTTCTGTTTTACGCCTAAGCGAGTGCTGTTTAAGGTGTGAGGTTCAAGGTCAAGGGCTGCGCAGTGTCACATGACCTCCTGGCTTCTGAATCTGAGCTTGCCCTGCGCATGGGCGTGGCCTCAGGGAGTTCCTGGCTGGGGAAGGGGTGAGGAGGGAGAGCGCCAACACCCGCCCACCCACACCTGCTCTTCCTTCCTTCAACAATTATTTATTGAGCTTCTACTTTGTGAAGGGCGCTCTACTAGTTTGCTGTAAGAAAGTGTCAGTACTTTTGGAGGTAAATTAATTATTTTCAGCTTCAGATTCCTCCTCTTTAGGGTACATTAAGACTCCACGATGCTATAAAAAAAAGTTCTTCCAATTAACCGGAAAATCAAACACGGCAAGTCACCCCTTTGTTTAAAATCCAGGTTGTAGGGGTGCCTGGGTGGCTCAGTGGGTTAAAGCCTCTGCCTTCGGCTCAGGTCATGATCCCAGGGTCCTGGGATTGAGCCCCACATTGGGCTCTCTGCTCGGCAGGGAGCCTGCTTCCCTCTCTGCCTGCCTCTCTGCTTACTTGTGATCTCTGCCTCTCAAATAAATAAGTAAAATCTTAAAAAAAAAAAAATCCAGGTTGTACTATGTTATCTTGAGAATTTCCTGGCATCCTAGGCCTGGATGGTTGTTCTGTTTGGTCTCTTGCCTCCGACAGGTGATTGATCAATATTTCGGGAGAGACTTGCCTTGTCTTTTGTTCCTTTTCCTAAAGGTTTCAAACAACGAACATTTATTATTTCACAGTTTGCAGGCCGGGAATCTGGCACGACCTAGCCGGGCTCCTGTGTCTCAGCAGGCAGTGGTCTCCAGCCGGCCTGGGCCAGGGTCAATGTCAAGGCTTGCCTGTTGGGGGACTCGCTGCGGGGCACCCCCGCTGCCTGTTCGCAGGAGTGGCTGGCAGGATTCAGTGCTCACTGGCTGCTGGCTGGAAATCCTGATTCCTTGCTCTCAGGGCCTTTTCCCAGGGCATCTCGCCACCTGGGCTCCACCAGGGGACTGACTTCCTTGAGAGCAAGTGAGTAAGACACGGGGTGCGTGGATGGAAACTTTTGCCCCTCATCCTGGAAGTGGAATCTCATCCCCTCTGCAACGGGAGGCGGGGAGCCCTGGAGGCTGACCATGACCTTCGTAGGAGCTGCCGTCGGCTGGTGGGGCCTGCAGAGGATACGTAAGTTTGCTAACTTTCTCCACGGGGCCACGGAGGAGCTGGGTGACAAGCCTGGAGGCCTGGCTGGAGGAGTTGCTCTCATTATGACTTTGCTGGGGTGGCGTGGACTGACTCTTCAGCCTGGAGGAAGGGGAGGGCAAGGGACATTGGGCCAAAGGTCCAGCTGGGCAAGCACCTTACGCTTTTCCTCTGGAGTAGGACTAGAAGGAAGCTAGCACTTGCTTGATGATGGTAGGCTTTCCTTTGTCTTAACATTTAAAATATATGCAAATAATGATCATTTAAAAAAAGGAGTGCGCATATGGAGAAAATCCTATCTCTCACACATGCTTTCTCCTGCTGCTTTACTTTCCCCCATGGGAGCAGCCCTAGGACCCCTCCTGAGATATTCTGTGCATGTGTGAGCTTCATTTTAAATACACACGTAGGAGCCAAACGGCAACACACGGAGTGGGAGATGATAAGGTCTCATCCAGCCTTTATTAAAAACAAACAAAAATCCTACAAGTCAGGGAGAGACAGACCACCCAACAAGATATCCCACCAAGAAAATGGACAAAAGACATTTGCAGAAGAGGAAAGCCATGTAAAGGACACCAAGTTTCACCAGTCATCAGGGGGATGTACAAACCACAGCGGGATCCCAGCACAACCCACGGGACGGCGTGTGTGACGTCAGCCGCCCTCAGAGGTGCAATTCCACCGGGCTCCAACGGGTGGTTCCCCAACGGTGCGGAGCTTCCCTTCACGTGCTCACCTGTGCGTCTTCTCACCTACAGAAGGTCAGTTCCTGTGTTTCCATTATGCACTTGGATTGTCTGTCCTTTCACTGCGAGCTAGTTTTTTTTTTTTTAAGATTTTTAAAAAATTTATTCATTTATTTTAGAGAGAGAGAGAGAATGTGTGCACAAGCAGGGTGGGGGAAAGAAGGAGAGAGAGAGAGAATCTGAAACAGACTCCCCGCTGAGCGCAGAGCCTGATGCGGGGCTTGATCTCATGACCTTGAGATTATAACTTGAGCTAAAAAAATCTAAGCAAAAACCAGTGTCGGGTGCCTGAGCGAAGGAAACACCTAGACACTCCTTACTGTTGAGGTTTGAGGGTTCTTGTACAGCTAGGTTGTTCCTTCATAAACACTTTCACTGATAAATTTTAAAAAAGCAATAAATAGATATCATGCAAGAGTACACAGATCTGATCAAAACACTTTTGATTTTAACACTGACTTAAAAGAATTATAATGGACCTTTCTCTTACGTAGTATTTCAACGGGCAGAAAAGTATAGAGAATCTTATATGGGCTTACACCAAGACTTCTCGATGTAATACGGCAAAACTTAATGTTTGCCATATTTGTTTCAGGTCACCTTTTGTAAGAAAAACTAAAAACAGGGAAAGCCCTCTGTGAATGCTTTTACATTCCATTTCTGCTGACCTCAAGATATCTACTGTCTGAACTTGCTTATGGTTTCTGCGAACGTCTCGGTGTTATTTCCATCCATAGTTACGGATAATATTGGTTTCCGTGTTGTAAGCTCCATCTGCGTGTGAGCATCCTGGACTTGCCGTCTGGCCGCGTGTCCTTCATTGCTAAAATCTGACATTCTGTGTCCGAGAGTTCTCTGTTTTAGTGTACATGGCTCTCGTTTACTCATAATTACCATGCAACGTTCTCTCGGATTGTGGAGTTTTTAATCCCTGAACTCGTGGATGGATGTCAGCTGTCTCTGTTTTTGCCCCCGTCACAAACAGCACATCTCTGTATGTCTCTAGGACTGGAATTCCTGGCTGGGGCACGTGTCTCTAACACACCAGTCATGTTCTCTGAAGGGCTTGTACCAACGTGCCCCCCCACCCCCCACCATCAACAGCGAGCAAGGGTCCATTTCTCTTCTCCAACGTCACCAGCACTGAGTAGAGCTAGGCCTCCTCTGCCTGCCCCACTGTTCGGTGGGAAATTGTGTTTCAGGGGTGATTTAATTTGCCGTTGCCTGACTCTTAGCCCCTGGGTACTCTCTTGAGAAAGGCGCAGGCTCATTTTTCGCCTATTTTTCCCAACTGGATTGTTTGTTATTCTTACTGATCGGTAACATTTCTTCATATAATCTGGATTTTCATCTTTTGTCATTTAGGCATATCACAAATATCTTCTCTCAGCCTGCAATTTGTCCTTTAACTTTGCTGCAGCTGTCTTTTTGTTGAATGAAAGTTATTTACGACAGGGGCTCCTGGGTTGTTCCGTTGCTTGAGCAGGCAACTCTTGATTTTGGCTCAGGTCGTGACCTCAAGGTCGTGAGATTGAGCCCCGCCTTGGGCTCCACGCTCAGTTGGGAGTCTGCTTGTGCCTCTCCCTCTTCTCCTCCTCCTGCTCTCTTTCTCTCTCTCTCTCAAGTAAATAAATAAAATCTTAAGAAAAAACATTTGGTATTAACAACAGGATAGCCAAATTTATCAATCTTTGTCTTCACAATGTGTTCTTGTAGTGTCTAGTTTAAAAATCCTTCCCTACTCTGGGAAGGTAAAAATATCCCCTTCTATTTTCTTCTAAATGGTGAAGAGTTCTGATATATATATATTTTTTTTCATTAGGGATTTAGTTCAAATGTAATTACTTTTGTTTCTGATGCATAGTTAAAACTCTACTTTCATTCTGTTTTTCCACACGAGATTACCCCAGTACCATTCATTACATAGTTAATTTTGTCCCCAGAGGTTCAAAATGCCATTCGTGTCATATGTCAAGTTCACAGACATGTCTGGGTCTGTTTCTCAGCCTCTGTTTTGTTTATTCCTGTGCTAATGCCACATGCTCTTAGGTACGGAAAGTTAGTACACATTTTTGATATTTGATAGGCCTGTTGCCTTTCCTTGTGCTTTGTCTTCAAAACTGACCTTGGTCATTCCATATGCATTTTTTGGACCAGTGTGTCAAGTTTTATCTAAACCCACTGGATACAGAGAATTGGGGAAGATTTGCAGGAAGCTGACGTTTATGAAATGGAATCTTCTCATCTGTGAGTGTGGTCTCATTCTCCGTTTATCCAAGATTTCATTTATGCCTTTTGATACTGTTCTGGAACTTTCTTCAAAGGGTCTTGAACATTGGTAACTTGTTCTTTGGTGTTGATTTCTATGAGGAAGGATATTTCCCTGAAATAACCTCTGCTCCCTCACTCACTTTGCCCTGGGAGAGGGAGACAGAATGGCTCATGCAAATAAACAAAGACCAACCAGGTTAGCTCCAACCTTTTCCTTCTGGTGAAAGGCAGCCTGTATGAGCAGACGTTCCTCCTGTTTCTCTAGGATTGCTTGTTTTTTCCTGGAAGTTCTGTTGAAATAAGTCTTACTAGCAGCACCTTTCATTGTTGACCTCGGAGGAGAAATTTCAACACTTTTTCCCTTAGGTTTTTCTGTAGATAACTTTTATGGTTTAAAGCCATGTCCTTCTATTTCTTGGTTGTCAACAGTTTTTATCACAAAAGGATGTTAAATTTTATTAAATTATTTTCATCTTTTATTAAAATAATCATATGATTTTTCTCCTTTATTCTGCTTACAGGTGAATTATACTGATTTTTGGTAACTTTTAATTTTGATGTAACTTGAAACTCATGTAAAAATTGGTTTGTATAAGAAACTCTCATAACCTTCCGCCCGTATTTACCAGGTGCTTACGTTTTGCCTCATTTCCTTTGTCGTTCTTTCTACATACACATATGTGTGCATGCTATTTATTTTTTTCTGAACTGTTTTAGACTAGATTGGACATATTATGTCCTTTTTCCCTTAAGTATGTCAGTGTTTACTTACTAAGAGCAAAGATGTTTTCTTACATAACTCAAGTTCAGTAACAAGTCAGGAAGTAAAACGTTGCTCTGTTACTATCCTATGTGTGAATGTTGAGCCAACCTTGCATTCTTAGAATAAACTTCACTATCATGTGACATTTTATCCTCACTATGTCATTGGATTTGATTGGCCTTTAAAAATGTGTTTATGAGAAACATTGGCCCTATCATTTTCTTCTTGGGAATGACCTTTCTCAGTCTAAAAAAGTTGGAAAATATTGTGTTTTGTTCCATTCCGTGGAGGAGTTGTGAACAGTTGGTACTATTTTTTTTCATTAAATGTTGTGAAGAATTTACCCCTGAAGTTGTAGGAAGGTTTCTAATTTGGGATTTAATGTAATAGGTAAAAGACTAGATTTTTATCTCTTCTTGTGTCCATTTGGTAAATGTTTTAAGAAACTGTCACTTGATCTCCTTTTCTTATTAGTTGTCTTAAAGTTTCCTGTATTGCTAACCTATTATCTTTTAAGTATATGAGAACATATAGTCCTGTCTTCTTTTGCATTCCTGATATTTTCACTTTTCTTTTTCCCTTGATTGGTATTACTATGGATTTAATACTTTTATTGGTCTTTAAATAACCCACTTCTGGCCTTACTGATTCTCTCTTGCATATATTCTTTCCATTTTATTAACTTCTATTCTAATGTTTTTATTTTCTTCTTTTCACTTTCTCTGGGTTTAACTTGCCTTTCTTTTCTTTTCCAAACTTCTTTCTTCTTTCCTAATATATCCTTTTAAGGCTATAAATTTCCTGTAAGCCCAGGTTTGGCAGCTTTATGTAAGTTTTGATATATAGTGTTCATTATAATTTCAAAATACTTTTAAATTTCTATTGTGATTTATCCTTTGACTCTCAGATAATGTAGCAATTTATTAATTTTTTTTAAATTTCTGTATACATATAGGGATTTTCTAGTTTTTATATAATTGATTCCTAGTTTTAGTCAGATGTACTTTATATGATTTTTATACTTCAAATTTTTTGAGGCTTATTCTGTGCTCAGTATGGGTAAAGGGTGAAGGTATATTTGAAAGAACATGTATTCATTAGTTCTTAAATGTTTAGTTCTGTGTGTTAGTGCAAGTTTGTTAATCATGTTCAATTTTTTTCATATTCTGACCAATTTTTTTGTCTTCTTAATATAACAGCTAATGAGAGGGATGGGTTAATATCTCTATGATTTGGGATTTAGTTGTTTTCCTTTTAGTTATGTCAATATCTGCTGTATATATTTTTGGTCTATGTTATAAGCAATGTGCAGATTTAAAGTTGTTACATCTTCCTGATCAATGGAATCTTTGATATGTATGGCTAAGAAAAATCAATCTGATAATCTATGTTTTTCATTGAGTTTAATCAGATTTTTGTTTTTGTAATATACTCTGATTTTTGCTTTCCGATATTTTTCTTTAGGTAAGTATCTTTCCCTGATTTCTCTTGGGAAGCTGACTGCTTCTTCCCCTTCTCCCTCTACTTTATTCCTCTGGTGGCTTGAAATTCTTAAAAAATCCATTGATTACAATCATGTCGACCCCCTCCTCTTCCTCCCCCTCCCCCTCCTCCCCCATCTCCCTCTCCTCCTCCTCCCCCCCCGTCTTCCTCCTCCTCCTCCTTTTTTTGCTGTAATTGTGAAAAACATCAGCTTTACTTTTTAATAAAAATCAGATTTTATTTGTATTTTAAAATTCTTTATTGTTAATTACAATTAGTATTTTATCAGTTTCCATACTCACCTTTTCTTTTCATGCTTGTATACCAGTTTATCTTTGGGTACAATTTTTTTTCTTTCTAAGGAACATCTTACAGTGAGAGTTTGTGGGAGTGTAATCTTTGCATATCTGAAAATATCTTTATATCACTTTCACTGTTAAAGGGTAGTTGAGCTCATATAAGATTCTAACTTGATGTTTAGTTTTTCTCAGCACTCTGAAGATATTCTTTCATTGTCTTTTGACCTCTGTTGGGACTGATGTGAAATTTGCTGAACATCTAATTATTAGTCATTTGTAAATAATTTGTCACATTTCTCTTGTGGCTTTTAGGTATTTCTCTTTATCTATGTAGTTCTATAATCTCACTATGTTGAGTCTTGATATGTATTTATAGTAGGGAGTTGGAGAACACTGTTCTTTAAGATCTTATGTCTTTCTCGATTATGCAAAATTCTTAATTACTAGCATTACAAATATTAGATCTCTGCCATTTCTAATATTCACTTATTTTTGAAATCTTGTTTGATGAATTTAAGAGTTTCTTAATCTAGCCTATATATCTCTTTACTGCATTTACCCAGTGTTCTGTGTTTATGTGTTCTGAATTTACCCAGAACACATAAATAGAGAGGTCTTATACATATACATATACATTGTATATGTATACTTATACATTGTATATGTATAAGACCTCTCTGTTTATGTGTTCTGGGTAAATTCTTCAGTATTCCCTTACAATTACTATATTCTTTCACAGTGTTCAGTCTAGAACTGGTCTCCTATACTGAGGTTTTATTTTTTTTAAAGATTTTATTTGTTCATTTCACAGACAGAGATCACAAGTAGGCAGAGAGGCAGGCAGAGAGAGAGGAAGGGAAGCAGGCTCCCTGCCGAGCAGAGAGCCCAGGAGCCTGGGATCATGACCTGAGCTGAAGGCAGAGGCTTTAACCCACTGAGCCACCTCAGCCCCTATACTGAGGTTTTAAAAGTGAGTCTACTTTTGTCTCCCAAGCTTTATAGTTGATTCTTTTCTGTATATACTGGTTCTTCTTTTATTTATTCCCACTCCAAATTTTCTTGGTCTTCTAAAATGAAAGTTGTTATTTCATTTATCTCTCTGTGGATGATATAAAAAAGCCTGTTCCATAAAACAGATCTAGAATGGGTATTGAATCCAAAAAGTATATTCTGAACTGTTCCATAAAATTGATTTAATCAGAAATGAATTCACATTCAGATTCTAGCTTTTGTTCTCATTGGAATTTCTCTGTGTTTGGGGATTTTGGTTTGTATACTTACGGTGAGAGGGAGATTTTTATGTTTTCTCTCTGTGGGGTGGGAGAGAGCACAAGGCCTCCTCCCCATATTTTTCTCTCCCTATCAACAATTATACAGTTGTAGGGAGCTATTGTCATCCAGGCCTCTAATCCGGAGACATTTCTACTATTTTAGGGATCTCCTCCCACAGCAGCATTGGGGATATCATATTCATAGTAACGTTGACTTGCGCTCTTCATCACAATGCCTTTTCCTTATCCTCTGTCTCTCTAGGGTATGAAGCTGAAGCCCCAGACACTGTCTTATCAGCAGCTTCACTTCTCAGATTTGCCTCATGAAGAAGACTCATCCTGGCCCCTGTCTTTATCCATGACAGTGACTGTAGCCATTCCCCACCCCACCCCACCCCAGGAGCACTAACGATCCTCTCATTCTGCAGAAGGTCAAATTCAAGACCATGACTTTCTGCAGACCCGGGGTTTCAACTGCTCCCAACTTTTTGTTTCCATTACAGAGCTGATTATTTTGAGCCCAGTTATTTTGCTTTGGTTTCTTTCCTATCATTGCTAGGTCTTTACAGCAAAGGAGTGTGAGGCAGTGTGAACTCAGTGCACAGGCTGGACCAGGATTCTAGTCTATTCTTGAAGATCTCCTCTTCCTCCTTCCTCCAGTGACCATGAAGCCTTACAGTCAGGGAGCTCTGGATATAGTCTTTGTGCTCAGCCTGGGTGAAAGTAGATGGCTCCTACTTCCAGCTCCCAAAGGATATCCTGTGTTACATGTCAGGCACCACTGCCTAGAACAGGAACAGAGGAGACTAAGGACATATCGGCTGCAAAGACCACGAACCTTCACTGTAGGTGTGCTGTTGGAGGAGAGCGGGGTGGAGGGTGAGGGGGCAGCCTTGAGCTCTACCCTGCTCTGCTCCATCTAACTTTCCAGAGAAAAATATTTTTTCAACTGCCAGAAAAACTTGGTATGGAAATGTTCAAAGAAATTAGTTGCCTAAATTATGTCACTTTTTAGTATTTCTTACAACACTATAAATCTCAAAAATTCCCAAATAGAAGATAAAAATGAACAAAAGTTATGAACACTTCTGATGTAATTGACTAGGATATGGAGTAGAATTGGAATTTAAAGTTGCTGCTGGGGGGTGCCTGGGTGGCTCAGGGGGTTTAGCCTCTGCCTTCGGCTCAGATCATGATCCCAGGGTCCTGGGATCGAGCCCCACATCGGGCTCTCTGCTGGGCAGGGAGCCTGCTTCCTACTCTCTCTCTGGCTGCCTCTCTGCCTACTTGTGATCTCTGTCTGTTAAAGAAATAAATAAAAATCTTTAAAAAAAATAAAGTTTCTGCTGTAGTTCTTTTATATTACTTATTCCTAATGAATTTTCCTCAAGGAATATTAGGGGGAAAAAACAAGTGTATTTTAATTAACCTTGTATATTAATTAGTTCCTGATCTTTCTTCCTTCCTTCTGTCCTTCCTTCCTCCCTTTCTTTTTGAGAGAGAGAGAGAGGGTGAGGTGGGAGGGGCAGACAGAGTCGTAAGCAGGCTCCACGCCCAGCGCAGAGCCCAACATGCGGCTCGATCGCTGGACCCTGAGATCAACACTTGAGAGAAATCAAGAGTCAGATGCTTTATTGACTGAGCCACCCAGGCGCCCTGATTCCTGATATTTCTTAAATGAAACATTTCTAGTTAGTTTGAATTATACCTACACCTGTACATTATGTAGAACTCTTGAGATGGAATGAAACTAGGCCAATTTTGTTCCAGGGTAAAGCTGAACATAACAGCTGGTTCGGTGTGAGCTGTGTCCTCCTAGCGGGTTAGCACAATGAAGAACAACATGCAGTTCTGGGCACCCGTGCATGCCTGCAAGGGGTTAAAAAAAAAAAAAATCTCGGTTTCTCTTAATTCTGAGAGCATGTGGTGGCCAGCCCAGAGCCAGATTGAGCCATGTTAATTTCCCAGAAGATTTCAAAGAATTATCTTTTGAAAGGGGGAAGTTTGGGCTAATAAAAACCAGGATCACCTCCGGCAGTCACATGGAAAAGAATAGAAACAAATTACTCCTGGCTTGTTCGACATTGCTTCTGGGGGCTTTCTCTGGCCAACCCAGACTGCTTTGTTTTCTTCCGTTGCAAGGAGGGAAGTTACTTGTGATGTCCCAGGAAAGGTAAGAGCCACAAAGTTGTGCTCCTGAAGCCTCATTCCTTTTGTAAGTAGCTTCTTGCCAGTTGGGAGCCAAAGATCGATACACACATTTTGTGGAAATTAAGGGCGTTTTAAAATAAAATATCCGTTGTCTATTGGCTGCATAACAAAGGACCCCAAGGCTTAGCAGCTTGGAACAATGATTTTACGACGCTCACAGATTCTGGAGGTCAGAAATTTAAGAAGAGCCTCGATCCCGTGATGTCTGTGGCTTCAGCTGGGAGAACGCAGAGGAGAGGTGACCCACCAGCTGGCGGAAGAAACCTTCTAGGGGTTCACTCTGACGGCCAGCTATCAGTGAGGCTCTCACACTGGGAACACGTATGCGTGGCGTCTCCAGGTGGCCCGGACTTCCTCACAATATAGTGGCCTTTCCTTCCTGTGTGGCTGCTGAGGGTCTGATGGCAAGTTGCTCAAGAGAACCAGGCCCCTTGGGAGTCACATGCCATCACTTCTCCCGGTCTAAAGCTGCTCCAGTTTCAAGAGGAGGAAGCAGAGGGACTCCATCTCTCTCTCTCTCTCTCTCTAAGACTTTATTTGTTTATTTGTCAGAGAGAGAGCACAAGCAGGGGGAGCTGAAGGCAGAGGGAGAAGCAGACTCCCCACCAAGCAAGGAGCCCTACGCAGGACTTGATCCCAGGACCCTGCGACCAGGCCCTGAGCCAAAGGCATAACCAACTGAGGCATAACCGACTGAGCCACCCAGGCGTCCTGAGACTCCATCTCTCGACGGCAGGAATGTCAACATGACATTGTGAGAAAGCACGTGCAGTGGGAACTCCATTCATGACCTCTTTGGAAAATTACAGGGTGCCACAGGGGTGAGTTGATAAGAAGTCCCCGAAATTTCTGACTGGATCTGTCGGGAGTGTGAAAGGCAGGTTTAAGGAGAAATGCTGCAAGGTCATGGCCACAAGGGATTCAGGGGGGAAATAACAGTGACAGAGAACAGGGAGGGAGCGGAGGATGGAGTTGGCATTGGGACAGATCAGTCTCCTGCAGGCAAGGAGGAAGGAGATGAGAAGGGGGAAGAAAAGTCCAGAGGCACTGAGGTTTTGAACCTGGGTGCTCAGAAGGGTGGGGCTGCTATTACCTGAAATGGGGAAGTCGCAGGGAAAAGCAGGAACCCACTGTTCCTTCTTTACTCTCCAGACACTAGCTCATCTCGCAGCGACTCACGTAGGCACAGTCTCGGTCTATTTTGACAGAGATGACATCAAGGGCTAGAAGTGGAAATGAGGCCATTTATGAACCTGATCTTGAGTCAAGCTTGCCTACGTCACTACACCCGGGGAGACACAGCTGCATGTACGGAACTTCCAGACGCTGTGTTAGCACCGTCATGGGAGGGATAATTCTAACACCACCTGGTAAAGGAGCTCAAGTTCCTATTATGGTGTCATTTGTCTTTGCAGGTTAGGCCCTTAAGGCTCTGTCTTCGGCCACCTTTTGAGGCTTCCCTGTCAGTATGTTCTTCTACCCTGATCTCCGTTCACCAGGACGGTTTAAGGTCATGGTTTAACTTTATCCCAGAGACCTTTGGGTTCACCAGAGATATTACAATAAAGTTAGTTATAAGATCATTGAAAACCATCCCAGGTGACTGCTATCCATTTCCAGTGGTACCAAGAGGGGCTAACCAAGTATTCCCATGAAACCACCATTGCTCAAACATTTCAGGAACTGGTTTTTAGAGCTACTCCATGAACCATCACTACATACCCCGTGTTTGACTCCAGGTTGCCTGACTCATGATATAAGTTTTATGTTCAAGTCACAGGTGTTCGCTCAATTTGAATGAAAAAGAAACTTATTGGTTCACATAACTAGAAAGACCAAAGTCGTCTAGCATCAGGTATGACTGGACCCAGTAATTCAGATGGTGTCATCAGGTCTCTGCCTCTTCCAATTGTCTGTGGTTCAAGTCACTCTCTCTTGCTGCAGATGGGCTTCTTGCATGTGCCAATATGGCTGCCAGCACCCCCAAGGCGATGTCACCCCAACTTAGTAAGCTCAAGGAATGGGGAGCTTGCCCCCTACCAAACCCCACATCCCCATGCCCACATTGTCCTTATATCCTTTCTGGGCAGGATTCTGATTGTCCCAGACTGAGCCATTTGTCCATTGCTGTGTTGGTGTTGGAGGGGTGGGTGGGTGGGGGGTGAGGGTGGGTGGGGGAGGGGTTTGAAGATTTGTTACTGGAAAATAACAATAATAATAAGGCAAAACACACATTCTGGGAAGACAAAAATTATAGTGGACTGTGGCTGTTTCATCTGCTTTGACCATCATTCTTGCCCTTGACCAACTGTTTCCAAAACCTACTCTAGGAGCTTGTAAGAAATGCAGACTCTCAAACCCCATCCCAGCCCTACCAATCACAGTCTACAGTTCAAGATCCTCAGGTGATTCTCAGGAATGTTGACATTTGGTGACAGCTGGAGGTTCTCTGCAAGGCAACCTGATTAGAACAGGTGACCAGCCTGCCCAGGCCAACACCACAAGGAGAGCAGCAGGCCTGTGGGCCACATGGATGTCCTGGGCGGGGACACAGACAATGGACAGGGGCCCAAGGTCAGAGCTAGGCTAAGCCAAGGTGATGATGCTGGTTCTGCTCAATTTCTGAACAAGGCGCTCCTTGAGCTCTGTGAGTATCCCAGAGAAGGTTCTGGAAGCCCGGGATGTGTGTGTGTGTGTGTGTGTGTGTGCGTGTGCGTGCGCGCGCGTGTGGCTGAGTCTGCAGCAGGTACCTTCAGTGGCTTGCACAGAATAGCGAAGAAAGCTTCCCAGCCGGGAGAACCCATTCCCACGGCTGTAATAACGCAGGCAAAAGGTGACATGACATCTCTTTTTCTTAAATGAACCTTTACTGCAGCATCAAACTCTAATGAGTCTGAAATTTGGATCCTGTCTAGTTGCAAACAGAGCCACTCCGATGCAGAATAGTTTATACGCAAAACACAATCAGACCCACACCGACCCTGCCTGCTCCCAAGAGAATCTGTCCTCGGAGTTAGATGTGGAAATTAGATAAATTCTCAGTCAACCCCTCCAATTCCCCTCTCTTTTATTTACTTATTTTTAAATAGAGTATTCCTGTAAGAAGGGCTGCAGAAATGAAAGCCAATGGAAGCGTAATTAGATAGAAAGGTTTAGAGGGCTCGCGGTCTGGACCCAGCACTGAAATTGCTTCCTGCTGCTGTCTCAAGGCGAGCAGTGCACTGGAATGCACCGCGGGCTCTAATCCAAAGTGATGGCGAGCAGATTTCCCGGTGTCTCCAGGCCACTCTGTCCTTTCACGGACCGGGCTCAATGCGTGGTGTTCTGCACCCCACATCTTCCAGGGCTGCCCTACAGTCCTGCGAGCTTGGGAGGTGCCTCTGGTTCCAGTGCATTCCCAAGCCCTGGACGGGGGTCCGGAGGTCAGGGGCCAGGGATGGGCGGTGGGGCAGGAGGGGTTGGGGGCCGTGCCTCGGGGCACAGCTTCCAGAATCAGACCCCCTGGTTTGAATCCTCTCTCCGCCATTTACCAAACACGTGGTATTGGGCCAGTCACACGACTTTGGTCCCTTCCAGTACAAAATCAGGTTAGTGAGAGCATCGCCCCAAACATCCAGTGAGCAAACGCAGACGGAGGAGGGTGGCCACGCATTCCGCGCCCTTGGCATGGAGGCGGTATTCCACTTGAACTGAATGTTAAAGCACTTAGCTCCATGCTCAGAGAATGCTAAGCCCTTAATCAATAGTAGCTGTTATTACTCCCCAACCTTCGCTCAATTTTGCATGATATTTTTGCCTCCAGATGCTGTGTGGTGAGTACCCGCATTCCATTCACAGCCGAGGGATATGAATTAACATTAACTTGGTCCTGGGAATTTTATGACATCCCCTTCTTGAGATAATTGGAGACACGCTGAGGTTTTAGAGAAACGTGGGGCCCTGGAAGAGTTCAGAATTCGCAAATGCAGTGATTGGGCTCGATCCCATTAGTGAGAAGGTTCTGGCACTCCCGACTCATTCTTGCAGGTCCCTGGGGCTCCTCTCATAAATAACCTTTTTCCTTGCACAACCAAACAGGACTCGGGGGGCTTGAGTTGGTGATTCTTTGAGAAAGATCACTTGTCTTCCCTGTAGTTATTTTTGGTACCCGGCCTGTGCTCCTGCACCAGGACAATCTGGGCTCCTGGCTGGGCTGAATTTTTCTTCATTCATTTCCCCCAGCTGTTGAGCACCCCGTCTGTGAAAGTCAGGGTGCCGTGTGCTGGAGGGAGATAAAAAAAAAAAAAAAAGCTGGCTTTCCATAATTACTTTTTCCTCCCTGCCTCTGCCTCCACCACTCCCTGGGCCACCCTCGGGGATTAGCATTAGTCCCCTTTGGTCCCATCTCAGGGGACTTTTGTGTCCCCGCTTCTTTGGGAGCTCTGACTGGTTTCAGTCCATCCACCAGCATTTTCAGAAGGGCTCTGCTGATCTAGGTTTGGGTCTGTTTGTCTATTTGTTTCTTTATTGGCAGTTTTTCCTGGGCATGCCTTGGCCCTTCCTCTCTGCCGACTTGCCCAAGCAAGCCTCTCCTCCAGAACATTCAGCTCCTCTTGTTTCTCTGTCCTCATCTGTTTGTTAACATGACCCATCCTAAAAGGCTCCTTTCTCACAGCCCCGCCCACGCCAGAGTAATCCCTCCTCCTTGAACTCTGGGGTGTGCCAGGCTCCAGTGACCCCGGGTTCAGGACTCTGAGCCTTTGTGTCGGGGTGCCCTGAGCTTGTCTGGTGGCCTCCACAGACTGGAAGCCCCGGGTTCATGTGCTGTGTGACGTTTGAGGTGCGACTCCCCCTCTCTGTGCCTCCCCACTTCACTGAAGAATTCACCTAACTAACCTGCTCACCACCCCACACATATTCAGCGTTTGATACGTTTTTACTCTCCTTCCCTGCTCTTTGTGTTTCCAGCTGTCCAGGGCGCATTTCCTGAATGAACAAGCAAATTAACAAACACATAAATCAGGTGGCTTTCTATTACAAAGTGCTCAGGGTCCTGTTGATGTTCCTCTCCGCGGATGCTGACGGCATGATTATTGCGTACAAGAGGACCCTAACTGTGGGCTCTTTCTCCTACTGCCCCCCGTCCGGCATTGTTTCAGGCCTGAGGAGGACAAAAGTAATTCAGCCTGTGTCAACACTGCCTGTTGTCCTTTCCAGCTTTTGCAAACCCCATAGAAGGAAAGGGCTATTCCACTGTTGGTTTAATTTGCATTTCTCTGATTACCGGTGGTTTGAAACGCTTGTGAAAAAGCAGCAGAAATATGCAGTTCAAGCCACTTGAAGGCTGCTGAGTACTTCTAGGAGACACCAGGCAGGGCCTGGAAAGGTTGGGCACGCAGGCTATCGCAGTCAAATTCCCGAGACTTCCAGATCGCGAGGTCGTACTCGGTGAAGTAGGCACACTGTGTGACCCTAAGAAGACTGGCTTTGAGCAAGGCCAGCACCCAGCACCCAGGCCAGCCTCAGGGGCCCTGTCAGTGGCCCCAGCTCCACAGAGACTCCTTCCTTAGAGATGTCTTCTGAGCCCAGGGCCTATGGCCAAGTTTCTGGGGCCATTTTTCTTGACTCACTGGGAGAACCCTTGAACATGTCTCTTGTGCCCTGAGTCAGGGCTTAAGTCCTCAAGTTCCAGGGAATGGAGAACCTCCTTCCCTCCGTCTTTATCAGACGCTCACTCTTACATCAGCACAGACTTCTTCCAGCGACACAGTGACAACAAATGCACTGTCCCACTGAGGGGCTCCGCCTGCCCCTGGAGGAGTCCCGCCTTACCTTTGGCCTTTCCCTGGAACATTGCTCATGCTATTCAATCACCAGGCTATTCAGTTTTCAATATTCTGCCTGTGGGCCTTTTGTTGAAGGTCAGAAAGGGCTCCCGCAATCCTCAGCTGGTCTTTTCGGGAGATTTGGCAGCCTGAAGAGCCGACGAGCTTCCCACAGCCTCCCGCCTCTGCTCCCAATCTATCGTGAGCCGGCACTTGAAAGGTAAATTTATAAACGGACCAACAAGAACAGAAAGTAATTTTTGGAGACCCTATAATCTAAACCCATTTTTAAAGAAGTAAGAACAGAAGGTGCCAGTCATGAACAACCTTTTACATGATTGTGCGCAGCAATTTGACCTTCCGGAGCTGGATCTTTGCTACTCCTCTGCCTGGCCAAAAGGCCCACCAAAGTGTATTTTCAGAACATCAGGGAGCAAAGATTGAGTTCAGACTTCTTTATGTCTAGATAAACCAGTTTCCCATAATAGATGTTGGCTGCTTCCTGGTTTCTAATGATCAAAATTACATATAGGCAGAAACGCAGATAGATAAATAGATAGATAGATAGGGTTTCTGCCAGGTTCCACAGGTTCACATATAAATGTGCACCAAGTTTTTCATTGTCATTACTAGTAGGAATTCAGTCAGACAAGAAGGAGCCAACATCAGCCTAAGAACTGGATTCAGAACACTTCCAAGGAGGGTCGTTGCTCCTACTTGACCAGTGGGGACACAGGAGCCAAGCCAAAGGCTAAGGCTTCAAGGATTGTTCTCAGCTTAGTGCTGTCCTTGACTTTCTCTTCTAGGTGATTGCTATAGAGCAAATCAATCAATAAACATTTATTAAGCATCTGTTGGGTACCAGGCATTGACTTATCCTCTGAGAGAAACACAAAAAAGATGAAAGAACCACTGAAACTTATCTTTATTCACATGGAAAGAAAGTGGCTAGAGTTTAGTCGGTTTTATGTGATAGAGTCAAGTGTATACATCTGACAACACCATGGAAGCACTATGACCTTGGATAACTAGCTGGGCAAGAGGCTTTGCCCTGATGATTAACTGCCTGGGTTGAAATCTGGCTGTGCCACTAACTATTGGAGTGGCCTTGGCTACATAGCATCTCGGGGTCTCGGTTTCCACGTCGGTGAAACGGGGCTATAATAGTAGCTATTGTGGCTGCTGCACTGGGCTGCTCTGAGGGCTCCATGACAGAATCTGTACAAAGCACTTAGCATGGGGCCCGGTACGTAGAGAAAGTTCCGTGACTTACTGCTCACTCCCTCCTGGCTGCAAATGTTGGGTCCCAGACCCAGAGCTTCAGTGGGGAGGGCTGGCAGCAAGGAAGGCTGCAGGGAGCATGGAGATAAAGAAGCTCTGGTGCAGGACCTCAGGGAGATTCCCCATAAGCTCTATGTCACCAGTTCTGTTCTTTCATTATGGCAGTATTCGAATGCACCAAACGGTAGAGAGAGATGCCTAATGGATACTTATCAACCCATTTCCTGGATACCACAGTGGTGAACGCGTTACCTTAATTTATCTGATGTATTTTTTTTTTATTTCACTGAAGTAGTGTTTTAAAGTAAATTAGAAATGTCATCACATTTCATCCCTCAATACCTCCCTGTGCACCTCCAAAACATAGGGACATTTTTCCCCCCCAGAACCATAATATTATGATTCCTCCTAATGAATTAGCAATTCCCTGGTCTAACACCCAGGCCTCTTGGAGTATTTTGAATGACCCTTTTGATTTCAAGATGAATTATGCTGGGGAGGAGACCATTCTGAAGACAAGATAGGAGTCGCTGTATGTGGGAACGAATGTTCCAGGTGTTAGCAGAGAATGGGGAATGTACTGGCTGGCCACTGTCCTTCTGGTTCCCGTTCCACACAACCACGGAAGAACTTAGCCTGGTCCGGGATCCATTGTGTGAATGCGCTCATTACTATTCGCTTCTTTCCAAGGGAGGAAAACATGTTTTTGAAGGCTGCTTGACAGACAAGAAGGATATTAATAAATGACATGCAAATTTCTTAATTTCACTTTGGCTGGATATGTGATTGCCACTTCTGAAATACAGGCTGGCGATGGCGCTTCTCTGTTAAACCAGGTTTCGGGAGCTCGGAGTGGCGGAGAGGCTGCCGGCTGAACCCGGCTGTTGGCTCTGGGCAGGCTCGCTCGGACCCGGCAGGAGGTAAAACGAGGACACAGTAGATGGAAACCGGCCGGGAACAAGGAGTTGAAAGTTTAATTTTGAGACTGTATCTTGGGTGGAGAGCCTGCAAAGGTTTGACTGAGAAGCTGCTTGAAGTTCTTTTTATAGCTCTTACGGCTCACACGTGAGATAGCAAATTCATTGATCGGCCCTTTTCACACGTAGCTTTTGTGCTGCCGCTGTTCCTCTGTTTCTCCTTCAGTTCCACGAGGTGCTGGGTGGGGTCCACACTCTGCTGCCCCAGCTTGGGTTTCTGGGGCTTCCCCATCCCAGCGGCCTGTCCCCCTTCTCCCAAGAGTAGGGCTGAATTCCCTCGTCATCAGTTCGTGAGATACTTAGGATCTCCGTGGCCTGCCGTGTAATAGGGTGGGAAGGCCACAGTGCGCGGGGGCTAAGCACGTGGGCTCTGTACTCAGCCTACTGGGACTCAGAACCTGCCTCTACCACTCGCTGCTCCTTCGCCTTTGCTCAAGGGCAGAGAGGAGCCAGACTTCCAAATATGCCCGTCTCTAATATCCACACCTTTGTGAAGACATTTCCATTTGTTCTGGAAAAGACAGCCCTTCCCCCAACAAGGAGTGCATGACTCTCTTACGGAATGGAGAAACCACACAGCTATAAACTGGGGGTGGTTGTTAACACGAGATGACCATTCGTATCCCACTGGGTGTTCTTAACTGCCTGGCTTATTTAGTTTCAGTAGAAGGGACTCAATTTTCATATCCTCTTCTCTTAATTGACATGTTTTCCCCTGCCCGAGGATTTTGTACACTTAGAATAAAAGCCCCCAGCATCCCAGTTTCAAGACAAAAAACAGGACTGGTTATGTGGAGGGGCACCCTTATATGAACTCAAGACCATAACAAAGCATAAGCAAAATATAATTTCATACCGTAAAGTTATTATTGAGAAGGTAACTCAGCCCTTATCAATTTCACTACTTGCGTCTATAACTAATACTGTTCAGAGTTCCATATATTTAAAATAATACCCAAAGCTATCAGTCACAAGCTTTTCATAATTTGTAAAATGTTGTTTGTAGATGCCAATCATGGTTTTGGAAAGATGGAAGTATTGAACTTTTCACCTGGCCTTGTGCAGAAGTCTACAGAGCCAACTGGTCCTGGCAGAAATCTTCTCACCCAGGAGGGTGACAGACAAGGTTCTAGATGGTTCTTTAAGCAGCTCAGGCAAGTGCAGACTTCCCGGAAGAACCGAGAGAAAGTGCCAAGAGGTGTGGCCAGTTGTCGACATCGTTGAAAAAAGGGAATCTAAGTAGCCTTGTGTAACGTTCAGCATGCAGGAAAGAAAAGTAAATAATAGAGAAAAGGCATCTCTTCGTCTACTTAGCCATGAGCGACAGCTACGTACGCAAACATGAGCCATATGGACGGGCCACCTCGCGGGTGATGCATGGTAATGACTTTATTCAGCACCATTAGAATGGAATTAGAGAGGACAGCTGGATCTCATTCTTTCTCATTCAAGGCCACAGACGTCATATACTTGGGGCTCTGCTGCCTTTGTTCCGACGTCGTGTCATGGGAGCCTGGGATTGGCTAAGAACCTAGTGGACAACGCCTGAAACCGAGTTTGGTAGGGTGGTTCCCGACCCATATACTGGTTCCCAAACTCCTTGCCAGGTCCCCAACACTGTGGCACATCCTGCTGCGAGTTCACCCACCACCTGTCTTCCTCAGGCGCCCTGACTTAGAGAGCCCCAGTTTTATATGGGGTCACAATATGGCAAATACTCCTTTCTCGGCCTTGGTCGCTTCTGGCGGAATCCACGGAGCACAATCTGGCCAATGAGCTGTGGGAAGAAGTCCTTCCGGACCATGGGCTTCTTCAATAAAAAGGCCAGCTTTTACCAAGAGAAAGCCTCATTTTACCTTTTGTTCTTACCTCCAGAATGCCGATGTCAGAGACACAGGCAATAGTCAGCCAACAGGCATGGAAGCCCGACACGTTAAGAATAGAGTGACGAGCAGAAGGACAGACAGGCTTTGGGTCCTGGAGAGCATCCCTGGGTTACTATGCCTGCCCTTGACTGCGGCCTCTGCATTTCTGGCCGTGTGAGAGAAATCAAGCCCCATTTCTTCTAAGTCACGATAGCAATGTTTGCTATTTCTTGTAGCTAAATGCATTCACCACTAATACCTATCCAAAAAAAAAAAAAAAAAAAGGATTCTTCCAGAAAACCTTAACCCAAGTCACTTAGCAATTTATTAGCTGCTGCTTCCAGAAAACAGTACATTTTTCAGCCCTAAAAATCCACTTTAAAGGTCATGTTTGGTGTTTCTTTTTTGTTTTCGGACCAGGGACCCCAGATACCATTAATATTTCAAGAGCATGAGGAGCAGTTCTGTGCTTTTCACACCATTACTTCATCCTTCTTTTATCATCACCTTAATGAAGAAAAGCAAATCGACTGCAGTATTTCTGCTTAGTGTCTTTGCTCTACCCATTGCTGCCAATGCCCTCTGTATTGGGCACCCAGGGAAAGGTCACTCTAATTTACATGGTGTGATCTTCGCCACACGTTGGGTATAGAAAGAGCATGAAAAACAGCAACAGGTGTCCCAACGCGTATTTCCTAGTCTCTGCAGACCCTTTACTCTTCTCAGAGGGGCTTTGCTTGTCCTGAGGTGCTCAATCACATCTCCAGCCACACTCAACCGCAATGATTATTTGTGCCAAGATCCATGATGACTTGCCCAACTCCTACTCCAGCTGGCCAAAGCAAGTCTCTTCCAACCTAAATGACTGATGAGGGCTGCAAGGTAGACCAGAAGGTTTCATCTTTATTAACTGCGAGAATAACCCTAGAGTGGGACAAGAATCACCTGAAGATAGAGTGCACTTAACTCTTCTTGAAGTCCTTCTGGAAGCATATGGTACAGTGCTCTGCATTGACCTGATGAAGGCTGAGGTCCTTGACCACCTGTGCTGTCTTGGCTGCCTGTGATGTCAGCTGTCCCACTCAAGGTGGCTCATTTGGGTCAGAAGGGCTTAAGGACTGTGATCACAGGACTGGTCAAACAGGTTTTACAGGTACTGAAAAAGTCAGAAAACAAAACAAAAGCCAAGTAGTTTAAATCCTTAGGCCAGGGGGTCAAAGGCAAGTCCAAGATACCTATAGGATATCTCTCCGTCAAGGACTGGAGTAGAATTACAAATTCTGCAGAATTTTCTAGAGCCTGCAAAGTTGTTTTTCATAGCAATCTTAGTTGAAGAATTCTGATACATTTCAAGTAGACCTATTTTAAGCTTACCTGAGCAGCACTTCCGGATTTAAAGAGCCCTGTATCCCTTGCCAGGGAACCTTCTACAGGAGGAGACCAGCGGAGAATCTAAAAGTCTATAGAGCCTTGATCTGGAGACACTGTCACCCCCTAGCTGCTCTGAGAAACCCCTGTCCTAGAAATCCCTAGGACAGAAAGCCATAGGATAAACCTGGAGCATTAATTTTACTTAATGATAAATAACCAAGAACATTTTTATGCCTAAATTACATATAGTAGACTATAATACAAATTTTGTATGAATTTTAGGAAGTAACATGGCCTTCAAAGAAATCTGCATTGTTAGTGGGTTGTGTTTGTCCCTCAGAGTTACCAGTCTCAGTGGCAGCGGGAATATCCTGGTGGAGAAGTTTTGAATGCAGTAGGTAGGTGACAATGCTTAGACAGGTGCACAGCTCTGGACAGGTGTTATCGGCGGAGGACCATCTCCTTGAGGACGCGGCCATGTCCTATGCCTACCTCTCTCTCCCTAGTCTCTTCCCAAATAACGCAGATGAGAACAAGAACAGCAGGGAAAGTTAAAGAAGACCTCATGCTCTGAAGAAAACTACGGTGACATCTCAGTGATCATCTTTTGGGGATATCTCTTGCTGCGTACGTACAGTGCGGACACATGGATCTCCATTGACGTAAGAAGCGATCATGTGTGTCTTTGTGACTTCATCGTGGCCAGGAATCTAAAAATGTTCAGATCAGCTTGACTTAAGTTGACTTCAACAGATGAACGTTTCCAGACATGCACTCCTAGTAAACAAGCTCACACGCGCATGTAAATAGAGAGGCTTTTACATTTACCAAGAGGTAATAAATATCCTCTCCCTATTCCTCTTTTGAACCACAGTCATGGTGACAAAAGGAGGGCTTGTTCCCTATGGGACTGCTGGATGTGTTTCCAAGGCTGGAAGTGAAGACGTGCTCATCCTCTAGGGTCAGAAGGCATGTGTGCAGGTGAAAGGTCTTCAGATCTTCTTGGTTGCAAGATCTGGGCCAGTGGGGTGTCCCTGGCCGGTGACGTGACTGCTTCTGCCATCACTGAGGGCCTCCCATGAGCCTCCAGTGGTGGGATGAGACCCCTCAGTACGAACCTAGAAAGCCAAGCTCATCAGCCCAGAGTGATGCTTCCAGTGTGACATAAGCCTGCTGGCATGGACGCCTGCCCAGGGTGGCCACCAGCGGGAGGCCCAAGTGAGTGCCCAGCCTGAGGGTACCTGCTGCTTTGAGCACAACCTTTGTTCCCGAGAGTGACTTTATGAGGCTCTTCTATGAACAGTGGCAGGTCTTCAAATGGGGACAGCAGCCCTAAGCTCTCTCCGAATTCTGTGAACAGTGCTAGAGGGCGGAGGCCAAGGGCAGCAGGCTTGACTCAGACTGGGAATTTCAGGGGCCAACTGTCCTTTGAGCTCGTGTATATAAAAAAAAAGGTCTCCTTAAGGGTAACCCATAAAATTGGGTCCTGGGGCAAGAGCAGGGTTAAGACCTTGGCTTTTGAATCAGTCTGAATAGGGTCGTAGTCCTTCCCTCTAGCAGGTGTAAGACCTGGGCCACCTCCCTTAGCGCATCTGTAAAATGCGGAAGTTACCCAGAGGGTAGGGAGGACTGGGTGCGTTAAGCTACCCCAAGCACCTAGCAGAGATCCTGGCCTGTAGTCAGTGCTCTAGAGGTGGCTTCTGGCTAGAAAAATCTGCAGAAGGACTGACCTCACCAAGCCCGGGACTTCTTCCAGCAGGGAACTCAGCCAAACAAGGATATAAGCCTTGAAGTCCTTGGTCCATGCTCCGCCCACCGCCCACAGCCTTCCTCTGAGGCCTGGCCGTGCCTACACTCACAGTGGGGATGGGGGTGGGGAAGGGGCAACACTCCCCTACTTCCACGCTCCTTTATTCTGGTGTCGGTCTCGGCTCCCAGATACCCTTCAACTCTGAAGAAATCAGGGTTTGTGCTTGTAGATCCCCGATGGAGGGGAGCACCGTGCGTGCGTCAGTGGGTGACTCTGTAACAGGGCAGTGTAGCTAATCGGCTAGGAAACACCGGATTTCAATGAGGACAGAAACGGGATTGAATCCCAGCTCTGCCGCCAGCCGCTGGTGCGAACCTCGACGAGGTTTCTCACGGTTTCCTCGCATCTTCCCGCAGCAGGAAGGTGGGAGTATTCATAGTGCTGAAGGTTCTTCTAAGAATTTAGTGCACACTATTTGTAAACCCCTAGTAAATATTAGCAATTTATTAATACTTTTTTTACAAATATATTTTAAGCAAATGTAGTGCTAAAAAGAGACCATGATGGGACGGAGGGGTTTTGATCTACAGAAAAGAAAGCTCTAGCTTGTGATCCTTTGCACACGTCCAGGGTGTGGCTTGGGCTCGTTCTTATCTTAAGGAGGGTGCGGAGTAAGGAGAGAAACACCCTCAGCTGTAAGGAGGGAGGGACAAGTCACCCATTACTCACAGGGACTTGCCGCTTTGCTCAAAGCTCCTACTGTTGCTTGCGGTCAAGTTCTGCTTTCCACGACCATTGGCTGGCTGTTGACCAGGAATGGTTTTCTGGGGGCAAGACGTGCTGGTCTTCTGGGTGGCATATGGATTCGTTTCTCTTTCTCTTTTAAAATTATGCCTTTTAATTTTTTAAAAAGATTTTATTTAGTTAGTTGACAAAAAGAGAGAACAGGACCAGAGGCAGAAGCAGGCTCCCTGCTGAGCACGGAGCCTGATGTGGCACTCAAACCCAGGACCCTGGGATTACGACCCAAGCCAAAGGCAGCCATTTAACCGACTGAGCTACCCAGGTGCCCCAGTGTCTCTTAATTTTTATTTATTTGGTATCCTCTCTATTTCTAAAAAAATAAAAATACGGCCTCCACCATGTTAGATCATGTAACCCTGCTTGAATTCTTCCAAGGCTTCTCATCCCACCTAGATCCTTGCAATCACCCACAGAAGCCTGCAGGATCTGGCCTCTGACCCTTGCTCTCACTTCTTTTGCTCCCTGTCCTCTTAGTCGCTCAGCCCCAGCCAGCTGACTTGCTTGTAGTTCGGAGAATATGCTGAACAAATCTCCTGCAGGACCTTTGCACGTACTGTTTTCTTGCCTGGAATGCTTTCCCATAGGTGTCCTGGCTCCTTCTTTCACTTCCCCTAGAATTCCGCTCTGAGGTCATCTTACCAAAGAGGACTTTCCTGACAACCCCATCTAAACTAGTGCTGGCCCCCTGTCACTCTGTCCCCTTCACCCTGTTTATCTTTCTCTATAGCATTTATCACCTCCTGAAAATATGGGCATTTGATTGTCCAGATTCTCCCACTAGAATACAAGCTCCCAGAGGGCAGAGATTTTTATTTTGTTCACTGCTGTTACCCAGACTTCACGCTATCCTCACACACAGCGGGCCTCTGTAAATACAGAATGAATGAACATTGAGTGACAACGGATGTCTCCTGGGCTTGGAGGAGGGACTTCTGGAACCCCACTCCATGATGAGAGGCTTGAGGTGCCTGTGGTCAGTGCTGACTCACTCCATGGACGACAGGAACCAGGATGAGTGGGTGCCTCCTCCCACTGACTATTCTAAATGATGAATCTGGAACAAAGCTCATTAGAAGACAAAGTCAGCAGACAAGAGAATGAGCTCCCGATAGCAGGTCTTAGGTACTATGTATGCTCAATACACATTTGAATGAAAAGGAACAAAGACAAAAAGGGAAGAAATGGTCATGCAAAACCATGAGCTTGTGTTAGTTTTCCTTGCAAGAGGGCTGGAAAGAAGATGTCTTCGAATCAAGAGAGATCCTTCTGATGGCTCTTACATGATCTCCTTTCTCTCCAGTATTTTAAACCATGTTGGGAAATCAGAGAGACCTTTATTCTGTATTAATCATGGTATGTCTTGAAAGATCAGGAAAATGGTTAATGCTCTTTTTACTGCTAAATCACAAATTTTCACTAAGATAAAAAGATGATATTTCACTTCTTGCAGAGATGGATTTTATTTATTTAAAAAGATTTTATTTATTTATTTGACAGACAGAGATCACAAGTGGGCAGAGAGAGAGAGGGAGGAAGCAGGCTCCCCGCCGAGCAGGAAGCCCGATGCGGGGCTTGATCCCAGGACCCTAAGATCATGACCTGAGCCGAAGGCAGAGGCTTTAACCCACAGAGCCACCCAGGCTCCCTGGATTTTTTTTTAATTTTTATGAAAAGGAAGTTCTTTTTGAAAGGAAAAAGAAGTCAAATAATATAGAAGAGAACAAGGAAGAACAAATGATCACTCGAGAGCTCATCCTCTGATAAAGAACACGGATAACGTGGTGGCAATTAACTTTTAGGACACATCTTGGTGCGTATGTACAGCGTAGATGTGTGGATTCTCTGTTACTTGAAGGGTTCATATGCCACACTTTATAGAAGTTGCTTTCCTCATCCAATACTGTAGTTCGAGGACGCGTTTTTACATCAAGATACTAAATCTTTGACATCACGGTCAAATAGCCTCTCAGGGACTACTGGTGTTCCCTTATGGGGAGCCAGTTTCCTGCTGATAGGTGTTTCGGTTTTCCTAGCTCTGCCGTTAGATGAGATGGCGTACGAGCCACTCCCTGGGCATGTTCCAGGCAGCCCTTGTCCTGGTGGATGCTTCCGTCGCGTGTGGCATTATCACTCTGGAAATCTGCCATCACCAGCAGCCCTGCTCGCCCTCTCCACACCCTTACCCAGAAAACACTGTCTTCAAGGAGCCCCAACACCCAGTTCCTAGTAGGTGGAGGTGAACTAGCTTACTTCTTGATTCCCAAGAAAAATTCAAAGATGCTTTTTTTAAAAAAGAAGATTGTATTTATTTATTTATTTGAGAGAGAGAGAGCACATGAGCAGGAGAGGCAGGGGCGTGGGGGAGGGAGAGCCTCAAGCAGACTCCACACCCAGCACGGAGCCAGACGCGAGGCTTGATCCTGCCACCCTGAGATCATGAGCTGAGCTGAAACCGAGAGTCCAACACTTAACCGACTAGGCACCCAGTCGTCCCCAAAGATGCTATCATATTGTACCCGGCATGCATTATTTCTGCCTCTCTGGAATCCCTACCCTCACTTTCGGGTAACGGCAGTTCATGGAGACTCACCCCTCCCCTGCCGGGTACCATCCAAGCGGACCTGGAGGCAGGTGGTCACGAAAACCCCGTGCACGGTTCCCCGAAAGCGCCAGCTTTCATTTCGGCTCTTTCTCTTTGCCCTCCTGCCCCCCGCCCCCAGCCTCCAGGTCACAGGTCTGGAAGCCACTGGGACTTAAGCTTCTGACGACAGGTGCTGCTGGCAGAGGGGGCGGGGAGGGAGGGTGATGGGGCCGTAGGGTCGGTGGCTCAAGTTATAGAACCAGGTCACACCTGGGGGCTGGGCTGCTCTTTTGCGTCTCCATCCGTTGTCAGAAAAGCCACGGAAGGAGGTTCCTGAGGAATCCTGGTGGTCTTGTTTTGCAGAGTCTGGAAATGGGCAGTGACATCTTCCTTAGGTCTGTCCCCAGCATGGGTGGATTAGGAGGTCCTGGGGGGGCGGGGGGACTGAGAGCTCACTGTGCTCGTTTCTGCCGACACCAGGTACCGAAGGGTATGAGCGGTTCACCCCACGTCATCCAATGACAGGGAAAGCGAGGCAGGCTGGTGGGCAGGAAGGCAACTAGCCTGACCGCAGGTCCGGTCTGCCGCAGGCCTGTGTGGACACGTCCATGTGTGCTCGTTTCATTTACTGGCCCTTCTATCCTTCTCCTACTTCGCGTGCAGGGAATAGGATGATGAGGGCTGCGAGGCGGAACGCCACTACGATCTGATGATATGGGCTGTGATTCATCTGTGGCTCGATTTCAAAGCTACGCTCCTTCCCCCGTACCGCACCGCCCGTCAGTGGCACCCCAGAACAGCACGACTGTGCACTCCATCTCTCTGGACGGAGCACCCGTCCCACCAAGGTGTCCTGCCCAGTCCCACGTGGGTCTCAACAGCACCCTTCGCTTTTCTGGCTGACATGTCATCTGAGAAGAACAATGTCAAAAGTCGGTGTTTTTCTGGAAAACTGGGTAAGTCTCCTTCCAGACGGCACTTGGCTCGGGGCACCCTTTTGGCTGCAATCCCGCAGAGTTTCATTTTCACTTTTTTATTGAAAAATCGAAATCTGGGGAATTAGAGCCTTTCCATATTGATTTTTCAGGGGCAAGTGAAAATTACATTTTGTACAGGACCAAGAAAGTGCCACCTTGAGCGGTGACAGAACGGACGTTGGTGTGACGCGCGGGCAGGGGCGCGAGGGGGCACATGGATGCCGTCTCTGGGTCACCTCTCGGAGTGGCCAAGCAACAGCTAATTTCGAGTCCACGTAAAATGACTTCAGGAGGTAAAATTTTATCTTGTTTTGTTTTCTGTTGAAAGGAAAACGGAGGGACGAGACCTAGTGTGAGAAGAAAGAACTTCGGAAACCAGGAGTCTCCAGCGTCCCCTTTCCAGAGGTCCGGTCAGAGGGTCAGGCCATCCTTGGCCCCTCCCTGGAAGCCTGTCACTTTGGGAACGGTGGGGAGAGCCAACCAGAGCCCTGGCTCATGCGTTCACTTCCCGGCCCCGTGCGCTCAGGGCTCCGATCTTGCCCTGCTGACCTGCTATTCTGATGCCCTTTTGCAAACTACTTAGCTCCCGGAGCCTCAGTGTGCTCGTCTGTGAACTGGGGATCGTGATTAAAACAACTCTGTGAGGTTGCAGCGGGGGCGGGAAGACTGACTATTTGCTGACCGACCGGGTGAATTCACACGGTGATGCGCGGGAAGCATCTGGGTCTGTCCTGGGCAGTGACCTTCTCCCTTTCCTTAGCGGGCCGAACCCCCGCGGAGCTTGACGCATCACAGGCCTCCTGGCGCTCCGCACAGGTGGACGTGTTAGAGGTATGCACAGCCCTTCGGGGTCTTAGCTCCTTTTCCCTCCTCCGTCTGGATAAATGCCTCCTCGTTGGCTGTGGGTTATTCCCTGGCCAAGTTGCCCTCTGGCAAAGGACCTTCCTATCTGGAAGCGATTTGTTCTTTTCTTCTTTGCCTCTGTCTCCCTCCCACCCTCTGGAGCACCTGTGCGTCTCCTGTCTCCTCCCTTTTCCATATGCCGGATCGTTCACATGCACCGCGGCTCCTGAAGCAGTTCCCGCGGAAAACAGGCAGGTCGTCGCAGGGCCCCAGGAGAGGGGCCTGGGGCTCTGAAACCACGGGTGGCCGGCCCCGGGGACCAGCAGGCCACACGAGGCAGGGCGTGCGGAGCCAAACCGCAGGACGCCTCTAGGTGTCTCCCAGGCACCCCGACTGCGAAGGTAACCCGCCCCGGCGTCCACAAACGTTTTGGCCAGATGTGCGGGCCTTGGAGGGAGGAGGCAGCCACTGCTTTGAAGATGAAAAGGGCTTGGGGTGCGCAAAGCAGCTTTGCTCCTGTGAGCGGTGGGTGCGGCTCTGCCCCCGCCCAGTCTCCCCACGGAAGGCCATGGAAGGTGAACCCAGCTGGAAATGCCAAGTGCAAGTAAGAGCAACCAACGGATGCCGGGCTGGGAGGCAGGGAGGGCTGGGCGCCTGGGCCACGGGGAGCTCTCTGCCACGGGTGCTCCCCCAACCTGCCCCGAGTGCAACAACTGGACATGGCATGTGACGGGCGCTGCGGACGGATCGGGTTTCTCCCATGCAGCTGTGCTATCTGGCACACAGGTGTTGCTTCTGTGTTTGCCAGCTGCTCGGCTGCGCCCAGCTTCTCTGCAGGGGTGGGGGAGGGGGAAGCCCGCATACTTGCTGCTGCCAAAGGCCAGGAGGGGGCTGGGAATCCCTGCCACCAGACCAAGGGCTGGGGGTTTGAGTGGGTGCTTGGGCTGTCCCGGTACCTGTCTCTGGGACAGGGGCTGTGGCTGGGTGGCAGAGGGCATAGGGGACGTGGGAAGCCTCCAGCAAGCTGGCCACGGCCCCCAGGAAGATCGGTTGGGGAAAGAAAACCCTGGGGGAGTAGGGCCCTGAGCTTCTGAATCAGGAAGAGCCAAGTTGAGGTCTCACCTCCTCCTCTGACTCATCGTGAGGTCTCAGCCAAATTTCTCCCTACTGGGGCCTCAGTTTCCCGGGGACCCCGGGACCCTGCCATGCAGTCGTGACCATGCACCTCAGGGCGAATGATCAGGTCCCTGGACCACCAGTGTCCAACACAGCTCTTTGCCCCTCCCTAGCCAGGAAGAGGGCTGGCCATTCCGAAAACTACAGTCATCGAGGAGAAGTGAAGCAGGGGAGTTTGGATGTGGGTCCCCTTGTTCCGGCCAGGTGGGTCAAGCCCTCTTTCTTCCCTTCCCAGCACTTCCTACCGGAGATTCTGCACTTCTGTGACTTGCAGGTGAGGTGTCTCTCGGGAAGCCGTGGACTGTGTCCACCTCGCCCACCATCCTGTCTCTAGCACTTTCTCTGCACTTAGAAAGGCTTAGTAAACATCTGTGCGGGACTGAGTGAGCGGCATGGGGGGGGGGGGGCAGGAGGAGGTCCTCACTGCCTCTGCCCTGCCCATCCCCGTTTTGAGGACGGAAATGTGCACATTCAAAGGATGAGCGGTGGCCCCAGTTTCACTCCTCAGCCTCAGATCTGTCCTTCCATTCTCTCCCAAACTTCGCCTTAGCTCTCCTGCCCTCTTGGCCACCTGCTTCCAGCTTCGTGCCCCTGCCTTGCCTTCTCCTCCTACTTCCCCTCTCTGTTCACAGCTCCATCCGTCCTGCCCATCTCTCCTGAGGCTGGGAGACAGGACTGTCCTGGTTAGGACACTGTTGCAGGAAGAGGAGAGCCCCAGGAGTCTGGGGACAGGCACCACGCAGGCTCCATGCTTAGAACATGGGGGTCATGGCTGTCTCTCGGGGTGTGCTTTTTGGAGATTGCAGTGAGCGTCCTCTGTTCTATGTCCCTCTCATGCCTATTAAAAAAAAAAAATACCACCCCAGCCCCTTCTCTTTCAAGGAGTTTGTTCCCCCTTAAGCTAGGCTGGGCAGCTGGGAGTGCCGGTCCCCAGGCTGTCCCTCCACTGGGCATCGTGCTCGCCCCGCCCCATGCATCCTAAGCTCTGGGTCTCTCCCAGAAGGGATCCCCCCTCTCAACTACCCCTCCACAGTCACTGTCCACGTCCAGCTTCTTTTCCCTTCTGGCTAGGAACCAGAGACTGTGCCAAGCTCTTATAATCTGCACACCGCTGAGGCTCGTGTGACTTCTCTCCCCACTTTACAGACGAGAAAACTGAGGCACAGAGACTGTGAAGTTCTCCCAGCATCGCGCAGTTGGTAGATGGCAGAGTGGGGGTACCAATGCTGGTCCGTGGGACGCCGCCTCTTCCTCTGCTCTCTTCGTGTGGTTCAGCGTCACTAAACAACCGTACACACACATCTGTGTGCAGGAATATGGCACGGGGTGGGGCCCTGCGTCCTTTTTTTTTCATCCAACTGGTAGGCACCGAGCCCCTACTGTGTCCCAGGCCCGGCTCTCAGAGCTGGAGACAAAGTGGGAAGCCGGATTGACAAAGTCTCCCCCACGGAGGGCTCCTAACACTGTGGAGAAGCAAACGCAACACGAGAAGGAAGGAAAAGCGCACATGGACAGACTCCGTTCGCTCTTGGCCGTGGCCAGCCAGTGGCCCACGCAACGACCCTGCTTCTGTTTGGGTCTGTGTTTTTCCCGGTGCCCGCCGGATTGTCTCAGTGACCCTCACACAGCACTCCACCGGGGATGGAAAATCACTTGTTGAAAACATAAACAGAGCATTTAATCCTCGGCAAGACACAGACCGCCATCTCCACTCTCCTTCCTCTGATTCTGTTCATGAGACGCGATCGCCGTGTTTTCCTCCGCTTTTTTGCTTTGCTCTCGAAAACAGACAGACCAGCTCCCACAAGCCCGTGACTCAATCCAGGTGGGATCTCTCTGTGTCACAGGCTGCAGAGCCCCTTTGGGGCTGTGACAAAACACAGAGAAGGGAGAAGTGGGGGGGGGGGCGACAACCCCAGGCCTCCCAGCCCGTCCCTTCTCCGCCACCCAAACTGATTTCTGACGGGGTAGAACAAAGCGCCCTCATCACCGTCACCCAAGAGAAGTGACGGAGAGTCCTTTCCTGCCTCATTCTGAAATGCCCCCCAGAGTCAGAATGGGCAGGTCAGTGATAGATCACTATTGATTTTGGTTCTTTCCAAGGTAGGAGCTAGCAAGAGGGACCCAAGATACTTCGCCCCATTTCCTATTAATGAGGCTCTTGGGGTCCTGTGGGCTACATAAAATAAACAGTGGGGTGTTTCCTGCAGAATCTCAGAAAGGAGCAGTGGCTTCCAGTCCTGTCTTCCTCAGGGGACATGAGGCCAGGTCTGGCCCCCACGGGCAGACACATGTGGTCCCCCAATACTCAGGCACCACAAGGACCCGGAGAGACCAAAGCCATTCCTTCACAGCAAGAGGCTGGGTTTGCGGAGTCCTGATTTCCAAGCCGCCAGTCCTCGGGCTCCCCCTGGAAGGGACTGGGAGAAGGTGAGGCTTCTGGGGCTGGACCCTGTGGTGAGCTTCGCTGACCAGGGCTGCCCCACGTAAAACTAAAGTTTATCCCCCGCCCCGGCTGGTTGCGCCCACAAGATACAAAACGACTGGTTGAATTGTTTTGTTTCCCACGCCTCTGAGGGGCTGTTTTGGCTTTTAGGCACAGCCTTCATTTTGGCACCTGTCTCTCCTTCCTGGCTAGCGATATTTCTATCCTAGAAGCCTCAGTGTCCACATCTACAAATGGGCCTTCCCTCGGAGGACACGTGAACTTCCCGTAAGTGTCACACTGGGTCGTCTGTCCCAGCACTTCCATCACTGTTGCCTACCATTTCCCCGTAACTCTGGGCGCTACTTGGCTCTTGGTGACTTCGCAGATGGGGGTGAGGATGGGATGGGGTTCTCATGTCTTAAGACAGGAAGGGTTCGTGGCCGGGGATCTAACACAGGTGACTGTATACTCTGGGATCAGCTCAAGTTCAAGAAACCATCTGTTTTCATCTTACTGTATTTTTCCTTCCTTTTCCCTCTGTTCCTGTGTTTGGTTTCTTAAATTCCACATGGTAGTGGAATCATATGGTATTTTTCTTTCTCTGACCGCCTTATTTCACTCAGCATAATACCCTCAGGTTCCAGCCACATCACTGAAAATGGGAAGATTTCATCCTTTTTGAAGGCTGAATAATAGTCCATTATATATATATATTTCATATTTTAAGTCATATATATATGTGTATATATATCTCTATATGTACACCACAGCTTCTTTTCTTCTTTATCCATTCATCTGTCAATGGACATCTGGCATTTGGGCTCTTTCCACAGTTTGGCTATTGTGGACATTGTTGCTATGAACATGGGGGTTCACGTGCCCCTTTGAATCACTACATTTGTATCATGGGGGTGAGTACCCAGTAGTGTGATTGCCGGGTTATAGGATAGCTCTATTTTCAAGTTTTTGAGGATCCTCCGTGCTGTGTTCCACAGGGACTGCACCAGCTTGCCTTCCCGCCAGCAGTGGAGGAGGGTTCCCCTTTGTCCGCACCCTTGCCAGCATCTGTCGTTTCCTGACTTGTTCCTTTCAGCCATTCTGGAGGTCTCTGGAGATTTCTTTCTGCCTGGGAAAGTTAAGAGGGTCTGCTGTCTCTGAAAATAGAGGCAGGATAGATTAATCATCGATTGCCCGTGATAGACAGATCTGCATTATTATCAGTATTATTTTCATAGTATTCAGTCTCTCTGAGAGTTGCCACAGATACCAGGAATTTCCTTTGACTCAATCAAAATTGATCCCAAGCCTATCATTTTGACTCTTTGTTCTGAGCCCACTCTAGCTACCAGGTATCCGCTCCCCACTCCTCCCCGTGGATGCCCCTGGGTGCTGGGAGACAGTCACCAGATGTCTTGAGAAACCACGTTCTCTGCCCCAGGAAGGCTGTCACCCACCGGGTCCAAGCGGCTTAGAGAGGATTTGCCAGGTTGACCCTGACCCAGGACTCTTCGTAGCGGGGAGAAGGCATCTCTCTGACTCCGGGCGCACTGAGCAGATTTCCTGCTCGCTTTCCTCATTGCTAAGGATGGAGAATAGATCCCACCATCCTTCAGGCCTGGGTTCTCAGCTCCCTCTCTGGAATTCTGGGGAAAGGTTCGAGCAGGGTGAACGTATTCGGCAGTGATGTGAACGCAGGGTGACCGAAGAGGGTGTGGGCCCTCGCGAGCCACGGTCCAGCCTCCATCCTTTGTGTGGGTTCAAGGACCAGATTTCATCCTCCTGAGTCCTGTCAGTTTCGGGGGTGGCAGATCGTGTTCTCCAAGTGTCCCTGAGGAGATCCCTCAAAGAGAACGAGGCTGCTGAACCAGGGAGCTCACCGTTCACAGAGGAGCCGTTCTCACCGGAGGGGACAGTGGCTGCCCAGCCCCAGGGGACTGGAGGTCAGGGACCCTGGAAACACCTCACTTTTTCATGTTCCCTTCTTCCCACGCTCATGACTTAAATCACACCTTCCTGCTGAGACTGTGACGCGTGCCCCTTCCAGGTCACCCCACTTCCGTTCTTCCCAATCTACCCTTCCAACGGGTCAAACGAATTTTCTTAAAGTTTCCTCCCTCCCGTGACCATTTCTGACCCTCTGTGAGGATTAAGAGGGATTCCCTGTGGGGGAGGGGTATTCTGTAGCTAAAACAAAATTAAAGAGTTTCTTTACAGCAGGACTTTTTGGAGCCTTAAGATGCTAATAAGCATTGCAAATTTTCAAGCATTTCCCCCAAATTTACTTGACTGGGATCCTGGCAGGAAACAGATGGCTCATTCAAAGGAGTAATTGCGGGGACTATTAGCAAAAGTGTGAACAGATTAAGGAAACCAACCAGGGGATGATGGAGCACCCAGGGCCTAGCAACGAGGAAACGGGATGGGGTAAGAGCCTGGGGACAGGGATGGGCGCGGGGAGACCCCCGTAGAGGAGCTGAGACCTCCCGGAGAGGGACTGGTCGCCATGGGGAGGAGCCGAGGAACTTCGTACCGGCCTTTCTCCTCCCCCCTTCCAGCCTCCTGTCAGTCCTCATACCCCCTGAACCCAACCCAAAGCGGACGAGCCCAGGAGTCCACCCTACGGTTCCTAGAGGTCAGCGCTCCAGGGAACAGAGGGAGACAGAGAAGCGGGGGACATCCGGCACTCCTTCCCCGCCCCCCCAGGGCCCACCTGCTCGCATCTGGTAGAACACTATGCTTTCTAGAACCCCACCTCGCCGAGGTGACAACATTAGGGGCGCCCCCTTGGGCTAGGTGTCTGCGTCCCCCTGTTCCCCGCTCACGGCCCAGCCCCCCAGCGTCTTCGCCCCGCCCACTCCGCATCCGCGTGGCCTCGGGGGCGCGTTCTCGGCTGTTGTGGCCCAGGGTTGGCCTCACGTGGGAGATCCCCTTGACTGTAACCCCTTGGGGCAAGCTCTCCCATTTCCCTTTCCCTCTTAGGGACTTGCTTGGTCTCCCCAGATCAAAGTTCCTTCTTACTGCCCTTGGTGATGGGGCCACAGTTCCCAAATTAGAATGGACACTGTCTGAGGAAGGGTTTTGTGTGGCTCCCAGAAGCCGGGGGCCAGCTTAGAGATGCCCTTGACGCGCCCCTCAATACCAGAAGCCTGCGATGGTTTCGCGACTGACGGGGACAGAGCACTTGAGATCGGGGCTGTCCTGGGAAACTCAGAAGCTTGGGCTGTGGGCTTTCTGCATTTTGGGTGTGGGTTGCTGATTTCGGACTCCCACTCAGTGCCTGGATCCCACTTCATCTTCACGGATGTCACATGTTTTCTCTGAAAACCTCTGCGACCCTCGAATCCATACACGCTTGCCATCCGCCCCCTGCCCCGAGCGGTCCCAGCAGCCTGAGCCGCAGCAGGTGTCCCAGCGGCGCTGGGGGCGCGGTGAGAAGGATCCGGTAGTGGCGCTTGGAGAAGAGAAACCATCTCTGTTGCTGGAGTTTATTACTTCGTGGAGGCCAGGACAAGGCGGTGTCTCCCCAGCCACGGTCAGGGAAATCCGCTTGTGCTGGGAGATGGTGGTGGTGGCGGGGGACAGGGAGGCTGGCTCTGGGAGCCTGCTGGGGTGCAGGGGGCAATGGAGGTGCTGCCTCCCAGGCAGCAGGTGAGCCTTGCTGTCCTCTCACCGTCCCTGTGCTCCACGCCGTCTGTCCTCTTGCGCAAATTAGTTTAACTGGACCGAGGGCCACATAACCTCTGGCCACCACCTCCCTGTTCAGCAAGAGGTTCTTTGGGGGACAGACAGTGGGACATTAGCAGGGAATGGAGACGCTGGGATGTCGTTTCCTCTCTCCTGACAAGCTGGGTCCGTATTCCCCCGTGTCCTGAGCTCCCCCCCCCACCCACCGGACCAGCGCGTGTGCCAGGATTACTTATCTGGGGTCTAAAAACCGGACCAGCCCCTCCCACAGAAGGGTTCCTTCCACGTGAGCCCCAGCAGCAAGGTTTAGATTTTTAAGGGAGTCCGTGAAAATCATCGCATCCCCTGCAGCATCAAGTTCTAACGAGATTTTAGGGCCTCCGCGGTCCCAGGAAGTTCAGGCTCTCGATGAGGCTGAGGAGGACTCTTTGCTTTGCCGTACAGTGACAGTGTGTGTGGGTGGCTGGGGGGGGTGGTGGTGTGCGGGGGGTTGGGGGGGGACAAGCCTAACGTAGAATTACCGTTAGAGTCGCAAGGACTGATTTCCAACAGCGACACTCAAAAAATGCATCCCTGCTTTTCCTTCTCTTTAAACGCTTTCCCTTTCCCAGGGTGTGAGAAGAAATAGGACCCTCTGGGGGAGGGCTGCCTTCCTCACCTGGCAGAGGGGCCACCTGGGAGTGCAAAGAGCCTTCCTGCCCCACGTGGTCCCTCTCCCGTGGCCTCCAGTCAGGAACCTTCCACAGCGCAGGGAGAGGAGAGGAAGGGAGGCAGGTGCTTTCCCGTGCCCCCCCCCCCACAGGGGTCTGCACAAACCCGGGGTCCTCTCCGCCGAACCTCATGGATGGGGGCCCCTGGGTGAGCAGTATGGCCCATTGGACCATACTGGCAGGAAACCCCCAGAACCAGCAGGTTTCAGCAGGAGCGAGGCTTCCCGGAGTCACTCCCTGTAGAGTCTCTTTCCTTCCTCGTTAAAGCACAAGGAGCTCAAGACCCGAGGAGCCTGGTGGGCTCCTGCTCCCAGTCTGGGGAACAGCAGAATGACCTTTTCTGGAGGGGATGCTGTCCCTCAGGGCCAGTCCTGTCCCCATCTCCAGGGAGAGATGCGCCTCTACCCTGGAGTGGCCCCTTTTCCTCTCTCCCCCCTTCCACCTCCTCAGACCAGGGTAAGTGATCGTGGAGATAATGAGTCCCAGCTCTGGGGAGATAAGCCGGAGCCAGCCTAGGCAAGGGGGCTGTGGCCATGGGGTCAAGGACAGACTCTGCAAAAGAAATAGGTCGGGATGGCCCAGGTGTCCTAGCAGCGGCCACTCTCTTGCGGGAGCGCCCTAAGGCAATACCTAGGGACTGAACATTTGATGTCCTTTAATTCTGCCATCTTCCATTCCCCCCACCCCCACCGCGCCGCCACCTCCTGACTTGTTCCTGCTCATCACAGCCCAAGACGACAGGATGGGCACCAGGTCCGTCTGGGGAGCCTAGGGTATGATAATCTCCAAATGGGAGATGGGACCTCAGGCTCTCTTCCTCAAAGCTGGACTAGTCGGGAGTTCTTGACTCTAGGCGCTAAGTGAAATGGAGTTCCTTCAGAATGTCAGTTTTCCCCGGGGAACACCCCTGATCCTGCAGAAGCCCTTGACAATGGGAGAAGCACAAGTTAAGAAACAAGAGCTTCTTCTTACTCCTTTTTTGATGGGATCATCCTTCTCTCCCTGACAAGTACACTGTTGCAGGTGAGACCGTGTCCTGTGTCTTCTGTAGCTTCTCACGTCCTCCCTCTGGCCTCTCTTTAATTGACAAGGAATCTCGACACAGCCAATCGCCCAACGTGGGGCAAAGAGACAGCGCGTATTATGGTGCCTTCTTCCCCCAAGCCCGAGGCTGGCAAGACTGGACTGGGTCTCTCGGCTCCTCCCCCGCCGGGCCGCACTCGGCCGCAGCTCACAAAGGCATGCACTGTAGTCCCCGGGCAGATGGGTGTGCCCGATAGGCACCTCTCACACTTAGCACTTTGTGCAGCTCCGGGGGAAGGCGGTCGCTCTCCCTGCAGACGCCTGGCAGGTAGAATCAATAGCCGCACGGTCTCCTGAGATGGGTGCCTTGGTTCATTCCAGCCACTCTGGAGCCTCCCCACTCAGCCCTGCCAAGTGTTTCTCCTGCAGGGGCAAGGTCAAGGCCGCCCGTGGGCAGGGAGGGGCTCAGGAGGGATTTCAGTGTCACGGCCCTGACAAAGGGACCCGAAAGAGCCGAGGGCTGACTCCTAACCCTCTCCTGTTATGCCAGACTTTGTGATTAAAAAGCAAGGAGGCGGGGGAATAAAAGCCCATGGATGTGGAAAAACCCATGGAAGGCTTTGATTTAGGTATATAAGCGTGAGAGTGTGCGTGCCTGCGTGTGCGTGCGTGCACGTACGTGTGTGTAATTGACATACACCATTACTTCGGGGTCAGGTGTAGAGCATAATGATCTGGTATTTGCGTAGCTTCCGAAACGATCGCCACAAGAAGTCTAGTTAACCTTCATCACCACACAGAGTTCTGATTCCCGCCCCCCCTTGGGATGAGTGATTTGTTTTGTTTTGATTAGTTGGCTGAGAACTATTGACCAGAAGGAGATTAACGTCTTCGCTGGGAAATGTCTGTTAGCTAGATGGGAAGGAGGGTGCGTGTGAATGTATCCAGGGCTCAGCGTGCCCGGCCTCTCCCGTTCCGGGGTGCTGTGACATTCTGAGCTGCTCCCCACACTTCTCTCCCACCTGTACCTGCCCACGTGCTCCAAAAAGTACGCGGCAGTCGCTTCTACGTTATGTAAGAACATGTATGATCGTACATTCTTTCTACCAATATCCATCCCACGTGTAAACCCAACATCTTTTTGGAATCCTTCACATTTAAAAAGCCGAGTAAAACCACCCTGCTTTTGGAAAAGCTCAGCGTTTCTCCTGTGATCACAGGGTCCCCTGGCCCACAGGTGTCATGGCCCCCAGGCCCCGGGGTGTCCCTCTTCCAAGAGGGAGTGATGACCTCGCCTGCTGTTAGTGTGACAGGCCTGAGATGTCCCGGTCCCAGTCAGCTGGGGCAGGCATAGCAGAATGTCACAGACGGGGCGGCTGCCACAGCACAAGCGTGCTTTCTCACAGTTCCGGAAGCTGCAAGTCCACAGTCCAACCCGGAACATGGTGGAGTCCTGGTGAGAGCCACTTCTGGGCTTAGGGATGGCCGCTTTCTCGCGGTGTCCTCACAGGGCGGGTAGAGAGAGAGAGAACCAGATTCCCTGGGGTCTCCTCTTAGAAAGACACAGATCCCAGGGGCGCCTGGGTGGCTCAGTGTGTTAAGCCTCTGCCTTTGGCTCAAGTCATGATCTCAGGGTCCTGGGATCGAGCCCCACATCGGGCTCTCTGCTCAGCAGGGAGCCTGTTCCCCTCGCCCCCCCACCCCGCCTGCTGCTCTGCCTACTTGTGATCCCTCTTTCTCTCTCTGTCAAATAAATAAATAAATAAAATCTTAAAAAAAAAAATGAAAGAAAGACATGGATCCCATCATGAGGGCCCCAACCATCACGACTCTGTGGAAACCGAGTCACCCCTCAAAGACCCCTCATTCCAAACCATCATTTTGGGGACTTCAAAATATGAATTGTGGGGAGGCGCAATTCAGTCCATAGATGCAAGTTTTGTGTGTGTGTGTGTGTGAGTGTGTGTGTGTGTGTTTAGGAGAGAGAGAGAGAGAGCACAAGTAAGAGGGAGACGGAGACTTAGGAAGACGTTGCTCTGAGCACAGAGCCTGACACAGGGGCTCGATCCTATGACTCTGAGATCAGGACCGGGGCCAAATCTAAGAATCGGACTCCCACCCCACTGAACCTCCCCACCCCAGGCGCCCTGGTTGTATGTGTTTTAATGTTGCTCCAGTGGGAGTGAAAAACACAGGAGCCAACTTGCCAAAGTCCCTTTGGTGTGCAAATCCCCAAAGGAGCGATATGCGGGCAACGTGAGGTTCCTTTGCAAACCCCGTGCCTCCCACACACAGGACCTCCCTGCATCTTCACTGAGCGGGTCTGCTTGTCCTCAGCTCAAATGAGGCCCCGAGTTTCACCGGAGCTGAGGGGTCTGAAGTCCCTTCTGAAGCGGGAGTGGCGTTTCCTGCAGAGCTCCTCGTGTCTCTCCTTCCCAGACTGTGCTTCTGGAGCCTCCTCTCCGGATGGGAGGCCGAGGTGCGGGCAGAAGAAAAGTGGAAATTGACGGACAAGGAGAGCTGTGCTGGGGGCCACGTCACGTGCTGGGTTGTGGGGCGAGGCTCCTGGTGGCTCGGGGGGACAGAATGATTTGCTGGGGACAACTTTGTCCTCCTTCCTTTGCTGGCCTCGACCCAAGTTGCTTTGCTCCTGAGGGCCTGGAAACAGAACTCCAGGGTCAGGGACGGCAAGGCTCAGGTGGGTGGGCATCTGTCCTCAGCCCACAAGGGGTCCCTGGGCCCCGCTCGGCCACCTCCTCCCTCAGTTACCGCACTGCCTTCCTCTGAGGCTTTCTTCTTGCCTCCAGCCAGAGGAGGTCACTTACGACACATTCGCTGCTGGTTCCCAAAGGAGTCTCCCCTGAATGATCTTGGCAACGGTTCTGGCCTCTGCTTGCTGTTTTTAGAAACAGCAAAAACAACATGAAAGGACTCCGCTTCTCCGATAAGGGGCCTCCTGATAAACGGCTTCCTACCACTGCAGCTGTGATGAGGGGCTCTACTCATGCCCCAGGGAGGTGCGGGCTTTGGGGTCACCCCCTCCCCTGCCAACAGCAGCTCCCCCTGCATATCATTCCCTCTGCCAGCCCTGCCTAGGCTCCCTGCTACCTCATGGCCCAAATCAGCATATACACACCTGCATCTGCCAACACATACTTTATGTGTGTGTGTGTACCTAGCTCTGTCTATGCGGGCCAATGTGTACATTGCACGGGTCCAGGTCCACGTCCGTATGGGCCGACGTATACGTTGTCCGTGTCTGGGTCCACGTCCATACGGGCAGATGTGTACGTTACACAGGTTTGTGTATCTCTAAACAGTCTGATCTGTACATTAAACATCTACACACGCAGACGTACACACCCACGTACGTATACACACGTGCGTGTGTATGGATACACGTACCTTTATCCGTGTCTGCCGTGCACCCTGGCCCTGGGCTAAACCCTCCGCCGGTGTTACCCGCACGCCAACTCTCTGAAGCAGGGACTGGCCGGTCCCCGGGGGAGGAGGCCGGGAGGAGGCCTGGGTCGGCTGCCCAGCGGCCGCGGCTGGGTGGCATTGGAGCAGGGACGGAACCGAGCGCCCGCCCCCTGCAAGGACTGTGTTCCACTCCGTGCGAGGCCTCAGCCTTTCCCGGGCCAGGAGGCCCACGGGATGACAGCCCTCCCACCCCGCAGGCTCCCCCCGGGAAGGTGCTGGCGTGGATTCCCTTTGGGGCCAACCAAGGGGGCTGAGCTCTCGCTCTTTTTCCTAAACCTGCACTTTTCCCTTCATACTTCCCAATGTTACCCAAACAAACAAAAAGCACGGCTGATGGTGCCCCGGGCTTACTCTGACTTAATAGATAGAGCGCACATATTCCTCAGGAACCCATTAGGTTAATCAGGTGCAGGCTGTAGACCACGGCTGAGGAAGGGCCGGGGCCACCGCGGCCCGGGTTCATCCACAGTTCACGTGGCAGAAAGGAGTGAGTCACTTGTCCGTGGCACAGCCAGGGCTGGGTTACCCCGCGGCTTCCTTCCTTAAATGGACAGAGATTCCAACTGCTGTGCGAATAACAAAGACCGTAATGTCCCACTGGCCAGCGGAGAGCAGGCCGGGGAGCAGAGGAGCCACGGCAGCTGCTTTGTTCCAGCCAGCCGACGGCTGCGATCCGAGCCCCGCTCAGCTGTCACGGTCAGACCCGCTGGGGTCCGGCCCAGAGCACAGATGGCCCCAGGCCAGGGGTCCCACCCTTGGAAAAGCGCAGGCGGAATCTGTGTCCTGCGAACAGGGCTCCCCCCGGGGTGCCCGGCGGCCCGCTCCCTGCCCCGGGAAGGGCTGCGCTTTTGCTTGAAGGGGCCCCGCGTTCCTGGCACAGGAGCCCTCCTGCCCTACCCAGGCCGCCCTCTCCCCCTCGCTGCCTTTTCGATCTTGGTTCTCCGGATGCGTCTGTCTTCTGGAGCACTGGCTAAGTGTTGGATCATTATTAAATGTTAAATGTATTAAAGTAATCACGGTGCAGTGTGCTCCCTTAATTAAGCAGCGGCACGGGAATACAAAACATCAGCGCCACGCCGACTGCGGATTCCTGCCTGCGTGAGCTCGGAGGCTGTGAAGAGCCCAGCTTCCGCGTTCACGAGCATCACCTCTAAGAAGGCTCCGTTCTTCTTCTTAAAAAGGAGGCAATCAGTGCGTCGCAGGAGAAGTGCGACAAAGAGGACCGGGAGAGAGCAGTGTGGAGGTCAAAGACACGAGTTCGGGGACCTGCGTGTGGAGCGACCAGTGCCGACCCTGTCTCTTTCTTGCGGGAGCCTGGCAGGTCCCTGACGTGAACCGGGCCTCAGCCTTCTCATCCGTGAAGTGGGAACCGTACCCCCGAGGGTCCCAGGGTGACGAATGCGGAAAACCCCGCTGTCAGTGAGAGCTCGGGGATGCAGAGTTCCACTTCCACCGTCCTACCCCTTCCCCACCCCACTCTGGCCCGATTGACATTTTCCAGCGCTGGTGCAAACAGCACGTGGATAGACCCTGGCAGATCACTGAAGGCAAGTTGGCTGCCCAGGGGAATTTGCTGCAATCCTAAGGCTTCCCCGTATTCACAGACCTGATTGTGTTGAGGCTGATGGAGCCCTTGGTCCCCGTCCAGGCTGCGGAGACACGGAGGACCTCTTTTCATGCTTGTGACGGGCTGGGTTTGGTGAGATTCTTTGATGAGCCTTTTTGTCTATTTCAATGGGGTCAGTGTCCCTTTCCTAGAATGGGAATGGGGTCAGTGTCCCTGCCCTAGAAACATCGCCTCCCCATCTCTGCCCCTTAAAGAGGCTGCTTTGTTGTTGCTGTTGCTGTTTTATCGAAACTTTCTTTAAATTGACCTCCTTTCTCCGCAGTGTATGCTAAAACCCCGGGGCCCAGTCAGAATTCTGAGAGGAGCCCTAATGTCTTTGGTCAAATGCCAAATAAACATCTCTCCTGCTGGGAGACAGACCCAGAGCCCTGCAGAGCACGGGAACACTGACCACTGTGCTCTCTGCCGGTGGAAAGAACGCCAGCAGGGCGAGGGAGGGTGCTGCCTGTTCCAGCCCCAGCTCCCTGCTCTCAGGCTCCCTGTCCTGCAAGGCGCTCGCTGGCCTCTGGCTTAGCCATTGGTCCAGGATCAACAAACATGTTGACTTACAGTAAGCCCTCTTGGCTCCCCAGGTCTCTGCTCCCGCCCAGTGCCCAGAGCTACTACATGGGATTAAAATGTGGCCGAGAACCAAATGAAGGCCTTGTGGTTTGAGCCTAAGGAGCATGACCAGACATTCCTGGAGGCTTGTGGGGCTACAGTGGCTAAAAGTGTCCGGTGTGCTCATAGTTATTTCTTGACACAGATTTCATCTTCTGTGATGGCCTCCCAAATAAGGATCGGGAGCCTTAAGGTCCCACTGTGACGAGGCCCTTGAGAAAGAGAGAGACGGTGATCTGTGGGAGCAGAAACCAAAATGTTAGACGTTGTGTCTCCGCTGGGGGGGGATGATGTTGATGATGATGGTGATGATGGTTTTTGCTTAGCAGTATTTCTAAATTCTCCCTAGTGCTCACGTGTCATCCTTGTAACAAAAAAGAAGCTAAAAATCTATGTTTTAAAGGGAAGATGACTCAAACGGTAGCCTGGAAATTCACCACTCCTTCCTCTGGGATAAGCCAGAGGCTGACAGTTTTCCCTTTTCTCAGGTATAAACCACTGTTTGCTCGGTGTGAGTTGGTGAGTGCTATTGACAAGGCTATTTTAAACAAACAAGCTTATTTTGGAAGGTTGTGATAGACTTGGAGGGAATTACCGGATTTGAGTTGGGCCATGTCTTGGACACAGTGCCTGTTGTGATGGACAAGAGAAGAAATTGCCTCTTTGGCTGGGAGCAAGGAGGATCAAGCCTCTTTAGGTTAACAGTGGATTCAAGTGATTAACTTTTTTATATGTCACTTAAAGCAAGCACCCCCTAAAAAAGAGGTTAAGCATGGATCAGATCTCTCTTTAGACTTCTCTTCTCAAGGCCCTTTGGTTCAGGAAAGAGTGTGACTTGATTAGTCTTGCAAGTGTGCTGAGATGGTTTTGGAGGATGGCTAACTTGTTTTTCGGGGCTCCAAGTCAATATCTGTGTCATAAAAGAGATGCATTGGTGTAAATTCCACAGAAGCTGCAGCTCTGGGCCAGATACTGAGATCTCATGCAATGGGGGTGCAAAGGTGTTCGGGGACGAGCCCTGAAGCCCGGAGAAGGTGGAACCCACATGTTCTCCGTGCTCGCCGTCAGGACGCGCAGTGCCTACTTTCAGAGCCATCACTTTCTCTCTGCCCATGAGTAATGGGACTTGCTGAGCCAGTGCTACGAGGGCTTTCTGTCTGCTTCCCCAGGCCCCAGAGAGAAGCCGGCTCACCAGTGCCAAGGAGCTGTGTGCCCAGGATCCTGGTGTCGTGGGCTGCTGGTACCATAGGCCCGGCCAGCAGCCGTGGGATGCCAGCTCTCAACAGAGCAGATAAGGTTGATGGACTCTGGCTCTGGGCAGGCTGGGTGAGCCCTCTGTTTTGAAAAGGCTTAAGAGGTGTTGGGAGAATTTGGCAAGGTTCAAGCTGTGGAGAATCGGTGCTTCTCCTCCCGCTTGGATTGGGTAAAAAGGCCAGTGCCAGGATGGTAAATCAATAGACTACCAGAACATTCTGGGGGTAACTTGGGGAGCATTGCTGAAGAGTTGCTCTCAAGATGGCCAGAAGGGGAGCTTTTGAGAATTTCATAGGAAACGATTTCTCTCCTCTGTGTAAAAAGCACCCTTGCCATCAGGTCACTCCTACACATTGGAAGTGGCTTTGTGTGCAGGGCCAGGGGGATGGCTCAGGATCTAGCGGGTTTGGAAGAACCAGAACCCTAGTACCTGCCTGCTAAGGCAGCTTTTCAAAAGAGAACAATTAGTTTCAGGCACTGTTCCTCCAGGCAACGGGATGAAATGCAAAGTCATTCCACTGTCTGACCCAACATGGCATACTGGTGGAAATTTGCTTTACACGCTAGAAATTTATACATTGTTCTGTGGTGACGGCGGGGATGTTAATCCCGTTTTCCTGTTGCCTTACACAGCAGGTTCAGAGACTGCCAAAATTACAAAAATAAATCTCATCTGGGGCCCTTATAAGTAGAATTTGTGATTCCTCAAATGTGATCTCTGAAAGTTTATCTTTGCCTACTCAGCTAGCTGTTTCTCTAGAGAGAATAGAAACAAACAAACAAACAAACAAAACCCAATGAGCAATGTTTGAAATCATTGGTGGAAGCCTCTGTTTCCAAGCACACTCAAATATTTTAGAACTAATTGTAGAAAAATTACCATTGTCCCAAACAAACAAACATGCGTTGAACACTCTTCTGGTTCCTATGGGATGAGCAGAAACAAGAGAGAACATAAAGAGAAAGAAGACGGTGCCTGCTCTCATCATTTAGAACCAGGGCACTGGGCATGAATAAATTGACTATAAGGCAGAATCCTTTAAGTGCTTCCTCTTCACTCCCAGCCTTGTTAAAGGGGGATACAAGGATTCTTCCTGTCCCTCTTATACCTCGTATTCACATCGAAAACCAATGGAGCCCGATTTCTAATCCAACCATCAGAAAGGTTTAGCTTTCGAAAACCAATAAGCAACTAGGAGCTGGTCTTTGGTTCTCTCCTTGCTTAAATTTCGTTGACACTGACTATTTCCAACTTCTTGTTACCCTGTCTTCCCTGTCTTCTTTCTTAGTGGGGTTTCCTCCTACCTCCATGAATATTGTTTTGAGTCTCATATTGGTCCTTTGGTCAACTGTAGAATGCCACCATTTTCCTGGAGTCCATTACTGTGTTTCTTGTCTTACTCTGGAGACCATTCTGATTGTGCTTAGAAGCACCTGTCACTTCTACCATGGGTTATGTATGCCATAACACAGAAACCTGCCCTTCCCGTGAGCCTCCCCTTGGACAAATTGCTCCCCAATGCTTCTAAGGGACACAAAAAGAGGAGACTATTACTGCGGCAGTGTGCGTAATAAGTGGGCTACAGAAGGCATGGGACTAGGAGCCCTTTGTGATCAGGTGAGGTAACGAGATGCTTGATCCGTCTTGATCTGTTGCATCATTTATTTTACTCCCTGTGTGCCTCTTGGAAGAGTCTCGAGTTTTGGTTATGATCCTGCCTGCTCTTTGAAGGGAGGGGCTGTGGCTTTCATCTTTGTATCTTTAGTCCACAGCAGGGACGGAAGTATGATTTCCTTGCACCAACACGGCTGCAGTGGGGTTGGAGAGGAGGGCAAGGGAAGACGTTTTATATGCTTGTGCTTGCTGCCCTGTTGGGTGTGGAGCCCGGGGGTACAGGAGGAACCAAGGGGGACTCTGAGCACCAGGGTCACTGGCAAATGGCGAGACCACTGACGGAGATAAGGTGCATGGAAAGAAGGGGTCCATGGAGCCAACACGTGGGGTTGGGGATGCACAGTGGAATTTGGATATCTGGAGACCAACGGAAGCACAAAACTGTGCTGAGCTGCTGTGAATTTTTCCATGTGACTAAAGGCACAGACTCTAGGAACTTGTACAGTTTCATCACTGATTGAATAATGGCATCTCTGGGTTTAAAAAGTCTTTAAAAATCAACTAGTCGAGTCATCTGTCAAAAGCTTTAATCCTCTCTAGAACTTGGCTGCTGAGTGTTTCCTGCTTTCGTCTTGGTTTGCAGGCATTCTCCATATTTACAGTGTTTTTCCTTTTTGATTGATTCAGCTTGGAAGATGGTGTCCTCTTCCTCTGTTTTAGGTTTCTCTGGGCTTTTCTATCATAACCGATTTTTATAACGGGCTGTTCAGAGAAACATTTTATTAAACATTTATTTACCTGGTGTGTGTGGGGGTCCATGATTGTATTATTGGACGATCTGAAAATAGGGTTGCTCTAGACTCCATAAGGGAAGGTTCGGGTTCACTGGGGACAAGAGTTAAGAACTGGGTTTGCTCACAGTGATTGCCTCTTCTCAGCCCCAAGATTTCTATGGCTTTTGGGTTTTCTAGCTCTTGGAGAAGCTAGGAGCAGACAGCCTGGGGGTGAATCTTGGCGGTACTATCTACCAGATGAGAGACTTCAGGCAGGTTATCTAACCCTTCCAAGCCTTGGCTTCTCCTGGCAGGTGGAGGTACTGATGGTGTTCTTCTTGTAGGACTACGGGGGGATTGAACTACGAAGCCCTCAACGACCTCTGCGGTGTCGTCAGTCTCGGCAGGTATTAGCTTCTGTCATTGCTCTGCCAGGCATATCCGCCCATACGGAGTACAGTCACCACTCGCAGAAACATCGAGAAAATGAGGAAAGATGGCAGAAGCCATCCTGGCCTCATCTAGTGACAAAGAAAGGAAATGACTAGAATCAGTGAGGTCTGAATGTGATGTAGAGGAAATGTCCACATTGAGCCAGGGGTCCCTCCGCTCAGTTTTCCAGGGAGAGAATCACAGGAAGACACAGCTTCCGGCATTTAGAAGTGAAAATGTTTTCATCATCATGGTGAGGCCTATTTTAAATAGTTTGGCTAATTAGGTGATGATTAAATTGCACTGCTCCCATATGCTCGTGCTTTCTTCTCTGCAGAACATGTTTGCCCGAAAAGTTGTAGGTGGAGTATGTGTTCGTAAAGGAAGTTTTTGCTTCTTCGCTCATAGCAAGAGCTCAAAGGTATCGAGCGGCCACCTATTTTAGGCTTCTAATAGCAGTCGGAGTAATAGCAGCTAATGCGCTCATACAAATTTACTTGGCACTTAATGAAATTGTCTCATTTAATCCTTCAGGGTTGGTGACACTACTCTCTCCAACCAGCCCTTGAAGAACGCAAAGTCGAGATGGCAACGCGTTCTCCGTGTCATCCAGCTCCGTCTCCCATTTCTTTGTTTGTGTGTTTGGACTTTTGTTGTGGGGTATTCTTAGCACAGACAGAATGCACCTGCAGCAGGAGTGATAGCAGTGACTTTCAATATAGCTCGGAACAGACGTAGCCGCTGAAGAGTCAGGAGGGACGGCATATGGCAATGCTGAGGATAGAACTGCGGGACCGGCGCGGGGACCTTCAGAGTATGATGGGCGGAGAAGGCCAGGGGAGGAGCAAGAACCAGCAAGACTGGGCTGGGAGCCCTTGGGCAGAGCCATGGTGGGGGACCCTGGGTGGCGCTGCCTCTCCTTCCTGGGGACAGTCCTGGCCCATGGTACCCTCACGCTAGTCACTGTCCAGCTGCATCCAGTACTCCCGCCTCTCCGGGTGCACTTTCCCAATGTGCTGGACTACTTTTTCTCTGCAAGACCTGCTATTTCTTGCCACGGGTGTCTGTTTTTACACATGGGGTACCTTCTATCTAAAATGTCCGCCTTCACAGATCCAGCTGGTGAATGTAATAAGTCACCACTTTTTTTTTTTTTTTAAGATTTTATTTGTTTATTTGACAGAGAGAAAGAGAGAGAGCACAAGAAGGGGGAATGGCAGGCGGAGGGAGAGGGAGAAGTAGACTCCCCGCTGAACAGGGAGCCCGACGTGGGGCTCGATCTTAGGATCCCGGGATGATGACCTGAGCCGAAGGCAGACATCAGGTGCCCCAAGCTGCCACTTTATTTTAATGAAGATGAGCTGTAATTCTTATAAAATTCTGCCAGCTAGGCTGATGGTTTCCATCTTGCAGATGGAGAAATAGAGGCCCACTGGGGCTAAATAATCAAGCCAGCATCACACAATTAGATCTAGGACTAGAGTGTAGGTCTGTCTGATTTTAAAGTCTGTCGCTTTCTCTTCTTCCCCATTCCTTTAGAAATTCCCAGTCACCTCAAAACTTCAGCCCTCATGCTGTTTCCCCTGTGAAGCCTTAATGGATTTCCTCAGATAATTGCATATTCCTTAATAGTTCTCTATTACTCCTTAGGCATCTGCAGAAACAGTATTTATTAAGGTTTGTTGTAATTATATGGTCTACGTAGTTGTCTTGCTCCCTCCAGTATGGGCCTCATAAAGAGAGGAAGGGGGCATATCTTTTTATTTTTTTAAAGATTTTATTAATTTATTTGACAGAGAGAGACATAGCGAGAGAAGGAATGCAAGCAGGGGGAGTGGGAGAGGGAGAAACCGACACCTCTGTTGAGCAGGGAGCCCAACATGGGGCTTGATCCCAGGACCCTGGGACCATGACCTAAGCTGAAGACAGACGCTTAACAACTGCGACACCCAGGCGCCCCCGCATATCTTTATACATCTTGATAATAGTACCTTCCCTCTCTGTCTTCCAACCAAGCCTTTCACATTGCTTGTCATATACGATGCCCTTAATAAATTATTATTGAATTAATGAATACGTTAATTAATGCTAAGGAGCTCATCTGTGAAGCTGTGAACTTCCTCCTCTTTGCCAGATTATTGATTCTGTCCTAAGTCTGTTCCCTGTCTGCATCCCACACTAGCGTGGTGAGCCTTAACCAGATGGCTAGCCGCAGAGATGTCCATCTTTGGACTCAGAGCCTGCTTCCCCAGCCAGTGTGCTGGCGACAACTGGAGACCATCCCAGACCCTTGGCTAACTGGTGGCCCCAGCGGCATCGGCAGCAGCAAATCTAAGGGCAGAGGGAAGTTCTGGATTAAGCCTTCAGGAGCCGACCTGGGAGCGAAAGTCCTTTGTTTTCCCAATCCAGCCCATTTTTACAACACTTGCCCAGTCACCTCACATCCGCAGTGCTCACACAGATGTGCTCGGGGTGCAGGAGCCGCTCGGGCCGAGGGTTCTTGCAAGTGTGGGCTGCAGCCAAACATCTAAGCCCCAACTGAGCTGCAGTTTATGTTTTAATAGAAGCAAAATCACGCAGCCTCTCTGAGGTTCGCCCCCGGCCCCGTCAGTCACCCCCAGCCCTCTCCGTCCGTCTTTGACCCGCCTTCGTCCAGATTCCCTCCACTCTCTGCCTTCAGAATAGGAAACTGGAGGGGCCGGATCACGAGCTGAGCCGGCCTCTGTCACTGAAAGGGTTAATACCGGCTCCCCAGTGACTGACCAGAGCTGAGCTGCCACCCAGGTGTGGAGAGTGACTTTTCTCTACCATCAAACGGTGCAACCATGGGGACCCTGAGTCCTGAAGAGACATTTTCTCTAACGTTTGGTCACAATGGGCGATGGCAAGAAATCATTAAACTTTGACCATCAAGGGTTGTTCTACGGGGAATGCAGACTCTTTGCGAGAGGGGCCAGCTATCCTGGTTTATGCCACTTGTCCCTATTTGAGTGTGTATTTGTTACGGACAGAAGTGGCCGGACCTCCAGACATCAGTCTCCTTCCTCTTTGCCGCCTCCTCACGCAGCCCCGGCCGCTCATGGGACACAAATCCAGCTGCGCGTTAACCTCGGTGGGAGGCGACATGCGTTGTCCTGTGCATCTGGGGGTGCAAAGAAGCCCAGCCATCGGAGGGGCAGGCATTTAGACAGATCTAGGCAAAGAAATGCAGAGCTCATCGAGTCAAGCAGACTCAGCCTGAGGCTTGGGCACCGGCTGGGTAGGCCCCTTTGGGGGATCATGGAAGAGGATCCACCTAAAAATGGTCCCTGTCACCGGGCAGGGGAGGCTCACCATGGAGGCACTATATCTAGGAGCCTTAGGGAGACTGCATTTTTTTTTTTTCTGGCTAAAAACATTATGTAAATGCTTATGGAAGAGCCATTAACTGATTAACAGATGAGTATAAATTAGCTTGTATGATTAAGTGATTAATACCCATTGTGAGCTAGCAGAGCCCAAAGAGAATAGAGCCTGATGAAATGAGACTAAATATTTTGCCTACGCCATTACAAGGTTTTTAGGTAGATGTGCGGCATCTCATTTGGATGTGGTTCCTTCTAATAGTTTTCCGCAGGGGAAGAAGAAGTGGTGAAGGCTGAGGGAAGCCAATCTTTAATCAACCTAAATGCCTGGTCCACAGCTGGACGCCAAGCCTCCCAGCAGCCCCGTGGGGAAATGGCTGTCATCCCGCTGGACAGACAAGGTGACGGCGTCTGGAGAGGCCAGGCGGGCTGTCCAAGGTGGCAGAACCAGAGCCGACAGGTGGGACGGACCCCGGTCCCACCGCCTTTGCACACAGCCAGCCGTCCTCTGGTGATCAGAGATCTAAAGAAAACGTGTGACTTGCTCTAAAATGAGTTGTAGGAATCAGTGATGATCGTGAAAATGGCGGTATGAAGATCAGCATGAGGTCGGTGGTGAGGCTGATGGTCGGGGGAGGGCGTCTTTATGGCTCTGTGCCAGCACCCTGCTGAGCTTCTCACATTATTATTTTATTTAATCCCTATAAAATGCCTGTGAAGCAGGTGTTACAAACCTCTTTTTGCAAATGAGGATCAAGACGGTCACTGGGTGGTTTGCTGGAATTTGAGCTGATTCTTTTGGAGGAGAAGGCCTTGTTTCCAGCCCCTGCACTCACCACCCCCTTATCCACTGGAGGGGGACCCAAGGACAGACAAAAACTGCCCATGAGAGCCTAGTGTCAAGAGGCCTTGAAGCAATAGTCTCTGGAAACAGACCTGGCCCTAGAACTTAGCTTGCTCTCCATCGGGCTTTTGACTCAAGAAAGAAAGAAAGAAAGAAAGAAGGAAGGGAGAGAGGAAGAAAGAAAGAAAGAAAGAAAGAAAGAAAGAAAGAAAGAAAGAAAGAAAGAAAAGAAAAGAAAAGAAAAAGAAAAGACAAGACAATACTATTTAATGTTGAAAAAGAGTCTGTGTAAGATAATCAAATATTAGCTAGAAAAGCAGAGATTTGAATCTAGGTATATTTTTTTCCTAATTTTATTTTCTATATATATATTTTTAAAGATTTTATTTATTTATTTATTTGAGAGAGAGACAGTGAGAGAGAGCATGAGCAAGGAGAAGGTCAGAGAGTGAAGCAGACTCCCCATGGAGCTGGGAGCCTGATGTGGGACTCGATCCCAGGACTCCGGGATCATGACCTGAGCCGAAGGCAGTCGTCCAACCAACTGAGCCACCCAGGCGTCCCTCTATATTATTTTTTGTAAATAAAGATTGGCAGTCACATTAGCTAATTAATTACTATTGAGTTAGGATGAAAGCGAAGTGAACCCCATTAAGGTCTATTATGGGCAGAGACTGACTATCCTGTGGACAGTATGAGACTTCTGGCTGTGTCTGGGTGAGGACACGCCCCGGAAAATCCAGGGTGAGGTTCTGGTGCCGTTATACAGTTTGTTTCTTTCCAAAATTGCCTAGAGATGGGGCCAAAGTCCAATCTAGAGTTTTTCACTTAGAAAAAGCAAGTCAAATGCATGAATTCAAAATGGGCTAGTATTAACTTTGCTTAAGTGAGCACAAAACTTGATCTTGACCGAGAGTCTAGGCATCAGTGCCCCAGCATGAGCCGAATGATGAGCTGTAAAAATTTCCTGCAGCTCTTCCCCTCATCCCATTTTTCCGTATTTCCTTCACTGGGGTGCCGGGTGGGGACTGCTTCTGGAAACACCAAACCCTTGATGTGCGAAGATCTGGCCTTTCCTTCAGGCTTCTTCCTTCCTCATCAGACACTGAACTTCCTTCTGGGTTGGATTTCAAATAAACAATATCCGTGCAGGTTCTTTAGCAAGTTGCTCTGAGACGCTTAAGTAGGAGCTGTTCCAACCACCAGATGTGCTACCAGGGCTGAGCGTTTTGCAGATGGACATGTGTTGGTTGGGGACAGTTTAAGGGTGCTGCTGTGTGGAGGCCTGGCCAGGTCCTCCCTCGGAGGGACTGTGCAGCCAGACCTGAGCCAGGGAGAAATGGGGCTACCAGTTCAGCCACGCATGCCATGAGCATGGGTCAGCGGGTAGACAGCAAGTCCCCACCAGGATTCTTAGGTCGACCCACGTTGCTGACCCTAACCTTCTTTTCTGCAATAATCTGTCATAGAACCCCACTTGGAGAATGAATCAAAGGAGAAATCTCTTTTGTTTGGCCTAACCCCTTGAGCTTCCTGAAGGCAGGAGCATATCTTACCCCATGTGGAGCCAGCACCTGGTTTGTACAGGTATTGACAAATGTCACCAACACCAGTAAAGAGGAGAGTGTTTAGCAATCATCCGTCCTTGATGAGTGGCTCACCTCTATCACCCACAGAAGCTTATGACCCGGGTATCTGCATGCCAGATGCTCCCTCCCATTCTAAACGTGCAGTCTCTGACTTCCCATGCATCTCTCCAAACTTTTACATTGTATCACATGTATTCTTGTAATAACCCACTCTGGAAATGGGTCATTGTGTAAATAAACCAATAAATAAAGTGGTAGGTTTGTGAGAGTATCCCAGGATACCACTCTTTTAAAACTCCCTTTTAAGAAACATGGTAAAATTGTGACAGGTCATGTGCTGTCCGGGTCGTCTGTGTGATCTCTTTCTGGACCTTCTCCTCTTTGTAACATTATATTAGAACAAGAGACCATCACCATGTCCATATGTACACTTTCCCTCCTGTAATTCCCGTCTATGCAACACTTACTGTCTACTCTTAATGCCTTAGGAAATCTTTACTGAAGTCCCCTGACCGCTGCTAGTGCTCTGAATGCCACAAATGCATTTGAGCTTTTGAATTTTCAGTATTTGCAAATAAGGTTGGAGGATTACTTACCTGAAGGGATGGGGCATCAACTCTGTGGAAAACTAGGGCACAACAGCATGAGGGGACCTGGTCCCCGGTCCCCAGAGCAGGAGAGCAGGTAAATCGGAGGCTGGTTTGTGCCCAGTGTTGGCCACACTGTCCCTGTCACTGGGGTTGGGAGGCAGCTGAAGCCAGGTGGGCGAGAAGCAGAGCGGCTGTGGTCCCTCTAAGGTAGCCAGATGGCAGGGAGCTGCCTGCTGGGCACGGGAATGGCCAGCCCAGGCATGGGCACTTTTTGCTGGAATTTGCTCTCTGTTATCAGGGCGCCAGGTGACATGGGTCATCTTCCGCTTCAAGCCAAGTTACAGGACAACGGGAGAAATCTACCACCTGGCCGAGACACCTCAGTGAACAGCCCTCACGTGGGCTGAGCTGCAAGGCAATGGTCAGAAAACAAAATTCTTTCTTGTCTGGTCCTAAAGGGCTTCTCCTGTCCCGTCCTGCGCAGGAGCTTGGCCGCCTGTGGTCTTTGAGGGCTGAACTTGAGGCTCGTTGACCAGCTGTAACGCCTGCTGAGCCCAGGAGCCTTGCTGTGGGGCTGTGGGCAGCTCGCCCCCCACCCCACCCGCGCACCGGCTCACTATTCTCTGTCTTCCTGCTGTGACTCGTCATCATGAGACCGTTGTCAGGGGTTGAATGAAATGGGTTGATCTGGAAGACAGTCTCATATAAAAGTAATAGTCTGGAGAGGAGCAGGTTTGCTGTGGAGACAGGAGTGAGCAGGCCGTCTGATGGAAGACACAAGTTCTTCTAGCTGGGGCTTCAGGCTGGCTGGTTTGAACCAGGACACCAAGGACTTTGGTAAGCTGCCTAACAGCTGAGCCACTTTCCAGGAGGCAAGACCACAGCCCCACGGCTCCTGAAGGAGGACCCTGTAGGCCCTTGGTAGGCCCCCCTTCAGGAGCCACGTGCGGTGGACGCCGTGCGTGTGTGATGAGACTCACCACCCCCTACAGATCTTGCTAACGTGTACTCGTGTCTGCAGGCCATCTGGGGCCCCTTTTCTCCTCCAAACCCTGCCCATCATTTCAGAAAGCCCTGTGATGTGCAAATCACGGCAGAGAAAAAGGATGGTCGAGTCCCGGTAAAAGGAATTATGAATTTCACCTGATCTGAATTCCAGGCTGTAGGGACAGACCTTCAAGAATGAGACTGGGAGCTTCAACTTTGATGCCTGTCTTCTGGGATCCGTCCGTTGTTTTTTGCAAGCACACCGCCGGCTATCTGGAGTGTCAAGGCCGACTGTGGCCCAAGATTAACAACCTTATTATAGGTATCAAATGGAAGAGGGACCGACATGCCGATGAGCCAGGATGAGGGTGGAGAAGGGGCGATGGGGGCGGTGATGGCCTGGGAGAGTGTTGTCTGAGCGCAGAGCTGGGCAGGACCATGACAATGTGGGGCAGGTGCCAGTGGTTGGACGGGCACCTTCTGAGCAATGGGCAGCTCCACAATTCCTTTGAGCCCCTCCTGGCCTGGGGCCAATGCTGTCCTTGGGGGACGCTTGAGAGGGAAGCCTCACGTGACATTTCTAACAGGTGGAGGCTCCAGGGAAGGTTGCCCACGTGACAGGAAGCCCCAGGCCGGGCTGCCAGGGCCGCGGTTCAGAGCTGGAGCTTCGTAAGCCCTAGGGAGCGTGACTCGGCCGGCCTCCTGCACCTGGAGGCTAACTTGATCTGAGCCCAGGAGCAGGACCGGCTGGACGACCTGCCTGGGCAACGTTTGCCTGGATGCCCCGCCTTCTCTCCCTTCACTCGGCTTCCACCAAACCTCCTTTTTCCGGTTTCCTTACCTCTCTCTTCTGGTCTATCTGTGACCATTCCTTCTCCTACTAATAATCCTATAAATTCCTTTATATGGGGATGTAAATGACAGAGAAGGTTTACACATTCCATATTTTTTCTGTTTTTTAAGATTGTATTTATTTCTTTGAGAACACGGGAGAGAGCATGAGCCAGGGTTAGGGACAGGGAGAAGCAGATGTCTGGCTGAACGGGGAACTGGCTGTGGGGTTTGATCCCAGGACCCTGAGATCATGGTCTGAGCTGAAGGCAGATGCTTTACAAACTGAGCCATCCAGGTGGTCCCCATATCTTTTAAATATTTATTTATTTGAAAGAGAGAGAGCACATGTGTGCACACGGGGGGGGGGTGGGGAGAGTGGGAGTATCAGAGGGAAAGGGACAAGCAGCCTCCCCACTGAGAGTGGAGACCATGGTGGGGCAATCTAACAACCCTGACATTTTTGAGGTGTGGTTGTGCTGTGTGGAGTGTCGGCAATAACACTGGACGGCGGTCATCATACCCTCCTCAGGCTCTCTACTCTCAATGTGTAACAGGAGCGATCTGCCCAAGGTAGATAACATTTTAAAGGACGTTGCAGTTCTTGAAGTCAACAGTGTTCCTCATCACATGGGATGCACCACCTTGAACCAGGAGAAGCAGCTAAAACACCTGGATGCTAGCCCAGGTGTCATCTAGACAGAGATCCCATCAGAATGGACCCTGGTGGAATCTGAGCCTTTCAAAGTACTGCCAACGTGATACTCACACCTGGCCGCCGATCTCTCTTCAAAGGAAGGGGGAGGAGCCAGTGCAGGTGGACACCAGCAGAGAGGTAATCTCCCTCCTCTGTGGCTCCTAGCACTGACCTAGGCCAAGACCAGCTTCTAAGGGTTGGTGTCAGTGATGTAAAGCTTGCAACTTGATCTTTTCCCAGAGAACAGAATGGGGGTGCAGTTCCTGAGAAACCAGACTGAACAGAAATTAGCCTTCACCAGCTGCTCCTGTAATTACATTTAAATTCAGTTAAACTAATTTCTTACACTTGATAAAAGCAGTTGTCTTTCCAAATTATTTTCAGACTCCTCCATTCCAAACGCAATACAAATATGCCATGGCCTGGTTGGAAAAGTCCTTCTTTCTGGGCCTGTCTTGTCACCCCTGTTCATGGCATCTCTGTAAAGAGCTCAGAAAGCTGAACTGCCCCATTAGCATAAGATTCTGTGACTCATTGACTCACAGATTGTAAATCAGAATAACATTGGGTTTTAATTAATTATATTAATTTTAGGGGAAACAACAAAACTGAAAAGTCTGCAGAGCTTCATTTACTGAGAAACTCTGAAATGTCTTTTATTTTTAGCAAGAGCCATAAAAACATCTCCTACTGAAATAATGTAAAAATCAAGGAAGGGTTGTATTACTCAGCGTGATCGCGCCCTTTAAAAGGCTTTGACATTTTCTTTATTTTTGTCAGTTTTTTTAGAAAGAAAAAAATATATATATATTTTATTACATACGCATCCACACATGCATACGCTACCAAGATCCTTTCTGTAACAGTATTCACTACCAACTGCAAGTCAGTGTAAGGTGTTTCTATCTTGGGTCCTCTCAAAAGGAGATTAATGACTACATTATCATAAAGAACATGCAATCAGTTGTGTTCATTGCAGAGACTGCCCCATGGTCAGAAACTCTCAAATACTTTTTGTATAAATATACACAATTTGTTCATTATTCATTATTCCTTTGCATTTATTTGTTCATTTACTCAAGCTAGTATACGTTGGTGCCTATTATGAGCTGGACACCTGGGCAGGAGCTGAGAGTACAAGGTGAGCTTAATAAGGCCAGTCCAGAGATCAGGGTACATAGGGTTCCACGTGGTTAAGCAGCATCATAGAACCAAGGACACGGGACTGTGGGAGCAAGGGGGGAGCATCTGAGGGCACTAGAGAGAAAGGGGAAGGACACAGGGGCAGTGACATAAAAGAAAGCCAAGAGTGAAGATCTACACGTTTTAGTCGAGCAAGTGACTATTACCTGCCTTGTGTGTGTCAGACGCAGGCCAGGTGCTGGGGAAGGCATCAGTGAGCAAGCTAGACACAGCTACCTCTCTTTTGAAATTTACAGTCTAATTGGGAGATGTTAGTCAAATAATAACGCAGGAACAAAATCGCTATTTTGGTAAGAACCTTTAAGGAAAAGTACAGGGGCTTTAAATGTATATCTCATAGGGAGCTAAGCTACATGGTGAAAATTAGGATAGGCTCTCCTAAGAGAGTAACACTGGAGCAGAGACCTGACAAAGGAGCAGGCATGGCCAGCCAGAGGACGAATAGTGGAAAACATGTCCTAGGCAGAAAGAATAGATAGGCAAAGGACAAATAAGAGAGAAAGGTTGGAGTTTTCTAGAACCTAGAAAGAAGCCAGAGTGATTGGAACACAACAAGGGGTGCCAGGGGAGGGAGGGGGAAGATGGTCATGGTCAGACCAGAGTTGGAGAGGTGGGCAAGGAAAAGATCATATAAGATTTGTGCTTTAAACTAAGAGGAATAGAAGTGCAATGACACACTCAAAACAAAACACACAATTTGTTTAAGGAAGAGAATTATGAATTTTAAAAGTGTCTAGCACTGTACCAGAAGCTTAAGAAAATCAGTTATTGTCCCTCTTTCTAGGGACAATGTTCCCAGCTTGGGTCCTTGACTAAGCTAATCCATGTACTCTGCACCTTCAACTTGGTCTCTAGGAGATATTCTGTCCTGTTGGTTCTGATTTTAATTTTTAACCCAGTTTTTGAACTTGTCCCCTGTCCCCTTGGCCACCTATGGTTTCTGTTATGATGAGCCATCTGGATGATGGAATAGTTCATTCATTCAATTATTTGTTCAACAAATGCCTATTGAATACCTCGTTACATGATTTATTCCTTGTTGAGCTTATAGTATCACAAAGGTATGCATAAAAATTATAATATTAAATGTTATACTGGAGACCCTAGCCAGTGCACTAAGGCAAGGACAAGAAAAAAAGTTAAGAATGTGCTCATAGGAAATCTAAAATAACCTCCTATAGATAAATTATTAGAATTGATAAGGGACTTTACCAACATAGCCAGATACAATAGCAATATACAAAACTCAGCTGTATTCCTATAAATCAGAAAGAAATATACAAGACATATGAAGCAATTAATATAAATAATTTTTTAACATATGGAAGACCTACATAGACAAAATGTCAAAACTGTATTGAGAAAGATTAAAGAAAGCTTAAGCAATTTGAGAAATATACCATATTCATGGATAGTATTTAAGATCCAATACTGGAAAGTTGGAAAGATACTAATTTTCCCCAAATTGATTCATGGATTCCATGTAATCTTAATCCTAGCCAAAATTCTAGCAAGGTTTTGGTAAAATTTGAGAAGTTGATTCTATAATTTTGATATCAACACAAAGACTATCTGACCCTTTTGAAGAAAAGAATGAAGTAGAAAGACTTGCTCTACCAGACAACAGATTTGTTTTAGGTTACAGCAGAGGTAGTGTAGTATTGGCATAGGGATGGGCAAATGACCTAATAAAGCAAAATAGAACAGAAAAAGGATATTATGCATGTGTGTGGACATTTGATATATGAAAGAGGAGCATGGCAGATCAGTGAGAGGAATATCTTTTCAGTGATGAATCCCAGGGAGACTAGAGATCTAAATGCAAAAGGTGAAATTATAAACTTTTAGGTAATAATAAAGAATATTTTCATGTAAGAAACAGATGCAATGTCTTCTTAAAAAAATTCAAAAATGAAAGATACATGAATTTGACTACATTAAAATTAAGAACTTGTATTCATCAAAGGATTCCATAAAAATAATAAGAGGTCACACTGTAAGTGGGAAAAAGATGTAACTATTTATGTTATAGTATTTATAATACATGAGTGACAATAAATTGAAAATATATTTTTAAAAAACTACTCTGTATCAGTAAGAGAAAAGCAATCCAATAGAAAATAACCAAAGAAGAAATTCAAGTGGCCAATACGTAAGTGTAAAGGCATTTTATTGCTAACGAGAGAAATGCAAATTAAAACCACAAAAGATAACACCACACACCCACCAGATTGGCAAGAATTTGAAAGTTTGATAATACCAAGTATTAAAATCATGTAAAAAAATGAAAAGTCTTAAACATCATGGAGCAGAATATAAATATATACTGTATATAAGCTTATATAAATATAAGTATTAATTGGTATAACTGCTTTGGAAAACAGTTTGGCCTTATCCAATACATTTGAAGATATACACAGCTTATAACTCTCTACTTCCAAACTACATGTGTCCTAAAGAAACTCATGTTTGCATACACAAGGATACACGTACCAGAATGTTTAAGGCAGAATTGCTTATGATAACTAAAAAACTGGAAATAAGCTCAATGTCCTCCTACAAAGAATGGATAAACATCAAGGATATTCATAAAATGAGGACCAAATATCTATAGATAGATGTAGATTTTGTAGTACAAATGACTCTTGAACAGTGCTGAACAGAAGATAAAAGTCAAAAGGATGCAATGCAGAATGATTTCCACTCGTGTAAAATTCCCATTCATAAGGACAGGTAAAATCAAACCCTATTGTTTATGAACACATGCCAAAGTGGTAAAACTGTCAAGGAAAGCCAAGAAAGAATGATCACAAAAGTCAGACAGGAGTCCCTTCCAGGGTATGGGGAGAAGAACATAATTGGAGAAGTTACCTGGGGAGCTTCCAGATTGCTGGAAACATTCTGATCCTTGACCCAGGGGGCAGTTACAATAGGTTCAATTTGTTAAACTGTACACATACGTTTAAAATACTTCTCTGAATGACTACTATATCAAGACCAAAATTATTTTTTAAACTGCAGGTATAATTTGAGTGTTCCCCTGGATTTCTAGTCTTCTAGAAATATTCTTCTCTTTATCCAATAATGAGTCTGCATCACATGTCACTGTGATCTCGTGTGACTGTGTCTAGTCCCTATTGTCATGAAATGCTTTTCAGTCTCCTCGTTATTTTCAGTGGTCTTTCACTCTAAATTGCTGTCCAAGTCTGTACCTGGCCCACCTAACCCCTGTCCTCCCTTGCAATGACGGTGTCATCATCAGGTAACCTTGGAACGGGGGACTGAACCCCACTCCACATGCAGACACAGCCATCACCATCTATTTTGATCATGCAACCCATCAGTTTTTCTAAGCATGCACAAATTATAAACATGTACTTTTTTATAATTTTTAGGCATGTACTATTATGATCAGCTAATATTTCAAGTAAACGTAAAGCCACATTTCAAAAACGTTGACCTTTTTGGTCACTATCTTGACAGATCTGTTTGGTCTTGTTATTTTTCTCCTTAAACTGTGTCCAATAAAGAGCCGTTTCCTTGGGGTTAGTTTCTTTGAATGATTAGCATTAACTCCGATCTCCAGTTTCTTTGCAGAAATGTTTTTAAATCACTTGTCCATTTTTTTTTTTTTGCAAGGATGAAGTTAGTTATAGCTAGATGACATAATATATAAACTCATGCAACCACCCATGTGTAAATTATAATACATTTCAATAGGTCAAAAGTAATGAATAATACTATAGTCATCATCTCTTGCAGGATGACAAAGTAGCTTCAAAAACAACAAACACTTCTTATTTCATACCTTCTGTATGTTAAAAATCCAGGCATGGATTAGCTAGGTGTCTCTGCCTGAAGGTCTCTCAGGAAGCTAAAAGTGTCATTCAGGTCTGTGGTGTCATCTAAAGGCTTGCTGGGATGGGGGACGGGCAGGGATGGAGGTAGTTGGGTTAATTGCTTCCAAACTCCCTCAGGTGGTGACTGGCAAGACTCAATCTTTTGCCACCTGGCTGCTCCATCGACTTGCCTTTCAATATCCCGAAGTGATCAATTCAGAAGAGAACCCAAGATAGACATCATAATCAGACCACAGCTGAGAGCCCCTCAGCCAGAGCCAGCTTTAAGGGGATATGACCTGGGCAGTCATACAGGGTCCTGCATTTAAAAGGGCCCTATGCTTGGTTTAATTCTCCATTGTAACCATCTAGAAATTCTTAACAGCTTTCAAACAAAGGGGTTTACATTTTCATTCTGCACTGAATCCTACACATTGTGTAAGTGAGTCCTTTTCCCCAGAAGTCATGTTTTCACTAAACCGTCACTGAAATCAGATTAATGTTACATTTCCCCAGGTGAGGACACCTAACTTGAGGGCAATCAGGTTCTCTCTAAGGAATTTCAATGAGAATCAGAAACTGGAAATAGAAATCGAGTCTGAAAATGGCAGAACCCTGAGAGAAAGTCCAGTAAAACCTGCTTCTGAGGTCACGAGAGCAACCTTGGGCTTTCCCTAGTTCTGGACATTCGGTGCTTACTTGGATTCTACGGTTTACTCTGGGTTCTTTCCGACAAATTTCTCTTTTTGCTTCATCTAACTGTGTTTGGGTTCTGTTCCTTGCAGCCAAAGAATCTTAATGAATTCAACCAACTTTGTTGGCTGGGCGTGCTTCAGGTAGGACTATGTAATCAGTCCTAAGGTGGCTTGCACACACTTACAACAGTCAATTTTGTTCATGTCTCCCCAACTCTATGCTCAATAATGTCAGAAGGCTTGAAATCAGCCATGGTGAGAGTAGGTCCACCACAGAAATTAGAAAATGCTGCAAATCAGGAGTTTTCCCCCAAGAAAGCCAGCTGTTGAACACTTAGCAGCTCACCAGTAGACCCAGGTGTGCTTCGGGCTACGACGAGGGAGTTCCATGAGACCGGACTCTGTTGGACTGAGGCAGGGAACAAAGAGCCTACAAAGCATAACAACATAAATCTAAATTCTTAAAATTAAGGGCGTAGTGACTGCCTTGGTGAGTCGCTTCCTCCCACCACATAGTCACCCTTAGCAATCCTGAAATCTTCCCATCCCATTTGTTGGAACAGGGTTTGACCCATCCTCTAGGTGCCTTGGACTTTCTCCAGGGACTTTCAATTGGACTTTCTCTCTTGGAACAGGCAATTCAGATTCCGTAATTCCTGCGCAAGATGGCGGAATGAGCAAAGTATTGGTTTCTATTCCTTTCTGAGACTCCAAGGAAATGTATAGAAATAAGTCTGTGGGAGAATCACCAGCAGATAGGATATTTCAGCAAATGCCTGGGGCATAGAGGGGGTTCGGAAGCAAAGAGTTTGAGAGAGTGAGGGAGCATCAGACCAGAAAGCCCAGGCAGCTACTGCAGAAATCTGGGAATGCTCCAAAGTCAGTTAACAGGTACAAAGTTCTATTTACTAAATGACCATGCCAATTTCTTCTCTATGCTTCCCTACCCTCTCCTCTCTACCTCCCCTAGGAAGGTGGCTCAGTGCTTTACCCACAGGCAAAATGAAAGGGGGCCCAGCCGAAGGAGAACTAGGGGAGGATGCCATGCTTCTGGGTAAAGAGCTGTCCGTTGCACCTGGAGGCCATCCTAGCCACAAAACACAGCACCCCACCTTGCCAACTCCTCCTTTTCTTATTCTGATCTGAAGCCTGCCAATGGTAGAGGCTTGTTCGTGTCTCCAAATGTCCCAATCATTCTATTTATGAAAGAGCAGAGAAACAGACATGTACATTCAATGCAGAGAAAACCCACCCAGCAACCCAGAAACGAATCAAGTTGCTCTCCTTACCCGCAATTCTAAGTAGAGGAGCAGGGTTAACCAGACCTTGGAATAAACAGAATGAAACACAATAAGCTGACACTGAAAAAGAAGATAATTAAAGGAATACAAAAGAAGAGGGAAAATCAAATAAATGTACAGTACAAACATCTAATATCCAAACATCTAATATTAATATCCTAAGTGAGATGCGTAAAGAACAGAACTCACACGACAAGAACAGGATGCTTTGAGAAAAGAACAAAGCAAATGGAGACAAACAGTGCGAACAGGACAAGAGTGAGTGCAGGGGTGCTTAGTCATTGAGTGGCCAGAACAAACTTCAGATGCAGAGGTCGCCGTTTCCTCTGTGTGGGATGGCATTAAGGGACATCTCAAAACTCAGGAGCTGGGTTGACTACCTTCCCCGTGGTGAAAGCAGCGGCAGAGGAAGCCGACCTTCAGAGAAGAGCAGAAGAGCAGCGTGAACAGTGAACACAGAGAAGAACAGGGCAAGAAATAAATAGTACAGCCTGGATCCCCGATTTCCTCCCAGTTCCTATTTCTGTGCTCCTGAGACATCCCACTGCCTCTGGATTCCACGAGACACCCTGTAACCTTTTCATACATCCCCTCTTGGTTCAAACTAGGTCAAGTTTGTTTTTGTTAGAAGACAAGAGGGTCTTAACCAAGACAACAGAGCTGGGCAACTGGAAGGTAGTCTGGTCTCAAGTCCCTTTGGGTTCTCCGGAAGACGCAACCCAGCAGGCACCTTGTGACCTTGCTTTTGTGGTTAACATTTCCTAAATATTGCACTGACATTCAACTTGTAAAGTTGGACAGCAGATGCCTCACATGCAGTGTTTCCTGCATTTACATTTATTTTCTTAACATCTTGAAAGAAAGATGGGGCTTAGCCTGCCAAATCTCTAAGCACCTTATAATAACCTATTCAGACATCATACGGAAGGATTAATTTAACCATTTCACACGTTAATGCAGTAGCACACCAACTAAACTACCTTTTCACGTATCCAAGGCAGCCTGGGAATTTTTCAGACCAAGTGGATTTACCTGAAAATAATATATTTTCACCCTAAAAGCCAGACTTGGGAAACAAACAAACAAACAAAACACCAGCTTCAGAGAGAGAGAGAGAGCAAGCCTTAAACTGGCAATTTGAATGGGAGACCATGACATCAGCCCTTAGTTCTCTCCATTCTTCTTCCGGATGTTTTTCTAAAATGCCCTTCCTTCCCAGGGCCCTCTGGAAGGCTCTGGATACGAGTGCCCAGGAGACAACTGATGAGGGGGCCTTGGCTTTCTGTGCTGTGGAAAGAGTGTACGTGGCCCCCTCACGATCCAACTGAAGGAAGGAGATCCTGCTCGGGTGGGAGAAAAAGAAAGAGAAAAAAGTCATCGAGGATATGGAAAGCACACAAAATAAAAGAAACAGTATTCGGGGAAAGGGGTTTTCTGAGCTAAAACCAGTTTTGCGTTTTTCAAATGCACAGGAATCATACTTGTCTTTGTTGATTGTGGTCTTGTGGGCATGCTGGCTTGCCTGTGTTCCGGGCTTGGGAGAAGTGAGCTGCCTGCTCGGCCCAGCCACAGCCACAGTCCACGGATTTGTTGTTTAACTCAAATCCAATTGAGTGGCACAGGGAAAAGAAGAGGAAACATCTCACACCCAAGTGGATGCACCATAAACAAAGGAGAGTCTCACTGTGCCAGCTCTTGGCTTCTGCTGGGCCCCACGGGGAGCCGATGTCCCTGTGCCAGGGTGAGGGCAGCCACCGAAGCAGATAGTGGGCAACTGAGAAGAATATTGATTTCACACACTCAAATTCCTCAGGGTGGCTGCCCTCCTCCTCTCCTCGCCGGAGAGGGTGGGGGTAGCGGGGGCCCGTGCTGTCCACCGTGGACTGCCAACATGGCGCCCGTCGGGCAAGGTGTCACCAGCCTCTGGCTCCAGGCAGCAGGTTTGTGAGGAATCTGCATTGTCTGTTTGTGAAGATTTATGGAGGAGCCAACACAGATCAGGCTTTGAAGCCGAACTCAGGTGAGCTCTCTCCCCGACACAGAGGATTTGGGAAGGTGGTCTGGATGATCAAGACTGATTTCCTCTCCCTTCTGGTTCCCATCGGTCTTCCAACCCTGGGCCTGGCCCGGGAGGAAAAGCAAAGGTGAAGTGTGCATGGCTGTCTGGCTCTATCATTCTTCTTCAGAGAGAAAGAGAGAGACTGGCACTTTTCGTGGCATCTCACATGGAGGGGAAAGGCCAAGATAAATGGATAGTTTCAAGGTCATTAGCTTCCTGAGCTCACAGTTTGCTTTTCTCTGCCAGAGGACTGCTTGGAGAGGTTATAAATGTTTTGTGGCTGGACCAGGGGAGTCCATTGTTGGATCTGGGGCTCTGAGACCTGCTGCCAGTGGCAAATTTGGACTCGGGGCTATAGAGTGTGCCTTCTCTTTCTACGCACACTTGCTCTGATAGAGCTCAAGCTGTGAAATGTGGGGTCCAACCTCTTGGAAAGTCTAGAGTCTCCATCCTAGAGGACGGGTCTTCGGAGAGGGAGAGAACCAGGGAGGAGCAAGAAATTCCCCATCAGCCTTCAGTCCCTCCCACCTCAGAAAAAAAGAGCCATGAATTCGAAAGGCAAACCTTTAAAATGAAGAGGAGTTCCGGGTGGTGGCCTGATATTGGGGAGAGGTGGGAAGGCAGGGCAGGGGCAAGGAGAGGACACGAGCATGGGGATCCTCATTCTTACTCTGTTAAGATCTGAGTTTCCGTTTTGTTTCTCTTCATCACTTTTTTAGGTCGTGCAAGTTCTTGTTGACTGTATACCACAACCTTGCTTCTCTTTTTATTTTTCATTTTATTTTATTTTATTTTATTGAAGATTTTATTTGTTTGACAGAGAGAGACTCAGCAAGAGAGGGAACACAAGCAGGGGGAGTGGGAGAGAGGAAGAAGCAGGCTTCCCACTGAGCAGGGAGCCCGATGTGGGGCTCGAACCCAGGACCCTGAGATCATGACCAGAGCCAAAGGCAGACACTTAACAACTGAACCACCCAGGTGCCCCCTCACTTCTCTTTTTAAAGCGAATTTTTATTGTGCCCTGAAATATTCAACGGGAAAGAAAACCAACAAAGCTAAAGTTTCGGCCATCGCCATGGTTCTGAATTTATCCCTGAGCCTTGACATTGTACGTGGATGCATCTTCACATCAGCGTGCACCTGCTAGGTGGTGTTCGGTTCTGTCTACATAATGTGATTTATACACATATTCGCCCACAATAGGACAGACTCTGTTATTATCTCTCTGAGTGGCCACTGACTAGGTCACCGTTACTGATACTCAGGGCCTCGGTCATTCCACTGTTTCTGGATGTTTGGATTAGAGAGCTCTGTCTACATATCCATGTCTACAATTTTTTCTCAAGATAACATTTATCTGTATGTACTGTTATATACATATGCATTTTTATCTATTTATGCATTTTTTAATCTCTTCTTGTGATAAGGTTAGTCTTTTTCTTTTTTCCTTTTCCATCGCTTCTCTGGGTTATATTCTTAGAGGTTCAATCAACCAGGTCAGAACATGTGAATCTATCATAAGCCTCACCGCCTGCTAACACTTGGCTCCCCGAGAACCCGAATCAAACCGTGACGGGCAGCGTCAGCAGCAGGTACAAGTGGGGGAGTTTCGTCTCATCAAAGTCAACACCGATTTTTATCATTTTGCACTTACTTTCAGGAAGGCGGCCTTCTTCATGTCTCTTGCTCCATTGCGCTTTCCCCTGGCGCTCGTTCTTTCCAGCCACCGTCATGCAGATCGAATTTCCTCTCCTCACGACCTGTCACCTAGGGAAGCATCTAGCACACGGTGCATTTGGCAAATGACCACCCCCAGCCACCAACAGACTGGCCCGGAGAGGGGCTTGCTGCTGGCCCGCTTAGCCCTTCGTGAAGCTTGACCTCCAGACGTAGCATTGCTGGGCACGAAGATCCCCTCCTCTGCTGTGTGCCGGGCTTGGGTGTTCTCCCAACTCACTTTCGGGACACGGTTAGTGGCTTGGTTGGGTAGGAGGTGAGACACTGACCGTGGCCTGTGTCCTCTGGTTCACCTTTTTGGTGTGGGAAGGCAGGGAGCAGGAATGATATGATTTCCAGAGAGATCTGGCTGTGTATGGTTCACAGCTCAGAAAAGATTCGGGTAGCCAGGCCACCCTGCACTTGGCTGTCCTTCCCCTCCACCAAAGATGCGGACTCGCTGCTTCTGCTGAGACGAATGGGGACAGGCCGTCCCTTCTCTTGGGGAGGGGAGGAATGGGCCCTGGAAGGCGCATGCAAACGAGAGATTTCTTACGATGTGGTGACTTCCCAGGACTCTAAATCCCTGTGTCCCTTGCGCACACAGGCGATCGGTTTGGGATTTAACCAATGAGCAGGCGCTGATAAAATGCAAAACAGGAACAAAAAAGCACCATAGAAACGGCATCACCAGGGTCCTTGGCACCTGCTGGTACCCACATACTGTTTGGATCTGTCTGTAATTCCGGGTTTACGATGTCCATAAATGTGCTGTCTAAGCGATTTATTTTGTAGGGGCGTTGCGACAAGGCAACTGGGTCTTCCAGAGTAGATCAGGTAAGTCCCATTGACGGGCCCTGGCAGTGTCAGTGAGTGTCCCCCTGAGCATCTCCTCGGATCTGCACCCCCCCCCCCTCAACAGGACACACGGTAGGAGAAGCTGCTCTAAGCGGGTGCTGCAAAGACGATAATCAAAGACATGCTTACTGTCCTCACTTCAGTGATGGGGAGACTTTGGTCAAGGAAAAGTTTGCCAACTTGCACCGGTGACGTGGGTATTTAACGGGACACCTGGATCTCAGTCAGGCCTGTGCCTCCTGGCTGGGCTCTTTTCTCTTTGCTTGTCTTACGAAGTGGTGAGGACACATTTTTGTTCATGCCTTTACAGGATCAAATTTGAGAAATTAAAGAGGTGCCTGGGTGGCTCAGTCGGTTAAGCATCCCACCCTTGATGTCGGCTCAGGACATGATCTCAGGGTCATTAGATCAAGCCCGGTGTAGGGCTCTGTGCCCAGCGGGGAGTCTGCTTGAGGATTTCTCTTCCTCTCTTCCTACCCCTCCCCATCTCTAATAAATAAAGCATTAAATTTTTTTGAGAAATTAAAACAACATAAAGAAGAACTCAGAATTTGTAACTGGGTGGTGACGGACATTAGCTAGACGTGCTACGGTGATCATTCCACAAGATACACAAATATCAGATCAAGTCGTATGACTGCAACTCAGATAGTGTTATACGTCAATTATACCGTAATTAAAAAAAAAATAACTTACCTCCTTCAGGGTAGCACGGCTTCAGATGGCAGAGTCAAGTTCTGGAACCTCTGTCCTAGGACGGACCAGTCACCTGTTCTAGAGAGTGTCACCCAATCACCCAACACCACGCCGCAGTGTAGTTTCCAGAGCATTTTCATAGAGCACTAGCATTCACATTATCTCACTGGAGTCCCAGAACGACTTTGTAGATCGAGGTATTGCAAGTGTGTTGAGGGATACGGAGAAACTGGGACGCAATCCGAGCTTGTCCTCTCCGTGGTCGCCCAGCTAGTAAGAAGCCAAGGCGACAACTGAATTTCACGTAAGCAGCCAACAGCACGGATTAGGGCTACATCCCTGACACCATAACCGCCAGGGGATGGTTGGAACACCTCGTCTGCCCGAAGCTAGCTCACCGGGTTGCCACCGCAACCCTGTGAAGTGGGCACATCCCCAACCCCATTTATCAGATGGGAAAATTGAGACACAGAGAAAATAACCCGGTGAAGGTCACCCAGCTGGTAAGTTGCAGAGGCCGGATTTGAACCCAGATGGTCCGATTTTAGGTCTTAACCACTAACCACACGTCTGCAAGAAGAGGTGAAGGTGTGTGCGACTGCCCTTACCATAGGCCCCTTGGACGGTCTGCTTGCTCCCTGAAGGGCGGTGTCGGGTTGGCCCCAAAAAACAGGGGGACCCTTTCCCCACCGAGGCAGAGTGGGCCGATGCAGACACTGGTCCCCCATACCAGAAGCCTCTGTGTCCTCAAGTCCTGAACCCCGGAAGAGGGAAGAGAAGAGCAAGACCAAAACAATGAGAACGAGCAGAGAGAGTGTTGTCCCTGCTCAGCCCCACGGTACTCGGGGGTGCACCAGGGCCATGAGCAGCTCCAGCAGCACCCCAGAAATGTGCGCAGTGGCTTGGCATGACGGGGTGTGCTCAGGTTGTGAGGGCAGGTGCTGGGGCCAGGAGAGAGCCCCACAGAACCCAGAAATGCAAACGGAAACTGTTAATAACTCAGACGCGTTAAGAGTCAGCGAGTAGGCCTGACACCGTTGGGGCTCCCTTCGCCAAAAAGAAAAGGAATGGCTTTTGCATTTTTCTTTGAAACTGCTCACTGTGGGCTGGGAGCTGCCATCCCCCGAATGTCAGAGAGGGACAGGGGTCTGCAGAGTTACTGGATGAAGCGATTTGGCCCTGGGAGTGGAAGGTAAGTTGGCACGGCTCCGTGAGGCCCGGCTGCTGGGGTAACACGCATGACTGCTCCCGCGACAGCGTGGGTTCTGACACCGGGCCCGGGAGGCCTGGCGGCTCAGAGACTGGGGGTTGGCGCCGAGAGCTGCAGAGTTGGACAATTGGACTGTTCACAGTTGGGCCACTTTGGGCTGCTACTAGTTCCGGCTTTTGCTGGATGCTGGGTTTCTTTTTCAGAATCCTCTCCATTCAGGGTCTGCTTCTGTGTCCTTCTGCTTCCAGCCTGGTCCCACACAAAGGATAAGGCTAAATGTTCAAGGGTCCCCCTCCCCAATACTCAGTCGATTAACTCATCCATTTATTAATTCATCCATTAATCAGTCATGATGAATCCTTCCATCATTTTTACGGGCCGCTGACTACGTGCCGAGCCTGGTGCCAGGCCCCGCGTAGGCAACATAAACAGGAGGGAAGACACTGCGCTTTCCTTGAGGAGTTTCTAGACTTAATCTGGGAGGTCAAAAGCAGAAACCAGCTTCAGCCAGAGCATAATTAAGCAAGGATCTATGAGTCACTCTAACTGTTAGAGTCAGAAGGAAGGGCTGAGTCTAGTTATTTAATAGTCCCTGGGGAAACTGTCCCTGGTTGCTGTCCCCTGACGTCACGTCCTCATACTTCTCTGTCCCACGATGTCCCATCCCTTGTACTCCATGCATACATGCCTCCGTGTCTTTAGAGAGGAGGGAGCAGTTGCATGAGAATGGGTCTGATTCCAGTTCCCTGGTTTTCTGGTAGCTTCCATCTGAGGCCCTTTGAGCTTCCCTGGCCCACTGAGGACCTGGGAGGGAACATGGCATGGAAGACCAGCACCCCCAGGTCTTCCAGCAGCAGGGGGGAAATTCGGTGGTCAGAGAGGAGGGAACAACTAGCGGGGAGCAAGCATTTTTTAAAAGTGATCTCACTATGTGGAAAATTTCGTGAGTGTCTACTATATCCTGGGGATTTCATACCTATTGTCTGTCGTCTTGGAAAGAGGTTACATAACCCGTGCCAGTTCTCACGGCTAGTTAGGGACCTAGCAGGTGCTTGAACTCATGCAGCAGAGGTTCTTCCAAAATAGAAGGTTCTGGTCAGCTGTTTCACAGATGACCGTGTAGCCCGACCACCCAGCCCTGAGCAAAAGGATTGACCAAAGGGTTTCCATGGAAGGATCAGTCTGCTGAGCTATGATTCTTGTTGTTTTTAAGATTTTATTTATTCATGAAAGAGAGAAAGAGAGCATGAGCTGGGCGACGGGCAGCGGGAGAGGGAAAGCAGGCTCCCCGCTGAGGAAGGAGCCCAATGGGGGACTCCACCCTGGAACCCTGAGATCATGACCTGAGCCAAAGGCGACACTTAACTGATCAAGCCACCCAGGTGCCCATGAAATGTGATTCTTGATGAAAGAATGATTTTGGGTTTTGTTCTGTTGGGCTTCTGGGGTTTGCTCATTGATTTAAGGAGAGCAGGTAGAGAACCAGGCTCCGCACTACATTCCTGCACGACATTCCTTGAAGCGATGTGAGCAGCTATGACTGGAATTCGTCCGTTAGATTTACCCGGTGAGTCACAGAGCAAGTACCTGATACAGGACATGTGACTGCGGACAGGGGCAGAGGAGGGGACTGCCTGGGTGCACAGACCCCAGCAGCAGGGTCTTCAGGGCCCGGCCGCCGGCGGAGGCGGGAAGGCCTTGGGTTACCAAATGGGGGCGAGGGATATTCCTGACATAAGGCGAATAGGACGGTGCTGGCAACTTTCAGCAGCTTCACCATTTGCTTAGAGCCGTCCAGGAGGGAAGGAGACGTCAGGGCAGGTCCCACTCACAGATCATACAGATTTTGTCCTCGAGAGAAACGCTGAAGTTACATAAGCCATCGGTCTTACTTTACAGGTAAAGTGACTTTTCCAAGTAGAAGGTAATTAGAAATACAGCGGAATCTCTGTTGCTAATTTTTCAATTCCCTGTCATAGGCTATTTCTCTCATGCCATGCTCTAGACCGCAGGTCAGCAAACTCTTTCAACAAAGGGCCAAAGAGTGAATATTTTAGATTTCGTGAACCATACAGTCTCTCTGGCTTTGACTCAACTGTGCAGACAGACAACACATGGACAGATGCGTTCCAATAAAATTTTATTTTCAAAAATCAGGTGGCAAGGGCACCTGCGTGGCACAGCCGGTTGAGTGCCAACTCTTGGTGTTGACTCAGGTCTGATCTCAGGGTCATGAGATTGAGCCCTGCATCGGGCTCCACGCTCAGCATGCTCTCTCTCTCTCTTTCTCTCTCCCTAAAATAAATTTTAAAAAAATGAGGTGGAAGGCCGGATTAGGTCTACGAGCCATAGTTTGCAGACCCCCGCTCTGGATATTTTCCTTCTTCAAACGCCATAGTAAGGAGATGGTCAGGGTTTAGAGCCAGTGATTGGTAGTTTGGAAGACGTATCTTCACCTTCCAAAGTTCAGGGCACTAAATGCAGTCACGGCTCCATGCTGCATCCTTAAAACAGTGGAAAGAAGTCAGATGCCAGCTCTGTGAACTTGAACAAAAGGAGATCATTTGGGGAAAAAAGGAGTGTGGAGAGACAACTCTGATAATTAGTACTTTCTAGCTCAAAAAGAATCACTAATGAGAAGTGATGTCCAATTATAAGGCAGAGGTAATGCATGTCAATTTCCCAATTTACCTCCAGCCAGCATCTTCTTAATTTTAGAATGGGCTCAGATTATCGCTGATTGGAGAACCAAAACAGGTAGATAATTATCCCCCAGAACCATCCTTCTTACACTCTCAAGGGCAAATGGGTTCAAAAAAATTCACTCAAAGACTGGAAGGTAATTTTGCCATATTACAACTCAGCTGTTGTGAGGAACGAAAAACGTCCGAGGGAAGGAATGTGGGGAAGGAAGAACATTAAGGGGACAAAGACAGAGCGAGATGTCCTATGAACTCAACAAGTCCTTTACTTCACACGGTTTTATATTAAACAGGAGAACTTTCGTCCTCAAGACTTTGTGGTGAAGGGTTTATATTTCAAGCTTTCGAATCTTAGGTTCCTTTACAGATGAATCTCCAAAGCAATACATTCTTTAAAGGCATCTTTTTGTCTTTGGAATTTAAATCATTCTGGTAGATCAGTATTACCTCCACTTGATGAGAGGAATGACTTTCAAAACTTTTAAGATTCAGGATTTTCTAGAGAAAAGACTCCAAAGGGAAAGGGGGTCATGATCCTATGGCATTTGGCTCACTTGAAAATATCTTGAATATAAGAGATAATATTTTACTGGCCTCTTCCAGTCCCGAGAGTAAGGTCTATGTAACTGCAGCTTCTCCCAGCTGCCTGTTTTCCCATCGTAGATATTAATAAGAGTTCTTGCAGCTTGGAAGAACCTTCCAGCTCCCCTGGAACCTTCCAGCCTTGATCATCACATCTAGGGGCAGGGAGGTGAGTGGTGGCAGCCACTGTGGCCCTGGGAATTTGAAAGTCAATTGCAAAATTTCTTCGATGTACCATTTAATGGGAAACAAACATAGCTTATACACTTGTTTAAAACAAATAATTTTGAGTGACCCTTTCAAGAGCTTACAGGAGAAGGTCAGATGATAACTATTATTACAAGCATCCGGGAAAGATCATGCTAGTGGTATTGGCTATATCTTCAAGTATCTCCACCAACTCTTTTTATGCCCAAAGTTAGTGATCTCTTGGGCTTTAAGTCGACACTGCTCATGTGAGTACCTCTCTGATACTCACCCCATTCATTCCCTGTCTTCTCCAATGAGTATGCTCTTGACAGCTCTGAAAGGCAATTAAAAATGGCTGATCTTAGGTGTCTGGGTGGCACAGTCAATGACACATCTGTGGTGTTCGGCCCGGGTCATGATCTCAGGGTCCTGGGACGGAGCCCCTCACTGGGCTCCCTGCTCCGTGGGAAATCTGCTTCTTTCCCTCTGCCCCTTCTCCCCACTGCTCGCACTCTCTCTCCTTCTCTCTTTCAAAATAAATTTTTAAAAAGTAAAATCCTAAAAAAAATTGCTGATCTTACCCATTAGGTGATCTCAATTTACTTTTGGGTTCTGTGAAGTGAATTTTGATTGCTGGGAGTCGATTCCTTTTTATCCAAGAAGAAAGAATATGGAAACATTTCTGCCTTGCCCTTCACATTTGATTGATACTTTTCACTTTGAAAGCTAATTATATCTGATGTGAAGGAAAAATGGAATTCAGAAATATGGGTGTTCTTTTCATGAATTTTTACTCTGAAAATGTGGGTCATCTGTTCAGTTTTTTTTTCACCTCAATTTACTTGCCAACCAACAAAGGTAACATTCCTTGTCCCCTAAGAAGAGAGAGTTATGGAACTGACCATTATAACACACGGTTTCCCAGAATCCCAGCCCAGGAAGGTCTCTCTTCCCAACCCTTCCACTCACTACAAGAACGCTTTTCATGGCGTCCATGACGCAATTCTCCAGGGACAGGAGTCCTCCATTTTCAAGACAACCATTTCATTTCTGATATGGGTCTAATTGTTAGAACTTCCTTCCTTCTACTCAGACACATTCCTATGACACCTACCCGTTGGTTTGAGTTCTGCCCTTTGAAGCAAAGCAGAACAGATGGAACTGCAACTCTTTTGTCTGACTTCTGTCTTAGGCGCACATGTGTAGATTGTTTGAGACAAGCCGTAGATGAGCTCTTTGAGGATAATGAGTGTGTGTTTATGAATGTTGGGGCCACTGCAGTTATCGGCGAGCTCTCAGTTAAACAAATAGATGAAACATGTTCCGATGAAGTGAGAAACCTTTTGGGTAACAACACATTAGGCTTCTGAGACACAGGTAACGCCGTTGCTGTAGCACATGTCACTAAATCCAGCCTGGATGGTGGCTTCTCTCAATGTTGACACAGCTAATGAGATGGCTGCATTTTCAGTCTGACCAGAAAGCAAAGGACTTGTCTGTCCTGTAAGACTTTTGGATGAGGTATCTCGGATATATTTATTGACATTTGCACCTAACATCATAAGATTACCTCACCGGTTAGGAGAAATTTTTATCAAAATGTCCCCCACCCCCACCCTTTAGGGAATGGAGGAAGTATTGCTCATGTATTTATTCAACAAATATTTGTTGAGTATCTATTACGTGCCAGGCAATGTTCTAGATGTTTGTGTTACATTAGAGAACACACAGACAACAGTCCTTGGCCTTATAAGGCTTACTTAACGGGGATGGGATTTAAAAATGAGCAAGAAGTCATCAAAATAAACAAGTAAGTTACACTGTAGGTTCAAAGGGAGCAGGTGGTTCAAGGAATAAAGAGCAGAACGAGGTTAAGGGCAGGAACTTGGGGAGGGCAGGGGACAAGGTGGCTGTTGTAGGCAGGATATCAGAGGGGAGATCCTGAGATGTGACAGATAGACAAGGAGACTTACGGGGATGACCAGGGAAGTAGGAAGAAAACCAGGAGAAAGTAAAATAGAAAAATGTTTGCTTGAGTATTTAAAAGTCACAGGCTGCTGTTAGAATGCCATTGTGATTTGGTCCTGGTGACCAGTATCTGAGAAAGGGGGTCTTGTCTTGGGTGTGTGTGTGTGGGGGGGGGGGTTCTGCTTGCCCAGGTGGGAGAGGTGAGATATCTCAGATCTGCTGCACCCAGTGTGGGGAGGCCCCAAGGATGGAGTGACACAAAGCCAAATGGTTTTTCTGTAAAACTCTGGAAGACTTGTGAACCTGTGTCGCCAGAGTCCACCCAGGTGAATGGCCCAAGGCAAGAAGGATGGACACAATCCAAGATGGAGGTTCCACAGTACAGAATAGGAGATCAGGGCCACTGTGTCATCACAAGAAAAAGAGAGAAGAAAGCAATCCTAGTTACACCTATTTCTACTGAGTGGTAAATACATAGAAATTGGCGGAAATAAACATCTCAGGCAATGTTTATCTGCACCATTCTGAAAGCAGAGTAAATCAGGAAGAGAAATCAGGGACACTCCCCCCAGATTGCTCTGATAAGGAGGTGTTTGCACATTCTTTTAGTTTTTATCAAGGTTGGGCATGTCAGAAATCCTGTGCCCAGGCCCTAAATCCTAAAGAAACTCGCTGCTGAGCCAAAGACAGGATGTGAATTCAAAAGCATGCCTTGGGTCTAGAAAGACAAAGGGCAGAGACTTTGTCAGAAGAAACCATCACCTCAAGGCTTAAAGGTCTATTGAAAAAGAGATCATGGGGCATCTGGTGGCTCAGTCGTTAAGGGCCTGCCTTCAGCTCAGGTCACGATCCCAGGGCCTGGGATGGAGCCCCGCATCAGGCTCCCTGCTCAGCGGGAAGCCTACTTCTCCCTCTCCCACTCCCCCTGCTTGTGTTCCCACTATCGCTGTGTCTTTCTCTGTCACATAAATAAATAAAATCTTAAAAAAAAAAAAAAGAAAGAAAGAAAAGGAGTTCAAACAATAGAGAGCACAAAAGGGACTGCCTTGTTCTTTGAGTTCTTTGTCTTATTCTTTGAGTGTTTGGGTCCATACTTGTGACATTTCTCTATGGTGGCCTGTGTACTGCCTGATATCCATTCTACCACACAACAGCTTCCTTCAGCACCTAAATGAGCTTTATGTGCTCCCGTAGGGAATAACAAGAGACACCACAGAGTTGGGGGAATTTAGGTCATAGGAATACAGAGTTTAATGGATGGAATCCCCCACCCACTCTTTTAATCTTAAGGGCCAGGGACAGCTTGGTCTTCCCATCAGGCACTTACACAAGAAATCTAGGACTCCCCCCAAATATTTGAGAACTAAAAAATGTATTGACCCAAAAGAAAGCTATAAAATTAAAATTAATAAATATTTACTCTGCAGAACATGACATGATGACCACTTCTTTCATTGCTTAATGTAGTATTAATAAAAATTATACTGCACTTGAATACAGTGTATAGATGTATATTTTCTCTTTACAAGAATTCCTACATAGACACAAGAGCTGCCAGGAAACCACCTCCTACCATGATTTAAATTACGCATAGCCAAATAATTTCAAAAGCAACAATACAACTTTAAAGTTTATAGTGGAAGGAAGGAAGGAAGGATGGACGGACGGACGGACGGACGGGCTCTCTGATGTGGGATGTGGGTACTTTTTTTTTTTTTTAGGATTTATATATTTATCAGACAGAGAGCACGCAGGATGGCAGGGGAAGGTCAGAGGGAGAAGGCAAGAGAGAATCTCAGGCAGACTCCCTGCTGAGCACAGAGCCCGACACAGGGCCCGATCTCATGACCTTGAGCTCACAATTGGAGCCAAAACCAAGAATCAGAGGCTCATCCGACTGCACCACCCAGACGTCCCAGCAATGTGAGTACAATTTAATACACGTGATGGAGAGTGGGATTGAGACCACCAAAAGTAAATCTAGGGGCTCAGAAGGTGTGAACATAGCCTTGATCTGAGGTCATACAGTGGATGGCAGGGGACAAGCACTCGTTTTGGTTGCATAGTGAGGAAGCCAAGGTATATCATAAAACAGTAGTTATATTATAAGCTCTAGAGAGCAGGTTTCCAGGTCAGGATCCAGGGCTCTGCCTTAGGAAAGCCTCCTTGCTGCCGCTTCCTGTGCTCTAACTCTGCCCAGCTCCCCCCCTTCCCATGACATGGCCTCATTCATTGACTTCAGTAGCTCCTTTCTGGAACAAATTCTCACATAGCAATCCTTTCCAGAATGCTACAGTGACAGAGTTCTCAAAGGCTTTGATTGATGGGATTGGAAACACTCTTTCTTTTTGGAAATATTTATATTTGATCCCTTTTGGACAGACTGTGCATAGCCAGAGCTTATCACATTGCTGGAAATCATGGGCCGACTCTAAGAGGCTGCAGCCCCGCGTCGGCCTGGGAGAGTAAAGATTAATATCCATTTGTGCTTTGCCATCCTCAAGCCCTGATAACTGTAAATAACGTTTGGAAAAGATCGGGGTGCATCTTGATCTATTACATGGTGGCCATGATTCTGGTTGTTATGTCTTCTAGAGAGATTTATCTTCCTCTGCAGTGACACAAATCACGGCCCTCGCCTCACACTCTGGAATGTACACATGATCTGAGGACTGTAGCAGTGATGAATTTATGTTTATATCATCACATTTTTCACCTGAGCTGAGCCTGACCTCTTGCTCCAATTTGGAGATGTACCGAACATAAATTTTTGAAAAATCTCTTTGGTTTGCCGGCATTCTAATAAGACCCCCTTTTCTACTTGCTAGGGGTGGGAGGGGGGGCAATAAGAAGCCATTGAGGATCATGAGAAGGTCAAAACGGAGATAAAAACATTTTCTCAATTGTTTTCTTACCTGTTATTCTTTTTGCGTAAGTGGCATAGTGGGTAAGAGATCAGTACAGACTCGCCTTGTTCCAGCAACTGGCATCCTTATTAAGGGGGAGAGAGCCTTGGCAGTTTGATCTTTCAAAATCTAAAAACCAAGAAGAGTCTACGACTCTCTCCCTGGGCCTTTGTTTGAAGTATGTGTGGGCTTTTGTGGACAAGTGTTTACGTCTGTGTGTATGTACACACACGAGTCCCACAGTGGGGCAGAGAGTTGAACCCAGGCTTTTTTGGGGTGCCCTTTCCTGCAGCGATTTTCTCTGCAACACAGTCCAGAGACGTGGAAAGGTCTTCCGGAAGTTCTACATGAAAATGGTATATTTCTTTGGATTGCATTCTTTTCTTTAAAGTGCGGGAGCGGTATAACGTGGGGAAAAAAAAAAAAAAAGAAACAAGAAAAAAATAGGAAAGAAGGGAAAAAAGGAAAAAGAAAATCTCATCTTTTTTGTCTGGAATGATCTCTCGGATTTTATTTGATTCAATTGCCTTCCCCCCTCCCCCATTCATATGAGGAACCCAAGGGTCCTGGGTTAAGAAATAAGATTTCAATATTTGAGATGCAATTATTCCCATTTAAATGGATCACTTAGGAAGGAAACAGCTGCATTTTAGACCCAAAACTTTTTCCTTTTTTAGGTATTTGTCCTAGATTCTCACTCTTGAGATGGAAAATGAAAAAAATGCTCCAACCTGGCCAAGCAGTGAGGAGGGTGAATTTCCCTCAGGGTTCACCACGTGTGAGACCACCACTGGCCCCTCCACCTGCTGGGTAAGGGACTCACCTTACCTGATGCCCTCACAGTGTCCTTGCTCCCCCCACAGATCATGCCTTGTTTTCAAATGCCTGTCAAAGGCTGAGATGACAAATTTGCCTGCACTAATGTGCTGAGGCGATAGGCATTTTCACTGAAGGCTCCTGGAAGCGACTCCCCCCTACACACTCTGAGCGGCCAGAGCTTGCCGTGACTTTGGGGGGCGGGATTTCCGGGGGGGGGGTGTGAGTCTCGGTGAAAGTGGAAGGAAGCACACTGGTGTCGGTGACACCCCTCGTCTCACCCAACAAAGAACATGCCGTCTCTTCTCTGCCTGCTCTCTCTGATTTTTAGATGTAGAATTCTGAGTCACTCAAAACAATAGAAATTTCACAAGCGTTATCAAGAGTGACATTAATTTGCTAATTTAAAACCCAGATGAAGCGGAATGACAATGAATTTTCACTCCATACCAGTACTTTGTCATATATAGTGGGTTATTAATACTACCCCGGAGCCCTTGCCAATACCGTGCTCCGCCACGTTCCACTTTCTCATAAACATCTTATCTCATCCAGCCTCGCATAACTCCTAATACTTTATATAACCATGAAATTCAACACACCACCTTCATTGGGTAGTTCTTTGTCAAAGCCCGATCTCTCTCAAACTCCCTTCCCATGACAACAACATTAATTGCTATTTTATGCACAGACACAGACAGACTTCTTCACAAGTTTACTTCTTGGTAACTTCCAAGTGCACTGGTTGACAGCATCCTCAATTAGCAGAGTCATTTCCATATCCTGGACATATACATTGATCAGAAAAGATGACAATTTATTTTTAGACAGACGCAGACTGCATCTTTTAAATATATTTCCCATTTGGCAAAAATGGTGTTGTAGCTAATGTATGTACAATATTTCCAAAAACATTGGTACTTTCCCATAAATATCTTCCATATTTTTTTTTCAGTGAGTAATAAAAAAGGTTGAGGTGGGATGTGTTTTATCCCACCACATTATATCATTCCTATTTTTCCTCTTTTGTTGGATGGCAGTCAGGGGCCCTGATGCCAAGCTTTGGAAGCAACAGCATCTGGCTCCTTGGCAGATCCTCCAGGCAGACTTGTTGCCAGCCTCTAAGCTGTGTCTGGGTCTGTTGCATGGTTTGGCTGCAGATGGACTCTCTGGGTTGCCTCGTGCTTCTGGAAGCCAGTCCTGGCTTTCCTTTGATTCTGAGGACTTTACTCATTTTTATTCATTTGTGAAGAAGGGCCCATCCAAATGCTTTATGAAACCAACACTGGAGAACATTAATGGATCAAATTTTGCCTTTGAAAAGGCAAGAGGTCAGTGGCGTCTCTGGACAGGGGCATGGCTTCCGGAAGGTGGGCTCACACGTGTCCAAGCGTCTTTCCATAACTTCTGTTGGAAGGAGCTTGGAGGGAGAGGCCAGTGACGTGTTGCCATTTCTCCTTCCCCCCAGGATGAGACTGTGTTGTTACCTGGAAGGATGGAAACCCAGGGGAGCTCCGACTTCCTCAGATCGGGGAAGCCTCCCCTTTCTTTTGTCTTCTCAGTGAATCAGACCCTGAAGGAGTGAACACACAAGAGGAGGTCCTCTTGTCTTCCCTCCTCTTCCGTGGGATTGTACTCTGGCTGCTTCTAGAGAAGGGCGAACAACAAGTCTTGGTTCAGTCTGAACTCAGCACACGAATCGGAGCCAGATCACGTCTGTCAGTGCTCCCCGAGCCTCTGGCCCCTAGGGAAAGGCAATCCGATTTTCTCAGCATTGTGAAACCCTGTCACTGTGGATTTTTTCTTTTTATTACTCAGATCTGCTAAAAAATTCTATGCCCTACACACACACACACACACACACACACACGCACGCACACACACAAACACACACGCGCGCACGCACATGTACCTTAATGAAAATGTCATTTATTTTTGTTTTAAGGGTTATTGTAAAAGCTTCCTGTTATTTCTTGAGTGTGTTCACTCCCTCATCGATTCATTTCTTAGCAGCTCTGAATGGAGCACCGAGCATTTGTCCAACAGGAAGTCCTGCTCTCACGGAGTTTACCTTCCCCAGGGGAAGATGGGAAGAAAGCATCAGCTCAGTTCACAAGATTTCAGATTGCAACAGTGCTATGGCGTAACACCAACCCGAGTCATTTGGTGAAGTGTGTTGGAGGGTCGATGGGGGCACCTTAGGATTGACTAGCATGGGTTATTCGAGGAAGTAACATCTCAGCTAAGACCCCAGTGACAAAAAGGAGCCCACTGATATGGGAGAGCACCTTCCCTAGACAAGGACACAGCGGAGGGAGAGGCACTACCATGGGGACAATCTAGGCACCTTTGAGGAGTGGGAAGACATAGGAAGTTGAGTAGGGAGAGGAGGGCTGGAACCCTCTATTGGAAAAGTAAGCAGGGGCTCTCGTCACTGTGGATCCTGGTGAAAAGCTTGGAGCTTATTCTAAGCACAGGGAAACGGCTGGTAGTTTTCAGTAGGGGAATGACAGCATCTAATTTATATGTTTAAGAAAAGTCACTCTGGCTACTCCATAAAAGAGTAAGAGTTGGGCAGTGAGCCAGTGGAAGGTTGTGGAAACAGACGGTCTCAGATCATAACGCCAACAATACCTACGTTTACTGAGCGCTTGCTGTGTCTTAGGGACTGGGCATGCTTTGTGTTAGAGGATCCTCCCAAGAACTCCTGACTTAGGGGTTATCTTCCCCATTTAATAGGTGGAAAAAACCATAGGATTTCAACCTGTGTAGGTCTATCTTGGGTAGGCATACCGCTTCCTCATGCTATGAAACTGAACCAGAGCAGAAAACCATTGCTCTACTTTTTTCCCCCTGCGTGCCTTCAAATAAAATATGAAGTTAAAAAGGATACGTTCCGGTATCAAAGACTTACATTGCTCTTAGAAGACATGAAGGAAGCACACAGAGCAGCTAATCAAGGCTTGGAATACTTTTTCGTGCCATTTAGGAATTGTCAATGAAATGCTGTTTCTAATGCAGGAAGTCTGGGTTTCCCTAAAGGACCTCACACAGGCTTTCCCTTTACCCCTAAATTCCCATGGCTCCTTGAGTGCCTCTGAGCATGTGTTTGGGGCTTGGAAAAGAATTCCTTCCCTGAAATCTATCAGGTGGTAGATTTCATGTCTCTTTCAGTCATCTACTTACTTGAGTCACAAGCTTTTGGAGATACTGAGAAAACTGTTCAGCAAATATGGGTACGGGCACCCCTCAGAGACGGCAAGTTCAGTTCCGGATCACCGTGATAACGCAGATACCGCAATAAAGAGAGTCCCATGAATTATTTGGCTTCCCAGGGTGTATAAAAGTTATGCTTCCACGATTCTGTAATCTATTTGTATCTGGTAGCATTATGCCTTAAAAAATGTGCATACCTTAATTTGAAAATACTTTGCTGTTAAAAAAACACTAACCATCACCTGAGCTTTCAGCGAGTTGCAATCTTTTTGCTGCTGGAGGGTCTTGCCCCCATGTTGATGGCTGCTGACTGGTCAGGGTGGTGGGCGCTGAAGGCTGAGGTGGCCACGGTGCTTTCCAACAATGCCAGAGTTTGTTGCATTGAGGGACTCTTCCTTTCCTAAAGGACCTCTCTGTAGCAGGTGATGCTGTTGGATAGCATTTCACCTGTAGAACTTCTCTTAGATTTGGGGTCAGTCCTTTCAACCCCGGTCGCTGCTTTATCAACTCAGTTTATGGGCTATTCTAGATCCTTTGTTGTCCTTTCAATGACCTTTCTTCATGGCATGTTCACCAGGAGTAGAGTCTTTCTCAAGAAACCACTTTTTGTGCTCATCGGTTGAGGTTTTGTCATGAGATTGCGGCAATTTCAGTCCCATCTTTAGAATCCGCTCCCGATTCCAGTTCTTCTCTTTCTACCCCAACTGCCATGACTCTCTCCCCTGAAATCTTGAACTTTCAGTTTGAAAAAATGCAGGATTTGCAAAATGTGATAAAGCAAGGCATGCCTGTGTTTACTCTGGTCTATGGTGGTACATGTAACAAAACCCACGGCAAGGCTGTAAGGGCATGACCACCACAGGGACATGACGGACTAATGGGGCAGGTGCAGACCCACATTAGTGTGCTGTGCGCAGAGCTCTCCACCACACTCCAGATCTATGGTCCCCTTGCACAAAAGAATACTGTTCTCAGATGACCGCCACTATGTTAACTTCCCTGGCCCTTTCTTATTTCTTTTTCAAATCATTGCAAATGTCAGTGGTGCAATACTTCTATATGGGTTTCCACTTCTGGTACCGTATCACTTTCTGTAATAGCAGAAGTTTGTTCTTGTGAACTTACATTAAACATCATCAAACCCCCTCAGTTAGTCTGTATGAGTCAAATCTGGGGCACCTGGGTGGCTCCATTGGTTAAGCATCTTACTCTTAATCTCAGCTCAGGTCATGGTCTTGAGGCTGTGAGTTCAAGCCCCATGCTGGGCTTCCAGTGTGGTGCCTACTTTAAAAAAAAGTCAAATTTAATTGGTGTAAACTATAGTTTTTGTCCCCATTGAGCAAGCAGATGTCCCACCAAGAGGATGTATTCATTCGGACTCGATCAAGTCCTGTGACCCAAACAATCAGAAATTTCTTTTCTTTTTCTTTCTTTTTTTTTTTTTTTTTTTTTTTTTTTGGTCAAATATTTGACTGAGTTGACTGATCCTTGGCTAATTTAATTAAGAAAATAGAATCAATTGTGTGGTCATACTCATTCACAATACTGAGATCACTTTCATTTGAAGCCTCTTTTTTTTTTTTACTAATATCTTTAGACAAAATATTTTCCTCTCTCTGAAAACTCTGTCTACTCCACCTAAGAGCTTTTGCAAAATTCTGCCATTTGCTTTCTGTTAGAAAATATTATGTCAGTTTCAAGTACTATGAAATCTTCACTACAACCAACTTTCTATTGAAATGTACATGGTTTCACAGCCTTATTATCACAGCCAGTAGGATCATGGCCTTGAGATTCCTCATTCAAGCACGAGCCGTGACTCTAATAAAAATACCTCCAAAACAAAAAGGGGGGATGGTCTTGAAGACCAAATGGATTCTCGTTAAATGGCTCAGAATCTTCCTAGAATATTCAACTTTCTAGGTCTCAAAACCAGTAGGTTCTGGGTTTCTTCATATACATACGGAATTCTTTGAAAACATGATATTTGAGTTAAGGTGATGAGAGGAGGGGTCTGGTCAGAGAGGGGGCTGTCAGAGACCCCAAACTCCATTGGGCATTTCCCTTCAGTAGCATAGGCAGGCTTGTGCACAGTTCACAATGATAAATCTGTCAGAGCCATTAGATTTCCTGGCTCTACTACGTCTCTGGTGTGGTGAGGGGATTGGGTTGGGACCAACTAACACAGACAAGGTAGGGACCATGGCATTCTGGGAAGGTTTGGGGCTCCCAGGCAAACCGCCCGTTGGAGAGACCGGTGCGGAAGTTTGGAAGACATCCTAGCAATCCCGCTGAAATGGTCTTAGTAAACATGAAGTTCCCTCTCCTCTCTCCCCATCTGGAAGTTTCCATTGACATCCTGCCTTCATTGACACCTGGTGCTGTGCTGAGCACCTTGGTTTCCTCAATGTTTTCCTGGCACAAGCTGTTTTCCTTCTACACCCTATGGATGACAAGCCCTGGATGTGTAATGGGTGTCTGTGCTCGTTTTGTAGTTTCTCTTTCCCTCTTCAAAGCCCTTCTTTGGAATAAAGAGCATCAGATGCCACAACTCATTTCCTGAGCCTGAAGACCTCACAGTTTCTGGAAGATGATTTCGGCATCTTGCTTACCAACCTCTCTCCTACTTCATCATTCATGATGACTGTCCTCCATGCTGATGATCCAGCCAACATCCTGGTCTCTTACCTCCTTGATCTCTTTTGCTCCAAAGATCTTTTCCTCTAGAGCTTAGCGACACACTCCCATGGCTTACCCTAGACCTTGTCATTAACAATAACCACACAACTTCTAAGATCTTAAGTTTAGATGTCTGCCTCGTTCACCACTGCCTCCTACCGTTCCTGGTAATGTTCTAGCGTCCCTCCCTCCCTCCAATAGAACTGTGCACTGGCATGACTGACAATCCATTGGCCCACCTCTGCTTTTTCACTATTCACCCCAACACACACATACATATTCTCACTTCCTTTCTTAGCTTTAGATTCCTGACCTGGCACCATAAATGCTCCTTTGCAAATGCCCCCAACAAGTTTGCCTCTGTCTTCCTCAATCACACATACTTATTAAAAGTCCTACACTTACACACCTACCTGTACACACTGACTTTTTGCAGGGATTCACAAGCTCAGAGTTGTTGAGCTGAAATCACTTGGTCTCCCTCGAAATGGAACGACCCTTGCTTCTTTCAAAGGCCGACTTATCCATTTATGGTGAATTTCAATCCCTACGCTCTTCTCAAGGTCTCTACTTCTGCCATTACTTACCCCCCCTCCATATTCTTTAATGTCTCTCTAGGTCTTGCCTTCATTTTCATCAGCAAACAAACAATAACCAATGACATTCATGTTATAAACAGTCCCTTGACCTCTGGCCCTATTCTAGGCCCTGCCTCCTTTCTGGGCTTCCTTTCACCGGGGAATCTTTGAAATGATTGTCACCATTCATTGTTTCCATTCCTTCACCTCTCACCACTCCTGAAGCCCGTCCACTCATGCTTCTGTCCCCTCCATTGCACTTTGACCAAGACTACAGATACCGAAGCCAGGAATTGGTTCTCTGCCCTCCTCCTGCTAGACTCTTGGCAGCATTTGGAATGGGTCACCACCCAGCCTTTTGGAAAGACTTTCTTCCCTGGGCTTCCAGGACACCACATTCCCTGTGGCCTCCTATCTGACAGACTCCATGTTAAGTTCCTCTGTTGGCTCCTGCTCTTCCTTTCTCTCTCAACATTGGCATGCCCCAGGACTCTGTTCTTGACTTTCTAATTTACCTATGTTCTGTCAAGGTAAGCTGACCCTATTCAGTCTCACAGATTTGAGACCTGACTTTGCGGCATTGACCATCACATTATTTATCCAGCTTTGACTTTCCTTTGAGCTCTAGATTCAAATGCTCATCTGCCCACTCAACATCCTTATTCAGATGACTAACAGGAACCTCACAACCAACAGAGTCAACACTGAACTCTTGACTTTTTTTCTCCCCTTGGATCACTTCTTCCCCATCGACTGAGCTCTCCTCCTTTCAGCATATGGCATCACCGTCCACCCAGTGACTCAGAACAGAAACCCTGGAGTCATTGTTTCTTCTCTCCCTCCAACTCTACATCCAATCCATGAGCTAAATCCCACTGGTGCTCCTTCTAAAATATATCTTCAGATTGACAGTGTCTCCCCATCTCAGTGGTTACAGCCATGGCCCAAGGTGCCATCATCTCCCATCTGAACTGCCTCTTTTCTTGCTCTCCATTGCCTACCTTGTGCAGTGCAGACACAGTAATTTCCTTAAAGCATAAATCAGATCTATGTCACCCCCCTGCTTAAATAAAGCTCTCTCATGCCTTTCGGTTTTGTTTAAAATGAAATTAAAAGTGACCACTATGACCTGGGTTCACATCTCACTCTAACGCTCCCACCCCAAATCCCTCTCCCTGGTGCTGTCTGTACTCCAGCCTTGCTGTCCTTAGGGCCACCTCACTCTCATCCCGAGACCATTGCACCTACTATCCTGACAGTTTGGACACTCTTCCCTGGGACTTTTGTGAGCAGGCCTCTCTTTCTCATTCAGACCTGGTCTCAAAGGGCTCCTCCTCTGATTGGCCTTTCTGGTGCCCTTGGTCCAGCAGCACTTTACCTTCCAACTCCAGTCTCCAGGCCCTCTCTCGTATAGGCCCTATTTTATATCTGGGCACTTGAAAGTACCTGAAATGATCCAATTTGTTCACTTTTATTTTACTCCCCATCGTCCTTCATCAGACCGTAAGATATCTGACGGACTGAAAGCTAAGGTCATGTTTCCTCCTGTCCATTACAGTGTTGTTAGTTTCAATAAAATGAACTTCTCTCCCTAAAGTGATCATTCTCGACAGCAGTCATGCTCACCCTCATGAAAACATTAAACATTTAAAAATAATAATAATAAAAAAAAATACCCACCCAGTGTGCCCTAAGATGCTCGGGGTGAAACGTGAATGATCTTAGACATATCTGTAGAGGTATAGTTGATACCTTGTATCTCATGTTGACTAATTGGCAAGAACAGGTGTTTGGAGAGTAGTGACTGCCTCTTTGAGAGACTTTAGTATAGGGCCTAAGGTTTAGCATCAATCACATGAGAATGCTTAGAGTACAAGGTTAGGACAAGTCTGTTCCTGTGAACTCTTGGAGGTTTGGTTTACTCACTTTCCATAGTGTAGCTTTGGTTCAGGCTGTTGCTAAATCAGATCAATGCCCCTGAAGATGCAAGAACTTTTAATATGTTTTGGGGTTGCTCCAGGCCTGCCTGTCTAGGATGCAGGAGGGCTAGGGGGAGCTCTGACATGGAGCTCCCTTAAGCAGGAGACAGCCCTTCTATGCCCATGAAGCTTATGGAAGGTGTCGGGTGACTAATTCCTAGGAACCACCCCAGGGGCGAGGCCAGTATGGGTAAAGCCAAAAGCCATGGAGATGACTAGGAACGCCTCCAGCAAGGCCTAAGAATATAAAGAGAGACGCACTGAAGATATGGGGGTAATAGCAAAGGCATTCCAAGAATCCCTTTGCGCTGGGAGTACACCCAGGAGGAAATCCTATCGAGCAGGGGAAGTGAGTCAGAGCTTGCTTACAGCGCCGGAGAAGGACAATCATATTTATAAGGGACTTACTTAGTTCATATCCGTGGGCTTTAAATTCTCAGATTTCTTCATGTTCCATTGTGGAATCCTAGAATATGTGTCTTGGGGAAGGTCTGGTGGAGAATGTGTCTGGGGAGGGTCTGAGGCCATGCTTGGAAGGAGGGTGCTTCGAACAGCACCAGAAGGGACCCCTCGAAGGCATTTCCGGTGTACCCAGCACCCTTCCTTGGAGTTAGAAGCTACTCGAGAACGGGACCTTATCCCATCTTCTAGAACACTGTATGACACTCACGCTGAATAGGGTACATTCGGGGAGGTGATCTGTAGTTTACCTCATACTTAAAATTCCTGAAGCCACCTACAGTAAATGTTTGAAATAAATTGTAGGAAATCACTTAAATAATCTTGCAAACATCCATCTAATGCTTGAACAAAGGCCACCTGAAGACGAGGGAGAGGCTGCCAGGAAACTGTGTAGTTTACCTGGGAAGCCTGAGGGAGGTGTGGGGGGCACACACCAGCTGGGCTTACCACGGACTCTATCTGTTCCCTTTTCTCAGAATATTTTATCCGAGCCAAACCCAAACTGCCCCTCAAAAACTGAGGAAGAACCCCTTTGCATTTTCACAAAGTAACCAACGAAAATACCTCTGCAGGCACTGGGGAGTTCTATTTAAAGAAAAAGCCCTAAATATCCCATGTCCTCCTGGTCGTGGAGGGTCTCATTGTGACTCCTTCTGCCATGTGGCATGAAATTGTCACGTGAACCATTGGTGGCCTTGGAGGAGAGAGGGCCCCGCTCACCTCCTTATGAGGAAACATCAAACTAGCTATAAATGTAAGTAAACAAGCCAGCAAGCACCTGGGCCAGCAGGGCCTGACGAGCCAGAGCTTGTCACCTAGACACCTAGACAGATGCTCGTCGTGATCTCTGCCTCACATCACCGTGGCCTTCCAAGGGTCCTCCCATGCCCATCGCCCAGAATCTCCTGCTAGAATTTCAGGTGTTCCCTATGTAATGTCAAGGGAAGACAAGAAGCTATTCATTACCTTGATGAATGCGGGCTCTCACTGGACGCGAGCACCTTGAGAATTTATTTCAGGTGGGATTTAGAAAAATTTATCTGATATTTATTCGATGATCACTTGTTCATTCTCCATGGGTCAGCGCCGTGAAATCCCTGGGGGTCCAGAGGGTCAAAGAGGCCCAGGACCTATCTTGGAGGAGCTCATCCTGGCCAGTGAGAAATGCAGACCAGGAAATCCATGATGACTGTGACGGCAGAGTGAGCCATCAGGGGAAAGGTAAAGATGCTTAAGCTGAGTGTTCCAGGGGAGATACAAGTCAGAAATACAAGAGGTAGGGTAGAAAACGCACCCCCGGGGCCAGGAAGAACTGGCGCTGGGGCTTGGCGGTGTAAGGGGGGAAGGCCCCCCGAGACTGGCTGGATGGGAGGGTGGTTGGGGACACCTGTCTAGCCAGGTAGGTAGGTAGGGACCAAGCGGCAAAGATCCTTCTAGGCTCTATTGAGGGTGCCGACATTTACTCTGAACGCTGTGGGAACCTGGTGCAACCAGGCTTATGATTTAGAAAATTCTCCTGGTGGCCACAGAGGCATAGAATAGAGGAGAGGGACTCGTAAGGTTTAGGATGAGGATGGAGGTGTGGGACCGAAAGGTACTCCATAAATAGAACCAACCAGAAGGGATCACCCACCGCATGAAAAGGAAGAGGAGCTGGGAACGGTGCCCAGGTCTCCGACTGACACAACCCCACTGAGCTTCTAGCTGCCAAGTTGAAGGGATATTTTTTTCAAAGGAGCTGAAACTTTCTGCGTTTCCAAAGTAAACATTTCAAAGTTTCTGAGGTAGATTCGAATATCTTAATTCGACACGTTTCTTCCAGGCTTCCCTTTGACTTTGAATCAAGAGGCAGAGAGCCGGAAGCCCCCGAGAGGCATCTGGGTTGCAGAGTTGAGTTATGGGATTGCTTGATGTTCTCAGGGTATATTACAATCCCCACTTAAATGGGGTGTGACCTTGAATGCACAAAGGATGACTCTCCCACGAATAGAGATTCTGCGCCCATGCAAGCGAGATATATAAATATGAATGTCAAGCCACTCCAATGCATGAAAGGCTTTGAGAATGCCTGAGAGTTCCAAAGTGCACCGGGCCTCCCCGAAGCACAATGAAATGATAATGAAGACAACCAGCATCAGGGACCACCCACCAGCGGTTTCATTGCTGTAACTAGGAAGGAAGGGTCCCCCTGGAACTATTGACACTGGATGGCATTGTCATTTCTAGCACATGCAGAAGCTGTGGTTGTAACAGGAATTGTCTCTGCTAGTCTGGAGCCAGACTATTTATGGACAGTCCTGCTCCCACCACATTCTTTCGCCACTGCCCTAGGTAAGAGAAAGTAGAGACGTGCGCTTGGTTGCCACACAGTTTTCCCCCTCTTCCCTGTCCATGCTTAATTAGCCGAGGAAGAAATATGCTTTGCTAACCCCTTTTTGGAAGGCCCCGAGCTGAAGTTCAGTACGGGGCCCTCCACCTTCCTGCTTAATCCCTTGTCTTGTGGCAGACCTTGGGTCGCGCCCCATCTCAGGCCACCTACAAAGCTCTACAGGTCAAAATACTGCCCTGAACCCTCAGGCCAGGCTCCTTCACCAACCAAATAAAAGACAGACCATTGCTTTGGAGTGTGGAATGCAAATACTGGGTAATAGAAACACACGCGCGTGTGAGTTCACGTGCGCATGTGCCGGCCCGCCATGCTCCCGCCATCTTAGGCTCCAGAGCGTGAGCGCAGGGAAATGGTTTTTGTCTCTCTTCCCCAGTGCCTGAGTATCCTGGCTGGCAGGGAGGCTGGGCCATTTGTTTTCAAGGCCTTCCTACTGGTTTCTCAACTCAGTGGTCCGAAGAGATGGGCAGGAAGGCACAAAGTGGTGGGAAGGAAGCAGTCAGTTGGGGTTTTTGCAGCCTTGGGGGCAGGCCAAGGAAAAGGACTCTGGGGTCAAGGCAGCTTATGCATTTTCTTCTCTAAGAAGTGTGGTTTCTCTCATTCCAAGTGCCCCATTCAGCTGCACATCTGGCTCTTTTAGTTTATTTGTTTCCCCCTAGGTGACTTCTAGAGCGAGGGATTCATTCATTTAAGACGTGACTTATGAGCTAGGCACTGGAGTGAGTGAGGCCTGCTGGTGTGGCTCCTTCACAGCCCGCATGAGGCTGGGAGGCTGAGAGAAAGCCTCGAGGACCAAGCAAGCTTGCAAAGACAGACAGCTCCCTGAGAAGAACCACGGCCAGTAATGTCACAACAGGGTCAAAAAAAAACTTAGCAGTCCTGACTGAGCAAGCTAGTGGCTTCATTGGGACTCAGGGATGTTGCACGAGGGACAAAGACAACAGAGAAAGGCACGGGGAAACCTGAAGCTTGCCCGATGGACGTTCTGAGGTTTCGAAGATGCCCCCAGAGCCCTTGCTGATGGCCCTTGAACTCTAACATCTCAGAAGCTGGATGCCAACCGCAGGAAAGCATGCCGGTTGAAAGAGTGGGCTGGAGTGAGCCACACCTGGCGGGGATTTACCTGTGCTTCTCTGGAGCTGTGTCACCAGGGATACGTCAGTCTGGTCCAGTTTTCTCTGTCTTCTCATGGGCACCTGGGGAATGAAAATAATATCACCTCCTCCTGGAATTACTGTGACATGATGTGAAACCCGGCACATCAGAGTCCAATAATGAACTAGCTAGTGTGTGTGTGTGTGTGTGTGCGTGTAATGATATTCCATGAGGCCACAGCCAAGAGTATGGACAGGTGTAGACACAGAGTAGGGAATGCATGCCTTCTGACCTGGAATTTTGATCAGAATCATGACTTTCAAACTAGGCATAGCTTTGGAATAAGGTGCCTATTCTGGATATCCTAATCTTGTGCATTTCCTACCCCCACTCCGCTCTACACACACGGCCCATTTCACTGGTGATCCCAGTGTGTGAGCATTCCCAGAATGGCATCAGGCCCTGGTCACCACCAGGGAGACAATAGGTAACACCTTTTGTCTTCAGCCCCTTAAACGAACAGGAAAAGCCTGAGAACCAACCACCCTGATTTCAGCACTTTCAGCAAATGTTTACACAGCCTGTGGCACGAATTTTACAGCATGCCCAGCAAGAGCCAAAGGGCCTGAGGTCATAGACTACTAAGAAAGCTCCATTTTCTTAAGAAGAGGAACTTTTCTTCAGCTGAAGCCTAGCAGAAAGCTCCCCAGATCATAGTGCTGACTGAGTCTCAGATGTGTCTACTTCTCATAGACAAGGAGAGCTACAGGTAAGAGAATCCTGGCAAATATAAAGGGCTTCTCACTTGCTAGGAGAGCAGGACCAGGGAGGAGGGTAGGGGGGAGGTGAGGAAGGAGGCAGATAAGGAAGATAGACAGGAACGTGACACAATTTGCCCGTGTGCTTATTTCAGATGGAATCTGGTGTGGCTTTAGAGAAGGAAATTCCTGAACTCAGAACAATTGACTTTTCCTATCCAATGACTCGAACTGAAAGAGGAATAATTTTTATTGATAAATATAGTTATTTTTTGACTCCTATAATTTCTGAAGAGGAATACGTATTCCACCTCTGGTGGGGCATTGCAGTTATCACATAATGCAAAACTGAGGATACAGTATAACTAATTGTCACTCGTGCACAAAATGGGATATTTATACAAAAATGATGATTCCCTCTTGCCTGCTGTCATGTAACGCACTCAGGGACTATGTGTAATGTCTGGCAGTTCCTTGTTGCAACATCAGGAGCATCTAAAGGTCATAGGATTATGAGATTGTACTAATAATTCATGATATAAATTTTATGATGTTCTCCGATTTTTTTTTTTACTAGCTTTTGAGGTTTAAGTTCTTACACAACTGAGTTAATGGGCTCTTGCCTCACCCAAGGCCTCTGAATACTTTGAGTTAAAAAATTCTCAGAAAATCTGCAGTATCCTAAACAGATACCTTTGTTTCCAGTTAGATCTAAGCTGTTGATCCTCAAAAAGCAACCGGACAGGGTTGCTTGGGTGGCTCACAATTGAGTGTCTGACTCTTAATTTTGGATCAGGTCATGATCCCAGGGTCATGAGGTAGAGCCCCATGTTGGGCTCTGTGCGCACCACGGAGTCTGCTGGAGATTCTCCCTCTTCCTCAGCCACTCCCTCTGTTTGCACTCTCTCTCAATAAATAAATAAATAAAAATCTTAAAAAAAAAAAAAAGCAACCTGATATAACAGCATTATTCCCAAGAGCAAAAAGGCAGAAATAACACAAGTGTCCATTGACAGATGAATGGATAAATAAACTCTGGTGTATATATACAGTGGAATATTACTCAGCTGTTAAAAGGAGTGGAATTCTGGTACTTGCCACAAATTGCAAGAACCTGGAAAACAGTATGCTGAGTGAAATAAGCACCTCACAAAGAGGCAAGTATTGTGGAATCCCACTGATATGATATACCTAGAACAGATAAATTTATAGAAACAGAAAGAGTAGAAATTACTAGGATGGGGTAGGGAAGGGAATTTTATTGAGTCTCTCAGATGATGAAAGCGTTTTGGAAATAGTGATAGCCACACGTTATGAAATTACTTGATGCTACATTTAAAAGTGGTAAAAATGGTAAATTTTATGTCATGTATGGTTTGCCACAATTAAAAAGAAACAAACTGACACACAAGCCAGAGAAGTGTTGCTTTTCTCTCACTCTTTGAGACCCACTCTTTGCATCTGTGAAGAAGAAGTTCATTTTGTAATCTCTGTGTTCTGACAAGACACCTCTAAGCTACTCCTCACAAAATGAAATCAGGGTTCCCAGAGACCGTGCAAGGCACAGACATAGAGATAAGGAAAGATGTTCTTGAAACATTCAGATAGTTGTATATTGTGGCTGAGGGAATAAAAGCGGGGGGACAGGAAGGTTTAAAATAAAGACAGTAAAAAAGATCAGAGTTTTAAAAGAGTAAAGGACCAGCAGTGAAAAATCAGTGACAAAATATGAATCAGAAACTAGCTATGGAGCAATATTAGACATTCCATAGGTAGTACTAGAAGTTTCTTGCTCATGCACTTCTTTCTTAATCCACTGGGGAGAGGTTGAAATTTTTTTTTCCTTTTTCAAACATTGATGCTATTTTTTTAAATTATTATGTTAGTTGAGTTTTTTTTTCATTTATTTATTTTCAGCATAATAGTATCATTATTTTTCACCACACCCAGTGCCCCCATGCAATCCGTGCCCTCTATAATACCCACCACCTGGTACCCCGACCTCCCACCCCCCTGCCACTCCAAACCCCTCAGATTGTTTTTCAGAGTCCATAGTCTCTCATGATTCACCTCCCCTTCCAATTTACCCCAACCCCCTTCTCTCTAACTCCCCATGTCCTCCATGCTTTTGTTATGCTCCACAAATAAGTGAAACCATATGATAATTGACTCTCTCTGCTTGACTTATTTCACTCAGCATAATCTCTTCCAGTCCCGTCCATGTTGCTACAAAAGTTGGGTATTCATCCTTTCTGATGGAGGCATAATACTCCATAGTGTATATGGACCACATCTTAATAGAACTTCCCTATGACCCTGCCATTGCACTCCTGGGTATTTACCCCAAAGATGCAGATGTAGTGAAAACACTGATGCTATTAAAAAAAAAAATACCACTAAGGCTATTTAAGATGTTAGCTTATCTTAAACATTTACTTATTGTGATTCAGATCATATATAAAGGTCACCAAACCCATTTCTCCTGAAAATACATCATGGATAGACCCTCTGAACTTGAGAGACATTGCTACTGAACTGCTCAAAACCACCAGCTTGGTTGAACAAAATTGGAATTATTTAGAAAAACAAATTTTCAGGGGCGCTTGGGTGGCTCAGTTGGTTAAGCATCTGCTTTCGGCTCAGGTCATGATCCCAGGGTCTTGCATTGGGCTTCCTGCTCAGTGGAGAGTCTACTTTCCCTTTGCCACTCCCCTTCCCTCAAATAAATAAATAAAATATTTTAAAAAGAAAAAAAAAAGAGAGAGAGAGAATTCTTCGGTCTGAAAAGCAGGTCCCAAACTACAGTTGGTGTGGTGGCCTTGGAGATGGCATCAGGGAAGAGTGCAGTGTGGAGAACTAAGAAGATTGTCTGATGGGCTTTGAGAACAATAGTGAGCATTCTAACACCAGCCAGCTCCAGATCAAGGGACAGAGTTTGAGTGTTAACGTGAATAACATGGCAACAGCCAAGATGCAGGGTGGGCATCTTGGCTGTTACCATGAGAGAACTCATAAAATTCAACCAGAGTCAAGTTTTTGATGGTGGGTGCTCATGTGCCTTGTTCTGCAAACCCCCACTGTCCCACGTAAGATAGGAATAGGAGCAACGAACAGGAATCTATCCATGACATCCATTCGTCCTGGAGATGCTGGCTTTGGGGAACGATCCAAGAATGCAGTCGGGTGGAATTACACCATGGGGGAGGGGGACTCCATGAGGCTAGACAACTGGTCTCTCTATACTTCAGTTGATGGTTACCAAGCTTAAGTCCACGGGGTGGTTGTTCCCAGTAAAACAGGACCCTGTGCATGTGGAGAACATTCTAGTGGAGTTGGGTTGGAGAGGAGCACAGCAGAGTTGTCCATATTCCCATTACAGATGCACTCTGGAGGGAATTTAGAGATGCCCCTTAGGCTGGCTGAGCTGAGAAAGGAGTCCTGTGGGACCGGAAGTCCTTGTCCAAATGACTCACATGTAAAGATAACTTTTGGCTGGCAGTTGCAGCTGCTGCGGACAGAGCTCTGGGCGGCCCTGCCTGCTGGCTTGCTTTGCACAATGGGGAGTCCTTCTGTCCCTCCCAACCGTGGCCTGGGCTGGGCAGGCTGTTTGTTGCTAATGCTGTTGCCACTGCTGCTGCTGCTGCGGTTCCTCAGCTGTCCACAGCAAGGCCATGTGTTTGGAGTTGGGCACAGTGTGCCTTTGAGGTGGCTCTTTGGCCCATTCATTGCAGCTGTCCCACCTGTGCTGGCACAGGGCAGCTGCTGGGCCCCTTACACACATCCTGCCCATGGAGCCCAGCACAGGCTGAGTGCCCCTCAGTCCCAAGCCCGTGTCGGGCTGTCTACAGTGACCAAGTTGCATGTCCAGCACTGGTGCTTACCATTCTGCCAGTTGTTCAGCACTGCCTGACCTTGGGGCCATGAGTCTGATGTCCGTGGGGCCTGGTTAGTTGCCCACATTGGTCCTGTGACTCCAGAAAGCTTGATTGGTCAGGAACCTCATACATGTGAGCCTCTGATTACAGGGGAGACTGGTCCAAACATAGCTTAACCGATGGAAAGGTGTCTCTCCTACTGCAAAAACAACACAGAATTTGCTCTCCATGGGCCAGGAGGAGCCCCTTTATTTCCTAGGGAACATTCGGGCCCCACCACTTTGCTGCTGACTTTCAGAAGGGTGCCAGTGCTTAAATGCAACCTTGCCTTCATTAAAAGTTCTGCCTCTTAGAAACTTTTTAACAGCACAATAAAATGTATTAGTAATTTAAAATCTCATATGATTTGTGTAAATCACTGGCTATGTGGGACATTTCATTGAAGGGGGCTGAAAAATGAACTCAGTTTTTGCCCAATCCAGAATAATGGACTGAGTTTATAAATTAGATGACAATAATCTCCAAGGACTTTACACCCACTTCAGGGGTATACACTGTTCCTACGTGATTGTCTCAGGGACAAAGAATTATCTTTATAGTATATGTAATTGCAGATATTTTCCCAGGGGGGATGATGTTATCAAGATGACAAATACAGGTCATTACCAACTTTAGTTCCCCCACAAGAGGATCAGCTATCCACTATCCACAGACAACACACCATTATGAAAATTCCAGTACTAGGGAGTGAGGCTGAAGCAACCCCTGGGACACAGGGACCAACAAGGACCACATCAGAAGAGTAAGATCAACAGCTGCAGTCTGACCACATCATCTCTGCCACGGGACAGCACAATGCCACGCCAAGAGGGCCCTGCTAGGCATACATTTTCTGTAGTGGGAAAAACAGAGCCCACAGAGGATACCCAGTTCCCCAAACATTGCAGGATGCTTCCTGGGAAGCCTGCTTGGGTCTCACCTCATGGGGATCACGGGAAATCTGCAGGGTTCCACCACTAGGGGTCCAATAGAGATAAGAAAGGGAAAGACTTGCAGAACCAGCACTCAGATCTTGCAGATCACCTTCTTGCTGGCGTGGCCCCCAAGCAGAGTTCCCACCCAGCAGCTTTGGCCATCTACAGAGCCAAGCTAGTGGCCCCATATGGCCAGGGAGCTTGGTTGTCATTTCTGCCTGATTTTGGTCCCCAGCCAATGAGCTATACTGTTTCATGGAGACTTTTCCTGCCCAGGCAGGAAAGCAAATTCACAGCCCCACTGCTGAGTGTAGCTTCCAGTCCCACCTGGCCAGGAAGTTTTCCAGAGAGCCTAGGCAGCTGCAGAGCCCATCCTACAGGCCCACTTAGGCAGGGAGTAAAAACAGCAGTCATGCAAACTGTTAACAAGGTCTCTGGTCTGGCCTCATATAACCAGGGTGCCTGAAAAGTGACCTGAGAAGGCGTGGAGCCCAGCCTAGGGTAGTGTTCAGCCACAAAGCCCAGCCTAGAGCCCTTCCTGTTTCCCCACAACCTGTGGCCTCACCCAAGCAGAAAGCCCAGGCAGTGACCACACCCAACTGTGGCCTTTAGCTCCACCTAACTGTGGGACACAGCTGGAGGCCCTTCTTAACCACAGAGTCCAGCCTGTAGCCCTTCCCAACTTCAGGGTACAGCCTGAAGTCCTATTTGATCACAGAGCAAAGTCTGAGGACACATCTGACTGTGAAGCCCTGCTTGTGCCCCAGCTTGAACACAGAATCCAGCCAGTGGCACCAAGTGGTTTGGGAGCACAGCTGGAGACCTCACCCAACCAGGAGTGACTGCAGAGCCCAGCTCACAACCCTACTTCATCACAGAGTCTAGCCAGTGGCACCACACTGCCCACAGACATAGCTTGCAACTTCATTCAACTAGACGGGAAAGCAGAGCCCAGCTAGTGGCCCAACATGATTGCAGAACATAGCCAACAGCCCTGCCTGATCAAACAGTCCACTCAGTGGCCCTGTTTGAATGTGGAGCCCAGTCAGCAGGCCCACAGAACCACAGAGCCCAGCCAGTGGCACCCCATCCCTAAAAAAAAAACCCCAAACTCAGATCACAAGTAGTGACCTCTCTCAACTAAAGACACAGGTGGCAAATCCAGTTGGCCCACAGATGCTACTAGCTGACTCATCCAATAACCCAAGCTGATCTGACTGGTGAGGGTCTTTCCATACCAAAGTAAACATGTAAATTCTGGAAAAGAGGAAACCACTCACACAAATGTACAAATACTGACACAAGGAATCAACTATCACGAAGAATCAGGAAAACATGACTGGACCAAAAGAAATGAATAAAGTTCCAATAACTGAAATGAAGATCTGTGAGATATTTGACAAAGAATTCTTAATAATCTTTTTAAAGAAATTCAGTAAACTTCAGGAACACAGACAGACAATTTAACAAAATTAGGAAAACAAGGCATGAACAAAACAAGAAGTTCAACAGGTAATAGAAATCATAAAAAAAAAAAAGAAAAAAGAAAAAAATCCCAAACAGAAATCCTAGAGCTGAAGACTACAATGACTGAACAGAAGACTTAAATGGGGAATGTCAGCCGGCTCAGCTAAATGGAAGAAGGAACCAGAGAACTACAGAAGAGGTCATTTGAAATGATCCATCCAGGCAGGGAAGTAACAAAGGAAAAAGGGTATAGAAGAGTGAAAAGTGCCTGTGGGACATTATTGAAAGAATGTGTTATGGAAATCACAGAAGCAGAGAAAAAGAAAGGGACAGAAAGTCTAATTACAGCTGAAAATCTCCCAAACTTGGAGACAGAGATGGACTCCCAGATTCATGAATCCCAAGGGATTCCAAATAGGTTGAACCTGAAAGGGCCCACACTGAGGCATATTATAATGAAATTGTCAAAAGTCAAAGACACAAAGAGTAGCTTGAAATCCGCAAGAGAAAAGCAACTCGCCTGAAGTAAGGGTGCCCCCGTAAAACTATTAGTGGGTTTCTGAAGAAAAATTTTGCAGGCAGAGAGTGGGATGATATATTCAAAATATTGAAAGGAAAAAAAAAAACCTTGTCAACCAAGAATACTGTACCAGGCAAAACTGTCTTTCAGAAGCAAAGGAGAGATAAAGACTCCCAAACAAGCAAAAGCTGAGAGAGTTCATAAAAAAAAAAAAACTCAAAAACAAAAATAAAAATGCTATAACTAATCAACAAATTCAGTCAATTTGCAGGATACAAAATCAACTTGCAGAAATCAGTTGTGTCTCTATACACTACCCACAAAACACTTGATAAGAGAAGAAAACAATCTCATTCACAATAACACTGAAAACAAGAAAAACGTTACAAATAGACCTACCATATGATTCAGTAATTCCACTTCTAGGCATCTCTAAAGGAAATCAAATGATTATCTGCAAGAAATATCTGGGGGTGCTGGGTGACTTATTTGGCTGAGCATCTAACTCTTGGTTTTGGCTCAGGTCATGATCTTAGGGTTGTGAGATCGGGCCCCATTTTGAGCTGCATTCTCTCTTCCCTTCTCCCTCTGCCCCTCCCCACTTGCTAGAAATAAATAAACAAATAAACAAACAAATAAATAAATAAATCTGCATCCCCATATTCATAAGCATTGTTTACAGTAATCGAGGCATGGAAACAATCTAAGTGTCAGTGGATGAATGGAGCAAGAAATGTGGCATATATACACATTAGAACTTTATCCCACCATAAAAAAAGAAGGAAATCCTGCCATTTGTGACAATGGGGATGAAACATGAGGACATTATGCTAACTGAAATAAGAATCCAAAACAACAGCAACAACCACAAACCAGACTGCTAGAAACAGAGAGTATATTGGTGGGTGTTGCCAGGGGTGGATTAGGGTGGGGTGAAGATGGTCAAACAGTAGAAACTTGGAGTTTTACGATGAGTAAGTTCTGGAACTGTAATACATAGCATGGTGACCATAGTTAACAATACTATATTGTATATTTAAAAGTGGTTCTCTTAAGAGAGTAGGTCTTAAAAGTTCTTGCCACACCAAGGCAAACAAACTATAATTATGTGAGATGATGGGTGTGTTAACTAACCTATTGTAGTAATCATTTCACAATATATACACATATCAAAGCATTACATTGTACACCTTAAATTTACATGTTTAATAAAGTCAATTAGATCTTCAAAGATAGGAAAATTTATACAATGTAAGTTACATCTCAATAAAGCTGGGAAAAATACATTTCTCTAGAATTTCTGAACTAAAATTTTTAAACAACCAACTTCAAGACGATTTGTGTCTTAAAAGCTGAATTAAATAATTAGTATTAATATTTAGTCATGGTGTATATAAACACAGACTAGAATAAGAGGTCATCTCGTTAATAAAAAGGTGAAGTAGTTGAGAAAAAAGTCATATTAATAAAAAAATGAGCATCTCAGTGAGACTTGACCCTTATCTTCATGGTGTTCACTGCAAAAAGGAGCAAGTTGATAATTGCTTCCTTAGTTTGAATGTTCCTGTCCTTGCAGAGACTTCAGAGGTTGAAGAATTAATGGTTGATTTATTAAAATTAAAAATTCACAAGCTCAAAAACCTCATTTTAAGGTTGAACCTTAAGCTTGTAAGTTCACCTTACAAATATTTTTATTCTATTTATACTTTCACTTCATTTTTACAACCACTTTTAAGAAAACTTTCACTACACTTAATGAATTCTCTTAAATAATTTAAACAGTATTTATAAAAATAATATACTCAATTTCTTCATTAAATTCTTCAATTGTCTGATTAATAAGTAACATTTTTTTCAAGTACCTACATTGCTCTTTTGAATCTTTTAAAAGGAAACTTAACACACATGATGAATCATAAGCTCTTTGAACTGTTTTCATATTGTTTACAACCTTGGTAATAGTCTCTTACACTTTTTAACTTAGAATCAGTAATCGACCTAATTAATGTTATATTTTAAATTGAAATGTGAAATTAGAATGACATTCTTTTACATATGGAAGTGTGCTCATTTCTCTTAAACATTCTAAATATTTGCTAGAACACATATACACACGTATTTTCCAAATGTAACTCAAATCTTAACATATTTTTTGGACTTATTTCAACATTTAACCAACTTAATTCTGTGTCTTCCCAGGGGAACACAAACAAACAAACAAACAAAAAACTTACCCACTAAAGAAATTTTGTCATCCCAACCCAAGGAAATATATTGAGGTTTCCTAAAGACCTAGAGATACACTTCATCGGATCACGGGACTTGATTTAAACTTGATAAATGGACTGTGCTCTTGTCCATGTCCCAGGACTTAAATTCTATCATGAATTAATTTTCTGTTTGATCCCCCAAATATGCAATCCCCACCAAGATATAATGACTTTTCTCCACTGCCTCCATTGGATTTGTGTTTCTTTGACTCTTTTGAGATCACTGAATATTATCTTAATGGATCCTGAATTTCTCCCAAGTCTTTGCCTGCCCAATTCTGCATACAACCAAACCATGCTAATGGCAGCAATGTGTCGCATTAAAGGCAATGACAGAAATGTCAGAGATGATATACCTAACCCAGCCTGACACATAGGAGCTAGCAAAGTAAGGATGGAAAGTAACCTGGTGAAATCCGTGCTTGAGAGAGAACACCAACAGGGATACCAACACGTACCAACAGGGATAATTTATCTGACAAGACTGAAGGCAGGGAGGTGGTTGCAAAGATCCTGGTGAGTGATGACATTAGGCAGTGAGAAGTGTACACAAATGAGGGGGACAAATATACACACATTTAAGAGGTAAAATTAGCAAGATGCTGATAGATGGGAGGGTAAGGAAGAGGAGCCAATGTTTTCCAGAATCCAAAGTCTTAAGCAAGCTTCCAAAAAATTTGGGTTTGGACAGAATTCTTAAGTTTTAAGCAAGTATCTGTAGATAGATACTCCATGTGGTTTCTTGAAGGGAGAGGAGGGATTTCTGAATGACTCCTGCATTAAGTAGGAGGACCATGATGTTATTTTGTCATGAATATTCCAGAGCCCGACTCTGACTGTCACTCTTTCTGAAGGTTATATCTTTTATCCTAACAGACCCTTCCTCAGGAAGGGCTTCCCTATTCTCAGGACTCAATAAAGGTGGCCCTCTTTCTGTTTTCCTTAAATCATATTTCCAAATTTATAATTAGGTGATGACTGATGTGATTGCTTGGACAATGTTTCTCCTACTGGTTGAGAACTGGGACTATATCTGTTTTGTTCTCTGATAAATCCCCGGCACCTAGCTTGATGTCCAGCATCTCAGCAACTGTTTGTTGAATGAATGAGAGGCTATGTGAATGAATGAATGAAAATGATAGATAACACAGGTCCCTGAAGATAGAGGCATCCAACATGTTCTTTACAATGGTGTTCTGGGTTTTTTTTCAGACACGTGTGGTGCTTGGAAAGACAAGTGTCAGAATGATAAAAATCATTGGGTTGTGTCAGACAAACCAGACATCCAGGGCCTTTATTTTAAGCTGGGTGATCTCAAACAACTCACTTAATCCCTTAATGCTTCAGTTTTCTTATATAGAAAATGGGAATGATTGTGATATGGGGTGTGGATATTCAGTTTTATTTCAACTAGTAGAGGATTGTGTATGAAATATTTTTAAGCAAAGCCAATGCTTCAAAATATGCCATTCAGTATTCACCTCTATTTTACTTTGCCTTATATGTAAATGCATAGAACCTTCTAGAATGTAGGCAAGGGTGTCAGTTTAAGGGCTACAGATAGGAGGGAGGAGACTGGGGAGAGCAGCCTTTACCCCTGAGACCCTGAGAGCATAATGCGCGGCTCTCAAACACAATCGGAAGAAAACAATTCCCTCCTGAATTATGTTAACAAAATAATGAAAAGTAATGCCACATTGGGCACACTTAAGGAATATTATAACAGAAGGCCTGAAATAATTTAACCCCAATATCTCATGTAAACATTTGTCAGATGCATCCAGCATAAGAACTACTTTGGGTATTAAAATACCCAAAGTTTAAAAAATACCAATTGTAGAAAAAAAATTTTTTATCATTGCAAAATTCTGACGCCAAGCCTTACATGAAAGGTGGCTTCTTGAGTTTATTGCCAGGTTTGTGATACCTGATTTATAGTAACATTTTTAAAAATACAAATTGTAGACACATTTGCTATCACCAGGGACCTCTGACTCCTACCTGAAATTGAATGTGGTCTCTCAAATTTACTGCCAGGTTTAGATTTTATGGCCCTCTAATTGATAGCAACTGGAAAAGTTACTAAACAGCATTTTGTTTTGTTTTCTTTATCGTAATCATCCTTGAAATTATTTACAACCACGTTAATGTTGCACTTTAGTATTTTTGTGCCTCTGAACATTTTATGGCCTGCAGAAAGGAATCCACGGATCTTCTATTCTGCCAATAATCTCTGGCTTCCTGAAGCAACTGATCTCATCAGAATTTATTGACATGGTACCATTACTTCACATAACGCAGTAGTGAGGGGCTATATTTTTTAATTAAATAAATAGAAGCAAATGACTAATTCCATCAAACATGTTCAGACATTATTACAAATATTAAGAGCAGATCAGAATCTGAAATAAATAGCCACATGTAGCTATCCACAGATCACACCTTGAGACTCTTGGTATCTTAGAACCTCCTTTTATTTATTTGATTTTAATTTTTTGTTTAATTTCTATTTTTGAGAGAGTGAGGAAGCAGGGGGAGGTGCAGCGGGAGAGGGAGAGACAGAATCATAAGTAGACTCCATGCTGATCATGGAGACCTACCCAGGGTTTGATCTCATGACCCTAAGATCATAACCAGGGCTGGAAATCAAGAGTCAGACACTTAACCGACTGAGCCACCCAGGCACCTCTTGGAGCCTCCTTTTAGCAGCAGGAAGCAAGAGAGTTACCAGATGAGGTCAAGGTGCACAGTGTTACCCTCAACATGGTACTTGCTGAGTTCTATTCCCATTCCAGCTGGAATTGTCTACATGAGAGCTGTTTTGGGGCAGGGGTGGTATTGCAGAAAGCCCCTCCCCAATGTGAAAGTTCTGGCTTGCATGTACTCTTCACAGAGCACACCATTTCACCAGCCAAAATGCCAGTGATAACCCGTGGCTCAACACACCAGCCTGGTGCAAAGGCAACCAGAACTCAGAACTCCCTTTTTTTTTTTTTTTTAAGATTCTTATTAATTTTTTTTGACAAAAGGAGACCAGCAAGAGATGGAACACAAGCAGGGGGAGTGGGAGAGGGATTCCCTGCTCAGCTTCCCACTGAGCAGGGGACCCAATGTGGGGCTAGATCCCAGACCCTGGGATCATAACCTGAGCCGAAGGCAGACACTTAACCGACTGAGCCACCCAGGCGCCCCTGAAATCAGAATTCTTGATGTTCCCTCACGCACTGCATCAGCAAAGGAGAAAGAGGCCGATTTGCCATTTGCTCAGAGGTGTGGGCTTTCCAAAGATAAGGCCGTGGATTCACTGTCCATACAAGTGTCTTTATTTCGGTGTCCTACTGAGGAGGAGTTGGGTTTTAAAAGGTCAGAACACTGGCCTCAATGAGGTGGGCATGGTTCCTGGGTGTAGGAAACCAAATTTTGGGAGCAGCGCTGTGGATGAGAATAATGTGGTCATCTGGAATCCCTCCCTGGGGTCTCTCACTGTCCCCAAGGAATCAGCGCATCTGTGGAGACTTTGATAACTCAGCAAACACAGAAAGTCCATGCAGCCTGCTGTGTCTTTAAGGGAGGTGTGACTCCTGATCTCACATCCCGCTTCTGGAGTCTGGATCCTCCTGGGAGGCTTCCACATTGCCTTAGAGGTAAATGTGTGTAGCCCTAGGTCAGCCTCTGACCATTACTTCTGTGTCAGTGTCCACGTCTGTAAAAGGGGAGAAAGTGCCACAGGTGGTAAAGATGAGTAACATGTTGCTGTTGAACTGATGGATGGGAGCCCCTGTGAGCTGCACGTGCTCCCTTGGAGGATGTAGAACCATCCTGGACAAGAGTCCTCGGAGCATCTTCCTAGATCCTCCAAAGAAATTCCTCATCCCATTTCTGAATCAACCTCATTTTTCTCCTCCATTCTTGGGCATCCCCGGCCTTAGAGCAATGGCCCCAGGTGCCAGGGACAAGCTGACATCCCACCCAAAGAGAGGCTAAAGAGATGGAGACGGGGATATGGAGACAGAGAGAGACAGAAAAAAAAAAAAAAAAAAAAAGCCAGCCCGGGGCTAGAGGGGCTGCTTGTCTGAAGGGCATGACATGCCTTATAGGGGACAGGCCTGGGTTCCGATGCCCCATGCAACTCTGACTTACTACCCATCACTGTGTCGTTTCCCATCAATGAAATGGAAATGACAGTGGAGCCTACATCAGAGCATTGCTGGGAAGATGAAGCCCGTCCATGCATGCAGGGTTCTTCACTGGTGGTTGGCGTTCCATAAGCAGTAACCAATTTGGATTATTACTGGGCTCATCCCAAACTGCAGCTAAATGAGAAGGACTTTTCTTTCTTACTTTCTTTCTTTCTTTCTTTCTTTCTTTCTTTCTTTCTTTCTTTCTTTCTTTTTAAAAAGATCTTATTTACTTATTTGAGAGAGACAGAGGGAGAGCCAGTGAGGATGAGTGGGGGGAGGGGCAAAGGGAGGAGCAGACTCCCCAGTGAGCAGGGAGCCTGACACAGGGCTCTATCCCAGGACCCCAAGATCATGACCTGAGCCAAAGGCAGACACTTAACTGACTGAGCCAACCCGGTGACCCACGATTCTTATTTCTTAAATATCTTTCTCTGTAGACATCTTTTGCCCTAAAGTGGGAATCAAGATCTAGCTGGGAAAAGGAAATCTGGATTTATTTCTTGTATATTCTTGAGGCACCTTGAAAATTCACCTCCCTTCTCAGTGATTCAGTGGGGCTCGGTCACAATAAAGCATCAGCTATTAATCTTCCGTGGGAGCTGATTTCCTCTGGAGAAGAGACCCTGGGTGTAGCCAAAGGGCCTGGAGAAGCAGCTGGGCATAGGTTCATATGGACTGTGGAGGATGCCTGCCTGGAAGAGGCTTCCAGGGAAGACCACCCATTGCACGATATTATGGTCGCTTCTCAGGTGCCTTCTCTGAGTTGTTCACTTCATAAGGGCAGGGACCCTACTTACCATGGGTTCGAAAGAGGTATGTGTGTAAAGCACTGACTACAGCAACTGGCATATAATTCTCACAACCCAGTACCTGTATACACTGCTGCTGATTTTGATGTTGATGACATTTATGATATTTATAGTCTTAAGGTTCAACATTTAGGAGGCACTCAAGAAATGTTTGTCAGACCTTTTTTTTTAGGTCGGTGGTGGACATTTATGAAGTCAATTCCTGCACAGCCTAAGGGGTTGGACATTCTTGCACCTACAAAGTAAAGAATAATGGGAAAAAATGCTATTTTGTCTGAAACTCCAGGAAATGTTGTGGTTAAATTGAGGGGGATGATTTCCCATCATTCACAACTGAAGGCAAACACAGAGGAAATTCTCACAGCCTCCCCAAAGTCACCCGGTGTCCCAAACATCCAGATGCATTCATTCTCAGCAAAGTGGAAGTTGAAGTGTTGTTTTGGTTTCCAATGAACATTGTTCTTTCATATCCATTCATATTATGTGGAGCCATTTCAACCTCCCATTTTGTCATAGGTCAAAGACTGGCATCACAGTAACAGAGGTGACTTTCACAAACATTTACTGGGTTGAAATAAATGAAGAAACTGATTGTCTAACACAGCGGGTTTCAATGTCCATTTTGTCAAATGAGAACCTCATTAGAGGCCAACAGTTCCCACTCCACAGTCACAAAGTCGTGACAGAAATGATCTATGTTTTCTATTAACATCGGCCTGTCCACATGTTTAAAAAGATTTTTGTTTTAATTTTGGGATTCATTTTTCCCCCTAAGGCTCACTGTGGGAATTATATTATCACTGAACCACAAAATTTTTTTTAAATTAATAGAGACCCAGACAGAACTAACTACATGCCAGTCACTGCTCTAAGCTCTTTATACATATTAATTCATTTATCCTCTTAACTCTGAGATAGTTACTATTTTCTTTAAGATTTATTTATTTAATTTAGAGAGAGAGCCCATGCGAGTGGGGGAAGGGACAGAGAGAGACAGACAAGTGGACTTCCTGCTGAGCATGGAGCCTAACTCAGGGCTCGATCCCAGGACCCTGAGATCATGAACTAAACTGAAACCAAGAGTTAGCCACTCAACTGACTGAGACATGTAGGTGCCCTGAAATAATTACTATTATTATCAAGGTTTTATAAAAGAGGAAACCGAGGCATAGAGAGGTGAAAGAAACTTGCCCAAGTTCACACAACTATGAAGTAGCAGAGGAAAGCTGTACTGCTCACTGCTGTACTGTCCGTCGTACCAAAGATGGCCACTAACATAATGACCAATGACCAATGAAACGCAAAGGTGGGCCATATTGAATTTTTCATGTATATCTAAAATCATGAAGTCCAACAGAGGAGCAAGATGGTGGTGGAGTAGGAGACCTAAATATCATCAGATCCCAGGAGTTCAGCTACATAGTTCTCAAACCATTCTGAACACCTATAAACTCAAGAGGAAATCGAAGAGAAGAATAGCAGCAATTCTAGGAACAGAAAAGCAACCACTTTCTGGTAGGTAGGATGCCCAGAGAAGTGAATCTGAGGCAACATATGAGAAGATAGACCATGGGAGGAGGGGCCAGCTCTGCTGCAATAGAGCAGTGGAGCACAAAATCAGAACTTTTAGAAGTCTGCTCCACTGAGGGATGTCGCTCCAGAGGCTAAGCTGGGGTTGGAGCCCTGGCAGGGATAGTGTGGTATCAGGACCCGCAGGGTCACAGAAAGACTGGGGGTGTCTGAATGTGGCACAGCTTCCAGGTATTGGAGCGGGGAAGCTTGAGGCAGAGATGGAGCCAAGAAGGGAGCTCTCAGCGCAGGGTTACCTTACTGTGACCCGAGGCAGTCAGGGCACTATTCCTTGAGCAGGGATCCCACAAGTGGCAGGTCTGGGGAGATTTATGTTCCTCCTCTGGGAGGAGCAGCACAGGAGCACATGGCCGGAATCTGCTGCATTTGGAAACTCCAAATGGAGCTGTGCACCAGAGAGAGAAAAACGCTCGGTTACAGGCTGGGTGAGCTTGGAGTGTGGCCAGAGACCAGGGAGACAGGAGGGATTGATTGCTTTTCTCTGAGGACACATGAAGGAGTGGGGCCCTGAGCTCTTGGCTCCTTTGGGACGGAGACTGGGAGGTCACCATTTTCATTCCCGTCCTCCAAAGCTCTATGGAAAGCAGTCAGGGAACAAAAGCTCCAAGAACGAACCAGAGCAGGTTACTTAGCCTGGCCACTAGCAAAGGTGGTGCAATTCAGCCTCAGGCAAAGACATTTGAGAATCATGGCAACAGGCCCCTTCCCCAGAAGATCACAAGAATGTCCAGCCAAGACCAAGTTCACTGACCAATGAGAGCTGCAAAACTTCAGAGCTGTGGGAATACAGCACAGAATTCATGGCTTTTTTCCCATGGTTATTTAAATTTTTAAATTTTATTATTCCTTATTCTATTTTTTATTTTTATTTTTCCTCTTTCCTATTTTAAGTAACTTTTTACTTATCAATACTTTTTAAAAATCTTTTAAAATTTTCATTGTTATATTCTATTCCTTCATTGTATTTAACCAGAGACCAGAGACCATGTATACATACAGGTTTTTCTTTCTTTAAAATTTTGGGATACTATTTCCTCTAACAGACCAAAATATACCCTAAATCTAGTGTATGGCTTTGTTCTTGATCACATTCTTTCCTTTTTTTTTTTTTTTCTTTTTTCAACCAACTTCTTATCTTATCAATTCCTTTTTTAGAATCTTTTTAAATTTTTATCTTTATACTCATATTCCTTCCCTTCATCATGTTTCCCCTTATTTTTGTGTATATATATAAGTTTTTCTTTCTTTAAAATTTTGGGAAGCAGTTTCTTCTAATAGACCAAAATACACCCAGAATGAAGTGTGTGGCTCTGTTCTGTTCACCAGTCTGATATAATTTTTTTTTCTCCTTTCTTCTCCCCCCAGTTTCAAGTCTCTTCTGATTTGGTTAGGGTATATTTTTCTATGGTCATTGATATCCATTTAGTATTTTATTCTCTCATTCATCTGTTCTTATCTGGATAAAATGACAAAGCAGAAAAACTCGCCTCAAAAAAAAAAAAAAAGAAAAAGAAAAAGAAAAAGAAAAAAGAACAAGAGGCAGTACCAATGGCTAGGGATTTAACCATTACAGACATTAGTAAGATGTCAGAACTAGAGTTCAGAATGACAATTATCAAGGTGCTAGCTGGGCTCAAAAAAAGCTCAAAAGATAGAGAATCACTTTCTGGAGAAATAAAAGAACTGAAATCTAACCAGTTTGAAATTTTAAAAAGCTATTAATGAGGTGCAATAAAAAATGGAGGCTCTTACTGCTAAGATAAATGAGGCAGAAGAGAGAACTAGTGATATAGAAGACCAAATTATGGGGGATAAAGAAGCTGAGAAAAAGATAAACAACTGCTGGACCATGAGGGGAGAATCTGAGCGATAAGTGGTACCATAAGATGAAACAATGTTAGAATAATTGGGATCCCAGAAGAAGAAGAAAGGGAGGGGCAGAAGATATATTGGAGCAAATTATAGTAGAGAATTTCCTAATCTGGGGAAGAGAATAAGCATCAAAACACAGGAGGCACAGAGAACCCCCCTCAAAATCAATACAAATAGGTCCACACCCCATCATCTAATAGTAAAACTTACAAGTCTCAGTGACAAAGAGAAATCCTGAAAGCAGCTCTGGACAAGAGGTCAGTAATACACAATGGTAGAAATATTAGATTGGCAGCAGACCTACCCAACAGAGACCTGGCAGACTGGAAAGGACTGACATGATATATTCAGAGCACTAAATGAGAAAAATATGCAGCCAAGAATACTATATCCAGCTAGGCTGTCATTGAAAATAGAAAGAGAGATAAAAAGCTTCCAGGAAAACAAACAAACAAACAAAAACAAAAATAATGAAAAGAATCTGCAAACACCAAACCAGCCCTACATAAAATATTGAAAGGGGTCCTCTAAGCAAAGAGAGAGCCTAAAATTAACAGACCTGAAAGGAACAGAGACAATATGCAGTAACAGTCACCTTACAGGCAATACAATGGCATTCAATTAATATCTTTCAATAGTTACCCTGAATGTAAATGGGCTAAATGCCCCAATCAAAAGACACAGGGTATCAGAATGGATGAAAACAAACAAACAAAACAAAAAACAAAAACAAGACCATCGATATGCTGTCTGGAAGAAACTCATTTTAGACCCAAAGACATCTCCATATTTTAAGTGAGAGGGTGAAAAACAAGTTACCATGCTAACGGACATCAAAAGAAATGGGGGGTGGCAATCCTTATATCAGATAAATTAGATATTAAGCCAAAGACTATAATAAGAGATGAGGAAGGACACTATATCATACTTAAAAGGTCTGTCCAACAAGAAGATCTAACAATTTTAAATATCTATGCCCCTAACATGGGAGCAGTCAATTATATAAACCAATTAGTAATAAAATCAAAGAAAGACATCAACAATAATACAATAGTAGTAGGGGACTTTAACACCCCCCTCACAGAAATGGACAAATTGTCTAAGCCAAAGATCAACAAGGAAATAAAGGCTTTAAATGACACACTGGACCAGATGGGCATCACAGATACATTCAGAACATTCTATGCCAAAGCAACAAAATACAAATTCTTCTCTAGTGCACTTGGAATGTTCTCCAGAATAGATTACATCTTGGGTCACAAATCAGGTCTCAATGGTACCAACAGATTGGGATCATTCCCTGCATATTTTTAGACCACAATACTTCGAAACTAGAACTCAACCACAAGAGGAAAGTTGGAAAGTACTTAAATACATGGAGGCGAAAGAGCATCCTACTAAAGAATGAATAGATCAACCAGGAAATTACAAGAAAATTTTTAAAATTTCATGGAAACAAATGAAAATGAAAACACAACTTTTCAAAATCTTTGGACATAGCAAATGTGGTCCTGAGAGGAAAGTATATAGCAATACAAGCCTTTCTCAAGAAACAAGAAAGGTCTCAAGTGCACAACCTAACCCCACACCTAAAGGATCTGGAGAAAGTCCAGCAAAGAAAGTCTAAACCCAGCAGGAGAAGAGAAATAATAAAGAACAGAGCAGAAATCAATGAAATAGAAACCAAAAGAGCAGTAGAACAAATTAATGAAAGTAGGAGCTGGATCTTTTAAAGATAAACCCCTGGCCAGACTTTCTTTTTCAAAAAGAAAAGAGAAAAGGCCCAAATTAATAAAATCATGAATGAAAGAGGAGAGTAACAGCCAACACCAAAGAAATACAAACAATTATAAGAACATATTATGAACAACTATACACCAGCAAATTTGACAATCTGGAAGAAATGGATGCATTCCTAGAGGCATATGAACTACCAAAACTGAATGAGGAAGAAACAGAAAACCTGAACAGACCCATAACCAGTAAAGAGATAGAAGCAGTCATCAAGAATCTCTAAAAAAAACAAGAACCCAGGGCCAGATGGCTTTTCAGGGGAATTCTACCAAACATTTAAAGAATAAATACCTATTCTCCTGAAACTCTTCCAAAAAATAGAAATGGAAGGAAAAGTTCCAAACTCATTTTACGAGGCCAGCATTACCTTGATCCCCAAACCAGACAAAGACCCCACCAAAAGGGAGAATTACAGACCAATATACTTGATGAACTTGGATGCGAAAATTCTTAACAAAATACTAGCCAATAGGATCCAACAGTCCATTAAAAGGATTATTCCCCATGACCAAATGGGATTTATTCCTGGGCTGCAAGTTTAGTTCAACATCCACAAATCAATCAATGTGATACAATACATCAATAAAAGAAAGAACAAGAACTATTTGATACTCTCAATAGATGCTGAAAAAGCATTTGACAAAGTACAGCATCCTTTCTTGATCAAAACTCTTCACAGTGGAGGGATAGAGGGTACATACCTCAATATTATCAAAGCCATCTATGAAAAACCCACAGCGACTATCATGCTCAATGGAAAAATACTGAGAGCTTGTCCCCTAAGGTCAGGAACACGGCAGAGATGTCCACTATCACCACTGCTATTCAACATAGTACTAGAAGTCCTAGCCTTAGCAATCAGGCAACAAAAAGAAATAAAAGGCATCTGAATTGGCAAAGAAGAAGTCAAACTCTCACTCTTTGCAGATGATATGATACTTAATGTGGAAAACCCAAAAGACTCTTCTCCAAAACTGCTAGAACTCATACAGGAATTGAGGAAAGTGTCAGGATATAAAATCAATGCACAGAAATCAGTTGCATCTCTATACATGCACAACATGACAAAAAGAAGAGAAATTAAGGAGTCGATCCCATTTATAATTGCACACCTAGGAATAAACCTAACCAAAGAGGCAAAGAATCTGTACTCAGAAAACTATAAAGTACTCATGAAAGACATTGAGGAAGACACAAAGAAGTGGAAAAATGTTCTAGGCTCATGGATTGGAAGAACAAATATTGTGAAATGTGTATGCTACCTAGAGCAGTCTACACATTTGATACAATCCCTACCAAATTACCATCAACTTTTTTCAAAGAAATGGAGCAAATAATCCTAAAATTTATATGGAACCAGAAAAGACCCCAAATAGCCAGTGAAAGGTTGATAAAGAAAGCCAAAGTTGGCAGCATCACAATTCCTGACTTCAAGCTCTATTACAAAGCTGTAATCATCAAGATAGTATAGTACTGGCACAAAAATAGACACACAGATCGATGGAACAGAATAGAGAGCTCAGAAATAGACCCTCAATTCTATGGTCAACTAATCTTTGACAAAGCAGGAAAGAATGTCCAATGGAAAAAAGACAGTCTCTTCAACAAATGGTGTTAGGAAAATTGGACAGCCACATGCAGAAGAAGGAAACTGGACCATTTCCTTACACCACACACAAAGATAGACCCAAAATAGATGAAAGACCTCAATGTGAGATAGGAATCCATCAAAATCCTTGCAGAGAACACAGATAGCAAGGTCTTCAACTTCAGTCACAGCAACTTCTTCCTAGAAACATTGCCAAAGGCAAGGGAAGCAAAGGCAAAAATGAACTATTGGGACTTCATCAAGATCAAAAGCTTTTTCACAGCAAAGGAAACTGTTAACAAAACCAAAAGGCAACTGACAGCATGAGAGAAGATATTTCCAAGTGACATACCAGATAAAGGGTTAATATCCAAAATATATAAAGAACTTATCAAACTCAACACCCAAAGAACAAGTAATCCAATCATGAAATGGGCAGAAGATTTTTGAGGAAGTGGATAGAACTAGAGGGTATTATGCTAAGCGAAATAAGTCAATCAGAGAAAGACAACTATCATATGATCTCCCTGATCATATGGAAGTGGAAATGCAACTTGAAGGGTTTGTGGGGGGGTAGGAAAAGAATGAAAGAAACAAGATGGGATCAGGAGGGAGACAAACCATAAGAGGCTCTTACTGTCACAAAATAAACTGAGGGTAATGGGAGGAGGGGGGTAGGGAAAGGGTGGTGGGGTTATGGACGTTGGGGAGGGTATGTGATATGGTGATTGCTGCAGAGTGTGTAAACCTGGCAATTCACAGACCTGTACCCCTGAGGCTAATAATACATTATATGTTTATTAAAAAATTTAAAAATTAAAAAAAAGAAATGGGCAGAAGACATGAACAGACATTTCTGCAAAGAAGACATCCAAATGGCCAAGAGACACATGAAAAAGTGCTCGACCTCACTCAGTATCAAGCAAATACAAATTAAAACCACAATGAGATACTACCTCACACCAGTCAGAATGGCTAAAATTAACAAGTCAGGAAAGGACAGATGCTGGCCAGGATGTGGAGAAAGGGGAACCCTCCTACACTGTTGGTGGGAATGCAAGCTGGTGAAGCCACTCTGGAAAACAGTAAAGAGGTTCTTCGAAAGGTTGAAAATAAAGCTACCCTAAGACCTCGGAGTCGCACTACTGGGTATTTACCCTAAAGATACAAATGTAGTGACCCGAAGGGACACGTGCACCCGAATGTTTATAGCACCAATGTCCACAATAGCCAAACTATGGAAAGAACCTAAATGTCCATCAACAGATGATTGGCTAAAGAAGATGTGATATATGTATTTATATACATATATGTATATATATATATACTCTGCAGCCATCAAAAAACCAAAATCTTGCCATTTGCAATTATTTGGATAGAGCTAGAGGGTATTATGCTAAGCGAAATAAGCCAATCAGAGAAAGACAATTATTATGTAATCTCTCTGATATGAGGAATTTGAGAGGCAGGGCAGTGGTCATGGGGGAAAGGGAGGGAACAAATGAAACAAGATGGGATTGGGAGGGAGACAAACCATAAGAGACTCAATCTCAGGAAACAAACTGAGGGTTGCTGGGGGGTGGGGAAGGAATAGGGTGGCTGGGTTATGGACACTGGGGAGGGTATGTACTATGGTGAGTGCTATGAATTGTGAAAGACTGATGATTCACAGACCTGTACCCCTGAAGCAAATAATACATTATATGTTAATTTTAAAAAGGAAGTAAAAAAAATCAAGTCCATACTTTAACATTTTCTAAATGGTCAGATAAATTATTCAGTCTATTCCATATAACAACATATTGATACAAATCACTGAGAAAAGATTCAAATATTTGGAAATGGTTTTGTTGGTCATGTGTGTCCGTTTCGGTGTGGTATATGTATTCGAGAAAAAGATTCCAAAAGTAATCTAAGGAAGCTTGGTACCAGAGAAAAGTATAGTTGAATTGCAGCTTTACTGCTTGTCAGCTGTAGGACTTTAGAGAATATACTTGACCTTCCTGAGCCTCCTTTTTTCTTCTGTGCAGTGGATGTAATAATATTTTGCTTCGAGTCGTACTCATGATAGGATGTAACATAGGCACAGTGCCTAAAACAGTGTTTGGTTCATAGTATGTGATTAACACATGTTCCTTCCAACCCCACCAATTTCCAGAGCTCTCAAGATTGTGTAGTAAGAGTCCACCATTCTCAAAGCAAAATTCTCTTACTCAAATTCTACCACATGATGTTTTTTCTCTACATGTCTTTTCAACAACTCTAAGAATTCAGTTCCAGTATGTGAAAATTGTGAGTCATTTTTTCAGGGGGTAATTAGGAAATAAGGAAATAAAGTTTAGAAATTGAAAACAAAGATGCAGGAGTAGAGGTTTTGCAAGAAAATCTTAGGGAAAGAAAAGGAAACTAGGTTCTTAAAATTAAACTCTTCTATTGGAAAGGAGAGAATTGAGCTGGGTCAATGAAGCTGTGGGATTTTCACGGCCAACGTTGTGACCCATATAACCAGGTGCACTGTGGCAAGTGGTATACAGCCTTTTCCAATTTAATAATCCCAATGTCTGTAAACACCACAAAACATGGAATATGAGAATCAAAGTAAAACAATTTAAAATATTTGGGTATTTGAATGGCAAATCAGTACAGAATTACAGACACAGTGTCATTATTATTTGCAAGAATGAAGTATGAATATATACCATCTGATTAAAATATCTGAAAGGAAATCCTAGCAAACAATGCACTGTAGAAAAAAATAAATTTCACAGGGGCACCTGGGTGACTAAGTCAATTAAGCGTCTGCCTTTGGCTCAGGTCATGATTTCGGGGTCTTGGGATCAGGCCCCGAGTTGGGCTCCCAGCTCAGCAGGGCATCTGCTTTTCCCTCTCCCTCTGCCCCAGCTCATGTTCTTTCTCTCACTCACTCTCTCTCAAATAAATAAACAAAATCTTTAAAAAAATGAACATCAGAGTCTTTATTATCTCCAGTTTGCGCAGGCATTAAATCTATTGTTCATTGCTGTGCTATTTTATTTCAGGGAATATAAAAGCACGTACAAAGCTTTCCTAAGTTTAATCTGTGACCTCTGTTCCAATAAACTGATTTTTTTTTTTCCTTCAAAATCTTAAGTTCCTCAGCTGTGGATCTTTAACCCTTCAAAGCAGGAAACCAAGTCTTACCACCCGAGGACACACCGAGTCCTCTGTCACATTATTTGTGTATTTCAGCTGCTGTGGAAGGGCTCTGCAATACTTGATTGGTAAGTCCGACTGACCCTTTGAAATTCTACAACGGAGAGGAGGAGCACTGAATGACTTGTTCAGCATTGTTTTGGGTGCTCAGTAAATACTTGGTGAAAATGGTGTCCTGCTCGTTTTCTTTTGCTCACTTGAAATAGCTCAACATCATTAAATAGCACGCACAGCCCACCTGCCAGGATGAGAGCCAAGCTCTGTGCTTGGCTGCGGTATTTTTTCATGACAGGATGCCTTGACCGAATCATCCCCTTCATCTCAGCTTTGGAGACATGATTTTATTTTTTTTCTTCAAACTTTTGTTGATGGTTTGGGACATTATTGTACCTGTGCTTTTATTGAAAGTTTCCGAAATACCTTTCCCTCTTTTAAAGATACTCATAGCATGTAAGTAATTAAATGGCAATTTCAAATCTGAACATAGATGAGCCCGGGAGACATTGTATGGTTTAGGTCTTTGTATTTATTCATTTCCTTCCTTCCTTTTTTGGAAAGTGCTGGGGTTTAGGACACTTACGCTGGACCCATGTTTCACTATGCATTTATTTCGCTGACTGGACACATTTATATTCAGTGATTTTTGCCTACGTTTATAGACCAGGTTTTTCAATAGTGCTATTGACTATTTAAATGAATTCTTTGTGAATACATTTAGATATGCTTATATTTGCATTTAATATAGATGCAAATCATGGCTCCAAAGATTGCATTTTAGCCTGTGGTGAGTTATAGACTCATAATGAATAGCAGTAATAGCAGGAAAGAAAAATTTCTAAATTTATGTACAGGTAGCAAATGCTGAAATCATAAGTGAAAAAACAAGAAGCAACTAAAGTAGTCATCAAAACTTTTTGCTTGCTTCAACCCAAATCCTAACCTACAGCAGCACAGAGTCTATCTAATCGAGCCATGGAGGAGCCTTCTAAACCAGCCCCTGTATCTAACAACAATTTCTAAACATCTTAATTGAATTAAGGAGAAGATTATTCACTTGGCAGGATGGGGCGTATGTGTGTGTATGTGTGAGGGGGGAGTTGTTGATCACAGAGCAGCCACGTTCAGGTACAACTGGCTACTGCTATCAATTTAATTAGTAGTATAGATCCTGTCTCAAATAGTTCTCCATCCCAGTATTTGGTGTTAAAAGAACGATCAATCATCCTTGGTCTGTTTGGTTGAGGGTGTGAGTTACTTCTCTGCTTCTCAAAGTTCCGTGTCTTTTTCTCTCCCACTCCCAGGCCCAAAGATGAGCACCCACTATGTATGTAGCTAGAATCTGGGAATACAAGATGAGCAGAACCTCTAAAGGTCATTTAGATGCACTCAAAGGGAATCTTACTTTACCTCCAGGGAGCTTTCTTTTATGGCTTCATTGATAATTTCAGGTTTTGTTTTGAAAATGTATGCCTAATAACTTGTTAAAATGCTAATCTCAGAATCCTAAGATTTAAGAAAATTATTGAAAACAATGATTTTCAATTTCTGATTTCAAAATCATTTCCTGAAATTGCTTCATGTTCCGTTTCCTCAGATTGTCTTCTAACTGTCTCGTGGACGTCATCCCACAGAACAGGTTGGCCTATAGCACCCTGAACTGGCAAGAGCCAGTGTAATCTGGTTTGGAGAGGCCCTAAGCACAGCTCCGGAGCCCCCAGGCCTCTCTCACTATCTTTTTGCCAATCTTTCAGCATCACCACTTCGGGTCTCAGAGGCTGAGGTGACATTGAGTGTTCCCTTTTAAATCTACCGGACAATAAGACTAGGACAGAGGCACAGGGGTGGGGGGCAGAAACCTGGAAAGAGGGGAGACGGAGGAACAGGAAGGGGACCCAGGGTCCTCTGCAGCTCCACACCTGGTCTACCTTACGTCCTCTTATCCAGAGATGTTTAGAGGAGGACGGAAGGAAATATGTGGTTTTCCCTCCTCTTTTGCAAGGGAGGGGCTTCCCTTCCTGATTCTGGGGAAGTGTTTGATGGTCATTAGCACTCCTCGCACGAACACCCCCCGAAGACTTGCCGGGTCATAGCCATGGCACACATGAGCATGAGCCCAAGGAATGAACTTTCTTCTTGGATGGTGAGCTGAGCCATTCTGCCTCCAGGCTCAGGTCTCTGTACAACTGTAGCTTCACTAGCAGCAGAAACAGACTAATGGATGGTCCCAGAGCCCCGGGGGCTGCTTTCTGTGATAGCGCTTCAGTATACTGATCAGTATAGAGGGCAGCCTCACCAACTCCTCCGCAAGAGCAGGTAGAAATCTTGCACACTTGTGTTGCTTTCCCAAAGGTGTGAGAGTAGCTTCTTGGGCACCTGGGAATTAGTGCCCTGCAGGCAGTGGCCAAAGCAAAACTTTTGCTTCCTAACTTTAGTGTCGTCCAGCAGACGTGTTCTCCTATTCAATGGTCCTTAGCTAAGATGAACGTAATTACAAAGAACATCTTTATTTTGTATATTCATAGTAACTGATGAGAGTAATTTGCTTCAAAATAGAAGCTATGGTGGATGGGACAATCTATGTATTGAAACCACTCTGAAAATGTCATAATTACGCTTTTCAAAGAATTTCATATATGAGAGAATGGCTTACAAGCAAGAATGTAACATTAGCCATGAACATATGAGTCTCTCTAATATTTAAAAAAATGATTTATGCAATAATGTCAGCTCCTTAGGGGCAGCTGGGTGGCTGAGTTGGTTAAGGCATCTGCAGTCAAATGCTCTATCGCTGAGCTATACCTCCTGGTTAAGGTATCTGACTCCTGGTTTCAATTCAGGTCGTGATCTCAGGATCATGGGATCGAGCCCTGCATCAGGCTCCATGCTCAGCAGGGAGTTTGTCCCTTTCCCTCTGCTTCTCCCCCTACTCACTCTCTCTCTCAAATAAATAAATAAAATATTTTAAAAATAATGTCCGTTCCTTAAACAGAAGTTATTCTGGACATTGCACACTCATTCGGGTCATAAAACACCCACAGCAATCCATGGTGATGGTAGTGATGATGATGGTGGTCTCCTGAGGGCCTGGGGCTGCCTGGGGCTCAGGGAAACGCTCTCACTCAGGATCTCCCAAGCCAATATAACCAGACAACAGTGACATGGGTGGGAGACACCGCAAAGGCTTCCACGCATGTCTGGGGGTTGATGCGGGCCTTTAAATAAAAAAAGATTTATGTATTTATTTTAGTGAGAGGGAGAAAGCATGCAGGGGAGAGGCAGAGAGAAAGAGAGAACCCCAAGCAGACTCTGCGCTGAGCGTGGAGCCCGAGGCGGGGCTCGATCCCACAACATTGGGATCAAGACCTGGGATCAAGACCTGAGCAGAAACCAAGAGTCAGATGTCAGTCAACTGAGCCACCCCACAAAAGTCCTTTGTAATCTGGGCTTTGCTGAGCCTGTACTGCCCTTCCCAGGACTAGCTAATTCCAAGAGATAACAAATGACTTTCCAGGGCCCAGATCCCAACCCCTTCCTTTTGGGCTCCCATACTCCAGGCAACTATTCCTCTGCTTTCATCCCAGGGCCAGGTACCAGACAACTAGGGACAGCCCCCGGGCCTCAGAGCCTGCTGAAATTGTTCCAGCTGGCCAACCCTATGCTTGCTTGCCCTGCCTCACCTGTTCCTTCTTGTGGAAATTACCCTAAAGGCTCTTGTCTGCCTGTTCTCCTCCATCCCTCTGCCTCCTGACTGACCCTGTGCTTCTCAGGTTGTCCTGTGTGGCATGTCATGCGTCCCATTTATAGGGATCTGCGTATATAAAAACCTCTTCCTTTATGACTCATTTCTGTGTCTGCAAATCTAACCATATCTGATTAAATCTTGGGTCCATTTGAAAACAGCAGGGAGCTCAGCCACTGCCAGGTCTTCTCCACATAACATCTCCGTGTGGCTTGGGCTTCCTCCTGTTATGGCCACTGTGTTGCAAGAGTGAGCATCCCTGAAGAGAGAAATCCAGAGGGACGCAGGATGGCCCTTCTGACCGAGAGTCAAGAGTCTCTCAGCTTCTTTTCTGCCATATTCTTTTTGTGAGAAGCTATTCAGTAAAGCCAACCCACATTCAAAGGAAAGGGAATGGGACTCCCACCTCTCAGTGGGAGGAGAGCCAAAGACCTTGCAGCCATGTTTTAAAACCACACAGATGGATTCTGTTCATGGTCTATTCAGGGGTCCTTAAATCACCAGTGAGCTCAGTTTGCGGACATTTTGCTCCATTCAGATGTTTCCGTATTTTTGCCATCCTCTTTTCACTATTTCATCATGGTCATGTGCGCATTCAAAAAATTATACTTCCTTCAAGATTTTTATAACCCCTACACTGTGATATTTAATGCTGTCAATAGCATTAAATTATTTAAAATAGTCAAAAATTATTTTAAGTTCAAATTTTGAAATTTTTAATTTCATCTTCCTGTCAAACCAGGTTTTTGGGTTTTTTTTCTAATTAGAGGGAAGGGGATGGGAAGGACAGAGGGAGAGGAAGAGAGAATCCCAAGCAGGCTCCACATGCAGTGAGGAGCCCAATGTGGGGTTCAATCCCAGGACCCCAAGGTCATGACCTGAGCCCAAACCAAGAGTCAGTCACTTAGCTAACAGAGCCACCCAGGCACTCCTTCCTGTCAAACTACTTTCTTAACACAATTTGGAGAGAAGTATTTGTCTGGAGAACTAATTGTGGGCTAAAATTCAATACCAAACAAAATTTAAAAAACAATTTAAAAGTCAATCAATGAAAATATTATAAAAATTAGTCTGTGGAAAGGGGAGAGTAGATTTTAGCCACAGTGCTGCTTAGAAGAATCTATGTTTCCCTAATCTGTCTGTTGGTTTTGTTTTCATTAGTTGATTTCAAACGGATTTGATGAAAATGGTAGAGAGAGCCTTCAATCTCCTAACTGAGGCTTTAGTTGTAAGGCAAATGGCTCGACTCTTTTAAAGATGGTAGATGGGAAGAGGGGTAGGCTGCTACAAGGTGGTTTGGTTTCATTGGCAAATTGGACCAGAGTAGCTGAATTTTCTTCAAGAAAGTATGATAAGGGCATTAGAAAGGTCGACCTCAGCACTAACATGGCTATCTGGAGAAACACTTAAAACATAGGCAACATGAGATGATTATTATTGGTTTGGAATGAAGGAGAACATTTTAAGCAAAAGATCGCATAGATAGATCAATAAAAACAATGCAAGAAAGGAGATGTTGCTTGATAAAACCCAGGAGGAGACAGAAATACTCTTCATGGAAACATGCATGGGAAAAGGTGAAGAGAACGCTTTCCCATTCAAGGATGGGTCTTCTGAGCCAAAGACACCGAAAGGCAGGCCTTTTTAGTACATCTTGGTCCTCAGTTAAATACAAAGATTATTTTTGAAATCTACAGATTCTGAAGGCTTCACCCCTTAGGGAATTTTTCAGATCGCTGTAGAAGTAATGGCCCTCCTCTTGTGACATCAAGTAAAATTACAGAAGGATCAACGCTGTGTTTGATAACACTGTGAAGAATGAAAGGGGAAAAACTCCTAAGAGGCCAGTCTCCTAATCTCCAGGATATATTCAGCTTACTCAGCCAAAACCACCTTCCTCCTTGAAAGGACCACAAGATCCATCCATGTTGTTGCAAATGGCAAGATCTCATTCTTTTTATGGCTGAGTAAATTCTATTGTATATGTATACCACGTCTTCTTTATCCATTCATCTATGGATGGACACTTGGGTTGTTTCTATATCTTGGCTATTATAAATAATGCTACAATAAATAAAGGGTGCAAGTATCTTTTCAAACTAAGGGTATAGATATAGATACAGATATAGAAATAGATTTGGGGGTAAATAACCAGAAGTGGAATGACTGGATCATAAATTATTTCTAGTTTTAATTGTTTTGAGAACCACCATACTGTTTTCCACCATGGCTGTACCAGTTGGCACTCGCACCAACCATGCACGAGCATTCCTTTTTCTCCACATCCTCACCAACATTTGTTTCTCGTGTTTTTGATTTTAGCCATTCTGACAGGTGTGAGGTGTTATCTCATCATGGTTTTGATTTGTATTTCACTGATAATGAGTGATGTTGAGCATCTTTCCTGTATCTGTTGGCCATCTGGATGTCTACTTTGGAAAAATGTTCATCCAGATCATTTGCCCACTTTACAATTGGATTATTTCTTTTATTAGTGCTAAGTTCTTTATATATTTTGGACACTATCCCTTTATCAGGTATGTCATTTGCAAATAAATACCTTCTCCCACTTGGTATGTTGCCTTTTTGTTTTGTTCACGGTTTTCTTCACTGTGCAGAAGCTTTTTATTTTGGTGGAGTCCCAATACTTTCATTTTGCCTTTGTTTCCTTGCCAGAACAAATAGACCTTGAGAGCTTGTTTGGAGGCTCTAGCGGGGGAGCGCAGCTACTCGTATACCCTTGACCGAAGAACGGTCCTCTCCTCTATCGGGGAAGGTTGTCCTCTTTGACCGAGCGCGCAGCTTCGGAAGGGACGCACATGGAGCAGTGAGGGAGGAAGGGGACACCCGCCTAGCCAGCCGGATCAGCCGAATCAACCCTGGCGATCAATGGGGTGACAGATGTCGCAGCCAGATCGCCCTCACATCCTCCCTGCCAGAACAAATAATCCTAAAATTTCCATGAATAACCAAGGCCATCTTGAAAAAGAAGAACAAAGCTGGAGGCATCATAATCCCAGATTTTAAGAGGCACTACAAAGCTGTAGTAATCAAAATAGTATGGTGCTAGCATAAAAACAGACACATAGATCAGTAGAACAGAATAAAAAGCCTAGAAATATACCCATGCATTTTTAGTCAGTTAATCCATGACAAAAGAGGCAAGAACATACATTGGAGAAAAAAACAGTCTCTTCAACAAATAGTGGTGGGAAACCAGACAGCAGCATGCAAAAGAGTGAAACTGGACCACTTTCTTATACCATACACAAAAATAAACCCAAAATGGATTAAAGACCTAAATATGAGGTCCAAACCCATAAAATGCCTAGGAGAGACCACAGGCAGTAATTTCTTTGCCAATAGCTGTAGAAACATTTTTCAAGAGAGCACCAGTCTTAACATTATTCCATTGATGATCTGCTTTACTCCATAATTTTCAGACTTTGGCAATATTCTAGGTAACAAACATTTCTAAAACACTGCCTCTCCTACTTTGTTTTTAAAAAGAAAGGAAGAATTATCGGCACACGCATAACAATTGATTCCCCAGTATTCTTCTTGTTGTTGTTTTTAAATCCTATAGTGTCAGAGATGTGCGTGCATTTTGTTGTGGGTTTTGATTTTTCAACTCTCTGAAAGTTGTAGTCAAGAAAAGTGAGCAACAGATTCAAAGAAAAAGGGAGACGTAGCTAACCTTGAAGCTGCTTTGGCGGTGGGGGATGGGGAGCACTTACAAGTCCAAAGTGAGAATCTTAAGTGCCATTTGCCTGGAAAAGAGAGTAGCAGAGAGACAGATGTTTCTTTTGTTATTTTTATGAGAAGAGGCCATCGCTGCTCTTATAGGTCACTGTACAGGAGGGCCAGAGATGACCAGGACAGCTGTGTGTTACTTATTCTTGTGACTTCCACTAAGGCCCAGAGAAGGAAACTGTAGCTTGCATTTTTGCTTTAGAGACCGTGACTTTCAGAAGAAAGATATTAAACAATCGTTTGTTGCCAATGCCACGAAATCACCTTTCTTCTTCTTCCGACGAGTCTCTTACTCTTAAAGATAGGAACTGTAAGAATCCAAAAACTAAGCGGTGAAAATGGGCAGTGCCAGGTCAAGTGCATAGCTCTCTCTTCTTTTAGTCTATTTTGAAACATACGTGTCATTTTTTTTTTTTTTTTTTTAAGATCCCAAAGACCCAGCTAATTTATGCTGGGGTTTTGTTGCACACCAGCCCTTTCAGACATGGGTAATGACTTTCAGGTTTTTCTAAGTCAGAGACAATGTATCTTTTTCCAGATTCCCTCAAGCCCACCCTGAGTGTTAGATCTGAGCGATGACGGTCCAGGAAATGCTGCATTCTTGTGTGCGTTGGGCAGGATTTCCTGCAAAGGGTCAAGAAAACATATTTCCCCATTGTCTTTGTTTAAACTGTAGAAACCCCTTGTGTCCAACTGGAGACTCTGTTAGTCACTGCCATGGCAACTAAGGAAGATGGGCAGGTCACTCTTTGGCACTGACCGCCACCTTCACAACAAAAGCGAATGAGAAGACAAGGTGTTTCTGCATGTGTCCCCCAGTGTCCCCCTCCCTCCCACCCACCTCATTGGGAAAGGGGGAAAGCCACAGCTGGACCCAAGTGGAAACAGCAAAATAAGAACCAGCACGCAGGAGGTGACGTGTAGCTTGACAGCATTTCTTATGCTGCATCTTCTCAGGAATAACAGGAAAAGGATCCGTGTAGGAAGAAGGGAGGGGAGGGTCGGAAGTAGCTTGTGAGTCTCGAAGTGCTGGTCCCGGAGCCTTGCCTCGAGGAGAGAACGTCTGAAAGGCGTAAGTGCCGTGATGATGGAAAGCCAGATGGGTTAATGACCTAGAATAGGAGGTGCCAGTCCCAAGGTAGGTACAGCGTCGAATGCTGAGTTGGCAGCATGAAAAATAACAGTACTGAAGCAGGGAGCGGAAAATCTTGGATGTGAATTTCAAGCTCAACAGCTCTGAGCTCTGCCCACCACAACCTGGAGCTCGCTTCCTGTACCGCAGGCGTCCACCAGCTGGGTTCCTCTTACTTTTCAACCACTGCCTTCCTACTCCCCAGATGCCCTTTGAGCAGCCTGCCGTGCTGTGACTTTACAGGATTTGTTTGTGGCTATTTGGAGACGGACATTCACAGTGAACACATTGGGGCCATTTGCTGGGTCAGTGTTTCCCAGAATGGTTCTATTACAGAACTACATTTCAGTGGTGTATTTCCTTATCTCTCAGAACGACTCATTTGCTAGGGTCCTGAGTGCGTGGTGGAGGTCGGCGCCTGCTCAAAAGACTGGGGATGGGGAAGGCTGACAATGAAAGTGACTGATATAGAAAGATTTTCAGTAGGGTTGCATGTTGGTTTTTGACCAGGGACCTGATGAGCCTTTAGTAAAGTTAATACTGATAATCTGTCAAGAAGAACAAATAAAACAAAGAAGAAAAGAAAAAGGAAGACAAGACCAGGTGGCACGTGTAAGCCTCAGCAGTGTGATGGCAGCTGGGTGTCTCCTAAGTTGGACAGGAAGAGAAAACACCATCACTAATGGGACCCTATGACACTCCTCTCTTGTCCCTCAGCGAAGTCTCCAGAAGGAAGCTCCAGGGCTCAGAATAGTGTTTCAGATAAACCCAAAAGGTCAGTAGTAAGTTAACTCCAGTCTGGAGAACTTGTCCATTAATATTATTAGGATGGGGGGAGGGACCACCTCATTTTTTATTCTCATGCACATTTTCAGAAGTGCTGCTTAAATTAGACAGTGATAAATTTCACGCACACACACTCAGAGCAGCATCCTGGAATGATGACCAAGAATCTCGATCTCCATCCTCAGACAAGATCCTGGTGCAGGTCCTGAGTCTACTTCTCCTTGAGTCGGCGTGAACTGGAGGGGTTGGGGAACATCAAGTTTCCTATATTCTGTCTAAGATACTGTTCTAGATTCTGGCTTTTTCTACCAGAAAGTTACATAAGTTACATTCTCATCATTTAAAATTTAAAAAAAAAAACCACAAAATTTATAAAATACAGCAATCCAGGCAGAAGGTTATAAACGCCTAAAGATAAAAACTGTAGGATCCTGTTTACTGTACAAAAGAGTCAAAGCTAATGTATACTGTTAGAGGTCAGCATAGGAGTTACCCACGTTTGGGGTGGGGGCGGCTAAGGGGCTTCCAGAGTGCTGGTGGCATTCAGCTTTTATCTGGGTATGGTTACATAATTACATTCGGTTGTAATAATGTAATTTTACACATTTGTTTCTGCATCTATGTTAAATTTCGATTACATTTTACTGAATTACCCAAAGGTAATACAGACCTTCGTACGGAAGTCCCGAGGACTCGCAGGCCAGGGGCTGGACTTCATCATGGAGGATGGCACGTTTGAGGCAGGGATTGGATTGATGGGAAGGCTTGGAGCCCAGAACCATCTCCAGCAGATGGCCAGCAAACAGGTGCTGAATAAGTGAATGAATGAACAGATAGATGAATGACTGAAGCACCTTTGCTAAACAGAAGAGTCAAGGACATGGTTTTATAGCTCAGAGGACCAGATGGAGCTTCCAACGTGTCGTGTTCTAAACCCACCTCTCAGCGACTGCATTGTAGCAAGCCAATTTCCTGCAGCGATGCCATTTTTATAAAGTTCAGGACCTCCCGTGACGTGCTAATGGATAGATGGATGTCAAAACACAGGCAGATACACACATTCTCCCTCATTGAGCCAAGTTTTGTTTGTCGGGTTCATGCAAGATATGAGCTAGGCAGGCACCTGCCAGACGCCCCAGACTGGGACACAAGTACTTCCTAGAGCTCGAGCCCCTGGTGGCACGGACCCTGCTTTTTTCCATCTCCTGTTACTGAGATCTAGCCCAGAGGCTGGCACGCAGCTGATGCTCAGAGCTTTCCTCCTGAATGAATGGGTGAGTCTCAGTTCAGTGGCCACACTGATTCTATCACAGGGCCTGGTCCTCCTCTGACTTGAGCCAATCGGCAGGCCAATGTGAAAATGGCAAGATTTCCTAGGGACTTTGTCTCAGTCATGTGGGCTGCTATAAAAAATACCATAGACTGGGCGTCTGATACCAGTGAGTTATTTCTCACACTTCTGGAGGCTAGAAGCCTGAGATCAGGGTTTCAGTGAGGTGAGGTTCTCGTGAGCGCCCGCTTCTGGGCTATGGACGGCTGACTTCTTCTTGTCTTCACAGGGAGGAGAGCAGAGAAGGGAAGCAGGCTCTCTCGTGACTCTCACAAGGGCACAGATGTCATCTACAAGGGCCTTACCCTCAAGAGCTCATCAATTTCTGGGGCGCCTGGGTGGCTCAGTGGCTTAAAACCTTTGCCTTCAGCTCAGATCATGATCCGAGGGTCCTGGGATCGAGCCCCGCATCGGGCTTTCTGCTCAGTGGGGAGCCTGCTTCCTCCTCTCTCTCTGCCTGCCTCTCTGCCTTTGTGATCCCTCTCTCTCTGTCAAATAAATAAATAAAAATCCTTAAAAAAAAAAAAAAACAACTCATCAATTTCTTACTTACTTCCCAAAGGGCCACCACTCAACATCACATCAAGGGATGGGTTTCAGCGAATACATTTTAGAGGGACACATTCGGTCCATACCAGAATTTGCAGATGAGCCTTATGGGACTGTTGTTTTTCCCTGTTTCTCCTTCCTGTTGCATTGATAATTGCTATCATTTTCTTAAAAAAATAGCTTTACCATCCACCATGGTATTGTGCTATCATGCTGCTTCTAAGAAGGGCGTGATGGCAAGGGAGGGTGTAGTACCTGGTCAGGTGAGGCCAAAATCATCACCACCAGATATGGCCCTGAGGTTCGTTTCCTATAGATACTAATGAAAATAAACACACTGTGTTATTTCTGCCTTTTTACATTGGCCCAGGTTAAACTGGAGAAAATGTCATAGAAAGGAAACAGTCAGTCAGCCCTCTGTATCTTTGTTTCAACTTTTACCTCTGAACCTCGGCAGGTACAAAAGCCACAGTGTTCTTGTGTGACCCAGACCGGTCTTGCAGAAATACAAATCCAATTAAACTGTCTGTCCTCTCAACACATCAAGCAAGGTAGATATTTCTGGCTGGAACCTTACCTGAACGTGACGGTTCTTCCACACAAAAACTTTGTTTGCACGCATCTCTTAAAGCTGCTTGTGATATTCCTAAGGAAAAGAATCCACATAGAACTGTAAAGCCACATGTCCTGGGGAACTTTTAGGAGACTTGTAGTTTGGATCAGGGGAGGCCTACTGGAACAGTGTCTCTGTCAAATAAACTCATCCCTTCCAGAATCATCAGCATTTCTTCTAACCGTTCGAAAAAGGTCATGTAAGAACTGGCTGATAAGCTGTTTCCCTTAAAGACTATTACTGAGGGATGCCTGGGTGGCTCAGTTGGTTAAGCAGCTGCCTTCGGCTCAGGTCGTGATCCCAGCGCCCTGGGATTGAGTCCCACATCGGACTCCTTGCTCGGCAGGGAGCTTGCTTCTTCCTCTGCCTCTGCCTGCCGTTCTGTCTGCCTGTGCTCACTCTCTCTCCCTCTCTCTCTCTGATAAATAACTAAAATCTTTAAAAAAAAAAAAAAAGACCATTACTGACATCTCTCAGTGTATCTGGTTCTTGGTTTTTGTTCAGGAGATGTGCTCTGAAACGATCATAGAATTCTTATTTTGTGAGGGCCTTTTGGAAACCTCAAAGGGCATTGACATCTTCAAAACCATTACAAGAGTTTTATTTACTTATTTATTTATTTTCCGCCAAACAAGGGTCTGACTTGGACACAACATCTTGGTATTTGCTGAGCTGATGAAGCACATGGCTAAGCTAAACCAGGCCAACCCACCTGGTTTTCCTTCATTGTTAAATAAAAAGGTACGACACATCATCGTGTCTTGCTGTCTTTGACATTGACATGTGCTCACATCAAAGACTTGGCCAACGATTTTGTAATCATGTCCATGATGACATAACATTTCTTCATTTTATCAGCATCAGAGCCTTGGATTACCCATTAGCGATGTATAATGAAGAGAGACAATCCAAGAGACTCTCAAGGAAATGGAAGAGAACATGACATCCTGCCTTCAGCCATGCGGATGCAGTGACTTCCCCAAAATCACATCTTAAAATGGTTGGCTGGACACCATGCAGAAGTTGTTTTGTGGCTGTTCACTTGTTTGCAGTGAGAAGAAAGAAAGGCTCCTTCTCAGAACATAGAGGTGATTATTCATGGACACGATTTACTTGGCAGATCGTTTTTTTCCATAGTAATGTTATCAATCTTTCCATTCAAGGTTTATACTTTTGTTATGGGTGTTGCTGTTCTGGAAGAAGAGAATGTGGGCAGATAGTTATGTCAACTTTCCAGTTCTGAAGGAAACATTTCTGTCACTTGAAGTCAAAAGGGCTAACTTGATCAATGTCTTTGAAGAAAAACCGTCTACTGTGTGGTAATCAGCCTCCAGAGTGGCCCTCCATGAGTCCCATGTTCTAGTATCATGCCCTTGTGTATCCCCTCTTACAAGTAGGGGTGCTGGTAAACCAGCAGGTTGTTACAAAAGTGACGGTATATCCTTTCTGGGACTAGGTCACACGAGGATTCAGTTTCCATATTTGCTTATGTCAATTCTTATTAGCTTCCATTTCTAAGTGTACCATTTTGAAAAATCATACTCTCATTCCAGTGGAGCAGCCCTTCTTAGGCCTACGAATCCCACGCCCTGCGTATCCGAAGCCACCAAGAAGGAAATCAGAGTACGCAGAGGGGACTGGGAAACAAGATGTGAGTTCTGGCTCTACGCGGGGAGGCTGCCTACTGACCCAGCATCGTGGGAGTCCTCTGACTTCCTTGACGTTGTCTAATTCTGCCTGCCCCTTGGTTGGGGAGGAAATCTGTTTAAAAACAATCACTGAGGTTAAGTCTTAGTTAGGGTTGGGATTTTACAACTCTACTTTTCGTGGAAAACACAAACAAATTTTGTGTAAATGTGAGGAAAGAATTTTCCACCTTCTCCTAGACAGAAACGTATCTAGACATGTTTAAGCTTCACATTTTACTTCCCTTTATTAATTAGTGGGGACATCTGCATTAACACAGGATCATTAATTCATGATCTAGCGAGTGTTTTCCACCGCTAACTTCCCTGATGAAAGAGAATGAGACAAAAAGGAACTGTTTGATCAAGACTGCTCCCACAGATTTAAAAGATGGCCCTTGAATAACATTAAAGATACTGATTTCACTGTTGTCTACCTAGTTTGCTGGGAGATAAACATATTAACCAAAAATAGAGGCATTAAGACTCGGATTTTGTATGAAGACTTGCTCAGTCATTAACATGAGGGCATATTGCCATTCTCTTTAACTTCTAAATAAAACCGATGTCAGCAATGCCAACCCAAGACATGCCCTTTCTTGAAACTAAAATCATAGTTTCCTCTCATGGGTCTTAGAAACTATCATCGAAATGGTAAGTGGCCTCATTACACTTACTCATTTAGGACACATCCGTACTCTTCCGTATCCATTTTCTTCCCTGTCTGGGTCTGAGTGTCAGTGAGGTTTTCAACACAACTTTCTAGAAGCAGTCAGGGTCATGAGTTCGAGAGAGAATCCTCAGCAACAAAAAGAAACCTGTATCGCAAATATATTAGTTACCTATTTCTGCTGCAACAAGTTACCCCAAACTCCATGTTTCAGAACCATGTACATGTGTCATATCATCGTTCTGGGACACCGACGTCTGACACAGGTCTTACTGGACCAGAATCATGGCAGCCTCTTTTCCAGAGGCTTTAATCCATTTCCTTGTCTCTTCCGGCTTCCTTGACCCATGACCCTCTTTCTCCGTTTTCAGAGCCATTGAAGGTGACTAACCTTCCTCCCATATCGCATCACTCTGACCTTCCTCCACGGACACATCTTCCTCCGACTCCTCTTCTACCTCCCTCTTCCACAGTGAAGGATCCTGTGATTTTATCAGGCCACCGGGACCATCCAGACTGATCTCTCCATCTCAAAATCCTTAACTTAGTCATATCTGCAAAGTCTTTTTTTTTTTTTTTGCTGCGTACAGTGACATAGTCACAGTTTCTGGGATGGAGACGTGAGCATCTTTAGGGGGCCATTATTCTGCCTCTCACAACCCTTTTTAGAGTGTCTAAAAATAGCACTCCAACATTCATTAAGGATGCGGTGCCTTCTCCCTCCTGAAAAATTGTGTTTTATCAGTTACACGAAGCAAATGGTTCCCCCAGGCCCGCACCCCCGAAACTATCTTAGAGGCAGACAATGGCAGCCGACACATTGTGGGGGCATCTGCTTCCTCTGCGGTGAACTTCCATCTGATAAAAAGAGGAGTAGGGAGCGCGCAGTCCACGAGATGACGCACTCTAGAGAGGGCCTGTGCTTCCCCGTGGTATGTTCATTGTTGTTTTTAAGATCCCATCTTAGTGCCAAGCATCAGTCCTGCGAGCGTTACTGTTATCTTGCAAGATTTTTTATTTTTTAAAATACTTGATCCCAAAGGAGGAAATGTATGTCTTACATTTGTCACATAGGAGAGAAAGAGGGAGTGCAGCCAAGAGTTCCTTCCATTTGGCATTGTTCTAGTCTCTCTCCCCAAGAGGCAGGCATAGTGTAGATCCATACTTTGGAGAGGATATTAACCACTTTCCCCAATAGTTACAATGACGGATCTGAGCAAACAGCACACTACCTCGCCATGCCCTTTTCTTACTAATACCTACAACGTGGTTTCATATGCAAATTCAGAAGTGTTCTTATTTGCATGCTATATAACTGGCATTTTTTATAAAACTGGAACGGTTTCCTAGCTCTGACAGTATGGTATACGCCTGGTAATTTAGTGCATATACGAAATTCATTCAATTTTGATCAGATTGAGAAAAATCGAAGAAAACAGAGTAACTACAATTACGAAGGACACATGTTCGAGCTGCTGTAAGCTTCTGTCTGAAATAGAGTTTGTACGCGAATCTAATATCCTGAAAACGTTGCCTGAGAGTCCACACGTGAAAAAAGATGAAACGGTGTCCATTTGGGCTTCTCAGATAGAAATCGGGGCAAGAGTGAATAAAGGAAGATTTATTTCTCTGCTGGGCAAATGGCACAGATTTCCTTTTGATGGTCAAGTGTTTCCAACACAGTTAGAGTAAGCCCTGGTGTTACAAACTCCGCCCTTCATCATAAACATTCTTAAAGTTACGCTAAGGATAGATGAGAGACATGTGCAGCCCACATTTTTATTTCTATAAAAGTATCCTGGAAAGACAAAGTGGGTTTTTGGTTGTTGTTTTTTTTTTTCCCCCAAATCCTACAGGTGGTTTCAGTTACTCAATATGTTTGTCTAATTGCTCAAATGTTACCTACACAATATTGAGCGCAGATACTCTTTTGCAAAGTTTCCTTCATCAGCTTCTGAATATCGCCTGCACCGTCTTTAGCATAAATCCCCCCTTCCTGCCTGCAAAAGCTGAAATGTGCTGTGTTCTTGTCTTACCCTTTGCCATCTAGTCTTAAGAAGCTGGATCTGACAAGCATAGCATTAAAAGATGGGGGGGGGGGGTGCCAGGGACTGCCACCAGCTGTTGCTAATAAAACAAATTCAGCCCCCGCATCGGTCGCTTCCTCCTCTAACTTCATATCCCCGTGGTGTTGGCAGTAATTGGGAGGGGGGTTACCGGGGCAATCCTCTCTCGAGGGACACAATAAGAATATTAATATTAATGCACTAGCTGCTCCTTCAGATGGGAATGGATAAGATGGAATGATTTAAAGAAGGCTTGATCAATCATTCCATTTCTTGGCAAGAAAATGGTGCCTTTTGCATTTAAAGAAGAACATCTGGGTGGAATCAGAGTGGTTAAAAGAATTGGGCGGTGGGCAACCAGAAATTCACCTGCTTGACAGAGTTCGATTTTCCCTCCTGTCTGGGACTTCTGGCCTGGCTGGGGGGCGGGGGGGGGTGAAAGCAAAAGTTTGAAATGCTTACTTGAAAATACAGGCTTACATTTCAGCACTCTGTCTGTGACCTCGCTGCCGACTGATTTATTAGCGGGGTCTAAGAAGGCATCTGGGGTAGCTGGTCAACTTGTCTGATTCTGAAGCCAAGGGTGACTGCCCTGGGAGCATTTGTGACTCTGTGACCCCACATCTGGCCCACGAAGCTGCTCTGCTCCCAGGGCGGCTTGAGGAGTGTCTGCGACCATGAGCTCTTTGGAACGACGTGGACAGTTAGCCAAACCTTTCAAAGCCTGGGAGAGTCAAGAGGTTGCTGCCGGCTCGGGACCAGGGCATCAGCGAGGCTGTGGCACAAAAGGCCTTCGCACATGGCGGATAGACACGGGTTTCTCAAGACATTAAATATCTCAAGGTCTCGCTTCTGAAGGCACAAGTGGAGCCTTGTGTAACAGACAAAGATGTGTGGCCTCAGGGAGGGGGTGGGGACACTCTGCTCCTTTTACTGTTCTCTCTCTGAATAGTGATGACCCAGCATGGAGACATTCGTGACCTGCATCCCCTCTGCCAGATGCCAGACAGCCATTAGTTAACTAGAGGAGCGACCCATCCAGGGACACTCTCGGGAGTTGGGGGATGGGACGGGGGGGGGCGGGTTGTTGCAGAGCAAGGTGGGGCTCATTGGGGCAAAATCGGCACATGGAGCAAATGTGGAGGATTACAGGGAGGCAAAGGCCCCCGGTGCAAGTCAAAATAAAGAGGAGGGAGGTGTTCAAAGAGAGGCCTCCAAGCAGATACCAGTTTAAAGATCACAGGCACCATCGAAGTGGCATCCAGCATCTTTCCAAAGAGCATTCACTTACACAGAGCTCACCACTGCCCTGAACCTCTGCATTTCTCTGCAATCCCCTAATTGTATACCCCACTAAAACACCCTTCCCTGCCTGCAAGGCGAGGCTCACGCTGGAACAACCCCGGGCATGACAGTATCGGTTACGATTATTCCTCACCCCTTCTCCCCATTACAACTCTAAGCTCCGTGATGTCACTGAGTCCCCAGTGCCACCAACAACAGCTGGCACATAGGTGTTTGATAAATATCTGTTGCCTACGTGAATGAGTGAATGAATGAACAAATGAATGAACGGCTATAAATCTGTTCACCCTCTCAGAGCACAGAGCCTGAGAAAGTATGACACACGTGACCCAAAGCAGAAAGCCCACATATAACCAGGCAGTGAAGTACGGGGCCAAGTCACCGTTGTTCCTTTTTGGGGCCACAGGCAGGTGAGACGTTTCAAAGCCCTTCCTGGAAACGTGCATCTATACACGTGGTTTCTAAAGAAACACTATTCTACTCTTTAGTACATTATGTTATTGCTATGGAAACGGCGATATTTTAAAGAAGAACACTGGAACTTTCCAAATACAGTATTTATTCTTCTTGTACTAACAAATAATGTGTTTCGCCTAAGAACTTGTTAGGTGGCCCGCAGCTAAATATAAAAGGACAGATTCTCATCATGTGTAAGTCTACGGGAAAATTTGGACCACCGGCTTTTCAAGATACATTTTAAAATAAACTCAGTACCAAACTTGAGACATAATTGGGGCTTTCAATGAAACACTTAATATGTCAGATTTGTTTTTGAGTTAGACAAACTATTTCTATTGGAGCCCCAGAAAAACCCTCTGCAGGGTTACAAGCTGTCCCTGTATTTGGATTTTCAGAGGACCGACCCCACTTGTTAGTTTTGTGTTTCCTCAATACCTCTGTAAAGCTCAGCTGGCTAATATGGCCCTAGGTTTCCAGGACTGGCATCGCATTTTAACCGCAAGTTAATGAGAGAAGGCATAAACCCAGCCTAGGCTCAAATAGCACAAGAGAAAATGAACCAAAGAAGATGAGAGGAGTGTTAGCCAAGGGTCCCTCGACGCCAGCACACATGCAAGTTCAGTGTGAACTGATGATATCCGCTTGTACAACTTTGCCTTCCTATGGATCCATTTTTGAAGCAACACTAGATGGATTCATTTTAAAAACCTCTCTCCCTGCTGATAAAAAACACAAAACAAAACAAAACAAAACAAAAAAACCATGGAGAGTAATTTGCTGAGAGCCACATTTCCAACACTAGAGTGATGGTAATTTCTACCTTGCGGAACTACACGCGGAACTGACAGCATTGTCGCATTTGCTTTTCATTCAGGCAAGTTATCCCGGGGCAAAGGTGGCAACACCTGCCTCTTTTTTCCTAGTGGTGGAAAGAACATGGACTTGAAGCCAGCCAGACCCAAGTATGTGCTCTACCGTTGCCACCTGTGAGCTGTTTGCCCTGGAGCAAATTCCTACGTCCCTCAGCCTCACTCAGTTCCCCGACTTAGCAGATCACCCGACATAGAACACACCGAAAGATCCTAAAACAGCGACCACTAAACATCTAATTCTCTTCTTTTCCCTGATAATGTAAAAATAGCCATTCCATTTTTCTTTCTTGTGTTCAGCCTGCCAAAGTGCAAACATATTTAAAGCTTCCAGAAGTTGAAAGATAAAAGAATCACATCTCCATGGACATAGTTCACCTGAAGTTCTCCCATGATTACTTTAGATCAACACTTACTTGACAAAATAGTATTGCTCACATTACTACAATTCGTGCTATGTGTCGTCTTCTGTGCAAGAGTTCAAAGGGCGTTACAAATACAAAGTTGTAATTTTGCAAAATTGCGATCTCTAAAGGTATAGGTAAATGTTATGTTTTACTGATAAGGTAAACTGACTATAACAGACAGAGTGATGTGCACGAGATTTGATGCTACTTTGGTGACATACCTGAGCTCATACCATACTTCCATATTCTCTCCACTCTTCATGAGAGGAAAGTGGTGCCATGGACCCCCACCCCCTCTTCTGTGCCCTCGCTGCTGTGGCTGGTCGACCGTAGCGCCATCTTACGTGGGTCCCCACACGCATCCTTCAGCACGACAGCCCAAGCAGCCACCAGGAAGTAGGCGGAGTGGGCTTATCCGTCGAAATCCATCTGCCTTCCTTGAGTGGGTTATTTTCCAAGTGTTGTCTACATTAGGAGTGAAGTCACACGAAGGAGCTCAGAGCTTTTTTGCACGCTTCCTTTCCAGTATTTTTTAATGCTCATTAAAATATATCCTTCAAAATGTACTTACTTGTCACTTTTATCATTGGACCTGGCATGATGAAATTCTCAACACATTAATCTCCAGAGACAGAAAATTTGCTGAAAACCCTGCCTCTCTCCTCCTCAAGGAAGATACTCACCACCCACTTCTCCCAGGCACCCCCACTTCCAACCCAACACTGACTCCATCTTTTTACCTACTGGGGTTCGCCACCAGCCTCGTCCCCCACTTGCCACCTCACCCGGCCCCCATCGTGCTTCTTTTTCCTGGATCTTCCCCTGCTCAGAATTTTAGAGGCCATCACCGTCCTGTCTGGCTCCATTGCAAGCTCATGATTCCCCATTTCAGCTGGGCCCTCGGGACTGCTTAGCGAGTCTACAGAACCACAGTTGGCCCCTTTCCTTCTCCATTTCATCAGAGCTTCTAAATCTTCATCAGCCTTCTCGGTCTCCACCCCCTGGCTCTGTTGACTCAACAGATGCCAACCTGTCATGGCGAACACAGACGCCATTAGGTAGGGGCTCCCCAGGCCCTGCGGGCTCTGCCTGAACATCCGCATCCACTCATTCTTGGCTTGGCCTCTCCTCTCTCTGCACAGTGTCCATCCCTCCCCCCTGGCCCTGTGCCCCTCACCTGATCCAGGACTCTCTGTCATTGTTTGCCACCACTCCCTCAACACACCTTGAAAATCTTTTCTTGGACAAATTCCTCTGAGCCTACAAGTGAGATCATGAGTATTTCTCACCACAAATAAACAAGCAAGAGAGCAGGCAGAGCCCTTTCTTTGACCTGGAGCCTGACACTTGAGCTTCGTCCCACCTCCCAGTGCTTTCTCCCATGCTGCCTCTGTGCGAGTAAAATCCTACCTATACTTCCCAACCCTGCCCATACCTTGAGATGCAAACCCACTGAATTTCTTTCCGACATCCGTGCGGAGACCCCCTTACCTGCCTGAATTTCACAGCCACTGTTCCCCTCTCCCCAGAGTTCTTGTGTCATAATAGCAGGCACGTTTGCTCCCATAGCTCCTGGAAACTCAGTAACGCCAGACTCCCTCTCTTAATCATTTTGTATTCCCCAGAGTGCCCAACATGCCTTGTACACAACGGGTGCTTACCTAGTCGCCCCCATTTGAGAGAGATTAGGAATCTTTAGCCCCATGCCCTAAATCACAAAGCTTGTAAACACCAAAGTTGCCACAAACATTAGTGTTTTTCTCAGCCCTGTCACGAGTTCCCTATTCTTAAATGTCTTCCTGGAACCGGGTCACCGTCATACCATTTCTGGGGTCTGGAGCAAGTTTCTTTAACTGTCTACTTTCCAAAGGCTTTCCACACACATTTGTTTCATGTTACACATAGTAGGGGCTAAAAAATGTTGACCGGATGAGTAAGTGCATAGGTTCTGGCTGATGATATCCAGAAAATGTTAAATTCGTGAAGGGTAGAGATCAGAAGTATTTTGGCTGGTGGGGGGCGGTGGGGGGAGCCCCAGGAGGGGTCATACTGTTCCCTTCCTATAACATACATGCACTGAGACCAAGCACTGGTCCCCCCTCGGACTGTTGCCAGCACCCCCGGCCCCTCAGCCCTGCCACAGATTCCATCCTTCCTATGGTGCAACGTTTCCATAGGTAGGCAATTCACCATATTTAAAAAATTACAATGTAAGTGTCATCTGTCTTCCAAATCAAGTTGTCCGATTCTGATCCTTAGGGTCTGAGATAAAAGCTTCAGCCGTCGCACGAAGAATCGTAGGAGGTGTTCCATGTCCCCCCCTACCCTACCTTCCGAAGGGACATCTTCAAATGTTGAGACACGAGGGCGAGTTCAGGTGATTAAAGAAAACCAGGCAGGACCGTCTTATTGCCCGCCTCCCGTAAGCCCGGGAGGAATGAGAATTTCCGCACAGACACAGTTGGGGACCCTCTGCCTAAGAGAAGCTGAAGCCTTTGTGGATCTTCCGGTTATTTACAGTAATTGATGTTCGCCGGGATCTAAATTTTATTATACTTGACAATGATAGGATTATGTAAAAATCTCCAGGCACCGCAGGTATTTTCAGGAGATCAAAGCACAACCCCTAGATAATAAGCAGTTTGCGAGTGCTGAGGAATGTACACTTTGTTACGGATGGTACACTTCGTGATTCTGAATAGGGCTGGTGAAAACAGTCACTTGAACCCAGAAGAAGAGTCTATTATCCGAAGAGTGTAAGAGTGCTACTGCACTTAAAAAAAAAAAAAAAAAGAGTTTTAGCAGCAGACAAGAAAGGGAGAGTATTAGCCCCTCAGCAGAATCTTCAGTAATTGCCTCCCTGAAAAGGCTCTAAATAGAGTAATCACATACAGGTAAACATAATGGCATAAAGAAATGATTGTGCACACTTAGGTGGGACGATTGAAGGCTGGATGCGTTTGTTTTTCGTTCCTCACTGAAAGGCAGAAGCCGTGTTTTGTAGATGTGGGAAGGAGCCAGAGGACTGAATACAGAGATTAAAATACTTCATAATTGCTTTAGTCAAATGAACAGATTTTGTATATAAAAGGGACCTGGAGGCATAATTTAGGGCAGGTTTTGCATGGAAATGAAGTATCAGTTACAAATCCAGCACCCAACCACCTTACACAACTTGTCTCCCTAAGATGGGTATTTTAATCTCTAATTTATTAAAAGATGAAATGTTGGAATGTTGGATAGATTGAAATCATTTGTCAGATCACGAAGTCCTCATAACATTTCTCAGCCTTAATAACACATCTGCTCTTAGAATGTGGTCTCTTGATAATAGCTGTCTGAAAGTGTCTGAATGTAGGGATTATTTGAGACAACAGATTTCCTTCTATTTGGAATTGAACGAGGCATCTGCTCCCTCACCGTCAGCTTTGTGAGATAGTCTCAAGGCATTCATAAAAGGGCAGATCATTTTGAGCACGACGAGAAGGAGAAATGACCTCTGTTGACAGTATGAGATTTGCAAAGAGAAATGAAGAACTTTTAAAGGTAGTATTGTGCGTTTAGAAATATTACCCCATAGTTCCTTTTCTAAGCTGGGAAGAACACGGAGGCTGGAATAGCAGGAACAACAGAGCACTCCAAAACCAAAACCTTAAAGACTTTGCTGGAAAACTGAGCAGGGACTCGCAAACAGTATCTGACTTGATTCGGTACAACCAACAGAACCTAGTGGAAAGGGACAACCACCATCATTCCAAAGGCCACAGGCCAAATTAATGTCCAAGTGCAGGAGCATATGAAACGGAATGGAGAAGTACTATCTGAAAGTCACCTTCTCCATCTTACCTTCACAGCAGAATATTCCAGAAGGTGAAGTCATAACAAAACTTTTATGCAAGCTCAAAGGTAAACCGTATATACAAAGAAAGGCAGGCATCCGTCTTTGAAGGTGCTGGACTGATAAGGTAAAGACCATTATCAGCTTCTGGACTCCATTTAATGACAAAAGCTACCATTTATAGTTGGGTACATTCATTTTAAAATGATGATATGCCCTTTTATTTCCACACACACCCACAAAAATATTCTTTACATTTAGAAAGAAGTAAAAGGAAAATTTTAGCTAAGTTTCCTGATATTTGCATATTGTCATCCTACAGATAGCTCCACAGATGGCCTCGATGACTACGTCATGGCAAGGAGACAACGCTTTGATTATAAAAACCAGATTCTTCCTACGAGTCGGTCCATATTACACGTATATATACAAACATATATACAAAGAATTCATAGATTCGATACGTGGCATGGTTAAGAGAACGAGATTCTCAGATCACCTGACTGTCCGAACAGGATTGTAACAATGAAACATCAAAATGGTACCCTGCTTGAAAAAAGACAAGGGTCCATCCACTTCCCACATGGGACAACACCTAACTGTTTGGGAATAACGAGAGGTGTGATGAGAAACACCTCCCCAGCTGTCTTACAGTTTTGGGGGTGTCCTTCCTCATTGACCCTTCTGCTCCATTTGGCACCCCTACCTTCCTTTTCGGGACCCTACATGCCTTTGGATCCTCTGCCACACGTTATCTCCTGGCAGCTCTTGGATAACTCTTCCCCTGAATCCAGATTTCGATGATCTTGTGTGGGAGGGTCGGGCACCACATCCAAGGAAGAATTTGGGTGTGTGTAGAGCCTCTTCCAGCTGTCCCAGGGGCTGCAAAGTGCCACCGGCATTTAATGGGAGTCAGGTGTGGAGAGCAAGAATGCTAGTTTTCTGAGCTGCCAAAGACAGTCCCACAGTTTGTTTCACCAAAATGCAAACAGCATCACACTTTTGAGAAACACCGAGCAGGGAAATCAAGTTCTGGGCTTCTCATTCATTATTTCTGAGTCCCTAGTCTTGGGCACTTTGCTTCAAGGGGGCTCAGGTCTCTGCTCCACATAGAGGATGCCCCAGTGTGTTTCTCCCACCTTGACCTTTGAAAGCATCACTCCATGCCCCTCTTGCCAATTGCAGCCAAAGATCGCTGGGCAGGCCGGTGGGATTAGATCCACCCAGAAGCCGGGCAGAGGTCTAGTCGGCTTTGCTTCCTTGTCCTTTATCGCTATGTCCAAATGATTGGGTTCTGCCAGATCTCTATCTACAACGCCCTTCAGAAATGCTTTACTTCCTCCCTTGACCCCGTATCGATCCCCACCGACTTCCCAAAGGCGATCTGCGCCGTTTACTGGCCGCCCTACACGCTGTGGCTACCATTGCTTCTGTGGAACACTCCCCACCATTTCTGAAAATCCACTGTGACGAATCCTGCTTGTTCTCACTGGGATTGCCATTCCACCCACAAGGGTTCTCACACCTCTTCCCTCATCTCACGCTTCCTCTTTCCTGTCCCCTTGGTGGACCCCTGTCCCAGCCACGCTCCTCCCCTGATGGCGCCAGCCCGTATTTCCCCTTCCCTTCTCAGTACCGGCTCAGCCCACCTCTGCTCCCTCCCAGCTTCTAGGCTCCGGTGACAGCACCCTCTGGAGCCACACCGGAGCCTGAGAAAAAAAGGAAAGAAAATCAATCAGATCAGTCTTTTTCTTCAAAATCCTGACCTTTTGTTCATTAGTCATTATTTTGTATTCCTTGCGACTTTTTAAAAAATACTGCATTAAAGAATCTTTATCTTTATCTTGAGTGAGTTTCTGGCAGCCCCTTACTTTGTGCACTAGCAGCAAATGCCTCACCCGCCTCGCCCTGGGCCCAGGCCCCTGGCGCGGGCCCCCTCTCCTCCCACTCTGCTCCTCCTGCAAGGCATCCGGGATGAAGGCTTTCAGTGCCGAGACCCGCCTGGATCCCATCCTCGGCTGCCTGCCGGCAAGCGCGCCGTGGGCGTCAGTTGCCATGGGAGAGCTCTTGTCATCTGCAGGTTTGGGGCATCTGGTCCCCCTCGAGGACCAAGGCTCGTGTGCTGTGCTGTTCCCCGCCCTCCACTTGGTACCCGCTCCAGAAAGAGCTTTGAGCCCCCAGAATACAAGAGCTGGACAGTGATGGGAACCTCAGGTCGGACACTGAGATGCGGTAATAGAAATGCGCGCTTGGAGAAAATTAAGAGAAACAGACAGAACCCAAATCTTCTCATCCTTTGACTGCTGTTTTGCTTTGACAATGAGCTGTGTGTAGGGTAGGCTTCACTCATCAGAAGGCCCGGAGGCCCGTACCTAGAGAAGCAAACGGGTGGTGGGCACATTACAGTGTCAGAGTGGCTTGGAGGCATGCCTGAGCGCCCCCCACCCCCGGCACCCAGGGCCCAGCCTGTCTGGGGCGGGGAGGGGGGGGAGGGGGTCACTTTCAAAGTCTCCGCGCCCCCCAGACCCTCTCATTCAGACATCCCACCTCTTCCTCTAGGAACCGGAGACCGCACAGCTCCACCCACCTCGGCGCGAAAGCGCCCAGCGATCAGATAACAAGGTTAAGTATTTCTGAGGCATGTGGCGGAATAAATTAGTTTCATCTCACTAAGAAAGAAGACGTGCCCTATTTGCAGAGAAACACATGTGCATCCGGAAGCGGGGCTCCAGGCGCAGAACCGGCCTCTGGTGACACTGTTTGGCAAACGCACGGGGTCCGATCTTTGGGCGCCAACTCCGTGCTCTCGTGCAAGTGCTCCCGGCCGCCCTCTCCGCGGCACTGACCTGAGCTCTGACGCCCGCAGACCCGGCAGCTGGGAATGTAGGTCAAACCCGCTTGCTTTCTCCTCTGCGCCTCCTTCACCTCCCTACCAAATCCTCTCTCGCTTCCCTTCCAGCTGCTTCCCGCCTTCCCCCTGAACCCCGTCCATGCTCCTAGAGGGGCCTGATGCGCCCCAGCAGCGCCAGAGCCGAAGCCAAGTCAACTTGACGCCCGTGAGTTATTCCTCCCTGTATGTACCTTTCTAAATAGTGTCAAGGCATGGTACTTTCTTATGCAGAGCAAACACATAAATCATCTATGGGGCTGTTCCAGACACTTGTAAACTGTAGTCACTTCTCTCTAAGATTTGATTATTTTGAGCATTAGACAAGCAGCAATAAAAAATCTTTTTCGACTAAAAAGGAACAGGAGAGAGGATGTAAGTGAACAGGAAGAGTCTGTTGCTGTGCCATTAGGACCCACCTAAGCGCCCAGTTCTGATAGTTTTTCAAAAGGGGCATTAAATTGTCCTGCAAAAAGGGGGCAGGTGCATGTGGGCTGTTGGAGCAGGAGCTGAGCTGCGGAGGGGGGTGGTCTCTGCGGGTCCCTGTGCCAACCCCCTCCTCTCCCAGCACGGCCTCTGCCCCAGGCTTTAGCTCTCTGGGTTTATTCTCACCCACATCGCTTTTAGCCCCAAATTTTGACTCTGCTGAACAAGGCTTCTCTTCCTTTAAAAACAACTGGTAAGCATCCTGTACCATCAGTAGAAGTCAAGAAGAAAGACATTTAAAAATTACTATATATCTGTCCAGACAATGTTTTGTGTTTTCTGACCTCTAAACGATGCGACTAAAAAATAAAAAATAGAAACATTTCACCATGGTTAGCAGTTTGGAGAGCTCCGATGTGAAAACAAAACCTACGGAATATGGTTTTCTTTGTTTTGTTTTTGTTTGTTTGATTTTATGTTTACTTTTTATTTAAATAAGCATAGAGTGTATTACTAGTTTCAGAGGTCGAGGTCAGGGATTCATCAGTTGCAGAGAGCACCCAGGGTCCATCCCATCACATGCCCTCCTGAATGTCCCAGAATGTGTTTTATTAAAACATAATAAGCCATTATAGCCCCCCAAAAGGAAGGAGGAGCATACGAACTCAGGAGATTAAAAAAGAGTTTCAAGTGTTCGGGAACGTGGAAAAATGATGTTAGGGAGTGTCTTCGCTTCCCGGGGCTGAGGGAGCACCCCCAGTTTGGTGGCTGAAAACCACAGAAATGTATCCGCTCACATCTGCGGAGGTTGGAAGTCCAAACTCAGAATCAGGAAGCAGAAACCCAGGTGGGTTTCTGTGCCGTCTCTGGAGGCTGTAGGGGAGAAGCCAATCTCTCACCTCTTCCAGTGTGGGGTGATGACAGCCTTCCATCGTCCAAGGCCACAGCACTCCAGTCTCTGTCCGGTCACATTGTCTCTTCCTCTTCCATCCAGACCACCCTCTGCTACCTCTTCCAACGTGATTAGATGTAGGGCCCACCAGGATGAGGTCCTCCTCTTAAAGTCCTCAAATTCATCCCATTTAGAAAGTCTCTTCCCCCATACAAAATAACGTTTGGATTCCAGGGATGAGGACCTGATGTTGTCATGGGCTACAGGAGGCGGAAGCCCAGAACGAGCTTGCGAAAACACCTAGGATGACTGCAGTGGCTCGGTGGGCCACATCCGGAGAAAGGTGAAGACACAAAGAAGGATTCGGCGAAGACACAAAGAAGGATTCGGCTTATTTACTCATTTCCCTGTCGCTTCTAGTTTTTCTGAAAGGGAGACTGGTCTTCACACTGAAAACGGTTGAACACATCACCAGACGAAGACCAGGCTGGGTGAGGAATGACGAAGTGTCTGTTGAGCCATTTTAGGGGAATTTGGACTTGCGGGTCAGGGTCTAGAAGCAGTGGCCCATGTGGGCTCAGGATTCTGCTGCCAGGAAGCTTCTGGCATTGCCCGATTTCTCATTCTCCAGGTGGTGGCTTCCATGTCACTTCTTCAAAGGGAAGTCCCTGACCACCCTAAGGATTTGTCCATGCCCCCACTGACCCGTGAGCTCCGCAGGACTGGGATTATTTCCTTTTTCATTCCCAGTGGATACCCAGCACCTGGCACAGTCCTCGGTCCGTAGGAAATGCTCCATCACTACTTGCTAAGTGAATAATAATAGCTCCCGTTTTTGAGCACGTTGTAGGTGACAAGCACCCTCTGAGTGCTTTATATGTGTTAAATCACTTAGACCGGAAGCAACAGAGGGAAGGAGGGAGAAAGGAGAATAGAAGAGAAGATAGATTGACAGATGTCTCCGTTTCCAAAATCAGGGATAACAAGAAGTGGAAAAGCTGAAAATTGGGAAGCCTGACATTTATCCCCAAAACAAATCCAGAGTGAATTCTTAAACAGAGACGTTGTGAACATAAGCATAGGATGAATCTATAAAAAGGCCTGAATTTAGGTTTTCCCAAATCTGTTGCAGAAGTACAGGGTGTATAGAAATATATGTGAAACCAAATAAAAATGAAAACCTGAAACCCTTCGCTTGCTGCAATCTTTTTTTTTTTTTTTTTAAGATTTTATTTTTTTGAGAGGAAGAGCACAGGGTGGGGCAGGGGGAGAGGGATAGAATCTCAAGCAGACTCCGCACTGAGCGTGGAGCCCGGCGTGGGGCTTGATCTCCCAACCCTGAGATCATGATCTGAGCTGGAATCAAGAGTCTGACGCTCCACTGACTGAGCCATCCAGGTACCCCAAGCAATCTTGTTCTATGAGATATTGTTATGCTCCAGCCCAAGGGGAGTGTGGGGACAGCAGAGTCATGGGCAACATGGCAGAGTCTTGGAAAGAGCATGAGTCAAGTTGATCTGGTGACTTTGAGCAAGTGACTTAGAATTTCTAAGGTTTTCTTGACTTCCCTATGTACACATAACACAAAACTTGTTATAAAGATTAAAATACAGAGCCAAGGGTTCTTACCAACGGTAAGCTTTAAGTAAAGTGAGTTGACTTTTTTCTTTCCCCTCCTTTCCTCTTTATTGTGTTTCGTACCAGGCCAGTCATGGATGGAAAACTGCATTTCATTCCGGTCACTACATTTTAAGGAACACAGTGACAAACAACAAATCCAGCTGGAGGAAGTACACCAGATATGGGGGGCAGCGCTGGAGACCACGTCTTGTTGTAACAATAGTATCGTGTTCTTCTCTAACATCTTCTAATTTTCAGAAGGTTTGGCGCCCTTGACAATACAATCAGGTAAGCAGAGAACTATTAATGTGACATTTTATACATGAATCCATAAATGCCCAGAGAGATTAAGGGCCCACCAAATGTCGCATCATTCCTAACAACCAAGACGGGGCACGAATGCAAGTTTATCGAGTGCTCACCTAGCAATGTCTTTTTTTTTTTTACACTGCCTTCCTTAGAAGCAATGGTCCAAGGAACTGAGGCATATTCTGGAGATATCTAAGGGAAGACATGATAATTGCCTTAACATATGTGAAGGACTGCCATGTGGTAAAGGGAATAGACCACAGCTCCAAGTACAGACCAGACCAAGGAGTGGAGATCACCACTGTTCAAGCATTAGCTAAACCTCAAGGGGGACTTTGGAGCCATTGAGGTGAGCGACCATAGACCCATGTTGAGTAGTGAATTCCTCAGGGATGCAAACCAGTGACGTCTGTGTTGGAGTACCAGTATGGATACCCCAGAATGGATACTGAACGGATCAGTATAAATCCATTCCTTTATTCTGTTGTCAAATACATAATTGTTGAGCCCCCAAAAACATGCTAGGCATTGTGGGAAATAAAGAGATAATTAAGTCACTGTCCCCGACCATGTAGATCGCCTCAAATGCCCCCCACAGCTTTAGAAATCTTCTGAGTGTTTGACATTTTTATTTAAACAGATTTTTAAGACATTTGGGCGACACGATTGGCATCAACAGTGGAGACTTCAACAACTGACAGGGAAGCTTCTATCCACCTAAATGTTGCTATATTTTCAATATCAAGCAGATCCACCAGCAAGCCCATCCGGCCGCGTGAGCGTCACGCCCGTCCTTCTAAGCTAGCACCGACAGTGTGACAGGATGGACATCATTTTGTCTTTCTCCACCCTCCTTCTGAGGGACTCATCCCACTTATTCTCGGACAATCTCGAATGCCAGCAGCTGTTGGTACGGAGGGCAGGTCACCTTCCCTCTCCCACCCCTCTGAAATGGGAAAACTGTAACCATGTGCTATTCTAAAGCATTTCAATATTTGCATTTCTAATTCCTATAAATGCTATAAATTATAAGCATTTATCTTATGAAACTTGGAAAGATCGCTATTTGTCTCAAATTATACCAGTTACACGGGCATCACACACCAGAACGCAGAATTATGGAACATATGAGACAGAAACCTGACACTCAGTTCCCTGCGATGTGTTAAACAGAGAGAGAGAGAGAGAAAAAATTGTACTGCTGTCTAAAAAGCTGGATAATCAGTCTGAAACCTCAAATTATAAGATTAAATCAATAAAGAAAACAATTGGAAAGGTACTTTCAAATCAGAACCTCTGAAGACAGTCCAACGGACGTAACAGAGAGCTGAGTAATGAGATAAAAGCAAACACTCTTTTAAACTGCTATGGAATTCATAATCTGGATTAAATATGGATTTTGTTCAAATCCATAACTCATGTATATTTTTCTTAAAATAGCACATTGAAGTGCATTGGGAGTGTTAGGAAATAGTTGTTGCTTCTGGGAAAAAAAGAAAAAACAGACTACCGTGCTTAGTGGCAGAGAGAGAATAATATTTTATATGATTGAAAGAAAAAAAGACTATGATTATGTTTTCCAGTAAATTAGTTTTAAAAAGCTAGACCTATGGGTTCAGAAGCAACTTCCAGCCCCCTCAACCCCCAGCAGCAGTAAGCAGTCAGAGCCTTAAGAAATCACCAGAGAACAGTTTGATGGATCAAAGTCCCAAAATTTATTAAAGTACTTGCTGATTGATTTATCTCGGAAGCGATCTCTGAAACCCATCCTCCCGACAAAAGACCCAAACCTACAATGTTCACTAACCAGATTGTTTACCGTACAGTGAGAGGGCAAACACCTTCCGCGGACCCGTGTTGAGTAGATCTCGAATTCTTGCTACGACTGCCACGTGGCTGGGTATTTTGCTCTTTGATCAATGATTAATTCCTTCAAGAAGTAAAAATTAAAAGCCTTCATTGTTTCAAAAAGCTATTATTTTATTTCTGAAGCACTCTGGATCAAGGAGTGCCGTAGATTAAAGAGCCAATCGATGATTGAAAAATTGGCTTCACCTTTAGCAGCAATGAAGGGGGGTGGGGGTTCTCTTTTCAGTGACTTTAGAGGATTGAATCTTGTACCTCCAGACTAGGAAAGAGACTGGTCAGATTGTATTTAATTAATGAATATCAAATCAGGATAAAACTCTGCTTGATTTATGCCCTACCTTTGGCAGTCACCCGTTTCTTGTCTGAACTGCCACTTTCAAGTTCAGGATAATGTGATCACATCCGATTTGGACCCTCAGGCTTCTCTTATTGAAGCCTCCATACATTTGGCTCCCATGATCTCAAATGACTTGTTACTAAATGAACATAATGCCGGGATCCTATTTAGAATTGTAGAATGAGTCCAGAATCCTATCACGGAAGAGGTCCGGACCCATCGTTCTTAATCTGGTCCACTTTTGCTCAAAAGAAAATCCATCCCATGGTTCAAAATGCTAAAGGGGAACATATTCTGTCCTTTTCCTTCAGGTCACATTCCCGGTTCTCCCAACTCTGTACTATGAGAGAATCTCTTATATATTCAACCTAAACTCTTCATAGTTCAGTTAATACCCATTGATTCCATTTAAGAATGGCATGGTCCCATTCTTTGTGTGAGACCATCATGCCCAGAAGGACTAGAATGGACAGTCCTACAGCCCTCAGTGGAATCCTTCCCTCAAAGTCCTGCTCTACTGCTCTCACCAGAGATGATTTGCTTCAAAGTCTGTACTCCATAGTTAATGCCTTTCAGAAATCTGAACTACATATTTTCATGGTGAGCATGTTTTAGACGTCAGCCCTTGGCACCTACTCTGACCGTGATCTTATTAGCTCTATGATCTTGGGCAAATTGCTTACTAGGGTGGGACTAACACCTTCTGCAGAAGTTTGTTGAGAAAAGACAGAAAATAAAGCACTTGTTTCCCTGTGCTTAGCACACTGCCTAAATCCTCGATAAGTAGTACTCAGCATCACTCCAGTAATTTATAAGCTTGGTTATCAAACCTATAGATTTACATGTTGGGTAGTAATTAGTGTACAGAATTACCATGAGCTAGAAAGTCAACTTTCATATGGAAGTTCAAAACTGAATGAGGGACACCTGGGTGGCTCAGTCGGTTAAGCATCTGCCTTCCTCTTGGGTCGTGAGCTTGGGGTCCTGGGATAGAGCCCTGCATCGGGCGGGGGCTGGGGGGGGGACCCTGCTCAGCAGGGAGTCTGCTTCTCCCTCTGTCTCTGAAACCTCTCCTCCTCCATTTGTGCTCTTGCTCTCTCTCCCCCTCAAATGAATAAATTAAAAGTCTTTTTAAAAACCTGAGTGATACCCAGGTTGAGACTTAATATTGGTTCCCATCCAGTGATTCTAAATCACTCCTTAATGGTACTATAGTAACCCGATCAGCACCAGAAACACCCTAGTGCCTTGGAGAGTCTTGGGAGAACAGACGGGTAGTGACTTCACAGCTGGCCCACCCAGGACAAGCCATACTCCCAGGTGGGCTCAGGCTCTCCGGACTCTCAGCACTCTGCAAGTGCCTGTTCTGCTTCCCCCCAAATGCTTACATGTCCTTTCACCCATTTAGGGAAGGGTAAGATGAGAGAGAAGGGAAACTGAGGGAGTGTGGTCACAATTAGACGATGTCCGGGAGGAAGGTGAGACGGGCTGCCGCAAGCAGCCTGACTTTGAGCTGGGTCCTGTTTGCGGGAGCCGGTGCAAAATGTGGGACCACGCGTGGAAGAGGGGAGAGCCTCAAGAACACAAGTCACAGGCATCCTCTGGGGCGGAGAAAGCTTGTCTTAACACCCGCATCTCAGAGCGAGCTTCGTGCTGTGCTCGTGTGTGCTGAGCTCGGGACGGGCAAAACCCTGGTGAAATGACACTTTTCCTTTCCAAAGCATCAACTATCAAATGATATTTTTTTAAGCTAATAATTAACAGATAGATACGAAAGAAAGAAAGATGAGGGAGGCAGGGAGGCAGGGGAGAAGGATTATACGTTGATCTAACAGTAGCTACAGAATCACGAAGGAAACTTTTCGTTTCAAAAGTGATTTATTGGGACACCTGGGTGGCTCCGTTGGTTAAGCGTTAGCCTTTGGCTCAGGTCATGTTCTTGGGCTCTTGGGATCAAGCCTCACATTGGGCTCCCTGCTCAATGGGGAGCCTGCTTCTCCCTCTGTCTGTTGCTCCCCCTGCTTGTGCGCTCTCTCTCTCAAATAAATAAATAAAATCTTTTTTTTAAGTGATTTACCAAAACAAGCCTTATAGTATTCACCAATAAAGCAGACAAAACTAGGAGGTTGACCATTTTTCAAATCTATGGTATCTCGCTCTACAGACATTGCCCAAAAAAGGAAGAATTTTGGTTTTCAACTTTCAAAAATTCCATTTCCAGAGGTAAATCATATTTTAAATGATTATTAGATGTTCTTCCAGTAGAAGGCGTGGCAAAGGGTGCAAAATCTCCGTGGTTTGAAGGTCAAATACCAAAAGAATAGAAGCCTGGTTTACCTACTACCCACTGAGCACCAAATCCTAGTTTTGGATGGCAGTCACCAGTCTCTTTTGGATGTCTCAGGACCCCATTTCCTAGACTCAAGAAGTGTGAGAGCTGGAAGGACCTCAAATGCTCCCTGGTCCCATTTTCTAGTTTTACCCTGGGGACCTAAGACCCTCAGAGAAGTAGGTAACTTGTCCAGATCCCCGGTTAGTAATTAGCAGAACCAGCCCGGAAGGGAGGTCTCCCGAGTCCCAGTTCAAAGCTTTTTCGACAACAACATGTATCTTCTCTTGACAGAAACAGAACCTGCATCAGAAGTCTCCTGAGAGATGCCATGCTTTTTTTTTTTTTAAGTGTGATGCATTTTTTTTTTTTATTCTACTTTGAGAAAAACGCTGCCAAAGGGTTCTCTAGGGAGCAGAGCCTCTATAAGGAGAGGACGGCTTTCAGGCTTGGAGATGGCAATGAATAATCATCCGTTTAACACCTAGACTGCATCCCAAAGGCCACAACCACCCTGGGGAAGATGATCAGATGGAGAGCATCTGAACTGGGTTTGGGAGAAAGAGACCTGGGGAAAAGTTGAGGAACTTAGCAGCCAAGAGGTGTTGGAGAAGAATTGAAAAGTGCACAAGACTAGGAAATGAAAGAGCTGTATATAGCCAAAGAGAAGCTCAGATCATTCTAGCTCTTGTCACCATAACAGTGTCTTTATACATCTGTAAAAGAGCTCTTCTTTATATTCATGGAGAGCCTATTAAAGGACTAAGCAGATACCTTTTGATTCTCCTGAGGGGTGAGGGCAGGCATTTTAGTGTGTGTGTGTGTGTGTGTGTGTGTGTGTGTGCTTCATCCATTAAACTCTAGGGAAGTAGGGGACAGAGGGAGAATAAGAGTCCAGATGAGGTCAAACAAAAGGAAAAGCACCAAGAAATGGATAGAACTGAAAACCTTGTGGCCACATGAGACAAACAGCAAGACAAACTGGTGAACAGTTTCCTGCAGAAAGATGAATTCTGAAGATGAACCCCTCCCCAGAGTAATCACAAGTCAGCTTCCTTTGCTTTACCAAAAAGATAGCTTTCAATTAATCTAAACCGACAAAATAAGTCTAGGTGTTCTACTTGGTACGCACCAAAGTTCCAGATCAGATCTTTTAAAATTAATTTATTTTTCAGAAAGTGTGAGATATTACAGTACATCACGTATTTCTTCCCCCGTAGCAGGTGCGTAAGAGCTGCTGGTTTAGGAGCTGTTCACTGGTTTGCTAACGGAAGGTAGCAGCAGGCAGATCATACCAAGATCCCGGCCTGTGCGTATCCAGGAAGCTTCCTTCATGTGTTTCCTTCTCTGAACAGGCTCAGAGTATCCCAAATCCTTTGAGGTCTCATCTCGAATTGATTTCGTGTTTTTCCCCCTTTTCCCCGATGTTGTGAAATGAGTCTTTTCAGCGAGTCCTAGGAACGAAGCTTGACGCTTCTTAAATTTTTATCTGCACACCCTGACCGCAAAACAGGGCACTGGTGGGAAAGAGCACATTCCTTGGGCCAAGTTCATGTTTATTCCGAGACAACGACTCTGGGAATGAAAGCAAAGACGGGTTGTATGTTAAGACTCTTGCTAAGGCCTTCCATCCTTGTCTCTGAATGCAGACTGTCCAGGTCCTGCTCAGACACTGCCGGCTGCCGAGAAGGGAGAGCTCCTGAGACACAAAGGCTTGTGTGTTCCTCCCGTTTCCAGAGTGTTCCAGGCAAGGGCCTGAAGTAGGATTTTGCACTGAAAGAGCAGTCCCTAGTTCCAACCAAATTTTCGGCGAGGACTTCCTCAAAAGAGAACGTCTGAAAAAACAAAACCATTTCTACATTCAACAGGAAAAAAAAAAAGTTAATCTCCACTCATCTAAGTATTAAATTTCCATTACATGTTCCGCAAATTCTCTACACCACAGTGGCCAGTCGGGACCCCTGGGCCATGTGGGTCTCATCCTATAGATCCCTGGCTAAGACTACCCAACTCCCGAGATTTAAAAAATGGCCGCACCCTCTAGATTTTTGGAAAAATGCAAAGGTGACATTATATATCATCCAAAAGAAATATGATGTTAGGCAAAATGTATCTTTGGGACTTAAAACACACTCAACGGATTTAACTTTTTTCCCCCCTTTTATTTCTAATGAGTAGTTCTGAATAGAAAACTGGTCATTTTCTACTAGGGCCTTTCAAGCAATCCTCAAAGTCCTTGTGACATTATTATTATCATTGTCACCATACACAAATCCAAGGAACCATGCTCCCGTGTTGTTCATTTGCAGGATCTTATAGTGAGTGGGTCATCTTTAAAAACCCTGGGATGTTTTGTGACCCATCTGAATTAAAGTGCTTAGGATTCCATCTCAAGTAGCCGCAAATGACCTTTTTAAAGACACCTAATTTACTGAGTCCATTAGGTTTATGATAGTAAATAAAACCTCTGCAATGCTTCATACTAACAATAATGCCTTTCAAAGGATTCTGCCCTTAATGGCCAATTTCAGAACATTCAATGTTGTTAACAATCAATTTCCTGGATATTACTGTGCTACAGTTTATACATATCAAGTCGGATAGGTCAGAGTGTTACCGTTCTGGCCAGTTGCTGGGTTCACACTGATACTCTGTAGAATAATTGCCAAACATTGGACCACGGTGATGATGATGATTTTTTTTTTAAGTCTGATTTTTCAGCGGGTTACGAGTCTTTTGCACTGACACTTTTCTTTAACTTTCTCCCCCTCAGGATCAGGTAATTAAAAGGGTATTGATGCAAAGGGAAGCCGAACACCACATGGCTTGGCAAAGTGTTTCCATAAAGTCCTGTCCTGTAGCTGCGGATACAAACTCAAGCTGGTCATGTGCAGAGAACTCCAGCATGTTGAGCCCACTACCCCTCGGCACAGCCAAATGTTTCAGCAGCTGCCCTTTTGTCCTGTGTCTTAAATAAACAAAGAACAGATACAAATTAATGACCTAGATTTATGGCAAAACACACTGCCTTCCCAGAGCAAATAGCCTTAAAAGAACAGATGCTAAAATCGCATTTCTTACTCACAGAACCCCGGAAAAGACACTTCTGCGAACACGTTAGTTTCTATTCTATAGAAATTAATAATTGGTAGAAATGCGATCATGTTGTGCAATGCCACGCGGACCCCAGGTTTCGCAAGCTTCCAGGCGCGGGCAGAAGGCACCCTGACTTTATTGCGTGAGCCACTGCCCCACTTTGTTGTAGGATCTTCAGAGCTTTATGTCATTTGTGCCTTTTATTTGACTTTTCGCTAAGAAAGATCAAAAGATTGCTTCCTTGGGCTTTTAGAGATTGGATTTGGTCAACACCATCACTACTGTGGTTCCCAAAACAGTATCAGCAAGGTCAGAAAATCTCCTTCTTTGTTTGAACCCCAGAATGATGGAATTGTAGGGAAAATGGGGTGGTGTCTGTCAAACTTGGTTCAAATTTTGTTCTCCGCTTTTTTTCTTCCTCTGTTTCTGTGTTAGCCAATGTCAGCGACACATAACAAGACCCTAGAAACAATGAAAACCTTGCTGCCGACGCTTCACCCAGAGACTTCATAATTTATGGCAAACGGGAACGAAGCTAGGTCACCTCCAGACAGACATTAGAACGAAAAGGTACAGTATGTCACTGGCCACACGTTGTGCATTCTCTTTAGTCCACACCGTACAATATTTCCAATCTTATTCAATAATTTAATATACATTTTCTTGTCAAGTTTCTTGGCAGCAGGCTCTGGAGCTTGCAAGACGGACCGAGAATGCCACAGGTGGGCTGATTAGCGGGTGGCATTTCTGAATTCTAACAAGCTGTTAGCATTATGTCTGTTTGCTTTAGGTACAGATGTGAAATGATTTGACAGTAGATTTCAAAAGTGTGTGAGTACATTTTTGTATGTCAAACTATGGAAATCTGTGTGTGTGGTTTTTTTTTTTAATTTCGCACATTGATGGTATGTATTGTATTTATTAATTTCAGAAAGTATATGCCACTGACACGGCATAAAAATTAAAAAGCAGTATCCATAATGTATAAAACGAACAGATTGAATAAACATGCCACCCCCAGTTAATCAGAAAGTCTTATCTCGTGCTTCAGAAAAAGTCAGAGGTTGGAATAGCTCAGCCAGGAAATAACAGTCTTTGAAAAGTTTGTTTTAATTGGTTTTACAGTGTGATGGTGATTTTTTTAAAAGGAAGAAAAAAAAAATAAAAAAGAAGCCAAAGGGAAAACAACGACCACACGCAACAAATGGCATTTGGAACACTTGCCAGTCACATTAAGTGACATCTGCCCTTGTCTAAAATTTCAAAGGTGATCTCAGGATTTATAAAGGGAAGCCTGCTTGACATATGAAAAGGAAATTTAAAATAAATCTTCGAAATTTACATTTCGGTGTACGCTTAAGGCTGGGATACAGACTTGAAATCAGAGTGATGCCCGAAAGTTAGAGAGCCGCCTGGATGGCGGGGAAAGGTCACTGGAGGGAGAGCGGGGGCGGGGTAGAGAGGGGTCAGCTGGGGCACAGGGGCACTTCTGGGGGTTGGCGGGAGACAGTCGTGCTCTGGTCCCACGGGGACAATTTTGCTTCCCGGCTGCGGTAGAGAAGGAGAATGGCCCCACTGCCGTCCAGAGCATCCTCTGCCCCAGTCCTCGAAGAATCCGTCCCCGCTGAAAGCAGCCACACTTGTGCGTAGGGACCAGCCCTACAGCACTCGTCACTGCAAAGAAGCCTCAGCCCCGGGCCAGCAGGCCCCCAGAAGCACCTCCATCACATGCCCTGGACTCGGTAGCAGGACCTCAGAATCTGAGCACCATGAACAGGTGCACAGAGAAGGACCACCGCCTCCCCCACGCCGCTCTGGAGGGGACACCAGGGATCGTAAGAGGCAGGAAACCCCCCAGAACCACAGGGCAGAATTCCACCCTCCCCGGGCGCACAGGTGGAGGCTTCCACTGGGTTTGGAAGGGGGTCCTGCACGTCCATGTTGGGGGTGAGGAGTCAGCAGCCAACACCCAGTAGCGCGCAGGAGGCTGGGTTTTGTCTCCATCACCATCGTTGATGTTAAGAGCTCTGGGATCGTAGAGAGTAACTAATAGGACACCCCGATTTCAAAGATCAGGTGCCGTGGCTGAGAGAGGGAACGTGTCACATCCTTACAAGGAGCGGTCGGCGGCTCTTGCCGGTGGTGCTGCAAGGGGCGTGGGCAACGCAGGCCCCCCGGTGAGAAGACAGACGGGGAGGCGTGGGCTGGTGGTGGTCACAGTCACACTCACGAAACCAGTGCTCGTTGGGTGATGACTCTCGGCCGGGCACTTAACCGGGTGCTGAGAATAAGCAACCAAAAAACTGACAAAACCCCTGCCCACGGAAGCCAGCCCACCTTGAGGTGGGAGGAGCGTCTGGTTTAAGAAGGTGGAAGGGCTCTAGAGAAACATGGAGCCCACAGGGTGACTCTGATGGTGGCAGGTGGCATGCAGTCAGTTTGGGGGTTCGCCTTGGAGGAAGTGGGGCAGCAAACCCACCTTGGGGGGCCGGGGGGAGGAGACCAGAATCAGGTACGGAGATGGGGGCGGTTCCTGAGAAACCCCAGGACTTGGTGCAGCTGGAACAGCATGAGCGTGCCCTGGAACAGCAGCAAATGGGGAGAGTCGGGCAGGGCTGCCCACAAGGTGCTGGGTGGGGACGAGGTCTCGAGGCCAGTGTAGAGACAGAAGACACCTCCAGGGGTTGTCATGGGAAGCTTGCTATTGTGAAAGTCCTTACATTCCTGTGGAGAGAGCATTCCAAATTTCACATAATAGTCTTCTGGGGGAGCTTTGGGAGCCCAACTCATTTAAACTGGGAACCTGCCTGTGAAGACAAAACGGACTAGAAATGGCACTGCCCAGTCTTGGGTTCAAGCACTTGGAGTACAAAACTGGAACCCTGGCCCGTACAAAACGGTTCTCTTTAGGTTTTGCCATGATTCTCCCCACCACAACCACCGTGTATCATGCCTTCTCTGGCCACATGAGAGTGTTTTCCCTAGTCCCTTCCATCCATTTCAACACTAACAGTGTTAAAAGCCAATAATAATCCCAGCCCCTAAACCTTAGAGATGACGTGACTACGTTTTCCTGTATTTTTTTTTTTTTTGTATTCTTAAACAAGGGCTTTGGTTAATGAAATAATTTCTCTGAATCTTCCACCACCTCCAATATACCCAAACCTTAAAAGTAATCAGAAAAAGGGTGTTCCGATGAGGCCCACGTGGAGACCCTTGCTAGCCCAACCCAAGTGAGGATCTGTGCTGTTACCTCTTATCCTCGAGGCCTGGGTTTTTTATTTGCTTAGTAAAAATCCATTGCATATTAAAAGACATTTTCATCAGAAAAAGAAAGTGCATAGCAAGAGGTTTCGGGGGGGGGGGTTGCTTTAAATTTTCTCTTCCTGATACGATAACGTGGGCTATTTCCCCCTGCATCCCACAGCCTATTCCAGAAATAGCACGTGCGGGAGGAATGTGACTCTGTTCTCAAAGGGCATGGAGCCAACAGCAGACCTGTCCATCCTGGGTCAGCCCCTTGGGAGGGGGTTAGATGCAGAAAATCCACCGGGTGTCATTCCCGGGTGATGGGCTTTGATGTCTCCCCCCATCCAGGGACGCGCAAGGAGAAGTCAGTGTCCACAAACATTGCCTGACCTCCCGCGTTTGTCCAGCTGCTGTGGGTCGTCCCGGCCCTCCCAGTGGATCCCAGCTGCTTCACGCTGCCCTCGCGTGCCTGACATCACTCACCCGAATGGCCCGTCTCTGAGACCCGGCAAGTTTTCCTGAGGACTTGAAACTTACTCCCCCCAGACCCTCAGTACCACCAGACCCTCTCTCTATCTCTAAAGAGCCGCCGGCGTGAGGTAGACACCGGTCTGCATTTATTTTCGGCACAAGGAGGGGGAAAACAAGTCTCCCTTAAAAACCGATACTGATAGGGCTAAAGAAAGGTTCTTTATTGCAACAAGCCCATCTCTGTGCAGAAAGAGAACGCCGCTGGTCTGTCTTGCGGAAGACCGACGCTTGAGTGATGCGTTTGGAGAGATGATGGATTTGCACTGATCCACCTCCGCTCCCAGCGTGACTGGGCCCCCCTGTGACCAATGGCAAGCATTTGCGAGACAGCTGGCAGAGTGAGGGGTGCAGGCTGAGACCGCGCTAGAGCTCACTGGCCTCTGCACGGATCAAAGACTCATTAGCATCCCGCTCTCACCAAATCAACTTATTGGCTCAGATGATCTGTATTGCTTGAAACCTTTAGACAACTACAAAATGTATTTGTCAATGAGGCAGTGTTAGGATTTGATTTTTGACAAGTCCCATCCAGAGACAAAAGGTTTGCCATCCCAGAGCCATACGTACAACCTCTGTTGTGATTCTCGTTGTTGGTTTGTTTGGGTTTTTTTTTTTCTTTTTTTCTTTTTTTTTTTTTTTGGCAAATACAAATTAATAATTACTTCCCAAAGTACCAAATTAATAACTTTGGGTCATAAAATATGACAAATGGGCCACAAGAAACTGCAGAAAACATCTCACCTGAAAGATCTGGTGACAAGCCCCTCAAAATACGACTCTGTGGTCGATGTTGTTTCAAGAACTTCTGAAAGATTTATGAGATTGTAGAATTTACAATGTAGCACTGCATGTTTCCCAGTCTACTGAGTATTGTTGTGTGGCTCGATGAACAAAATGAAAGTGGAGAACACAGAACACATTGAGTTCTAATTTAGATTTGCCCACTGACTTATGGCACGTCTGATAGAAGTCATTTTACTCCTCTGTGTCCTGATTTTGCCAGAAATAAGATGGGAACGACAAGCATCACTTATTTACTCTTTGGGTAAACTGTGGAATGAGTAATTAAAAAAAAATCGAAAAGCCTCTTTATGAATATAAAGATCGAGCTAGCAGATCCTGGGAACGGCTTTGATTTATAAGGGAAACTTCACTGTTGATGTGGAAAATTTTACATTCGGGCTCTGTCAGTTTGCCCATCCTGACGAGTCTCTGTGTAGGCTGTCCGGTCTGCTGGATATAGCAAAGGCACCAACCTTTCTGCTGTTCACTTTCCTTTTAAGAATCCGTCATTATGTTATTGCCTAGAAGGAGAAGAAGACAGCAGCCTGTTTTCCAGCTGGAGCCTGACGCTCTCTGTGCGGATCTCGGGGACTCAGCACAGGGAATCAGGCGGGCTTTGTGAACCCCGCCCTGCAGTGAGCTGGCCCCCCCGGGGAAGTGCTGATGAGATTCCTGTCCCCGTGGCTCAGCTCTACCTGTCCAATTCATGGAAACCTGCCATGACCAGACTCTTGGTTTCTGTGGTGTCAAGTACAGGAATGGGGAGGAGGGAAGAACAGTCTTAGATCCCAACGGGAAATCATGGAAGCTATATAGACATCGTCAGAAGGAAGGGAGTAAGGGAGGCAAGAAAGAAACAAAGGAAAGAAGAAAGAAAGGAAGGAAGAAAGAAAGAAAGAAAGAGGGAGGGAAGAAAAAAAGAAAGAAAGGAAGGAAGAAAAAAAGAAAGGGAAGGAAGGAAGGGAGATTTTTAAAAGCTTCACGTTGCATGGAGTGCAAGCAGGAAACAGCTGTTAAGTGGAAGGGATAATGGATGGCTGGTCCAGTGAGTCGCACAGAGGAGGTGGCTCTGTGGTCCTGGGCAGGGGCGAGAATGCTCCTGCCAGGGAGAAGGGAGTACACCAGGGCAATAAATCAAGTCAGGAATTCCAACCATTGGGTTTGCAGCGAGGATTTGCTTCTCAGTGGGCTGCATTTTCTCACTCATAATTCTCTTCGGTAGAAAAGAGCAAAAAGCAAGCGAAACTTTAGGGCCATTTATATTATGAACCAATTGGGGGTCGCATCGAATTAAACACTGCCCATTTTAAAGCCGACCTCTAATGAAGGACCTTCTGCCTTTTCCTCTTTGCTAAGCATGTAATTAGGCACTGGAATTCCTTACCACTCTGTATATGTCACGTAATGGTTGCACAGTTGGTCTATGGGACTTGACACTGACTTTAAGATGGGAAGATGCTTACTGTACGGGTCCTCAGGTATTTTCAGAGCCTGGGTACGTAGGATCCCACATCAGAGCATCTTTTGTACAACAACCCCCTCTTCACTATTGTATACAAAAAATATAGGATATCTGCAGGCATATTCACATTTTGGGGGGTTTAAAATCTTTCAACTGAGTGTATGTAGATTAAATTTTTCAGATATCTTGCCATGTACTTGTATTTAGTTCTACAAGGTTAAATTTCTTTTAGACGAATAAGCCAGTCCAGTTCTTAGACAATAACAAAATATGTTTTAAGGGTTTTGAGTGAACAACGTGATTTCACATCCAGATTGAGCATGTTGTTAGTTCTGGGCATGTTGTTAGTGTTGGGTTGGGCTTTTTTTTTTTTTTTTTAAATCCTATACATTTTACTAAAAATAGTTTACCAAAAGCAAAGTCTGCTTTAATTTAATTGTGCTTAAAAAAAATCCATCATCTGCCAGGAATTAGTTACAGTCACATTAGAATTTGAAACTATAGTCAGCTGAAGAGAAATCCCAAGGAGAAGAGTATCACCATGAGGAAGTAGAAGGGCGTCTCTTCACTGGTCTCGCCACCTGCCTTTCCCGGGCTGGGTATGTCACAGTTAATGGCAAAAGGGAAGGATCTGGAGACAACGTGGTGCTCTCGGAGATGGGGTGGAGGGCTTCGCTGGGCGCTACGGGATGACAGCATCCTCTTGATGCTGATACAGGAGGAAGGGTCACAGCCGTGCCAGGACAGTAGCAGCGGGGGCAGCTGCCACCCCCACTGGCACAGGCCACTTGACTCAGTGCCTAAAGATAACAAAACAGATCCCTAGGAAAACAGAAGAATTCCATTAGCCCGAGCAGTCATCCTCCGGGAGAGGTGAGCAGCCTTCCACCTGCCAAAGTTCGTGAGTAATGAATGCAGTCCCAGAAAATTCATGGATTCCACAGTTTTCAACTACCCTACAAGGTTTTTGTATGCCTATCAGCAATTTTAAATGTATGCTTCTCCATGGCCTCCTCCACTGCCGTGCTGAATTGGCAGCTTGGAAAGCCCAGTCTCCTCTTTCCTGGAGGGGTTGCTTTCCTCGGTGAGAGGAGCCACGTTTCGTGCTTAGTTCAGAAAAGGAGAGGGAAACAAACAAAAAGAAAAGGAATAAAGTAAATAAAGGCTGAGAGGATGCAAAGAGAGAAAAAAAATTAAAACGCTGACGTAAGTCTAGTGCAGAGCAAAGGCAGAGACGACAGGCACTAAGAATCATACCTGCCTTTTTTCAGGAGAGCTTCTTGGCTTGCTCAGAAAAACCGTGGAAAAGAGAAATCAAGATATACAGAGAAAACATCCTCTAAGCACAGAAAAAAAAGGGTGACCATGGCACGAAGATAAAATCAGAAGGACACGGACGTCAGGCAATTTTATGTACAACTAGGAACGCCATAGGAAGGGTAAGCTAGATATCCGAATGCAGAAGCACAAAGCCAAAGAACAACAGAAAAGGCAACAAAAGGAATTTAAGTCTTAACTAATCTAAATTATTTGGCGATGGCATGTTCTGGTTACTTAAACTTCTGGCCAACCTGTTAACCCTTAACTGTCCTGGTAAACACAGATGAATGAGCACAGTTGACTCTTCAAGAAAGAACTCTTGTGAACTCCCAATTCCCAGCTCCTGCTCAAAGCTCATTTTCTCCGGTTGAGCATGATGTTTAAGAATACAGGCTCTAATTAAAAATAGAACTTCCCTATGACCCTACAATTGCACTCCTGGGTATTTACCCCAAAGATACAGATGTCGTGAAAAGAAGGGCCATCTGTACCCCAATGTTTATAACAGCAATGGCCACGGTCACCAAACTATGGAAAGAACCAAGATGCCCTTCAACGGACGAATGGATAAGGAAGATGTGGTCCATATACACTACGGAGTATGATGCCTCCACCAGAAAGGATGAATACCCAACTTTTGTAGCAACATGGACCGGACTAGAAGAGATCATGCTGAGTGAAATAAGTCAAGCAGAGAGAGTCAATTATCAAATGGTCTCACTTATTTGTGGAGCATAACAAATAGCATGGAGGACAAGGGGTGTTAGAGAGGAGAAGGGAGTTGAGGCAAATTGGAAGGGGAGGTGAATCATGAGAGACTATGGACTTTGAAAAACAATCTGAGGGGTTTGATGTGGCGGGAGGCTGGGAGGTTGGGGTACCAGGTGGTGGGTATTATGGAGGGCACAGGTTGCATGGAGCACTGGGTGTGGTGAAAAAATAATGAATACTGTTTTTCTGAAAATAAATTAATTAATTAAAAAAAAAAAAAGAATACAGGCTCTGGGGTGCCTGGGTGGCTCAGTTGTTTGAAGTGACTGCCTTCAGCTCAGGTCATGATCCTAGAGTCCCAGGATCAAGTCCCACATCAGGCTCCCTGCGCAGTGGGGGGGCTCTGTTTCTCCCTCTGACTTCCCCCCTCTCATGCTCACTCTCTCTCATTCTCTCTCTCTCAAATAAATAAAATAAAATAAAATAAATAAAAAAGAATACAGTCTCTGGCGTCATACCAATCTGAGTTCAGATGTTCACCCCGCTCGCTAGTTGTAGAACCAGTTATATAACTAGTTCTAGTTTGGGGAGGTGGCTTTAAAAACTCATCTCTACAGCAGGGATAATAACAGTAATGTCATCACCGGATTGTCCTGGCAAAGAGATGAGATGATCCGCGTAAATTGCTGAGCACCCTGTCTGGCATGCAATAAATCTTAGTGGTGGTTGTTTTGCTATTATTATATTTTCTACTCTGCATGAGGAGATAGAAACGATCTATCCATTAGCCCCAGAACGTTTACTACATCATTTACTGCTATTATAAAGTGGAAGGCTCCTCTGTGTCCACCTTTCAAGTGGAGTATATGTGGAGACCAGGAGAGGAGGGAGAATTTGATATACTGAGGACTACGGGAAGGATGCTTTGTTGATATGTCCAACACGGTGAATTCTAGTGTCTTTAAGCGCAAAGTTCTGCTTGTAAATGTTTTGCCATCATCCTGATTCGGAACATGGAAACCCACTAGTGCTTTGTCTTACGTCTCCCAATCCTGGGGTTCTTCTAGTTTTTTAAATACCTCTACTTGTAGCCAGTGACCTCAAGCAGAGCGTGCAATTCTCAAATTAATTTTAAAACGCTGTTGAGCCTAAGTTGCTTTCTGCAGATAATACCAAGTAAATAAACAAGCAATCAGATTCTAAAGCACTCAGCCTAATTTTTGTAGGCCACCACCTCCGGGGCAGCTGCAGAAAAGCTGGTTTTCCAAGGACCCAGGACTCCCCTCTGGCCACCGAACACGGCCACCTGGGAAATGGGGGTTAGTCTGTGTGGACTCCAGGGGCCAAGAAACCCAGGGCTCAGGGGTAGGCAATCACCAGGGAGTTTTTCTGGCAGAATCAGAGACGTGGATAAACTTCATGTAAGTAGATATTTGCAGACTCCAGCCTAGGTTTCTTTTAGAAAAAGGTATTGAACAGCCCAGAAACTTCTCACGTGGTGTGGGGCACCGTGAATCTGAGCCCTTCAGGTACATCTTCCTATCCCAGGATGGACCCGACTTAGCAGTGAGGAGTTGACAAAAATCACAGCCCAAGATGGCATGACAGCAGCTTGATTAATAACGATTATCACAACAGATGGAAAACTGTAGACAAAACTTTCCATAGAATGAGTCTACCACAAAATTTCTTGATGAGACAGAAGGATGCTTAGCTACCACAGAATTACTCCTTACTTAACAGAATAAAGTGGCTGAATTTCTACCCACCCCTCTGGATAATTTTCACAAATTTCCAGTGTCTTACTGTTGAAATTCAGACCCCTGGGTGACATATGAAACGTATGGCTTGCGACGCGAACGTGTGATTCGGCTCGGGGGCAGCAAAGTGTGCGTTCCTCTCGAAACGTACGTGCGTGCCTGTGTCCCTGAGAAAAAGCGACTTGCATAGGTGCTGTCTTGGGTAGGTACTGTCTTGGCTAGGTCGTCTTTACAGTGGGGACACACACTTGGATCTCCACAGCCCAGGGCAAGTGAGACTTACAGCCACCATCAGAATGTTTTTTGACCATTTGGAGGGAGGGGGGGTGCATCCTCCCTGCTTTTTTTTGTTGTTGTTGTTTCATTTCGTTTACAGTGCAAATGGCCTCAGCAGACGCTACCCAGGAATTCGGGAAAACAGAGCCAACGTCTCTTTCTATTCCCTCCCCCCCTGGAGGCCCGGCTCAGCACACAATAGAAACAGCCTTGCCCTCCTTCTTCCGGGGGCTGTTGGAAGGAGAAGGGGCAGCCTGGTCCCCTGACATGTACGCTGGGACAGAGAGCCCGGGAGGCCAGGGGGACCCACTGGGCCGAGCGACAGGGAGGTGACAGGTGCCAAGGCCGCAGAGAAGCTAGGAAAAGCTCATCCAAAGAGCCTTCCAGGGCTGGGGAAAGATGCCAGTTGGTGTCTGAGTCTTTGCACACTGCTCTGCTCCCCGTTTCCCCCACCAAGGGGATGCCCCCTCCAGCAACGATGCTTAATTGCCCTGTTCTTCGGAGGCGCTAGAAAATCCCCCTACCGCTGAGCAGTCCAGATTTTTGACCCGACCTGCCGGTAGATTCCTGTGCTAATCAGAGTATTAATTATCCCACTGAACCCCAGGCGCTCTTGCCCCACGACTCAGGAACCGAAATCAAAAGGAGAGGGCATTTGCCAAACAAAACGGAATGCACAAACCCTATCAGCGAGAGGCTCTAGGTGGGGGGCACGCGGAGAGTTCCCGAGTTTCTACGCAGCTAAGTTTTCAACTGTGGGTCCCCGGAACGGTCTTGGGGGAAGACGGAGGGGTAGAGGGGCGAGGGTTGCGGTGGGTGGAAGATCCAGGTCGGCATGCCCTTGGACTAGTCACTCACCCTGGCTCACCCTTTCCGGGGCCGTGAAATTTGAGTCAAGGAATTTGCAGATCCATTTAAGAAGGTACTAGATACTAAAAGTGAAAGGGAAAGCGCTCTACGGGGTCGTACAAGGGCAAGGCCCCGGTCTGTGCCTCGAACTCACGGCGGCGTCTCCTTGGCGGGAGCCAGTAGGGCTGAGGCGTGAGCGAAGACCAGAGGCACCCCTCGGGCTCAGGCCGTCCCCTCTGTGACCCAAGTCTGCCTCCCTCTCCCACAGGCCGTGAGACTGCCAAAGCCAGCTCTGTGAAAATAGGATGCCGTGTGCTTCCTGTTGTGTAGACAAATGCCCCCTGGTCAAAACTGTGCGCCGTTTTGGGATCGGACAGTCCAGTTCAGAACCTTCCTCGGGCCAGTGTGCGTCACGGGCCACGCGGTCCAGCCTCCCCAAGACTCCCTTCCCTCAACTGGATAACAGCTTGTCCTTCACAGGGTTGAGATGAGATTAAGGGACAGGGTGCACGTCAAGGGTTCACCCTGCGACCTTGCACGCAGTCGGGGTCATCAACACATATTCCCACCGAAAACCTCTCCCGACACAGGGCCAGCCCCGCTCCCCAGGCTGCACTCATCCAGGACCGTGCAGGCCAGAGGGCCTGTGCTCGCGAAGGCTCACACTGTCCTTGGCGCTCTGCTCTTGCTGTCTTCGAACAAGGGACCCTGCATTTTCACCTGGGCCTGGGCCCTGGCAATTATGTAGCTGGTTCCAATACTTTGGTTTGCCCCAATTCTGCCTTATAAATTTTTTTAAGATTTAATTAATTCATTTATTTATCAGAGAGAGAGAGGGAGAGAGAGAGAGAAGCACAAGCAGGGGGAGTGGCAGGCAGAGGGAGAAGCAGGCTCCCCACTGAGCAAAGAGCCTAATGTGGGGCTCGATCCCAGGACCCTGAGATCATGACCTGAGCCAGAATCAAAGAATCAGATGCTGAACCGACTGAGCCACCCAGGCGCCCCAAGATTGTTAAGTCCTTCGCAAGTGACCCACGTACAAGAGATTAGCTGGAATAAAGGGAAGCGTGAAAAATTTCTAGAATCGGTAACTTACTTATCACCTGTTTAATTCAGGCAGGAATACTGGATCCCGGGATGCAGGAGAGTGCGAAATAATTTGTCCAGTTTTCAACTGGATGACGTTAATGTCCATTCTATCACAGAGGAGCCTGTCTCCAAATCTGAGAAACATGCATTTTCTATTGGCTGAGTCCAAAACCTTCCGGTGAGATCCGTCATGAGCCTCCTGGGGAGAAAAAGAAATCAACGTAGTCCCTTCAGGCATGGCATTTGAGGAATAATATGTATGGGAAGGCGTCAAAAGGAGTGAGCAGAGGGCCCCAGGACACAATTCCCGCCCTGCCCCCATCATTCGCCCCCATACTTCTGGCTCTTGGCCCCTGGCTGCCTGCTCTGGCCCTCTGCTCTCCAGTCTGCCTTTCCTTCTGGGGAAGCATGTCCACGGCTAGACAGGGTACTCCAAAGCAGCTTCCTTCAAAAGTCATTGGCACAGACCAACTAAGCAAACAAGTAAGTCTGAGACAGTCCCATCCACAAAAAAGGGGATGTTCTAGATCTGATGGACAACACATCAAGGAGACCAGCATCCATGCATAACTGGTAATGAAAAAGCTATTGCTGTGTCCTGACAGCTAGTGAGTAGATAGTGCTGGACAATGTGTCTTTTGAGAAGAGAAATTAAAGGATCCTCACCTCCCCTTGACAACGTGTCTCTTCGGCTCGTAAATAGCAAGATGGTTATGTGGAGTGAAAGGTAGTGAGAAAGAGGAGGGTCCAGCTGAAGAGAAGAATGGCTGAAAAGGGCAGGGCAATGATGTACTTAAAACTATGAATGAACAGCGGTGCATGGGTGGTTGGAGAAAGACAAGAACAGGTCGAGAGGCCAGGGAGAGGGCTTTGGTGGCGGTAGACAGCTGGGAAGAGCCAGGAGGCCAGAGCCCTGTGAACGGCATGGTGAAGGCTGACATCAGGGCCCCGGAAACTGACCTGGGGGGAGGGGATGCCCCAGAAGAAGGGGGATTCAAAGATGAGGATCTTGAACCCCACAGACTGGGAAGCAGAGGTGTCTGGTGAGTGAGGTGGTTAGAAGGTTTTGGCCCTTAGTGTTTAAGATGCTGGAAGCAATAGAAAATTGGCAGAATCTAGATATGACTTCATCAGAATTACATTTCAGATATTAACGCACCAACGGTTCCAACTTTGTTTCTTTGTTACCTACCAATATTTCTCCAAAAAAGTATGTCCAGACTTGATTTCTCAGACCTGGGGTAGTCTAGGCAGAGTGTAGCCTGGCTATATTATGCTGGGAAGTGTCAGAGAGGATGTTCCCCCCAAAAAGACTTTGAGTGGAGACTGTAACATGTTTAGGCTTCAAGTTACCTATGGAATTATGAAAATATTTATCTTGTCTTTTTGCCCCCTCCTCCTCCCCCAATCTCGTCCCTCCAACTACACACACACACACACACACACACACACACATGCACATAACACATACAATATTGAGTCTCACATGCACCATACTGACTTTCTATTACTCCAGTGCTAGCATCTGGGAAGGATAGAGGCAAGGGTGAGGAAGACACCGTGCTATCTTCCTAAGAGGTTACAGGGGCATCTGGATGGCTTGGTTAGCCCTCCAATTCTTGATTTCAGTTAGGCCCTCATCTCAGGGTCGTGAGATCAAGTCTGTCGGGCTCTAGGCTCAGCAGGGAGTCTGCTTGAGAGTCTATCTCTCCCTCTCCCTCTGTCCCACCCCTGGCTTACATGGGCTCACTCTCTCTCTCTTTAGATAATAATAATAAATAATAAATAAATAAATCTTCGGGGGAAAAAAAGAGGTTACAGTCTTGTGAGGACGCCAGTAATTGGCTTATTGAGTCCCCACTATATACCGAAACTCTGATTTAGGAGCCACTAAAAGGCCATGTTTCCTAGCGGTTAGACATGAAATTTAGTAGTGGTTGATGTGTAGATCCTGAAGCTAGATTAGCTGGACTCAAAGTCTTGCTCTACTGCTATCTGTGTGAGAACTTCGATCAAATTACTAAGGGTTCTCGGGCCTCAGTATACCTACCTGTAAAATGGAAGTAATGATAATTATTTCAGAGGGTTTTATAAAAATTAAGTAGGTCCAGGGGGCACCTGGGTGGTTCTGTTGGTTATGTGTCTAGCTCTTGGTTCCGGCTCAGGTCATGATCTCAGAGGTCATGGGATCGAGCCTCTGCACTTGGTGCAGAGTCTGTTCGTTCCTTTCCCTTTGCTCCTCCCCCTGCCCTATCCCCCCAAAATAAACGAATAAATAAAATCTTTTTAAAAAATTAAATAGCTCAATAAAAAGGCTCAACCATTGTTTTAGGAACTTACACATGCTTACACACAGTAAGCACTCATAACTTCAGCTATTACTGTTAAATAGTGCTTTCATAAGTATGGTTTCGTTTAATCCTTGTATTAGCTCTGTAAAATTAGTATCATCTTCCCCATTCATGAGTGATTGACCTCAAGACTGAGGGAGAACAGCTGACCTTCCCCAAGTCGCCACCGAATGAAGGATCCAGGACGTGAATCCAGGGGAGCCCAGCGTTCATTCAACGATATTCCAAGACACGGTACCACAGGGTGAACAGAAATAAAGAGCGGTGTTACAAATCTCGGTCTGATCTAAAAATCTCAAAACTGAAGACAATTTTTAAAGGCTGATAATTAAATAATCAATAATGATGAGCGCTGCTAATATAATTCCCTAATTTAATCTTATTCCACAAATAACCTTTTAACATGATTTGACTGTGATAATGAATTAGATGGACCCAGTATTTTCCTCTTTGATTTTATGAAGCATCTGTGGAGACACAGCTTTATTGAAAAATGAGCTTCTAATGTCCTATGGCAGAGACCAGTTTGTTAACATTAATACGTGAACTGACAGAGTTTTAGATGTCAAGTCACAGTCAAGAATCTGAAGACTCTGCATGAATGTTAACAAAGGGTAAATATACACAGACACACAGGAGGTCAGTTAGGAGGTTGCAAGGATCACATCATAAGGCTTGGCTGCTTCCCACCCACCAAGCTGATGTGCAGCAAAGTCTAGGCCAGGCTGACTTTCCCTCGGGCTCTCCATAGTGCTTTCACGTTCCTCCCTTAAGATCCTCTTTAATCTGGCCAACCTCTAAGGACTAAGCTTGGATCAAGCTTTTGCTTAAGCCAGGTCAGGTAAGATATTTGCCTGGAGTGTCCCTCAAATAATCCACGTAATCCACATAAAGAACATCGCATGATCCAAAGGGAGAATATCAACCCTAGCCAAAACTGAAAGCCAGAGGTCAGTACAAAACCAGTTGTACCAACTACCAAGACCGAGAAACTACAAATAGAAGAAAATGGCGGATAAATCTGAAATCGAAAAGATTCAGAATGGTTCAGGAGAGAGAGTGCTGGGGGTGTGAAGGAGAAACCATTCCTTCCACACGGGAGAATTCAGACCCATACTTCCTCGATGCCTTGCTGGATCCGGACAAGAAGGTGGCTGTTTCTACGTGTGTGCTCTCTACACCGAACCAGAAAGCTCTAGAGAGCACGATGTGTACCTCATCATTTTTCTCCCTCACAGAGGCTGTCATGGCAGGCCCCTTAGCAGGTATTCATTGAGTGAACAAAGGAATCACAAGTGGTTGAGAAGGCCACTATCAGGACAACTACTAACTCAACCACTGATAACACCTATCGCTTTTGGACATTTACCGTGTGCCCGGAACTGCACTAAGCACTTGGCACGTATGTAAGGGAGATGGTCTTCTTAGCCCAGTTTATAAAAGAAGAAATTAAAGTTAAGAGAAGTCATCTTTTACAAAATTGCATGCCTAACAGGTGGCAGAAACAACACACTCACCCAGTCCGTCTGACCCTTTGGTCCAAGAACTTGATAGCTCAGTTATACTGTTTTGGAAGCTCAGCCTTGTTTGAGCCTGACTTGGATTCTGAAAGTTGTACAGAATTTCCTATCCTTCCCTTCCACCACCCCCCAAACCCGCACTGAGTTCAGTGTCCCTCCTCCGTGCTTCGTGGGCGTGTACACTCAATACACCATCAAATAAGCATGTCTGGATGGGCATCTGGGCCACAGGGACTCTTGCTCCTTATGTTCCCCGATCGTAAATAGCATAATGCCTGGAATAGAGTAAATGTTAAATACATGTTGGTGGGCTTGATTAATTGCTGACTTCTGAATAATGATGGTCATTTAGAAGACTCTGTGTACTGGAGACCATTCGGATTTTGATCCATGGATTCCCTCATGTCGGGACTGAAAGGTCTGACAGATAAGATAAATAAGGCTGTCTCAGCACCTCTCAGTTACCTTTGGGGCTGGATTTATTGCCTTCTGGGGTGAAATACTGGCCCTCCCCCTTGCTGAGCCATCAAGAGCAGGGACTTCAGATGTGGGGCTATTGATCGCCTCACAAGCTTACTTTTTTAACGCGAAAGTGCCACCTGGCACGAGAATGAGAGTTCTGTTGTGAGGTGTTAATAGGACCTTTGGACCTCCAAGGAGGTGATGCGGGGGAGACCAGGAGAAGCAAGAAACACCCTGTTCCCAACTTTAAAATTTTAAAAAAAAGGAAGGAATTTTCAACCAAAAAAAAAAAAATCTTTTAGTAAGAAAGAAAAAAAGTAGCAATAATCAAAAGAGGATTCTAGAACAGTGGTTAACAGCAAAGTCTTTGCAGTTAAATAGATTTGTTTCAGAGTCTGATTCCTCTCTTCTTACCTGGGTAATGCAGGGCAAGTTACCAGTTCTAAACCTCAGTTTTCTTGTCTGTGAAATGGCACTGATAATGTCTACCTTATAAGGTAAGCATTAGCTAATGCACGTGAAATATTTCCAACATCACCTACTGTAGAGCAGAGGCTCAATAAAAGACAGCTGTTGGTAAACAGTTAAGGTTTCTTCATTTATTTAACAAATTTTTACTCAACACCTACTGCATGTCAGGCACTATCAACAAATAATGAGGAAATGCAGATGGGGCTGTGATCTCATAGAGCCTCAGGGTGAATTGTAAAAAGGAGCCACAGTCTCTTCCCCTCCCTGTATCTACACCCCCACCCATGCCCTTTGAGTGCCTTCCTGCTTTGAACTTGGTCATGGGACTTGCTTCAACCAATGGGATGTTAACCAACATTCTCCCACTAGAGGCTTCAAAAATATTTGTTCCTTGTCCCGCCTGGCTGCTCTTAGAACCCCTGCCACTGTCACCTTGTGACAAAGCCTCAGGAAGCCTGCTGCATGACAAGGGACACAAAGGTCCAATCGCTGCTGTGTCCTGGGCCAACAGCTGCCAATGTCTAAAGTACAGGTAAAGCATTGCTAGGATCACTGTCTCCTGTTGACCCACCAGCTGACCATAGGCACAGTAGGGAGCCCAGCTGAAGTCAGCTGATCCGGCCCTAGACTGGAAACCTACCTAGCCAGCTAATAGATTTGTGGCTAAATAAATGGTGTTTGTTTTGAACAAGATTGGGGATGTTTCTTATGCAGCCAAAGCTAACTGATACAAACTTAGAGCCCAACACAGGGGTCAATAAACTTTTTCTGCAAAGGGTCAAGTGGCAGATATTTTGGCTCTATATGCCATGAGGTCTTCACTGAAACCAGTAGCCAAAGGGAGCCATAGATGATATGGAAATGAAGAGTCATTCTGGTTTGACCTGAGAGCTGTTGCTAGCTGACTCCCTGCTCTGGCACAGAAAATACACACTATTCAAATAATCACAAAAAGAAATATGTACACAGAAACTCCAAGAGCCGCTGTACAGCCAAGGTGCATCATGCTGTTAGAAAGAAAAATTGAAGAATCTGGCCCAGGCTTGTAATGCAGATATTGTGTCTTGGCTAGATTCCTCCAGAAACAAACCCAGAGGTGAGGATTCGAGTGTAAGTGGTGTGTTTGGAGGTGACCTCAAGAAGTGTGAGAGGGGAGTAGTCACCAAGAAAGAGGCCCATACAGATCAAGTCTGTGAGTAGGTTACCCCACTGGCCAGTAAGTCTGAGTCTGCTGGGGTCTCTCGGAGATGCTCTAGGTCCCTGGGTGGTGAGGAAACTGGGTTGAAGACCCTCCAGCTCCCATCTGCCATCACTGGCAGGTGGCTCCTGGAGGTGTTCCTTCTCTGGTGTTCTGGCCTGCCCTCATCCCCCTGCAGCCCGCAGAAGTGCTCAGGCAGAGAGTAGCAGCTCCCAGTAAGAAGCTGAACTGGTAGTGAGGAGAGCCAGGGATGTAGGCGGGCACTGACAGGCAGCTCCTGCCGAAGCTGCCCCGTGGGAGTCAGGTCTGAATCGAGCGCTGAGATGGGGGTTCACAGGCAGAGAAGCCATGGCTGACGTGGGGATGTGGAGGAGGTCACTTAGGGGGGAGGATATGTAGAGAAATGAAGAGAAGTCTAGAACTAAGTGTTTAGGAAAACTGACATCTAACGTAGGATGAACCTAAAAAGAGACTGTATTTGTCTCTAGGGCTGTCATAACCAAGTACCCCAAAGCTGATGGTTTAAAACAACAGAAATTTGTTACCTCACTGTTCTGGAGACCAGAGTCCAAAGTCAAGGTGTCAGAGGGTCATGCTTTCTCTGAATGCTCTTGGGGAGCATCCTTCCTTGCTTCTTCCTGGTCCTGGTGACTTGTAGCAACCCGTGGCCCCCCTTATTTTGTGGATGAGTCATGCCCTTCTCTTCCTCTCTTGTTACATGGCCACCTTGCCTCTGTGCCTGTGTCCAAATTTCCACGAGTCTTTGGATTACAGCCCACCCCTAATGACCCTGTGTTAACTTGATTCCATGGGCAAAGACCCTATTTCCAATTAGAGTCCCATTCCTAGGTACTGGGAGTCATGACTTAAGCATCTTTTGGTGGTGAGGGGGTTGGGGGGGGGAATGATTCAAACCACACCAGAGGCTGAGCAGGAGCCGCCACAGGCAGGAGGAAAGCCCGCAGAGCATCATACCGCGAACACTCCCACAGGAAAGCAGCACCTCACAGAGGAGGGAGGGGTCATCACAAATACAATGAAGCCTGGAGTTCACTGGATTTAAAAACATGGACCCTGGGGTTCTTGGCAGAGCTCATTCTGTGGAGAAATGGAAGAAGAGCAGCGGTGAGTAAGAGATGAGGAATGAAGATGCTGGGCGGTGAAAGGGAAGAAAGAGAGCCAGGGGTACCAGGGGTTGTCAGGTGGAGGGAGGCTATTTTCAAGATGGCAAACACTGAGGAGCTCTGTGGGAGGGGCCCAGTTTTGAGGGAGATGTAGCATATGGATGCGACCGGCGTAGCACAAGGTCCTGAGGGAACCAGAGAGGATGGGCTCCTTGTGTTGTGAAGCAGGGAAGGGGGAGAGGAGACCCCAGGACTATCTCCCCTATGCGTTATGTCCTCCTTCTTCCCACCAAGGGGTCTCATTTGCAGTCTTAGAACAATCCATCTGGTAACAACCACCAACCGCTCTGCCCCCAGGGAGAGCTGTAGCTCCACATTTTTCTACTATTTCCCTTTCATTGCTGACCCTTTACCATTGTTTATTGATAAATGTCTTTTGTATCTACCAAGGACCTGTCTAAAAGAGGCTGTGCTGGGAGAAGGGAGCATAGGGTATCAGGCTCGTGTAGATGTATGGATTATTCTGTTGACCTCGAAAACAGTCCCCACAGGAAGGAGGGACAAGATGACTACCTTGACTTTACCCAAGAAGAAACTGAGACTCCAAGAAGTCAAAGGTTTTGGACCAGATCATGTGGATTTAAACCCATATCTTTGGATATCTTATTGAGGCTTTTTCTATAGCAAAGAACTTGCTCCTTCAGTATGATACTAAGGGTGACTTAGAATTTACCTCAGCATAGATATGTTACCATTTCCAGAGGAAAGGGGACACATTTTTTTCAACATTTGTAAAAATATTTGGCCTTCCTTTTCTAGGAATAAGAAGGGGACCAGTGTCTTGTGAACTAAATTTGCCTTCCTTACAAGGCTCTACCACTGAATGACCCAGAAGAAATTATACAAGCACTGTTTTCTCATCTTAAAGTATCATCCATGCCGCAAACATTTGCAGAGATGCCACGGTGTGCCGGGACCATTCTCAAGGACTTTGGAATGTGGGGATAGGCAGAGACTTGTGTGGGCAGGCTCCCCTGACCACGTGGACCAACTAGGAAGTGTTTGGGAAATGATGAGACTTCAGAGAAATTCATGGGACACAGAGTCTGCAGGAAGAGAGGGGAAGGACAAGAGGAAACCCCAAGAGAGGAGGAAGAGAGATCAGGCCAGGGAGGCATGCTAATTGCAATAATAAAATATATTTGGGAAGTATTTACAATTTCTCAAACCCTTTCATATTTTTTTTTTCATTTAACCTTCACAGAAGTCCTTTGAAAAGTAAACCATAAAGCACTTTCTCCCCATACAGGTAGCTCTGGGAAATGAGATTTCCCGAAGCAGCAATGTATTCAAGATGAATAAAGTAAGAAATCCACCCATATTATACTACATATTCATTAGACTTGTGAATTGTGTCTGACAGCTCCTGCCTCGTTTGGGGGGGTGGGATGGGGGGGTGCTTTGCCATGTTTAGTCCAAGCTGCAGTGCTCACCATCCTGTCTTAAAGATGCCTAATTCTGCCAACAACAAAACCCTGGAAGTTGGCTGAAGCGAGGCTCTGACTTTCCCACGTTCTGCTTCCTCCGCTGAATGAGGGCTGCTGGCCATGACCCCTTCCTGTTCTTCCCAATCGCCGGCGTGGGCACTGAGAAGCCGAGACAGACTCGTTCAGGTGGAGTTCTAAGCAAGTCTCTTAACGCCCTTCCCAAAAAAGTGGTTCGACGAGGCATTGGTGGTTCAGTGGTAGAATTCTCGCCTGCCAAAAAAGTGGTTCATGCACAGTCCATCCACCAATCCGTTCATCTGGTCCATACATCGCCCACCTTTTACAGGACGCACGGGTCCAGGCTTTAAAATAGCAAGATGCATGCAACGTGTGTGGGGTCCGCTGGGAAGGAGAAGGTGAGCATGCAGATAAGTAACACGCAGGTCAGAAAGCTGAGTGAGAAAGAAAGCATTTTCTTTCCTTAGCAATCGTTTAGGAAGTGCCAATTATGGGAAAGGAACTCTCCAGATACTGCCCCATATACCACCTGATTGAATCCGCCAGCAAAGAAGTAGATGATCTTAACCCCATTTTACAGATGATGATACTGAGGCTCTACTTCCCTCCCTCCGTTCCGAAGGGCTTCTTGGAAGAAGGTTTTTGTTCCTTTGGGGACTTCTTTGTTTTGGCTGCTTTATAGTCGGCTGCTGCCCAGGTCGGATGATTGCGCGGGATTTTAACGTATGAGTCGAGGAGGATTTATGAAGCTTAACCTTCGAGCTTCCATGTCTAGGAGGAGCTGAGAAATGTGTTCACCTTTCCATGTGTTTTTGTAGAATTTGCCAAAGGAATGGAGCCTTCTTTTTGTTAACGAAGCTGTCCCGTGTTGTGCGTGCTTTGGGTCCCGTGAAATCCGGATAACTGTCTGCACTGAGAGGCAGAATGAAGGGCACAGGGAAAACATGCGGTGACATGGAGAAAAGCCAGGCACGCAGGAAAACGAGAATAGGCGGCCCTTTTTGTACAAGGGCCTCTTGGAGGCAAGGCTAGAAGGGATGAGATGACTCCCCCAACTCCTGGCCCCAAGCCCCAGGCTAATCTGCCCCTGTCCCCTCCTGTCCTCCTCTTGGCAGCGGTGATAGTGGGACCCCTCCCCGCAGACTCTGATCCCCTTCCCAGCCCCACCTTCCCTGCGGATCATTCTTTGTCCCTTCTGGGGCCTTCCCTGAGGTGCTCCATTGGCCTCTTTCCCATGTGACATGGTCAGGGTCCCCTCTTGGGGGGGCGGGTGGCTGGGAGGGAAGGGTGGCTGGGAAGAAAGAAAACCTCTTTTGAAGACTTTTCCTCTCCAGACCCAGTCCTTTCTTTTTCTTGGCTGAAGTTCCTGACAGAAGTGGTCCTGCACTTCCTGTCTGAGAACCACCACTGCAGTCCGGCTTCTCCCTACCAGCGCCAACCCCGTGGAAAGCCCCCTGGCCAAAGTGGCAGTCGCTCTTCCCTCCTCACATGCCTTGGCATCCTGGCTTTGAGGACTTCCCCAGCTTTGCCTCTAGCCGGGCCTCCTCCCTCTGTCTCCCTGCAGACCCCCTTCCCACGGCCGTCCTTAAACACTGGTGTTCCAGAGGTCCTGGCATGGGCCCTCTGCCTTCTCTCCATCATGGTGAGGGTTTCTCCTTGTGTGTGTCATATGCACAGATGTCATTGTGTCCGAAGCGGAGCCCATTGTCGGACAACCCCACCCCACCCACCCAGTCCCAACCCTGGCTTGTCCTCCGCCCAGGAAATGGACCATCGTCCACACAGCTGGCCAAGCCAGAAACCTGTGATACCTCAGATAATTGCCCAGACCTCCTCACTCAATATCTCTAGTCTCTCTCGAATCTGCATGTTATTCTGTGAGGGGAGTGAGACCACGACCCCCCACTTGGTTCTGGAAAGTTCACTCTGGGGTACATGGTTGGTGGCGCTCATGACGGACAAGTCTGAGCAGGAAACCCAGTTAGCGGGCTCTTGCAAAGGTCTGAGCTGGAGACAGCCAAGCCTGGCACTGGGCAGAGGAAGCAGGATGCGTTCTGTCCTCCAAAGGTCCAAGATCTGAGGCTCTCTGTCCTCCAGGGGTCCAGGATCTGAGACTTGGCGCTTCTGCCACAAACCCTTGTGCGGAGAGCAGATTCTTGAATGGCGTTGGGCTATAACTGTATCACTGTGGCTATTCAGCCAATCAGAATCTGAAGGTTGAAATCCACTGTGGTTTGCACGGGGATGTCTTCTCAGAGAGACAGCCTAACTCACACCCCTCTAGAACTACACTAATATCTGCTGCAGAGGATTGTGGGTTTGGCTTTTTATTTTGTTTTTCAATCTTTAAATGCTTTCTCATGCCGCCTCGGTGCAACTCTCTCCCAGCTCATTGTTCCTGGACCGTGGCTGCGGCCACCAGAGCACGGGCCACCAAAGCCACTGGCTGAGGGGCGGCCACCATGCCTGCCAGCGATGGGACCAGTGGGGAGGTCTGCAGGCTCTCCACTGGGTGCAGCTGGCCAGGAGCTCACACTGTCTCCCCCATCACACTCCAAATACAACCTTTAGGGCACAAGGTTTATTTCAACACAATTTTTCATGACCTGGCCCAGGCTGGCCAGGGACCCCATGTTCAGCAGTTTCCCTAAGGCTGCTCTCTCTGAAGCACGTCTCCCTGTTGGACAAGCTGTTACCAATCTGGAAAGGTAAAGACAGGAATGCTTTCACTGAGTTCAATTGCACCGTGTTGCACTCATAAGGTAATAAGACTGAACACAGATCTGAGATGATTGCTGTTCCCATTGTGGACCTGGAGGTCAGAGCACCTGGAAACAGAGCCCAGCTTGGCCACTAACCAGCATCATGAGCCGGGGCAGGACACTGAACCTCTCTACACCTCAGCTTTCCCATACCTGAAATGGGTATGACAAAGGCCATGATGCCCAGGATTTTGATGAGTGTTGGATGAACCTGCAGACACCTTTGGCAAAGGAAATAATTCTAACAGCCATCTGATTCCTGTTTCAAGTCTTCTGGGTTCCCCATCTCCATGGACCTCTTCTTAGTATTCTTTTATCATTTTTCGAAGAAACTGTATTCCATCTTGAAAAGAGTTTCCAGAGCATAACTGAATCTGGAAATGGTCAGTAGCAGCTTTTCCTTTCCTTGCTTTTTTTTTTTTAATCTTTAAAATTGTGATAAAATGCAAATATAAAAGCTACCATCAGTGACCGTTAATGCATTCACAGCGTTGTACAAACTCTGCCCCTGTCTTGTTCTAGAATGTGTCATCACGCGGAAGGAAAGCCTGTCCCCATCCACCCCGGACCTTGACAACCACTTGTCTGCTTCCATCTCTGTGGATTTGCCTATTCTGGACATTTCTCATGAAGCGGGTTGCTCCTTTTCTTCTGAAGACAAAGCTTCTTCTCCACTTGGAAAGCTCCGTCTGGCCTCCCCAGGCCTGAGCCCGGCTCTGGGGCTCTTGACTGTTTGACTCTGCTGGCTATTTCACATTTCTCCAGATTGGGTTCCTCCTCTAGACAGCCAGGACTCCTCGCCCAGGGTTAATAAATGAGATGACACAGGTCTGATGCTCAGTGAGCTCCGGTCATTAATGTGGTTTTCAATGACACAGATGATGCAGGCTTGTTGAAGAAGAGTCAGAAAACAGAAATGTGTACATCAGAAGTGAAAACAGCTCCTGTCCTCCAAATACAGTGCCGGTCGAAGGTCAGAGACCCTGTCTCACCCCAGCACCAGTAGCAGCCCTGTAGCAGGTGTGAGGGACCAGAGGAGCTGGGCCTGCCTTTGCACTTCACTCCACGGGTGACCTTGGACCAGTCCCTCACCTTCTGCTAATGCTGTTTCCTCATCCGTCACGATGGGAAAACATCTATTGCATGAGGCCGATTTGAAAATCCAAGGTCAAGGGTGTGACTCAGAGTGGGGTCTCAGCCATGCAGGCAGGAGTGGGGCTGGCCGAGGCAACACGTGAGCACGGACACAGGACAGACCCAGCATAGGCACACCATGGTCATGCAGAGCCAGGGAGAAGGCAGGGCCTGAAGGGTGGTGGGAAGTTCCAGAGTCAGAGAGCGGGAAGGACTCTGCAGGCAGGGAGAAGATGGCCAGCATGGCCGGGCTGTGGGCTGATGCATGCCCTTCACTGTGGGCTGATGCATGCCCTTCACTGTGGGCTGATGCATGCCCTTCAGTAACCTTCACGTGCCAGGGCTTCCCTCCCAGGATCCTGTCTGCCAGTGTCCGGGGCCCTGCCCATGGGTGGTGCATGTGGGGAACCTGAGCGAGCACTTCCAGAGCATTCGGCCCCGCTAACAGCCCAAGGGCTAAAGGGAAGACAGCTGTTCTCCACAGGCCTCCGCTCCCCCAGCCTTACCTGCTTGCAGTCTGAGATGTGAGCCCTGGCTGAGAAAGGAAGAGCCAAGAAGAAGGCAAACGCACAGACCTTTATGTTCTGTTCAGAAAGACTCTAGAAAGTACTAGGGCAGTCTCCCTCAGGTATTGGAACCCACTATGTGAAACTCAAACTCTTGGGCCAAGGCTGCATTCTTTCTTCAGAAAGCCAGAGCAAGGCCACCTCAGCTCAGAGTACATCGAATTTCAATTAAATGAAAACTGATCCCTTAATGCACAGCAGGGGGGCTGAACAGGGTGAGGCTGCTCATCAGGTTTTGCCCACATGGCACCAGGAATGTTTGTCTCCTGGCAAAGGGTACATGGAGTTGGCTGTGGGCCACAGGACCTGTGGGCAGAGCCACCTCCCTCACTGTGCTGAGGAGTGCTGGGAAAAACTGAGTTTCATCCCCCCACCACAAACTTGCTGTGTGGCCTTAGGCCAGTCACTTAACCTCTCTGGTCTCAATTCCCATGATTGATAATGAGAGATTTGGCTCAGAGAATCTAGATTCCCTTCCGGCCCAAACTTCTTTTTTGGGGCCTTCTCAAATCAACTTTTGGGATCACCAAGGCTGCAGTGGCTGTGTACTATTCTAGATACAGCAACAGAAACCTCTACCAGCAAAGCCTCGTGCTGCCTGTTGGAAGTGTTCCTGAAATTGTGGAGGAAAGTCAGGTGAGTGAAAACTCTATTGAAAGGGTTCTAGAGTCACTCAGAATTTAAAGGATTATAAGAACTGAATTCTTTTGCAAAAGGAAGACTACTTCTCTAATGTGCCAAATTCCCTTTCATCTGTTTCTTTTTCTTTAATTTAAATTTGGACAAGCAGATTTAATAGTTGGGGTCAGCAGAACTGGGTTGGAAAGCGTGGTTCCTGGAGAAGTTACTCTCTGCACTTCCTTTTCCTCCTCTGTTAAATGGGTGTTTATACCTTCCTCGAAACATTGTCGAGAGATTAGCAGGAATTTATACATCAAGTGACCCAGAGTGTGTTCGACATGAGATGCCAGGTGCACATCAGTGCTCTAAGGATAGTCTTAAAGCAAGACACATGGACATGTGTACTTGCCTCCTTCTCTCTAGACTCTCTGAGGTCCTGCAGAACAGAGACAGTTTCTTATTCTTCCTGGTAAGCCCCACAGGCCCTTGAACGATGCTAATGGAATAAATGAATGCATCAATTAATGGAATGACTGTTCTTCCTGAAGTTTCTGCCTTCCCGGAGTTCACACCATCTTCCCCGTCCTCATGACAGCATGTCTGAGATGGTGGGTTGAATCAGTGTCTCAGAACCTCTGCTGCAAGTCTTTGAGAACATCCCTTAATGGAGAAGGCTCCCAACTTGTGCAAATCAGGATGCATTTACTTGCACACATGTGCCCTGAGCACCACGAAGCTCCTGGAAGCCTGAAGGGGGAAAGCAAAGGCCTCCCCACTGTCCAAAAGAGCAAGCCGAACCCCTAGTGGGGCAGAGTATGGTAGATCCTCTCCACTTTGTGCAAGGCCAATACCAGAAAACCACACAGGTTTTTGCACTCTTGCTCCTGAAAGATGGCTCTAAGTAAAAACAGGCTGGCCCTTCCCTCTTGGCTAACCAGATGAAGAGCCAGGAGTGGGAATGGGAGGGACATGGCAGGAGAGGGGTTGGCAACAATGTGGCCGATGAGATTGTAAATGTGCCTGAGAGGTGGGATGGGGTGATGGATTTTCTAAGGTGACACCTTCCGCCTCCTGGGGCATCTAACTCAAGCTTCTCCTCACTTTACCTGCAGAGGCTGCCTACCAGGAGAACCCAGAAGCAGAGAGAATGTCGTGGCCCAACGCAATCCGCAAACTGCGGGAGGTGGAAGGAATTCCGCGGTGCTTCGTGTCTGCGCCAGGCCCGCCCACCCTGCATGTGTGTTGAGTGAGGGGTTCTGCAAACGCAGGAAGAAGTGAGTGAGCAAATGAACGGCAGCAGGAACTGAATGAAACAAGGGCTTCATGGGCCTGAGACGCCCATTTCACAGCTTGTCTGCGTTTGCAGTGTGTGCTGCTTTGGAGGAGAGAACATTTGTCAAAGGGCCGGCACAGGGGAGAGGGGAATTTGTGGGCAGGTCCCGGGAGAGAAGGGCTGCAGGTGAGGGGCCAGCTGGCCAGGAAGCAGATGGGAGCGAGGTAGGAGGTGGGGGCAGCTGAACCCGGGGATGGGAGGGGTGGGGGAAGCCCCTGCAGGAAAGGGGGCTGGTCAAGCCAGGGAAGGAGGGGGAACTAGGGTGTTTAGGGTGCACACGTGGGGCTGCGCTCCAGGCCAGGCACCCTTTGCAAGCTGTCTTTTCATTCTTCCTAGAGCATTAGGAAGTCAGTATTGTATCTTCATTTTCTTGAGGAGGAAACAGAGGCCCAGAGAAAATGAGAAACAGTCAAGGTCGAGAAGCTGGGAAGTGAAAGCACTGGGATTTGAACCCAGGGTTAGCCCATCCCAAGCCAGCATTCTGTCCTTCCAGGCTGTCTCCTGGGGGAAAATTAATATGCAGGATACACATTAACATAACGATACACACTCCCCATGATGATCCCTCTGCCTGAGTCCTGCCACCTGTCACCCAACCACGCCCAAGTCCTGCTCACCTGCTTCCCTATGCAGATCCACAATCCACTTCTTCCCATCCATGGCTCAACGGCCTCCTTGGGACATCCCCTGTCCCTTCCTCCTGAGCCACGGTAGTGGCCCCCTGACAGACCACAGTCCTGCTTCCCAAAAATGACCACTAGAATGTGATCTGAGACATCACTGGACAGTTCTAGGCTGAGGACCCGATTCCCTAGAATCTGGCCTTCCTGCTCAGTCTGGAGCATCTGTGATTATAGGACACTCTCTGTCCTATACTGGATGGGGACCCCCCAAGAGGTGTGTCTAGTTCCTCGTACCCAGACCTTGGGAATGTGGCCTTACTTGGAGAAAGGGTCTTTGCAGGTGGCACTCAGTTAAGGATCCTGAGATGAGCTGATCATCCTGCATGACCCAGGAGAGGTGAGGACAGGAACCCGCAGGAGAAGGCCACATGGAGGTAGAGGCAGGGACGGGAGGGTGCAGCCACTGAGGGGCCTGGAGCTACCAGAGCCTGGGACATACACAAGAGGCTGGGAAATTGCTCCCCTAGGGCGGCCCTGCTCACATCCCGATTTCGGACTTCCAGCCTCCAGAACTGTGAGAGAGAGGACATTTCTGTTGTTTTGAGACACTGAATGTGTGGTAATCTGTCATGGCGGCCCCAGAATATGAATACACCTTCCCGCAACAGTGCGCCAGCCATCTGGACGGGTGGAGGGAGGAACTACCAGGCCTGTCAAAGACGCTTGGCTCTCCTTGGGGCCTTTGCACATGCTGACCCTCTGCCCCGGGCACTCTCCACACTCTTACTGTGTGACCCACTCGTACCCCTTGTCACTTCTGCTAGAAAGTCTTCCCCAGATCCCCCTTGGCTGTGGGTTTGACCTCACTATATACTCTTGTCATAACACTTAGGATGCTTTGCTAAAATTTTCTGTTTGTTTCAGAAAGAAACAAACTTCAGAACGTTCAGAAAGAACTTAACTTGTAGGTTCTATGAAGGCTGGGCCTTGCTGTACCCCTAGGGCCGAGTGTACAGTGTAAATATTCTTTTGCCCTCTGCCTTTTCATTTTTTTCCCTACCATCCCACACCCAAATCAAATTTGTCTTCCCCAGGCAGGAACCCATGAACAGAAAACTTTCCCTGCCCTTGGCTCCCTGGTGAAATCTTCCACTCCGGGTTCAGGGCCCTGCAAACTTCCTATAGCCCCACTTCCTCCTCTGGTGGCTGGACTCAAGGCTTCTACTCACAGTGGCTGTAAGGAAGCTATTCCGTGGCCTGGGGACAAGCACACCATCCAGGTCAGTCAGAAATCTTCCCTTGGGGTTTTAAAGGCGGGTGTTCAGAGAAGCCACCCTCTTCCCTCTGGGGTCACTTCCTGTGACAGGGCCAGCTGGCACCATCTTTGTCCAGGCCCCGTTCCCCCATCATGGGAGGAAAGCCCGTCTTGGACTGTAAAGACATAAGTGAACCCAAGATAGGGGATGGGCAGGGAAGGACAGAATGACAGAATCTAACGCCGTTAGCTGAATCCTGGTGCCCAGTCACCACTGAGGCCGTGGCCACCCCCAGACTCTCCGACACACGACTTAATCATTTTCTTTGTATTTTTCAGCTAGTCTGAGTCCATTTGCCGTCACCTGTGACTGCAAGTGTCCTGGCAGGCCATCTGGCCAGTCTGGTCCTCAAGGCCCTTCTGAGGGGAGGTTGTGGAATCTCTGCTATAGAGGAAAAATGTTGACCCAAGGCTCGACCTGTGGGCTGCCTGCCTTCGAAGCAGAGACTCTCCTGTCCTGGCTTCCTCGCTGCCTCTCTCAAGGCACCCAGGACAGGGGGAAGGTCAACAAAGCCTGGAGAGGAGGCATCATCCGTTGTCAGCCTCCCAAGTTCCCCAAGTGCAGAGCACAATAATTTGGGGGGCCTGAAGCAATGGTGAAATCCACGATACCTAGAATACTTGTATTTGTTTTCTAGACAGTTGGAGACACTGAATCCAGGAGCTTCATGCTTTTTCACCTTGGCCTTGAAGAGCTAACTAACCAGGAGCTTCCTTCAAACTGAGTATTTTGCGTCTCTAGCAATGGGACAGTAAGCAGCTAGGGAGTGATGAGCCATACGTCCCAACGGACTGAGTGCGTCCCTTCCCTCAGCCCATGGCATGGGTGCCCGTCTCTCTTTCCACCAGGCAGGCCCATTTCCCAGCTGAGCTCCTGGAGGCACCTGGGAGGGTTGGTACCGCCTTGCTGGTAGCTACATCCTCAGTTGGAGGCCGTCACTCGCATTAACCGGCACTGGCCTTCCCAGTCCCTCCCTGTTCTAGACTCACGGACTCCTCTGTCCCCAGACAGAGAACACACGCGTCTTGCCTGCTGGGACTGCCTCGCTCTTACTGCACACGGTGTCCTTCCTACGGTCCTAAACCAGGAGAAAATAAGTGTCTTCTCCATTCTCTGTGCTCCGTGGTCTGATCACCGTCAGATAGTTGGAAGATAAGGTCGGCCGTTGAATTCTGCGGGCTCTCCGGAATGAGCCAGGTAAGGGTTCCGCAAGACAGTACATGAATGTGCTCTGAGATTATAAAGCGGTAGGGAATTTGGGGGAGATCAGATGCACTAAGTTAAATGAAAGGCTGGAAACTAGTTAAAACTAGTTAACTAGTTAAAACTAGTGGAAAACTAGTTAATTACTTATACTTCAGAAAACCTACGTTATTCCACTTAACTAGTTGGCCACGGATTAGAGATTCATAACTGCTGTTGGACCACGAAGGACAATATATTATTCTTGCTTCCAGATAAATGCTATTTTTTTCATAGTTTCCTTTGTTTTTGGTAGAGAAACGCATTGGGGCCCTACTGTTCCATCTGCACAGCACCTGCCTCATCCCCACCACCTGGGGACCACGCCCCTGCCCCTCTCCCATGCGGTAAGGGTGGGGTCCCACGGCAGGGACCATGGGCCTTGCCCTTGGCACAGCCTATTGGTTGAGAGGTGGGCGCCCGGTCCAAGCAGGCCAACCAGAATCCTCCCCCGGGATTCGGGGACTGTAACTGACAAAGGGAGTCTGAAGATGAAGACGTGGAAATGCAGAAGCAGTTGGCAGCCCGTCCCACCATGTGGACTGAGGAATGGGAAATGCCAATCAGCAGAACGGGAATGGGAGGCAGGGAGAGGCGAGCAGACCCTGACAGCCTCTACATGCGGAGCTCTAGCCGCTCCCAAGGCCTCCCGGATCGCTCTTTCGGATTCCATTGAATCCAAGGAGCCTTATAATAAAATTCTTTTTTGGCTTAACTAGCTTAAGATGGATTTCTATTCCTTGCAACCAAAAGAATTTTAACTAATATAAGAATGTCGTCCTATTTCAGTCTTACATGCTAATCTTTAATTCAGCAACCATTTTACTTTGCGATTTCAGGATGAAAAAAAAAATAAAAGGGAAAATATTTGAGCGAGACTCTTGTACAAATTAGTCCGCGGTCGTTCTCTGGAATGGTTTTTTTCTCACACAACGCTCTGGGAGGGTTCTCCCCCATTCTGGGATGGATTAGAGACGCGCTAGAAATACAGGGAATGACTAGGTCCGTGGTCAGGCTGTGAATGGTGGAATAGGGGATTTTTTATGACCGTCTCTAAGAATTTGGTTTTCCGTCATTTCGGAGTCTGTCTGTGAGTGTGGTGTGTTCTCTCAATGATCGACGTAACTCAAATGATCTTTGATCCGTAGACCTGTCACCAGTCCCCCCAGGACACTCTGAATTCCATGAACCACATCTACGGTAATGGGCTCTGCTGTTTCCCTTCCTATGGAAGCGACCAGAATTAGCCTTTTCATACAAGAGGCCTGTCCTGTGCTGGGAGGCGGCAGGGAGCTGTCCAGCCAAGGCTCTGTGAGGAGCTAAACCAGCAGAAAACCGCTTTGCAGTCCTAACAGGGATGACTCGTTGGCCAGGTGTGCTCTGCACACGTTCATGTCCGCTGCTATTTAAGGTAATGAAAGCCCCTCGCTTTCCCTGAAGCAGGGCACAGTGTAAACACGGTCCTAGCGTGGACCTAGATGGGCTCTTGCCTCACATCTGTTCAGCACCTCTCAGCTGCCTCCTGTCAGAAAACAGCCAAGGACCCAGACCTGCTGGGCTGGAAAGGGGACATGGAAGGTCGTCCACGTGTCAATACAGTTAGATATTAAAAATCCAAAGGCCGGCAGAAATGCTCACTTGCCCTGACCGTGGCCCTCCCCCGCCCGAGCGAGCCTGTCCTTCGTGGCAACGAGCTGTAGAAGCCGAAGTGGTGAGTGAATCACCATTTCTGCTCTAATTGGAAAATATTTTCTTGTTAATCAGCCCAAGTTCCATCAGCATTATAAATAGGTACAAAAACAAACAAATAAACAAAACCCTCAGCGTCTCATGGCCCAAGAAGTTTGTTTTAAAGATGAAGGGGGGGGGGGAACGGGGAGAGAATGAGGTCACTCGTTCCAGAGCGCCCAGAGCCAGGTAGCGGCGGAAGGAAGACAGTGGGAGAGTCGCGGGCATGACCCCCTCTCCTAGCTCTGGGCTCTCAGAACCAGGGGGAGGGGCTGCGCAGGACGCTCCCTGGGTCCCCGCGCGTGGGGAGGCTGCAGATGTCCAGGAAATCAAGGACACCGGCTCTTCTAAATTCTCCAGGGAGAAAGTTCCAAGGCGCTGGGGGGCCGCCGTGGCAGGATTTTCAAAGGCCTGCAGCAGGAGCCCTGCTCGCAGGGACACGGTCCAGATGTCCTCATGTCCCCTCTGCAGACACAGGGCTCACACTGCTGCAGTCCACCCCACACAGCCGCGGAGCTGCTTCCGGCTCCCGGGTCCTCGGGCGCGCGTGCAAAAACACACCTAGGGTCGCCTCCCATCTGCCCGCCTTGGGGACAAGGCTGCCTCGTGCTCGCCGCAGACGCCCCGGGGCTCTGCCTTCTCCTCTCCAGGCTGTCCTGCCCCCCCCCCCCCCCCCCCCGGTCGTGGGCTGTGGCATAGCACGAGGAAACGGGGGAACGACAGGGCAAACAGAAGTCAAACTGAAGAATACCCACCCTCGCAAGACAGGGCCCAATTGCTAAGCAGCTTGAGTGGGATTGTGAGAAAACCATGGGGTTTTCACAGAGCAGGTGGAGCTCGGTGCAAATCCAGAGCGGCTTGCTAATCTTCAGAGATGGCCCCTTTGTTCGGTTTCGAGAAGCACAGTTTTGGGGGCATTTTTTTTTTTCTCTCCCTTGGAAAAGAGACTGTAAAAACAATATAAATTTGTTGAAGCTCAAGATGTGAAGCAAACTGGTCTCGTGCCTTCTCAGCTTCCCGAGGGAGGGACAACGGGGTCCCTTGAAGCAAAGCCTGAACAGAGTCATGGATGGTCAGTGACCACCCCCGTCCCCGCACCCCTCCGGGGCTGTGTCGGATTCTCCTGGACCCACCCACACCTAGAGAGAGTCCTCTTTCTTCTGGAAGGGTAGACACTCGAACAATAGACGCTTGAACCCCCCACTCCGCCGTGGCCAGGCCAGTGGATTTCGAGGCTGCCATCATCCAGGAGGAGGTGGCAGAGCCCTCTGGGCGGAGGGCTTCTCATCCCGGCTCTCTCTCTCCCGGTGTCGCCTGTATGTGTCAGCGGCTACCTGAACAGGGGTGACGGCTCCGTAGAAGCTGGCTTGCGGGAGAGAACGCTTCTCACTCGGGTTCTATAAATTACTCATATTCTCACTTTGGTATCGAGTACGGTATGTATTAGAGTGCATGGTTTTGGCTAGAACCAATTTGGAAGGCTGTCAAATAAAAAAACAAAATAGGAAAATAAATCCGAAGTAAAATTTATGACAGGATTTCACTCCCATTACATTCCACTTAACAAATGCATATGTTTTACAATATCTTTAATAATAATTATTAAACATAGTAAAATACTTCCAAACTTGGCTCATTGCATAATTGTACTTCGAGTGAAAAAAAAAAAATTATCTGAAGCCTTGTCAATATGCCACTTCCTCCTCCCCCAGCTTTTAACAGAAGCAGCCTCCAGTGGAATAATCCAAGCTGTGTTCAAGAAGTTGGCAAGTAGGTCCAATTAAATGTGGTTTTACTGTATTTTGGCGTTTGCATATCTAGTTTGCCAAGAAGTAATCTTTCACAAAAAAAAAAAAAAAAAAAAAAATCTGTACTGGCCCAGACACAGCCTGGATAGAGCAATGCCTCACATAACTTTACCCCATGACTAAGATAATCTTTTTTTTTTTTCTTAAATAGCTGTGGAAAACGTATCATACATCCATCACATTCCTATACGAATCACAAAACACCAGCCCTTATGGAGCCTTTTACATTTATACATGACAAACTGAAATTCATCTTAATAGCGCTGTTTATTTTAATGATTAAACTAGAAAGGGGCTCACTCCTGGCCACCTGAGCTCCATGTTTTTATGCAGGTGTGCTCCGGTCGGATTATCTGAATGGGGCTATAAAGGATCCTTTTGCCTATTAAATGTCAACGTGTCCAAGCTGCAGTCAGACACATTCACAGACCTGGGTCCCTGAAACTTGGGGAGCGAGAGGCTTCTCTGAGCTTTGCAGAGGAAATCCTGGGGCCGTTCTTTGCGGATGCTTTACATGCTCCTGGTCCCTTATGGAGGAGCTGACTCCCCTCGCCCCTTCCAGCTAACCAGCGCTCTACGTGAACGATCAGCCGTATCCAAAGTCCAGATGGAAAGCTGTCAACAAAGAGACTCCTTCCGCTCTGCCTACTGCATGATTCATCCCTGGCACGAAGACAGGCCCGGAGATGGCCCCACCACCTTGACTCCCATAGGTGAGCCCGGAGAGGAGCACAGGTGCCCATTCCTCGGGTCAGCAGGGAGGGAGCAGGGCAGAAAACGCCACAAAAACGCACAACCTGGCCTTTGTTATAAGCCCTCATGAGCTCATTAAAAACACATGCAGAAATGGTTAAACAAAATCCTCTAAACCTTTTACAAAATTGCCAGTCTATTAGAAGGACTGAGCTCCCAGCAAACTCTCCTTTCCAATGTGTGCAATGGAGCAGCTAATGTCCTTTGGACTCTTGTCTATGGCACCGAGCGGCGGGGGGGCGGTCGGGGGGGACTTGTTTGTTTTTGGTTCTGGTTGTTTTTCAACTTTTTTTCTCAACCAAACTCCTAAATATATCAAACCCAAAGGACTATTTCACCAAACATGTCCCGTTAAAGTCATTGCCTTTTTAAAATATCTGTGAAAATGATAAAAAAAGAAGGAAGCTTTGTGCCATTGCATGGAGGGGAGAGAGGAAGAGGGAGAGAGATGGGCGAGGCACGAATCCTTTGTGAAGGGGCCTTGCATCAAAGCGCAGAGTGGACACTCTGGAAGGGCTTTCTGACGCCTGTTTACGCGGACGGGATGGAACGCGTGTTCCTGGCAGCAGAAATTCAGGGTTTCCTTATAAGGAACAGAGCAGCTCTGCGTTCCACCGAGTTGTGGGCTTTGAACAGGTGCACCTTCCTCAAAAGGGATCCAGTCGCTATGATCCAGTATGCGCAGAGCGTCATGGTGGCACGACGTGCCTCCGACAACGTAACAGAGCACGCTGGCGACGTGAGGCCAGAGACGGAGACGCTGGGAACTGTGATCTGGCCGGTGCCACCTTCTCTTGGTGTACCTCATGGAGGTCTCTGGGCAAATCACTTTCATCTGGGCGCCTCCCCGGGGAGTTGGGGCTGTTCGTTACCTCGATCTATATTCCTGACGCTGTGGTTCGTATTATGTCACCAGCGTAAATGTGACCCGAAGCTTCAGTCCGGGTCTCTTCGACCCAAAGGGGGAAAAAAAAATATCTGTATGCAACTTCGGTATTTGGATGAGAAAATCGGAAGGTTGGAAAGGCGCTGGGGGGTCTGGAAACGGCCCCAACAGCGGGGGCGTGAGTTACAGGATACGGGTGTGCGCAAACGCGTGTCCACCTGAGAACCCACCTGGGAACGCGCCATCGTCTTCCTTGCCGTGGTGCTCGAGCTTTCTCGGGCTTCAGGTGGCGTTGGCTTTCCTCGGGGCCTGCGGAAAACCGCAATAGAGTGGAGACCGTAAGCGCTCGTGCATTAAAATCATAAAAAGCCACATTGGAAAAAAAAAAAAAATCCACGTGGGTTAGAAGGTTTTCTATAAAGGTGAAGCTTCCTCTTGCCCCAACAAATAATAATGATTATAGTAGTGAGGTTCCCTCGGGTGTCCGGGGCACCCTGTTTCTGCACGTGATGCACACCTGCTTTTGCCCTGTTCGAAGGGAGAAGGGGAGGCAGGTGTTACGAATGTGGTCTTGCACAGACAGAGAAACGAAGGTGTCGGGCCCGGTTCCCCCCGTGTCATTGGTAGGACGTTCCCCAACTTCCTCGTCAGGCTTCTTTTCAGCAGCTGATGCTGAGAGAAGGAGATGAGAAACATTCCAAGAACCGAGGCCAATTTTCAGATTAAGTGGAAAACTATTCAGTTCTCCCACTTGGGCAGCAAATGAGTTCTGAGGGTCCTGTCTTGGCTGCCGCCCGGTCATGCCATCATGTTTCTTCTCTCCCTCTTGCGCGGCCAGCAGCAGCTCTGTCAGCCCCGCAGTCAGTAGCCTACAAGGAGCAGTGCCTCGTTGTGGTTGAACAAATAACATGTTTTGGAAACCCAAGCAACCCTTTTTGTGGCTGGGAGCAGAGAAGGAGAGTGTGTCAGTCAGTAGAATCCTGCCAGGGCTTCGGCTCTAGGGGAGCCTGAAGCAGAGGGCCTGAAACACGTCCCCCTCTGACACCAGGAGAGAGCGTTCTGCTGTAATATTTTTAAAAAAATAGTCGAAAGGATCCAAGTCAGGAAAGGAAATAGTAGAATTCCAATCTGGGGTTTGGTGTGTAAATACACAGAGCGGACAATGGTAGGCACAACGGTGGTAAATATGAAATTACAGAATGCAGATTGGATCCCCTGGGCATGACCCAAGAAGGTTGACTTCGGATTCAGACTCAATCAGAGATGCCCCCAGAGCTGGGGAGTCAACCTTCAGGGGCTCCTAGAGAGAGGAAAACCCCGTGTCTGACATGATAGATAGCCAGTGGTCTGGGGAACGTAGGAGACGTTTGCAAAGTCCTCGGAGCCCCTTCCTGTCCTGGCCCTGCGGAGTCCACTTCCAGGATAAATAAACTGGAAATCACTTTTGTGCCTTCCAGCTCTAAGTTTTTCTGTGTGCGTTGAGACTGGTCTGGGTGGGAGCACATGTGACGCTGCAGTCTGTAAGGGGAGAGGAACCGATACACAATATGGGTCTTCAGATAGTGGAGAATAATTGGACCATGGGATTATTTTCCAATTCTGGCCGTTAGATTTTTGCAGTTGGAATAGCAAAATTAATTCGTGATTTTAAGAACAGCCGGTCCAGGATGCAAATTTTAAAATTCAGATACAGATGTAAGCTTGGGATTGTTTTGGTTTATAATGCCTAAAAGTTCTGTTATTTTTGGAGAGAGAAAAAAATTATATATGTATTATTAAATAAGAATAACAATATGAGGATTGATTGCTTTCGAGGGCGTTACTTGACTGACTTTTAAACAGAAACACTTCAATCATTAAAATCCCTCCATGCTGGTCAAGCCTACAGACCGCCTGTATTTTGACTGAAGTATTATTTTTACTGCAAGATAAGCACCTTTACAAAGCAAGTTGAACACACGATGACAAACCCTCCCTCCCTCCCCCTTTTGCACATAAGTGATTCTAGTACCGCTTTGAGGCATCCCTCAAGTAAAATAACATATAAATAGAATGTGAGAAATCACCACATTTTCTAGACTCCACACTTAGTATGAAAAACAAAACTTCCCTGTGCCCCAGCAAACCCTCTAATTTTGTTTCCTCTTAACCTAAGGATTTCATCCTGTTCCATGTCACTGTTGTAATAAGCCCCCGGACATATGAAGTGGGGGGCTCCTTCGTCCGCATGCTAGGACCCCTACACCCCTCCCCGGAGAGGAATAGTTTGCTGGTGCAGACTGGAAAGGAGGGCCAACCTCAAATGTCGTTTTTCATTTCAAAATTGTTCCCATTATTTCAAAGTGGTAGAAATTCAGACACAAAAGCCATTTGGTTGGAAAGTTCATTGGTGCAATGGGGTTAAAGTGACCCCTTGCGTCAAGGGTACCCTCCGATGGTTGATAAAAGGACGGGAGGGAAACAGAGCGGGCTGTGCGAAGTATGAATTTGAGTTTGAGTCTCAACAGAGATAAGAACCTAAAGGGATGGTCCACCTGCCAACCTTACCCCCCCCACCCTTCAGTTTCTTTAGATCTATTCAGTTGCAGAATCTTGGGGATGTTGAAATCTTAAACAAATGCTACACCAAGGGCTTACAGAGAATGCCTAGGCTTTCGATGGACACCTGCACCATTTTCCCCTCCAGGCCCATTCTCAAGAGGTTCTCTCTCTCTGAAGGGCAGTTAGTTACAGAAACAACTTTATAAATTTGCTCTTCTTGGGATATGGCTCTGAGCTCAAACTTCTTCTACTCGGTGAGGAGTCACTTTAGTAAGTGACACCAAAAAACGGTTTTAAGATAGAAGAAATTGTTTGTTGTTTGTTGTTTGTTGTTGTTGTTGTTTTTTACACTAGAGACAAATAAATGGCACTAACTTCTATGGTTATGGCTCACAAGCAAAAAGTACTTTCCTGAAGTGTTTTAATTATCCATTATTATACCATTGTTCTTTTCTGAAAATTGTCCAAATAGACGTCCTTAGGAAACATTGCTGTCTCCTTGGTAAACAGAAATCGGTCACCTCAATATTAGCAACCAGCCTGTCTACGTGATAACGTCCCCAAAGAAATGGTCTACAGGAAAGATACATGTTTAGTTTTCACCTGCTTTTAAAAAACAAATGGAAGAGACTCACGTGAAAAGCCTACATGCTCCTACTTTGATCAAAGATGATTTCAGAGGACTAGACATAGAAAAGTGTTAGTGTCTTCACTAATCCTCTCAAAGGTAACGCACATAAACCTTGAGGACGATTCTCCAAACGAAGCCAGTGTGTCCTTATTTACAATGATTTTAAGTAATACATATATTTTAATCACCTATGGTTAAGATGCATTCTTTTAAGCCCTGTCACGGATCAAAGTTAGCCCTAGCCTGGCACAGCACACCTAAATAAGGGTATGTCATTCTCTCAAGCCCAGCCCTGTTCTGTGTGCATTCTGTTCAGGAACAACAGATTTAATCTGCCCTAAAATGTTTACTCGTCTTCGAATACATTCTCCACACACCACTTTGTATTAATCACAAATACACTTCTTACAAACTTCCATGTTTAGGCCAATATGACTTCTTCAAATTCCTATAGAGCTAATATTAAGCATGCAGACTGACATTTAATAAAAACGACTTGATTTAATGATTAACTCCGGAGATTATGACAAACTGTAAATAAGTCATTTCCGTGAATGGACTTGCTATGGGTGTCACACGGCCTCTCAAAGCCACTCTGAATATCCTCACTGAAACTGTTACTCACTAATGTGCTACATTTTAAAGCCAAATTGGGTTTTCACTCTTCTCTTGCCAAACGAACTAGAGAGAATTCCTCCTATAGCAAAATGCAAGCTCCACTGTAAACCCACTCCTCAAGATTAGAAAGAGGGTTGGAAAGGGCCAGAAAATTCGAGAAAAATCTCAGTCTTCAAAAAATTGTTTTGTAAAGGACCCTGCAGCCAAGGGAAATACCACGCTCACATAAACCTAGGGATTGGGATCAACGCTAAACTAGCAAATGTTGAACTAGAATCAGAAAAGTTAACTGGTAAATTCATCTCTTTCAAAAAAAAAAAAAAAAATCTGAGTTCTTTCAGGTGCTTGAGCATTTCAGGAGAAAGCCACTCTGGGAGCCTGAGTTATCGGGATAATTAATTGAACAAGTTCGTGTAATAAGGCATTTGGGCTTAGAAGAGAAACTTTTCGAGCTACTGTTTGATTTCTATGACCTCATCCTTTCTCATTACAATGTTTTAAATTTAAAGAGCTCAGCTCCGTTTCTGAGAAATTACAAAAATTTGAAACAAGTTTTAAGGGGTCAGTCTGCAAAAATGCTAAAAGTCTCATTTCTAAAATGTCTCTGAAAATAAATTGCTATTTCTAAAAACCTCCAGTGACATCAGTAAGCTCTGACTGCTGTAGCTAACCCTTCATGATATTAAGAAAATCTAAGGAGGGGGAGGGAGGCCAGAAGCATGCTTCTTCCTCGTCTAACAGATAGGTAGTTCTACATTTTAGACCAAAGGATCACATACGAAGTTATTTTGCCATGTTTCTGCAGGCAAAGGTAGAAAAATGTTAGCGTAAGGGACAAAATCTTGTCAGTGTAATAAACTTGGACTCTAGCCAAAATGAAACTCCTAAAAGCTATTCGCTTTAAAACGACAATAATAAAACTATTGCCTTATTTTTCAAATGGTATAGTCTCTAGCATTTTAATGGCAAATGAGTGTAAGGAAAACGACTGAGCTCTTCTGTCTCAGATTTCAAAATTTCACTTACTCGATTCACTGTACTTTATCAGCAATTTCAAACGTTGTACCAAACAATTAAACAAAAACTTGCAAATTACATCTAAAATTATCTGAGTTTCCTAACCCGAGGTATATAAAAGTTTCTCTGATTATATTAGAAATCTGAGAATGGTTCAAGTTTTACAGGAATAAAATGAAATTACAGGAAATGTTGACGTCTTAGGACATTTTTTTTTTAAATTCTTATCTGACACAATGAGGCTTATAAAGTCTAATTCTTGTACGCCTTGTGTTTCATTGATGAAACTTGTGAGAGTCAAGGTTTTTTTAAGTAGGGTTACTTCTTGGGTAAGACTCGACTGTTTCTTTTGATGATAGCACAAAAGATTTACTTGGAAAATTAGTATTTCGGTCATTGTAATGTGCAATTATCATGTAATTTTAATACAGTGTTCACCTTTTTCTAGGCTTCTAATAACCCATTTATAGGTAATCATGACAAGTCTGTTAAGCAAAAAAGTGTCTACTGGATTCACCTATTCATCTGATAGCATAATTAACTAGAAAGGAAATCCAAAACCAGTATCCTTAACGTTTTATATACTTCTTGGATATTCCCCAGGGACCAACTAGCACACAGTACTGGGCCCACAGTGATCTAGGGCATAACTGATTATCTAAAAAACCAGATGGTTTCAGAAGTAAATGAAATCACATAGTTAAAATACACTTAGACATCAGCCAGATGTCAAAGGGGGAATCAATTTGAATGGTTTCCAACATGATTACATGACAAATTAATTTCTTTTTTTTTGAAATGTAGCAAATGAACAAGTGATTCCTTCACTTCTCTTAACAAACGCAGAGATTTATGGACTTAATATTTCTGTTCTAGTTTTGCAAGGAGTGTTTGAAGAAGTTATTTCCTCCAAATCACATTTCAAAATATTGTTCTTTAAGTATATCTGGCTAAGTTTAGGGTAGTGCTCCTCATTTTAAATTAGATGCTAGTCAATGAAACTAAATTCTAACTCTCAACATCTTCAGAAAGTTTTGAGGTCCTATGACCAGTTACTGCAGGAGCTGAGAACACAAGATCCACCTCCCCAACCCCCGCCCCCACCTCCAGCTCTTTTTAAAAATAAGCTTGTTAACTGCTGCAGAAATAATTTCATAGAGCTCAAATGTACATTCCCCTTTGACGCGAAACGATGCTTGGTTGATTAAAAGCAAGTGTGAGTGCATGTGATAGAAATCTTCCTTCAATGACCTCAAAAAGAAACCAAAAAAAAGAAACGCAGGGATTCTAAAGAGTAAATTATTGATTGTGCTCTATGCTTAAAATTAAAAAAAAAAAAAAAACCAAAATATATATATATATATATCTTTTTGGATTCCCATCCATAGCCACCCAGGGGGTTATGAGTGTGTTTTCAAGCTCTGGACCCTACATCCCACTTCTTTTATAGAATTTAAGAATATTCACGTTGCTCTAGGCCAATGTAATGGGAATGTATCATATTTGACTGTAGTGATGTAAAACTGTCTTCCTGTGTATCTTTCAAAGCCTCAGAAGCTATGGGCAAATACGGACCCGAGGATTCCCACTCTCGTGTCTGTGCCAGCCCTGCACGCTGTCCTGTCCAGTGCGTCTGTGTGGTGTTCTTGTGAATTCCTGCCATCCACCAGCAGTGTTTTCTCACCCTGACACGCCCAACGAGATGAGTGCAAAGTCGGGACGATGGCAAAAATTAGGGTTCAGAGTCCTCGAAACCTTGAGAATTAAAAAGTTGGGAACTTCTGAGCTCTCCCAGCAACAAAAAGGATGTGTATAGACCATCTTGAACAATCGCATGCCTGCTAATTTGATTGCCTAGAATTCCAGTCATTAGCCCAAGCAATCTTCCAAATTAAGACATCCGGTCTCCTTCAATCTTCCACTTACACCAGAATGCAGAAGAATAGATCTGACCCATCAACTTGGGATAAAATTACCCATGAAAAAGGCCTGGGGTGTATGGGTGAGCAGCTAGCCGTGCAGCGTCACCAGGAAAAACCCAGGCTGCCACGCGAAGTTCTGTAGATTCATGGATTGCCAGGGAATTACCTTAACATTCTTGACCTAGGTTGTAGAAAATGGGTCACGTTTTAAAAATGTGCATTAGCATCTTAAAGGACCGAAAGCCCAAATGTTTGCACATTTCCAGTTGAGTGAGTTGAGGCATCCTGATCATCCCACAAGCTCTGGACAGAACTGATATTAAAAATAAAGATGCCACGTACAACACATATTTAGGGTCTACGTAGGACATAATCACGATTGCAATGACGCACACAAAGTTCTCAGTTCATATAATTTATTGCAGTTAGCACACAGTTTAAAAATTCACCAACACACCAATAGTACAAAACTAAACAGCATTATAAGTTATTCCCCCCTCAGGAAAATAAAACATACTATGATTGTCAAAGCTAGATGTCAGTCTAAGTTTTAGAACAAAGGAAGAATGTGAAACTAATAAAAGGAAAAAGCAATCACTCACAATGACCACAAAAAGAAAATCCAAAAGAAAGTCCGTTTTTCTCAGACATTGATTGTCTCCTCTAAATTAATAAAAATTATTTTAACATAAACTGTATTTAAAAAAACTAGAAACTCTTCAAGTAACTAAAGATAATGCTCCAAGGCCATTTTCACAGCTTTTTTTTGTTTGTTTGTTTGCTTTAAATGCCATTACAGCCAAATTAACACACATTTGACCAAATATTTCCAAAACAGTCCAGCAACACACAATGGAGTTTTCCATTCAGTATCTTAAGCACAAAAATAGGCTATGTTTACAGTAGTTAAGGCGATCAAATTTTAAACAAAAGCAATTAAAAAAAAAAAAAAGGGAAAAACAGCAAACGTTTTCCATGCTACTCCCATAGACCTTATTTGTAAGTGCAAGACAGGAAAACAAACACTGTGCAAAATGCTTTTGCCCTGCGTGCTGGTCATTAAAACCACACGTTGGGCTGCAGCCTCTGCTGCCCCGATACACATAGTCCACTAAGCCCCTTCCCCGCCTTCCCCACGCCAATCAAGGCCGTCCAGTCCTTTCAGCCCGGGGCTTTTTCAGTCCATAGAATCTTTTCATGAGTCGGGGGTGGGGGGGGGGGATGGGGAGGATGAAGGCAGGGAGGGGGAGGGAGAGAGGGTGGGTGGGTAAGGGAGCAGGGAAGAAAAAGAGAAGGGGAGCCACCCCTCCCAAAAAAAAGGAAGAAGAAAAAGAAGAGAGAGAATGACCTATTGTCGGTTTGTGCAGTAGTTACTCTAAAAACGCTCAGCTGGGTAAATGTGTACACCTAAACTTTTGAGCCGGCATGGGTTTTGTGCAATTAGAAGTTTGTTATAAATGCACACTGCACATGCAAATCTTTAAGCCGTTTGTAAACATTTATATTTTCCTTGTTATGTAGCGAAGTTATCAATTTGCAGCTTAAGTTTGTATTCAGCTTAACAGTTTCAACTTAAAGACAGTGGGAAAGTCAATTTAAATTATATAAAATAAAAATAAAAAACAGTGCATTTACGTTCTTCATAACACCAGTTTTTTCCCCCAAACGGTGCTATTTTTTTTTCTAAGGAAATTAAATAATTTTAAACTCACTCGTTAAAGTTATACAATGCAAACAAAGACAAAAAATATATTGAAACTCATGCATTTCTGTAGCGTTAATATTTACTTTTCAAGACTCAACTAAGAGCATCAACACAACCTGTCAAGTTCTTTGACACCCCCCCAGCCCGTGTAATCAGTTACAGTATACAAGAACAGTAATTCACATTTTTCAACACACAGTTCAACACTGCTGAAGCTGCAATATCCTTTTTCATCCCAAGCAAACCTTCACAAAGACAGCGTCCCAGTGATCCCAGTGTACGTTCAGAATTTCTCTCATTGGGAACCGTCAGAAAACCAGAAGTTGCCACAGAAAGTTTTAAGTCAACTGCTTGTTTAAAAATAGATAATCCAGCATTTCAGAAATTTTCCATTTGGGTCTAAAAGCATTCAGGTTTCCAACAGCCAGAAAAGATTCATGCAATTTTGTGACCTATAAAGAGGCTAATCAAACTGGAGGGAATTTCTACTCTGAAAAAGGAAAGGGGACGACGACGACGACGACGACAAGAAAAAGAAAACAGAACAGAACAGAAAAACCAAACCAAAACAGAAACACAAAACCAAAACAAAGTGGAAAAAGAGCGAGAGAGAGAGAGAGAGAGAGAGAGCGCTCAGAAGACAATGCAGTGGCGACAGAATCAAGCCCTGTGAGAGCATCCTGTGACAGGACGAGTTGTTCCAGAGGTCCTGGTCGGCTTCCTTCCCCGACCCCCTCGGAGGAGAAGCCCCCGCTAGTCTCCGACTTGCTCCAAAGTCTCTTTTACCAGAACGCTAAATTAGTGAGAGTCTCATGCTACTCTAAAGTGCAAAACCGAGTTAACGCCCCGACGTTTTAGTTCCAGGAAACAAGGCTGCTTTTAGACCGTACCACAACTAGATAGAGATCTATGTATAGATACGTATATATATATATATATATGTATATATATATATATTATTTATATATATATATAGATATAGAAAATTATTTCCAGAGTTCTTGCGAGCTATCTTCTAAGGTCCAGTCTCTGACAGTGGGCAAGCTCAGGGCTTCGCTTTTGACCGACAACGAGTTCACCAACTCACAGTGGAACTTGCGGATGTGTCTGTACAGGTCCCCCGACTGCGTGAACCTGCGCTCGCACCACTTGCAGGCGTGCGGCTTCTCGCGCGTGTGCACCACGGCGTGGCGGCTCAGGTTGTGCGAGTACTGGAAGCTCTTGCCGCACTGCGTGCACGTGTAGGGCTTCTCGCCCGAGTGGGTCCGCTCGTGGCGCTTGAGCGTGTACATGCACGAGAAGGTCTTGCCGCACAGCGAGCAGGTGGGCACGTTGACGTCGGCGGCCGGCTTGCTGCGCAGCCCGTCCTGCTCGCGGAAGTGCGTGCTCAGGTGGATCTGCAGGATGTGCGGGCTGGGGAAGACCTTGTTGCACAGCGGGCACATGAAGATCTGGCCGGCCGGGCTCAGGATGTTGGACACGTAGGGCAGCAGGCTGCTCTCCATGCCGCCCTCCACCGGGCCGCGCTCGGCGTCCGGGGTCATCATCTCGTCGTCGCTGCCTTTGTCCTCGCGCTCGAGCTCCCGCAGCACCGAGTCCTCCCTCAGCGGCGCCAGGTGCGCCGGCTCATACTGTACCCTGGCGTTAGTGCTCCCGCCCTCTTTCACAGCGCTATGTTCCATGTCATAGTCACTAGCGCCAACCTCGCTCTCCTCACAGGAAGCCTCTTTCTCCACCTTCACCTGCACCAGGTTGCTTCTCAGCACGTCCTGTGAAGAGAAATAAGAGCTGTTCAGATTTTCAACTCCTGACAGGCTGGACTTGACAGACAGGTCCAGCACACAGTCAACATCTGCCGAATCCCTCACGGAGGTGACAGACCTCTGGGACAAAGACTCGCTGGAGCTGCACGGACTGGCCACTGTTTTGCCGGCGGCGGCGGCGGCGGCGGCGGCGGCGGCGGCGGCGGCGGCGGCGCCGTGGGGCTCGGGCTCCCCGCCCGCCGGGGGGAGGCCCGCCGAGTCCGAGGGCAGGCGCATCCACATGGTCCCCGGCTCGGCCGCCAAGTCCCTCTTGCCCGGCAGGAGGTTCAGTTTGTCGTCTTCGCCCTCGTCCTCGTCGCTGGGCAGGTCGCCGGCCATGTGGCTGCTGCCGTCCGAGAGGCTCTCGACTTTGTCCGAGCAACTGGAGGCGTCCTCCTCCTTCTTGGTGCTGTCCGCCTCCGTGGTGGCTTTCTCTTTCAGCTTCTTTTTGCAGACTTTGACGATGTCATACATGTGCAGATAACTGGCAGCTGCGAGCACGTCTTCAATGGGCAAGTCTTTGAACTGGAGTTTCCCTTCATACATGAATTCCAGCAGGAGAGCGAAAGCTGGGGCTGTAACAATGTCGCTGTTCAGATGAACAATGTCCCTTTTGTCCAGCTGGTCCTTGTAAAAGAGGTGGAAGTACATGCTGCACGAAGCCAGCACAGCTCGGTGCGCGCGGAACTGGGCATCTCCCACCAGCACGGTGCAGTCACACAGGAAGCCCTGGTGCCGCTGCTCGCTCAGACACTGCAGCAGATGTCTACTGTGGTCTGGGAACTCCATGCTGTCTTCATAACCTGCGGACAGACAGACTTCTCGTGAGAGCCGGCTCAGGAGCAACCTTCCAGCGCTCGGGGGCCGCCGGTCCCCCCGCGCACACACGCACGCGCGCGCACACACACACACACACACACACACACACAAAGATAGTGACAGTGATTCGGCTAGGGCCGCCGAGGTACACGTCCCTGCATTCTAATCAGGCTTCTGACCCCGGGACTACCAGATCATTCGCACAAAACCCAGTCCACGCGAGGAGCAGAAAAAGTGCACTTTGCAAACTTCCTCGCCCCAGCCCAACGGTCCCTGATGCATCTCCACCTTCCTGGAACTTTCAGTTAAGTTTCAAAAGCCTTCATTTCAGTGCAGTCTCTTACTGAGAAGAGGAATTCAGCTCTCTTTCAGAAGAAGTGAAGCTACTCATCAAATTATGTCCCACAAAACCTACAAAACAGCTTTAATTTCAAAGAGAACAGCTCATGGAATGAACAAAGAGAAGTCCCAAACACGTTCTGAAAGATTCAGAAAACTTGTTCAACCGTCCTTATTTTATTACTCTTGATACATGACTGCACTTAGAAAGCTCAATTTTAACGCACACACTGGCTGAATCAAGGGGGAAAAAATGAAATCGCATAATTAGCCCAGAAATTAGCAAACAACTCACTTTTAAAGTCAGAGTGTTACAACAACAAAAGCCCTGTGTATAAAAACAGATGTTAATGCCTTAGGATTTGCAGGTATGGCACACATGTACGAGATCAGAGAGAACTACACCAACAGATGGAAAAGATCATCTTTACTATGAACGAATCCAAATATTTTTTAAATGAATTGAGAAAAAAAAACAGTAATATTTCTTTGTAAAAATCTGTACATCCAGAATATCAGGAACCAGAAGGGCTTCACTGAACTCTGAAAATTCTCATCTAAACTTTGATCTGTTGCAAAGCAAATGAATTCCATACTAAAATTATTTCAAACTTTCAAATGAAGGCGTATCGCATTCAAAAGCTTTACAGGTTCAACATCCACCCCCCCACACCCCAAAAGCCTTGCTAGAAAAAGAGAAACTATTTTTTTTCCCTGACTCTGCCTTACCTCATGCAACAGAAAATACTTTGTTTCATTAAAACTTGATATATTTTTGCTTTCCCACTAGCTTCTATTCTTTCCAATATGCCCGGCTGCTCTTGTTTTCTGGCGAAGGAGGGGGAGATGGAGAGGAAAGGCGAAGATGTACAAAGGGTCAAAATTCAACTGCAAAATTCAACTCCTTAAAAAATTCAAGAAAACCCGACTTCCCCTTTCCTGTGACCAGAAGCAAGGTTCCACACCAAGCAGCTCAGAGTGCATGTGGGCAACGGACACACAGCAATTTAATATTCCAGAAATTACCTCCCTGCTTTTTCTCCACTTTGCCCAAGATGGACCAAAACTTTCACCCTAGCCCCCCAAATACCTTCGCCACGATGCCACCGCTAGAATAAACCAAGATTTACAATACAATCACTTTAAGTGCCCCACAGCTAACATCAATCCTAATCCTTGAGAGGGCTAAAAATAAAGATTGGAGGGCAGCTCACAAGGTAGCCGTGATCAAATTAGGAGGCTGAGAGGACAGAGAGGGACGAAGAAGGAAGCTTATAAACATCTGATCCAGCTGACTGTGGCCATATGGCAGCTGCTGCCCAGATAAAGAGATTAAGAATAGAGGAGTGCGATTACAGCTGTCTGGCCAATTCAGGCAGCTCAAATCTACAAGTTCTAAATTAGTCGCTAACACAAAAACTCCTGCAAATAATTATTGTTATGCTGAAATAAAAGCTCTCTTAAATATATATTTGAAAGAGAAATGAGGAAACCAGTCACACTATTCTCCTGGGGACAAAAGTTTTTTTTTTTCCCCCTTTTAAAAAAACCTTCGGTTTCAAAAGCACTACAGCTGTATGTTTCAGTAGTGCTGCTGAATGTTTTGAAGAATAAAGTTTCACAGTGGAATTAATTACACAACAATCTAGCTCCTTAACTAGAATAATCTTCTCATATAAGTTTGAATGCTGGATTCCAGACAGTTGACAATTTCTCTCCCCCCTCCGCCCCACAAGCAAAAGGAATCTAAATAGCAGTGAACAACCACACGAAGCATTTTAATCCAAAGTGATCTCGAAAAGCAACATTTCAAAGCCTTCCTTCACATTTCAAAACTTGCAATATTTCTGTGTATTAAAGTTATTTACTTGCTCGAGCAAAAGGGATAAAAATTAAAACTAAACAAGCCCAAGACTCCCAACTCCAGTAAGATGTTCATTTAAGACTCAGTTTCATATATTATTCCTAAACTGGGTTAGAAAAGTAATGTGATTTTTTTTTAATTAAATAAACAACACACCAAAACAGAAATATGCTCCGTCTAATCTCTTGCTACTCCTACCTTTAGGACACATAAACCTGATTAAGTCCTTTCCTCTGAGTCTCGCTGGCTCCAGGTCTGTTACATCGGTGGAAAAAAAGCAGACTAAGAGAGACAGATGCAAAGTGGAGATGATGTTAGAGAGGAATAAGATACCTTCTCCACCACAGATCCGCACACACTAACTCCCTGTCTGTGTGTTAGAATAAAAGGCTGAGGGATGGCAGGCTGTCAGCTGCTCTGACATCATGTTCAGATGGAAATGCTACCTCCAGCTGTGCTCCTTTTAATGCCATATGCTACTCCTCTACACTCCTGCCACCAGCTTTTTCTTAGGAGAACTTTTCTCTTCTGTTAGTATAAACAAAATACTTCAAAGTCTCCCTTTTTTTCCAAACTTTCTAACAGAAAGAAATGGAAAAACTCAGCATATGGAGTTCTACTGTATTTATGGAATAGCAACACTTCTGTCTTAAGTTGGTGGACTGGCTTGCATACTGACAGCACACTCAAGCCACGGTGCTATGCAGGAAATCCAGATTCACTTTTATTCAACTCCAACGTTTAGTTTCAAAGGCAGCTTAGGGGATATTTTTAAACCAACCCAATTGACATCTCCAGTCCCATTTCGACATTATTACGGTACTTTCATTTTTTTTTTTTTTTCTTTTCTGCCCAGATAATGGCATACGTGTCTCAGAATGCTGGAAGACGAGACAGAACTATTACTCCGGCCCGGTTCACCTTACGATTTCACTCTCATTTTAACTGTTTTGTCTCCTACTACCTTCTCGATAAAATCTCTCACACTACCACTTCATGCAAATTTCCGCTCTCGGTATCAACAAGGTGAAACTGCACTTTCTGAAATCCTGGAAAGAACTTCAGCTCCATGAGACAAATTAATAAACTGATACAACCTGCTACGGCCACTTAAAATGAGCGCTGCACCTGCCTATCTGATCTGACCCTCCGCTCAGAAAAAAGCAGAACTTTGTCTTCCCCTTGATCTGTGTCCCATAACAATCTTTTTTTGGGTCGCTCTGTAATGTTTCACAATCTCAGGAAAACCTTTCAGCTTTCAGTAAGAAGGGGGGGGCGCAGATCTCCTAAGTTTGGGAACTTTTAGCTCGACTTTGTGGGTCTTTTCTAATGGCTGATGAAATCCTCACGTAACCCCAGGCTGGGCTGACCAGCGAGCGCCCTGCAAGGTGCTGCGACATCTGTGAATGTCAGATACATCTCCACGGACTCTGGGGACGGTGAGGCGTAGAAAAGGCCCGAGGCGCGAGTGTTGCAGCCCTGGTGATCAGCACCCCGTCCTCATCAGGAAACCGCGGCAGAGTTAGAGAGTAACAAAAACCAACGTCTCTGTCCAGTCCTCACTTTGCCAAAGTCACAAACCTAACTTTCTCTAACTTCGCGGTGAATGACATAATGACGAACGCCTGTTCGAGGCGGCACTCTTCGGAGCTGCATTCCTCCTCAGCCACACAACCTATTCTCCACAAATGCCCTCGCCCCATTCCAATATATCAGACATTAATCACCCCATTTACCCAGTGGGGTGGGGGTGAGTGACAGTTTAATGAGTCCCAAGCACCGCAATGGGCCAGCGACTCCCACCCCACAAATCAACCCCTTCACAGTCTTGCTACCGCGGGGTCCAGAGAGGGTTTGCAAGGTTGGGTTTTTTGTTTTTGGGTTTTTTTTTTTTTTTCCCTAAGGAGTGGGGGGCAAGGGTTCGGAGTGGGGAAGAGCGGAGCGGGGGAGAAATGCAAATCTCCATGTAGTTCACCGTGCAGAAAACACACGGGGAAAGAGGAAGGTTAAACCACAGGGAAGGAGGTGGAGGGCGGAGAGCCGGTGCAGCAGGAAAACACCTTAAACAGCAGACGAGAAAACAGACCCGGGTCACAGCAACAACAAAAGAAAAGTCGTAAGAAGCAGCCCGCGGGAGGAGGGTGGCTGCTACCGCTTCCCCGACGCCGCGGCGCGCGAGCCCCCGGGGCCTCCCGGCAACTGCACCAGCCCGGGAGGGGCCCCTCCCCCGCCGGCCCCCTCCCCCCCCCCCCGGGCGCCACTGCAGCTGCACCGGTCCCCGGAGCCGCGGCCGTCCCGGGCGCCGCTGCAGCTGCGGCGGCTCCCAAGCCCCCTCCCCCAGCCCGCCGCCCTCCGCACCCGGGAGGCGCCGCCGCAGCTGCACCGGCCGGGAGCCCGCCCCGCGCCGCAGCTGCACCGGCCGCGGGGCGGGCAGGCGGGGGGCGGGCTGGGGGGGGGCGCGGCGCGGAGCCGGCGAGCCCGCACCCCGCCCGACCCCGCAGCTGCGGCGGCCCCGTCCCCGCGCCCGGCCTCCCGCAGCTGCGCCGCCCCCCGCCACCCCAACCGCTCCAAGCACACAAACTAACTCCACTCGCGGGGGCGCCCCCGGCCCGGCCCGCCCTCCGCCCGCTCTGGCCCGCCGGCCGGGGCCGCACAGCTGGCGCCCCCCGCCCGCCAGGGGGACCGGGCGCGGAGGGGACGCCGGGTCAGGGGCCGGGGCCGGCGCCGGGACTCACACGGAGCGGCCCTAAGTCACCGCGTCCCCGCCGCCGCCGCCGCCGCGTCCTCCGCCTCCTCCTCCTCCTCCTCCCGGCCGCCGCCGCCGCCGCCGCCGCCGGACTTGGTGGGCTTCCTCCTCCTCTTGCCCCCCTCCCTCCCGGCCCCCCCGCCCCCCAATCCCGGCTCCGTCGCCCGCTCCCCCCTGCCCCCTCCCTCCCTCCCACCCACCCCCGCTGGCAGCCGGAGGAGCGCGGCGGAGCGAAGAGGGCCCCACTCTCAACGGCTCCCCATGGCAGCAGCCCAGCGGCGGCCGCAGCCTGCCAGACACAGCGAGGGAGCGAGCGAGGGAGCGAGCGCGGAGCCGCCGGCCGGGGAAGGGGGGGCGGGGGACGGGGGGGGGCGGCCGGGGGAGGGGGAGGGGAGGGGGCGGGAGGACGCACCACGCACGCACGCGGCGGCGCCGGCCAGATGTTCCCCCCCCGCCCAGCCTCGGTCCGCCCCTCTCCTCCCCCTGCCTCCCTCCCTCCCGGCGTTGGGCCTCTGCGATTGACCGTAAGCGGCTGGACCGGCGCTCCCCGCCCGCCCCCAGCGCCCAGACTCCTCCAATGGGAGGGCGGCTTTGCAGGAGGGCGGAGGGAGTGGCGGGCAATCGTCGGATTGACAGGAGGGAGCAGCCAATGGGGGAGACGAACCGGAGCAGCCGCTCGCGCGCGCCAATCGCGGACAGAAACTACCGGCGTAGGCGGGGCCCGGACGGGCGGGGGCCGGTAGCGAAGCGGCGCGGGGCGGAGTCCTCGGGCGCCGCGGCGGTGGCGGCAGCGGCGCCCCTCTGGGTGACTTGGCCGTGAGAAAGTGAAAGGAGCCCGCAGGCGGCGGCGACAGCTGCGCTGGGAGGGGCCTGTCTCCGGGCTCCGAGGCCTCGCGCGCCCTGGGGGTGCGGAGCGAGCCTTTCGGTGTGCACCGTGACCCCCAGAAATACACTTTTAAACGTAGTGGGGCTGGGGTGCGCCGAGTTACGCAGGTATCCTCGGGAGGCAGGGCGCGCGGGGACACGGAGGACCGGAGCCGGCCCGAGGCCGCCCCCTCCGCTCCCCGGGCCGCGGGCGAGGCCGCGCAGTGGTCGCCCGCCCGAGCGCAGGGAGCAGGACCGAGCAGCGCTCGGGCTCGGGCTCGGTCCCGCCGCGCCCCGTCCCCAGGTGCACGTCGGGGCGCCGCGGCGGCGACCGCGACCGGCTCGGGGAGGCCGGCTCTGGGCGTCGCTCTCCCGACGTCGTCCGGTTCCGGGCGGCGCCTGCGTTGCTCGCAGCCCCCTCGCGTGCCCCGCGGACTCCCCTGCTCCGCGTACACCCTCCCGAGTGACCACATGTTAGAGCCGCGGCAAAATTGGTAGTTGTGGGAGCCGTAGCCGGAGGCTTTAATTGGTACGTATCGAGCCACCGCGTCCAGCTACCGAGGGGGCAAGATGTTGCGACTGCAGCGTCGCTGTTGCTCCCGCCGTCCACTCGCACCTTCTCTCCGAGCCCTGCTCTGGGCGGTTAAACTGGGTTCCTCGCGGCCACGAAGAAATGTAGAAACTTCTGTTCCCAAGAAATTGGAACTCTTGTTGAGGAAGGCAGGCAGGCCTGGTATAAAGTTGAATAGCAAGTTAAAAAAAAAAAAGAAGAAGAAGAAGAAGATTCAAGAATGTGAAATCGAAAATTGCCCAGGGAGGAAGTTAGTACACCAGTAATTGTCGAGTGAGATGTGTTTATTCTTTGCTAACTGAAGCGGGACTGACAAGCCTGTTGCTAACCAACTTGCCAGGAGACCTTTCAGCTGGGCAAAATGTGCTTTCACTTTGTTCCAGGTCAAATGGATAAACTAAGTTGAAAGTATTGTGTGGGCAAATCAGGCATGTTGAATTCCTAATGAAGTAAAAGCAGGAGCACGTAACATTCTTGGAACCGAAGTACAGTTGTGCCGTCCTGTGAGAAACAGGAGTGATGTTCTCTGCTCTTTCCTCCACTTTTTCATATGCCCTCAGGTTTGATCCCTGAGGTCAAGGCCATCCTGTGATAACTGGCTTTTTAGCCCATGAAACGTCCTGTTGTATGTATATGCTTTTGGTGAATTCTAGATCTTTTAGTCTATGGGGTAGACGGCCCAATTTCAGTTTGACCTGTTTCCAGTTAGGGAAATTGGTAAATGTTCTCGATGGATGCAACATACTATTAAAAAGAAAAAAAAAAAGATGTGAGAAGGAGCACATGCTTTGCCAACCAGTTCAGGAAGAAAAAAGGAAAAAGAAATGTTTGCATCCTCAAAGCTGTTCCTCACCTATGAAAAGTTAAAAATAAGGAAAGTAGCGTCTCTGGATGAAGAGACATAATGTAATTGATAGTGTCAGGATATTAAATAATAAATTCATGAGAAAATGAGAACAGATTCTCCACGAAACGCTTGGGAACTCGGTTCTGTGGCATACAGAGTAAAATCACAGCTGTAACAAAAAGGTTTTACGGAATGTACCTACAGGGAGAACAGCAGCCCCAGAGATGAGCCAGGGGTCGGACACGTTGGTGCCTCAAAAGTTGTGGGCATTGTTTCCTAGATCTAGCAGTCTGCTAGAACTCATATTGAAAGCTGAGTAGCATAGCCAGAAAATATAGATTGAATGGATATTTAAGGAAGCAAGTATGTCGTCCCTCAATTATGTAAAAGATCTTATGATTTTATGAAAATGCTTGGAATATTCATACGTTGTCGAAATCAATAAAAACATTTCTGGAGTATTTATTGTGTTCAAGAGAGGCACTCTGATGGGATATGGAAGACAACAAAAAAGCAACAGACAGGTTCTCTCCTTCCTGGGGTTTAAATTTGCTGGGAAAGAAATGGTGCGAATATATAAAAAATCTAAAACAGAGACTAAAGAACAATATCATAGGATATGAGTGTCAGAACTAAACATAATATTCAGTTGTTAAAACCATCTTATCCCTGGTCTCTGATGAGGTGGCATTTTCTCTGCCCCTTTTTTCACATTAAAAATTTTTTTTTACTCTGACTTTATTTAAAAAGGTCCTAAACTTACTATAAAAAATGACACTTTTAATCATCTTTGGAAAATCATCAGCATACAAATTGTAAATAAAACTGATGTCAGAGGTGTCATGACACAGAATAATTACTATTTTTACTGAGTGCCCATTGCAACCATGGAAAGCAGTAAGTCAGACCCAGAAAGCCTCCTCAGGTAAGCTCCTCAAAATAAGACCTGTTTACCTGTACCCATCAGACTCAGCAAATTACCAAGAAAAAAAGCTACTTGACAGAGTTGAAAGCCAATAATTTTTTTCACTCTCCCACAGTGAGGGGGAAAAAAGTGCATAAAGTACAGTCTCTAAACTATTAGAACAATGTACCATTGCTTTCCTCAAAAAAACAAAACAAAAAAAAAAAAAAACAAAAAATCCCAATCCTGTATAGTTAACAATCCATACTTTTCTGGGAGTCCTGAAATTAAAACCGACACAAGTCAATCTAACTGGTCATGGTTAGATTTCTTGCCAAAGAACAAGTTTTATGTTTTAATGACACACGGATTTCAAGCAGTAACAATTCAACACTATAAAATGTTGACGGACCAAATAAAATTTAATTTGATGGGCAAGTCCATAAAATGAATGCTGACTTTTAAATGTGAGTCACAGGTGAAATCTCTGAAAAAAAATCAGTGACTTGTTATACTTAGTGCAATAGGTCATGTTGAAAAAGTTACCTATGCAATTAATTTTTCAATATTGACTTTCTATGAACTTCATGTATAACTGGGATCTTTAAAAAAAAAAAAAAAAAGTCAGGGAGGCAAGCATTAATAATAAAAGACCAGATATTCCAAAGTGCCATATTTCACCTATAATAACTATAAAATGTACAAAATGTGGGTAGAGGTTAACCTGATTTTGAATCTAGAGAGAAAAAAAATATACTAAAATGAAACATGTTAAAGCTTCTATTAAGCCCAGACAATGTCATAGCACACATGAAATTCTCTTTACTTTGTAGATTCTCTCTCTTTCTCTCTCTCATTCACTCTGGCTTTTAGAAATGAACAGGTTGCGATGGCCTAAAGGTAGAAGGAGACACAGAAACACAGCTGAGACGATAGTATTTAAAAAAAAAAAAAAAAGTAGATAAACAAACTAGAACACACAGTACAATAATGACATGAACAGGGAGCATATTCCCCAAAGCTCAGCTTTTAAAAATATATATGTTCATAATTCTGCAAAACATGTTCTATACCAAATCATTCCCCGGGTTATAAATCCTGTAATGCTTGAATCTGTTTATTAAACCCCTCAACTATGAGAAGTCATAAATAAGAGGTAATTCATCATGATTCTCAGCCCTGAAGACAGAAGTCGCGTTATCATACACTCTTGAGGAAGGAGCCTTAGCAGATTAATACAAGGCACTGAGGATACACTACACCCCCTATGCTAAAAGCGGAAAGAGGCTCCACGAGTAATTCAAACCTGTTGGAGGGTTAAGGGGAGAAGAGGAGCATAAGAGACAGTCTTCCCAGAACTGTTTTTCCTGTGGAGCTACTTTTCAGTTGCTTGCTATAAATCAGTGCGTTGACGTGGCCATCACAAATCCAGAGACAGCGTAATGGGTGAAGGAGGCTGATAGTTTAGGCTTGGTTAGCATCCAGGCTGGCCACCCACACCTCTATTCTCTCTGTCTCTCTCTTCCCCCCCCCACCCCCGCCCTGACTCTTTCCTAAACAAAATAAATTGGTATAGACAAGTCTACTACCCTTGAAAAATCACACAGAAACTCCCAACATCCAGATGTTAGAATTGTCCTGTTACTGTGGAGGCTGCATTAATTTGGATAAAGAAAAGATGTGTTCATTTCATCTGTGGAGGCTTTTAGACTTAATTTTTAAGAATTAATCTGATGAAGGCTCTAACTTTTCCAGACGAATAGACTCTGTAACAGAAAGATGTGATAGGAACCTATGATATGTATGCCCCATTTTTAATAGTGTAAATCTTTGAGGTTTGTTTGTTCTAAAATTCGCTAAAAGATATAGTCAATGTGCGTAGTTTGTTTTGTTCAGCATGAAAGAATAAAAGTTCCAAATCTGTAAATGCTAATATTCTTAATTATATCCAGTTGCTTAAACAGGGGCTTGTAGAAATTCAGAGCAAAATGGACTCAGCTAGAAAAACTGAAGGGAACTAGAGAGATTTCCAGTAGGTTCCAATGCTGTACACCTACTATGTGTCAAGTGTTGTGCTTCTGACTAAAAGAAACCTCTGCCTGTCCACATCCCAGTGCAGAGAGAAGCTTTTCCTTCCTTTTATGTTCATTCCAGCCTCCAATGCAGTACTTTCTTGGACTTCAAATGGCCAGAAAGGAAAATGACACATCCCCAAATTATTAACTGAGAACTTACAAAGCATTATAGAAATATGGAACTGCGTTTCATGGTTCTTATAAAATTTCCACCCTGTGCTGGGTGCCCGCGATACATAAGATCATCCCTCCTTTCAGATCATCATTATGTATAAATGTCATTGTGAACACACTGGACAAAGACAACATTGCACTTTTCGTTCAGTGGCTAATAAATGCATACCAATCCTAACTATTGTAATAATATAAAATCGTCTTAATCAAAAGCTTTTCTTATACAGAAATTCTATACATTTAATGCAAAAGTCTTGATACATACCAAATTCAAACTATTCCTGGTAATAAGAGCAGACAGAAGGTAAAATCTCACTCCAGAAATTTACTTCGCCCTTAGCGCTAACATGCAACTCAGGAAGTTACTTGCCTCACAAAGAACTAGCATTTATGCTTAAGACTAAAATGATTATTTTTAAAGTACTCATTTTACAATGCAAATGTGTATCTAAATTAAACTCAGCAAAAATAAGCATTTTAAATTGAAGCTGCAGTAATGACTTTATGGGAGACAATAGGAAAAGTGGCTCTTGAACGTGAACTCAGAGAAAACAGATTTCAAATTTCTTCTATGTGTCTTGAAGCTTTCTTTGCTCCCTGGCTCTGTACCTTAACATATTGGCACGTGTTTAATTGAGAACCCGTTGCCCTGAAGTTATTTTACAAAATTGAGACTACAACAAGGTCATAGCAAAAAAACATATAAGGGGGGGGGGGGTGTGCTGTGAGTCAAAAAAAAAAAAAACCAAAAGACAAGAAACTGACAACCGGCCCACATTGCCAAGCCATGCCTTAGCACTTGGAATACGGGACAGGTGCAGGAACACAGGCTTACTAAGAGCAGAAGCAAGAGTCTTGGTAACAAAGACATACACAGTAGAGCATTTGAGACAAAAACACGTGACAGAGAAGAGCAACATAGGGGAGAAGAGCTTCATAGGGGAGATGGGTTGGGCTGGAAAGAACAGTGAGAAACAAGATGGTGACAGTCTGGAAAGGTAGCCGAAGGGAGGGGAGGGGAGGGGAGGGTGGCTGAAAGGTCCGGGAGGGCATTGTTCTGCTGGTAGAGGCCTTGGTTTGGGGATGTATTGTCAGTGGAGGTGGTGCCGGAAGCCCAAGATAAATACACAGAGAGGTCGTTATCCCTTCCTGGCTCTGCTGATCCTCTGCCACTATTTTTTGTCAACTTGCTCTTTGTCCTTTAAAATGCTTTAAGAAATAACTAGCCGCAGGGCGCCTGGGTGGCTCAGTGGGTTAAGCCTCCACCCTCTGCTCCGGTCAGGATCTTAGGGTCATGACATCGAGCCCCACATGGGGCTCTCTGCTCCGCGGGGAGCCTGCTACCCGCCTCCTTCCCCACCCTCGCCCGCCCCAACGCCTACCTGTGATCTCTCTCTGTCAAATAAATAAAATTAAAAGGAAAAGAAAAGAAAGAGCCCCGAGATAAAGAGAATTAGAATATACTTGGTATATTCTATATACTTGGTATATTCTAGTATGTTGTCTCCATCAGGCGACTGCCTGCGCGTGTGCGCGTGCGTGTGTGCGTGCATGTGTACGTGCGCGCGCGCGTGAGCGTGCGTTTGCGCATGTGCGCATGCCCAGCTCGTTAGTTTGCTTGGTTTTGTGATAAGACCTGCGTGATAGGATCCTTCTTAACATGAAGTCAGGGCTTATAGCACTGAGATGGATTTAGGCTGACCTTATGAAGAAATTGTGGGGCTGTATTCGTATTTCCTTGAGGAATTTGAACTATTTATCAACCTAACTAATCACATTTTAGAAATTCATCAACTGGCACTAAACCGCTGGTATGCACGAGGCCTGGCACTGGGCACATCAGCCTTCATGTAAAACATCTGGCTGGGATCCTGATGCGTGAATCAGCGTCATAGAGGTAGAAGACTGAGCTGCTGGAACCAAGTGAGCCCGGAAAATTCCCGTGATCCAAGAGAGTGACTCTTAAGTTTTGTTGACGATCTTCCTGGATAGGATATGAGCTTCCTCACTTGGGAATCTTGTTTATGAACTTAACTGTACCCTTAGCACCCAGAATCGTGCTAGACACAGAATACGCATGCAAGGAAGATCTATAAGCCGGGAGGGAGGGAGGGAGGGAGGAAAGGCAGGGAAGAAGGCAAAGATGGAGAGAAGTGACTTACAATTTTATGTTTTTCTGGCTGGAGGGAATAGCAGTGCTTTACACTTACAATTGCTCCCTTCAAACTCAGGAAAAAGTGAGAAATACGGCTGATTCTATGGACTACCAGAAGGCTGTCCATTCACTTTCTCGGAAGTCCTCTGACCCAGTGGAGAAATAAACCCAGATAAATGTGGTAGAGACTTGACTTCTGGTGGAACCATCGCAGTCCCCTAGCATGTGTAAAGAGTATTTCATCTTTGAGGCATTTTAGAAATGAGTTACTGCACAAACCTCTTCTAGGCAGAAGATTTGTTGTTATTTTTGTGACTGGGAGAAGAATGTTTATATGGAATGGCTAAGTGGCTTGTTCAAGGCCCAAGATTGAGATTGGTGCGTTGCAGAACTAGTCATCGATTCGTTAAGGCATTGTTCTTCAGACATTTAGGCCATTCTGAAATTATAAGCAAAACCTCCATTGTTTTTTAACAAATTAAAATCTGCCATGCCTTGAAAAAAAATAGAACATATCAGATCTTTATTCTTTTTTTAAATTTTTTTATTAGCATATAATGTATTATTAGCCCCAGGGGTAGAGGTCTGTGAATCACCAGGTTTACACACTTTACAGCACTCACCATAGCAGATACCCTCCCCAATGTCCATATCAGATCTTTATTCTTAAGGGCAAAGCCCATGATCTCAACTGAACCGCACAGACAAGCTAGATAGAATGAAAGGAATCATTCCTGACTTTTCAAATGTAGCTTCCACTGAAGACATATGCCCTTGGTGGATATAAATGAAGGAGCCTTCCAGCAAGAGATGTTTTCCCCTCCTGGAGATCCTACTAAGACAGTAGGGTCCTTACGAGCAGTAAATCTGATGCAGAGGAATCTATGAAACTGTATATATGGGTGCATCCTGTCACTATGAAATATGAAAGATTAGATTTTCATTTGCATGGTTTGCTGGGTTTTATTTGGCAGATACAATAACACAGTCTACGCAGAGCCCATAAAACAAAGTGAGAACAGCAGCTCATTTGGTGGCAAAATGTAATGGTTATGGCTAAAGGGCTTCCATAATTTATCTCAAACCCTTATGCCTACATTTATTGTTGTTTAAATGAAAATCAAACTCTCATGGCCATAAGGAGGGATCTGGTCTGAAATTTGATTGAGATCCTTCCTTCTCACACAGTTTCTGAGATTAGCAATCCGTAACACTTAAAACAGCTACAGAAATATCCCAGAAGAAGCAACCTTATCTAAGCACACTCGTGTTTCATTTCTCCAATCCTGCTTCTCGAAACAACCTTGTAACTCCTGCAGTGTGAGCGGGAGTGAGCACTCCCGGCCCTGTTCCTTGTTCTGACTCGGGATTCCTCCTTAGAACACACCTCAGCCCTGGTTAAGAGCTAATGTTCAGCATTCAGATGACGTTCCAAAAGAGTAATACTTGGTGGGGGGGGGGGGTGTTGCTGGGAGGAGGCAATATGAAAGCAGAACCGAAGCATGGGATAGTGGCGCAAACCATTTAAGTATGGTGTCTTTTAATATTATTAAAAGTATTTATTTTGCAGCATATATCTAAAAATCAATATTTAAATTCATGATTTTTAATCACTTTATTCTCGTTATGTTGCAAAAGTAAAAACGTTGACTCTCAAATGGGAATTCTCAAGGCTGTGTGTTCTGCAGTGTTAGAGGTAGGTTTCTTTTCCTTTTTTTTTTTTTTTTTTTAAGATTCAGACGTATAGTTTGTTACAGAGAAGTCTGTACCATTTTATCAAATGTACATCTGGATAGGGTTTAAAAATATCAGTGATTATCACACCAGTTTAGTGGGAATGGAACCATATGACAGGTGTATAAAATAACATTATAGTTTTATTTTCTGCAGATAATATATAATGTATATAATATCGATGTGTAAACATCTATTTTTATAATGTTGATGAAAATTCCATACCATTCAATGAGATAGAAGTGTTTTGTATGGCTGGGCTATTGTAACATTTGTAATTAAAGTAGTCTTAAAAATGAAAGAATAAATTAACTCAATCATTTTTGAAATGACCAACAGACCGTCAACATGCAAGTTAAATGGATATGAAAATAAACGGAAAACATATGGCCTAAATTTTACCAACCATGAGCAAGTAGTTAATTTTGAAACTGGGTTATCCCTTTTGGTCTTAGAAACTCTTCATTATTTTTAGGTAAATCAATATGCATATTAAAGTGATTAACTCTAACTTTCTAAATTCAAAAAAGTTTCCTGCCAGGGAGGTTATTACTATAAAAATACATGAACCAATTTGGAGAGGAAAGACGATTTTTTAAGTTATTTTAAGCAACTTGTAAATGCAAGTAAATAATTCATTTCCAAATCCGGAGATAACTGACAGACTTCCTCTTGCTTTGGTAGTAAACCCACTACATGTGCAAGCGTGCGTGTGTGCATGTGCGTGTGTGCATGTGTGTGCACGGGTGTGTGTGCATGTGGGGGGGGGATGTGTGCGATCACTTTCATTGCAGAGTTCTCGAGTTTAATAGGAAATAATTACCGAGGGGGAAAAAACCAAGGAACATTAAAAAGCAAAGAAAATATTCTATATTTTCATTTCCAACAAAAATGTTACCGTCATGAATCATTCCAGCCTTGTGTGTTTGCTCTCCTCAGGAAGAGGTTTCCAGACTAGGCCAACGTACATCTTTGAGTCAGCTGATTTTGATGGCCTTCTGGTGGCTGCAGGGAAAATCTGGCAAGTGGAAAGTAAAAAAAAAAATGGCAAACTAATACTGATTAAGAGAATTTCAGAAAGAAAGGGGAGGAAAGATCCAAGGGGGGGGGGGGGATGGATGCATGAAAGCCAAATAAAATCAGGCAAAGTTTTAGGAATAAAACTATACAAGTTTTCCATCAATTTATTTTTCCCAGTATAGAATTTTTGTAACTGGCAATAGTGCTCATATTTTAATTTAAATCTTCCTTCGCTAGACTAAAAACAAGGCACCTAATGCCTTGTAAACATGAATATTCAGTTTTTAGAATCTTAATAGCTTTGGGGCCACGCTACCATTTGGGGTTGCCACTCCACTAACAGATGTGTGGACTTCTGAAACCAGAGAGAAGCAAGTAAGGAAACACACAAACAAAAATATTTTTTTTTTCCTTTCAAAGACATTCTACCACGAAGGAGCATCACTTTCTGAACTGCCTGTTACCCAGGCAAGTAAGTAGTTGCTAGTTTGGCCAGAGTGAATGTCCAGTTCCTATGATACGATCCTAAATGAGCGAATGGAGTGATTTCTGTGTTTCCCCCACCTCCTCGCTATGCGCCTTCAAACCTCACCTCCATCACCAATAATTTTTAGGTTGGTTTTTTGTTGTTGTTGTTGTTGTTTTGTTTTTTTTGTTGTTTTTTTTGTTTTTTACTTTTGGATTCTTGAAGCATATTATTAGCGGTAGTGGTATTAGTATTGCGATCTCCTATAGTCCCTTTCACTCAAAATTACAATACAGGGGACTATGGCCAATGCTATGCAGATGGCCAAGTAGATAATAAAGGCTCAGTTCATGAATAATATCCACTCCGAAAGAGGACAAAAGCAACAGGAAAAAAGAGCCCAAATTGGACAAAATGTGCATGCTATATTTAAAAAAAAACACACACGCGATCATTGTCAGAGATCATTAAGGGTGCCCTGTAGTTTTAATGATACGCCAGTGGCACCAATTTGATGTGACTGTTTGCTCTTATAGTCAATAAAAAAAGTCATAACTGCCATCAAATTTAAATTTAATTTATTTTCTACACAGCCCTTTCTGTTTTCCTTGTTTTTTTTTTCTTTTATAACATTAACACTTTTTTTGTTAAAAAATGTGTGAAAGATTAATTTGTAGAATGAGGGGGTTGTGGGTGCACAGCGCAGGACAGATGGCGTGGGTGGGACATGGCAGTTTTCGTCTGAGGCATCATTTTGTTGTTGCTGTTGCAAATGAGCAAAATAAAGCTATGCGAGCCCGATCATCTCTTTGAGGGCCCCTCAGTTAAGGTGCGTGGCTTTCCTTTATGTTGGCCCCTGCTGCCCAGGGACGCGGGCGCCCCCTGCCCCCCATGACCAGCCCCCTCGAGAGCGTTGTTAGTCCGAGAGCACTTGAATTTTAAAATTGCATTTATATAGAACTCCACCCAACTTTTGTATACAACAGCATGAAATATACTCTTTCTTGGTAAGCTGACGATTTTGAAATGAATTTAGGATCTGTCCTCCCTGAGATCCTGTCTTGTAAACCCCAAGGCATGAAACTGTAGATGCAAAACAGATTGATTTTTTTTTCAAGGAGGGGATTTTGTGGGGAGGAGGGCTGTACACCCGTCAGAAATTCTACTCACATTCAAGGGGAGGGAGATAGGGTACAGGTTTATATTCAAAGGTTCAATTTTTGCCTTGGAACAGCCCTCCTTTTACGCATAAGTACTGTAGGAGTTCACCATTGTAAAGGTTCTTAGCGAAGAATAAAGCAATTACCAGAGAAAATCACTGTCATATGGCACACACAGACATTTGAGAAAAAGTAAAACTTTGAGAAGGAGGAAAAGGGGAATTCAGGACAGCATGTGGGAGGGAAGATTCGGGTTCTTTTTATGCACAAAGAGATCCATTAACAATATCTTTATCAGTTCCCCTCTTCCTTGTTAACTGAACCGACTCGCAGCGCCCAGAGTATGTGACCGTGATCGCAAACAAATGCTCCGGGAGGAGGAGAGGGGAGTAAATAAGAGAGAGCAAACGAAAATGGTGGGTGGTTGATTCACGGCAAGACGGAGCTGCCTGACAATCTCCACCAAACCCTGGCCTCCAAGGAGGGCTTCTGGTCACGGGAAGGCGAGACGGCCCACGAAAGGATGTGAGAGCAGTCAGAGCAGCCCGTCCTAAGGCCGCCACAGCCTTGAGCCCGAGGTCTTCGGATATTTGGTATTCAAGTCATTTCAGATTACTGTGCTATTTCCCAATTAGACTGTAGGCTTTCCCGGAGAGGGGTCGCTCCATACAAGGCAGGGCTCCGCCAGTGCACCCCGCAGGTGCACCCGCACGAGGGGGCCGCGGATCTAGGGACGGCCCATCGTGGAGGCAGTGGCACCCGGTGGTGGTAGGCATGGGTCTTGGTGGCAGGCAGTTTGCAGGGGGCCTCAGGCTGCCACTAGCTATGTAACTGGACCCAAGTTACTGTCCCGAGTCGGGACCTTAGTCACTACCTCTGCGAAGACAGGGACAAGGGGAGTGTGGACTTCGTCACAGAACTGGTGGGGAATTGAAGAGTCGCCCTTGGGAGAGCACAGTCCTCTGGAAAGTGGTCCCTGGCAGGTAGTTGATTCAGCCCTTGTTTCTTGGACTTTGCAAGTACTCGATGCCCAAAGGCACGCAAAACCCGAATTCTTTGGTATGAAACGTGTCAACAGTTTCATCGGGGGTCACATGGGCACATACAGTGTTAGAATGTACAAGAGTGGATAAAGCATGAGGGAGAAGGTATATACAATTTTAAAACCCAAGAGACCGTATTACATGGGAGGAGGGTGTCCCTGATGTCATGGGAAGTAGAGGGGAATCCTGTATATGAGTTATGAGTCTGGAAAATACAGCATGCCGACAGCAAATGAGATAAGAAAGGTGTCTGCCACGTGTCTCACCGAAAGAGCGTTCTCTATTTGGTATTTATTTGTTCTACCAGCTTCTCCGTGGTTCCGCGTGGTAGGATGCCTTATAGAAATTGAGTATAGCAAGTTCTTAATCATTCAGTCAAACACGCCGGCACACAAGCAGACTCAAATAGGGACGGGCTATCCATAAACCAATACCACAGTCGCGATGCTAGCCCTACATACACTGAAACCATTGTAGGGCCTGTTGTTTATACTCAGATGTGCCTGTAATTACTTATTTCTGTGTATCCTGATACACAACTCGGAAAGTATCTTTACTTTTCCCCCTTGCTGTCTGACATAGTTCTACTGATGCCCCAAACACAGGAGAAGAGTTAATTCACTGACTCTGAAGGAATTCGAATGGACTGAGACTAGAGCGGAAATGGGAAGCTATATGCATTTCATGCTTCTAATATAAACAAAAATTTATATGTATGAACACAGATGTGTGTCCAAAATTGCATTTTGTACTAGTCAGTGTTTCCCTCAGAATAAGAAGTTAGCTCTTAGCAAAGGTAGGAGAGGCTCCTGGAAGTCTACTCCTTTCTCCGTCAGTAATAAAACTCTCCATTTTTGCTGGGTACATCACTGCTCAAAATAAATCTGCATTTCCCGGCTTCCTTTGCAGCTAGGTATACCTAGATGATAAGTTCTGGGCAGTTTACAGGAAGCCCTCCTTAAAGAAATTGTTAAAATACCCTATGATTCCTTTCTTCTTTGTCCTTTTCTGCTATCTGGGATATGGATGTGATGGCCGGAGCTTGGGCTGATATCATGGACCACGAGTATGAGAGCCACGCAGTAGGGAGGTTGGAGAGGTGACTTAGAAGAAGCTTCTGAGTTTAATGATTTCCTAAAGTAACCACCCCAGCCCAGCCTGCTTCTCAGCTTTGTTTCTATAGGAGAGAATCCTGTCTATCTTGTTTAATGCCTGGTCACTTAGACTTTCTTCACAGACAGCTGAACCAAATCCCAACTCCTGCTTTCTTTACGCCTTTCCCTAAAACATAGTGGACAGTGGGGGTTTATGTTGCCATCAAAGTTTGTACCTTTATTTTTTTTTTTTAAAGATTTTATTTATTTATTTGACAGGGAGAGATCACACGTAGGCAGAGAGGCAGGCAGAGAGAGAGAGAGGAGGAAGCAGGCTCCCTGCTGAGCAGAGAGCCCGATGCGGGACTCGATCCCAGGACCCTGAGATCATGACCTGAGCCGAAGGCAGCGGCTTAACCCACTGAGCCACCCAGGCGCCCAAGTTTGTACCTTTAAATGAAGTACAATATCATGTACATATGCTGGCATGGCAAAAGCTAGATTTAATTATTAGATTCTAATATACTTACATATCTACTATATGTAAAAAATATTAGGTTGGGGAAGTAATTAATGTTAGCTGTTAGAACAACCACCCCGCCCCCAGGGGCTTAATGAGCAGTGCATTTCTGACATAAGAGTCTGATGTGGACTGCTTGAGATAGAGGAAGAGGGCGGGAGCCTCTGCTCCACGCAGCTCTTCAGAGACCAAGTCAATCTCAGCCCTCGGAGGCTTGGGCCATTTTCCATCTATGACTGCCCACACCTCAACAGAATAGAGAGTGTGTAGGATCATCCGTGGGAGATTTTTCATGGTCCAGGCCTCCAGTGGTTTTTGACACTTCTGTTCACCTTCTGTCAGACAGAACTCAGCCACATAGCCCCAAAACAATTGCGAGAGAGCCTGAGAAGTGTAGTTGCGCCGTGTTCCAGGAAGAAGAGGAGGAATACGAACACTAGTTCTCCCTTCCCTAATCAACAGAATTGCATCCCCGTTTCTACCTCCTGTTCCAAAGGCCAAATTAAACAAGGACCACATGCTCAAGGAGACAGCTCACTGCGGGGCAAAATATTCTTTTTAAGTCATTTTCTAGGGAAACATCTAAGACCCTGAATGTTTCTGATCATGAAGGATGAGTTCTTTAAACAGGGTGACTTTAGTCATAGGTGCTGGCGAGCTCCCTTGCTTCTTGTCCGTAATGTATTGTGTGTCTATATTGAGATACTGAATGCCCTTAAATTATTTTATATAGTGTTTGTAGCAAAACATTATAGACTGGTTACGGTTTAAAAGGACCAAGTCCAGCTGTTTTATTTTTACTTTACTTTTATAATCACTATCCACAAACTTTTCCTGCAATAGTCTTAGTTCGATATGCTTTACATTTTTTATCCAATGAAACTCCAAAGTAATTTTATAGCTAGATTTTTTTGATAGGTAAGACAGAACATTCCTCTAACATGAAGACTGTATTTTTTTTTAAGTTTCTTTTTTCCAGTTTATTGAGGTTTACTCAACAAATAAAAATTGTATATATTTAAGGTATAGAACATGAGGTTTTCTTTTTTACCTCTTGACTCCCTTCACCCATTTCTCCCACCACCACCACCACCCCTCACTCTGGCAAACCGCCACTCTGTTCTCTGTAGCTATGAGCCTGTTTGTTCGTTCCTTGGTTGGCTGGGGTTTGGTTTTGTTTTGTTTTTTAGCTTCCACATGTAAATGAAATCATACTCTATTTGTCTTTCTCTGTCTGACTTTTTTCATTTAGCATGATGCCCTTGAGGTCCGTCCATGTGGTGGTAAATGGTAGGATTTTCCTCTTTTTTTGGCAACTACTTTTCTTTTCCTTCCTACTATTGTTCTTTCTCCTTGTCCGTGTGCTTTTACCACGATGAAGCGTAATTCTTTAACATCTATGGATGTCATTAAGAAACGTTCCCATAAGACTTATATTGCTGAGAAAAACAGTTTAAACTGTGTCTGAGCAGTGGTCTTGGAATATGCCAGAGAAGGTAATAATGGGTCATCAAGGCAGGTAGAGCTTTTCCAGTTTTTCCTTATACTTCTGTATTTTATAGGTTTTGTGCTTATGTGCTGATACTTGCAAGATATGAGATCATTTAGGATATTTTAAAGTTTTTAGACTCCCAAAAAACAACTGGGGGAAAGAAAGAGAGGTCGGAGTTGAGGGCAGATGTAGCTAACTAGGTGAGTGGGTGGGTAGATGGATAGATAAAACTTTATTTTTCCTAAGAAAATCAATCATGATGGTTTTATTGAACCAGTGTTTCCCTTGAATTCTAGGCGACAGTCAAAGACAGCCCACTTGAGTCCATTTGAGGAAACATGATTGAGATAAAGAATAACAGGTCAAGAGATTCCATTTCATCCAAATTACTAGTTTGTAGCCTGCAAATAGGACACGTTATTGATGGTTACCTTCTGTCTTCAGACTCCTTCCTTCATTGGTATAAGGAGTTTGCAACCTCCATTTTCAGAATGATCCAGAAGATGTTGTTACTGTTAACTATCATTTCCTTTCACGGTTTGGTTTTGAAGTTTAGCCATCTTCCAGACATTTGAGGCATCTGATAAGGTGGATGGTAAATTTTAGAGTGTTCGCCTATTTCTCACATGAAATTCAAAGCAAGCTTTAATGTTTTGGATTGCTCAGTTGAAATGTAAGGGTGAATTAAAAAATTACTGTATTAACAAAAGAAACCTGAAGTGTCGGTGTTCACATAGCCTAAAAGAGGAAAATAGAACATCATAGAACTTTTATCCTAAAAGAAGAAATTGTAAAATCAGGACGAATTTGAACTTGAAACTGGAAAGATGTCCAGTTGGTCTCTGTAGGTCTTAAGGAAGCCCCAGTTTAGGATGGTTGGGTTTAAGTTTACTTGGGCCACATGTTACGATCACTTGTTAAACATCTAGCAAGTCCGGCACACGGTGGGTACTCACATAGCTTTTGAACGAAGGTGTGGGAGTGACCAGGACCCGAGGGGAGTGGGAGAAGAAGAAGGTAAATAAACAGGGAGACAAGAGTTGAAATGGTCTTCACTTTCAGTGAAAAACAAGAGGATATCCAAAGGGGGTCAGGTCCTGCAACCCCGGCAGGACACAGCTCTGGACCAATAGGACCCCAGCATCTCTAATGACAATGTAAGGAATAAGGTTCCCACTCTGTGTGCAGTGACGATTCCCATCCTTACCTGCTACCCAGGAATCACTAAGCACCTGCCAGAGCTTTGTGGCTTAAGATAGGGAGAGATTTTTCAGCTCTCTGACCACGGCTCTGAGGTTTGGGAAAACCTTCAGGAATTCTCTAGTGTGCTCAGTGCCTTTTGGAGTAGAGCCAGAACAGGGTGAATCCCTTGGTTCCCTCAAATCTTTCTCCACGCTTTCAGGCTTGCGGGTCTGACCACTGGCAATGGTCACAACTTCAGGAATGTTAAGTGCTCATTTGAGTCGCCTGGGGATTTTTCACAAACTGCTGTTGCCAGGGTCCCACCTCAGCCTTACCAGGCCAAATTTCCAAAGGGAGGACTGGGACATGGAAGCTGGGGATGTGTGTCTTAAAAGCCTCCCTGTTCAATCTGTCACTTGTCAGAGATTGAGAAGCTCCTCACGTCTGCAGGTGAATAAACATAGAATTAACTGGGGCTTCGAATGCACTTGTCACCACATTTGGTCACTGGCTGGATAGAAAACTCCCACGGGATCGCGTCCTCCCACGGAAAGGATTGCACGATCCCTGAAGTCTCCGTCCCCACCTCTAGGGGGCAGGGTACAGTCCGGGCATCTTTCCGATCCGCCCTTGAGTTGGACACTTGAAACTTACTTGAACTCCCAACCGTTTGGACTGCATTCCTGTGAACATACGAGCACTAGAAAAAAGAAAGATTGAGTAAGTGCAGGTGGACTGTGAGCAATTAGAAAATCATAACCGACAGTCTGGACACTCATTTCATACCATTAAAAGAATTAATGCATCTCTTCGTAAATAAGAGGCGAGAGCACGAGGACATATGATTAATGTGTTTTTTTCAATTAGAAAATCCAGAAAGTAGATTATAACCAGTTAAGAACAATCTGGTCTACAACCAAAGACACGTGCGAACAAGAGGCCAAAGTCAAAATATTGGATTGCAATTATGAGGCTCTCAAATAATGACAAGATGGGATCATTCCCTTCCTCGTTTTTCAGGCTTCTCTTCTTATTGCCAGCGCTTTAATAAATTGCAGAGAGAAGGAAAAATAAGACTACTCGGGATTAATATTGTGTGGTGCTTTTGAGCTGGCCGGCTGTCTCTTTGAAATACCGATTGCCACCCATTCCAAGCCTTTTGATAGCGAGCGGTTAAACTTGAATGAACACAGTCTTCTCGTCCAATGTGCCTTATCCTCATAACCAGAATGGAGTGTGCTTTTTTTCCCCTTCGATAGTTTATAAACAGTCCATATAAAACTGCCCATTACCTTTTTGAACATACTCAGCTCGTTATTGAAAACTCACGCCCCCTCAAACCTCCGGGCCTTTCTGCATCGAAATGAAACTCTTTGCACTTAAATGTATATGGCAGGAAAAATCACCAAATGCTAATATTCAAACCCCAAGGGGGCAGCCTGCACACAGATGAAAATATGACCGTGCACGTCCACAGTTCTGTTGCCTAACATGGGGCCTAGAGGAGAAAACCAAAGCCTGCAGCGAAGATTTCACTCCGAGAAGTAAGAGAACCCAGGACTCGGGGGTAGGCACACTCCAAAGAATCTGCAGAAATCCTAACATTGTTTCAAACCTCATCATAAGATCAGCAGGGCAGAAACCACAACACATTTTTTAAAATTCCCATTTACTTAATAATACCTATCGCCAACTTTGCAGTCAGACGTCAAGGAAGCAGGCAAAACAAGTTATTTTTAGGAGTCCAGCCAAGGGCCATTTGCTCATTCATGAGTGGGTTCTAAGAAGGCCAAAGCCAGAATGTCAAGACAGGCCATTATCCGGGCAGTGGCCGCAGGGCCAAACCGCCTCACAAGGGGAGTGCCATCGACCGCACAGGAAAACGAGTTGAGAGACAGCGTGTGGTTAATACAGACCCGTTACTGTTATGAGAAAAACAACCACGAGCATGAATGCTGATGGTGGTCGGAGCATTTCCTATTGAAGGAACGGCTCACAGTAGACTCGGCCGAGGGGTCTAACATGCAAAATATATCTGAAGGCTAATAGGCTTCTTTGGGAAGATATTTAGGGAAGGGGCACGCAACAGTCTACGTACAACAGAAAGGCAACTTCCTTCCTTCCTATTGTTTGCTAACTGCTACCAGAGCAGCGAGACCCTGGCTTCCAGTTCTCATCAAGATGAATGACGGCAAGTAGGAAGCTATTTCAGGCTTGTAGAATGTCTTTTGAACATGATATAACCAGGGAAAGAACAGCAATAGGGAATGCCTGGTGAAGTTATATGCCTTCATTCATTTGCCCATCGGGCTTTATTGAACCCTTTTCAAGAGGGGTGTACGTGCCTGGGGTGAGGAAAAGCAAGAGGTGCCACACCTGCCTTCTGGGCACCTTCATTCGTACCGTCGTCAGCATCATGGTCCCTACCGTCACCATCACCATCAACATCCCCATGGTCACCACCAACATCCCCAGCGTCATCATGTCAGCAAATACTCCGCACAATAAATACAGTCCCCTGAGTTTCCCTTGAGAGAAAGGGGCCGAGAAAGGGACTGTACTTGTCACTGATACTCAGTTTTGAATAATGATTCTCATTTCAACCAATGCCACAGGAACCAGGTAGCTGGCCGCGCTCCCTTGGGCGGAGCCATGCAGCGGATCTGTCCGGCTGGCTGTGAACCCGTGAGTCTTACAGGCTGAAACTCAGAGGAAGCAATGCTCAACCCTCCAGCCTGGCCAGTCAAGGAGGGTTTGTGGCGGTGCAGGAGAGCTGCAAGGTCGGCCTTGGTTGTCAGGCTGCAGCACGGCGGACAGACGCCCGGGAGGTCACCCAGCCCACAGTAGACTTCTTAAGTGAGAAATAGACCTTTGCAGTGTGAAGTCCCCAAGACATTGCTGCTCTACAACATAACTTATTCTGCCTAATCCCATTAATAAGTGTTTGTTTTGCCTAGTACTTGGAGAGGAGACCGGAAATCACTGCCTCTGTAGAAATGGAAGGAACTTTATGGATTTAATAATAGACTCACCCAATGCCAATAAATCTCCCAATGGAAAAAATCAACTTCTCCCGTATGCTTTTTCCTTTCAATCAATCCTAGCCACACCGACTCTTCCCAGGATGCTGGGCTGTCATAGCTGCTGCCTCCTTCATGACCGGCTTCTCGGGGAACCCAAAGACCTCCAGGTCTTCCCCACCTTGGTGTAGCCATATGCCTTTTCTTCTCAGTCTAGTGGGGGCGGTATGGGGATTTCGCCAAGTAAAATCTCTTACCAAACAATGAAAGTTAAGTAAGTACAAATGTATAGAAACAGATGGATGTGCTGGGTAAAGATTTCTAATCAAAATGTATTTGATCCTCACCTTCCAAGACATTGGCAGGATATTTTTGTTCCCTGTATCCTGAATCCATTCAGTGAAGGAATGACCAAGACAGAAAGGGGAGATCCGAAATCCATGACGTGGCCGGATGCTAACTTTGTTTGTTTGCCCCAAATTACGACAACGTAGGAAACGCATTTCTTTCTATAGAACCGTTGTATTCCTTATGAACAATATAAACTGTCAAGAGCAATATTCTCATTAATAATTAATTTGTGATTTTTACAGCACTCTGCATGTTCAAAGTCATAACTGTAGTATTGTGAACAATAATAGTCATCACCATATTTTAAGCCTATTCATGCACAGAAGAGAGCAAGGAAGTTCTTTATAATGTAAATTATTCCTAAGCTCTAGAAATTCAGTTTACACTTACAAACGTTACTTAATTTTAAATTCTTCTATTAAAATATACAATTGTTGGGGCAACAAGCTCCATATTTAACTGCCAAGTCTTCCAAAATAAAACCGTATTGAATCTTACTTGGGGCGAGTGATAAAGTGACCACAGATGGAAAGTTAATGCTTTCAGGGCATGGTTTAACTCACTGAAGAAGTAAATCACATTTATTTCTTGTTAAAGAAATTAAGTGCCTTTCTTCTTGTGTGTACTATGTTTTAACCTCCCATAAACCCAATGTTTCATAAGGGGTGTGGTGCAGTGGTTAGGAGCAAAGACTTTGAAGTTGGACTTGTGGGTTTTAATTCTTCCTCGGCCATTTTGCTAACTGTGTGACCTTGACCACATTCTTTGATCCTCCTGGGCCTCATCCTACCTGTAAAATGAAGATTCTAATAGTCCCTACCTTACAGCAGTACCTGACATCATAGCACATGCATTTAAAATTTTTGTTGATTAAAAAAGGAACTTATAAACTATATGTGGAGAAGAAAAATGGCAAAGAGAAGAAAATCCATCTTTGACTCCCCAGAATACTCCAGAGTTGAATGCAGAAAAGAAAAAATTTCCCATGCCACCCTTCACTAGAACCCCCCAAAAGGAACAGAAACTGGTTATTTGGGGAACTCAAATTCAGAGAACTCTCAGACTTTGGGTAATCACAACTGGTGAATTAGTCCCTCAACTATGCCAAAGTTGCCCCAGGTTTTCTAGGGCTGACTGGGTCTCCCAGGGCACTGACAGTGGTGGTGAAACCCTCACCAGCAAGTCCCCCCAGGTGCCCATCAAGTGTCCCGCTCCACAGTCATGCATTGGGGTTACAGAATCCAGAAACCTCGGAAAACTGAAAATTTGCTTGTTTGTCTTTAATAAGTGAAAAGCAAACTCGCGAGGGATCAAAATTTGTCCTGAACAGAGATGAGGCGATTTGTAGTTTTTTTTTTCTATTTCTTTTAGTGTGAATCTTCTCATGTTTCGCTACAAAAACAATAATGCCTTTGTTTGTGGGTGTTTCCCCAGAACTTGCCAGGATGTTATATGCTTTATATACCGTGTTACCTTCCTAAAAGCTGAAAAAGCCTGATTTCAAAATCCCATCTGGCCCAAAGGATTTCAGATGGGGATTATGGAGATTATGGACCCTGGTGTTCTTCTATGTCATACTTTCTGTTTGGAAATGGGGAGGTCATTGAAACTCTGTGCTGTCTCTAGTGCTGGGATGTGAGCTCCATGCAATGTTTTTTCTGCCTCCTCAAGGTCAGGAGGTGGGAACAAGAATGGAGCCCCCAGTGAGAGGGAGAGTGTTTGACAAAATACTAAAGTGGTTCTAGAAAGACTTTTCTCCCAGGAACTGGTGCCAGGAGAGTTGCTATGAAGATTCAAAGCGGGTGCTGGATGGGGACCAGGACACAGAAGGCATGGGTGATCAAACCCAAGAGGCTAGCAGCAGGAATATTCTCTCCTCAGGAAGCCTGGGCTGTGAGTTAGCCCTCAGGAGTAAGAGAGCCATCCTAGGGGGCATGTGAGAACACTGGCTAGACAGGGACACATGGAGGTTTAACAGAAAGTGTCTGCTGCCACCCAACCCACGTTTGTGTTTGCACCTGGTCATTAGGTTCTTCTCCAGTCTCATCCACCTCGCTTACTTGGAACATTCCAGAAAGCAGCCAGTAGATAAAACAATGGACAGTCCATTCCTCCTGCTTATCATGGGATGTACACCCTGTCATCAGGGATCATGTTCAAGGGTTGGATCTCGATGCTTTTTCTACCTATAAACTCACAATCCCTACAAAATGACATAACCCCAATAACCCTAGGGACACTGCTACCTGTTGAGACCTCTGTGACTGAGACTTAGAGCCCAAAGCCACACCCTGTAGAAGTCAAAACCCCTCCCCACGGCATCTAAGTACTTTTGGTGGGGCAGGATGGTCTTTTCCCCAACATCCTCTTCCGCTAGAGTTTTGTCTGCCCGGTTCCAGTGACCCACATGAGCAATGCCATTTCTACTCACAGAAGACACACTCACATTAAGTACAGTACACAGCTGACTTCTGTAAAGACCTGGAGGGAGACAAGGGGGATCCAACAAGTTCAACTGAAGATTCAACACCACAGTGCACTAAAATAAAACAAAACAACAACAACAACAACAAACCCACCCTACTGTGGCGGACACGTCGAGCTGATCCTCTTCATCCAGCTGAGGACCCGAACCCTGCATAGTCCAATGGGAAAATAATCCACATACACAACCGAATATTTTTTATAATATTTTCTAATGGCCACATTTAAAAAGTAGTTTGTTGGGGGTGCCTGGGAGGCTCATGCGGTGAAGTGTCCAACTCTTGATTTCAGTTCAGGTCATGACCTCAGGGTGGTGAGATCAAGCCCCATGTTGGGCTTCGTGCTGAGTATGGAGCCTGCTTAAGAGTCTCTCTCCCTCTCCCTCAGCTTCTCCCCTACCCTCCACCTCCCAGCTCACACGCACTCTCTCTTTTTGAATAAGTAAATAGCATTTTGCTAATTCTAATAAATTTTATGTAACCCAATATTATTATTGAGAATATTAGAATTCCTAGATTATAGATTCAAGATCTAGAGTATAGAAAGTGATTAGTCAATATCTTTAAAGTATTAATGAAATCTTTAACATCCTTTCTTCCATAAGTTCTTCTACACAGCATGTGTTTTAACTGACAAGCACATCTCCATTGGAACTCGCTGCATTTCAAGTGCTCCGTGGCCACACGTGGCTGGTACCTCCCTGTGACCCAGATACTCCCTGCAGGCCCACCTCTGTTCCCAGCCCCCTCCTCATCGCCCCCTATAACCCCAGGAGACTCTCCATTCCTCCTACTTGTAGGAAAACCTTCTCTCATTTCTCATTTCTCTTATTTCTGCTCCTGGATCACGGCCCACTTCTCCTTGGTCAATTTCTATTTCAAAAGAGCTTGTTGACTTAGAAATGGGGCATCCATTAGCCATTTGTTTTGCTTGCTTCTCCACTTGAATCAGAAATTATTATTGACTTCAGGATCTGACAGGTAGGGAGGCTTAACTCAAAAAGCTACAGATGTATTACATTCACATGGTGAAGGGCAAGCCCATGACTCCTGAAAGGTTTCCTTTTGGCTCCAGAAGTTAAGAGAACAGGACCCAGAGCCTCAGTCTGCTGACTTACTCTCCTGAATCCTTCCCTGGGTCCATCATCAGCTTCTACCAGGCCTCTGAAGTCCTGGGCTACATCGTGCCTTTTCTCTTCTCTTTCCTATACACTCAGGTGCTTGAACCTTTACTCCAGCCTTCAGCCTTCAATGCCAGACACTTGCTTGTCTCCATGTTCCCCACCCAGCTCCTCCGAAGCCATTGTCTCTACTAAGCCTGGGCACCTTTGGTCCCTGACCTCCTGGACCCACAACCTTACCAGTCACCACACTCCCCTGAGTCCAAGTGTAAAAGCGCAATTTCAAGACTTAACAATCAGAAGTTGAATGTTACGAGATAATTCTCCTAAGTTGGAAAACACTGTTTGAATATCTGTGAGAACTTGAAGAGTCACAATGTTTATGACTTCCAGTTTACTAGATTTACAAAACTTTAAGATCATTCTTTGGAAGGTCTTTTGTGCCAGCATTATTAGCTTGCCGGATCAGGCATTTGAGGTTGCTTAGGAAGAAAATGAAGTGTGTTGAATTTATTATGGTGGTTCAAGAGAAACAAATAATTCATGTAAATGACACTAATGGCTCAAGGAGCAGTTAGTCCTCTCAAGTTGAGTAGATCAAAAACTAGTCAAATGTGTTTCCTCTTATTTTCTATAAAATGTCCTAAATTTATAAAGAGAATAACTAGAATTCTAACACAAATGTGAAGGCTTTAAGAAGCTGGGCTTTTAAATGTATAATTTTAATAAACCAAATATTATGAAAATCCCAAGGGTGTTGTGTTCCTTGAAGGGGAGTGGGTAGCTTCTCCATACTTCAAACATCCATGCTGGTCCCACATGGTGACTCTACATGGTTGAGTTTCTTCAAGAAGGCCACAGTCAGGAAGTTTCCAGCATGAATGGTGACTCGGTGACGGCTCAGGCAGGCAAGGAGCAGGGCCAGTGGGTAGAGAGTTGGGGATGGAGCACAGGAAGAATGGACACCCAACATGACCCTCTTCAACCTTGAGACTGGAAAAGAGGCTTTTATCAAAAATGCCCTTTCCAAACACACTGAGTCTTGACATTGTCTTCAGAGCTTTTTTGTGGGTCCCTCTCCTTGGCTTTCAAGGACACGCCTTCGGTCGCTGTGCAACCAAAGTTCTGTGAGGCTCAGTGACACGCTCTCTTAGCCCGTCTGAGCTGCCATAACAAAAAATATCATAGCCTGGGGGGCTTAAACAACAAACATTAATTTCCCACAGTTCCAGAGGCTGGAAAGGGCAAGGTCATGGCGCTGGCAGTTCTGATATTTGGCGAGGGTACTTTCTGGTTCATAGACTTCTTCTGTGTTGCATAGGAGCTCTCTGGGGTCTCTTTCATAAGGGCACCAATCCACTCATGAGGGCCGCATCCTCAGGACTCATGATTTCTGAAAGGCCCCTTCTCTTCTACCATCACACTGGGAATTAGGTTTCAACATATGAATTTCGAGGGGACATACACATTCAGTCTCTAAGGCACACTCAAGTCCCAGCATAAAGGTGACAGACTGAGATCTGTGTTTCCTGCTCCTGGTTCTAATGCCTGTGTGCCCCACCATCTGTAGAAATCAAACACAAAGCTTGGGTAAATACAAACTTTCATGGAGAAGCAAAAGGGTCCCTTCTAGCTAACTGAACAAATCCATAAGCATGGAGCCTGTGGATATCCTGAGATCAGGCCTGGAACATACTGGTCATGGCTTCAGTGCTTCTATTCAGTGAATGTGACTATTGTCTCTCTCAGTGGATTCCATTTTAATGACACAGCCCTGTCCCCAGCAGGAGACTGTCTGGTGAGCGCAAGTAGGGCCAACAGTATTTAAATCACATTAGACCTCATAACATCATAGACGCTCCAGGATGGGAGGGTTTTCCCTAAGGAAAGTTTTACGAGTTGACTGTGTTAACCAGTATTAATTTTTATCAAAGCACGGCTTCTCCAAAGCAATTCAGGGACCCCACCTCCCTCCCAGATGAAGCTCTGCTTTTGAGGAGAATGAGAGCATAACACAGAGGAAAGGATATTTCGCAGATGTTTACTGGAATAAGATGCAGAGGAGAAAACCAAACAGGAGAGCCGTTAACCCACTCCCGTTTGTGTTTGTTCCAAAGCAACTGTAATTAGGAGACACGATGGAAGATTAGTGAATCAGACCCAGTTGTCATCTTAGTCCTCTGCCCCTTGTGTTTCTTCGCTAATAGTCAGGCTCGGGAATTAGGTCAAGAATGAACAGGCAAAGCACCCCCTCCCCCATCCAGCTAAACTTCGTCACTTATCTGAGTGATGAAAAGAATAATGTCGTATGTAGCATTGTTCAGTTTTGCAAACACAATACGGGGCACTTACAAAAACTTGAATTTCGGATAAAAAGCATAAAGAGCTATTTAGTAGATAAGTATATTCTAAATATGGCGTGGGATATAATGCGACATTCAGGACATACTTGTACAAAAATAATATTTTAAAATTTTCACTGATGATGTTAAATTCAAATTTAACTGTGTGTCCTGTACCTTATCTGACAATCATAGCTATATGGTCCCTGGGCATATAAGTACACCTAATATACATATTTTTTGAATTAACGTTAATAGAAAAAAAAAACCACATTTCTTAGGCATAGTCTCTCAAGCTACCATTTCGCACTTGGATAAAGAGAACTTTCCTAACCTTAGAGTTATTATCTTAGAAAAATGGAGGAACCTGCCCAGGGTCACCCTGTTAGTACACAGGGGAGCTAGGATCCCGATCCGGACCCAGGTCCGCGGCAGCTCAGGGCCTGCTCTTAGCCATGACCCCGCATCACCTCTCAGATGCTGAGATGATAACACAGACAACAATTGCTTTTAATTACACACAACATAAAATTTATCATCTTAGCTACTTTTAAGTACTGTACAGTTTGGTAGCGCTGAGTACATTCATATCGTCATGCAACCGAACTTCAGAATTTTTTAACTTGAAAAACTAAAACTCTGTCCTCACGGGCAGTTCACCCCCTTCCTCACTCCCAACCTCAGTCCCTGGCAGCCACCAGTCTACTTTCTGTCCGTATGAAGATCACTCGTCCAGTCCCCTCATCTAAGCAGAGTCACTCTGCTTAGCAGTGGTTACCTTTTTGTGACTGGCTCCTTTCACCTGCTGTAGTGTCCCCAGACTTCCTCCATCCTGAAGCAGGTGTCGGAATCTGCGTCCTTTTCGAGGCTGTGTAATATCCCATCGTACACCGATACGCCATTTTCTTTCTCTTCTCATTTGGCAGCGGACATGTGGATCGCTTCCACCTAATGGTTTCGTTAACCTGAGAGTGCATAAGTTGCTGTTTGGGTCCTTGTTTTCAATTCTTTGTGGTATATACTCAGAAGTGAAACTGCTGAATCATACAGTGGTTCTATTTTAATTTTTTGAGGAACTGCCATTGTGTTTTTCACAGCTGCCACACCATTCAACATTCACACCAATAGTGCGCAAGAGTCACAATGTCTCCACATCCTCAATATCACTTATTTTCTGGAGGTTGTTTGTTTTGGGCAGTAGCTGTTATACGGAATCCGAGGAATCATTTTTTTTTTTTGTCTCCATGATAAAATAAAATAAAAATTATTATAGTTTGATTTTTTTTTACTGATTTAAATATTTTGTTGAAATCTGCAGAGATATACCAAGTTATTCTCTTTGTTACTATAATTAACACTAACACCAATTATTTATTAATAATAGTGACCTGTATGACTACCAGAAGCAAGGGTTCGCTGAGTGCTACACAACCACTCTCTTGTCCAGACCTCACAACAACACTGCCCGGTGGATACTTACTGTATTGTTCCCATCTGACAAGTGAGAAGAAGATGCTTAGAGAGAGGTTAAGTATCTTGTCCAATGTTACAAAGCTCATAAATGCAGGTAATCTGATTCCTATTTATGCCTCTATCTTTTTGCGGATCTTGAGAAGAAAAACATCTCTTCCAAATCCAATTGACCCATCGGGAGGGAAATTAAAATAATTGTTGGGGCACCTGGTTGGCTCAATTGGTTGAGCTGTGACTGACTCTTAGTTTGGGCTCAGATCATGACCTCAGGGTCATGAGATTGAGCCCCACACGGAGCTCAGCTCAGAGTCTACTTGTCCTTCTTCCTCCCCCTTTGCCCCACCCCCCCATTAACACGCATGCCTGCATGTGCACACACACAGTCTCTCAAAAAAATAAGTAAATAAATACATAAAGTCTTTTTAAAAAATTCTTGAATCATGACTATTTTCAAGGTACTTTAAAGCTTCTTTTTTAAAAAAATAGCTTTATTGAGATATAATTCACCTATATAAAATTCACTCATTTAAAGTATACAACTCAATGGCTTTTAGCATGTTTTACAGATTTAGGGAGCCATCATCACAGTCAACTATAGAATATTTTTATCATGGCAAGAAGAAACTTTGGTGAAGGTGGTGCACGATAGCCGCATAGGAAGATCCTGAACTCACCTGCTCATGAGGCACAGTGAAAAAACAACAGTTAAAAAGCCACCCAAGTATAAGTAAAGGAAATCTACACGGACCCTAGAGTGCTAACCAAATAGGTTGGGAATTGCTGGGATTCTCTCCAGGGTTGGGAGAGCCTATGAGGGCCATTTCTTTACATTTCCCCTCTACACTGATAGCACAAGGTGTGAGCAGGGTCCAGAAGTTCTCACCAGCCTTCTAGGGCTGCCCCATCATGCTTCAGACTCCTGCTCACACCACTCCTGCTCACAGCCATCTCCCCAAGGTGGCCCTAGTGGGACATTCACTGCCTCAGGATCCCATAGCCCATGCCTGCCCCGTTTCCAGCCATCCTACTAATATTGTCCCAGTGTGGCATGCTCTGAGACCACTTGGCCCATGCCTGTGCCAGCTCTAACCATCCCACCAGGGAAGCCCCAATATAGCACCCCCTAGACTCCCTAGACCATGCTCATATACCAGCTCCAGCCAAACTGCCAAGATGGCCTTGGGAGCCCCTGGCTTGTGTCTGCTCCAGCCCCCGTCATGCTGCCAATGCAGCCCTGGCACAACATGCCAGGGACTTTCTAGCTCACACCGGCTCTAGCTCCAGATGGCCTGCCAAAGCTGCCAGGCACAGGCAGTCTACACAGGGGCACTCCTTCAAGACCCAGGGAACAGATATTCCATCTAATGCACAGAAATAAATATGGAAAATACTGAAGAAGGGAGAAGGAGGAGGAGGAGAAGAAGAACTGGAGGGGGAGGAAGAAAAAGAAGAAGGAGGAGGAGTAAGAGGAGGCTGAGAAGAAAGAGGAGGAGGAGGAGAGGGAGGAAAGGAGACAAAGGAATATGCTCCAACCCAAAGAACAAGATAAAACCCAGAAAAAAAACTCTAATGAAATGGAGATAAGTAATTTACCTGACAAAGTTCAAAATAACAATTATAAGGACATTCACTAAATTTAGGAAAAGAATGGAAAAACACAGTAAGAACTTCAACAAAGAGTCATAAAACGCAAGAAAGAGCCAGTTAGAGCTGAAGAATATAATATTGACATGAAAAATACACTAGAGGGAATCAACAGAAGATTAGATGATATGATCCGCATTCTGGAAGACAGAGGAGTAGAAATCACCCAAACAGAACATCAAAAAGGAAAAAGAATGTAAAAAGTGAGAATGTTGGGCGCCTGGGTGGCTCAGTGGGTTAAGCCACTGCCTTCGGCTCAGGTCGTGATCTCAGGGTCCTGGGATCGAGTCCCGCATCGGGCTCTCTGCTCAGCAGGGAGCCTGCTTCCCTCTCTCTCTCTCTCTGCCTGCCTCTCTGCCTACTTGTGATGTCTCTCTGTCAAATAAAAAAAAAAAAAGTGAGAATGTTTTAAGGGATTTCTGGGACAGCAAGTGTACTAACATTTGCATTATAGCAGTCCCAGAAGGAGAAGGGAAAGAGAAAGGGGCAGAAAATTTTATTTAAAGAAATACTGGCTGAAAATTTCCCTAATCTGGGAAAGGAAACAAACAGCCAGGTCCAGGAATCCAGAGTTCCAAACAAGATTAACCCAAAGAGATCCACACCAAGACATATTATGATTAAAATGGCTAAAATGAAACATAAAGAGAAAAACTTACATAGTCATAAATAGAATCTCAAATAGTCACAAACAAAAGAAACCCCATAAAACTATCAGCTGACTTCAGTAGAAACTTTCCAGGCCAGGAGGGAGTAGCAAAGATATATTTTCAGTGCCAAAAGGAAAAAGCTTACAACAAAGAATACTCTCCTTGGCAAGGTTATCATGCAGAATTGAAGGAGAGATAAAGAGTTCCCCAGATAAGCAAAAACTAAAAGAGTTCATCACCACTAAATGGGTCTTACAAAATTGTTCAAGCATCTTCTTTAAGTGGAAAACAAGTGTCATAATTAGAAATAAGAAAATATGTGATAGAAAAAGAATCTCATCGGTAAAGGTAAGTATATACTAAAGACAGTGTATCTGTCACTTAAACAGCTAGTATGAAGGTTAAAATACAAATATAATAAAATTAACTTTATTGATAATAAGTAGCTAAAGATACAAAAAATAAAAAGATGTAAAATATGACATTGAAAACGAAAGGAGGGGGTGGTGCAGTAATAATATAGAGCTTTTAGAATGCATGCAAACTTAAGATACTATCAGCTTAAAATAGATGAGTATGTACATATAAGTCAGTATATATGAACGTAATGGTAACCACAAACCAAAAACTTACAACAGGTACACAACAATCGAGAGGAACCCAAACATAACGCTAAAGAAAACCATCAAATCAAAAGGGAAAAAACCGAAAGAAGAAGAAAGGAACAAAGAACTAGAAGACAACCAGAACACATTTAACAAAATAATAATAAGTATATATATTTATCAATAACTAATTTAAATGTAAATGGACTAAATGCTACAATGAAAGTTGTAAGTCAACTGAATGGATTTAAAACAAACAAACAAACAAACAAAAACAAGACCCATTTATATGCTGTCTACAGGGGATTCATTTCAGGGCTAAAGACATACACAGGAGCCCTGGGTGGCTCAATCAGTTAAACGTCTACCTTTGGCTCAGGTCATGATCTCAGCAGGGAGTCTGCTTCTCCTTCTTCCTCTCCCCCTTCCCCTGCTTATGTGCAAGCTCTCTCTCTTTCTCAAATAAATAAATAATTTTTTTTTTTTTAAAGGACACACATAGACTGAAAGTGGAGGTATGGAAAAAGACTTCCATGCAAATGGAAATGAAGAGAGCCGGAGTAGGAATACTCATCAGACAAAATAGACTTTAAAACAAAGACTTAACAAAAGACAATGATTGCACAATGATAAAGGGGTCAAGCCAAGAAGAGATACGTTTGTATTTGAATTTCCAACAAAACTGCACCTAAAGAAAGACAATATTAACAGACATAAAGGGAGAAATGGACAATAATACAACAATAGTAGGGGATTTAAACACCCCACTTCCATCAATAGATAGATCACCCAGACAGAACATCAAGGAGACAATGGGTTTGAATGACACATTAGACCAGATAGACTTAACAGATATATACAGAACATTCCAACCAAAGCCTGCTGAATCCACATTCTTCTCAAGTGCACATGCAACATTCTCCAGGACAGATCACATGTTAGGCCTCAAAACGAGTCTCAGTCAAGAAGATTACAATCATATTAAGCATCTTTTCTCACCACAATGGTATGAATATAGAAATCAATTACAAGAAGAAAACTGGAAAAAACACAAGCATATGGAGACTAAACAAGATGCCAGTAAACAACCAATGTGTCAATAAAGAAATCAAAGAAGAAATTTAAAAATCTCAAGACAAATGAAAATAGAAACATGATTTTCCAAAATATATGGGAAACAGCCAAAGCATTTTTTTTTAAAGATTTACTTTATTTATCCTAGAAAAGCTGTGCATAGGGGAGGGGTAGAGGGAGAGAGAGTTTCAAGCAGACTCTGTGCTCAGCATGTAGCCTGATGTGGGGCCTGATCCCGTATCCCCAAGATCACAACCTGAGCCAAAACCAAAAGTCAGAGATTTAACTGAATGCTCCATCCAGGTGCCCCTGGCCAAAGTGTTTCTAAGAGGAAAGCTCATAGCCATACAGGCCTACCTCAAGAAACAAGAAAATCCCCAAATAAACAATCTAACTTTATACCTAAAGGAAATAGGAAACTGGTACTGGGAAAACTAGACACTTGGATGCAAAAAAATGAAACTGGGCCACTATCTTACACCATTTACAAAAATAAATTCAAGATGATTAAAGACCTGAGTGTAAGAAATAAACCCATAGAATTCCTAGAAGAAAACATATGTAGTACACTCTTTGACATTAGTCTTAGCAATACTTTTTTGACTGGGCTCCTCTGGGCAAGGGACACAAAAACTAAAATAAACAATGGGATTACATCAAACTAAAAACCTTTTGCACTGCGAAGGAAACCTTTGATAAAACAAAAGGCAACCTACTGCAAGGGAGAAGGCAAATCACATACCTGACAAGTGGTTAATATTCAAAATATATAAAGAATGTTTATAACTTAATATTGAGAAAACAACCAACCTGATTAAAAAATGGGCAGAGCACTTGAGAAGTTTTTCCAAAGAAGACATGCAGATGGCCAGCAGACACAAGAAAAGGCACTCAATATCACTGATTATCTGGGAAATGCACATGAAAACCACAATGAGCTATCACCTCACACCTGTCAGATCAGCTATTATCAACAAGCAAAAAATAACAAGTGTTGGTGAAGATGTGGAGAAAAGGGGACCCTTGTGTACTGTTGGTAGGAGTATAAATTACTGCAGCCTCTTTGGAAAACAGCATGGAGTTTCCTCAAAAAATTAACAATAGAACTCTCAGATGATCCAGCAGTCCCACTTCTGAGTATTTACCTGAGGAAAGCAAAAACACCAATTTGATAAGATATATGCACCCCTATGTTCATGGCAGAATTATTTACAAGAGCCAAGATATGGAAGCGACCTAAGTTCCATCAATAGATGTATGGATAAGGAAGATGTGATGCAGATATTTGTACATACATATATATTTTTATATAATAATTAATAAGTCACAAAAAAGAATGAAATCTTGCCATTTGTGACAACATGGATAGACCTAGAGGATATTATGCAAAGTGAAATAAATCAGACAGAGAGAGATAAATACTAGTTGATTTCACTTATATGTGGAATCTAAAAAACAATACAGATGCCTGAGTACCTAGGTCGGTTCAGGGTCTGACTCTCGATTTTGGTTTAGGTCATGATCTTGGTGTTGAGATCCAGCCCTGCTCAGGCTCTGCTCTGGGTGTGGAACCTGCTTAAGATTTTCTCTCTCCCTCTGCCCTTCTCCTATCCTTGTTCGCATGTGCTCTCTCTCTCTAAAAATAAAGAAATAAAAACCCAAAGCAAACAACCAATACAAAACAGAAATAGACTCACAGGTACAGGAACCAAACTGTTGGTGACCTGTCGGGGATAGTTTGGGGGGTGGGATTGAAATAGGTAAAGGGGATGAAGAAGTACAAACTTCCAGGTATAAAATAAGTAAGTCATGGGGATCTGATGTACAGCATGGGAACTATATAGTCAATACATTGTAATCTTTGTATGGTGACCTATGATAACTAGACTTTACTGCGGGGATCATTTCACAATGTATAGAAATACTGAATCACTGTGATGTCCACCTGAAACTAGTAAGACATTTTATGTCAGTTATATCTGAATTTAAGAAAGAAATCTCCTTATACCCTTTAGCCATCACCCCTTATCTCTGATCTCACCCCCATTTCTGGCCCAGCCCTAAGAAACCACTCACTATTCTGGATTTCCAAATGAATAAGATGGTATACTATACGGTCCTCTAACATTTTCAAGGTGCATGTAGCAATGGTTCATTTTTTTATGGTCAAATAAAATTCCATTTATGAATACACCATATTGTGTTTATCCATTTGTTCATTGATTTGCATCCACCTTTTTGGATATTACAAATAATGTTGCCATAAACATTTGTGTACAGAATTTTGTGCAGACAAACTTTTTCATTTCTCTGGGATATATACCTAGGAGTGGAATTGGTGGATCATATGGCAACTCTGTATTTAATCCCTTGGAGAACTGCCAGACTGTTTTCCAAAGCAGCTGAAACATTTTATATTCCTACTGGCAGGATATGAGGGTTCTGTTCTTTCCACATTCTTGCCAACACTTGTTGTTATCTGACTTTTTGATTCTAGCCAGCCTCAGGGGCCAGCGGTATTTCATGGTTATGATATGCATTTCTCTGATGACTAATGATGGTGCGCATCTTGTCTTATGCTTGTTAACAATTTGTGGATCTTCTTAGAGAAGTGTCTGTTCAGAGCCTTTGCCCATTTTTAAATTGTTATTTGCCTTTTTGTTATTAAGTTCTAAGTTTTTCACATATTCTAGGTGAACATCCTCTATCAGATACATAATTTTCATACATCTTATTCCATTCTGTGAGTTGTCTTTTCATTTCTTAATGGTGTCCTTTGAGGCATAATAGTTTTTAATTTTGATGAAGTCCAACTTAACTATTTTTCTTTTGTTGCTCATGCTCTTAGTGTCATAAATAAGAATTCTGTGCCACCTCCAACATCATAAAGACTTCCTTTAAGAATTTTATAGTTGAGTGCTTACATATAGGTCTTTGATTCAGTTCGATCTAATTTTTGTATGTGGTGTGAAGTAAAAGTCCAATTTCATTCTTTCAACCACTTCTCCCAGGACTGTATGTTGAAAATATTGTGCTTTCCCCCCATTGAATGGTCTTGACATCCTTGTTTAAGATCAGCTGACCACAGATGCACAGACTGTCTCTGGATTCTTGGTTCTATTCTGTCAGACCATGTATCTATCGTTGTGCCACACTGTCCTGATGCCTGTTGCTTTGTAGTAAGCTTAGAAATCAGAAGGTATGCATCTTTTTACTTTGTTCTTTTTTTTCCCCCTGGATAGTTTTGACTATGGTGGGTGCCTTGGAATTCCATACGAAATTTTAGAATCAACTTATTGATTTTTACAAAGAGATCAGTTGGGATTTGGAGAGGGTTGGCTTTGAATCTACAGATCATCTTGAGGAATATTGTCATCTTTATCCACAGTGAGCTCTCCGTGGACATGAGATGTCTTCTATTTATTTAGATCTTTATTTTCTTTCAATAATGTGCTATCACTTTCAGAGTATTAGTTTTTCACGTCTTCTGTTAAACTCATCCCTAAGTATTTCATTCTTTTTAACATGATTATGATCGAATTGCTTTTTTTTTTTTAAGATTTTATTTATTTATTTGACAGAGAGAGAGAGATCACAAGTAGGCAGAGAGGCAGGCAGAGAGTGGGGGGAAGCAGGCTTCCTGCTGAGCAGAGAGTCAGATGCAGGGCTCGATCCCAGGACACTGAGATCAGAACCAGAGCCAAAGGCAGAGGCTTAACCCACTGAGCCACCCAGGCGCCCCATCGAATTGTTTTCTTAATTGCATTTTTGGACTTTTTTGTTTATTACAAGTATATACATATGTATGTAAATACTTTTTGTGCATTGAAATCGTATCCTGAAACCAGCCTGAACTCATTCACTAGTCCTAACAGGTTTTTTTAGTGAATTCGTCAGGATGAGAACTTTAAAACTTCTTGCTTTTGTGGAAGATCACTGATCTCTTGAGATTTGCTTTCCGAGGATAATTCACTCCCTCAGTAGATAATAGACGAGATCCAAAATCTAACTGAGAAGGTGAAAAAAAAATCTGAAAACCATCAACATGAACTCTAAGATAGAAGTTAATAGGACGTAATCATGGAGTCTCTCATTTTCAATAATATTAAGATGATAGGTGCCAGCTGTTGGTTAGTAAAGGAAAATGCTTCAGAGCAAGACTATCCAAAGTACAGTTTTTTGTGATGGAAATGTATTAAGTCTGTATTGTCCAAAACAGTAACCCCTGGCCACATGTGATATGTAAATTTAAAATAATGAAAATTAAATAAAATTTGAATGTAAAATAACAATTAAAATAAAATTTAAATTTTCATTCCTCAGTCACACTGACCACATTTCAAGTGCTCATTGGCCATATATATGGTATTGGACCACACAGATGTAGAATATTTCCATCATCACCCATAGTTCCATTGTATAGTGCTGCTCTCAAGTCTCCAGGAAAGCAACCATTGGATTGGCAGAACATAAGAGAGCAGGAAATGGTATTTCCATTCTCAAGTGATTCACAAAAAGAGCAGATTCAGTATATTAGGTGATCCAATTAATGCTTGTATCTGTAACTCTTAACAGTGATATTAGAAGAAAAAGGAATTCACAATTAATGCTCTTTCTGTGCTCTTTAAGAAAGGCAGAAACGTGAACAAGGGAAGGGAAAAAAAAAGATTTATACATTCCAGAGAATCATGACTTTGGAAATCTAGTGCTAGTTTAAAAGAAAAACAGTTTCAAGTCAAAAACCATTGTGTTAAAATGCGTGTCTCTAAAACCCTGCAGACTCTCCCTGCCTCTGGCTATCATGGCTGAGACGTGTGTTCAAGTTCCAACTCTACACTTACAGGTGTGATCTTGGGCAATCCACCTAATCTCTGTGTAGAGTTTCTCTCTTCTGTAAAATGAGGAAAGGCATGGAAAGCCCATAGATGTGCATCTAGCAAATAGTTGGCATTAAATACATAGTAGTTATTATTATTACTAGAGAGTGATTTATTATTATTTAATATTATCACTAGAGATATTATTGTAGAGGGGATTGATTTGTACGTAAAGCCCTTGAAATGACTTCTCATTGCCGATAGAATAAAAGCCAAGGTTCTCAGGGCAGCCCACAGGGGACAAGTCTGGGTCTGCAGTTACCACTCAGTTTTCTCGCTCAGAGATCTACCTGGGACTCTCAGCTCCATTGACACCAAGCAACTTGTGCTTTCTGGAAACCACGCCATTTCAGATTTCCACAACCTACTCCTGCCATTCCTTCTGTCTGGAAGCCCTCTGTAAACTTCCTGGCCCAGTTAACATGTGCAGATCCTTTAGGACTAAAGACAGTGGCTTGGAAGACTTGCTGGTGGGCTCATTTCTTCCCCACCTACTATTTTTTATTGGAATTATCAGGTTAAGTATCTGTCTCCACCAGTAAGTAGAAAACACCAAGTGATAGTACTGTGTTGTGCTTTGAGGGTAGAAGGAAGAATAACAGTATGTTCTTGCCTCCGCTAAGCAGAGTCTGAAAACAGGACCACATTTCTCGTGCCTCTTTATATCCTCAAAGCACAGTACATGCATGGCACACAGTAGGTACATAAAAACATAGTCAAACCAGCCAGAATCTGATGTGCAGAGCTCAGCACCTGACTTCCTCCTAATGTGTGTTGTATCGGTTTTTAAAAATTTTTTTAATTATTATTTTCTTATTAAAGGAGGAATCACAAGGCTCCACAAGGATCCTGGGTGGCTTCGGCGGTTAAGCACCTGGCTTTGGCTCAGGTCATGATCTCGGGGTCCTGGGATCGAGCCCTGCATCTGGCTCTCTGCTCACCAGCCCCCTGCTCAGTGGGGAGTCTGCTTGTAGCTCTGCCCCTACCTCTGGTCATGTTCTCTCACGCTCTTTCAAATCAATCAAATCTTAAAAAAATACAAAAAACAAAAGGAGGGGGGTGCCTGGGTGGCTCAGTGGGTTAAGCCGCTGCCATCGGCTCAGGTCATGATCCCAGGGTCCTGGGATCTCTGCTCAGCCGCGAGCCTGCTTCCTCCTCTCTCTCTGCCTGCTTGTGATCTCTCTCTCTTTCGAATAAATAAATAAAATCTTTAAAAAAAAAAAAAAAAACAAAAACAAAAGGAGGAATTGTAGCTGATTGGCTAATGAGCAGAGGAAATTCCAAGTGAAGTTCTGCATGTGTCTCAGGCACACTGCCACCCTTCAAGCCCCTGCCTTCCCCCTCTTCTCTGTGAGGACAGGCACCGGCCCTCAGACACCCAGCAAGTCTCAGCAACCCACGGATCCTGGATCCAGGGCTCCTGGATCCCTCTCCACCTAGTATTTCCTCTTTTCATGTTGCAAAACAATGGAGAGAGAGGTTTGATTAAGTTAATTCCTTTCAGATTAAACAAAAGCTCATTTAACAGTTGATAGCCTATGCTCCTTTTTCTGGACGGCGTCAGCCTTTCTGACACAGAAGTCCAAATGCAAGAGTCTCCTCTCACATACGGAACCAGGAGCTCTGGCTATCGTGTCCAGGACACACAGAGGACACGACCACAAGCAGAGTCAGCCGCTTGTGCAGTGCAGGAGCACCATCTAGACACGCAATTTCAGAGTCCTGGTAATTTGAAGTTACTCTGGGTACTCTAACGTGAAAGTGGTTAGAGATTATCTCTCTTCTTAGAGAAGATGCATTTAAGAGGACATTTTAATTCTGGGGGAAAAAATTGCCAGCCATACGGAAAGACAAGGCTGTATGGAGAGATATTCTGGGGGCCCGTGGAACATTTAGCGTCCTCCGATTACAGCAAATCATAGTCTTCCTGGATGGGCGTCAGTGGGGCCACTTACATGTGTCATATCCTGTCAGATAAGTAATATCTAATATTATATAGGATAATCTCTTCTGACGAAGAAAGTTGAGGAGTTCAGCCCCACAGATAGTTAAGGTTACTTGGTAATAACTGTAGCTACATGACACCCAACCTTTGGGGTTTTCCCAAACACACCGACGATAATGGGGAAGGACAAGTGGGCGCCATGTTGGATAAAGATGCGTGACTGTTCGCCACCGCACTGCGAATTCCAGGAAGACAGAGCCTCAGAATCATTCGGCTCTGGATCTACAATGCCTAATACGGTGCTGGGCCCAGAGAAAGAACCTGGAGCTTCTCGTTGAGTGGGAGAAGGAAGAAAGCCAGGAAAGAAGGAGAGGGATAAAACAGAACCAAGAATGATCTCAGGCCCCACAGGGCCAGAGATGGCCACTACCCAGGGACTTCCAGGGACACTGAGGAAGAGTAAACGGTCTCATCCATGCCAACCGACTATAAATGGAATCCCCTGTGGCCAAAAGCACAGCAGCTGAATTAAATCAGTTTTACCAAGAGCTCTGTTGTTCCATTTGACCATCCCTTCAGCAGTTACGCAGACGAGGGTGTATTTTATCGGCTACAGGAACAGGTGTCATAATAACCCTTCCCCAGATGTTCACAACTTCCTAAAATTTCAACATTTTGGCTGGTGGTTTCTCCATTTGCTATCAGTCCAAAGGTAGCATTTGGAATTTGAGGGGAAAAAAAACCTCTCGGGTGCCTGGGTGGCTCAGGTGGTTAAGCCACTGCCTTTGGCTTGGGTCATGATCCCAGTGTCAGGTTCCTTACCTAGCAGGGAGCCTGCTTCTCCCTCTCCCTCTGCCTGCTGCCCCGCCCCCCGCTTGTGCTCGCTCTCTCTCTCTCAAATAAATAAACCCCCAAACTCTCACATTATTTCTAATTTGGTAGAAATGAAATCCTCATCATTTCCCACTTATGATAATATACAAAGAGGATTAAAATAGGAATAAAATACATAACCAAATATCTTCCCAGGGTAAAACAATAAGAATTTGGAGTTCAAATTAGGAAATACTGATGAGTCTCTTCTTCTAATCAATAATAACATTTTTAAAAAATATTTATTTATTTATTTGAGAGAGAGCGTGTACACAAGCAGGGCAGAGGGGCCAAGGTGGAGAGGGAGAGAGAGAGAGAGAATGTCAAGCAGACACCCTGCTGAGGGCTGGGCCCCACTCAGGGCTCCATCTCACCACCCTGAGATCACAACCTGAGCCAAAATCAAGAGTCGGATGCTTAACAGACTAAGCCACCCAGGCGCCCCCCAAAATGCCATTTTTGATACAAACTTTACTTTGCCTTTTTTTCATAGGTTTAATGGCACTTTACCTTGATGCAACCCAAACTCCAGTGCTAAATTATGTTTTCCTTCAAGGAGGTATAATTTCACATTCCACCAGCACAGCGATTTCAGGCTTACCAATTAGGTCTGCAGAAGGAATTAACCATTCTTCTAGCTATGATCCTTCCTGCCTAGCAGGAACTGCAGAATCAACTGGAAGGGCCCGTATCGAGGTTGGGGAGGCAATCCAGCAAAGGGAAGGAAACCAGATGCTCCATTTTGAAAGCACCACGAATGCTTGCTGTGTTTCCCATTAATGATTAGTATTCCTGCTTGAAGGGGAGGTTATTTCCAAACTTGGACTTTGCCTTGATTAAATCTGGAGTGTCATTTTGCTTCTCAATCTTTGTCAGGGCTGGCAAGGAGTTGGCTCTTTTTTATGGCTGCCTTCACCGAACAATAAAAGTAACCGTTTGAAAAGTCAAACAACGGGAGCCCTTTTCAGGAGACTAGCAGCCAGACTGCTTCCCCAGGCTGGCCCCTTTCCCAGGAATAAAAATACTGCTAGGTAGTTGCTGTAGCCATCATCCCGGGTGAGAGCCGAAGGGTCACACTCAGGATTCCGGACCGCATGGCTGGGGAGGCGAGTTAAAGTATGTCTAGGACCAGAGCACGATCGGAGGTGACTCTCTGGCTGCCGCAAGCCCTGCATGAAGTTGGTACATTCAAAGTTGCCATAGAAACCCTCTCTGAATGTCCTCACTTCTCCAGGATTGATTTGATGTTTAAATGTTAAGACGCCTTCTTACATTTAATGATATGTGAAATAGAAAGCAGAGAAAGCATGGAAGAAAGGAAGCAAGACTCTGATGTCTGAGAAACTGGAGAATCGAGGCCTTTTCCAATACTCAGTTATCCTTTTAAACCAGTGCCCCGAAGAGGAAGGGGTGGGGTGGGGAGCAGCGGCTGGGAGCTGTTTACGAGTCTTTATGCCTCTGTGTCCAATGCCACACTCTGAAAGGCACTGCCGCAATTCAGCTAACCCAGCTTGTACTTACAGCCAAATGAAATGCAAAGTTGCTTTTCAATAGCAAACCTCCAGGAGGAAATGCCAGTTCGCAAGCGTGAGAAGTTTCAGAGACTGTAATTCCATATATTCCGTCTTCTACCACTCAGTGTCCGTGAGAAAACGTTTGGAGGCTCTTTCAAGCCGGTTACATGATCAATTAATCTATAGTATGTTTTAAATAAATATTTCTATTAAATGTAACAAAAACCAGCATTTGTATTGCTTGCACCTAAATTATCATCATCATTGCAAAGCAGATGCGGAACGCAAAGACGAGGCAAACAATCGGCACTGTAATTTGCTCAGTAACATTGTTTTAGATCTAATTAGTGCTTATGCAGATCCTTTACAAAAATGTGAAAACTGCACCAGGATGTAATTGTTTAATGAATTTAGTGCAAAGCACATCTGCATAAATTCCATTTTAGCTGGAAAAACTAAGTTCAACCGCTATTTGCTCCAGAGCCAAAACATTGTGAATTGTGCCCACTGTGTGTTAGCCCGGCTCTGCTGGCTTGGATATTTCAAATAAATACTACAAAGTTAAAGCCTCCAGCTGCAGACCAACCCATCTGTAGATGTCTGTTATATTTGGCAGTATTGTAGAATGATTGTGCCTTCCTGCTGGAAAAAAAAAAAAAAGAGAGAGGGATAAAATACAAGGTTCTGTCAGCAAAACAAAAGTAAAAGTTTGAAATATGCATCACCCAACAAAAGGGAAGTTTTGAATCTGAGTCTAGTTTATCTAGCAGTAAATCTGAAGCACCTGCTCGCCCTGAGCCCACGACGTAAACCTAATAATATCCTTTCTCTCGGTTCACCCCAACATTTCATTTCTGTCAAAATCACGGAAAATGGCATTGGACGTGAGTTTGAATGAGATGGAACTTAAGCTTTTCCTTAAGGTTTCAGGGCTTTTTCCTAGTTGCTGCTTGGGATCAGTGTTTCCATATAAACATTCATCACGTCTCCAAAAAGACAGGAGTTAGTCACGGATGTTTGCATGATTGGCTGGGAAGGTAACAGCACTTTCTCAGTGTTTGCTTTTGGTTTTTGTTTTTCTGTGTTGCCTTCTGCTTTTTTTTTTTTTTTTTTTTTTTTTTTTTTTTTTTTTTTTTTGTCAGCACAAATAAATGCCAAACCAGAGCTGTTTGTCCTAGCAAATGCCTCCAGTGCACGTAGGCGCCGGGAGGGATGGCAGGGCTTGAGGACCGCAAGATGGAGATGAGTCGGAAGAATTTTATAAAATGATAAACTGCAAATATCATTTTTCCATCGTTTACCTGAATGCTTCCCTGTAGGTTGAAACACCCACAAAAAGCGCGCAGTCGTGTTCCGATGGAGCAAGTGGGTGCCGTTTCCGTTGGTTCAATACCACAGATCCCGTCTCAGAGGGTCTTGGGTTAAGGTTCCCGAGAAAGAGACAGGGAGTCAGAGCTATGCTTACAGGAAATTTATGGGGTTGCAGAATGGGGGAACTCTAGTGGGGGAAGGTGCAGGGCCAGCGAGGGATGGGGGTGCTATGGACCCGCCCATGAGGGAGAGAGGGGAACCAGGACTGGACACCCTAGGTGGCCTCAGCCCATTGCACAGTGCTCCAGACCCGGAGTCTCCTTTCAGAGCTGGACGACAGGCCTTTTCAGCCTCACATAAAGGGGGCATAGAGGTAGGGGCCCCCATGAGCAGGGCCTCGGCCTGGGAGGGTGGCTCCCTTCGGCCCCCGGAGAGGGAGGTTCAGGGGTAGTATCTGCAGCTAGCGCTGCCGGAGGCTGGAGCAGTGAGCACCTGCGCCCGATGGGAGATCCTGGCCGTGCACCGCACCCACTCCAGCCCCGTCCTGTACCCTCAGGTCGGCTTCCTTGGTATGATAAGTTCACACCACCCGGGAACCGTGCCTCCACGCTTCGCCTTGGTCTCTTTTCCTGAAGAAACTTAAAGAGGAAGGGTAGGGGACGAATGACAGCCCCTGCGGCTGTAGGTGGCCTTGACCGCAACTGCTTCTCGTCTCCACCTGCCGCCTTCACTCATTCTCTGGTCCCCTCACTCCCGGCACATCTGCTGACACAGACATCTCACCTGCTGGGATGAACCTGAGCCTCATCCCTCGGATCCTGGACACCCCGCACTTCTCAGGCTGTCCGTGCCACACTTGTCTATCAACTCAATTTGCCAGGGGAGCCCCAGGAGTTGTCCGCATAGATCGCCTGGAGCCCAGCAAATTCTCCCCTGTCCTGTTGTATGACAGCAACCCTACCCACCCACCTGATGACGACCACTCCCTCCTGGGTGCCGACGCCTTCGCCAGCTTTGGTGAGCAGGAGCCCAGAGGTGGCCTGGGTCCTGGGGTTTATGCACCAGCCCTTGGGTGGCCAGTGATCAAGGCTGGTTGACGTGAACTGGTGAGTCATTTTGTATTCGGGTGGGTAGGGGCCTCTTCCGTGGTAGGTGATCTTCGGCAGGCATGTGACAGGTGACACAAAGGCCTTCCCCATGTGCCTCTTCCCCAGAGTCCTTGTCCTTGGTACTCCAGTTTGCTCCTTCCTGGCCCCTGGCCTAGCTTTTGCCTTTGCTCGTGAGTCTCTGTGCACCACTCTTTTTCCTCAAAAGTAGGTGATAACGGGCATAGTCCAAAGATCTTTAATGGAAGAGGATTTAACCTTACTTTGTCTTTCAAGGCCACTCCTAGGAGGGGCTACAATACAGTCATGCTCTATTCTTGGTTTGCACCCAAAGCTAATCTAACTCTTCCTTAAGCTAAACTTGGCCTTCTTCTTCCTCTGTCAGCTGATCAGTAAGGGACTTCATGAGCATACAAGTGATCATAACAGATCAGAGCCGAGGGAGATGAGCTGGTGTGACACTGGTGGGTGGTGACAGTCTGGGCCACAGGTCATGGAGTTTCCTTGTGCCCACATTCCCTGTTCATGCCTCATCCTGGAAGTACTGCTTCTATCTTATGATGAATTGCTCCTAGGCCTGCCTGACCTTATGACTTGCTGTGTCGGACAGAACCCAGATTGTCACAGGCAGTTCTAGCCACATGGTCACTCAATGTCCCATGGTTAGGCACTCCATCTCAACCGGGGCCCATTAGCATGCCAGGAGCTATTTTTTCAATGGTATATAATTCTCTGCTGCAGATGGCATGGCCCTGTTCCAGAACCCTAGGGGTCCACGCTGTGAATCTCCTATTGGGCTTGCCATAAACTCCACATGGCTTGTTTTCCCACCACAGACACCTCTAATAACAGAGGGTCTGCTATCTTGTCCTTTAGTAAATGTCCACAGATGAGCTCCCAAACCCCTGTAGGGTTTAGAGCCTAATGCCTAACCTCTGGAGCACATGTGCCATCAATGTCTCCAATTCCTTGCCATGTCCTGCTCATGTGGACCTATTAACTTGATATCATCAGATTAGTGGACCAATGTGATGGTCTTTAAAATTCCAGATAGTCCGTGTTCCCTTTGGATTAAGTGATTGCTGAGAAGGTAAGAGTTAATGGTTCGAGGGCAAGACTCTAAGTTTATACGGTTATCCACTCCATGTGAATGTAACAGCTTCTAAAACTCTCTTCTGATTGGAATGGAAAAGAATCCAGAGGAGATCTAGGGCATGTACACTTGTGTTTCTTTGCTCTAACAGCAACGATGACAATAAATCCAGAATGACAGAAGGAATTGCTACTGTTGTCTGGGCCCCAGACTGATGGATTTATTGGAGGTTATGATAGGAACCACTACTCCCCAGATCCTTTAGGTCTTTATGGGCGGTGCTGAAGTCTACTGTTCTCCCTGGGATAAAATATCATGTTCACTGAGTATTTTTGCTGGAGAGATGGAGCCAGTCGCAGAGGCATCCTGCTTGGACTTCTCTATTAGAGTACTTACTGCTCCAGAAACTCACAAACCCAAGAGAACGTGAAGTTCTGTCAATGACCAAGTATGCCCATTCCAATTACACACTCAGAGGCTGAGGAAATGACCTTTTGGTGAGTTCATTGACCCAGTGGACCCATGCTGAATATCAAGTCCAGGTCAGGTCCTTCATTTATTACCTGGCCCCCATATGCCTTGTTCTAATAGAAGGAGGAGGAGGACATAGATGGGTTGTGTCATCCACAAATATTGAAAGTTTTACTTCTTCCTTACTGATTTGAATGCTTTTTCTTTTTTAAAAATTTATTTATTTATTTGATAGAAAGAGCTCAGAACCTGATGCAGGGCTTGATCCCAGGAACCTGAGTTCATGACCTGAGCCAAAACCAAGACTTGACACTTAACTGGACTGAGCCACCCAGGTGCCCCCTTTTATTTCTTTTTCTTGTCTGATTGCTGTGGCTAGGACTTCCAGTACTACGTTGAATAAAAGTAATGAGAACAGATGTTATTGTCTAGTTCCTGACCTTAGGGGATAAACTCTCAGTTTCCCCCCATTGATGGTGATGTTAGCTGTGAGTTTTTCATTTATGGCCTTTATTACATTGAAGTATGTTCCCCCTAAACCTACTTTGTTGAGGGTTTTTATTATGAATGGAAGTTGAACTTTGTCAAATGCTTTTTCTGCATCTATTGAGATGATCATATAGTTATCCTTTCTCCTATTGATGAGATGTATCACGTTGATTGATTTATGAATATTGAATCATACTTGCAAACACAGAATAAATCCCACTTGATTGTGGTGGAGGATTTTTTTTTTTAATGTATTGTTGGATTTGGTTTCCTAGGATTCTGTTGAGGATTTTTGCATCTATGTCCATCAGAGCTATTGACCTATAGTTCTATTTTTTGTGGTGTCTTTATCTGGTTTGGGTATCAGGGTAATGTTAGCATCATAGAGTGAATTTGGAAGTTTCCCTACCTTTTTAAAATTTTCTAATGGTTTGAGAAGAATAAATATTAACTATTCTTTAAATGTTTGGTAGAATTCACCTAGGAATCCATTTTGTCCTGGACTTTTGTTCTTTGGGAGATTTTGATCACTTATTCAATTTCATTGATGGTCATTGGTCTGTTCAAATTTTCTATTCCTTTCTGCTTCGGTTGTGGTAGTTTATATGTTTCTAAGAATTTATCCATTTCTTCTAGGTTGTCCAATTTGTTGGCATATACTTTTTCATTATATTTTCTTAAAAACCTTTGTGTTTCTGTCGTTTCAGTTGTTATTTCTGTTTTCTGGTTTCGTTTATTTGAAGAGTCTGGCTAGAGATTATCAATTTTGTTCGATGTTTTAAAGAACCAACTCCTGGCTTCATTGATCTATTGCTCTTTTTTGTTTGGATTGGTTTGGTTTCTGTATTATTTATTTCTGCTCTAATCTTTATTGTTTCCTTCATGCTGCTGGATTTGGGTTTTGTTGGCTATTTTTCTAGCTCCTTTAGGTATAAATCTAGGTCATTTACTTGAGATTTTTCTTGCTTCTTGAGGTAGGCCTATATTGCTATAAACTTCCCTCTTAGAACCACTTTTGCTGCAATCCAAAAGTTTTGGGCCACTGGGTTTTCATTTTCATTTTTTTCCATGTAACTTTTTATTTCCTCCTTGATTTTCTGGTTGATCCATTCATTGTTTAGTTGCTTAACCTCCATGTATTTGTGTTCTTTCCAGATTTTTTCTTGTGGTTGATTTCATTATCACAGTGCTGTGGTCCAAAAAGATTCATGGAATGACTTGGATCTTCTTGAATTTGTTGAGATTTTTTTTTTTGTGCTCTAACCTCTGAGTTATTCTGGGGAATGTTATATGTGCACGTGAAGAAGAATGTGTATTCTGCTGTTTTTAGGATGAATATTCTGAATACATCTGGTAAGTCCAAGCGGTCCCATGTGTCATTCGAAGCCGTTGTTTCCTTGTTGATTTTCTGTTTAGATGATCTCTCCATTAATCTAAGTGGGATGTTAAAGTTCCCTACTACTATTGTATTATTAACAATCTGTTCCTTTATGTTTATTACTATTGTATGTATTTGGGTGTTCTTATGTGGGTGCATAAATATTTCCAACTGTATCTTCTTGTTGGATTGACCCCTTTATTACTATATTGTGCCCTCTGTCTGTTGTTATAGTCTTTGTTTTAAGGTCTCTTTTGTCTGATACAAGTATTGTTACTCTGACTTTCTTTTGACATCCATTTACATGATAAATGGTTCTCCATTCACTCACTTTCAATCTGCCTATGTCTTTAGGTCTAAAATGGTCTCTTGTAGGCAGCAAATAGATGGATCGTATTTTTTTACCCATTCTGTCATCCTCTACCTTCTGATAGGAGCATTTAGTCCCTTTACATTCAAATTAATTATTGATAGGTATGTATTTATTGTCATTTTAATACTTATTTTGTTATTGTCTCTGAACGTTTTCTCTAATCCTTTTTTGTCTTTTATTCATGGCTTGCTGGTTTTCTTTAGTGATATCTTTGGATTTCTTTTTCTTTATTCTTTTCAGATTTATTAGTGGGTTTTAATTTGTGGTTACCATGATGTTTATGCATAACATCATCTGCATATAGAAGTCTATATTAAGTTGACAGTTGTTTAAGTTTGGATCTATTCTTTACTCCTCTCCATATTTTAGGTATATGGTGTCCTATACCTATCCTTGATCAGAAGCAACACCATGTGGAATACCATTATAGAGCATGAGGCATTTGATAAGCACACAAATGGTAGTTTTGGCAGAAATACTGTGGGCAGGGAAGGCAAATGTATATCCAGAATAAGTGTCTGTTCCAGTAAGAAGAAAACACAGGCCCTTTCATGATAGAAGCAGTGAGTGTAATCAACCTGCCACCACGTAGCTGGTTAATCACCCCAGGGATTGATGTCATATTGAAGGCACAGTATTGGCTTCCGCTGCCAACTGATGGGCACTCAGCAGTGATCATAGCCAGGTCAGCCTTGGTGAGTGATAGTCTATTGTGCTGAGCCCAAGCATGGCCTCCATCCCTGTCATCATGGTGGCCACTTTTCCATGATCTTATTGGGCAATAATGGGTGTGGCTAGGGAAAGAGGTTGACCAGTATCCACAGAATGGGTAAAATCATCTACTTGATTATTAAAAATCCTTCTCTGCTGAGGTCACCCTTTGGTGAGCATTCACATGGCACACAAATATCTTCACGTTTTTCCCCATGACTTCCAATCACACACAAAGCATTGCTTCTGATCAAGGAACTTATTGTGGGAAAGTCACTTCCTCTGTGGTTAGGGAGACCTCTTTCACTGGCAAGGAAACTCGTCAGGATTTAGGGGCTCAGTGTCCCCAGCTTCACCAGAGTCCCCCCACACATCTCCAGGCCAACTTGTAGGATCTCATTCTTTCCCAACCAACGCTCTCATTTTAACAGCAGAAATGCTGCAAGGCTGAGAGTTCATCTTGCATTGTAAATTCAGTGGCTGTGGGATGAGGTCTGGCATTTGATTTCCAGCAACTTGAGCCTTGCTGCTATAGGAGATAAAGCTCCCCTTCAGGACACAGACAAGCTCTAGGGTCATCTCTGTGGTTCTCCTGCTTGAGTTCACCCTTTTCTTTCACTATTCTGTCCAGCAATATTAAAAGCAACCCACTGAAGTCATTCTTTATTTTCCAGAAATGTTCCATAAGATCATATACAGAGCTTTTTAGCCCACTGTTTCTTATAAGTGGCCAATTAGAAGTAGCCAATATAAACACTTTGCATATTTTTATAAAGAGTTTTGTGCTCTTTTTACTACTGGAGATAGAGTCATTAACATCTTTAATCAGACTCGAGAGCCAACTTCAGAAACAACAGAGCTAATTCAGAAAGCTCATCCTTAAGATTCTGTTTCTCAAAAACCACTCTCAGTACCAAAATCTGTATTACTCAGAGTTCTCCAGAGAAATAAAACCAATAGAGTGTATGTACACAGTTGTATATATGAGATTTATTGTAGAAATTGGTTCACACAATTGTGGAAGCTCACAAGTCCCACCATGTGCCGACCGGAGAATCAGGAAAGCTGGCAGTGTAATTCAGTATGAGTCTCGGGGTCTGACAAGCAGAGAAGCCAATGGTATGAGTCTGAATCCAAAAGCCAAGACCCAGGAACACAAAGTCAGGGGGTGGGGAGCTGGATGTCTCAGTTCAAGCAAAGAGAGCAAATTTGCTATTCCTCTGCCTTTTTGTTCTATTCTGGCTCTCAGCTATCACAAGACTCATGGCTACACCATTGCCTCTTGGGGATTTTGGTAAGACAGAGGGTTGTAGAATGTTCAGAAATGATCATTAGACAACTGTTTGTTATTGGTTTTATCCTTTGTTATGGTCTACACTGACAGATAAAGAGGAGAAGTAAGAGGGAACCAACAATTGTACCCCATTGGTTTCCTGGATTCATTTCCTACATTCTGTTTACACTCTTTGCCAGAAAATAGGTGATTTTTGGTGTCTTCCTCTGTATGTGTCTCTTGAACAAAAAACACTTTTAGATCGCGATCTTCAAACCCACTCCTACTCTCCCTCTGATTTCTTGCCTTTTCTTGGTTTTAGGACAGATGGAAACTGATTTCTGTCAACATTTGTCTTCACTTGGATATGTAAAAACTTTATCTATCTTATTTTTAAGGATTTCCTCCCACCTCACATCTGAAGAAAGATGGTGGGACCCCATTTGCTGGTAGTAATTATTCACAAATGATTATTGCATAACCTATTAGAAACCCTGTTACTACAAGCAGAAGATATAACATCTTAACTTAATTTTTACACCATTTGGAGAAGCTGAAATTAACAGGATGCAGTAGCATAATAGGATTGAGGCACTGGAGAGATGTTTAGGGATTCCAGTGAAGCATCTGTTACACGCACACGTCATCTACATTTTTCTGACAAAAAGCAGGAGGGATCTATTTTTGCCTTATCAGAGCTTATCGGGAAATACTGTAAGTAAAGCCTTCCATACTAGCCCAACACAGAGACAGAGCCAAGCAGCTCTGCCTGGTCAGTTTGCGAGACGACTAGTTACAATGAAAGATCAGGCCAGCCAGCAGCCACTGGAAAGAGAGGAGAAAAGTAAATGCCTGCCACTTAATATAGACTCCTTAAGGATTAACCCTCAAAATGACGCACATAATTTGGAGAAATGGATGCATGAGGAGGGTGGAGTTTAATAGGGACCAGAGTGGTGTGTCAAGCCGGGGAAGCAGATTTCACATAATCCAAATAGGAAAGTCATTTTTGCTCATGAAGAAGCACGACTGATTCATACTAACCCCGACCAATTCCTTGACGTAGTGTCTGTCAAGTGTCCCCATGGCAGATGGACTTTTCCCCCCTTTCCACATTGTCCCCTTTGGAGGGACATCATAAAGCAGCTTATACTTAAAGAGTGGAGAATTATATTCTCCTCTCTTGAGGATGGGACAGGTACACTGATTCAGAATTCCTTCATATAGCAGATTTGTCTTTATAGCCTGATGTATTAATCTATTTATTTATTCAATCATTCATTTTGACTATTTATTTATTCAATCATTTATCCATGGACTCGTGGATATTTATCTTATACTTCATGTTATGACCCAGCACTACTTCATTTATTTTATTGCTTAGATCATTCCAACTGTGGCCATTGGTGGGGAGAGAATATGTTATTTAAAGCTATAATCAATTGGGTTTTCTATTTTGTTTTCTTTGGTTTATCACCAAAAAAATTCTACTTGAGATGTCTTCCTCAAAGACCTTGCTAGAGCATAAATTAGCAATGAATTAACTGTGTAGTGCTTGTAAAAGTTCTAGCAAGGTACAGACAAACAGGTGCATTGCCTGAAAACCTCACATTTACCCTTCTTTTTGTATTGCTTGTCCTGTTCTAATTAGAAAAATAAGCAAATCATCTTACTCAGGAAATGAAGGCTGATCCTTGCCCTCCTACTAACCAGTGTAGGTGCAACGATCAGATTAACCAGGCCAAAAATTAGGACACTATTGTCAACTACTCCATTAAGTATTCACACATATATATGTAGATCCTATTGGTAATAACTTTCTTTTGCTAAAAAGAGCAAAATCACAGGAAAAGAGAGACAATTTGCTGAAAACACATGTCGACTAATATTCTATTTCAATTCTTGCTTTGAGAATTTCTTTGGAGAGCCACAGGGTTTGTTTGTAAAGATAAAAATGAAATAACCATGAAAAATGCTTTTTAAAATTTCAGTACTATATACATCGAAGGTATAAGTATAACAATAAAGTAAACTCCCAATTATCCCAATTTGTGGGCTAAGTGGGGTGTCGGTATCACTGAGCCCAGACCACTTCCTCAGACCTGGGAAGCACTGCAAATCTCAGAGGCACCGCAGGGTTGAAACAGGCAAAACAAACTAAATGAACTTCTTCCCAAGAGAAGGGGAAGACGAGTCACAAAATGGCAACAGAATGGGTGGCCGGGAAGTGGATGAGGGTGTGGAACGGGGAGGAGCCCAGGTCCTGCCTTACCTGGTATGGGATGACAGGGGAGGCACAGGCTACTAGCCGCGGAAGGGATGATGACAAGGGATAGGAAGGAAGCGGACGGATGCAGAATAAAATGCGGCTGCTCTGTTCTTTTCTGACATAAAGGGCGCGGCCACCTCTTCCCGAACCAGTCACGTTCCCAAATCACTGTCTAGACTGGTGGCAAGTGTGGGGCCAGGAAGTACTCACTCACTGTGGGGAAGAGCGCTGGGTGCAGTGCCTGAAATGGCCGTTAGGGAGAAGGTATTTGCCGAGTTATTGCACCGCCAAGAGCGGTGGGAGTGCGGGAGAGGCAAGATCAGTCTGGCATAAGCCGATGACCATGGAAGCAGATGTGGTTAAAGCATGAAAAACAAAGAATTTCTATCGGTCTTTGGGACATTTAGAGCTTTGGGGATGCATGCTTTTAAAATTTTTAAAATAATGGACTATTCCTGAAATCGGAACATTTCCCATGAAACCTACACGTCTGGTTTCTCCTGAGAGTATGAGATCTGGCAAATCTCGTGCTTCACTCTCTCCTGGGAACTCAGCTGGGGCTGAATGGTGGCAGCCTTGTTCTTAACCAGACAGTCTGGTTTCCCAGAGTGCCCCCCTCATCCACGTTTTATTGTTCCCAACCTGTTCTCTCATTTAAAATACCCGAGTGACCTCAATCAGCATTTTGAGCCTACAAGCCTTTAAGTTGCAGGAGGGGAAGAAGCCAGGAGGAGAGGTAGGAGAAAGTCGAGGAGAGTGGCGGAGGGAACCAGGATCAGCTGAAAGGCGAAAGAAAGGGAAGCAGAGTGTTTTTAAAGATAAAATCCATAGGACGAATAATATGCATTCAATATTGGCAAATACTCAAAGATTTTTGAGAAAACCTTAAGGAGAAACCAGCAGCTATCCTTCTGTGGTGCTTAAACGTGGCTAACATAGTGATCAAACCAGCTGTGCTTTATCATGAAGGGTTTTGTGTGGCACACACGTACAAAATTGAGTTAGGGCTTAGCACTCCGAGAACCGCTGCAACAATGTCCCCTCGTTTGGGATACTGTGATGACAAATATTTTCAAATCACCCTGTGACCGGTTTGCTGTGCTCAGTTCAGCAGTGGATTCAAATCAATCAGGTGTGTTTCAATTGTTTGGGGGGGGGGGTGGAATCTACTTGGTGTGAATATCTCCACCTTAAAAAAAAAAAAAAGAGCCAAAACATTCCATTCAAGTCCCACGTATGTATTAGAATTGTAAAAGAAAGAATGTAAAAGGGAGAAACAAGCTTACGTGGAGGTATCTGAGTAAAATAGCCCAATTTGATTTCAAATATTCCACATATGCCCCCACAGCTCTTAATATTAGGAATAAAATTACTGCAGATGAACTGGAGCCACATGTGGCCAGAGAGGATGACAGTGAAAATCAGCAAGAAACTGCTTATTCAGCCTCTTCAAACAAAAATGAATTGTTTTGATGAATGAGAATTCTTTAATGAATTACCATATGACATGCCAGTAATTTTTTCAATGTCAAGCGGAGAAAGTTTTCACTTGTCTTTTGTTTGGCTACAGCCATTTTAAAAATAATGGAAGGTCATGGCCACGGAGACAACACTTCCCATTATGGCCCTGTAAAGGCAGGCTGTGCGGACACGGAGCCCAGAGAGAAGGGGGCGGGGTCGCTGAGGTTCCGAGGGAGTCTCTAAGCCTCTGGCTTTTTCTGTGTTCTCTACACGGAGGCGTGCAGCAGGACTGAATGGGGTCCAGTGGACAGCACTTGGATACCAGCGGAGCTGTGTCCAGATTTCACCCATTCCACACGGATGGCACAAGCTTTGGGTGGCTACATTCAAAACTGCAGGTACCCAGATTGGGGGACAGTGTATGAAAAACTTGAAGGATGTCAAGTGAATGGTGGGTGGCTGCTGGAGCCACAGCTGGAAAAGAGAGCAGGAGGGCACCCAAGGGCCACGGCAAGGGGGCAAATGGAAGAGGTCAAAACCACAGGTCTGGAGCCAGGAGGGCAACACCAGCCGTTTCCTGAGGGTAAGGATGAGCTCCGGCCAGCACAGCACTGAGTGGACCCATCGCGACATCGTCTCAGGCTTGACCTTTGAGAGGTTGCCACTTCGGCCCCCCCTTTGGGGCTCACGTGAATATATATTTCCTTTCCTGCCCTGTATTGACTCCTTCCTCATGTTCAGTCCCCCGGGGTTTTGTGATATTGGAGTAGTTTCCAATATCCTGCTGAGGTGGGAATCTAGGTTTCTAGATTTGAGCACAGCAGAGCATCTGGGAGCGGGTCTCATCGGGGCCACACGTGACACCAAGAGACTGACAGACACTCCAGCAGAAAGGGACACACATTAGATTATAAACTTTTAGACGTATTCCCTGACCCCATCCCCAACCAAAACATAAAAATATAAACAGATGCATGCGTGCATGTGCACACTCCTACTCACACACACACACACGTGCCCACACACACATACATCCTACAAAAGAGAAAATACTTTCTTAATTAAACCCTAAGAGAAATTCATCATGTATGTCTTTATGGACACCATGGATAGAGTTTTGAATAAGAACAAGCACTAAAAAAATTTTTTCAGGGGCACCTGGGTGGCTCAGTGGATTAAGCCTCTGCCTTTGGCTCAGGTCATGATCTCAGGGTCCTAGGATGGAGCCCTGCCTCAGACTCTCTGCTCAGCGGGGAGCCTACTTCCCCTTCTCTCTCTGCCTGCCTCTCTGCCTACTTGGGATCTCTCTCTCTCTCTGTCAAATAAATAAAACCTTTAAAAAAAGTGTTTTTTTTCAGATCGACTTCTTTATAAAGTCTGAACATAGAGCATTAAGTTGTGACTTACTGGAGGCATTCCTTAAGGGGTCTGGGATACTAGGAAGCAAGAGATTTTCTTTCTGATTACCTAATTTTACACAGAAAGAGCACTTGGAGAAATAAATGAAATAAATACCATCTCTCAGAGTGGAGCCCATACCTGGAAGACGTTTCCAGAAAAGGTAGCTTCCTGAGCTTTCTTTCAAAACTACTGAAACAAAATCTTTGGAAATAAGGCCTACACATGCATTTCAACAAACTCCCCAGAGATTGGGATGTGCAGTAAAGTTTGGGCATGACAATGTGCCCAAGAACATAAACAAGTTGATCAGCCTGCCTCTCATATATCCAATGTCTATAGTTAACCCTGGTCGTCCGTGACTATCATTAATTCTTTTTCTTTAATCCGGGTGTAATCAACATACAGTGTCATATTAGTTTCAGGTATGCAATACAGTGACTGAATAAGTCTATACGTTGTCAGTGCACATCATGCTTAAGTGTGCTCTTAATCCCTTTGCCTACCTCACCCATCCCCCAACCACCTCCCCTCTGTCAACCACCAGTTTGTTCTCTGCATTTAAGGGTCTGGTTTTTTGTTTGTCTCCCTTTTTTATTTGTTTGTTTCTTAAATTCCACATATGAGTGGAAACGAATGTCTAACCACGGCCTTTGTACAAAGATTTGGTGTTTTTGGTTACAGTGGGAACCATATGCCTTAAAATCAGATGTAAGAAACAGTTATTGTTCTGTTGTGGAATGTTTCAGAATAAGATGTGTGGGGCGCCTGGGTGGCTCCACCCAGTAAGCATCTGACTCTTGATTTTGGCTCAAGTCATGTTCTCAGGGTTCTGGGATCAAGCCCCATGTTGGGCTCCACACTCAGTGAGGAGTTTGCTCGAGAGTCGCCCTTGCCCTCTCCCTCTCCCCCTCCCCACACTCATGCTCTCTCTCTCTCTCTAATAAATAAATATACAAATAAAAGAATAAAATGAGTATTTTCACCCAGACTGAAGTCCAATCTCCCACATAAACTGGAAGCCTGGGGAAGAGTCAGCGTCCCTGAGACTCTAGCTTGACTCAACATCCCTGAGTCAAGAGTGTTGACTCCTCTGTAAGTGCTCATGTCCGATCTCAGTCAGTGTGGGCCGTGCGACTTGTAGGGGGGATGTTGGATAGTTCTACCCCAGGAGCTGTCAACTGCGGGTGATTTTGCCTTCCAGGGGAGGGCATTTGACAGTGTCTGCAGGGAGGGGAACGGACTGATTCAGTGGTTGGACAATGCTCCCTCCAGCACTGGAAAGCAGGGATGGCATGGTGGACAGGAAGGTAGACTTGGAGACCAGAAGACTCTCAGAGTGGTGTTAGGTCTTCTTACATTCATTTTCCCCACTGAACCATGAACTCTTTTAACAGTTTACTTCACCTCCAGATCCCCACAGTGAATCATTTGTTCATTCAAAAAATTCTTATTGCAAGCCCATTTTGTATTAGATGCCCAACACTCAAATATAAATATTGTGTGCTTCATAGCCCACAATTTATACATTTTTTTAAAAAAATGTGTTGCCTTTAAATTTGAGATTTTAAGTTGCTGTAGGCAAACCGACTTTATTATGTAGTGACATAGATGCGTATGATGTGGAAAGTGGATGTTAATGTGCACTGATCCAATGAGCTCCAATAAGGAAACAAAACTGGGAGTCCCCATTTTAAGCATCAAAAGAAGTGTCTTCAGTCAATGTGTGAGCAGCTGTGAGGAGGAAGTTCAGGACCACCAGGCAATGTCATTTATTGAACCATATCCCCCCTCTGGCTTCCACCCCTACCTTAGAAAGGAAAGCCCCAGGCAGCTTAAAATATGACATCCCATGTGGCACATACAGACCCGGTCACAGCCTTCAAGGGACCTCCTTACTGGCCAAGGCCATGGCCCATTAACAAAGGAGGGTGGAATTCAAGGGAAGGATAGGAGACAGAGCGTAATGATACAAAATACTAGCTTGGGGAAGAGAGGTATAGCGACTTCAAGCCATTCAGAAAGACATCTGATTAACTCTCGGTACCCATTCTCTCCTTTGCCTCCTAACAACCAAGCTCCCAACATTTTAGCTGGGCAATCACTGCCCAGTTAAAGATTTTCTTTCCCCACCTACCCAGCCACAGGTAAGACCACGTAACAGATTCTGGCCAATGGGCTGTGAATGAAATTGTCATCTGCCCCCTTTTGGGTTACGTTGTTAAAAGGGAGCCATTTGCCCCAGGCTGTGGACTAAATTTTTGTGTCCCCCTGAAATTCCAGTGTGAAAGGTCTAACCCCATGGGATGGTTTTAGAGATGGGGCCTTTAGTTTCCAAATAAAGGTCTATTGGATTGGCTCTGTCCAAATCAGCTTCCAAAGAACTTGTAAGGGCTCTAACTTCTGTCATTTTATCCAGATAATTCTGTGGCACAGCTTCTGGGGCAGAATACTGCCAGGTGTTTGCCCCCTTCTGGTCCCAGCCCCTCAGGACTCCCACGTCACACCTGCCTCTGCCCTTCTCTACACTGGCAATCTGCTCCAGGTCTCTTCTCCGTCCCGCCATCTTTGGCCCCTACCAGTTTCTCAGTAAGCGCACAGCCTCCACAGATGTGGGGGTTACAGCGCCTTCAAAGAGGAGTCCCTTGTCCCCTCCCAGCTCCCTCCAGGGCAGCCTGCTCCCCTCCACGGCACCAGCCTTGCTGCCAGAACAGGGACTGGACAATGTGCTGACAAGAGCCCCACCCAGGCTGCCTCCTGCCTAGGTGAGGTAAAGGACTCCATGGGTAGATTAAATATCAGAATGGATATGGCTGAAGAAAGATTTAATGATCTGGAAGATTACTGAGGAAAGGAAAGAATGAGAGCAAAGGGGCACAGAAAGCAGAAGTAAAAGCATTACTCTCTGCATAGTAGGGTTGCCAAGGAGCAAAAAAATAAATAAAGAGAAAAAAATTTGAAGACATAATTTCCCAGAATTAGAGAAAGAATATTTACATTGAAAGGTCTTGTCCGGTGCTAAACAAGGTCAAAGAGGGTAGGGGGAAAACCATAATTGTGTGTTTTTTCCTCATAGTGAAATTGAAGAACATTAAAGCTAAGAAAACATTCTAAAAGCTTACAGAGGGAAAGAGCAGCTCACCTTAAAAGGAACAGGAACTGGACTGAAATCAGGATTCTTGATAGTAGTAGACAAAAATCTTCCTAGTATTCAAGATAAGGAATTTTGAACCTAAATATTTCTTTAAAAAAAAAAGATTTTATTTATTTACTTGACAGACAGAGATCACAGGTAAGCAGAGAGGCAGGCAGAGAAAGGAAGAAGCAGTCTCCCCGATGAGCAGAGAGCCCGACTCAGGACTCGATCCCAGAACCCTGGGATCACCACCCGAGCCGAAGGCAGAGGCTTAACCCACCGAGCCAGCCAGGTGTCCCAAACCTAAATATTCCTATTCAGCCAATCTTTTATTTAAATGTGAGGACAGTGGGACGCCTGGGGGGCTCAGTCAGTTGAGCACTGGACTCTTGATTTCAGCTCAGGTGGTGATCTCAGAGTTGTGTGATTGAACCCCCTGTCAGGCTCTGTGCTGGGCATGGAGCCTCTTTGGGATTCTCTCTCTCCTTCTTCTGCCCCTTCCCCGCTTACTAGCTCAAAGGCTTGCTCTCTCCCTCTTTCTCACACACACAAAATAAAAAAATACAAATAAAAAACGTGAAGACAAAATGAGGATATTATAAAGCTATCCTGAGTCTAAGGAAAATTTGTGCCACAGTTTATGTCTCTTTGCCAGACTTCGTTGGGATACACTTTAAGAAGGGAATTTAATCCATAAAGGAGCCAAAGGATATTAGGAAATAAAAAGACATAAAATTCTGATACATGATATAACATGAATGAACCTTGAAAACATTATACTAACTGAAAGAAGCTAGTCTAAAAGGCTACAAATATGATTCTGTTTATACAAAATGTCCGGAATAGAAAATCCAGGGACAGCAAGAAGATTAGTGATGGCCAAGGGCTAAGCAGGGAAGGTGAGTAGTGACTGCCAATGGGTGCACAATTTCTTTTGACGGGGTGATAAAATGTTCTGGAATTAGACAGTGGTGATGAGTGTACGACTTTGTGATTATACTAAAACCCACCAAATTGTACTCTTTAAAAACAGATTTTAAATAAACACAAAAAAGATACTACAAAAGTCAGCTTAAAAAAAAAAAAAAAAAGGGAAGGGACACCTGGGTGGCTCAGTTGGTTAAGTGGCTACCTTTGGCTCCAGGTCATAATTCCAGGGTCCTGGGATCAAGCCCCACATTGGGCTCCCTGCTCAGCAGAGAGCCTGCTTCTCCCTCTCCCTCTGCCTGCTGCTCTGCTTACTTGTGCTCTCTCTATGTCTGTCACATAAATAAATAAAATCTTAAAAAAAAAAGCAATAATCTACCTCTCTCTCCTGCCAAAAAATATCTGTAATGTTTCAGACTTTGAACTCCAGACCATAGCCACATGCCAGGAGGAGAGGGTGGAGGAAGATACCAGAAAGCACGCTAAGAGCTTTTTCTCAGTCAAGAGGAAGACAAATATATGCAAAAGTTTTAAGCTTTGAAGTGAAATATAAACATAAGTAAAAAAATCTAAATAAAGCTGGAAGTAACCTGAGTTCAAGCATTTATATTTATATATATAATTATATATTTATATATTGTATTATTAATTATATGTTATTATATATTAAATTATATTTAATATTATATATTTTATTTTTATATGAATTATATTAAATTTATTTAATATAAAATATGTTTAGTATACTATTAAAATGTTAATACATAGTACATATAAGATATATTCATTATATATATCAATACATGTTATTTTTTGACAAATTGCTTTCCTCTCATTTCCTTTTTATATTTAGCAAGTATATATTATATATAAATAAAAATCTATTTCATATTTATCAGAAACTAAAATATTTTCTATTTATTTTCTGTGCATATATTTACATAAAATATATTTATAAACGCACTACATTTCTATGTAAGGTGCATTATAATGTATATTTTTTAAATTACACTTGCAGATACATTATATTCACTCTGACTTTCATGTCAAGGTATAAATGGGACGTTAGAAACATTTTTTTTTTTTAAAGATTTTATTTATTTATTTGACAGAGATCACAAGCAGGCAGAGAGGCAGGCAGAGAGAGGAGGAAGCAGGCCCCCCCACTGAGCAGAGAGCCCGATGCGGGGCTCGATCCCAGGACTCTGAGATCATGACCTGAGCCGAAGGCAGCGGCTTAACCCACTGAGCCACCCAGGCGCCCCGTTAGAAACATTTTTAAAGAGCTTTGTGTTTGGTGGGGTTGAGGAGCCTCTGCTCAAAACCATCCTGGCGTATCACCCCTGTACACCGTCTTTTTCTCAGTTACTTCTCTGTTGATTGCTTATTCATTTGTTTCCCACCCCTGGAGCGCAGGCTTCATGAGAGCTAGGTCACAGCCTGCCTGTGACCAGCCCTGCCCACCTGCCCAGGCACATGGGACACTCATGACTCACATCTGTCTGTCCACGTCACTGGCCCACACGGAGCCAGCCAGTTCTTCTACCGTAGAGTCAGGCCAGTTCAGCTCTGAGCCCGCACAAAATAAGTATGGGGGGGATTCAAAGAGCCCCGGCACGGTGGCCAGAGACTTTCCATCACCTGTCACAAGGAAGGGGCGGCCCACCTCTACACACGTACCAACGTGGAGGAAACTGTGAGAGCCGTGGGCTTGCCCAGCTTTGCACTCTGGATGTGAGCCCCAGGTAGCCTCTGCCAGGAGGGGTCATCCCTCTGCAGGGCAGATACACGAGATTCCCCAACTCTCACCTCATTGCAGCCGCAAAAATCCTATCGAAACCCTTCTGAGAACGGTAGAGGCTTAGAGACAAACAGATCAGCAGAGGGAAGACAGAGACTCGGAGGGCTGCCTACAGTCCTTTCTCAGCAACCCAAGTCATAAAGATGACGACCACCCCAGTTAGACCAGCTGAGAACTCCTTCCTAGGGCTTGCTCTAGGATGAATAAAACACATATTTCAGGTACCTCAAGGTTACACTGCCGGCCGTCAGTAAACACCTGATACACAGATGAAGAATGAATGCCTACGACAGGACCTGACAATTAAATATGGGTGCCGTTCAATTACAGGCAGCTGTCAGGGACACGGAGAAACAGGCGATCCAGATCTAAAGGATGAGGGTCATGAACAGCAAGGAACTTCTGAGGGGTCTCTACACTATCTATGAAAATAAATTTGTATAAAATAAACTCATTTGAGGAAATGTCTTCACATGATAAAGTGGTCCCTTGCTTGATAAAACGTTCACCATACACTGGCTTTAAAAACCGAATCTTTTTCAAAATAGCATCTCATGTATCACAAATTTACTTACACACCACTTCCCTGGGCAAATTTTTTGCTTTGATTGAATCACATCTGTATTAATATTTTAATAATAGAGAATATGGTGAGTAAATGCTTACTACTTCGCTGGGGGAAATGAAAAGAAATTAGCTTAATTACAGCAGAAAGGGCTTAGGGTAGGAATGAGGAAAAACACATTGATATTGAAAACAAAGAAATTCTCTATTAAATTTGTTCTGTGAACACCTTCACATAAATTATTAAAGACACCGAGTAACCCTCTGACTTTAGTGGGCTTTCTGGAATCAAGAGAACCAATTAGGGGAGATCCCTTGATATGCACAATTTCTCTATTTTGCAAATGCACTTCCGATCTCATTATCTCAAACTCTTAGATCAGAAAGGAATCTGAATGGCCATTTAATTGAATCTTAGCATTTCACAAGTGGAATCTGAGACCCCAGGAGGTTGAACTGATTTGCCAAAGGTTGCACAACAGTTAACTGTTCACTCGGGACTGGACACAATTCTCTCAAATACCATTTCAATGCTGTTTCTACTGCATATTATTTCCACCTTTTTATTCTCTGGCACTTCTGTTCTTTAAAGTCTTAATTTATTCAGCTTAATATTAAATCCAAATCGAACCCCAAACCCCATCCCTTTGCAAGCTTTCTTTCTCAGTGTCCATGGCCCACAGTCACTCTGTACCCTTTTCATTTTACTTTGTTGAAAACATAGTCTTACTTGGACGAGCTGTATCTCCTCCAATATTACATCCAGCAGAAAATATATTCCACATGTTTAATAACAATACTCCTTAAAATTTGATTATAGCAATGAGGTGTTGTAGGTGTAACTTACGATTTTTACCATCGAAACCATAATTTTTAGAAATGGGAAGAGTAATGTGGGAAAATATTCTCACCGCTGGTGAAGAATCACGTTTTCACAGGGTTTGCAAACAGGGAAATATTTGTGGTTTTGTCTCATATGTTTTGCTTTTTTTTGGCAAAAGCAAAAGGCAGTTTTCTTTGCAATAAAAACGGCCTTTCGTTTTCGCCAATGCTTCACATCCATTTTTGCCAAGCAAAAAGCTGTTTTCCCAGGAGAAAACAGCTCAAGCTGAAATAAAAGTGAAGCACAATTTGTAAAATTTCCCTCTTTGAAAACAAGAATCACACCCTCAATGCAAATGCTACCTTAGGGGCCTTGCACAGAGAAAGATAATGGGAAAGCCATGGTGAAAACATACATATAAACAAGCTTTCTAGTAGACACAAAAATAAGCCCCAAGTCAGAGCCATGGCGAAAACATATATATAAACAAGCTTTCTAGTAGACACAAAAAATAAGTCCAAAGTAAGGCAGGTGGAAGTTTTTAAATCCTGCTCAAAATTCATGCTGTGAGAGTCCACTCTTCACCTCTGTGATCCCAATGTGCCTTGGGAAGAAGTCTTAAAATGGATCTTATTGGATCCAGCTGTGATTTTTCTGGATGGCTTCTGTATCAACAACAGCATCTTAACATCTTTTTCGTATACCGTGATCCATTCTGATACTTAACAAAACCATGAAAACTAGGAAACATGGGGCATCATCTCTAACTTATATAAGTTCCTCTGACACTTAATGAAGAGGAAGGGTTCCGAGAGGACACGATGCTCACTAGTGACCCTTTCCAAGGTTATCAAGGTGCCAGGACCTGGGTTTGACCCAGATGCATGATGCCTTCTTTGTGCTTTACCTTGAGACTCTTTATAATAAATTATAAATTCCAACCAGAAATTCCTTATGTGTCATGGAACTGGCTTTTTTCTGTTTAATTCATTTTGCTCTGTGTTTTCCCATGTATGATGATACCTGTGTATCCTTTGACGTGTCATGGTATCTTGAGCTGGACATCCTTGCTGTTAGAAAGACAACCCCTATAGAAAATCTTGGTTATGAAAAAAATCAGAAGTTTCCAATAGCCATGCCAATTACAAACAGATAATATAGTAACTGTCACCTAGAAGTGGGCCATTTACGACATGGAAAAATAGAAAGATTAGAATCGTTTTTTATTAATAGCAATGTTTAATGAGCTATTCTTTGAGACTTAGCCTCTGGAGAAATTTTTTTTATTAAATGTATTCAAACAAAAACTGTAACCAGATTGCAAAATGACCCTCAAGTTCTTAATTTGTTTAAATGAAGATGTTTGATTCTAATACTCTACATTTATCAGAATTATTATTCACATTTAAGCAGCCACAAAAAGTGAGTAAATACTTTGCATAGATTCCAACCTAGATGTGGACATCTCTTGGGTATACCATAGACACATCTTCACTCCCCCCGTCATCTGTCCCAGTGCTGGCATTCTTCCTTGAACGAGAGCTCAATTCACACCTCCTCTGAGAGCAAAGACTTCTCTATTCCACCTTTCTTAATTTCTCCATCCAGTTGATTTCATGCTATAAAATTTACCACTGTGTCACAGAAGTGTCACCTTAAAAATGGTCAATTTTATGGTAAATATCAAATGTGTATTTACTACAACAAAAAATTAGGGGGCCAACTGGGTGGCACAGTTGATTAAGTGTCCGACTCCTGATTTCAGCTCAGGTCATGATCTCAGGGTCATGGATCAAGCCTTACGTCGGGCTCCATGTTCAGCATGGTGTCTGCTTAAGATTCTCTCTCCCTCTCCCTCTGCCCCTCCCCCACAACATGCATTCACACTCTCTAATAAATAAATCTTTAAAATTTTTAGGAAAAAAAATGAGAGTTCATGCTAGCCAAGGCCACATATAAGTCTAAAGAACTTAAAATAAAACATTTATGTAATTGTTCCCTTAAAAAATGTTACTGTTTGGGACGCCTGGGTGGCTCAGTTCGTTGAGCAGCTGCCTTCGGCTCAGGTCATGATCCTAGCGTCCTGGGATCGAGTCCTACATCGGGCTCCTTGTTCCGTAGGGAGCCCGCTTCTCCCTCTACCACTCTGTCTGCCTATGCGCTTGCGCTCTCGCTCTCTCTCTCTCTCTGACAAAAAATAAATAAATAAAATCTTTAAAAAAAATGTTACTGTTTAACTGCATATTGCTGGGGTATTTCAGATGTGTACATTATTTATTATATCTTCCTAACTAGATTGATTGTAAGCTTCCTGAAAGCTTGAACAATATCTAAACCTTTGTAAGCCCTTCCCAGGACTTACAACAGTGCTGTGACACAGCAGATAATGAATCAATAATTACTGACAATAAAGAAGGATTTAGTTGGACACACCTCAGTTGATGCTTTTCTTAAAATTTTAAATAAATATCAGCAAGACAGCCACTAGGAAAGTTATACCTCATCGCCTCTGATCTCAAAACTCTTAATCAATATTATCCAGTCCCTTTATTCTTTACCCATAGTTAGCCTTTATATATGTAAAGGGGCGATTTCACGGGGGCAGAAATGGAGCCTAACCTCTGGTAGTAAACAGCAGCTTGCATTAACTCTAAGGTTGGTACCTTGGACAGCGCCTCTGCGTCGATGGATTGAGTGGCATATTTGATTAAGGAAGCCTTCAGAAAGCAGACAACTAAGAAAAGAGGAATGGGCAGGGACAGAGAAGCAGCAGGACAGACAGCAGAACAGTGATATTCAATTAGTGCATTAGTGCACTTCAGAAACCCCTAGAGCACCACTTGGAAGCCTTGGGCTTCCTGTCTCCTTGTATATCATGGGAGGCTGGGGGCTCCCCAGAGTCTACATCAGTCAGATGACGGCAGGACATCTGGAGCATGTCTGCGGATGTGGAGTCGCCCTGCATTGACAAGGGGAGAGGAGGCAGGGCCAGCTCCAGCCATGTGGCTCTAGCATGGATATGCTTCTGCCCTCCAGCACACACTGTGGAAGGGCCATCGATTCAGCAAGGGCAGGACGGTGTCTGTCACCCTTCCCTCTCCAAAGTCGATGTTAAGAAGCTGGCATTTATCAGAACGAACAAACACCTGCTGCCAGTGGAGTATGCCCAGAATAAGGACACATAGAAGAGCACCCAGAGAGCTGGTGATGAGAAGCAGGGGCTCTTGAGACAGAGTGCCACCAAATGCAGGCTTTCACTCACACTGTGCGTGACATTCTGTTACAACCAGCGACAGCCCCCGCAAGAAGGAAGTCTGTGATCTTACTTTGGGGAGATTGGGGAAATCATATGCAGGTTTCTTCTTGAGATATATCCCAGAGTCTCAGCCTTTTGTTCCTTATTTCTCATCTACAGCAATTCATTTATATTCCACTGGGCTTCTGCACATAAAATTCATCTCTGTGTGGGTGGAAGTAGCCCCAACTTACTTACTTCCGTGCTGTTCACAGAGTTATTTTCATTATTGGTACATGATGTGCTATCTCTGTAACTCACTGTACTTGGAGAAACAGTGGTGGACTCTGGAGGGTAAAATCGAGTTTAATTGCCTTAACTCTCTTGTTGCCATCGGGGTAAACCCTGCTCTCCATCACCCTTTATCACATGCCTATATCGCCAAACCTGCATCTACACCCTCAGTGATAAAACTGGTGTGGATTTCAGTGACTTAGACTTGATATGGTGCTCAGTGGTCTCCATTTATATCACACAAAGCAAATTGCTAACCCAGTTTTCTGTGTTCCAGGTTCCCCACTGAGAAACTTACTCTGACACCAGGAAAGACCTTGAACATAATTTCAACCAACTCCAGGTAAGGATTTGGTCTGGTTTCAAGAATCTAAGCTAACATTTACTGAGTGCCTTCCATGTGCTAGGCATTTCCATAGGTCTTATTAATTATGCCAACAGCAGCTCTGGAAAGTGACTATGACCAACCTCATCTTGTGGAAGAAGAAACTGAAGCATAGAGAAGATAAATAATATTGCAACAGCCAAGCTGCTCGCTAAATAACAGAGCCGGGTTTAAATCTAGGACTGCCTCTCTCTGGGGTCCCCATCGGTCCCTTTCTTTCTGCTGTGCTGCCTCTCCTAGGGCATGCAAGACCTGTGGGACAGGGGTGGCCACCAAGCGTCACTTGCAGTGCAGCAAACAGAGAGGCAGCTCGACCCCATTCAGAAAGTCATAAATGCCTTCCTTTCTGCCCCCTGCATGATGCTGTGGTACTTGCAGAAAGAAGCAAGCCTTCCATCGACCCCTTTGGAGGAGGCTGACCACAGCTGGATCACCAAACCCTCTTTCCACCATGTTGCTCAGGCAAGGTAAGGCACTGATGACCTGAAATTACTTCTTAATATCTGACTCTCGTTTTCCTGCTTCCAGAGATAAGAGAACATCCCAAGGATATCCTCAATGCTGAGATCTCACAGTTAAAGGCATGAGTGTTCTCAGTCTATGCAGGGTCTGAACCCAGGCTGTCCAGGTTCAAGTATGATTCTGCCACCTGCTCAGTGACTGATCTTGGGCAAATCGCTTCCCTTTTCTGTGTCTTGGTCTCTTCCTCCCTAAAAACATTAATGATAACAGTAAGTATTTCACAGGGTTAGATTTTCTCTTTGTACTTGTAACAGTGACCCTGGCAGAGCTCTCCTTCCTTCCCCGAGACCCACAGCATGGCTGACCAGGAGTCTTTATGAGGACGTAGATTTATAAGGGCTTGGGAAATGTAATTTCTGTTTGCTGGGTCACGTGCCCTGGAAGCAGCCCGGGTGCCTTCCTTGGTACCCATGGGCTTATTCCTCATTTTAGGCCTCTGCGATTTGGGAAAGGCAAGGGGACAGCACTAGATGCCTCCTACTGGTAACGCTCTTTGATCATCAGTGGAAACTACTTCACATCCTCCCTGCTGGCTTTTCCCTGGCCTCTATCATGACAACAACCCATTCATCTCAGGCCCTTCTCTAGGCTTGGATGCGTTCTGTGTTCTACAGTGGTTTTAGAAGATCTTCAATAATTCAAGAATTATTGAAATGAAGGCTCTCGACCTCAAGGACCTTGCAGACGGCATCTTTTCACTAGGTCTCCAATTCCTTTGCATCTCCAAGACCCCAATTTTCTGATGTGTTCTTTTTCTGATGGGGCTACCTTGACATCCATGTATATATTCAACAGAGTTTGCTAAAGTCGGCAACATTTATTATACCCTGATAGCTTGATACAACTGTACTTCAGAAACACGCTTCTGTGTATTCTAAGACAATTATTTTTAAGGTTTCTTTCCTCCTCCATTTCTACAAGTAAAAATATTTGGAAAATGCATAATGTGATATTTCTATAAAACCTCATCCAACCCTTCACAGACACCGGCCCCCCATTTATGGGACCCATATTGTTGTCGGCACTGACGAAAATGCAAAGAGCAAGCAGGTGAGTCTTCGGCTCTCTAGAACAGATATTTTAGGGAAGGAAACAGTCAATACACTGGCAAGAAGGCGGGACAATTTGTATTACGTATTGGGAGGAAAAGGAGAAAGAGGGAGAGGAAGAGGGAGTGGGCGGGCAGAGACAACAGAGTGATACGATAGAGACTAAGTTACAGAAAAGGTAGCAGCACCAGAGTCCTTCAAAAGCAGCGACATTTCGGTTGAGATCCAAAAGAGGAGAAAGCCAGACACACAGAGTCAGGGGAAGAGCCTTCTGCTGGAACGAACCACAAGTGCAAAGGCCCAGGGGTAGAAAAGACCCCGTGGCCCAAGCTAGGGGAGTGGCACAGTGGGAGGCTGGAGAGCAGCAGGATCAGGTGGGGCCTTGGGACCACGAGAACAAGTTTGCACTGGATGTCTCACTGGATGGTGAAAACTCGTCTAGTGTGTTAGCGACTCGCATCCAAACATCCAGGCTCCACACAGGGATCTTTCCTCTCTTTGATCTGGCAGACTCTCCTTCCAACTTTAATAACCATTTGCTATACACACATGTTCGGACAGCACTGCGATGAAGAAGAAAATGCAGAGGAAGGAGCAAGTTTTAGAGAAACCCTGCCAAATCCGCATGGAAAGAGAGAGAAACGGAAGCTTTAGTCTGAGCGCTCAGAGTTTTAAAGCTGAGGTAGCTCTCCTATGGTCTCTTACGAAGACATAGATGGGTTGGTGACGAGCAATTTAAGCTCCTTTGAATAACAGTTTTAATTGCTTTAAAGTGAATTACAGGTGTCAGAAAGGGCAAAGTTTACCTGTTGGAGATGTATCCAAAATCCCGGATATAATTTGTCGATTAATTCATATAAATAACATAACTTTTCCCAGTTCCTAGATATGAACTTAAAATGAGACAACGCTGGGGAAGCTCATTTCTCTTTTACATGAAAAAAAAAAAATCAGAGTCCTGTGTTCAGAAGCAAAATCTAGAGTGAAAGGGTAGAATACACCCTTTAGACAAACCAGATATGAAAAGACATTTTATAGATACTTGCCCTGAATAATGTGGTAGTTTGTGCATTAAATGCTCTTGCCCCATTAAGAGAATATCTATTTCTTCTAGAATATGGTCTAGACTACCACTTTAAGTAACTGATCACAGGGGTGCCTGGGTGGCTCAGTGGGTTAAAGCCTCTGCCTTCAGCTCAGGTCATGATCCCAGGGTCCTGGGATCCAGCCCCGCCTCGGACTCTCTGCTCCACATGGGAGCCTGCTTCCTCCTCTCTCTCTCTGCCTGCCTCTCTGCCTACTTATGATCTCTCTCTGCCAAATAAATAAATAAAATCTTAAAAAAAAATAGCTGATCACACCGTCTTTGGAAAATTAATACCATTTATTTTTAAGGTCTTTCATTTTATTGTTTGCTTGAACTTATCCCAAGACTCTGCTCTGTTCTTTGTATCATTCAAAATGAGAAGAGTAAGACAATCTCTGAGAGCAAGACCACCGAGAATTACTTTCCCCACCACAGTGAACAGAAAGCAGAGAAACCTCTTGATTTAGGAATAAGAACTTTCTCTCTGGCAGATTTAATTAAATACCTAAATGTTAATAAAGCATTTGTCAGTGGACTATTTAATTACTTTGAAAGCAGCGCACTCCCCCATGTTCATTTTCCAGATGAGGAAGTTGAGAATCACATCGATTTAGGAAATAATCTCTAGGACAATGCGTTTTACAATCTTGAGCCAGGAAGAAATCATCCCACCTTCTCTTTCTTGTAAAAACTCGTGCTAATATTGTCACTCCATGTACTGAAAGCCAGGAAGTAAAGGTCTCCCTGAACTCAGAGAATAAAATCACTTTTCTGACAGATCCTTTTAGCATGGGTTCCAAATTGCAGAATAAAAAAAAATACAGCATACATCTCTTCTCCATATTTATATCTTCTGTATTTACATCAGAAGGGAATTTTAATTTAGGAAACACAGCAACTTGTATTTTAAGAACAAATTAGCCTCATTAGCTAGTACAAAATGCTGTTCCTCCAGCTATCATTTTGAGATTTTCTTAAAATTAGATTCATCTTTCCTTCGCCATCAGAAGCCAACCCTCAGATTAAATGACAGCCTCCAGCCACACACAGAGAGAACATGGCGGATCAGTCGTCGCTTCTGGTCACCGCCTTTGCGGCTATCAGAAACATCCAAAAGGACGGGAAAAATAAGTCATGTGCCACAAGCCCTTAGACGGGGAAATTTTTAAATGGGCACCTCTGGGTGGAACTTTGCGGAGGAACGGGCATCTGGCGAGGTTTCTCGGGTCCTGAAAGATGAGCATTTCCACTGAATTCTTCAGTGTTGAAGGGTCACGGCCAGGGTAAACCGAGTGGCTTTGGAATGAAAAGTATGATAACAATGTAAACTCATATTTTTCCAGCCTGGCCCTCCTCTGACTCCCCAAAGAGAGAATCTCATAGTTTCTCTTCACAAGTTTTCCGGTTTTCCTTCTTGTCTGTTTCAGTCCTGTTCAACGAGGGTATACACTTCTATGCCAATTATGTTTGAATAATTCCTGACTCATGGGTAAAAGATCAAGAAAACACCCTGAAATTTCAGTGCTCCATTCTTGTGAGTCTTTTAAGCTAAATCACACCATCCATTATCCTAAAAATCAGCCCATCACCTGTTCCTCACTTTTGTTACTTTACGCGGATTTCTCTCTGGCCTTCTATATCTGTGTGCTCCCCAGACACGCGGACCTGAACACAATATTCCAGGTGTGTTTCTGCCAAATGCACTAAATTACTCCACTTCTCCCTCATGATGTGATGTCTCTACACATACAGCCCCAAATCACATTAGCTTCCATGGCATATTGCAAACATGTCTAATTTGTTGTCCACTCTCCCTAGGTCTCTCTGGCATTACTGCTTTCTGGATGTTTCCCTCTTGCTGCTTACTTTTATAGCTTGTTGTTTTGTTTTTTTTTCTCCCCCTCCCAAGCGCTGGGGTTACACCTGTCTGCCTTCATTCCCATTCTGTTTGATCCTGTCCGTATTTTTAACCTCAGAAACCCCTTGTAGCATTTTTCTTTATTCACTGGTGTGTTTCCAACTCTTCTTGATTTAATTTCATCTGTAAATCTAATTAACATGCTGTTTACTACATTTTTTTCCAGGTTACAAATGGACACGTTCAGAAAGGGAAAAAAAAAATAGCACTAACAGGGATTCCCAGGGCTCTTCTCGGCACCTCTCCTACTGGGACAGCCTCAGAAAGTGCAATTAACTTTCTCCAGCTCAGGGGATGGCTGTTTCAGCCACTTTACACCATTTTGATGGACAGCTGGGTCTCTCCCCTAATCAGCCAATTTGGAGATAGAACAATTACAAAAGACAGCAATTACTGAATGCAGTCTGTCATTATGAAGATGGGGGTGGGAGAGGAAGAGGAAAGAAGAAACGGCCCAAGTTTAGCGTCAGATGATTAAAAAAAAAAAAAAAAAAAAAGATCTCAGCCCTGCCCTGCTGAACAAGGGGCTTCTACAAGGCAAAGAGAATTCTGGGTTCAAGTAGGTGAAAATGCTGGTTTTCCAGCAAGCCTCCAGTCCAGCACCCAACCTCCCAGAAATCAAAGATCAACTATTGCTTTTTGTTCTTGTTCTTAAAGACTCCAAGAGGGTCTTAGAATCCTGTTGTGATATTAAAACAATTACTCTCAAGGTTATCCTTATGTCTTTCTATTTTGGGTTATAATTGAAGTATATTTCAATCTGTTTTTTAAAGTGAATACAATGACCCACGAGATCCTGACGATAGTGACTACAAACCACGGAACTCTGAAGACATGTCTCATTGTGTGTCCCCTTTGGGTTCAAGAATTTCAAGTTCTTGATCTTTCCCTAAATTCACTTAAGCAATTGTCTCAAAAGTACTGTATGCTTTTCTCTGTATCCAGTGAAAAGACCGAAAGATGGGGCCCTAATCAGGGAGAAAACATTGTATTTCTCAATTTTAATGGTCATGGAGCACCTGGGTGCTTCCGGAGCCTAAACCACTGGCTCTTGATTTCCACTCAGGTCATGATGTCAGGTTGAGCGAGCCCTGCGTGGTCTCCACACTCAGCGTGGAGTCTGCCTGGGAATCCGCCTGGGATTCTCTGCGCCTCCCCCTGTCCATCCATGCATGAGCCCACGTGTGCTCCCTCTCTTTCTAATAAATAAAATCGTCAAAGAAATTTTAATGGTCACAGTCTTACTAGACGATTAGAAAAACATCCTAGGAAAAGCAATATGTATCTCTATTTAAGCATGTATTTAATTAGGATCATTTCTAATCCAATTTTTTTTCTAATATGAGAGCCGGAGAACAAGAAAGGCAATTCTTCTCAAAAACTGGGTCAACGGCAGAAGCCACGTTGAAAACTAGTGGAGCTTAATGAAGAAATTCCTCCCAACACAGATTGGGCATTTATCAGGAAGGAGAGGGGACCCAGACCAAGGGGGTTTGACAGGGAAAACGTTTTCAAATTTGAGGGGGAAAAAATCTTAGATCGAGAAAACAAGGCTCTTATGAATATTTTATAGAAGCCTTTATTTTCCTCCAACTTTTTCCTGTTTTCATAAAAGAAAGTAAAGGAAGAGGGGAACCACATATAAGTCCAGATTCCCTGTGAGCATTAAGAGGAGGAAGAGGTTTTTTTGCCGAGAGATGTGGGGGAGAGAATCGCGGAGGCAATCGAACGTCCTCTGCCAGGTAAACAGAACTGGGCTCCGGAAGGCTTTTGACCAGAGCTCAGTGCAACCCAGAAGCAGGCAGAGCACATTCTAACTGGCAGCTTCCTTGGCACTTGGGACAGGCCTATGCTTCAAAATAACTGAAGCGCCATGGGTAGCAATACGTTCAATACTATCTTTCTAGAGCAGGATGCAGGAGGTTCAAACTGGATTTCGCCGTGATCCTGATGGAAGTCTTTGTCCTTTATAGCTGCTGTGGTCTTGCTAACTACGCATGACCTCCCCTAAGCTCAGTTCTCTCATCTGCTCAAATGCCCTCTCCCACAGGGTGGTAGCCCATGATCAAATGAACCTTAAACTTCACACGGAAATAGGGCATTTTTCATAATTAAGGTTTCAGAAAAACTTGAAATGTTTCATTTCTACCTAGAGTGTGTATGAATCACACCTGGAAAAGCACAGAATTTTATATTCATTAATCCCAGGCCGGTGACATGAACACTTCTGTTTTCAAGCAGATCAGGAAACACAGGAATGAAAACCCTTAAAACACTTGAAATGTCTATTAAATGTGTAATTGCATATACTTCTAACTGTATTCTGTAATGATCTATTTGAAACAATCAAATTTAGTAGAGGTTTATCATAAGCTTTTGATCTGAATGTTTATATTTTGGAATTATGAGTCCCCACATATTTTGCTATATTTCCGTTTATTCTTTATCAATGATCTGCAATAAAAAACAAATCATACCACATTGAGATCATCTAATATTTGACGATCACAATGATGAATTTCCAAATAATGAAAAATTGAACGGAATAAGAATGGTTATATTCATTTAGCCATCAGCATTCCTGAAACCACTAGACTGGTTACATACCAATGAACAGTTGACCCACGTTGGTTGCAAATATGGCTGAAATTAACCAGACTACAAATATTTACTCTAATTACAAATAATTACTCTAATTACTACAAATGCTAACTGATCGGTGAACTGATCTACTGTTATTCATTGGTCAACCTGCAAACGGCCTGTGCATTTGGACACACACAGCATGTTATAATTTCTATTTAAACTCCCACAATGTATACGTATGCTATGGAAAAGTGCCAGGTGTGTGCATGTGCGTGTGTGTGCATGTGCGTGGAAACTTGATGTTGTTCATCGGCAGTACTCTAATAAAATTAATACCGAAGATTTTTTGTTAACAGTTGAAGGACACCCTGGTGATGACACAAAGACACTGAGACATCCATACATGAAAAGAAGCTGGAGAATTAGTGAATATAGTCTTATATAATGTCAAGACTATAGGCACCTGTGCTCATGGACCAGACTTAGCATCACTAAAAGTGGACGACGATACTGTATGCTCCAGGATGCAACAGGAAGTAGTGACCCAGCACCAACGATGAAGCCTTCCTGCCCAGGGCTTGACCTTGAAGCTGATCAAGCCCACAGCACCAAATAGCCATGTACAGGAAACACAGGGACAGAGAGCCAAGTTAAATGTCTTTCTAGGAAAGTAACTAATCAAATTCAGAGTGTAGGACATCCTGAGAACAAATAGGCTGGTTTATCCGACTATCAAGGAAATGAAAAGGGAGGGATTAAAATAAACATAAGAGACATAATCGGGACTCTGGGACCTCCTTCGAACAAGCTAACAGTATAAACACACCTCTGAGCTAAGCAGGGGACGGGTGAAAGGGTATCAGGAGAAATATTGTTATTTTTGGTCACTGGGTTTCCAAAAGTCGCCCTTGTCTCTTAGGGATGAATATTAGCAAAGTATTTCTGGGTGAAATGACAATCTGAATTTGCTTGAAAATACTCCAGGAAAAGGAGGGGGAAAGTGTGAGCAGATGCCAGGGAAGAAGAAACAAAATTGGCAAAAATAGTAATAATCGTTAAGTCTAGGACACCTGAGAGTTCGTTATCCTATTTTACCTACTTATTTTGTAAGTTTTAAATTTTCTTATACTAAAATGTATTTCAAGCATGAGTAAATGTATCTAAATTTCAATTAGTTGTTTATTCGTGTATCACAATGAGAGTTATCAGCATAATAGTTTGGGGGAATCGACCACGGCTTAAATCTGGTAGGTTCTATAGGACGAGTCACCAACAATAACCCACTAACATCGATACAGACTACTCCGGTTTCCAAAAGAAAAAAAACAAACACCCCACCTGATTCTTAACTGTCTCTCCTACCCTCCTTCCCCACTTCCAACAGACTAACAAGAATGGGTCACTTCACAGTGGGCTGCTGCTTCTCGACAATCAATCAAGCACAGCCTTCTGCAGCGGGCCTGGGGTGGGGAAGCTCTGTCTTCCCCCATCAAGGCTGGTGCCCCACTAGGGGTGGGAGTGGACACTCATGCCCCCAGGGAGGAGCTGGGGCTGGCATGTACTTAGGGACCGTCAGGACAATGCAGGGAAGGTAGAAGGAGATCACGTCTGAATATAACACTGCCTCAGTGCCTGAAATTAACATGTAAATTTCCCTTGGATTTTTGTTCAGGTTTCTAAGTGGCTTTGTCTTAAATGGATATGCTTGGGTTTTGTTTATCACCTCTCTAACATAAATCTAGGCAAAAACGGCATCCCGGGTTGCCATGGGCAGAGAGAAGAAGCTGCCCCGGGGATGGTGGAGGTGCACACCGGGGAGCAGCTCTTTGAAGGGTAGAATGAAAGCACATCCCCATGTCTTGGAGCTAAGAGAAGGAAAAGGATATTTACATAAGATGAGACGCCAATACATCGGAAAGTTCAACGTGCTTAGAAAGACACAGTGGCGAGGACAATGATGAAGGAACCACATTGCTGCAACAGATTGCGTCTTTCATGTTTGATTTTCATTTAATTCCTGAAGAAGGCAGAGGCTCAGTGGAATGACTCACCCACATCCTCTTCCTTCAGGAACACGCCTGCCGACCCGACGGACGCCAGAACCTGGAACTGCCCCTATGTGTTCCCCTCCTGAACTGATCGTTTTTCATACGGCGTTTTCTGACTAGAAGCCAAGTTCATCTGAGGCTCAGCCACGAAGCAGGGTTTCAAACCAGGTGAGGAGGTAAAAGATGGACTTTTCCAGCCTGTTCGGCCCGTGATTCATCCGTCATCGTCTCTGTGCCCGGAGAGAACAGTAAGCACTCTTACCCCTTCCTCCCTTCGTTGCTCTCCGTCACCAAAGTGCAGTTAACAAATTAAGGTATTTTATCTGTTTGAAGCAGAAACATCTTTTTGTCATCTCAGTCAAGAAATGAACTAATGTTAAGGGATTGAATTAAAGTTTGGAATAATAAGCATAGTGTAGTTGGGTTCAACATGAGGTTAGAACCAAGTAGAGAGAATGGAGAAATTGAAATCAAATATGCTTAAATGACTCTCAACAGCTGTGGGGTATTTTTTTTTTAATTAGGTAACAATATGCAAGGGTCATCTGGAAACAAAGACAGTATGTTTTTCATGGTCAAGAACTTGATATCTAGTTTGAAATAATTCACTCTTACTGTAGTTGTTTCCCGAAAGTCTCGAAACCCAAAACATTCATGGTGTTACATTGACGACGATGAGATGATGATTTATTATGTTGGTTTTAATTCAGTATAAACTGGAAAACCTGAAGAATGTTGGGTTTACTTGAGGACACGGAGTACATAACATCCAACTCCTCTTTTGCACCTGATTTCCCTGGGGGGGGAGGAAGTTGGCTAACGGGTATGTGTTGAGTTTGAGGCTTTAAGGAGGACTGAGACCTGGCTCACTTTGTTTCTTTCTAATGGAAGATATGTCATTAATACAGAGGGTGATTAGTGATTTTTAAAATTCTGAATATTGGTATTTCTTAGACCTCTCTGTTTGTTTCCTCATCGGGAATGTATGGAGCACCAAGTATGTTCAAAAGAATATTCATATAAATTTAAGGATCCACTATCTAATTCTTTGTTATGTTTTTATTATTTCATAATTAAATAAGACTTTTTGGCTTTTCCATAATATGGAAAAGCTTTTGTTACAACAAAAATATAAGAAGACAACGTGATATTTCTAGCCACTGACAAACAAGTTGCTTTGTTCTCTCAACTTTTCATCTGGTATTAAATGTCATTGCCCAGAAGATTATATTATATTGTATTTTTAATTCAAGCCCAAATTATAGCATTTTAAATGAAATTAGAGCCAAGTCCCATTGGTATTTGAAAGTGGCAATTCATGATTTCTCCATATTATGTATTCCAGCATTTTTTTTTTTTTTTCTGTTTTCCCAACCTGTTCTGTAGACCGGTTTCCAATTCCGTACCATGTCTTCAAGCGTGATTCTACAGGAAATTTCCTATAACTGGGGAACGGTCCCTACATTTCAGAAACACACAGCAGCTAATTTGATGACAAACTTCGGCTTAAATCCAAAGTGTACTCGTAGCTCCCAAAGTCTGACCTTTGTTTCTCGCAAAACTCCTGTGAAGAAATTCCATTCATGAATTTTCCCTCTGTCGGAACAAAAATATCTAATTGCCTCTTCTATGAAATCTGTATTTATCAATTATGGCTTTCTCGGGGAAATTCTAATTTGCAAAAATGCTCTATATTCCAAGCTTTAACAGTTGGAGGTAGATGTCCTTAAGGATGGAGGGGGAAAAAAAAGTTCTTTTTTAAATGGCACATTTACTAATTATAAAATGCTCTTATCTCTTTGCAGCCAAAGCCAAAATGAACATGTGCCTTGTACTAAGAAATCCCAGGATTGTCACAACTTGTGCCAGCTGCTGAGGTTACGACACCTGTGCCAGCATTGCCAGCTCTGCCCACTGTCATCTGTTCCAACTGTTCCATCTGCACTGTTTGTACCAATTCTCCCATTTCTGCATCTGTACCTTCTGCAGAAACGTTTCCAACAATGCCAGCTGTGTCATTGGTGCCAAATATGCCAGATGTTCTATTTGTCCACCCTGGGCCAAATCAATGCAGTTTTGTGCTCATTAGTTTTAGCTGGTAGATTCTATTTTACAATTTTTTGAGATGTATTTAGATTGAATCCAGGCAAAAATCCCCATTGCAACACTTTGACGTCTCCCTACCCATCTTTTTGGCCACCCCAACTTTCTTGAACAGCGTGAAGTTGGTCCATGTCATCTTGACCGGACGAAAGCCTTCTCTCCCACCAACACAGCGCTAATTGTGGTAGGCCGTTGCCTGCAACGTGAAACTCTATCGAAGAAAACATTGCAGAAGCCCCCAAACACAACAATAAATTGGCAAGGTAATTAAAAAAGAGTAACTTTGTTCTGATAAACAAATGGGAAATGCTCAACAATCAATATGTCGAGCCGATTAGAGTAATCTATGGCATAATGTTCTATTAAGCCGCCTGTTTATTGGTCTTTTAATCGGCAGAGTCACACATGCGGGTTGATGAGGGCCACTCTCCTGTTTTCTGGGTTCTGCTCTGCAGAGTATTAACCAAGGGTGCACGCAGGCTGTAGGGCCGTGCCGATGGCCCTGACCGCCTCCCGGTAGAACGAAGCAAGGTCAGGAGCTTTGCCCTCCGGCCAGAAGCCAGCTCTCTCCTCTCTCAAATGTCAATTCTACCCGTGCCAACACAAACCATTCTTGGGGTAAGAATGCGCTCTCATCTTTAAGGTTGAAAAAAAAAAAAAAAGGTATTTTCATCCTCACAACTTCAATATTCGACACCACTGCAATGCAAAAAATATAGTGTTTTTCTCTTTTCTTTTCTCACTTGGGAAAGCTCTTTTTTTTTCTTTCTTCTTTTCTTTTTTCTTTCTTTTTAAGGAGCCCTAACACTGAATCTCCAAACATTAAACCAGATTCTTTCCTCTCCGATTGTTCTTGGAGATGGAGGATGAGCTCAGAGTCTGGCCTTTGAAAACCACTGCTCTTCCAGGAATGTGAGGTCCAGAGGACAGCATCTACCTCCTGTTTATCCAGCTTGGATCGCTTAACCACTGCTTCCCAATGACGAAAGTCGCAAGTATTCACTGGTCCTTCAAAGCATTAATAATAGAGTTCTTGATAGCAAATAAAATGGCTTGTGATCACGCCCAAAGATCTGTACTCAGTCTACACACATGATGAGGTCCAGTGAGGAAATGTCTCAACAGCATTATGAGGTTTCAAAATCTACACAGAAGCACTGAGCTTCCACAGAGAACTATCAGATTACCATATGCAAATGACTTTGTTTAGGTTTTAGGCTAAAAATGCTGGTGACATCATTTCTTCCCAGACAAGGATGTGTATGCTGAGGCTCTAGTCTCACCAGTCCTAAGTAAGCCAATATTCCCATACAGCTCGAATATCCTCCGCTCAATCACACTTTTGCCTTATAGGGTAAGTGATTGTTTCTCACTGTCCCAATTCCTTAGCTCCAACACCCAAAATTTAGCTTTTTCTGATCTTTTCATCCCTTGCCTTTCCATAACTTTCTCTGAACATGGAGAGGAGACTAGATAAATATTGATTGCCTAAAATGGTAACCCTCTCTCAAACTATCCCCAGTTCCTGACATAAGGGATCGGTCTGAGTCTGCTGACCCAACTTCCAGAAATGCCACAGACTTTTAAAATTCTAATTCTCTACGTTCCAAGATGCCAAGAGGGAACATCCTTAATTAGGATTAAAATAGTGTGATGACTCGTCGGGAGTGCACCCTGTACCTTCTCAGAACATTTTAATTAATAAAACTTCTGCTCCCTGCTGACAAAGATGTTTCTGATGGTGTTCTTGCCCAACATATTTACCGCCTTCATGGATGTGAGTCATTTGAATAACTTGGAAGAATCCAGAAACTCCATGGTCTCACAGAATTGAGTGATACAAGTGTCAGGTGTGCATCCAGTGTGGAAAGTACTTTTCATCACCTGACACGGTGACCACAAGAACATTCAGATCTGCAGGTAAGGGATAGAAAACCACCCATTTCAAGGTTCCAGTGATGGGGTGGCTCAAAATATCCAAATGACTTTGAAATTTGCTCTCACGACACTCAGCCTCCCTGTTAGTTGTTTCTCTGGAATGAGTAAGTCAACGTGGAGAACATACTGTCCACTGATCTCCTAGCCACTTGCAGTAAACAGGATACCTCAGTGCTCTTCAGTTTCTTGAATATTTTTCTACTACTTCCTCAATCTCACAGCCCACATTTTCAATTTTGGAAGACCAACAAATCCTAACAAGTAGCTGCCTCACTATTAAGTGCATTAGGATACTCCAATTCTTTAAAATTACAAGCATGACAGCAGCTAAGGGATCGATATTTAGGAAAATGCTATACAAGATGACAAAAATGCCCCGAGGGGCCATGACTCCACCAGTACTATTGCCATCATTTTCACCATTCGGTGACTTATTTTCAGGTAAATGACACTGCTTGACTCGTTAATGTTCCAACCCTTATATTCAGCCCCTAAATAGTCCCCAGACCCCAGGGTCAAAGTATGTCGATGAGCTGTCTGCATCTAGAAGTGAAATCTGTCAAAATGTAGAAGAATTTGAGGAAGTCGGAAAAGAGGTTAAGAGAAGACAAAGTAGGGCAAGGATAGAAAATAATAAATCATTGCAGCAAATCAGTAAGAGGAGCAGACAGAAGTGGGTTGCCTTGGTTAGAAACAAGAACAGAAACCATTAGTAGAGACTCACTAGTCCAATCAGAAAGCAGGTCCTCGGAGGTTAATGACACATCCAAGCTCACACCACTTATTAATGGCAAACTCAAGTGTAGAACCAACCTATCCTCAGGTTCTTCCTCTGTAACATAAAGACCATAATAACAGTATGGAACGGGGGAGTTGTGCAGGTTGAGTGTGTCAATGGACAGCAAGCACTGAGAACAGGATCTGACAGGTGGTAAACACTGTGGTTGGCTCTCACCATCATCATCATTAGGACACTTGAACCTGTGGGGGTTTTACTTTGCTCGGACCATACGAACTATATCTGGCAAATCGCAGCATCAGTTTAAAGTCATACTCTTACCCGCAGCAATAAATCATCTTCTTGCCATGTTTGTAGGCGGGCCATCAAATTTGTACTATGAAAAAGGAAGTTGGAATAGGAGCCTGAACGTAAGCAACAACCCAACTGTTTTCGGTACCCTACCTGGCATACCATGAAGACAGTCAAGGTAGAGACTGCTGAGATGCCTGAGTTAATGGAATGAAGCAAAGGCAGGATCAATCTAGACCAACCAAGGCCCCAGCAGCAGTGGTATTTGGCTCCAGAAAGAAAGCACTCTCAGCCAGTGTCACACCCCCACGTTCTCATGCAGGTAGCCTCCAGTCACCTCTCTGAGGCTAACCACAGCTACGTGGGTCCTCGCCGAGCAAGAGAAACAATAAGACCACAGGGATTCCAGAAGAAAAACTCCATTCTAAATGGAATCGGTCAACCACGCTGGGAAATTAAGAGGCCAAGGCAGGAAGGAAATTTTAGTAGCTACATAATGAAACGAATCTCTCCTACTTGTAAGTAAGGTAATTTAGACTTCCGGTTTGACTCAGCCTCTGATTCTAGGCGTCAGTACTGGGTGGCCCATGAGAATCACCAGGGTGAGAGATGCTAGACCGATAGAATCAGAATTTCTCAGGAATAAAGACCACGAGCATGTGTTTTTAAGAGGCTCACCATGCTATTTGGATGTATTGGGAGAGTTAAGAAACCACTTTGGAAGCCCAGTCGGTGCTCTTTCCTCTTCATGAGAGTGGCCTCCTAACAGGGCATTTAATTACATTTGAATTAATTATTTAGAACTGCAGAACTCTGGGCTTTAAACACGAAATGGTATTTTGTGCAAAAAGTTTGGCTCCACCCGGGTTAACTTGCCCTTTTTTGGCTTCCGTCTTCAGAGTCATTTCTTGCCTCATCTCCATACACTCAAGTTGGGCGTGATCCTGAATCACAAAAACCAGAGATGAAACCTTCACTCGCGAGTTTGCTGCATATGCTCCCATAGGAGTTGGCCTCCGAGTTAACCTTGTTACAACTGGAGAGCCATCATAACAAGTGCTGGGACGCAGGCACGGGACGATGCCTAACCCCCTTCACTGTACCCGAAGTCTGAATCCACGGTGGGCTGGACATAGACTAGATGGCTTTTTTTCAAGCAAACATTTCAAATTGTGTGTAAAGCAGTTCACAGCACTGTTATGCATGGAAGCAGAGTTTCCCAACCTCTGACAACGGCACACTTGTGCGGCCCAGATGGCTCATGGGTGTGCCAACGCAGCGACCCCTTCATCCCAGGGGCAGCCAGAGCTTCTGGGCTAGTTGCCTTCAGGCATTAGCAGCCTTGCCCCATTGGCCACACACACGTTACCACTTTCTGTACGTGCCATGACGTGAAGAATGTTATAGAATGGAACAGGACAAGTTGAGCCCTGGGCGAGGCCCTCTTTAGACATCTAAACTCCATGGACTAGTGACATCAAGAAGAAAAAAAAAAAAAAGGAAGAATTGAGGTTGGGGTTGCCAAGTCTTTATTTTGGATGTTACTACGAAGCAACGGTTACCTGCGGCTACCATTTTGTAGAAGAAAGGGGATTGTGGAGCTGGTTGCTTCCCCAACCCTTCATCATAAAGTAGTTCACATCATGCGAGAGAATACTGTCCGGACGCCAAGTGCCGATAAAATATTTTATCAAGAGGACTGAATCTCTTTTTCTGCTTTTTATCTTGTAATTTTTGATCCCACTGAAAAGCTGAAATACCATCACAATGAATACCCATCCCCTAAATTCTAGACGTTTGTCGACATTCTCTTCATCTCTAACTCTCCTTGCTATGGAACCATTTGAAAGGTATGACATCACGTCTCTTCACCCCTATACACTGTGTCCTGCGTCCCTAAGGAAAAAAAAAAATCCTCCAAAACAACCACAGTAATGTAGTCCCATGAAAGCTAACACGACTCCTGTGTCACCTAATGAACAGTTCATATTTATAACATCATCATTTTTTCAAAAATCTCCGGCACAGATTTGTTTTTTCCCATGTGAGATTTAATCCGATACCACATACATATTTGGTTGCTCTCTCTCTTCAGTATCTTTTGATCTAAGATAGTACCCCATGTGCTTTTTTAAAGATCATTTGTTTTTCACGACATTGACTCTTTTGAACAATCTGGGCAAGCTGTCTTGCCGCGTGTTCTGCATTCTGGATTTGTCTGTTGACTTGTGCTTTGATTCAGGTAGAAATGGCATTTTCAACTCCTGAGTATATAGCAAAGACATAATCGAGACTAAGTGAGTACTGAACTTAATGGAGAGATTCTCTCCCCGGTTCTGATTTTCTTCCCTATGGAGTGTCAATAACTTCATCACAAAATGGCCCTCTCCCACAGGCCAGCATTAAGTACCCACTGTTCTATAGAACAAAAATGATTTCGAGGCACCTGGTGGCTCCGTCAATTAAGGGCTCAGCTCTTGATTTCGGCTCAGGTCACAACCTCCAGGTCCTGGGATGGAGACCCACATCGGGCTCTGCCACACTCAGCGTGGAGTCTGCGTCTCCCTCTCCCTCGGCTCCTCCCCTTGCTTGTTCACGCTCTTTCTCTCTAACAAATAAATAAATAAAACTTTTTAAAAAATGATTCCACCGCAGACCATCCACCGACAAGCCACAGCACTGGAAAAAGATGCCGGGTCTTCAGAAGACGGACCTAATCTCTGCCAAGGTTCAACTTACAGACTTGAGGGCAGTGACTCATTTCAGTAAATCTGTTAGGCTAACACAGCCTTAGCATACCCTGGAGATTGTCTAAGATCGAAGTAAAACGTCAGGTCACATTTTAGAAAGAGAATTTGGCCCCTGCCGACTTGCCAGGAGGCCCCTGCTTACTGTGGTTGGAAGTGTCCACGGTACCCGGGAGGACGGGAGAAGCCTTGCTCATAGACGTGGCGAGAGGCCCCAGCCGCTCCATCGACCACCTGCTGGTTCCCGGACCTGCTGGGGCCCACAATGTCCCAATGACCCGTATGTGCCCTACCGAACGCGGAGCTTTTCTGCAGGAGACAATAGAACAGAAGCTCACTCGAGCAGGAGCACA